>NC_047043.1:80125632-82525632 GCF_011762595.2 Tursiops truncatus | reverse complement strand
AACTCTTTCATAACTTGGTTCTGCTATTGTCTCCCTCTGTGGAACTGAGAAATTTCCATAAATGTTCTAAATCTGAATCCCTTCATTGGTAAACAATGGATATTTACACAACAATGCATGTTCCATATAGTCACTGGGGAGGTGATATGAAATGATGTCTGTAAAGGGTTTACTTTGCATCATGCCTCCTGAATTGTACAAGGGGCCCAGTAAACAGAAGCTGCTACTTCTCTGATGATTATGATTATTCCCATTAGCCAATGGGAAGGAGGGAGTCCCAAGCTGGCTCAGTCAGAGACATCGTTAGAAGGTGGAGAGAAATGCAAAGATGAAAGCAGTGGAAGAAGGGCAGTTTGAGGGCTCTCGGTTCCCCCACTACAGTGGGGGAAGGAAAAAGTCTAAGATAAACACCTCTTCCTGGTCAAGTTTGCCTGTAGACAGGCCTGAGTGTTGACTCATTTGCCATCCCCACAGACGCCACAGTCTCCAGACCGGTGGGCAGGTGTCCTAGTCTGTTTGGGGTGCTAACAGAAATACAAGAAGCTGGGTGGCCTATAAGCAACGAAAATTTATTTTTCACAGTCCTGGAAGCTGGGAAGTCCAAGATCAAGGTGCTGGAAGATTCAGTGACTGATGAAAACCCACTTCCTGGTTCATAGACCTCCTTCTAGCTGTATCTTCAAATGGTGGAAAGGGCAAGGGCGCTCTTCTGGGGTCTCTTTTGTAAGTGCACCAATCCCATTCACGAGGGCTCTACCCTCATGATCCAAGCACCTCCCAAAGGCCCTACCTCCTCATACCACCATCTTGAGAATTAGGTTTAAACATAGGGATTTGTGGGGCACATAAACATCAGTCTAGAGCAGTGGAGCTATAGTAAAAGGAGACCTGTACAAATACAGAGCATCTGGATAATTTCAACTCCTTGGGCCATTTCCTGTGACATGTTAAAGTTGTACTCTTTCACCCAGGGTGCCGTTGAATCACCCTATTCCTGTTGAATTTTGTTTGCCTTTTTAATCTTTTAGCTCTTGATGGGAAAAAGAGTTGAGGGGACAGGAAGAAAGAGAAGGATAAAAAAGAATGAAGACAACTTTTAGACCCAAATGTTTTGTGCTTAGTGTTCACTTTTTCAAGATTCACCCAGGGATTCATCCCAGACTCACAGCTGGTGTTCAGCCCGGTACCTTGTGCTCCGCAGAAACACCAGCCTTTGGCTGTGATGGACAGAGTGCACTTTTGACTCTACCGTTACATAAAGTCTTTGGATACTCTTTGCTTATAATCGAGGGGCCAAGTAAGAACTTCCTGACTTCCAGTTCCTGGACTTGAGGCAGCATTTCTTCACTGAGAGTGTTCCAAACTTTAATAATCATTATACAAGCTGTCAATCAGGGTAAGAAAGGCTACATCAAACAAAGCCAAACAGGTCCCTTACGGCAAGACTGCTTAGAGCCTTTAAAGTGCTCACAGAGAACAGAAATTCCCCAGAGAGGTACTTCCTTGAACGTTCAACACTTTTTGCACAGAGCATTTCACGGAATTAGCAGTCTCCTAAACATTTGGGGAAATGCTCGCAGAAGTCCCAAGATGGTTTTACATCCTGATTTGCGCTTTTTGTCTTAAATTACTTAGATTTGGTAACGCAACTTCATATTATCTACTTACAGGAGGAATTTAGAAACCCTATAATCATTCTTATATGATTAAGAATGCTGGTATGATGTTTAGGATGCAGGGCTCCAGATCTAAAGCCACAAGTCCTTGAGAGATACAGAGAGATGGACAACTCATACAAAATCATGCATTTCTGTGAAAGTCTTTTTCACAAACTCCACTGTAGACCCTTGAAGATTAAGGCCAGAAGTTACACTGGGACTTGGAAGAAAGTTAGGGTGATTGGTTCTGTCCCTAAACATATTCTCCCGAAGTGGTACCTTTCCAGACTCTGTGGAGAAGGTGATCACAGGCGGGTACCACTTCTGTGTGTTCTTTCCCACCACTATCCCACAGAGCAGAACTGATGCATCTAGATTTGGCTGGAAGGTGTGGGCTCAGGGAAAAGTTGTGGCTTTGCCTAGGTTGCTGGCTAACATATCAAAGAATAGAATAAATTTATGTCCTGAGGAATCAGGGAGCATGGTTCCCAGATGCAAGCAATTTCTCCAAAGTCTCCTCATGGTGGACAAGGGTTGATTTTGCCCACAATCCTCTCCTTCTTCAGTTATAAGAACGTGTTTTCTTTTCCTTTTAGATACCTCTGTATCTTGGGGGACAAGACACTCTAACACTATTGGAAAGCAGGTTACTTTAGCCAATATAGATTTCCTCTGTCCTGTGGATAAAATCTGGGGTCCCAGCCAACACGGGGACCTAAGAGTGGGAAGCTCTCCCTCCCCTCTGGAAAGAGTAGATGCCATGGGCCATAAGCCTGGGGAAAAGACCATCATTGCCATCAGAGCAGAGATGGCCTTCTTGCAACTGAAGCCAACACAGAGGAAAACAGACTTGGAAGATGAAAAAGTAATGATTCCTGATGACAATGTTAGGCCCCTTGGATGCAGCTATATCGCTGAAATATGGCCCCCTAAAGTTTCAGATTACAGAAGCAATAATGTCTCTTCTGCTTAAGCTAGTTTGAGTTGAGTTTCTAAAGCTTCAATAAGAAAGTGACTGAGTAATCCACTCCTATTCTTAAAAATTCATGCAGAATTTGCATTCTCCTTCATAATACATCATGTTTATTTTTTTTTTTTATAAATTTATTTATTTAATTTTGGCTGCATCGGGTCTTCGTTGCTGCGCGTGGGCTTTCTCTAGTTGCAGCGAGCGGGGGCTACTCTTCATTGAGGTGTGCGGGCTTCTCATCGTGGTGGCTTCTCTTGTTGCAGAGCACGGGCTCTAGGCGTGCGGGCTCAGTAGTTGTGGCTCGCAGGCTCTAGAGCGCAGGCTCAGTAGTTGTGGCGCACGGGCTTAGTTGCTCCGCAGCATGTGGGATCTTCCCGGACCAGGGCTCGAACCCGTGTCCCCTGCATTGCCAGGCGGACTCTCAACCACTGCACCACCAGGGAAGGCCCATCATGTTTATTTTAAAAGAAAAATATGTTAAATTATTTACCTTTGAGTAAAGTTGACTTTCCCAGAAGATGCGCCATGTTTATACAGTGTCTTCTTACCCCCTGGCCCACTGCTGAGGACCCCAGTTTTGGGTTGCCTGGTTGCGGAACAAGAACGCAGTAGTGCCTCCTTAGTTCTTTCAGTCTTAACTATCCTGAAGGCAAAGAAAGGAAAAGTCAAAGAAGATGAAGTATTACATCCTAGGGAGGCTTAAGCATTGACTCCCAGCCTCCTTTGCCTGAAACCCCACTGACTGCAATATGGCAGAAGTTTACTGAGCCCTTACCGTGTGCCACATGCTTTATATGTATTATCTTAGTTCTCATAACATTTGAGGTGGTTACAATTATTATCTCTAGTTTATAAATGAAAAAGTACTGAGATTCACTCAGGTTTAAAAACACTGTACAAGATTACAAACCTAAGAATGGAGCCAGAATCAAAACCTGGACAAATCTTCATCATCATCATCATCATCATCATATTATGTTCCAGGCACTGTTCAAGGGTTTGACAAAAATAACTCATCATTTAGATACTATTATCCTTTAATTAAAAATGGAGAGATGAAAGTTAACTGATTTGCTTAAAAAGTCACAGTGAATATGTTCCAAAACCAGATGGTCTTGCTCCAGAGTCTGCAGATTTGCCCAATGTACTATCTTCGTTACTTGGCCTGGATGAAAAGGAACAACAGTGCTTCCTTCCAAGGTAGGAGGCTCCAAGACCCTCATGCCATCTCACCCATGTAAGAAGCCAGAACTTCTAAGAAACCAAAACGATCATAACTTCCCATTGAAAACTAAAGGTGAGAAGCAGAAAACTTGCTACGCAAAACCCCAGCTGTCCCTATATCACACTCAAAGTTGTACCTTCTAAACTGTGGCCCGATACAGGCCTCTGAATTGACGGAGGCATAGCAAGCTCCTCTTGTGGGTAGAGTGGAAAGGGGCAAGGAGGTGTACTTGTTCCCAATTGCTTCTGTAACAAATTATCACTAACTTAGTGGCTTAAAACTACTCACATTTATTATCTCATAGTTCTGGAAGTCAGACATCTAAAATGGGTCAGTATGGCTGTGCTCCTTCTGGAGACTCTAGGCCAGAATCTATCTCCTTGCCTTTTCCAGCTTCTAGAGGCTGCCCGCATTCCTCGGCTTGCAGTCCCTTCCTCCATTTTCAAAGCCAGGTGTAGAATCTTCGAGTCACCTTGATTCACCTGCCTCTCACTTTCACTTGTAAAGACCCTTGTAATTACATTGGACCCACCTGGAGAATCCAGGCTAACATCTCAAGGTTCTTCATCACATTTGCTATGTAACAGATCATATCCACAGGTTCCGGGGATTAGGACCTGGTTACCACAGTAGGCAGAGGAGGTTTCAGCATCCCCAGAGGCCAACAGACACTGCTTCTAGAAAATAATTTCAACTTCATGATGTCGGTGTTCAATCTAATCTCTCTACTCCAACTCTGGATTTGGGGTGGAACCAGCAGGCCCTGTGCTCAGTCTGGGAGGGAACTAAGACAAAGGGGTGGAGACAGTTCGCACAATGATCCCTGTCTCTTCTAGGCCAAAAGTCACATTGCCTTTTAACCCAGAGCATTGCCACTTACGGTTGCCAGGATGCAATCAGCTGCGGGAATTAAGTTCATCTGCTACATCCAGAATAAGTTTCCACAGGTCTCCCTTTAATAACTGTGTTTTTAAAGCACTATATGAATAGTGATTGTTTCCTTGCTTAGGTCGGAGATCACTGTGCTTTCCACGCTTCATAATAGTAAGTGATTTATTTATTTGCTTGCTTTCTTGGATTCCCTCCCAGGTCATGTTGAAATGGGCATTATCAGATTTTCCCAGTCTTTGTTTTCTTTGCTATTAGAGAAATGGAACAGAAATACCCAGTTTTCTTTTCAGACACTTCTTAACCAATTGACTTCACTCCTATAATAAAAAAAAAAAATTAAATCTATGTTCATTTCAGTCTTGCATACAATTCTGAGATCTTTTCCCTCCCTTGAATTTTGGATTAAATGAAAGCATTCATGGGCCAATTTAGGCTTTTGTTAAGATTACAGACAAATTATATACATTCTGAATGACTAACAGGAAAAAAAAACAAAAACCAAAAAACTCTCCCTACCAATACATTGGGCTGGGGAGAAGAAAAACCCTACATTTAAGAATGCCATTGGGGCTTCCCTGGTGGCGCAGTGGTTGAGAGTCCACCTGCCGATGCAGGGGACACGGGTTCGTGCCCTGCTCCGGGAAGATCCCACATGCCGTGGAGCAGCTGGGCCTGTGAGCCATGGCCGCTAGGCCTGCGCATCCGGAGCCTGTGCTCCGCAGCAGGAGAGGCCACAACAGTGAGAGGCCCGCGTACCGCAAAAAAAAAAAAAAAAAAGAATGCCATTGGTTAGGGACTTCCTTGGTGGCGCAGTGGTTAAGAATCTGCCTGCCACTGCAAGGGACACTGGTTCGAGCCCTGCTTGGGGAAGATCCTACATGCCGCGGAACAACTAAGCCCGTGTGCCATAGCTACTGAGCCTGCGCGCTAGAGCCTGCGAGCCACAACTACTGAAGCCTGAGTGCCTAGACCCTGTGCTCCGCGACGAGAAGCCACCGCAAGTGAGAAGCCCACGCACCACAAAGAAAAGTAGCCCCCGCTCACTGCAACTAGAGAAAGCCCACGAGCAGCAACGAAGACCCAACGCAGACAAATAAATACATAAATAAATTAATTAATTAAATAAATTTTAAAAAAAAGAATGCCATTGGTTAGACCCTAACTGAAGGCACTTTTAAAACTTTGGTCAAATGCTTAGGTATTCAAAGGAAATCTGGAATGGAGTTTGCACGGAGAGCAAGGGAGAAGTGGGTTGCTCTTCCCATAAGAGAATGGGAGACTTGTTGGTTTTATTTTTTACCTTCTCAGAAAGCAGCTGTAGACAAGACATAAACAAATGAAAATAATGGTCTTTAAAGAAACTTTACAAAAACAGGTAATGGGCCCAAGTTAGCCTATGGGTCATAGTTTGCTAACCTCTGATCTAGTTCTTAAAGCCAATAAATTCACCCCCACTCCTGACACGTTTTTTTTCTTTTTCACTTGAGCTAACTCAAGTTGGGGTACTAAGTTAAACTGTATTTCAGTAAAGTTGGTTTCCTTTGTATTGCAATTAGAAACATTAATGTGAGGTGTCTTCGTCACACCTTCAAGGGATCTGAAACACAAAAATGGTTAAGAACCTCTGAGCAACACTTCAAAGTATAAAAACCAGTGCTCTGTATATACACCTCTCAGGAACCAGTTATTCCTGAGAGATTATATATGATGAAATTATAAATAGGTTATTAAAAGTTGGGAAGGTTTAACAGAAGCCATAAGACATGAGAATGACATCAATGAGGAAAGCATCCATCCTCTCCTTGGCGCTATGGTGAGGACATCAATAGAATCGGATGGGCCCAGAGCTGACCCCAAGTGGCACTTTTCATGATAAGGTACGATTTTATTCTAGTTGAGAGTCAGCGTGGGAGGAGGAACTCACATGGACCTTGTGAAGCACCGATGGGCTTGAATCCCACGCCCATCTCTAGGTAGCTCTGGGTCCTTGGACTACTTACTTGATCTCTGTGAGTGTCAGTTTCCATCTCTGTCAAACTGTATAGGGCTCGTAAGGATAACAAAAGAGAAAATGCAGTGGAGGAAGGGCAGGCACTCATTTGACGTCCTCTTGCTCCTCCTTTTGCTGTGTTTATTGGTTTCCTTTGGGTGACTATTTAAAGCGAGAGCCTGAAGCATTCCACGAAGGGGTAAGAGCACAGCTGCTCATTTCGCACTTCAGGTTTTTATTAAGCAAACAGATAAGACATTCTGTAATTGGCACGTGTTCTTCTTTTTGCCTAATGACACTAATCTGTTTTTATCTTAGTCATTTAACTGAGTTTCATGATTAGCACAGGCAAGGTTTTAGGGATTTAAATCATTTGTTTGATGTTTTTGCTTTTAGGCATGTTTGATTATTTATTAAAATCGATAAAATCAGGGGTGTCAACTAGTTATTAAAAGTATAATTCTTTTATTGGTTAATACCAGGAGGGCTGAAGCAAATGAAAAACTAAAGCATTACATGAATTCTTTATTATAAAGCCAAGCTTCTATAGGGGTGGCCTACATACTTTGCATTAACTGCAGCCTGTTTAGAACAAGTCTGTTCTATCTTTAGTCCATAAGGAAAGGACCAAGTGGGTAAGCATATGTGCAACTCGTGTTCTAATTTATGCTTTAAAATAAATACAAGTTTGAAAGAAGCAATGTGTTCTGGTCTTCAGAAAAGAAATATGAAATACTTGCCAAGGGAGAGTGGTGAATAGTATCCAAAGATGGCTCCCATCAATTCCTTCTCCCCGCATGCAGGCCATGTCACTCCAACCATCAAGAGGTGGATTCCATTTCCCCTCCCCTGAATCTGTACCTACCCTGTGATCTGCTTTGACCACTGGAATATGGTGGAAGTGACTCTTGCCAAGCTTTGTTCAAGGTCTTCAAGAGACCTTTAAGAGCCTCCACCTTTGATGTAGGAAGCCAGATGCCAAGCTCTAAAGATGCTGAGGCCAGAATACTAAATGATGAGACACCACATGGAGAGAGAAAGGACACATGGAGAAGCACAGAGAGGCAATGCCAGACGAGGAAGCAACATCTTCTTGTACCTTTTGGCCCAGTCCACCCCATATGGAAGAGAAGAATTGCTCAGATGAGCTCTACCAGAATTCCTGATGCAAATATTGCAAAACGTAATTAATCATAATTGTTTTAAGCCACTAAGTTCTGAGTTACTCAGTTACCCAAAAATAGATAACTTAAATGAAGGCAGCAGGGATAAGGGAATGAATACAACTTTTGATGTAAGTGCTCAAAATAAAATATCTGGTTGAATGAGTGAGTTTCTGCTTACCTAGGATTATCTCAACCCTTGAAAGCTATTTCAAAAGGAAGAGCTCCTCTTCTGAAACATTGCTGGGAAGGGAGAGAAATGCCCAAAGTGTCACACAGTTGAGGAAAAGATGTCAGCCCAGGAGTTTGTTATCTGAAATCAGAATGACTGGCAAGAATGGTTGGTGGTATTAATAACGTGCTTGTCCATATAAAGAGTTAATTTATTAGTCATAGGCACCACTTAGATGGGTTTCTGTTTCTTTGTACGTGAACAGGAAGCAGATAAGTTACCCTAAGCATACGTCATACTTTAACCTCCGTTATGTGAATAATGCATCTCTTCATCTCCAGAAAAAAGAAAAAGGTGCTCCTAACCTTGTAAGAAATTAAGTACCTACGAAAAGAAAGAGAAAGGTAGTAAATATATAAAATATATGCAAATTAAAGCAATGTAATACTGTTATCACCTGTCAAACTGGCAAATTAAAAAAAAGTAATTCCCGATGAAGGCAAAATAAAGGCATTTTTATTCTAAAACACTAAAAGAATTTGTCACCAGCAGATACTCACTAAAGAATATATTAAAGAGGGTTCTTTAAATAGAAGAAAGATTATCCCAGATGAAACAACAAGATGGAGAAAAGAGTGAAAAGCAACAAAAACAGTAAATATGTGGATATGTCAAAATGGATATTAAATGTACAAAATAACACTAATGTTTCATTTGCTTTTGCAGCATATAAAATTAAAGCACACGATGTTACATTACTCAGGAGTGGATAAATAGCATTAAAGTAGCTAACATTAAAGTCCTCAGATTATCCATAAAGAGGTTAAAAATACTAATATTTGACTTTGATAAGTCAAGGATGGATGTAATAACCATATAAATAATGAAAGAATATGAGTAAAACCTTCAAACTCCTAGAGAAAAATATGAGACATTCAAGAACTCTTTAGTTCAATTCATCCAAAGTAATACCAAAAAATAAAGGAAAAAGAAGAAAAAACAGGTTGGACAATAGAAAACATTCTGTAATATATCAGTAACTATATTAAATATAAATGTACTAAATGTTCCACTTAAATGACAAAGATCACTCAACTGGATTAAAAAACAAAATTGATTCCAAGCTGTTTACAAGGTATAAATATAATGGCTTGAAAGCAAAAGATTTTAAGGGAAAGAAAACGTTAGGCCATACAAACTAACAGAAAGGAAGCTATGAAATAACACAAAATAGATTTTAAGTAAAAAACCCTACTAGAGCTGAGGGGGCACAATTTAAATAATAAATATTTAACTCACCTGGAAAATATAACAATTCTAAATCACTATGTAACTGATGGGGCTTGGGGCAAGTTGCCTCAAAATATACCAAGGTGGCATATTGATTATTTTGAATTAAAGTTACTTAAGAAACAGCTGGTATAAGAAGAACCCTCTGACCCTCCTTTGTTCCCCTGAAAGCAGGAAACCAAGCTTCCATGGGAAGGTATCTTCCCTATTCTGGGAGGATGGAGGGCATCCTCATTGTCCTAGATGGGGAATTCAAGGCCAAGAAAGCTGTATAAACAGACTTTGTTAATTCTTCATTATTTTGCTATCTCAATCAAAAACCCCTTTGTTTTCACAAATCCTCACAAAACTTTGATTCTTGGTCTAAAAAGGTATACAGCCAGCCTGCTTCAGTCTTAGGTCCTATCCCTATCAGGCCTCTGTACCTACAAAATTAAATTTGCTTTTCTCCTGTTAATCTATCTTACACAAACTTGATTATTATATCAGCTGAAAGAACCTAGAAGGGTAGAGGAACATTTCTGCTCTCCTACATACCCAACAACTGAACTTCAAAATATATGAAGCTAAAACTGACAGAATTATGAGAAGAAATAAACAAACCCATAATCATCACAGGAAATTTTAACGTGTCTTTCTCTGTTAACTCACAGATCAAGTAAACAAAATCAGTAAGCATGTAGAAGGTTTGAACAGCACAATTAGCAAACTCAGTTTAAAGCAAGTACAAAGAATACTGCCCAAAACTAGAGAAGACATTCTTCAAAGACACACATAAATGTAACCACAATCAATCATGTACTGGTCCTTGAGACAAGTCCCAGCAAATTTCAAAGGGTTGAAACTACACAGAGTATGTTCTCTCACTACTTGCAATTAAAATAGAAATCAAAAACACAAAAAGTTAAGTAGAAAATCTCATATATTTGGAATTTAAGAAATATATTCAGTGGCCTCTATTTGCAGCTGGGATGGAATTGCTTATTGAGAATAATCCTCTTCAAAAAACATCCCTAAAACCTGGGTAAAGAAATAATGATGAGTAAATGTAATTCTACCACCATAGGTGAGAAAATTATAAATGACTTGCTAGCTGGCTTTTCTTTGTTTATATTTATTTTCCCAGTTTCATAAATTCAGCAAGAATAACTTTTTCTAAATTCAATAAGAATTACCTTTTCACTTAGCAACCATAGAGAGTAATTACAAATAGAGTGTCACTACAGTTTTTCCATTATTTACATTCTCAATCAGTAGTTACAATAGAACAATTATTCTCATATGAGGGCCTTAGATGCTGTTTGATGTTATTAAAAGCGTACATATCCTTTGACCCAGCAGTTTCACTTACAGAAATTTATCTCCCAAAGCATATTCACACATCTGTCTAAACACAGATATACAAGAATATATATTGTGTATAGATGTATATTCTGAAGTATTTGTTGATGGAACACTAGAAATAATGTCCACTAACAGGGGATGGTCAAATAAATGGTGATGCATGGATATAAAAAAACATCTTTCAGGAATTAACAAAGAACGAGACAGGTCTATATATGCTGATGGACTGTATGCCTTGGATTAAAACTCTTTGGTTCAAGCAGCAGAAGTCAATTCTGGAGTACTCGAGCAAAAATGAAATGAACTGGAACATTAGGAGGTGGTCCACAGAATGGCCAGGAGGCTGGAGAACAGAAGAGGAACTGGCAACCCCAGACTACTCCGCACATCAGGTATCACTCCATCATCCTCTCTGGATGTTGGCAGTACCCTTCAAATAGTTTAATCCTTCAGTCACTCTGGTTGAGATTCACTCTAAAGAGAGAGAGAGAGCATGAGAGCATGGGTTGCATACCTCACCCTTGGCTACCAGAGGACAAAGGACTTCATTTACATTCCCACAAGGAGTGTGCCAAATGAGAAAGAGGTGATTCCACAAAATAAGGTCAGGGAGTTATTTGTAAGGGAGAAAGAATACTGTACAGTAAAAAAAAAAAAGTGTCCTCTACATAATATTATAGGAATACAACAAAACATAAAAGTGTATGTATAGTAAGTCACCATTTGTATTTTTAAAAATGAGAGAATATATATTACATGTATATGTATAGAAGGTATTCTTAAAAACAAGCAAATGAACAAAACTAAAAACCTACTAGAAACAGCATAACACCTTTATCTTTCATTAGGCCTTCAGTTCCCTGAGAATAAGAACTGTGTCTGTCCCAGGCTGTATTTTCAACAACAAACATACGGGAGGCTCACAATAAAAAGTTGCAGAGTGAATAAAAGAATGTAGTTCTAAGGAAGAGAAGAGGAGACATAGGGGGAGAAAGAGAGAGAGACTGACTCTTCATACATTAATTTTTAAAAATCAAGTACCTGTAATCCTTTTACAATTAGAAAAGAGGGTAAAGAGAATTAGTAATTACTATATATATATATAATCTTTTTATTTGAAAATTCCTTATTCTAGGAAGTTTGGGAATTATTGTAATAAATGATCGGCCTCATCCCCTCTCCCCTGCACCATGTCATTGTGTATGTGCCCAGAGAGACAGTCAAGCAGAAAAGGCTGCATTGTCCAGTGGAACAAACCAGCTTCAGCAGGGGAAGCTCCCTCGCGGCATGGCACACACTGCAACTCAGCTACTCCTGGGCCTCAGGAAAGAATGACTGTGGAAAGATAAATAGTCAAGGGTTATTTGGTCATCACACTGGAGCTCCAGCTCTTTAGAAGTCTGCACTGATAGCAAAAACATTGCTGAGTGTCTAAATAATTTGAATGATATTAGGAGGGAGACCCTGAAAAGAGGAAAACAATGGCTTGATGACAGCAAGCTGACAATGGAACAGAATTTTGTGGGCTGAGATGATTGTAGAGGCAAACAATGGTGATATTGTCCTTCTGGTGTTATTGTTGTGTGATGCTGTAATTTATGGATGAAGTGGGATTTCAAACAAAATAAACAGACTTGAATTTGTTAACTAATACAGTAAGCATAGAACATTCTGTTATGTGAGAAGAGAAATGGGAATGTTTTCTATACCCCTGCTATCTGCTAAACAGAAATATGTTTATATTTGGCATAAACTCTTGCTTTCCATTGTTTTTGCTAGCTTTTTGAGAATATCCTTTTTCATTTACTCCTGAAAACAGATATAAAGAGTGGGTGAAAGAGGAGTATGGTCAATATGTATCATTATACAATTATTTTTATCGTTCTAGAAGTTAAAAAAAGAGAGTATATTTCACCAGCCACAGAAAGCTCTTCTGTGAAAGTGTCAACTAATTTACTCTTTTCTTTGAAAATGTGATGCTTCTCTAATCGCAGATACTAAGGTGATGTGATGGCAACATCAATAACAACAATAACTATTTCTCTATCACAAATAGTTTATGATGTTCTGTTAAACAATTTAGTTCCAGTTACACATATAAAAGAGGAACCACTTCTCTCTAAACTATAAAAAGCAGGTTTATATCTCAGTAAGCATTGTCAGTGATACATTACTACTATTTGTGAAATTCTTGGATTAACCTTAGTAAACTGGACAGAGGGCAAATTATGCATCTTACACCTCAATGCTGGGAATAGTGCCTGACATGTAGTAAGGGGTAGATATTTGTTGAATGAGTAAATATTTGATTTTCCATGAGTAGGGTATTGCTCTAAGCTGGGGATACATCCCTCAAAGACAAAACTGAGCCTGAGACAAAATTCACAAAGATTATTTATTTATAAACTTGCAAGGGAACCTATCGGCTGTCACTTTCATTTCAGCAGGGATTCAAGGGTGTTAGAAAGGAGAGGAAGTTTTATAGCGCGAGAAAGGAAAGGCTAGGAGCCTCTGATGGGCAATGGTTCTACTAAGATGGGATTTTGGAAGCCAGGATGACTTTCTATATGTACATTTGGCAGCCCTGGGTTGGCCACCATGGGGCAAGCAAGCAAACTGGGGGTGCTCTTGAAATGGATGCTAGCAGCGGAGGATATTCCATGCCAGTAATTTTCTGGAAACTGTGGTATTCAAAGGGGTGCACCGTTTACAGTAAAAATGATCACGATGGTCCTTTATGAGAAGCTGCCTGGGTCTTCTCTCTCTCATACACATAAAGAAACAAATTCTGTCTCTAAATTGGCAAAAACAAAAAACTCCTAAAAGATATAAAAATAAATAAGATGTCAAGTTCAAAATGGAAAATGCCACTACCGCCCCCAAATTCTAAACGCAATAAAAGTAAGAGTAATATCACTTCAACTGTTCCTGATAATTCATCTGATGTAAGCAAACTTGCATTTTTACTCAAGCCTTATTCAATCATAGATATGGTCTCAGGACAAAGATAAACAAATTTAATGTTTCACTGAAATCTGGATTATATCAGTGAAACATTTTCCTGCAGACTGTAGAGCCTGGTTTCCATAGGTGTTACCATGTTTACCGTGTAAAATAACCAAACATTATTTAGAAGTTAACTGCAAGGATTCACAACCTCTCAAATGGCTATGTCTTTATTAATTTATGAAACTGCCATCGGTGGGGACAGTATTAGTGACCATGTGAAATTTTAAGAAATTAAATAGACCTCTGGCTTGGTGCCCCCCCAAATGTCAGTCCCTGCACATTAAACCAGGCAAAAGATAAAAAGGATTCCATTATATCTATAATACAATCTTCTTATGGCTTTAGTACAAGTTTCTTCTCTGCTAACAGAAGTCCCTGCAGAAGGTTTAAACAATCCCAACAATTTCATTATGTGAGCATAGCTAAATCCAATAAAGTAAAAGGGCCTACAGAGCCTTCCCATATGCTCAATTCCAGACCCTTTCCTTCTCAGGGAGTCAGAGAACTCGGCTGGCTGGAAACTGATTCTATTCTGACTGCCCAGAGCACAAATCTTGCTTTGTTGACATCAATGCGAGCTCTCCTGAGGACACACAAAGAAGAGAGGAAGCTATTAGAATTTCTCGTGACCCTGCTCGGAGCCAAATCCAGCTTTGCTTAAATGAATGAAAATGCTTGTTACGTGGCCCAAGAAGCTACTTTGTCCATTTGAAAATTAATTAGACTGTAGCTAGATGAACAACCGTAAGATGCTTTCACAATGTTCGTAGATGGATGACCTTGGCTGAGTTCCCAATTTTAACAAGTTTACCCTAAAGCAAAAACACGGCCTTCTGGCTGAGCTAGTGCCTAGTTATAATGCTTTCCTGAGTGGTAGCACAATCCCACCAGGAAAGGAAGTTAAGAAGAAAGCAGTTAAAACTTTTACATGCAATTGGAATAGAAGATGTTCTTGAAGGAAATTTTTTGTCTCCAGGGGCCAATTTAGTTGCCCATGTCACAGCTGGACTGGGAGAAAATGTCAAAATCTTGTATATGTCATGATCCATTCTTGATTAAGACTCCTGAAGGGCACAGATTCTGTTGTTCCTTGTAGTGCTTTAAGTATAGAGGGACCACGGGGTTGGTAGATTGACTGAAAGAATAAAACACAGACCCACATATTAATCTGTTTTTCAAGTGTCAAGCTGATGGTGTTCCTGGATGGCTACGGATCACCTTTGGGTGTAAGATCCTGAGCCACTACACTCACAAAAAGACTAATAGTTACTTTAAAAAGTAACCTGCACATGCTACATAGAAGCAGGTCCTTAATAAATATTAGGTATGACAATATAACTGATACTTAACTATCTGTAACATGGAGTTTAGGGCAGAGGTAATAGGAGTTGGACAGACTGTGTGGAAATAAAATTCCCCAATGTTCACAGCAGCACTATTTACAATAGCCAAGACATGGAAGCAACCCATCTGCCCATCAACAAGATTGGATTAAGAAGATATGACATATACACACACACACACACACACACACACACACACACACACACACACTGGAATATTACTCAGCCATAAAAAGAATGAAATACTGTCATTTGCAGCAACATGGATAGACCTAGAGAAAACTATGCTCAGTGAAATAAGTCAGACAGAAAAAGGCAAATACTATATGATATCACTTACATGTGGAATCTAAAAAATAATACAAATGAATGTATACACAAAACAGTAACAGACTCAAAGACACAGAAAACAAACTTGTGTTTACCAAAGGGGAGGGGGTAAAATGGAGGGACAAACTACAGGTATGGGACTAACAGATACAAACTACTATATATAAAATAGACAAGCAACAAGGACAGAATGCATAGCACAGGGAATTATACCCATTATCTTGCAATAACCTATAATGGAATATCATCTGCAAAAATACTGAATCGATATGCTATACATGTGAAACTAACACAACACTGTAAATCAACTATACTTCAATTTTTAAAAAATTCCAGAGACTACCAAAAGTAGAGAAATTTTGAAAAGGTTTCCCAAACCTCCATTTCTTTCTTGATAAAAAGTCTCAAAAGCTGACCCTGCTCCCATGATAGCCGACTGAGGCAAGGATAGACATCTGACTCCATTGCAGCCAGTTCATTGGTTGATGCTGACCAATTACATTCTTCCTCTGTCCTCACTTCAATCTCTTCTGCGTCTGCTTCCTCTTCCTGTGGCAAACAGTGGAGCATTCAAAGTCAGTAGAAGGAAAGAAATCATAAAGATCAGAGCAGAAATAAATGAAATAGAAACGAAGAAAACAATAGCAAAGATCAATACAACTAAAAGCTGGTTCTTTGAGAAGATAAACAAAATTGATAAACGCTTAGCCAGGCTCTTCAAAGAAAAAAGGGAGAGGACGCAAATCAATAAAACTAGAAATGAAAAAGCAGAAATCACAACTGACGCTGCAGAAATACAAAGGATTATAAGAGATTACTAGAAACAACTATATGCCAATAAAATGGACAACCACGAAGAAATGGACAAATTCTTGGAAAGGTACAATTTTCCAAGATTGAACCAGGAAGAATTAGAAAATATAAACAGACCTATCACAAGTAATGAAGTTAAAACCATAATTAAAAATCTTCCAACAAACAAAAGTCCAGGACCAGACGGCTTCACAGGCAAATTCTATCAAACATTTAGAGAAGAGCTAACACCGATCTTTCTCAAACTCTTCCAAAAAATTGCAGAGGGAGAAACACTCCCAAATTCATTCTACAAAATCAGGTATCACCCTGATACCAAAACCAGAAAAAGATACCACAAAAAAAGAAAATTATACACCAATATCACTGATGAACATAGATGCAAAAATCCTCAATAAAATACTAGCAAACAGAATCCAACAGCACATTAAAAGAATCATACACCGTGATCAAGTGGGATTTATGCCAGGGATGCAAGGATTCTTCAGTATACACAAATCAATCAATGTGATACACCACATTAACAAATTAAGGAATAAAAACCATATGATCATCTCAATAGATGCAGAGAAAGCTTTTGACAAAATTCAACACCCATTTATGATAAAAACTCTCCAGAAAGTGGGTATAGAGGGAACCTACCTCAACATAATAAAGGCCATATATGACAAACCCACAGCAAGCCTCATACTCAATGGTGAAAAACTAAAATCATTTCCACTAAGATCAGGAAAAAGACAAGGATGTCCACTCTCACCACTCCTATTCAACATAGGTTTGGAAGTCCTAGCCATAGCAATCAGAGAAGAAAAAGAAATAAAAGGAATACAAATTGGAAAAGAAGTAAAACTGTCACTGTTTGCTGATGACATGATACTATATGTAGAAAATCCTAAAGATGCCACCAGAAAACTACTAGAACTAATCAATGAATTTGGTAAGGTTGCAGGATACAAAATTAATGTACAGAACTTTCTGGCATTTCTATACACCAACAATGAAAAATCAGAAAGAGAAATTAAGGAAACACTCCTATTTACCATTGCAACAAAAAGAATACAATACCTAGGAATAAACCTGCCTAAGGAAGCAAAAGACTTGTACTCAGAAAACTATAAAACACTGATGAAAGAAATCAAAGATGACATAAACAGGTGGAGAAATATACCATGTTCTTGGATTGGAAGAATCAATATTGTGAAAATGACTATACTACCCAAAGCAATCTACAGACTCAACACAATCCCTATCAAACTACCAATGGCATTCTTCACAGACATAGAACAAAAAATTTTACAATTTGTATGGAAACACAAAAGACCCTGAACAGCCAAAGCAATCTTGAGAAAGAAAAATGGGGCTGGAGGAATCAGGCTCTCCGACTTCAAACTATACCACAAAGCTACAGTAATCAAGACAGTATGGTACTGGCACAAAAACAGAAATATAGATCAATGGTACAGGATAGAATGCCCAGAGATAAACCTACACACATATGGGCACCTAATTTATGACAAAGGAGGCAAGAACATACAATGGAGAAAAGACAGCCTCTTCAATAAGTGGTGCTGGGAAAACTGGACAGCTACATGTAAAAGAATGAAATTAGAATACTACCTAACACCATGCACAAAAATAAACTCCAAATGGATTAAAGACTTAAATGTAAGCCCAGACACTATAGAATCTTAGAGGAAAAGATAGGAAAAACACTCTTTGACATAAATCACAGCAAGATCTTTTTTGAACCACCACTTAGGGTAATGGAAATAAAAGCAAAAATAAACAAATGGGACTTAATTAAACTTAAAAGCTTTTGCACAGCAAAGGAAACCATAAACAAGACAAAAAGACAATTCTCCCTCAGAATGGGAGAAAATATGTGCAAATGAAACAACAGACAAAGGATTAATCTCCAAAATACACA
This sequence comes from Tursiops truncatus, assembly GCF_011762595.2. Taxonomy (NCBI): domain Eukaryota; kingdom Metazoa; phylum Chordata; class Mammalia; order Artiodactyla; family Delphinidae; genus Tursiops; species Tursiops truncatus. The sequence goes on along the minus strand of NC_047043.1, from coordinate 82,507,507 downwards.
TACAGCTCATAGAGCTCAATACCAAAAAAACAAACAATCCAGTTTAAAAATGGGCAGAAGACCTAAATAGACATTTCACCAAGGAAGACATACAGATGGCCAAGAGGCACATGAAAAGATGCTCAACATCACTAATTATTAGAGAAATGCAAATCAAAACTACAATGAGGTATCACCTCAGGTCGGTCAGAATGGCCATTATCAAAAAAGCTAGAAACAATAAATGCTGGAAAGAGTGTGGTGAAAAGGGAAGCCTCCTGCACTGTTGGTGGGAATGTAAATTGACACAACCACTATGAAGAACAGTATGGAGGTTCCTTAAAAAACTAAAAATAGAACTACCATATGACCCAGCAATCCCACTACTGGGCATATACCCTGAGGAAACCATAATTCAAAAAGAGACATGTACCCCAGTGTTCACTGCAGCACTGTTTACAGTAGCCAGGACATGGAACCAATCTAAATGTCCATCGACAGATGAAAGGATAAAGAAGATGTGGCACATGTATACAATGGAATATTACTCAGCCATAAAAAGAAACAAAATTGAGTTATTTGTAGTGAGGTGGATAGATGTAGAGTCTGTCGTACAGAGTGAACTAAGTCAGAAAGAGAAAAACAAATACTGTATGCTAATGCATATATAGGGAATCTAAAAAAAAAAAAAAAAAAAACCAAATGGTACTGATGAACTTAGTTGCAGGTCAGGAATAAAGATGTAGACATAGAGAATGGACTTGAGGACATGGGGTGGGAGGGGGAAGCTGGGCGAAGTGAGAGTAGCATTGACATATATATACTACCGAATGAAAAATAGTTGGCTGGTGGGAAGCAGCCGCATAGCACAAGGAGATCAGCTTGGTGCTTTGCGATGACCTAGAGGAGTGGGATAGGGAGGATGGGAGGGAGACGCAAGAGGGAGGGGATATGGGGACATGTGCATGCATAGGGCTGTTTCACTTTGTTTTGCAACAGAAACTAACACGGTATTGTGAAGCAATTATACTCCAATAACTATCTATTAAAAAAAGACTCTTTCCTGAAGCAAGTTATTATCTAATCAATGTTTGTGTATAAAATAAAGATACTGATTTATCCTTTAAAAAAAAAAAAGGGTGACTAAACAGAGACAGGAGTTAGCCTGGGTGGAGGAGAAGAACTGTTTAGGTGTTGAGAGAAAGAGACAAGAGATCATGCTGCCAGCTTTAATTTCTTAAGATGTAGGAAAATTATAAAAACCTAAGAAGAAAAACAATGAAACAGGCCACCAGAACACTTAAGGAATCTTTCCTCTTGCCCACTCCCACCAAGAATTTATATAGTTTAAGTGTAGAGACATCTGCATATAAATGCACTTTTTGGGTTTTCCTAATGTAGCTAATTGTTTTAGGACAACTCTTCCTGCCTCCCCTAACTCCAGATCTCTTCTATGTCTTATATGACCTAATAGTTATCCATCATCATCCCTCCATACACTCCTCCCAAAAGAAAGTTATGTAGGTCTGGGCTCTGGAAAATCTAATACAGTCAGACATCTTTTGGTGGTGCAGTTCCATGGATGTCAGGGAATGGGTGACTCTGGTAAAGAGGGACATTAAATAACTCCTCTCAGTGCTGCATATGGAGGGAAAGGACTTGTGTTATCTCTACAAACCTGGTCAACAGGTTATCCATTGAATAGAGTTAGAGACATCACATTGTTTCCTCCCATGGAGTCACTTGGCTTCTCCAAGATGAAATATTTCCCAAGTTACATGACAGCACTGGCCACTTTTAGGTTATCTGGAACTCACAGGAGGTCACCCCTGCTAGCAAGGAGAGTAACTTGGTTTCCTTAAGGCTGGCTACTCTGGATTTGCCAAGATATCCTCTATCATTTCAATGAACTCCTCTGATAGGCTCACGTGTGTCAGATTCCATCCCCATGCTTTTTGCCAATAGTTTGAGTGTTTTTACCCTCCACCCAAACAACCAGAACTTTCACAGAATATCCAACAAGTATCTAGAACTGTAGATGGCTTCAAGACCCTATGTTCTGTCTTTACTCTTCCATTTAGAGGAGAAATGACAGAAGGGATCATTTTCAGAAGGTGGATTGACCAACAAAGAACTCTGAGACAACACAGAGCCCCCCAGGATGGCTAAAATGGGTCCTGTAATAAGCATGGGAGATTAAACAGAAAGCCTGATCTGACAAATATGCAAACAGACCCATCACAGGCAAATTTAAATGTTGAATATAAAAACACAAATCAATAGTAGTAATAATAGCAATTTGTATTTTCCCACGATGCTTTATAGTTTTCAAAGCACTTGCAAATACCTTATCATAGTTGAATCTCACAACAGGCAGTTTGCTATTACCACACCCAGACTGCAGATGAACAAACCGATCCTCCAAGAGTTTAAGGGACTTTGCTAGAAGAACAAAGCATAACTGTGGGTAAGAGCACACACTATAGAGGCAAAGAGACTTGAGTTGGAATTTTGATTCCCACTTTTTATTGGGTACATGGGAACTTGGACAAGTTGTTTAATCTCTGCATACCTCGATTTATTTATCTGTAAAATTGGAGCAATTTATAAATACAACAACTAAGCACTGTTCTAAAAGCTACAAATACATCAAATATTCTTCCAAAACTCCTGCAAGATAGAACCCCCATTTTACCGATAAGAAAACTGAGGCAAGTAAAGATTAAATCACTGGCCAGTGGGACTTCCCTGGAGGCACAGTGGTTAAGAATCCACCTGCCAATTCAGGGGACACAGGTTCCATCTCTGGTCCAGGAAGATCCCACATGCCGCAGAACAACTAAGCGCACGAGCCACAACTACTGAGCCCGCGCACCACAGCTACTGAAGCCCTCATGCCTAGAGCCCGTGCTCTGCAACAAGAGAAACCACTGCGATGAGAAGCCCGCGCACTGCAACGAAGAGTAGCCCCCGCTCGCTGCAACTAGAGAAAGCCTGTGCACAGTAACGAAGACCCAATGCAGCCAAAAATATAAATAAACAAATAAATAAATAAATTCATTCGTTCATTAAAAAAAAAAAGATTACACAACCAGCAAGCTGCAGAGGTGGGAATCACGCCCAGGCATGGCATCTCCTACCCATGCACCACCCTATCTATCCTCTGAACCTCTCTCATTAGCTGAGTGAAGAGTTAATGGCCTCACAAGACTATGCTGTGTCTGGTGTAGCAAGAGTTCAAAACGTGGCAGCCATTCATTCCTTTTCTTAAAAGAGCTTCTCTTGTTTATTGGCTGTCTTTCACCATAGAATGGAGGATCTCCAAGGGCAGAGGTGTCCATTTTGTCCATCGTGGTGGCCCCAGAACATAGAACAGTGCCTGGCACAAGATAGCGGCTCAGAAATTACTTGTTGAGTGAATGAACGAATAAACAATTGAAGGAATAAGGATCCCATTCAGAGGTCTTTGGGGGAGTTGAAGGAGGAAGGGGTCAGAGCCGAGCATGGGTTATTCCCTCTGAGCCTATTTTCAAAAGTGGGTGCATTCTCAACAACTTTAAAGAAATACTGTTAATATGAAAGTTAAGACTGATGAAAAGGCATCTCTGGAAGCAGAGAACAGTACACAGTTGAAACTTCAGAGGTCATACCTTGAGACAGATAGACAGGTAGGAGAGGGCTGTTTGGGGTACGTGTGCCCTTGGCACCTGCCGGTGGTACGAACTCTGCATCCCTCTGCCTGCCCCCTCCTCCAGGCTTATACACACCCCCAGCCCAGCCACTATTCTCCAGAGTTCCAGTGGACCAGTTTGGGAGCTGAATGGAACCTAAGCCTCCTGACTCCTATCTCAGTTTTTATCACCCCTCGTGACCTCAAACGCCCCCGAAGGATTCCACAAATGGATGAGGATCCAAATGAAAGAACTAGATTGAACTTAGGCAGGAAAGTGAAAGTGTCCTTTAAATGCCAATAGGCACTGCCTTTGGCATAACAAAGGAGTTAAAACATAATTAAGATCTGAAGACTGATTACGGGAATGTGTATGATTATTTTTATTATTTTTCCTCTTTCTATCTTTGTGATAGGATGTGATCAACCTCGGCCATGCCCCGTTGCTTAGTAGCAGACAGTCAGAGTTTTAATTATATACTAAAATAAGCTAAAGAACAGAAGACTGCTTTATGTCTAATACGTATATATCAAGAAAGGCATATGACAGCATCTAAATTGCTTTAGTGCCTGATAAAGAGTGCCTCTGGTAGGGTTGTCATCAAAAGATCACGAATGGAGTAGGAAAGGATTATTAATAAAGCTGCTACTCTATTTATATGTCCTCCATTGTTTGTGATTCCTTGTTAGAAGCTAGAAATGAATTTTTATCTACCACTAATTTCATCATGGTTTTTTTTTTTCAGAGTCAGAGGGAAAAAAAAAAAAAACTTTTGTCAATTGCAGTGCCAACCCTAGTCCTCCAAATAGAATTCTTTTCACTCCTCCAGATCTGCAATTCCCAAAATATTGTATCTCACAATAAAAAATTAAAGAATTAGTCCATTCATTCTTTCAACATTCAACAAAGTCATGTACCAGCAGCAAACCCCAGAGGCATTCTCTGCCCTCATAGAGATTTAAGGTAAGGGAAAGATGATAAATAAGTAAAACAATGAAAAAATAATCACAGACTATAACAAGGGTTATAAAAGAAATAAAGTACATTACTTAGGATTATGTTTAGCTGCAAGTGACAGAAGATTCAAAATCATTTGGCTTTAACCAAGGCTGTGATTCAGCCCAGTAGGTACTGAGGTAGTTACAACAATTTTTTTAAATTGGCATCTATTCTGACTGATCAGTGCCTGATTCTCTTTGGTTGGTTCAGATTCATATGCTGGACACGTTGTATATATGTTGAATATTGATTATGGTTTAAAAAGTTTATTTCTCTCTGTCACATTAAGGAATGTTCTTCATAACGGTTAAGGCAGCTTCATGAATTCACCAAGGACCTAGATTTGTTTTGTTTTGTTTTTAAACTTTTTTTTTTTTTTAGTAATTTGAGAAATGGCAATTTTTAAAATTAATTAATTAATTAATTGATGGCTGCATTGGGTCTTCGTTGCTACCTGTGGGCTTTCTCTAGTTGTGGCGAGCAGGGACTACTCTTCATTGTGGTGAGCGGGCTTCTCATTGCAATGGCTTCTCGTTGCAGAGCACGGGCTCTAGGCGTGCGGACTTCAGTAGTTGTGGCACGCGGGCTCAGCAGTTGTGGTTCGCAGTCTCTAGAGCGCAGGCTCAGTAGTTATGGCAGACGGTCTTAGTTGCTCCACAACATGTGGGATCTTCCCAGGCCACGGATTGAACTCGTGTCCCCTGCATTGGCAGGTGGATTCTTAACCACTGCACCACCAGGAAAGTCCAAGGACCTAGATTTGTTGTTCACCATGGCTTCCAACTCATGATCCAAGATGACTGCTTGGGTTCCAGCCATTACATCTACATGAAGAACCAAGGTAAAAAGAGAGCCATACCTCTGCCACTTGAGGATAATTTAATGTTTATCCTAATAACCAGAATATAGTCCATGGCTGCAAGGGGAGCTAGAACAGGTAGCCTTCATTCTAGGTGGTCAAATGCCCACCTGGAAATTAGGCAGTAATTCTATTACTAAAAAACCAGGGAGAGCAGATAAAGATAGATAGTAGACATTGCCACAACAGGTGATGTGACACAGAGTAACTGATACAGAGGGGGCTGCTTTAAACAGGGTAGTCAAAGAGGGTACTCAGGAGGTAACAGCTGAGGTAAAGCCGAAAGCATGCAAGTGACTTGCCATGTACACAGGAGGAAAAGGCCTTCAGGCAACAAGAATGTCTTATTTCAAAACAGATTGACTTCTGTTCAGAGAATGATTTTGACTTCATTTTATAAGTAATATTCTGCAACTATAAAGTTCTCCTGAGCTGTCTGATAATCCGTTTTCGTCCCTAATTCTTAGTTGTCCAAATCTCAAAGCGTGTTACGTTATGGGAATTCTGAGCTTATTGCAACAGACAACCACTGTCACCTGTAATTGTGAACCTGGTATGAAGATAGCTGAGAACATATTTAGTAGCAAAATACTACTTGATATATTATTTAGGGGGGTGTCTACCAGGGTGGGGATGAGGTAGCCAAGCCGAATAAGTGTGCAGCTAGTATGTCTTAGAAACCACCATGAGTGATGTAAATAACATGTTAGATTCAGACAAAACCACTTGCAAATTAGGGTATTAAATCACAACTCACATTACAATAATGTGATTTGGTTTGGTGTTCACTGGAATAGAACTGATAGTATGGAACTAATGTGATGTTTTGTGCGAGTGTCACCTTCGTTATGCATTTGTTACATGATTTCCATGCGTGCCAGAATGTAATTCATTGGAATAAACAGAAGAGCCTCGTGGCATGAAAGCCTAAAGCTATAAAGGGGAATATGCCTTCCCATCCTGTAATTAAGGTAACATCACACCCAGTGCATTTTCTTAATGAATATCTTACACTGACATCAAACAGAAAAAAGGAATCGGTAATACTATTTATTTCTGTAGATTTCATGTGAACAAAGATCATTATAAAGCCAGTGAAGTTTGCCTAAATACATCTTTCAATGGCATCATGCCCTACTACACAATACAGAGATGGTGTGTGTGTATACGTGTGTTTTAAGCCTTCTTCTTGAGTCTGCTGACCAAACCACAGAAGAGGGGAATTGCCGTGGAGATCATTATCACACGTTTGGAAGAAGAAGCTCTAAATTGACCAGATTCCCTACACATCTTAATGTGTCTAGCTATGAACATAAGACCTAGTCTACGGCACCAAGAAATCATGTCTGTTCCAAAGCTGTTAGAATGTGAGCCTCATTTTCAAGTGCAAAACGATGTCCTTTTTACCTCTGTAACTTCAACACCTAACACGATGTTTGACATATAGCAGCTGCTCAGTAAGGTTTAAATGAATGAATGGTAACTCTCATTCACAACCATTTCCACTTACTCAACAGCTCGCTTAAGTCCTTACCAACGTGTCTGACAGAAACCCAGTATATAATAACATTCCAAGACCCCAGAAATTAGAATCGATTATCGAGAAACCAATACCATATGGTATTCTATTGTATACATCCCCCTGCCTCTGGAAACCTATCTCAATATGAAACGTTACATGTACGCAGCGACCATGGATTGCAGTACACACATTTAGGTGTGCAAAAAAAAAAACTTGTTTTATTTTTCTAAAATTAGACTTCATTTCTAATTGGAGTCTACCACCTCTTATTAAGGAGGTGGAAGACTAATCTTTGAAACTGGAGGTTCTCTTGCTTCGTCCATGGGATTTGGCTTCAATTTCAGGGTAGTCTGTAGAAAAGAGGCATTAGGGGAAGCAAGGCTTCAGGTCCCCAATGTCACCGTCTCTGGTCCTTGGCGATGGGCCCATCTGGGCTACTGATGAGTCTTCCTTCATTCTTCTCTGCAAGGTCCTTCCACGACTGGGTGTTTCCACCTCTAATTCCAGGTCTTTCTAGTGAGTGATCATGCTGCCTAAGGCTCCATCCTACCTAAATACACCAGGAGTCATTTTTTCCGCTAGATATTGCTGCCTCTCCAGGAACTTATCTGGGGAGACCTTCCTGTCCTCTCTGCTCTCAGATCCCACAAAACTACCTGAGATTTTTGCCACCTCCCCAGGCTGTGGCCTAAGTAACAGTGTGGAGGGCCTATTTCTCTGGTGCCCGTCAACACCTCTGCTCTCATTACCCTCCCTCCGACCTTCTCTTCACCCCTAACTCTGAATCTTTTCAGAGTCTGTTAAGGAAACTTTTGTATCCAAGTATTTGTCCTATGCTGTGAGTCTTTTCTATTTCACTATGAAGAGCCTCCGCTGTTTTCCACTTTCTGAAGTAACATCCCTTTTCTGGGTTTATGAGCATAGAATAAACTAACTTCATAAAGTTGTAGAGAGACCAAGGGAGCAAAGAAAGGAGGTGAGAGGCAGGGTGGGGGAGTGGGCAGTGACAGGGAATGCTGTCTGGGCTGTGGAAGGGGCAAGTGAAGGTTAACAGAGGGATGCTCTAGGGTACAAATTCTAGGGGTCAGGATTAGTCAAAGGTACACAGCCATTGAGGAAGACCAGGGACCAGTAGCCAGAAGAACTTGGGTAACAAGTGCTTAACAATGAAACTGAGCCAAATTTATAAGAAGAAAGTTTTTTTTAAAAAAGGAAAAAGACCTCAAGGATTTGACATTTCTCCCATTTAGAAGGGAGTCCATGTCCCCTCCTCTGCAATCAGAGAGGGCTGGTGATTGCTCTGATCAGTACAGCAGTGGAAGTAATGCTTTAGGACTTGTGAGGCCAGGTCATAAAAAGCCATGCAGGTGCCATCCGGGTTTTTTGAAACAGTCACTCTTGGCTTCCTCCCTCTCAGAAACCAGCCACCATGGTGAGAGAAACCCAAGCCACATGGAAAGGCCACGTGTGGGCACGGTGGTCAACAGCTGGGCCAAGTCTTTGAGTCATCCCAGCCTAGGTGCCAGACTTGTGAGCGAAGGAGCCTCCCGACGAGTCCAGCCCTCGGCTGCTCAGTCATGGCCAGCTGTCGGCGTCCTCCCAGCTGCGGCCCCAGACACCACAGAGCAGAGATAACACAAGCCATCCCAGCTAGGCCCTGTCCAAATTCCTGGTCCACAGAATCCATAAGCATAATAAGATGCCTTTTGTTTTCTGCCATGATTTTAGGCTGGTTTGTTACGCAGCAAGAGGTAAGTAGAAGAGCTGGGAAACAGAAACAAGACAAAACAGAAACAAGACAAGAAACAAGGCAGTGAGCTGCAGCTGCCCATCGCTAGACTGGAAGGCTGGTCCAAGAAAAAAAAAAAAAAACAGCCTCTAGGGCACAGGAAGAGCTGACATTTGAATGTTAGTCTGTGACAAGGTTCTCTGACATGTATTCATTCATTTAGCCTTGCAACTGTCTGAGGTAAGGAATACTAGTTATTGACACTTTACAAAAGAAGAAAGAGAGGTAGAGAGATGTTAGGGTTCTTGCCTGAGGTTATACAATTGTAAGTGGAGGGCACTGAATTCAAACCCATTCTGCCTCTGGCATCCACGTTCTGCACGACATCGTAGAGCTTGGTGTGGCCCAGAACTTGTGTGGATCCTGCAGACCGATCTGTACACCTATCTGAGAAGATCCTATCAGCATTTTTAATAAAAGAGAAGCAACGATTGGTCTTTTCTCTCAAGGAAGTCTACTTAAAAGATAACACACAAAAAAGAAGTTTGATGTCTTTTACTACTTCAAACACCATCCATGGCCAAATGCAGTTTGGGCTTTATAGACAGTAAGATATGTTGGCTAATAACAGAGTTACCTTATATGGAGAAAAGACAGCTATTGTTTGAAACAAAACACTGTGGTATAAACACAACTGGAGAGAAAACTATTTGCCCAAGAAGTTATCACATATGCCATATCCTTAAAAAATGATGAGAAAAATGCCATTTTAGGCTTCTTTCCCCACAGTGCATCATAGCACAGACAATAGCATTTGCACTAGTTTCATTGTGTCTTGTATCATTTTTCAATCTTTGGCATTGTGTATATATATAAAACAGTCTCTATTCAGCAGTTCCTCATCTCAAACTAGGTATGATTAAAGAAAAAGTTTAGCTGACAACAGAGAGAAATAAATACTCAAGGCTGTTATCTAGTCTTTTATAATAATCCCAATAAAGAGATAAAATCTGGGGTTTCCCTGGTGGCGCTGTGGTTGAGAGTCCGCCTGCCGATGCAGGGGACACGGGTTCGTGCCCCGGTCTGGGAAGATCCCACATGCCGCAGAGCAGCTGGGCCTGTGAGCCATGGCCGCTGAGGCTGCGTGTCCGGAGCCTGTTGCTCTGCAACAGGAGAGGCCACAACAGTGAGAGGCCCGTGTACCGCAAAAAAAAGAATAAATAAATAAATAAATTGAAAAAGAGATAAAATCTGCGAAATAGTTTTCACTAACCAAAGTAAGATACACCTCTCACGTTTTGGTTTGCTTTTTTTTTTTTTTCCTTCCTATTATTACAAAAGAACAGCTACATCTCATAAGCCTTGTTTAGGAAACATACAAAAATACTGAGATAGCTTTTAAATTCTAATTCAACTATTCTCATCCAAGCTATAAAGAGGAATTTAATCTGCTTTTGCTTAAGCAGAAAAAATGCATTGATTTAGATTATTTGAGTAGCAGGCCAGTAAGAAACAGTGAAAATCCTCAAATAACATCATTGAAGAAAAGGATAAAGAGGAGGAACAGGAAAAAGAGGAGAAGGAAGACGAGGAGAAAACATTTCTTCCCATAGGTTTGCAAGCATAGTTAAGCTGTAACAGAAGACTTCAGACTACAGACTTTAAATGAATTTCTTTCTTTTTCACATACGGTCTGGAGAGGAGAGGTGCAGGGCTGGCGGGCAGCTGTGCCACAGTCAACGTCGGGCATCTGTCTCTGGGTTCCAAGTGGCTGCTTCAGCTCTGTTTTCCAGCCCGTAGAAAGTAAGAAATACAGGGCTGCTCACATCCTATTATCCAGAATTTAATGACATGATCTCACCTAGCTGCAAGGGAGGCTGGAAAAGAAGGAAGTGAGCAATGTGCTGAGCTAAAATTCAGAGCATTCTATTATTAACAGGAAGAAGAGAAAATAGGGACAATTATCCATCTATGCCATAGTCCAGAAGTTGGAAAATTATGGCCCAAATATGATCTGTCCCCTGCTTCTGAACAGCCTGTGAGTTGACTTTTACAAATGAACATTTACAATCGATTTAATCAACATTTACAATCAGGTTAGTGTTAGGAAACACTAACTTCAAACCCCAGCTAAGCCAAATGTTATTCCCCTCAAAAATAATTCCCTTCTTTTCATGAGTAGATCTGAGTTACAAACATGGTGCTCAATTATTATTATTATACTTTGAATTTCACCAATGAAAAATTTGTGGAAATTTGTTTTCTCTCTTGTTATACAAGTACTGATATAATTTCCTTGATTTTGCCTCTTGACCTGCAAAGTCCACAGTATGAAATACCAGGCCCTTTACAGAGAAGTTTGTTGACCCCAGTCTGAGCTGAACTAAATTAGTGAAATTCCTGCAAAGCAAAGAAAGAAGAATGGCTTACAAGTGGCATAGCAAAACAGAACCCCATGACCCCAAGGAGTCTGGCCTGTGTTTCTAATCATAGCAAAACCTCTTTAACTAGGTCACAAACCCAGCAACTTCTATGAGCCAAAGTCCAGTGATAAAAACAGGAAACTAGGGGAGAAAAAAGTTTCTGTACAGCCCACATCAAAGCACTAAAGTTCATGCACTGCACGTGAGGAGAACACCCAGATCTTCACACAGGCCAGATTTTCCTCTTACAAGACGCAATTCTGTTAACTGTTAATGACTTAACTGGATTAGCAGTTTGCCCAAACCCACAGCAGAGCCGTAGCTGTAAATCTGAAGGGGTTGAGGAGGAAAGGAGATGGGGTAAGAGCACTGCTCTCTAAGTTCTCTTAAGATAAGGACCTCAACCTCCATTCCATCTCTGAAGCCCCCAAGGACACCACTGCACCACAGCTCAATGAAGTGATGGTCCTGTACCATCAAGCACAGGTAAAATTATATTCTTTATATTCTGTTTCAAGAGGCAGAGAATAATACACTTGAGAAAGTCTATCATCAAAAACAGGGAAGAGAAACTTTTGGCCATTTAGAGAGATAAATTATTCATAATTGAATTCATCTCCCAAGAACTCATGTAAATAAGATGTGATAACATGTGCTTGTAAACAGATATTTCCACAGTCCTAGCAAACAGATTCTTTTAACCTACAACTTTTTTTCCAATGTTATCTATGTTTTTTTGTTTGTTTTAAACAAGACTGTATTTTTATTGACAATATTGTGGCAAAACTTGCCAGTCTTGGTCTACTGGTCACAGATATGATTATTTTTTACACAAGTGGCAGGAAACTAGCTCAATTTGATTTAAGAAGGGAAAGGGGAGGAGAGGAGGGAGAGGGGCAAGGACAGGGGAAGAGGGATAAGCAGTAGAAGAGGAAGAAAAAATGGGGTATGAAGGAAATAAGATGGTGTGTTAAGAAAACAGAAGTGGAGCTTCCTTTCTGTGAGGTGGTCAGTGCCCTCTTCTCTGAGGAGGTAAATTTTAATCTGAAATGTAAATAGGGAGCCAACTGTTGGAAGAGCAAAAGTTAGACATTCACCAGCAGAAAGGACATCTAACAAGGACCATGGGAGGACCACCTTCCAGCTTGCAAGGCTGCCCCTTTCCCCTCCAGAAGGACTGAGTCCACCTGGCTCAAGGTGGAAATATGATTGGGCGTGGCCTGTCTATGCCCCGCCCCTGCCAACAGTGATTGGTCCAGGAGTAAGCCTACCAGCCAATTCAGGCCAAGGAAACTCTGCAAGGACAGAAACACGTTTTCCAGGCTGGTTGATAAACAGTAAGGGTGGTTTGGGGCCATCGGCCATTTTGCCACCTCACAGAGAGAGTCTGGCTAAGAATGAAGCCCACAAAGAGGAGAGCAGAGCAAAGAAAGAGAGGCACCGATTCAGGAAGTGTCATTTGAACACTCCAACTCTCAATCCTGGAGTTTTTCTATGTGAATCAGTAAATCCCCCCTTTCAGTTTAAGCCGAATGGAGTTTCGCCTCTGTCCTGTAACTGAAAACATCCTGACTACTCAGTGGGCTTTGGAAATGACAGAAGAGTCCATGTGTATTTAGAGGAACGTGTGCTTAGTGAATTCTCTAAACATCTTACTGAGAAGCTTGGGTCTTAGGATCTCCATCTGGGAGAGGATTATGTTGGGGTGCAGGGGTAAGAGTTGGAAAATAATTTATGAAAACCTAGCCATGAATGATAAGGAGGAAGGGGATACAGATGTAGGGATTTAATACCTTCTTGCCCTCCCTTTCCATCATCCTGTGGTTAAGGTAGAGGAAAGAAAAATCCTAAACGGATGCATCTGGGAGTAGCAAGAGATTGGAAAAGGTAGAACTTGCCCAGTCTTCTCCAAAGGTACAGAGATGAGTATCTGTTGTTCTGCTTTCCTGAAGTCCTCACCTCCCTGTTTTTAGAGCAGCATCACCCTTTGGAGTCTGGGTGAATCTCACCTCCCTTTCTCTTGGTCCACATAGCTTAGGTGCTGATCACTGAATCTACCGGAGTGGACCACGTGACCCAGACCTGGCCAATTGGCATGTTCCATCTTTGGGCCATGGTGGTCATGCTCAAGTTGGCCTGATCAGAACTAATACAGGGACTTGGTATTAGCAAGAGAGAAGAGGTGCTGGCTTTCAACTGGACCTTGAAACTGCCAGAGGAGTTCTCATGGAGAAGACTCACATGCAGAGAGGAGGGCAGAGTCAAGAAAACTACAGAGAGGCAGAGAGAACACCTCGTTGAAGCCCTTGAATTCAGGCACACAGGAAGTTACATTCACCATTTAGACTGTATGGTAATATGAGCCAATAAATTCCTCTTTCCCATTGTAGAGAAGTTCCTCTGTTCACCATTTACTTCCAAGCAAAGAGTGGGAACTGAACAATATGAATGAAAGAAATCTCTGATCTCATTTGTAAGGAGTGCAAAAGATGTGTTAATGTGTTTTCCCTCCGACTTTGCAATACTGGGTACTTCCATTCTAGAGCAGTCTTAATAAGTACTATAATATATTTCAGGTACATGATGATTAGCATAGCTTTTCTGGATTGGTCTACAACCAATTAGTAACTGAACTTTTGAGATTTAAACTGCTCCTTCAGTTAGGATTTGCCTGCATTAAAAAAAGAAATCATTGACAAGACTCTCTAAATTCTGAACCTCATGCAATTCTTCCTAACTTCCTTCCACCAAAACACCAACGAGCAGGACCTAAAGTTATAAACCAATTTTATTGTGCCCAAGACCTCCACCCGACTTCCCAAATATCAGGTGTCCAGAGGCTTTTTCTTTTTTACCACTTATAGAAAAGGTACACTGAATATGAGCATAATCAGAATTTATATGTTCACTAAAAATCAAAACACAAATTACTTTTTGAATTCAGGAATAATGATCTTTTAGTGGCAACAGTTTCCTTAACCAGAGTTTTATATTTTCATTGGAAATGAAAAGCTAAGCTAAAATGCTTATTCATGAATAATGTTTTAATGACTTCATTTTCTTCCTACAGAACAATAAACAAATGTAAGCACACTTACCTTAGGAAAACAGAAGGAATTATCTTTATCAACTATATAATTTCTGAAAAATCTCCAGAATTTTCCAAACTATGTTCTGTGGAACCCTTAACAGGTATTTTATACACACACACACACACACACACACACACACACACGCACACACGTACGCACGCACTCCTGTGGTCAAAAAGACTGGGAAACATTACATACTATTCCCAGTCCCGAAAACTCTCAATGCACACTCGCATATTTTAGAATGTGAAAAGTCTTGCAGTAGATACCTGTTTAAGTTGGATTAACCCAGTATTTCCCAAAGTTAACTCTCTGAAAATTAACTACAGCATTTTGCTTCCTACCCCAACTTCCAAAACCCCCATTCCCCAAAGCAACTTTTGGAACAGCTTGTGGAACTAGTTCCACAAAGCAAAGTTTGGGAAACAGTAGTTTAGTGGCTTCTATCTACACAGATTTTGCTGTCTGAATAATATGTAAGGAACTTTGAGTGACAATTGCACCCATTTGGATATAACTTCAGCTGACTCCATAATTAGAAATCTAAAATGCAAATTTTTCAAAAGCAAACTGCCTTTACCATTCAGACATGTTGCTGAGATTTATTTGGATTTGGGTACAGTCGTATTACTTTCCAGTATATCTGGTATAGGTAATAGGCTCCAAGGACCTATAAATATTGAACACAAATAAGATTAGCCATGCCTAAATTTTATATACAAACAAGTCTGACAATTTTAATATGGCAAATGTACTCTGTATTTGGAGGGGGTGGGGTGGGTAACGTTCCTCTTGGGAAAACTGGGAATGGAACGGAAACTTCTTCATTTATATTCTGCATAAGCTGTATATTACAGATTCATGTTAGTATGGGTGAGGACATGAAACCATTGCTATTGAGCTTCAGATGTGGCAGCAAAGAATTAAGAGATCATCACCATCTCTCTCTAAATATAATGAAAATCTAACTTTACAACACTCCTCTTAAATGAGCTTTCCTCGTGCTACTTGGCTATGCATTAAATCTTGGCATACACAAAAAAATAAAAACAGGGTAGTTCTAAAGGTTCATTTATATTGGCTGGATTATGAAGATTAACTCCTCAGATGGTGTTCTAAAGAAGTCATCAAATGTAAGTCTAACTGAAAATAAAAACCTGAAAAACATTTAAATATTGATAGAAAAGTGAACGGATAGGATATAGTCAAGACACCACTCTTTAGATACATAACATCAATGTATATCATAAAGGATTACAAAATTTAACTCTCTAAGGAATATAATAGAGATTTCAGCTACAGCAAGACAAATTTTCTGGAAATAATATAATAGTTCTCATGGCAGAGGCATACATGCAGAGTATAAAGGTTTAAAACAATTTAACTTTTAGGTCATTTGTGCTGAAGATGTTTTTACAATGTAAATTGGATTTATTACTAATTCTTTAAAATATTTTAATCCTGGATCCTAGAGACAATGATGCCCTCTTCTCCAAAGTAGCCTGTGGCTTCTGTCACCTTGCCAATTCACACAGACGTTAGTCATATACTAAAATGCAGTGTTTCTCAACACGTGCACGCTTCTGTTGATACATATGATGGTTTTAGGTGGCCCAGGGAACATTCTTCTTTTTTAATAATGAAAGTGTTTATGATGATAATATACAAATAGCTACACTTACTGAGGATTTATTATGTGCTGTCAAGCAAAAATCCTAGTGTATTAATTTGAATAGTCTTCACAGGACCACTCTGTGGTAGCTGCTCTTATTATTTCCAATGAACAGAAAGAAAATGGAGACACAGAGAAGCTAAGTAAATTGCTCAAAATCACACAGCTGGAAACGGGCAGAGATGAGATTCAAAATCAGTAACTTTAGCTGAAAGTCCATGCTTTGCCATTCAGGGATATGTATGTTTGTTTTTTAAGTGGGTTTGCTTAATAAAAAATTTAAGAAAGGTAAGTCTGTGGATATGAAATAAAATCATCTAAGCTGTAGGCCAATGTCTGATGTTCAGGTAACAGTTTGGTGGGGCGGGGAGCTAGAGATTAAAGATCCTTATAGTCTGTGAAGTGAATGTTTATTAACAGGTCAGAAACCTGGGTTAAAGTCCTGGTACAGACCCCCTGAGGTGAAAAGCCCCAACTTTCAACTTACCCGCTTTCAGTGTGGCCCAGAAAATTCTCTTGTTCAGATACGAAATCTTCCTACTTGTACACGTTTTTAAGACATCACACAATCACATGTCTATGGGAAATATAAATGATTCAACTAACTCTGAAAAAGAAAAGGCTCAATTATTGTATATTACAATTTAAGGGGGAAAAAAATCATGCTTAAGAAAAAGCTGACAATCAGAACAGAAATGTTACGGGAAGTTTCTCGCTCATTTTCTCCAGAGGTTAAACCAGATGATTTTTTTTTTTTTAAGGGCAGAAGTTTAAGGTCTAGCTAGGGAATAAAGACATGTTTTGTCTGACACTTCCCAATTCAAATCCAACATTTATCAAATGATTCTTAAGTACTGTATTTAAAAAAAATTTAAAAAAAAACAGCCAGAAGCTGGCAACCTGGGTATATTAAGCTTTCATTATCACAAATTTGTATTTTAAAAACCCAGTACCTTTTTCGTAAATATGCAAGAGTTTCTCTGACAATTTCTCTCTTTGTAAAGCCACCTCTCGCTGAAACATTTAAAATAAAATTCCTATATCTAAAATGAGTTCTTGGCATTTGGGACTTTTAAAACTCCCTAAATTCAGAGGGGGGGGGAAAAGCTGCATAATTATAGTTCATCTCAGTGCAAGTCATAAAGTAATCAAAAATCTTTAAAACCAAAAAGTAGTATCTTAGAGTGGCATTTAAAACAAAAAAAGTACTTACTGGCATTTAAATTTTTTTCATGCAATTTGTTATTCATTAAGTCAGAAGAAAATGTGTGCTCCTATTTTTTGATAAAGCAAAAAATATTCAAAATTGGCATTAACTAAACACAATTGGCCACCACTATGTGAAAAACCAAATGCTTTAATGAGGCTATCAAGAACAACAGTTCAGTTATTTCATTGGATACATTAATATCGATCCATAATATACAGTGCTATGGACCATACAGAAATTATTGCTGCATCCAACAGCAGGTGACTAGTATTAACATTACAGTACCAAGCGTCCGCAAGAGACAGTCATTTGTCATTTTTTTTCAAGAAATAGGGATGTTTTTATATACTGTTATCAACATCAACGTTTCCCCAGTGCATTTAAAAAAAATATTAGTAAGTGCATTCCTTTGTGCTTTATTTTATATCTTTTAACTTCCTATGTATTTTATTTGTTCTTATTGCTTTAGTATTTTAAAACAACCAGAAAGAACTTTGTCATCCTATGTATGACCAGGTTGGTTGTATGGTTTTTGGCAAAGTCAGGTTTGGTATTTCCATTGCCATACCCAGAGGCAGATGGACAAGTTTGGCATTTTGGTCACTCCATATGGAGGCCCAACCCCAAGTCACAATTCTGCACCCAGGAATGGGGGGAGTGGTGTGGACCATTCTCCTTGTCACAAACAGTGAGCTCAAACCACCGCCTCTTGGCTTAGCTAGTCTCTAAGACGCATCCACACTCTAGTTGGCAAAAAAGAAATAAATAAAACCACCCCAGAGATTGCAGCATTCTCCTGAGCTTGCTCACCTTCCCCCTCCCAGAAATTGTGTTAAGAAGGGGATGGAGAAGCAGGCAATGGTGAGCTCAGGAGCTGCGAGCGTCAGGGCAGTGGTACGAGAAGCCATGCTTTCTTTCCACAAAGCCTTCTATAAGGTGGCTTAACCCTGGCCAAATTCCCTGGGCCATGGGTGAGTCAAACTTGCTCTATTTTTAAGAACTCTCTAAATCAGCTAAGGAAAACTAGCATCATATCATCGCGATCTTCGACTTTTGCGCCCAGCTCCCCTCCCCCTATATAAATATGAAGAGAAAAAGAGACACTGCTATGATTGTATCAATGAACACTATGGTACAATTAGCTGTTCATGCAGATTTGCATCACTATTCTAGGAAAAGAGCTGTACAATTAAGGGGGTTGAAAGAATGGGAACTAATTTTCCCTACCCCCTTAAGTCATAAAGCTGTAAAACTGATAGCATCATCAATGTTTCCAAGGATTCTCATGGCCCACCGTGCATGGTAACTATGCGGTTGATTATTTTCACGTAAGCCATCCATTCATACATCTGACAGTCCTTCTGTCTGAACCCTCCAATATCCATCACCAATTCACAGTTGACATTTAAACTGTTTTTCTTTAAAAACACACACACACACACACACACACACACACAAATACCTCCTGAATAAGGTTTCCTGATGAAAGAAGTTGGCACTCTGTCACTAAAATATATTTCATATTAAAAATATATGAAGGAAAATTGGAAGCTCTTATATTGTCTACATAG
This sequence comes from Tursiops truncatus, assembly GCF_011762595.2. Taxonomy (NCBI): domain Eukaryota; kingdom Metazoa; phylum Chordata; class Mammalia; order Artiodactyla; family Delphinidae; genus Tursiops; species Tursiops truncatus. The sequence goes on along the minus strand of NC_047043.1, from coordinate 82,488,780 downwards.
GCACCATGCTACACGTTCCTCTTGATTATAGATACCATCTTGAGACTTTCTCCTACATTACAGTTCAGTCAGTGCTAGAGACTACTCTGCTATATTTAAGGCACTTCATTCTGAATGGATATGCTTTATACCACTTGCTATTCAACTGTAGGCTGCTACTGAGAAACTCCATTCAACAGCCTGCCTCTTAACACCTTTTGTCATCTGTATAGAACATCTAGGCCTGATAGAATATATGTAACACTACTGTTATTGCATAGGACTATACAAGTAGATAATGCACTGAAACTAACTTTACAACATTGCTGTTTGTTAAAACATTGTTATCAAGTAACAGTAATTGGCCAATACAGTATTTCTCTCTTTAAAAACCATTCAGCAGGTTTGCTGAAATAAACCCCAATTTAAACGACCATAACGGGCTTATTAACGCTATGGTATCATTCTCCAAGGATATTGCTAGTTTTATGTCACTAAAAATAAATATGTAAGTTGTTTCTCTCTAGGAAGCCGGTTTTAGCCTATTTATACTACAGCTTAAATGTGTGGAAAATAGTTCTGAGTGAGACTGTAATATACAAAATATTCACAAAGCTCTCTTTAAACGCAAGACCTTGCATAAAAGTTTTCTTTCATGTGTGTACAAAGAATGCCGAAAACCACCAGTGAGTTGTAAAAATATTGAAAACTTGCCATTTTAAGATGCGTATTCTTACAAATTAATACAAACATATTGAAAAGAACAATGATAATAAAGAATCTGTACAGATCAAATGAACAGTAAAACATAATTTAAAAATAAAAATAGTAAAGCCAATTAGAAATGTGCCCAGTTTGGTTTTCTTATCAAAAGCGAAATTGAAGAGGAGAAAAAAAAAGGAGGAAAACTTTCAGTGCTCCTCAACATTTTACTTTGAGAGGACGTTAATTTCCATTTCAAAATAAAATATATCTTATGAAAAACTGAATCACACTCACTGATGAGGAAAACTGTAACAGAGCACAGAATGAATGAGAACAAGATGAGACCCCATGTTTCAGAGCCTTGGTCTATATCTCCCTTCAATTTCAGTTGCACCTAAGGTATCAGTTACATTTTCTAACCAGACAATACACGTGAAAATGGTTGCATTTTTTTTCTTTTATGGAATATAGTATTTCTTTAAATAGTTTGCAGTATAAAGACTAAATGATGCTAAAAGGGTACTGTATCTTTAAGGCAGTACCAATGAATCAATACATTTACAAAATGGAAAAGTGTTAGTATGGATTTCTTTTTCTTCTTCTCTTCCCCACCCTCCTCCTCTCTCTCTTTCTCTTTCTTTTCGTTGCTTTACATTCTTTCAATTAAACTTTACATTTCATTTCCAAGGAAGTCACAGGCATGCAAATAGCAAACCAAGTTTCCCCTGAATAAAAATGGACAGCAATTTCTCTGATGCAAAAATCCTCTTGCTCTGAAAGCCAAAATCTGGGGTGAATTCAGTTCACAGATACTGTACACTACCATACAGTACTTTGGAGGCATTTGTAGTTGTAAAATAGAATATACAAGTCTGTTTCACAAAATTCTAAAAATAAAATATATCCTTGGCTATTGATAAAGCATGAAAAAAAAATTTTCATATTAAAGGAAAATGATCAAGAAAACCCCTTCAGGTAAATTATTAAATCTGCTAATCAAGAAAGGAAGCAGTCTGTGGGAATGCAGAGCAGGGGGAATTTGCTAGCAAGCGTGCTCGGTTTCTTCCATGCTCATACTGCTCCTTCGGCTGCTGGTTTTGGATGCCCCAGGGGACACCGAGGAAAGAAGTGGATCAGTTATGCCAACAGGAGAAAGAGTATCGTCCATGAGGATGTCTTCCAGTTTGGATCCCATTTTCGTGGGAACGCTATAGGCTTGGCTGCTCTCGGTCCCAGCTCCAAAGTTGTTGTTGAAGGTGATGGTGCCATCTGTGAGATCCAGGGTTGTTGTACAGGTTAGGTCTGCGTGTTGTTGGAGGAGGTCTTGGCTGCAGTTCTCAAGAGCGGGTTCCTGCTTGATGATCCGACTCACCAAATCTGGAGAGCAGAGACCCGTGGATGGAATAAGGGAAAGTCCATGAGCTCGAGCCTGCATTTCAAGTTCCTAAAAGTAAAATAAAAATCAGAAACTTAAAGAGGTGGTGCACAGAGGATTTTAAGACAGTGAAACTACTGTACGATACATGATACTATAATGACGGTTACATGTTGTTATGCATTCGTCCAAACCCAAATGGTGTGCAACGCCAACAGTGAACCCTAATGCCAAGTAGGGACTTTGGGTTATAATGATGTCTCACTATAGGTTCATCTAGTGTTGAAATGCCCCACTCTGGTGGGGATATTAATATTGGGGGAGGCTATATACTTGTGGGAGCAGGAGGTATATGGGAACTCTCCACACCTTCGGCTCAATTTTGCTCTGAACCTAAAATTGCTTTAAAAAGTATTTTTAAAAAATCAGGGACTTCCCTGGTGGCGCAGTGGTTAAGAATCCGCCTGCCAATGCAGGGGACACAGGTTCGATCCCTGGTCCGGGAAGATCCCACATGCCGCGGGGCAACTAAGCCTGTGTGCCACAGCTACTGAGTCTGCGCTCTAGAGCCCGTGAGCCACAACCACTGAGCCCGTGTGCTGCAACTACTGAAGCTCGCGCACCTACAGCCCATGCTCTGCAACAAGAGAAGCCACCGCAAGGAGCAGCCCGCACACCGCAACTAGAGAAAGCCCACACGCAGCAACAATGACCCAACACAGCCAAACATAAATAATAAATTAATTAATTTAAAAAAATCATACTTTTGCAAAAAAATAAATTGTTAAAATAAAAATGTTTTGCTCTTTCAAATTAATAAACACCATTTTCCTTAAAGTACATAGAGTATCACTGGTAATACAGTAAATGATTTTTAGGTTGTATATGGATTTTATTATGTATGAAATACAGAGACAGTTTCTCATAGATGTTAATGTTAACAGGGAGGAGAAGTTAAAAAATGTAAAAATAAAATGTCAAAATGTGAGCTGATTGAAGGAAAATAATCAGTAAACAGTACAGGTCTACGCTCCCTACACTGTGCAGAGATATCTACGGGTACTATAATGAACTCCCAGTATTAGATTGTGTTACATTGTTTCCATCACATCATATCAACACAAAGCCGGGTCTCAGGTAGTTGTTGTGATTAAAAAAAAAAAAAAATGAAAAAAAGAAAAAAACAACTCCTGCATGAAAATCAGTGTGGAATGGGAAACGAGGGTGGCAGCGTCCAATCTGACTCCAAGGTTGGAGAAGCTGTGCAGTGCCTCACAGGCACACATATCTCACTAGTAAGTAATGTGGTTACTTAAAAATAAAATTAAAATGTGATTTTTCTTTCAATTTATACGTTTTATATTTTCAAATGGCTACTAAGTTGTTAGCACCTAACAAGGAAATGGTAGGTATTTTTTTGGTCTAAGGTGCAGTGAAAAAGTAACTAAGAGATTAAGGGCACTGGGAACTAATAAAGATTGAGTAGTAACGGCCAAAGTTATGAAAATTCCATACACGTAACTGAAGTTTGGGATGCATCATTTAACCCATCTCACCAAGGCAAAGGGAGTTTTTTTGCTTTTTTAAATTCCACAAGAAAGTCCTCAATTTGTTCCTACACTTTCTTCACATCCTTCCTATTATGGACTGAATTGTGTCCCCTCCCCAAAATTCTATGTTGAAATCCTAACCTCCAGGACCTCAGAATGTGACTGTACATGGAGATAGTGTCTTTCAAGAGGTGATTAGGTTACAATGAGATCCTTAGGGTAGGTCCTCATCTAATATCGGTGAGGGGAGATGACGACGCAGAGATACACATAGGAAAAGCCACAAGAATAGGAAAACACAGGGAAAAGGTGGCCTAGGAGAGAAGCCACAGAAAAACCAACCCAGCCCACACCTTGATCTTGGATTTCTAGTCTCCAGAACTAGAAGAAAATAAATCTCTGTTGTGTAAGCTGTCTAGTCTGTGGTATTTGTAATGGCAGCCCTAGGTGCCTAATTCACTTCCTGAGTGTCAGAGACTTGCCCCAGTGCCTCATTTCAAATACCTTCCAAACAAGCTCTTTTCCTTTTCCCTTTCTGAAAATGCCTAGACCACTCCCCTACAATGAACCGTAAAGACCCCAACTGATCCTGAAGAGCAATTTGCTTCTACAAGCCAATGCCATCTTCCTATGTTTGTGATACAATAAAAATAACAGAATATACATTTGAAGCAAGTCACCTTGCGTCATGAGAGGGGGAAATGTACTCTCCAACAGGACACAACCTTTCAACCTTTGCCCACAACCTTTGCCCATGTTCCTGAAAAGTTGTGTTCAGCCTGTATTAAAGGATGTTTGATTAGCAAGGTCTTCCTCGAGATGCAGTACAAGAGATGGGAGCCTGAGATGTCACACCAGTATATGCACGTTCCTTCACACAGTCTCCAGACACACAAGTCTCCTTGGGCATCATTTCAAAGCGCTGGGCTGCTTAATAAAATTGCAGTCCCAGTGATAGTAAGGCTTCATGCTCTTCATTCTGTGAATATTTTTGCATGTATCACTTAGGGTGAAAATGAAAGGAACCCCTTAGGCCCAAGCTGAACACATGCACAACGGTAAGTCTACGCCACATAATAAGAACAGCGCTCTCACATGTGGAGTGTGTCTTAAAAAAAAAAGAGTTGGATTGAGAGAGGCATCCATCTTACTCTAATCTTTTGTTGTTTAATTTAAAATGTTTACCAGCTGAACAAAGTGTTACTTAGATTGCTACATAATGTGATAGATCTCACCTAGAGAACTCAGGCTCATTGCGCAGCACAGCTTTCCTAATTAATAATGCTTTCCATGATACACAGAAGTTCTAAAGGCTGCTTCACCGACATTGGAAGAAACCAAAGACATCGTCACCATGCAACTTCCAATTCACATTTTTCACGGTATTTGTATTTCACACGAATATATACGTTTGAAACCTTAAAACAAAACCTAGCCTGTCTTTCAACAGTTATTATATTTTATTATTTGTATAAAGAAATGACGCATTAGTACAAGTTGCTTTTATAAATAGGTATATATACTAAGTACAAGAGAGTAAAGACCCGCGTCTGATTACTGAAGACATGGAACATAAAACAAGCAGCAAAAGCCAAAAAAAGAGAAAGCAGGGAAGGGGGATTTTCAACTGACACATAACCTCTATTTCACTACCAAGATTCCAAAAGGTACCCCCAGAGGAGAACCACCTTCTGCCTCTCTGACCCAGGGCTGAAGATCGCTGCCATGACATGAGAGATGTGACATCTAGAAACGTCAACAGTGTTGTGGGGTATTAAGCTTGGAAATCAGAAGTAAACGACTCTGTTAAATAAGTTCATCATCGGGGAATAACCACCACCAGGCAGTCTCTGAAGTGCCGTATACTCTACACTGCCGCTCCACAACCATTGCTCTATGGCGAAACTGGGTATAAGTGGGTCCATCTACTTAAGAAGAAGATACAACGTCATCGCCCCTTACGGGTTGGTTGTGTTCAAAGTCAGCAAGTAAATTAAAATAACCCTAGCCAACTCCTTTAGTCATTAGCAAGGAGTCAGTTTTTCTTTCTCTTCTTCAAGACAGTTCCAGAGGAAGTTGCATCTTTATATTCAGCATGAAAAGCCAAGTGATGACGAAGCACCAGGAGCTGATATTACAGGGATCCCCCAGCTCATGGTTACGTTGGTATGTACACTCCTTAAATTGAGTGACAGGTGAATTACATGTATAATTAAAATAGTATTTCTCCCACTAAGAGTATGTAAGCTAAAGATACATATGGTATAACTTCATTATCTGTAACTATTTCTAAAATTTATACCCTGATGATAAGATCTTCTGGGTGTCCCAGGTTCCCTATAAACATGAGCTCTGACCATGGACTGCACCCCACTCAATACTAAGGTATCTTTGTATTTAACAACTACTCTCAATTCTCAAGATTTGCAGTACTTATGGCTATGGACTGAAGGCTATGCCCCCCAAAGTTCATATGCTGAAACCTAATTCCCAAAGTGATGGTATTTAGAGGTAGGGCTTTGGGAGGTGATTAGGTCACAAGCGGGGGGCCTTCATGAATAGCATGAGTGTCCTTATGAAAAGAGACCCCAGAGAGGTCTCTCACCCCTTTTGCCCTGTGAACTTGCAGCAAGAAGACAGCTATCTATGAACTAAGAAGCAGGCTCTCATCACACAACAAATCTGCCAGTACCTTGATAGATTTCCCAGCCTCCAGAACTGTGAAAAATAAATGTTTGTTGTGTAAGCCACCCAGTCTACGGTGTTTTTGTCACAGGAGCATGAATGGCCAAAGACGTGCTACAGAGTTGCTATGAACACTGAATTAGTGAATGCCGAACCATTGTTCCAGGAGGGAACAGAGGATTAGGGTCCTGCAAGCATCTGCGCACAACATTTCACCAACCAATCAACATGCAACTTTGTTTTATGTATGTTCCTGTTTGAAGTCACCTTGTTTACTACATATCATTGATTCATTCATATTAAACTCAAGGCCAACAGGACCATAACTCATGCCTGAATGAAACTTCTCTCCATAAGGCACATCACAGCCTTTCTGTGCTTAGGAAGATGTGAAAGCATTTCAGGGCCATGCTCAGAGGCCACTTTAAACAGCAAATCACCCAAAACACCCACAAAAATGTGAAAAACGTGGCACTAAATAGACAGCAAAAAAGGACACTTGTTTACAGTATGAGCTGAAACAAGAAGACAGAGCATCGCCTTGCCCAACCTTAACTGGAAGCAAACGCACCAGCCAAGTCACATTTGCCATGCTGCACATGTCTGCAAATGAGCGTGAAGTGCCACAAGTGTCGATCTGGGGGTTTCAAATAAATTGTTACGAGGAAACAAAATCACAAAGCGGAATCCACAAATAATGAGTACAGACTGTACTAGGATCACATAAATCAACTCCCTCATGGCTCATTATACTTCTCCCATCTTCAAGTCACTAACATGTAGTCACCTTCACCCTGCACACGCCTGGTACCTGTATTCTGAGTAACAAGTGCCGGTTGGCGTGCTCCAGCTTCTTCTGTCTGTTTTCAAGCTCTTTAGCACGTTGCTGTTCCCGTTGCAACTTCCGGATATAGTCCACAGACGCTTTTAAAATGGTTCCCTTGTTCCAGCGCATGTCTCTGGGATGAAAATGGAAGGAAACAGACTGTTTTAGGATTGAAGGCTCCATGAAAATTCAATATTTAGAGCATTCAGTTTCTAAAGACGAGGTAACAATTAGAAGTTGAGAATCGCTATCATTCATCGGGTGCCGGCAACTCGCTGGACACCGTCCACCCGTGACTTCTACGTTATCTTCTTTCACCCGGACAGGCGCCTAGAGTCAGAGGGACATTGTGCACATGTTGAATCAGAGACGATTCAACTTGTCTTCGGTCCCAGAGCTACATGAAGGTGGAGTCAGGACTTAAATTTAGGTCTGCTGATGACAAAGTCAATACTCTTAAACACTATATTCAATAGTTACAGCTTTCTAGGACTATAAAAGTTAACCCACTCAGACAGAATAAGCTATGATTAAAAAAAAATTCTGTGAGATCTCACTACTTGATTGTATGTGGCATAAAAATGGCATCCTTGGGTTTTATCATGAATATTCCCATCAATATCAACCTCTCTCCGATCTCCACCTCCTCATCTACAAAACAACAATACCGGGCTTCCCTGGTGGCGCAGTGGTTGAGAATCCACCTGCCGATGCAGGGGACATGGGTTTGTGCCCCGGTCCAGGAAGATCCCACATGCTGCGGAGCAGCTGGGCCCGTGAGCCATGGCCGCTGGGCCTGCGCGTCCAGAGCCTGTACTCCGCAACAGGAGAGGCCACAGCAGTGAGAGGCCCATGTACCGCAAAAGAAAACAAAACAAAGATACCATGCTTGTATGAGCAGCCTCATAGGTATGTTGTTAGAATCAAAGGAGGCACTTTATATGAATATGCTGGGAAAAGTTTAGAATGCAGTTCAAACAGTGGAGCAGGCACTGTGTTAAGGACTCAACGTGGTAATTACCATAGCTATCTTTAAACAGCATTTACTGCATGACAGGTACTTTTCAAAGTGCTTTGCAGCTCACTTAATCATAACAACCTTAATCGGTAGGCACTAATATTATCCCCATGTTACAGACTGGAAAACAAAGGCACAGAGAGGTTAAGTAATTTGCCCAAAGTCACACAGCCTGGAAGTGGTACAGCCGGGAAGCCTGGAGACTCTGGTGCCAGACCCCATGCCCTAAACTACTCTTCCTCTTATGTGACTGAGTGCTCAAAACAACTAGACTAGGTAGGAATATTCTGGTCCTCCTTCCCCCTTTTTCTTTTAACAGATGAGAAAAAAGAAATATGAGAATTCTTCCCCAAGTCAGACATCCAGTAGGGGACTGTTTTGGAATTCAAACCCAGGTAGCCTGAGTTTGGTGCCTTTCAGTTTTTAAACACTATAGCGCTACTGTATTCCTATATGAGGACATTAAGAATGCCATTAAAATGTAGCTAAAAGTGAGTTGAAAAGTTTAGAGCACCCCAGAAAACAATTAAGAATAGAATTATAACTAACAGTAATATTTTTATAGTGCTTTAAATTAACCTGAGCTCTCTTATAGAAAATATTCATGATGATAATGACAATGATGAAAACAAAAACAATTTAATGTATGGAAAACCTCCTACCCCATGATCTTTAGCTGCTAAAAGGAGATTGGAAGTATCAGCTGGGACATGTGAATGGAAGGCCATTAAAACAAGCCACCAAGTAATTGATCCTCATATGGGTTAGATGAAGAACAAAACAGAAGCTCTCCCATGGGATGCTGAATTACAGCCCCCAGAGAATTCCCAGGGGTTGATCCCTGGGGTCTGGGCACCAAAGATGGCAACCCAGGGAGGTGTCCTGAGATACTCGGAGTGAGCACAAAGCCAACCCGCTTAATGTTCAGGGCTAAGAAGAAAACAACAAAAACTTCAGCCGCCAGAGAGAAATAAAATTATAATGAAAGATGCCTTCACTAGGCCAGTAAAGTGAGAGACCACTACTGAAACAGGCAAGCAGCCACTCCATTTTTAAGAAGAGACTATTCCAACCAGTTTTCTTGGGTTTTACTTCCTTGTGAGACCCAATTAATCAATTATGCTTTGGGGTTTTCAAACTTTTTTTTTTTTTTTTTTGCAACGAGAGCGACCCTTTTTTTACACAGAAGTGTAAACAGATCCCTAATATAAAGTCAAAAAAAGCAGATCGACTCTAGGGCAGGAGAGGGTATGGGGCTGAGACCATGATCAGCTAGACTATGTCTCTATAGCAGTCCCAAAGTCTGTTCCAGAAACCTGGTATAGGAAAACCCCCATACAGACTGCAGTCCATTTCATCTTGAAACAATGCCTACAATTAAAGATTGTTATCAGTTCAGATTATAAACACACAAGTATTCTAATACAACAGAGAAAGAAGATATGCAAATAGAGGCTTTCACTGCAGCCCCATAATTTCATAATATGTTGCTAAAGAGATCCACGTGCTACAGTTTAAAAGAATATGCTAAAAAGTGAAAGCTGATAAAGAATAGGAAAATGGGAATTCAATTTCAACTATCATGCAAGACTGACTATAGGAAATGAAGGTCACAGCCCCTTCGTAGCATGCATTTGTGCTGCAGAACTGAGATTTTGAATGTTTTGAGTTTCAAAACAGCTTTCCTTGAAACCTGGGAAAGCAAAATGTTGACGATGGAGACTGCGCTTGAACATTCATCAAAACCACCTTAGAATGGGCAATGGTTTTATTTTATTTTGTCACAAATTCCCTGACAATAATGTGAATAGCAAATTTAATAAGCCTTGCATGAATAATGCTTGATTTCATCTTTACATTTTATTAGGTAGCTAAAAGGTCATATTCAAAGGCTAATTTCATAGACTGCCTGTGGGAGCCATTAAAATGTATACATCTTCGAGCCCCTCACTACAAATGGGCCAATTTCTAATGGATAAAAATTGTGTATTTGTTGTCCTATTTGCTGACATTGCTAGTAGGAAAATTATCTTTACAACCGTTATCTCTGAAAGAGCGGCATGAGAGACTGAAAGCTGAAACCCAAATTAGCTGACCTGTGCTTATAAGAGGATTAAAACTTACTCTTTTTCCTAGATTGGTAATACAAAGGGCATGTAATTTTTGGGGAAAAAATTGACCTTTTGTCTGCTGAATACTGTTAAACTTGAAATCTCCAATATCAGCTCTCCATGCCTACAGATATTGTACGAGTTTGTTGGCAAACAAATAGCTAACAAATCTTGCTTTATCAGCTACTGAAATCTCTGTCCTGCATGAACTGATAAAAAGAATTTTTTTAGTAGTTCGGTGTTTAGTTGCCAAGGATTCTCAGATTTCAGGAAGTCACTTCCTCACATCCAAAGCTGAACAGCTCATGTCCAATAATACTTTTGAACAATCCAGTTCATTTCTCTCGAGATTTCAGATTTCAATTTCAGTTCATTTCTCTCGAAATTTCAGATTTCAAAAGAAAGGCGTAAGAAGTATTCACAAATGGAACAAAGGGAGAGGGGGTACTTCTTTAGTTTTTATAACTGTGTGCTTTTTGCAACATATGAAAAAACATTAAGGTACGAAAAAATATACAATGCAATTGTACTCACGGATCATTTGACTTGGGAATCAAAGTACCTAGTTCCTTAATGCGGTCATTTATGTTAAATCTTCTTCTTCGTTCAACTTCAAGAAAAAAGCACAGGAAAGGGCTATTAGTAATGGTGACATGTACGCATTTAGCATATCTCATTAAAGGCATGCGCATGTTAATTCTGCTGAGTCAGGACAACAGAAACGAATCTGTATTTCCTGGTTATTCTCCTAGTTTTGGTACTGAGGATAAAGCCCTTTAAAAAATGAGCTAGCTTTGTATCGAGCTTTATCATTTACGAAGCCCTGAGATTGTAAATTCTCATTTGACTCTAGTAACTCCTGGAATTGGAGTTACCATCCTCAGTTACAAATGACGAAACTACCTTGGTGATACTGGGGACCTGACAAGGACACCCAGCAATAAGTGGAGAACAGCCTGTACTCAGCCCTGATCCTCCAGACCAGGGGCAGCAAGCTTTCTGCAAAGGGCCTGATAGTGAGTACTCTGTGGGCCAAAGAGCAAAATTAAGCATGTTATTAGGTACTTACACAGCAAGAGAGAAAACAGATTTCCACAAATTTTGTGCTAAGAGAATTCAAAATGTAGTAATACTAACTAGATACAATTTTTGTATCTAGTTTACTGGCAAGAAACATTGGATGCTGAAATTTGGATTTTATATAATTCTCACATATCACAAAATATTATTCGCATTTTGATATTTTAAAGCCATTTAAAAATGTAAAAAACATTCTTAGGCTACAGGTCATACAAAAACCCCTCCTCTAGCCCAGTACTGCCCAAGAGAAATATAATGCAAGTTTCATAGGTAATTTTTAGTGTTCTAGTAGTCACATTAAATAAGGAAAAAGAGAGAGGTGTAATTTAATAGTTTTATTAAACTCAGTCTATCCAAAATATTATAATTTCTACATGTAAACTATATAAAAATTTATAAACTAGATATTTAATATTCTTTTCTTTGTACTAACTTTTCAAAATCCAGTGTCTATTTTACACTGACAGCATGCCACGATTTGGACTAGTCACATTTCAAGTGCTCAATAGGCAGACGTGTCCGGGGGTGACAGTACTGACTACGATAATCCTAGAAGTCAAGCATCTTTAACTGTACCATGCATCCTAACAGCATTCTTCTTTTATAAATCCAGCTGTATGTTCAACTAAATTATCATCTTCTCACAGGAGGGTGAAACAGTAGGCATATGAGTTAATAAATGTTTTTAATTTACCTAGCCTGACAAATAAATTCCAAATAACTTAAAGTCTAATAAATTGGATTAAAGATATTAATATTTTACTTTACACATATTAAAACCTAACATATATTTATATTTGACTCACTAATATTGTGCACACTTAGGTAAATAATATTATTCACTACTTTCTCAATATATATTGCATTTTTTCTTAGCTGAATGATTATTTCTATGATTGAATCAGTTATGTATAATACTGTCTTATTATCAGACTTTTATAAAATAGAAACAGTAAGTGATGCTAAATGGCTCTGAAGAAGAAATTTTTGGACCTCTGATCTTCTAGCTTAACTTCCCCCAAACTCTGAAGTATGCCATGTTTTCTTACTTTTTCCAAGCATATAATAATCATAAAAAAAACAAACAACACTGAAGCACATGAAATGAAATAAAAATCCCCGATGATCCAGATACCACCACTGCAAAATCTGTTATATATCCTTTGTGATTATTTTTATGTTCTAAGAATAAACACACACGTGGCCTAGATGTGCGCCTAGGACACAGTTCTTAGGACTCTACTCGGTCTACATTCACTTCTGGGTGACCCCATTTAGTCTCATGCTTTTAAATACCACATATACACTGATCACTCCCATACTTGTATTTGCAGCCCAGTCATCTCCCTGGAACTCCAGACTCGTAAGTCTGACTACTAGATGTCTCCATATGGAGGTCCAACAGGCAGCCCCAGCATTCCAAACTTGAGCTCCTCTCCTGGTCTTTCCCACTCAAATAGCTCCACCGGGCTTCCCTGGTGGCGCAGTGGTTGAGAGTCCGCCTGCCGATGCAGGGGACACGGGTTCGTGCCCCGGTCCGGGAAGATCCCACATGCCGCGGAGCTGCTGGGCCCGTGAGCCACGGCCGCTGAGCCTGCGCGTCCGGAGCCTGTGCTCCGCAACGGGAGAGGCCACAACAGTAAGAGGCCTGCGTACCGCAAAAAAAAAAAAAAAAAAGCTCCACCCACGGGCTTTCTCAGCTCACTTACTGTAACTCCATCCTTCCAGTTGCTTAGGCCAGAACCTTGGCATCAATTCTGTACCTCTATTTCTTTTATCAATACATCCCACACTTGATCCATCAACAAAATCTGCTCACTCTACCTTTGAAATATTGCCAGAACCTGTCCACTTCAAACCTTCACTGCTACCTGAATAGAAGTCACCACCATCTCTTGCCTGGATTATTGCAATCCTCCTGAGTGGTATCTCTGCTTCACCCATGCCCATCACTACCTACCCCCGTTAGTCTAACTACAACACAGAAGCTGTTAAAACATAAGTCAGAGCCTGTCAATCTCTTGCTGAAAACCCTCCTATCGCTTCCCCTCTCACCGAGACAAAAACCCAGTCCTCAAGGCGTCCTCCAAGGATCTGGGGGCTCCCACCTCTCTGACCTCATTTCTACTCATCTCCCACTGTGACCACACTTTCTACGGTGACTCCCCTGTGCTCTCCCCACCCTCAGCCTTATGGGCCTTGCTCTTCCTCAACCAAGCCAGACACACTCCCCACTTTAGGACCTTCTACTGCTGTTCCACCTGCCTGGAACACTCTTCCCGCAGATACGTGAATGGCTCTGCCCTCACCTCCCTCAGGTGAGATGACTCAAATTTACCCATGAGCCTTCCCTGACTACCTATTTAGGAGTGAACCACCACTTCCCATCCTGACCTCCTTGTCTGCACTATGTCTCCTCAAAGAACTTTCTGCCACCTAACATCTACATACTTCTTTCTTCCATTCATTTATAGAGCTCTATACCAACTAATATCTGCATACTTTTGTTTGTTTATTTATTTGTATGTTTATTCATTGAGGCATTCCGAGTACCTATATGAGCCTAGCACACAGTAGGCCCCCAACAACTTTGTATTGAATAAAGAATGACATTGTTAAAACAGAATTACACTAAAAACCATTCTGCATCTATCTTTTCTCACTCAGCAGCATATTGTTGACACCTTTCATCGTCAACATTTGTATGTACTGCATTTTATTTTTAATTCAGTGCCTACCCTCCCCAATTATAAAAGTGATATGAGCTTGCAAAAATTTGCAAAACATGCAAATATGTATACAGAAAAAAGTAAAAGCAAACTCTTTACACCACCCAACATTTTTTGCCTGAGGAAACTGTCAATGATAAGGCTGACTCCTAGATCTTCTTACACACACACACACACACACACACACACCCATACAGTGTTTTCTTTTTTACATAACTGGACTCTATACATATTATTCTGCAGTTTGCTCTCTTCACTCAGTAATACATTGTAAACAAGTAAAACAGATCAACCCCATTCTTCTTAAGAGGCACTGAGTGTCCCTCATAAGGATGTACCATGATTTATGTACAAATCCTCTACTGATGAATATTTAGACTATTTCCAATTACTCCCTCTTTTTCAAAGGTATAATGACTATTTTTGCCAATGCTCGCGTGTACTTTTTACTCCTATCACAGTACTTATCCGAAGCTGTAAAACGACCCGCGTGTATCTGACCGCTCCTCTATTCTGTCTGCCCCTGACTCTAATGTAAGCTCCTCAAGGTGGGAGACCTGTCTATCTGGTTCACTTCTGTAGAAAAGTGCCTTGTACATAATGGGGCTCAAAAAGTAGCTATGAGTGAATAAATGACTGTATTCTTTTGCCCATTTTGGCAAGGACTCTTACAAGGTAAATTCCTAGAAGAGGAAAAGCTATGCCAATGGGCAAGTGAAACTTGAGTATTAATTTCCAACAGTTCAATGAGATCTTAAGGTTGTTTTATAGCCCTCAGAGTTGATCATATTTACACTTTACGGACAACCCTGAACTTGAGAGTTTAGGTGACTAAATAAAGGCGGATTATGTTTTTCACAACATCCAACTTAGTTTCCACATTTCAGTTAGGAGAAATTATCATTATCTCATTTCTAAGGTATTTTAAAAGAAGAAATATCTTACAGTAAAATTACTTTGAAGCCAGAGGAGACCTTAGAAATATTAGTTGAAATCTCTTGGTTAAAAGATGAGGAAAGCTTCTTCTAAGTGAAACAGGAACTGGGAAGGGCAGGATCTATTAAAAGAAGAAATGCACACACAACCTCCTTCCCCCAAGGACCTAGTGATTCCATTTCTTAGCATTTAATCTGGAGAAACAAACTCCCCTGTACACAGAGAGGCATGTCTGCAAATGTTCACTGTGGCACTGTTTATAATAGGGAGAAACTAGAAACAACATGAACACTTAGCAGTACGAGGATTATGAAATATCACAAGTTACACTGGGGAATACTACGCAACAGCTTTTTAAAAGTAGATAGATCTAGATGAATAACAGCAGAAGGTCTTCAGGACATACTGGTGACTAAAGAAGCAGGCAGTAACAGATACAGACAATGCGATACTGTTTGTGTTAAATCATACACAAAACCATTCTATTATAACCTCTGCATGCAAGTGTAAGGGTGTATGTTCTTAAATACTTGGAAAGAGGTTGGAAAGACAAACAGCAAATTGAAAAAAAACCCAACAATGATTATTTTTAGGAATCAGAGAACTCTGGCCTTATTCTATCATTTTTATAAGGACAAAGTATTTATACATAACTTATATCCTTAAAAATCAGTTTAAGAAAAAGAGGATGGGGGCAAGAGATGAGAAATTCATACACACACAAACTATTTTCTACTTCCAAGCCCAATCCCTTTTTTATTTTCAGCCTCTTTCACTTGTTTATGAAACAAAAAATCTTAACTTTTCATAGGAAAAAGCTTAAAGATGTGACCAAGAGTAAATTAAGCACGTAAAAAAAAATAACTTTAAATGTTAGAAAACCTCTTTTTTAAGTCACAGGTAAAGTCAGAAATTTAGGAGGCTTCCTCATGTCACCCAATGTCTCCCCTCCAGATGTTTAATTTTTTTCTTTTAAATCTCACTGGAGAAGGTGATCCCATAATCCCCTTTTTTTAATAAGTTCCAGTGTGAGCAACTTATATTTGGGTAGGTGGGGATCAAGACTCCCTCTTACCAAAAAAAAAAAAAAAACCCCAAAAAACAAAACAACAAACTCCTCAAGATACTGGAAACGTGTGTGTGTGCGTGCGTGTGTGTGTGTGTGTGTGTGTGTGTGTGTGTGTGTGATTCAACTTGATCTGAGATTAAAATACAGGGAAAATTATATACTTTGGTCTCTCCAGAAAACAATTTTCTTCCATAAAAGGTACCTTTAACAGGTGAAACCAATTTTCCTCCAAAATGTCTGGAAATTTTTTGATATAACGGGAAACATGGACTCCAATATAATGAACATAAAACCAACTTACTCAAGTTGTGATTGTCCTTTTTTTGTCTCTCTTTGGCCAATGCTCTTGCTTCAGACTCTGTGGGAAAAATATGCGCTGTGCATGTGAATGAAGTCATTAGAAATTAGAATTGTTCAAGGCACACCACAGTGTAAACTACAAAACACCTATTTTCTAAAGCAATGGACACTTATATGACTTGAATAAAAATAGGGTTTTAAAATTTTTGACTTTTAAAAGGCTTGCATTTTTTTCCAAAAGCAACATATATCAAATAAATGCAAAAACTCAGCTTCTACAGAATGGCAAAAGACCAGTAACAAAGATGTCTGACAGGCTGTAAACATACAGGTACAAATAAGAAAAAAATAAATAACTAGAAACTATGGGAATTTGCTGTTCATAGTGTATTATCAGGAGTCAAATTTTCTTTTCAGGCAATAGATCTTTTCAGTCTTTCTCTGATATGTTACGAAGGTATGAAAACTAAGCCGAGAGGCTTCCAAATTGGATCTCTAACTGATTAATGGAAATGAACTCATTATTTAAGAACTTGGAGCCAGGTTTTGTCAGAACCTGCTAGAATGAAATGATTCAATGACTCTTAGAGGCAACTACTTACTAGTCTGAGTTTATAAAAACAAAAATAGGCATAGGGTACAGAGGCATTTAGTAGCAACTCCATTTGGAAAAGTCTATTTGCATAGCAACTCTGGTGAGATCTCTGTGATAAGGGATTACTTTCCGCCTTACAGAGAGCAAAATAAAACAAGGAAAAAAATGTTATTTCACTAATCCCGGGATTCAGGAACCTCTGTTATTTCCTTTTCAGAAGTGATATCCAAAACATCACACTATCATTTCAGAACTTTATTTCAAAATAGAAATCTTTTCAGCATTACTTATAGCATATATTTATTATATGGCTATTATTATATGTATTTATATAGATAGATAGATAAATAAATAATTCAGAAGCTGAATTATTTCAGTTAGGAAGATCAATCCAAATCATTTCCTTTTTTTTTTTTTTTTTTTTACCTCTCACATAGAAGCATGACAGGCAGCTTTTGTTCACACACCCTCTACTTCAGTATCTTAACTTTTTTATTGTTTTCTTTTTGCCCACCCCACCCTGTGGTTCTCTGCCTGTCACCCTCAATCCACCAACTGTGGACCAACTCTGGTCAAGGCAACCAGTGAACGCCTTTGCCATCTAGTGGCAGCAACCACATCCTTCCCACTGACGCTGGCCTCTTGGCCTTGGGGAGGAGGGTTCTCTTCCAAGTTTGGGCACTCCCCTGCAGCCTTAGGGTATTCTTTAGTTTTTTCCTCTCTTAGTAGCTGCTTGCCTGCACTTGACTGATAATTATTTTAAAGCTTCCCTGTTCCAATCCCTGTGTGGTTTCTGCTTCCTGACTGGACCCTAATTCAGGTGGGAAAACTGGACTTCATAAAGATAATGTTTTTTCCTCTTAGGTCAGATTTGCTGACTCCCAAGCCTATTCTGTTTTGTCTACATTAGGCTACCTCCCAAACTATCAGTGGTCTGAACCTCATTTCCTGTCCCTTTTCTCCTTTTCT
The DNA here is from genome assembly GCF_011762595.2 of Tursiops truncatus. Taxonomy (NCBI): domain Eukaryota; kingdom Metazoa; phylum Chordata; class Mammalia; order Artiodactyla; family Delphinidae; genus Tursiops; species Tursiops truncatus. The sequence continues at coordinate 82,470,853 of NC_047043.1, read as the reverse complement.
TGCCATTTTACCCTTGTCCAGTCTGTACTGGTCATTTTCTAAGATACCAGTGACTCTAGAAGTATATTGTCTGTTATATCTGCCTTTTTAAAAAATTTAATAAATGTATATCCCTTTCACCCATTTCCTCCTCCTACCCCCAGCTTCTGTTGTTTTCTTTTCTTTTTGAAGAAACAATCATATACATAATTCAAAACTCCACTTTGCACTCAGGAACTTTACACATGTCACTCTAACCATATTTTACCATTATTTAATACAGATTTCATTTAGCTATCTTTTCTAAGACTTCATTGTACTTTTCCTTCCTGTACAGTATCTACTTGTTTGTTGGCTTTTGATGGTTTTTATGTATTAATTAATCATCTTTTTTTAAACCAAATCAATGATTTTTTTAAAAAAATTCTTTCTCCTGCCATGATTTTCTGAAGTTTTTTTTTTTTCAAGACACCCTTGAACAGAAGAGGAATTTTCTGCACCAAATCTATATTCCATAGTCTCAGTCTATTCACCCAATCCTGTAGGATGCAAGGATCAAATAACAAAAAGGGGGATGAGGTGAAGGCCACAAAACCCAGCATGTTGGAATACCAGTTCTAATACAGTTTCATCATGTTTTAATGGCCAAAGGCCTTCCCTAAAGTGTTAAACAAAAATGGAGAAATAGGTAATTTCACACTTGCCTCAAGAACAAATGATACCCATTGCTCCATGTGATGATTTATTTTTTCACTCCGTGTAATAACTCTTTTGCACATGATACAGCAAAAATAACAGGAGGCATCTGAAGATGTAAGAAATATATTCTTACCCTATCCCAACTGTGGGCTTGAATGTGTGTCAAAGGAAAATTCAGACCAGGGTTCTCAAACTCAAAGGTTTCTAGGGGCCGAGCAACTAAGGAAAACACCAGATGGGGAGAGACATCTCGTAACTGAAAGTGTTGCCTGCTGCCCTCACCCCAAAGGGGACAGCAGCCATAGACACAATAATGGGTGTCATGGAGTTACAGCAGCCTGATTCCCAGTATCTCAAGAAATACTGGAAACAAAGATTTTCAAAGATACATCCTCTATCTTAAAATATGGCTCAATGTTTTAACCACTGCATAGACCTAAAAAAGTATGTCTGCGAGTTGGAAATACTTCTGGAGGTCACTATTTGGATAACTTTGCTTACCAGAAAATTAACAGAAAATCTCTAGTAAGAGATTTTGCTGGGTATTTACCTGAGAGCTCCCTTTTTATGTTGGGAAGGTTGGCTGGGCAGGAGTTGCTGATGGTGAGGCCCGGTGGTGGTAGGCCTTGATTCCCATAAAGGTCAATCAAGTTTCCAGAGACAGGTAACTAGAGAGAGAAAAAGAGTAACGGAAATGAATTGTTGAACGATTCCTAAGTTATTCAGCTAAAACCCATATCCTATTCCAGACTTTATTTAAAAGAAATGATGTGATGTAAAAAGATATTTTTTAACATAGGAAAAGATGAGATGTTTACCTTTTCATTCATTCACAGATATATGGTCTCCTTAGGGGGTTCCCCTTAGTGACAGGAAAGGAGGCAGAATCTCACACCCATAAAATCACTCTGCTACCCAGCTTATAGGTTTATTTTGAGCATGGAGACAAAGGATAACGTGCGAACTCATTATTTAGCACATGTAGTAGCTTATAGAAGACACCCAGTAAATATTGTCTATTATTATAGGTAGGGTCATATGTGGCATGGCTTTGTTACCAAATCACGTTTTTCATCAAAGTCAACTTTTTTCCTTCCTTCTCTTCCTCCCTCCCTTATTTCTTTCTCTCTCTTTATAAGGAAAAGCAATTAACAGTGTTTTCTTATTTGAAAAGAAATGGTTTCCTTACTGCTAAAAAGCTATTTTCCTTGAAACTGAAATCTTTCACAAAGCCACAAGAGGGAGCCCACTGGCTTTCATAAAAGAACAAAACTTTACATTTGAAAAAAAAAAAAAAAGAATGAAAGAAATATTTAGCTTTCCTAAACTATCTTATGAGTGTTTGTCTCTTGTTCTGAATTGAATATTTTCAAGTAATGAACCTGTTTTTTTCCCAACAATGAGTTCCCTTTGCAACATATGCATTTTCCTGTAACTAGTTCCCTGTCATGAGTTTGATGCACCCGTTTTTGTAGATGAAAGAGATCCAAGACATTTCCTCTTGCCACTCCCTGAAATAAAGTTCTAAATATTAATTGTTGGGAAATAGGTGGCTTCACTATTTCCACGGCAGACACTTCCCATTTCCAGCTTAACTTAAATAATTTCTGTAACTATTATTACCAGGTGAGATTTTATGTCATTCAGCCCTTCCCTTACTTGATTATACACTCCGAATCTGAGAAAAGTAAATTTAGATAACATTTAAGTATGATTAAACTGTTTAGTAATCAAGAGGTACCTGGTAAAGGCTGTACCACAATACAACACATTTCACTCTTTCAAATAACCACTAACATACAGATGAAATTACACCATGAAATATAGAATCAAATGTGTTTCCCCTCATGGGTAGCCATCAGCCATTGTATTCCTATCATGGCTTCTAAATAAATACTCTATGAACTAAACTCCTAGCTAGAGAGATGGGGGTGGGCTGTGCACAGAATAAGGTATTTTCCAACACGTTAATATGACATTTGCTCTGATATAATTGGGGTTGGGGGCGGGTAGCACAGACAGATCAGCAGGGCACATCTCTCTTCTCCACTCAGTCTTTTGCTCCTTTGTGAAGACAGCATCTAAATCCTGTACAAAATGGATTACACATATCTTACTATATATATGCATACGAACAATGCATTGTGATAATGTAAAATGCCCTTGAACCACATTTCAAGGGCCTCTAGCTAAGGAACTGATAAAAAAAAAAGTGACTTTGATTATTAGCTGTCATTTCACTTAGTGGTTTTATACGAAATAGGTCACCTTCTCAGGGTCAGCCTTGCCCTGTGTGTGTTCAGTTTTATTCTTGTCCAACTTAATACAGCAAAGTGAAAGGTGCTCATATGTCTCAATACAGCACTGTACAGTCAGAGAGTCAAAACTTACAAAGCTGGTATGACATCTGGTAACCCTTCTAGATTCCAAAGCTTTATCCTCCCATCCTGGAATTTTAGATTTGGGAAGAAGTACCAGGTATTAATAAACCAAGAATGTGACTTCAGATTCAATGCCACAAGCTAAAAACAATTGTTTCCACAGCTCGAGAAATATAGATCATATGTATTATGCTTCATATGCAAATTGTATGCAAAGCATGTAATTGTGTTATTATGATAATTTGTTAGAGATAAACAATAGGCAAGTGATAAATGCAACTAGCTTTTTAAAAAAAAACCCTCTAAGTCATCACTGGATCTATATTGAACAGATATCTTCTATTATAAGCTTCTCCAGGACAAGAATATATTTTCTAACCACAATGTAAAGGAAGATGTTATATGTACATATATTTAATAAATGCAGTCTCACAGAAAAAGAGGGTGAAAAACTCAAAAACTAGGAAGAAGACAGAGACAAAGACACAAGGGGCAGGATGGAAACAGGAAGAGAGAGACACAAACCCAAGAGGGGGAGAGAGATGGATGGAAAAGTGGGGTGGAAGTGGGGGAAACCCAGAAGGGAATGGATTGGGAAGGGGTTAAAAACTGCAGAGAAGATTGCCTGGACTGACAGCAGTGCTGACCAAAAAGAGAGATGAATTAAAATCTCTATAACAAGATGCCTTATCGGGCACTCCACCGAGGTCAAACCTCATTACTTCCAGTTGAAAAAGCAGCTGATAACCCTCTGGAGAGTTCTCTAAAAGACTTCCTGCTTCGGCTGCTTTTCCAATACTTGCTGGTTAGGAGTGGGCAGCGGAGAGTCTGCTGGAATATTTTGCTGGGGAAAATTTAATTTTGTGGGCGCCTACTCTGAGCCAGGCACAGAAGTAGAAAGGCACTTTGTGTAGCTTATCTTGCTGACTCTACAAAAAGGAAAGTCTCGCTGTGTCTGAGTGGAGATTTTTGATAGGAGGTTCACATTGCATGTTAATTGTAGTATTTGGGGGGGCAGGATCAACCTGCTGATGATAACCAATTAGAAACTGCACTTTTCAATTAATCTCCAACTAAACCTGAGCAAATAAAAACCCAGGTGCTCACTAACCAAGTGTGGATACTCAAATTTAGAAATTCACAGTACAGTCATTTACCGCCTGGGCTTAGGAGTCAGAGACCCGGGTTAGAACCTGCCTGTCATTGACCTGCTATATGATATTAACCTCTCTGAGGTGAGACGTCCCTGTTTGAAAAGTGGCAATCATATCACCCATCTCACAGGGTTTTGTAAAATGTAAACGAGATAAAAGTAGGTGAAACAGGGCTTCCCTGGTGGCACAGTGGTTGAGAGTCCGCCTGCCGATGCAGGGGACACGGGTTCGTGCCCCGGTCCGGGAAGATCCCACATGCCGCGGAGTAGCTGGGCCCGTGAGCCATGGCCACTGAGCCTGCGCGTCCGGAGCCTGTGCTCCGCAACGGGAGAGGCCACAACAGTGAGAGATCCGCGTACCACAAAAAAAAAAAGTAGGTGAAACAGAGTACCTGCTTCTTAAGTGACTGACAAACTGCTATGTGTAGGAATATAGTTTTCCGGAAAGTACCGTATACCCAGTCTACAGTTTTTGGACAGTCAAGCTAATTTTCACTTTGATCAACAAAACTGTCTGCCATATTAATTGCCAAGCATCCCGTTGACCACTGCACCAATTTATTGGACCGCAATGCAGATCTAAGCACAGAAATAAGGGGATCTGCAGAGCTAAAGTGACCACTCACTACCCTAAATCTTCTTCATTGGGGATGATTTTGCCCCTTTCCCCAGGGGACATTCGTCAACGTCTAGAGACACTTTTGGTTGTCATAGTGGGATGGCAAGGTGCGAATGACATCCAGTGGGTAGAAGCCAGGGATTCTGCTAAACATCCTACAATGGACAGGACAGTCTCCATAACGAAGAATTATCCATCTCAAATGTCAATAGTACCAAGGTTTGAAAGACTCTGCTCTAAATGATGGCTTATGCTCTTTGTATTAATGACTGTTACTTGTTGAAGCTACTCAGAGGAAGACTGATTAAAATAATATGGCTTTCTAATTAGAAATGAGTCTCCTAGCCATGCAAATTTAAGAAATGATTCTGTGGTTCCCCGTCTGAATTAGAAAAATCCCCTCATAAACACGGTTAACATCGAAATTAGGTCAAAATAACACCTTTGGAGCTAAGGAAGAGGAAGAGGCATCTTCTGTTAACATGGATATATTGTGTCTTTGCTGAGTTTTTATCTAGCACATTAACTTGATGGACAAGATTTCACTTCCAGTGCACAAGCTACACAATGGACAGATGAAAGCCGCAACCTAATTAGGACAAATAAAGAGAAGGTAGACACACGTGGGTATGTGCCCTAAACTTGGTCTGAATCAAGTTCTTCAGTGCTCAGCTCTACCAAAATGAATATTTTTCCAAGTAAATGATAATTGTAAAATGTTATTATTTTTTCTCTCTGGATGGTCCCCTTCTCTGAATATCAATTGAGCACTGTTAGCACAAGTAAACTGGGACTTTTATTCTTTGTTTGTGATGGTACAAGAGGGCCCTTGTGCTCTCAGAATAGTTATTTCTAGACTCCAATTCCCTTAGGATAGTTTCCTCTCTAAGTGTTCCTTCCACTTTATTTTTTAAAGTAGTTTACTTGAAATAGACCATTTCAAAGAATCAAATAAAAGGAAAAATGCCCAATGTAAAGGACATTCAGTTTAAACTTCCCTGTGGGGAAAAAAAAATTAAAATATTAGTAAGTTGTAGTGGCTTTGTTATTTAATTTTGACAATTAAAACCCAAATTTATCATGAATAAGAGCTAGTAACTAACATTCAGTGAGAGCACGTCAGGCAAGACTGTCCTAAATATTTTTTTGTAGATTAACTCTTATAATTTTCACATGGTTTCTATTGTTTTCGATGCTACTGCTGTCCCCATTTTCCAGACAAGGAAAGTGAGGCAGGGAAGACAAATAACTCACTCCAGAGTATGTATTGAACTCAGATGTCTGGCTCAGAGTCTGTGTTCCAAACCTCTATGTTACAGTCTTTCTGCCCGTAGTAAAATGCTAAAATAGTTTGTTGTGGGAAAGCTCTGATGCGGGGGAACACAGAAGAGAAATGGATGCTGGGACAAAGTCAGTGACTCCTGAGCGTGGCTGCAGGTTACTCCTCTCCTGACTGGGAATTAATTAAATTCTACCTGGGGGTTCTTTCCTATCTGGGAACTCCCCTGAGATGGCCTCTCTGCTTCTGAATTATCCTTCTCCATTCAAGGTCTGAAGTGGTCTCCTTTTCTAGCCCAATGAGACCAGGAAGGAGACCTGAGTCATTTGCATCCACAGCACCTTACCCAGCACTGCTCACATATGAGGTCTTTAATAAATGCTAAATCAATCTTAAAAGGAGTTCAGGAGCAACCGGATAATGAAAGACTAGGATGTCTACTCTAATGCAGACTGACCGAGGAGACGTGGGTTATCAGCCTAAAGGTCACATCTCCAGAAGGGTTGTCACAAGGACGAGTTCTCCATGAGGCAAACTGGGACCCACATCTGGAATTCACAGAGAGACTCACTATGAGAAATATTTCCATTATCGAGTATGATATTATTCTAACGTAGAGCTTCACACATTACAGGTGTTGAGTGAATAACATCCAGAAAAAATGCTATCAAAATTATTTGAAACTATAATAAATTACATTTAATAATTTAGATATTGTTGAGTACAAGCTATGTTTCCAACGCTAAATGCTGTACATACTTTATGAGATGACCATGTGAGGTAGAAACAGTGATCAGTCCCATTTTACAGATGGGGAAATGGAGGACTTTAAGAAGCAAAGTAATGTGCCAGGTCAGACAGTAAATGGCAGACTCAGGATTTGAATCCAGGTCTGATCATAAATCTTCAACTCCCAACCATTGTGCTTTACTGCTTCACTTGTAAGTGCGTGCATATTTTTCACTGGAGGCTTTTAAGAAGCCAAATGCCTGATATTTTGGTGGGGAATACAAAGGATACGCAAGAGGAAGTTAACGCATTGAGTACTAGGTTGGATCAGGTGACACCCAAGGTCCTCACCTTTGGGGAAAAATTTAAAAAGGAATAATTTTTAAAAATCATGCCAATTCTACAGTCCTCCTGAGTGTGCTCAGGTATCCACTTGATGCCACTGGAAAAACGACCACCCTCATCAGCAAAGTTCTTTTGAGACAAGTGCAGTCTGCCTCACGGGATGCACAAAAGTTGGAAGCAAGAGGGTTCCACAGAAGCCAACCAAGGGCTCAAAGAAGTTGGGAAGAGTTTGGCACGGAAACATTTGTCAGAAAGAATATTTAGCTCTTTCAAAATGAGGGGGTGAGTTTAAATGGACAGTAAATTGACAAAACTAAGGATCCCAGAAGAAGATTAGAGGTTTCGAAGGGAGTCATCCTTAACCCTCAAGACTTCAAGTAAGTGACTTAAAGGACTGGATCAAGATAGATAAGAAAACTTAACTATAAAAAATTGGTTTTCTAGGGATTTTAGTATAAAGAAGTAAGAGCTACCACATTCCCTTTCCAAGGAAATTTACTATTGGAATTTAGTCTTTAAAACTTTTTTGTGTATATGTGGGGTAAAAAACATATGACCTAAAATTTCCCATCTTAACTATTTTTATTGGGTTGGCCAAAATGTTCGTGTGGGTTTTCCGGGAAAACCCGAACAAACTTTTTGGCCAATCCAATACGTGTACAGTTCAATTGTGTTAAGTATGTTCACATTGTTGGGCAACACATCTCCAGAACTTTTTCATCTTGCAAATCTGAATCTCTATACCCATTAATAACAACTCCCTTTTACCCCCTTACCATCATGGAAGTTAGTCTTTTAAAAACTAATTACTAAAGAATATGATAGTCTCATGGCATTGCTCGTATAGAAAACAGAAAAGGATGGGACTAGGCCTTCAAAGATGTACTGAGGAGTCCTGGCCCTGACACATCCGAGATGTGTAATCTAGCGCAACACAAGCTAACTTTTCCTAACCCTAAAACGGAGGGCAATGACCCAAGGAATTCCTGCAAGGACCAAATAAGACAAAAATGGAAGGAGTGAAAGAAAATGAACTCTACAAGCAAGGCTCCAAACTGCAGAGAGGAATAAGTAACAGAGAAGAGCAAATATGACCCCTGATTAATTAACTAAAATTGGAATAAATTTGCTGTTGAAGAAGGGTAACTTGAATGTCACTCTATCACCTGTGACTAATAAGGGATCTCCTTTAAAAAGTGCATTAACTTTTCAGGCCAACTAGAAAACCACTGTAAGTAACACAGTTCAGAGTATTTCCCTTGGCAGCAGTGTCCTAAGTTGGGCATCAGATGTCAAAGGCAACTGGAAGATCTAACGTGCTACTGAAAGTGGACTTGGAGTCCAGGGAATGCAGAGCTTCATCATGGGGTTACTGATAAACTCATGAGAAATTCTTAATTTCTGATGTCTAAGTCATTTATTTGTGATCCTGAGATACTTCTCTGCCTCATCATCAATACATTTCTCAATGAATCACTTGCAAAGATAAACTGAAAATTCAGGAGAAGGAAGAAAACACTGGAAATAATGTCACAAGATTTTCTTTTAGAAAAAAAGATCACCGATACCGTATTTGCCATTTGCAAGGCGGGATCCATCAGGCCCAGGATTTCTTCATTATAACTTGATTCTAGGCTAATGATGTCATCGATTACATCATCCATCTGAAGGAAAAAGGCAATGGAGAACAGACAGATATAAGCAAAAACTGTGCAAAGCAACCCAAAAAGAAATCCATGGTCTTTCCTGACCCAAAGCAATAACATTCTTTAGTTAGATTCTAAGAGGTAACTGTCCTCTTCCTCCCCAAATAAGAATATTATTGAAGACCATTAACACTAATGGGTGATGAGGATGACATATGCAACCAGCACTAAGTGAGTGATTACTAGGTGCCAGACACTGGGCGCAGGACTTTTTATGGGCTAGGTGATTTATCCTGACAATAACCCTATCAGGGTAGGTGCTATTATTATAGCAATTTTCCAGGTGAGATATATGAGAAGCAACTTGCCCGAAGTCACACTTCAGAGAAGGGTTAGAGCCACAGTTTGAACCATGCTCTGAACTTTTATGCAAAATTGCCTGCCTTAAACAAGAAAGATGAACCAGGGAATTTCATCTTGAATGACAGCTGCCTTTTCCTTTTCTCCTCTAAAGACTATGCCCTGTACCTTTCCCACACCCTCCTTGGAATAAAAAACCACAGATGGCAATTCAGCCCTTTGCTCCCACAGGGGTGTGTGGGGCACTGTGGCTCCCAGGCCACTGGGTATCCCTGCACTCATCTTACAAGGACTTGTAAAATAAGTTTCTCCTCGTACAGCTGCCAGCGTGCTTGGCACTCCCAGAGGAGTACACCAGGACGAGGTTATCATTACCGTCGTGGAGCTGACATTCCCTCTAGATCAATTTTATTCCTGTAGTACCAAAACATTAGTTATGATAATAAACAACAGTGATTACATGTGCATTGCAGCAGTTGCAAAGACAAGTCTGTGAAAACATTTCTTCGCAAACACCTTATATATTTGAGCTACTTGGTGTGCGTGTGCACACACGCTTGGGTCTTAATCGTGCTTCACGAGTACACAATGAAATCTCAGAACTCAGACGGATGCTCCTTTGTGTCTTTTTGCCATTTTCTAATTAAAGAAGACAGGCTCCAACATCATGGGGCTTGTCGGAATCCTGGTTCTCCCACTTTCTGGATTGGGGTAACACCCTTCATCTTTAAGAGCCTCAGTGTCCCAATCTGTAAAATGGGGGTAATAATACTCATGGCCTTATTGGATTCTTGTGAGATTTCAGGACAAACCATATAAAGTGCTCACAGTGCCAAGAATATAGTAAACATTCAAAAAATGAGTGGCATTAAGTGACCCCTGAGAATAATTGGAGGTCAGTTTTGAATAACTGTCACCACACTGTTTCCTTTCCAGGTACACCAGTTGTATCTGTTTCGTTTGCTTGTTTTTAAGAGATGATTTTCTAAATGAGTTGGTAAACTGGAAAATGGGCCAGAAGGCTTATGAGCAACCTTTCTTCGTAAATTTTTTATTTTATTTTTAGGGAAATGAACTTAGTGGGCTTGGTATGAGAGAATTTTTTCTCTTATGAAAAGAGCCATACATGTTGATAAAAGGCAGTAGAGAAAAGCAAAAAAAAATAAGAATTTTTTGTTTATTATTCTTCTTTCTCATATATGTATATACACATTAAAAATACATAAATATATTAATAAATGGGTATAGCATGATTTATATAGCCATTAAGTAGGATGTCACAGAAGAACTTTTCATTATTTGGGAAAATATCCATGATTTATCATTAAATGAATAAAATCTCAAAATATATTTTCCATGAGATTCCATTTTATAAAACAATATATAGATCTCACACACACACACATCTTGGTTTTACAAATATCCTGTCAAAGTCGCTAACCTATAAATTTGTACAACGTATTTTGATGATGGTATCTAAATGAAGTACAGCAGTTTACATTCTATTTTATTAAAATTTATGTATTTTAAGCACTGTTTAATGACTTACAGCAACTCAGGGAAAAATGCATTTCAAGTATCATTTCCCTAGTAATTTTTTAATCATGAGACATTATGAAGAAAATAGTTCTGTTCATAGCTTCCTCAATTAAAAAAAAAAAATCAATGGGGGAAAAAAAAAACGCTTAAGTCATCAGGAAAGTGTGATTAGCCACAAATATAGATCCTCATTACAGAGCGTTACATCTTTGGGCTGCTGAGTCATTCAGTACCTGCATGCACGACGCTCGTAAATGCGTGTTCATACTTGGGCATTCGCTCTCCGCCCTGTTTTGTTCTTCAAACTTATAAAATCCCTGCAAAAACACAAGCAAAATCAGCCTATGATCTGGATTTGCAAACGACTTTTCAATGACATATTCACACGAGGCTGATGGCGCGGCAACAAGATGAACTAAGCTTTCTGATAAAGTGTAATCTGACCGAGAAACAAAATAATGAAGGAAGAACTTCTTCCAGCAAATCAGCTTGACAGATGACAAACATGGACAGAGAAGAATAAGATGGTTGGTTTGGGCAAAAGGGAAAAGACTTAGTCCCTCTAGAAATTAAAATCAACCAAACTTCAGAAGAGTCACCTCTGAATCACATGAACATTTCAGAGGACAAACTCCACTAAAATGAAGCTCATCATCTCATATTTGGAAATAACATATTAAATCACAACCCTCCTGTTAGGTATGCTTCAAATTTTGATGCAATAATTAGCTTGAGGTACATTTGAGTCTTGTCTCCAACCCAGCCTTTACAAAAAGCAGATTTCACCAGCAGTGGCAATTTTATTAGGAAACCGAATTCACCCAGCAAGGAAATCTTTGCTTTTCTGTTAGATTTTCATGTGCTATATTCTTCCAATCCAGCCATGCACACTCTGTGCTTTTTTTTTTCCTTTCCAACTCAGGGAGCAATAAAAATAACATCCCAGACGTTCACAGCAAGCGGAAATTCTAAACCGCCTGTCCAACACCTTTTCTATTTTTACTCTCCCTTTTCCACCTTTCCTTCTCTCCTTGCATTTTCACTGCTCTGTAAACGGAAAGGAATGGAAGAGAACACTCAGCTAACGAAGCAGAAACGGGGTGGAAGAAAAAGTGTCCTCGCGTCTGGGTTCTGCTCTGAGGGGGCCAGGTCCCCTGCCAGGAGCCATAACCCAATAACCCGGGGATGGTGACAGGGAGAAGAGGCTGGAGGGTGACAGCTAGAATGGGGAATCGGGGACAACGGCCAGCGAAGGTGGCCACGCGGACAGACTGGAGTCCACGGTCAAGTGCGGGAGGGAGATCCAACAGACAGTCATTCAGTGTAAGAAAAAGGAGAGGGGAGGAGACATGAATTACCTCTTTTTCACAGTTGGAGTTAAGTGTAAGCATAGCCATGGGGCTGTTGGGTGCGCTGCTCCCGGGCACTGGTGGCATGACATGATCGCCAGGCTGGTTTGGACATGGCAAGCTCAGGACTTGGTTGGCATGTTTATTTGCTAAAGTGGTAGAAAGGTACTGCTTTACCTGCTGCCTTTGGGCTTGCTGTATGTGGTACTTGGTGGGGTTTTCGAGGTGGGTCTGCACCTGAACATAGCCACGGAGGGAAGAGAAGAGAGCGCTGTTATTGGTGAGTTTCGGACAGCTCTTCTTTCAGGCACAAGCATGAGACGGGCCAGTCCACCAAGAGAATAGATTATTAAGCCCCTGTTAGGTACCAGGCACCGTGCTGATGGATTTTGATACTACTGAAGTTTAAAGGCTAACCCTTAGGATTTGGGGTAGTACTCTGCCCTATTTCCCTGCTAACTGGCGGTCCATCATCTCTTTAAAACCTTGTGCCCTTCTTCTCATGTCTGATGACTAAAAATGTGCCACTATCTGTAGGGCAAAAATTTCCCCAACACACCTGAAAGAGTTTGTTAAGATCAAAACAACAATCTAGAAGAAGGCGCATAACTTGATTCATTTCAGTTTTCTTTGGCAAACAGAACCGCTTTCTGTTTTAAAAAAACACAAAAAACCCTCCTTAAGGAACAACTATAAAACGGTTGTAGAACGGAAACAGAAACATTCGGATGATTAAATCAACTGGTTGTGGATCAGTTCCTCCCACTTGCATTTGGACATGACTGTTCAACATTTTAATTAAGATCTTAAACTCAACATAAAAAGCAATTCCCCATTAAGCAGTTTCTTTCAAACACATAGCACTTCTATGTATGTGTTTTTGAAGGCATGAATATTAAGCCACCAACATTACTTTTCCCTTCTTTCTTATAGACATTAATAGAGAATAAGAACTTTTTAAAAAAAATCAATGATACTCAATTTAGTCACTTTTTCCTTGATAAACACAATTTAATCTTAGAGCCATGAACAGGAGCTCATGGAGAGAGCACAGCCATGCACCAGGGGAAAAAAAATCCTACTAATATTTACTTCATTCGAAACTACATCGAATTACTGATTATGGTATCAAACAATAAACAGCATTAAACGGGAAGACATGTACTTATTGAAAACTGTGTCTACTACAATAACATGAAAAGGTGAAACGCTCAATTTATTGATTACATTTCAGAGACTAAATATAAGAATAAAGCTCACCTGATAGTGATTATATTCTAGCATTTCCAGCATAACCACGTTTTAGGTGGCCCCAATCCAACAAATAACGGTAGACTATTCGCTCCCTCTACTTTCTGCAACTCCGATTCGTAGACTGGCATAGAGAAAGTACTATAAACAAGGTATCCCGAGACACCACCGGAAACTTTATCACAGCAGCCCTGCTTATAATAACCTAAGCTAATTAGTTATGCATGTAAAAAAAAAAGTTCACACAAAGGGCTTTTTTTTTGGAAGCCCTACAAGTTTGCTCTTAAATATTGATATCAACCCCCCCGCACCCCACCCAGCTTGACGTCATACTTTTTTTCATAAATATAAAAGAACCTTTTTAAGGGATGAGCTATCAAAGTCAAACTCACTGTCAGATCAAGGCCAATTCACTATTCATCTTTAGTTCCAGTAGTATTAATAGACAATGGTATTTCTCTTTCAGCAATAGGTTAAGAGCTAGATGCCCCCTTTGGAGAACATTGCCTAAAAGCTACACATGAGACTCTTCTAATGGCCGAATAACTCAGCCCTTCCAAATGCAGAAAGAGTGTCTTTTAGTATGGGGGAGTCTCTGATGAACTTTCAAGTTCAACAGCCTCATCTTGCATCCTGGTCTCAATGTGCATCTTATTCTTAACTGGACAGATATATAAATCTCCTACTGACCTTGCATCAGGAAGAGGGGGAGCTATTCTAAATAGAAAAGGAAAAATACAGAGGCAGTTTTGGATATATATTTATGTGGAAAATAAGAAATACACATCTCCCCAATTTAATCCTCAAATAAGGAAGCATAAAATTTTTCACTAAAAAATCTTTTAATATAATTCTTGGAGCTAGAGAAGAATAAGAGTTACCATATACACAGCTGAGGCATTTATAGATTTCCTGATTCATTCCATTATTTACTGTTATTATGTGCTAAACACTGTGCAAGGCACAGAATACACATTGTGAGCAAGTAGATATAATTGCCAGGTTTATGACCCTGAGAGTCTGGGGGGAAGCAAAGGAAGATAAAAGGCAAACAAATATATATCTAAAAATTATGGTAACAGTTGATATGCACTGCTGAATTGGTGAGATACTTCAAGCACAAGAATTTGAAATTCAATAATTCCATCCAAATGCCCAGGATAATGAAGTCCTTTAGTTGACAACCTCAAATTGTTTCAATTGACCGATCTAACATGCACACAGAGGTTCACAGAGACATTTTAAGTTTCATAAAGGGTCCAGACACGATAATGATGAGGACAATAGACATTTCTAAAATAAACATAAAATGAGGGCAATGAGTGTAATGTGCTTATTTCACTATTACACTTTAAACACAAGGGGCTGCACATTTAAAAATAAACGTTAATTCACTGGCAGATCCTTATTTTTAATGAATCAGAATTTTAAGCTTCAGTAAGGAAAAAAGCAACTTGTTCTCTATTTGGCATCAGTGAGGTCTTTACTACAACCAGGTTGGGGTAGTCAGAGTGGGATGTATTTTTGCCCTTTTACTGTCAGTGTCTTTTTAAGTAAGTTGAGAACAGATTGGCTGTAAACACTATGGAGAAGTCAGAACATCCCCAGATGTCTCCACTCCAAACACCTAAAACAGGTAACATAAGTGAGGTCATGATCTGTGGTGTGTAATAGGGAGTGGTGAGGCCTGTGGCAAACTAGAGGGTGGATATTTCATCTAAAAGGAAGAGCTAACATAATCTGCAACTGATTGTGGCCATATGGGAAAACTATTCCAGTCTAGCTAGATCTTCCAATTTTTCAATTTAGTTGGCAATCTGAACTTGTTTTTTAAATGAAATCTCCCAGATTACAAAAATGACACCAAATTGTTTGATTTTTCATATTGTAGAAGACAAATCAAACAAATCTGTTGGCTGGACTCAGCCCACAAGCCAGTAGAATGTGGTCTCTGCTCTATAATGCCCACAGGAGAATCTTCCTATCTACATTCCCTGGGGTGGGGGGTGGCCTAGGTTTTAAGAAGTTAGTTCCTCTTCTGAGAACTTAGCATCAAATCCAAGCACTCCTGGTGCTTCTCTGACAGGGATATCATGCCTGACAGCACAGTCAACAGAAGAATTAAGAAGTTGAAACCTGGGTTCAAATTCAGACTTTGCAGCTTACTACTTTTATGACCTTCTGCAAGTCATTAACCTTTCCAGGCCTTCATCACGTCATGTGCTCAATGGGAATGACAATAGAACCTGCCTCTTAGAGGTGTTTTCAGTATTAAATGAAATCACACCTCTACCAGGCTTAGCAACCTATCTCAAACAGCAATTCTCAAACTTTCTTTTTTGTCCTAGGACCCTTTTAAACTGTTTTAATTTCTTGTGTTTATGCAGGTTATATCTATCCATATTTCTCATCTTAGGAATTAAAAGTAAGAGATTTTTAAAACATAAGATTATCCACTAGCACATAGTCCACTGGCCCTTAGAACAATGACATTTTAACACATCATGTAGCCTCTGTAAAACTCTTCTGTATATAGATATCCCTCAGAATCCATGGGGATGGGTTTCAGGACCTCTTCAGATAGCAAAATCCACAGATGCTCAAGTCCCTAATATAAAATGGCATAGTACTGTACGCGAGAGATGAGCATGAAAAAAGGAAAATAACCTCTCGGTATTATTATGAAAGTAGTTTTGACCTGACAGAACTACAGGAGTCTTGGAGACCCCCAGGGCTCTCTGAGACACTTTGAGAAGCACTGATCTGGAACAGTTAGTACTGTTGCAGTATCTCCACCCCATCCTAGCCATGCCACCCCCACTGTGTGGTGGTGGTGTGTGACACAACCTCTGTGTGTGTTGCTTCCCTCATATCCAGAAGATGCTGGAAGGAAACACTAACTGCCCTAACTTCTCATAACATTATTATGAGGCTCTATACTACAGTCCTCGGAATATTTTCAAAGCCACATAAATATAAGGTTCTGTGTTCAGCCATCCTAAACCATAGCTTTTTAGTGAGTGATTTCCCTTGCATTAATTTTTAAATAGCCAAACAAGCATGCAACTGAAAACATATGTGGTGTTAAACATCTGCATGATTTCCTAATAATTTTTTCATGTTTTTGACCTTGAAACCAACTATACCACAGAATTCGGATACCAAAAGTTGGGTATTGCTGAGCACTAGAAGCACAGACCACAAAATAAAGCTGGAATACTTCTTACTCTATCGAAATACAGTATTTTATTGACGTAACTTATATTTCACATATATAAAGTATGTTAGCTATCTGGATCAAGGGCAAAAATCCACTGGCTTTGAAACTTTTCTTCCTTTATTGCTACTACTATCTCCTTGCCCTTTTTCCTTTCTTCATTCAGATCCTGAATTGATAGCAAAAGAACTGGAATAAATCACATTCTAATTGTCACAGTTTAGCTTCGCCACTTCCCAGGTGACACTGACAGGTTATTTTCCAGCAGTTCCATTCTAAAGAGATCCTGGAGCACATCAGTGTAAGATGGTGCCTGCAGATACTATCAAATTGGCTGACAAAAGAATTCACTGCAGGAAAAAAGATCCCCATCTGATGTTCACTGTCCTTCTATTCCCTCTACTATTTGTAAACCAGAATAAAAATAAAATTGAGCGAAGATTCCCATAATCCTTTTAGTTTATAATTGATTTTACTTTTTTAACAAGTCAACAAAGTATTTAGATTTCTCATTTTGTGTTTAGAGAGAGAATGTGTTCTTTTGCTCAGTAAGTTGAAGAAATAGTAAAAGGATTATAATTCAATCAATTGCTATCCACTACCACTCCCAAAACACTATTCTTTTCAAACGGTTTTTTAAAGGACTATGTACAGAGATGGTCAATGATGCAATCACCATCCCTGAGAAAATGGTGAAACAAAGGAAGCTAGCTTTCTGAAATAATTTGAGCAAAGTCTTGCCCAGGGTCACATCTGAGAGGTGCCAAGATTCTTTTCAGTCCCACAATTATAACACTACCACGAAAGAAAACACCAGTCCAGAACACATGTTCTCACTCAGTCGTGTTTGCTGTACAACCTGTACAAAGGTCTCCCTAACAAAAAAGAAGGACAACAAGAATACGAATCCTGACCTAAGACAGAAGAATCAAAATCATATGCAGACAAATAATAAATGCTGGAAGAGGGTGTGGAGAAAAGGAACCCTCCTATACTTTTGGTGGGAATGTAAATTGGTGTAGACACTATGGAGAACAGTATGGAGGTTTCTCAAAAAACTAACAATAGAGTTGCCGTATGACCCAGCAATCCCACTCCTGGGCATATATCCATAAAAGACGAAAACTCTAATTTGAAAAGATACATGTACCTCTATGTTCACAGCAGCACTATTTACAACTGTCAAGACATGGAAGCAACTTAAATGTCCATCAACAGATGAATGGATAAAGAAGATGTTGTATATATACACAATGGACTATTACTCAGGCATTAAAAAGAATAAAATAATGCCATAGGTAGCAACATGGATGGACCTAGAGTTGATCATACTAAGTAAAGTAAGTCAGGCAGAGAAAGACAAACACCATATGATATCACTTGTATGCGGAATCTAAAAACATGATACAAATGAGCATATTTACAAAAAAAGAAAACAGACTCTCAGACATAGAAAACAAACTTATGGTTTTCCAAAGGGAAAAGCAGGGGCGGGAGGGGAAAAATTAGGAGTTTGGGATTAACAGATACACACTGCTATATATGAAACAGGTAAACAACAAGGTCCTACTGTACAGCACAGGGAACTATAGTCAATATTTTGTAATAACCTATAATGGAAAAGAATCTGAAAAAGAACAGATATATACATATGTATAATAATCACTTTGCTGTACAACTGAAACTAATACAGCATTGTAAATCAACTATACTTCAATTTTAAAAAGTCATATGCAAATAAAAGCAAAAACAATGAGTACTTAAATAAAAGAAAGTCAGAAGTGACCAAGGTTGATATGCCCAGGTCCTTTTCTCTATCACAGGGATCTGCCCACCTGCCCAATCAGGCCTGTTCCCTGTTTTTGTATGGCCTAGAAACTAAGAATAGATTTTATATTTTTCAATGGTTGAAAACCATCAAAAGCAGAATGATATCTCATGATACATGAGAATTCTATGAAATCCAAATTTCAGTGTCCATAAATAAAGCTTCCTGGCACACAGCCCCGTCCATTCGTTTACATGTTGTCCACGCTGCGCCCACACTAGAGCAGCAGAGCCCACGTGGCCCCCAGAGCCTAAAATATCTACTGTTTACAGAAAATGTCAACCAGTGCTCTGTAAGAAAGTTTTACCAATCTAGAATTCAGCTTTCCTATTATGTTGAAGCTTTAGCAAGGTTTGAAGAATGAGGTGTTTTTTCTAAAGAGAAATAGTATATAGTATTGCTTTTCCATATAACTGGACATAAGAACACAGGATATGCTTATTACCTCCTACTTATGATATGTCATAAGTACCAAGATTTTTTAAAACACAGAAAACAAATAGCATTCATTCACTCAAAATTGTCTACCATGTACCTGATGCTGTGCACTTTATATGTTCACTCCTAGCTTAGGTCAATTCAAAATAAAACTATGAAATCACTTGGCTAGCCTACAAAGTATTCTTGAAAGCCTCTCCTCACAATTTTTAAAGATCATATGACGACAACTGATTGAATACAGAAGGAACTATGGACTCTGGATTTTCATAGTTTTAACCTCTTATTTTGAGTTGTTACCGTCAGAGAGTATACCCAGTCGTCCTCTTACCAAATACAAAAAGAACTAAAAACAGGATTGGGTGCGAGCCTTAATGTCTATATAAATCATCTGGGATCTTGTTAAGTGCCGTGTGAATCTGTAGGTCTGGGGTGCGGCCTAAGCTCCTGCATTTCCAATAAGCTCCCAGGGGATGCCCACCCTGCTGGTCCACAAACCACACCACACCTTGAGTGCAAGGCTTTAAGACATTTCCACCTGGACTTCTGCCCCGATCAAAAGACTTTTATCTTCACATTCATTCACCAAATACTGTCTGAGTACCAACCAGATGCCAGGCAACTGTCTTCATCTTACACAGGCTGTTTGGGGCAAGGCTCACCCAGAAGACGACATTTAAGCACAGACCTGAAGTTGGGGAAGAGAATGAGCCAGGCAGATGGGTGGCAAGAGACACCCAGCAAAGTACAAAAGTCCTCAGGTGTGAGGAAGCCTCCCAGGCTCAGGGAACTGCTAGGAGGCTCTTCACGCACATTCTTTCCTTGGCTGCTTCTTGACCGCACTCGCCCGGTTTTCTTCCTGCCTCTTTCAACATTTCTTCTCAGTGGCCTTTGCTAGTTTTCTCCACTTCTCTCCCTCGTAAATGTCAGAACGCCTCAAGGCTCAGAGCTTGATTTCCTCTCTCTGCACGCACAGCCCTGGTGACCTAAGCCAGGCTCCTGGATTTAAACACTCTGTTTAGATGTCCTGAACTCCACACTCAGCTCCACCTGCTTACTCCATTGGGAGGACTGCAGACATCTCAAACTTAAAGTGTCCACCTTCCTCTTCCCCCTATGGTCTTCTCCATCATAGCAGATGGTACCCCCATTCTTCCATTAGCTTGAAACATATGAAATCACCAAAAAAATGACCTTCATCTCATTCAACCTTGTTGCTCATTTCCAAAACCTTGGTCATCTTTGATTCATTTCTTTCCTTCACACCCCACATCTACTCCATCAAGAAGTACTGGCTTCCTTTTCAGAATATATCCCGAATTTAACTAATTTTCACCATCTCTACTGTTACCACTTGATCCGGGCCACCATGATTTCTCACTTGGATGACTGAAAGCCTCTTGACTCTTCCACCTACTTCTGTATGTGCTCTTTTGCACCCTGTGTTCAATACACTGTGTGATTCTTGTAAAATATGTCAGATTATGTCACTCATCTGCAAAAAGAACCCCTCTGTAATGGCTCCCTATTTATATCTGAGAGAAAACAAACTACTTACAATGGCCTACAGGTCCCTAAACCAGAACTACCTATGGGGCTTGTTAGAAATTCATATTCTTGGGCCCCATCTCAGAGCTAACGAATCAGAATCTCTGGGTGAGGATCAGAAATCTATGTTTTAACAAGTTCTCCAGGTAGATTCTTATGCACAGCAAACTTTGAAGACTCCAGCCTACTGTGCCCCCTTCCCCCTCCACCCTGGGGTCATGACCTCTCTGATCTTATCTCCCACAACCATCCTAAGAACTTAGAGACCCCAACTCCCACCCTGCCCGTGCTCTCCATCCCCATACATACCCTGCTCTACTTTGTCCAGAACATGGCCTGGCACAGAGTAGGGGCTCAGCAAATATTTGGATAATCAATGACTGAATGAAGGCAGTGTGGCTGAAATGCATGAATGAGTGGGGAGACTAGAAACTAAGGACAAAGGGTCAGATTGTGTAGGGCCTTGTACAGGTTGGAGGCCAGGATCCTGAAGCCTCTAGAAGTGTCCTGAGGAGATGGAGAAGTGGTAGACCCTCACTCTTCCTAACTAATTCAGAAATCTCTGGAGGTAATATCTCCAAGCCAGGCCGTTGATTCACAGTGCACCTCCCTAATCTGAGTTATAAAGCTTCCTTTTCTATGAGCGCAGACCCAAAGGTTGCCAACTCTTATAGCTCTCATCCACGATGCTTAGTGTCAGGATCCTGGAGATCTGTCTCCATCTCTAAACTGTAGACCCCTTGATAAGTCACAGTTAAAGCAGAATTCCTCAAGCTGGTGGCCCATGGGCACAGTCCACAGGTATGGCTTATTGCCTACAGAGTATTTAATTAAAAACTACAGAGTTATCATACTAAAATTTGGATTTCTGGTTTCTCTAGATAAAACAGAAGATCTAGCAACAATGAACCACCTTCTAGCGGGCCAGCAAGGGGCAGGGTTGAGAAGCAGCTTCCCTCTTTTGAAGGAACACTTGTTCTTCATTTTGCTACATTCCTACCACTCCTTATTCTGACACTGATAACTGGCCTGATTTACTCATTAATCTGCCTGACTCCTGAAGGCATTTAAATTGGCAAACCCTGCTTTACCTTTCACACTCCACATTCCAGGAGGTAGTTCCAAATCTGACGGAATGATGGTGGCATAAGTGGGATCAGAATAAGCCTCACTAAATAAACAATCTCATATGATGTGAGTGAGAAAAAAAATAAATTGATATAAACTTTTAAAAGGTACATACATGTTCATCCAATAATTCACACTTTCAAGAACTTTTTCTAAGGAAATCATCAGATCTAAGGGCAAAGATTTAAGAACACAGAGGTACATCAGAGCATTGCCTAAAACAGAAGTGGACAAATTACTACCCTAGTGCCCACTGCCTATTTTTGTAAATAAAGTTTTATTGGGACACAGCCACACCCATTCATTTACATATAGTATACGACTGCTTTCAAGCTATTACAATACTAGAGCAGAGTTGAGTAATAGACCTTATAATCTCCAAAGCCTAAAATATTTACTATCTGGCTCTTTACAGAAAGTGTGCCAACCATTAATCTCTAATAACAAAATATTGGAAACAAATATCTAATAGAAAGCAATGCATTCAATTAATTATGAAGGAGCCATATAAGTTCACGGTTCCTCTATCTCAGCATGACTGACCCTATGGCCAGGTACATCTTTGTTGTGGGGTTGCATGTGTATTATAGGATATTTAGCAGCATCCTTGGTCTCTGCCCAGTAGATGCCAGTAGCACCTCCCCGCCAATGCCAGTTCTGACAACCAAAAATGTCTCCAACATTACAAATGTCCTTGGGGTGGGGAGGGGAATTGCCCCCATATAGATGGATACAATACAGTGAATGAAGTCCATATTTTATAAAACTATTAAATGAGGGGGAAAGTTCATCATGTAAGTAGGAACACAAAGCAGGTTAGAATCACTACATACACTGTGACCCTAAACTGACTTAAAAATGTTGTTTATACATATGCATACACACACACACAAAAACCAGTTACAAATCATTCATCAAAAATCTTCTCCATGACTGTCTCAGGATGATTAAATTATAGGTGGCTGCTACCTTATTGGTTCTTTTTAATATTTTCTATAATGTATATGGCACTAATTTTGTAATTTTTTTAAAAAAATCTATAAATTCCACAAAAATTAAAGTCTGTGGATCTGGACAAACAAAAATATATACAGGCAGAATTCCTCTACTGAACAATTTTGAAAACCACAAATAAACCCATGAAGTTGTTATATAATGATGAAATCTGCCTCATTTCAATTTTTTCTTTAAATATTTGATCAGATTAAGAAGACCTCTTTATTTATTAAATTTTTGGTCTAACATTCAAGCCCAGACAGTTTGAATCTGTACAATGTTTGACACATTTTTATGGTTTTATAAAGGGCTGCAATTACGTGGTTCCATGGTGCCCTTAAAATAATAGCTCATTGTAAGGACCGTCGAGTTCTCCCCCCTCCTGATGGGAGCTGCGAGTGCAGCGTTCCACGTGCTATAACTTTTTTATGTGCCCCAGTTTAGCACTGCCTCAGAATTGCAGATGCCTTTTTGTTTCAGCATCCCCCCAAAATGCCCCTATTGTTTGCAGTTTATCGGGTATTAGAGATCATTATGACACAGGCAGCAAAATCCCTTTTCATAAGGACAGACACTCTTAAGAAACTAGCAGTGGTCAAGTTTGTCAGAGATGAAAACATTGCCCTGGGCCTAAGTAAAAGGTCAGTCAGAAATCAGAGCTGAATGCTGCTGGTTTGAAGGTCAAGTCCACATGAGCCGAGAACTGGCAAAAGCAGCCACCTCATAATAACACACACTTTAGGGCCTAGATCATGAGACTGAGGGGTCCTCCTGGTTCTTGAGGAAATGCATTGTCTTGGGCAATTCCTAAAACTTGTTGTATAGATTATGTGATCATGAAATTCCAGTCTGGAATTAACAACTCCAACAATAACACTAACAGCTCACAAGCACTTTCTGACTGAGAGTTTTACATGCAGGTACATCGTAACTTCCCCACTGAACAACCCAGCCATTCATTTAACCAGCATTTATGGAAGCACTGAGGATACAGCAGCCACTAAAGCAGAGTTCTTGAGCCCGCAAAAGCCATACTGAAGTTGGGGAAGCAGAGACAAACACGACGGCAACAAATCAACAAAGAAAGAACTTCATATGGTGACACAAGTGCAATGCAGAAAAGATAAGAAAGAAAGCCACTGGGAGAAAAGAAGGCTACTCTGAAGTAGGGACATTCCAGCTGAAACCCAAATGATGAGAAGAAGCCATGTGTGTTGAGAATCAGAGGAGCTTAAATCCTGAGCCGGAAGCAGGTTGGCATCTTTGAAAAACAAGAATGACATCAATGACCCAGCCAGCAGGGCTGGAGCAGTGACCAGGTCAGTGCATAAACTGAGAGATATGGTCAGGACCGGATATCATGGAGCTTTGTAGGCCACAGAAAGGAATGTGATTTTTCTTCTCTGCTGCTTATGAGAAGCCTTTGGGAGGTTTCAAGCAGAGAAGTGACAAGACCTGATGAACATTTGTAAAATATCACTCTGGGATTGATGTTGATGGGAAAGAACGGTGGACACAGGAGAAACAATTAGGAGGCTCCCGTAGCTACATATCTGAGAGTTGCTGATGCCTTGGACTCAAATATTAAGATGCAGTTGGATATGAGATATATGCTGCTAGCTCTTGTCTCTGGCTCCTTCTTAGCTTCCATCAAAACTAATTTAAGAATAGCACATATGTTAAAGGACTTTCTTACACAATGCTCTGAAATGTCTCACACCAACACCAAGAAGTAACTATAAATGATGCACAGTGTTGTAAAATATCCCATGTATACCTGCTTGGAACACATAAGCTAAGTGTATGGCCAACTGTCAGAGTGCAATGGAGAGAGGCAGCCTTGTCTTGTTAGTATCTGGCTAGAATTTCAGAGAGATCTGACCTCAAATCCTAAGCGAGTTGCTTAAATGCTTTGAACCTCAGTTTTTTATCTGTAAAATGGGATCATGGATACTACTTACCTAGTAGTTGCTCATCTTGTTGATTAGTTTAAGTGACAGAATGCACGAAAAGTACTTAGTATGTAGTAAATGCTCAATAAATTAATAATGTTCTCTATTATTGTTAGTCCTGGATTTTTTTGTTTTCACATCCAAGTAGGTCATTGTTACACCATTTAGCTCATTCATCTCAAAAAAAAAAAAAAAAGATCACCTTGAAGGAGTGGAGAGGGCAAAAAGGAGGGGGGCAGTTCAGCCTCTTTCGGTATCCTTTTATCTTTTTCTCTTTGGCTGACTCAAATATCACAGATGGATGCCAAAGATAAGAGTAAATGGGGAGAAACAAGAATCATAGAGCATGGGACACTTGTTAGCTGGAGTATCATACAGAAGACTTTGTGAAATCTTTTTTCTCTCCCACTTCCAAAGGAGCTAGCTCAGCTACTTCTTCTTAATCTGGGCCTTAGGGAAAGTGGAAACTCCTGAAAATTGTATGCAAACTTTTGACTCTGCATTTTTCTAGGAAGAGGTCTAACATATTGAAACATTTAAAGATGAAATTACATGTAGAATTTGCAGGTAAGAGAGAGGTATATACAGGAAACAAGATGAGCCATGAGTTGATAACTGTTGAAGTTTGGTGATGAGTATATGAGGGGCTCATTATATTATTCTCTCTGATTTTATTTAAGTTTGAAACAACCTATCCACATTCATACAGTGCATAGACATTTACATTCTAGATACTTCATTTATATTCATTTTCTATCTTCTTTTTCTATAAAAAGAAAAGTCCTATGGTAGCATATTTACTAAGTAAGCACTCGGTCAATCTAATAACCTACCACAAGCACAAATGTCTGCTTTTTTGTTCACTGTTCTCGGTCTTTGCCTGAAGCTTTCCTCTAAAGGAGCTGACTTTATGTTGCATGAACTGATCGCTGTATTCAATATGCTCCAGGTCATTCCTCTGTACTGTCAGCCTGAGCGCCTCTCAGAGAAACGTTTTGTTAACAAAGTAAGTTGGATCTGCCCATGTAGTGTTCACACTGATAGAATCAGGAGTGTGTAGTTTAGCTTCAAATGAAATGTTTATTTATTTATTTTTAAAATAAATTTATTTATTTATTTGTTTTTATTTTTGGCTGTGTTGGGTCTTCATTGCTGTGCTCAGGCTTTCTCTAGTTGTGGCGAGCAAGGGCTGGGCTACTCGTCGTTGCGGTGCGCGGTCTTCTCATTGTTGTGGTTTCTCTTGTTTGGGAGCACGGGCTCTAGGCACGTGGGCTTCAGTAGTTGTGGCACATGGTCTCAGTAGTTGTGGCTCGTGGGCTCTAGAGCATAGGCTTAGTAGTTGTGGCGTATGGGTTTAGTTGCTCCGCAGCATGTGGGATCTTCCTGGGACAGGGATTGAACCCGTGTCCCCAGCGTCGGCAGGCAGATTCTTAACCACTGCGCCACCAGGGAAGCCCTGAAATATTTATTAACTTGTGCAGAGGGTACAAAACTGAATTCATATGGACCTTTTTGGATCAAAATCAGGACAACCTCTTTCAGACAAAGTGGCTAATGATTTACATTTATGTCACAGAAAAAAGTACAGTCATCTGAAATTGAGCTGATGAAGACATTTAGGAGGAGTTTTGCTTTTGGTTTTCCTCACTAAAAAGAAACTGTTCATTTGCAAAAAAAAAAACAGATTTATCACACTCTACAAAGCAAATTCTCAGAGGGATTTAAAATTTGCTGCAAATCTATAAAAAATGTAAAAAAGGTAGGGCACACCTATACAATATCAATATATGTAACTGAGATAGTCCCATGTGGATTTCTTTGTGTGACAAAAATAATGGATAAAATGTGTGAAGAGGAAAGGGACAAAATACTTCTTTTGAGAACACAAATGGGAACTCTGAAAGACATAAGAATATGGGAACATACTGGGGTTTCTCATAAAGAAGAAAAATAATTAAAAAGTGAAAATGAAGTAATTACTGAGAACTCATATACCAGGTAGTTTTCCTAAAAGTTTTCAATGGATTTGCTCATTTAATCTTCACTACCACCCTATGAAGTAAGGGCTGTTATTATTCCCATTTTAGGGATGAGAAATCTGAGGCTGGCTCCCAACCACTACACTAAATACTACCATGTTATGAGTTATCTGTAGAATTTATATTTCAGCATAGTATTGCTGATTGTGAAACTGTAGAGACCCTTTGTAATATGTTTTTCTCCTGAGTACTTGTTTTCACACTTTCATTATAAATAGTCTCTCCTTAATATATGATGATCGCCTGGGTGGACACTAGGCATTAATCCAAAGCATGACCCGATTCCTAAGCAAACAGAAGGAGCCCTCAGGCCAGCAGTGGGCCAATGAAGACAGAACTTTACAAAAGAGAAGTCAATGTGAACATCTGTTATGGGAAAGCTGCCTCAGGACTTTGAGTAGTTTAAGGATTGATGCTTCTTCTTACTTTCTTCCTTTTTTGGGGGGAGGCAGGGGATGTGTTGGGGGAGTGGGTGGAATCGGCAGGCAAACAGAATCTTCCTGACTCAAAAGGAATTTTTGTTAACCAAAAGCATCTATATCATGGGATTTTTAAAGGAAAGGTTAAACCATTGTACAGTATAGTAACGTCTTTTATAAGAAAGAAAATGAGCCACTGTTATCACTGAAATGCCAGTCGCCATATACCTAATGGTAAACCAATTAAAAAAAAAAGGGAAGAGGAGTGTCCAGATTACTCTTTTGTTAAGTGGCCCAATGGTTTGGAAAAAAACAAAAACAAAAGGCAGTGGTTAATCAGTCCCTAAAAGTCTTTATCTTATGTGTAGTAGATAGAAAGAGGGACCTCAGTGTGAAAGAAACCCCTCACTCCTCTCCTCAAGGAGCTTACAAATGGAGAGTTAGGATGGGGACAGAGGAAAGGGAAACTCACACACAACTTTACACGTAAGATGGTCCTACACTCTAAAACAGTGATTCTCAACCACAGGCAATTTTACTCTTTGAGGAACATGTGGGAATGTCTGGAGACATTTTTAGTTGTCACCACTGGGGGTACAGTCGGGTGGCTGCTACTGGCATCTAGTGGGTAGAGACCAGGGAGGATGCCAAACATCCTACAGTGCACAGAACAGGCACGCTCTACAAAGAATGACCCGGCCCCAATCTCGATAGTGGAGAAGCCCTACACTAAGAGATGCTGTGTCAATTCAACACCCCAAACCTCTCTGGGGTAGATTTCAGAAAAAAAGGCAACAAAACCAGTCAAGCCAAAGGAATGGCGTAGATTCCTCATCAACTCCTGATGCGCTTCCACATGTACCTGAGTTTCATAGTCAATAGTTATTTCATGCCTGGTCTTAACATGCAAAGGACACCTTTTAGTTCAATGGAAGGAGGAGGAAATGTCATCGTCACTGTGAAGAGCTTAATTCAAACTCAAAGATCTCGTATCATCTTGAGTTCTGGACAGTGACGTGGGTGGGAAAAGTAAATTGAGAATTATCAGTTCTACACGATAATGATCAACTGTGCCCTAAAACTACACAGAACCAAACCAAACAATTCTAATGATTCAAAAAGCACACTGGGAACTTGCTTTGGCATCTCTGAGCGCACTGGCAACTGTGAGTGCATTGGCAATATCACTTAGAAGTCTTTTCTATCTGATAAATACTAAAGGAACATTGCTGTACTTGCAAACAAAGCCAGTGTACGTCAGTTCTTAGTTTGACATTTCACATAAATCCTCCTTACTCTCACAAACTACAATAACAAAACAACAAAGTTTTCATCAATTCATTTCCTATATCTTAAAAAAGGAATTATTTTTTCAGTATATTTGAACAACTTTCAAAGCCATTAATTTATAATTTTGTATGTGACACACAGATTTTTATTTTCTAACTGCTTTAAGCAGTAGAAGTAGAAGTGAAACAAATGCTGATGTCTGTTAAAGCTGAATGATGGGGCTCGAGGAGGGTCACTATGCTATTCTTCCTGCTTCTAAGTATCTTGCAAATTTCCCATCATAAAAGTCATAAAAAAATGTTTAAACAGTTCTTAGACATACAAACACACACACACACACACACACACACACACACACACACGAATGTTGCCTTGGGCGTTTATATAAAATAATTTAATCCTGATCATTTCATTGGCAAATTCTTTTTGGTCTTAAAGATATTAGCTCTGGCTTTATTTTGCTGTCTGCCTCCCCATCCTCTACATTTAGGGGAAAAAAAATATGTAAACACTCAAAGGAAAAACAAAAAGCTAAATTGAAAGAAATTGCACTAATTAAACAATATCATCTCAAAAAGTTTTTGTCTCAAATGATGCCTGGAGTGTGGCTCTAAATGACCATAAATGGGCTCTTAGTTTTAGCAAAATGATAAGTGAATTTCAACTGCTAAACTGAAGCTTCCTTATATTCTGTGTTTTATCTAATTAGTACTCTAAAAAATTATTGCATTGCAATAACTGAATTTGAGTGTTCTCTCCCTTTAGTATTGCAATATGCAATGATGCAGTTATAACTTTACCACTGAATATGTTTACAAAATTATCCTTTGATATAAAATGAGAGAGAGAGAGAAAAAAAAAAGAAACGATTTCTTTTTCCTTAAGGAGAAGCTTGTCACGAAAAGCCACATAATGCAGTATTTTTGGTTGGTTTTCCTTTAGATACGACAAGATTATTTACTTAACAACAAGCCATGTAATTATCCATATTCAAAATGGTCATCAGAGGGTAGGAGACTGAGTTTTAACACAAGTTTTACCCTCTCTGTTTACAGAAAATAAAATTACAGAAGAAAATTAACTTCTATTGAGCATCTCTTCTGTATAAGGCATAGGCTCGGGCCTTTACAGATGTGAACCTTATTTGATGCTCACAGCAATAGTGAAGTGCTATCACTAGTCTGGTTTGCAGATGAGGAAACCGAAAAGAGAGGTTAAATAACTAGTCCAATGTCACTTCCCTGCTCTCACACCATCAGAGATCTAAACGCAAGTTTGCTGGGTTCCAAAGGAACCAAAATACACAGGATTCATCGAGGCTTCACTTCTCAGGAGTCACCAATGTTGTGCTACAAGTGATATGGCAAACGTGCTTATTTAAAGAACTCCAAAATTGTCACCTCAAGAAGGAATGTATCAGAGAAAAACCACTGACGGACTTTTATTGAACTTATTATTGCCCTCAAGACTAGGGAGGAAACAAAAATTTTATGACCTTTATTATTAAAAGATGTAAAGTATACGGTTGGAGAAAATTTAGAAAATAAAAATGAGAAAAGGGAAGGGAAAAAAGCCACAGAAATAATTCTATACAGAGAGAGAAATCCTGACAGCATTATAGTATTTATCTTTCTACTGATCAAAGTAGAATTTTAACGTGGACACAGGCAAGGTTAGCAGGACTGGAACAAAAGTTATCTTGTTGAAAAAGACCAGGGCTCTATCTTCCCTAAAGGGGGATTTATACACATCTCTAAAACACAAAACATACTCGCCAACTGACCCACCAAGATCTTGCAAATCACATCCAATTTAATCTCTGAGAGTAGAGCTCTGATTTGGATTATTAATTTAAATTATATTTTACTTGCCCTACTCTTTAACTATATGCTGTAAGGTCCCAATTCTAGGAAATACTTGGAGCTACAAATAGCCCTGCTCCAGGTATCAAGGGAGTAGACATGGAATCATCAATAAGAAGAATACAAGGAATATGATAGAAGGAAAGACTTAATGTGGAAAAATCCTATGCTTCCTCCTAACCCTTCCAATTTCACCACACTAATGTGTTTTACATCATGCCATACATGCAACCACCCTCACCTAAGAGCAGAATTACACCCCAGACCCTGTTGAAGGGCTAATCAACAGTGGCAAAAAAAAAAAAAAAAAAAAAAAAAGAGGGCAGGAACTGTATCAAGTCAAATATCCCCAGATTTCAAAGTCAAAAATGATGAACAATACCTAACAATTTTCCAGACCTGAGTCCCCAGATCATGCACACTAACCTAAATGCCAACAACTTAAAAATGTACAAATGAGTTTTTTGGTCATTATTTCCCGAAACAGTCTATTGTGGTTTTTCAAAAGCACCTATTCACATTTCTTTCCAGACTATAAAACCACCTTCTTGATGTGAGCTCCTTGACAGCAGAACAGATGGCCTTCTTGTTCTTGTCCCCTAGTTCTTAGTACAGTGTCTGACTTAGTGCACTGTACTACGTTTCTATTTCTAATAAACAATACGTTGCATGAACCACAATCCTACAGGAGAGAGCAAGTCTTCTAAAGATGGCAATAGTAGGTTGACAGATTTACCACGGGAGCTGGCTAATAAACCATGGTATGTTCGTTTTATGATAATATCATTTAATTCTAAAAGAGTATACTTGTAAATACTGTAATTGATTCAGAACATCCACGAAGTAAGGAGAATTTCATTCCAAATTGTGTGATCTTGATAAACCGGAAATGTGTCACTTTAAATGTTAATAGTCATGTGACAGCCATAAGCTTATTATGATATCTATCAAATTACCTAGTCTAGATACAGGATACTTACTATTTGGTCATAGATCGGTTTTCCTAATATTACATTAAAAAGCAGTGCTATTTAGTAAATTTTTGCTTGACAAATATAGCTTGCCTACATAAAAATGTTTTTAAAGGTTTAAACAGCCCCAAATTTAACTCACTCAATTATGAACCTATAAAATTTCACATCAAAAGGAGTCAGGAGTGTGTCTATGTTGAAATTAGAGAAAGGTGTAAGTTACATGTATTGATTTTTTTAACTAGAGAATGGAGAGTTAATAAGATTTCTCTCTGGGCTCTTCACACCTAAATCCAACATCTAGATGCCAAAGCTGCAGTTATGAACATATCCACCACATCATTTTTCATAATAATGAAAATGTATAAGCAATCTCCAACATTAGAAGAATGACTAAGTACATTCATTTGTATTAAAAATGATACATATGGGACATATATAGAAATATAAAAACACATGATATTGAAAATAAAATGCAGATATGCAAGTATAAAAGCTATAATTGCACTGACAGAAAAACATGAACTTTTTTAAAACTAAGAAAATTGTATTTTAAAATACTTTTATATCAGAACAACGGAATATGATATTTTCATCTTCTCTACCTTTCAAACTTTCTGGTATGATTATAACAATTTGCCAAGTTCTTTTTGCTGCAGAGCCAGCCTTCTACTAGAGAAGTAGAGAATCATAGGTATTTCTTTTCCTGCCTCCCTTGCAGCTCAGGAGAGAACAAGTGACTTAGGATCCACCAATCGGATGTACTTGCATGGTACGATGTGCTAGAGATAAGTAGTGGGCACCACTGAGGGTGGTCATGGTGCGGGAATACTGGGTTTCTGGTGCAGTAGGGGCAATAGAGCAGGCTTCAGTGGTTGTTCTACAGACCAGTTCTATGCTGTGGTTTGAGGTGTTTCAGCTTCATGGCTCCAAGCCTAGTTCTCTTAACTACCTAATAACTCTGCAGGTATCCCAACATCCTGTCAACAAATCTCTTTAAAATTAACCAATGTTGCTAGCTATTAAAAATTCTGATACAGGGCTAAGGTTTGGCTACTTTTATAAATATATATGTAGATGTGTGTATATATATATATATATATAGATAGATAGATATAGATTATAGAAATAGGTACATACCTAAATATATATGAATATGTGCATTCATGTATGCAGATATACTTATGTACATATATATAAAGGGGGTGTTCATTTATTAATTTTTAAGTATTAGGAACTTTTCACACAAACAAGAACCATATGGTATGATCCATTTTTATTATGCCTGATGGTGATGTACACTTCTTGCCTTTAAACAAATACAAGCTCTGGTTTAGAAAAGAATTCTATGGTATGGAAAAACCACAAATGAATGGATTCTCGGATAATTTCTTCCCAGTGGAAACAAGTGAAATGAGCTGCTAGCATTTCTCTCTGGCTACACCTTACAATTAAATGTAGTCTGTGGAAGCGGGTAGTAAGTATCTCTATTCAACTTTGTAGAAAAGAGCAACTGATGATGTTTAAAATCCATGTTTGGATCTGTGTATTGCACAGTGATTGATCAATGGAATACAAGTGCTGTTTGTTAATATAAAAAAAGGACACTTACTTTACGATGTTTCCATTCCATTAGAACCTACTAAATCAGGCTCTACATCTCCTCCTATGCTCAGTACACATTGTTCATAGCAGGTATCCAATAAATATGCAAATACTGAATGGACAGTGAACTATCCTGAACTGCTCATCATTTTTACAGGTTCAGGTCCCCTAGAGGAAGACAAGCTCAGTGTTCCTCTTCTTAGTCTCTTAGTTAAAAACAACCAGGCAACTATTACAGTCCACCCCTGCAAAAAGTCTCAGCCTTTAGCAGTCACCCTTGTTCACATATTTACTCATCTGACACTGCGCAGTGATGGCACTGACCCAACACCCCATGGGGTAGGTAAGTGTCCACTACTGCCACCTCACAAGTGGATGAAGCATCCCTAAGTTGGAGGAAGTAACCATTTCTGCACAGACAGACAATAAATACAGAACAGGGTCAAGTTCATCTGCTAGAGGGTGTTCACTGCATGGTCCAGTTTAAATATCTTTTGAAATGCAAACTTGTTCTTTGAAACCAAAATTGTTCCATTCTGATAGCAAGTGTTGATGAGTATGAACTGTGTGTAAGTTTCTCTAATAAAGGAGCAGGAGAAGGGGTACCACAACAGAAACAAATGAGGAAGCCCACAAAACCAACTTCTCCCAAGAATAAGCATTTTGTTAATTCACATTTCAAAAAGAGGGAGAATTCCCCTTCTTATTTAAAATGCCAAAATCCATCGTGTCACAGTCAATAAAAAGTGCAATATCAAATCTATAATGCATTCACGAAAGCCAGTTACATCTTTCTGTCATCCTGGATATGAAAAGGCTGAGTAGGTACTAGCACCAAAACAATCCAAGGGCATGCATTTTATCATGCTATTAGCACGTTTGTTATGATGATATAAAATCACTGGCTTAGTTTACATGCTGGTGACACCTGTGGAACTGCCTGGCTCTAACGTCCTGTCCAATAAGCTGTGCTATTATTTATATCCAAGAAGAGTCGACTGCATTATCATAAATGAGATGCAGTTCATCACCACGCCTGGTGCTCAAGTATCTCAGGGGCTGAAAACTGAGTCACCTTCATGCAGACTCAACTATGTCACTGCTCCATTACCTCAGCTTCTTCTTTGGAACCTCAGAAAAACCTTACATTACAAACGTAGGGCAAATGAGAGCTCTCAAGGAAGAAGATCTCCTAAAGAAAAATAATGGCATAAAACATGAAATGCAACACACAACATGCTTCCTTCATATATTTGGACAGGAATGTCACACAAATACCAGTAACACTACTATGTTGCTCATTAAACAATGATGAAACAAGCTCATTTAAAAATCTTAAAACAAAGGAAACTACAAACAAAACAAAAAGACAACCCTCAGAATGGGAGAAAATATTTGCAAACGAATCAACGGACAAAGGATTAATCTCCAAAATATATAAACAGCTCATGCAGCTCAATATTAAAAAAACAAACAACTCAATCCAAAAATGGGCAGAAGATCTAAATAGACACCTCTCCAAAGAAGACATACAGATGGCCAAGAGGCACATGAAAAGATGCTCAACATCACTAATTATTAGAGAAATGCAAATCAAAACTACAGTGAGGTATCACCTCACACCAGTTAGAATGGGCATCATCAGAAAATCTACAAACAACAAATGTTAGAGAGGGTGTGGAGATGGGAATGTAAATTGTTGATGGGAATGTAAATTGTTACAGCCACTTGCACTGTTGATGGGAATGTAAATTGTTACAGCCACTATGAAGAACAGTATGGAGGGTCCTTAAAAAACTAAAAATAGAATTACCATATGACCCAGCAATCCCACTATTGGGCATATACCCGGAGAAAACCATAATTCAAAAAGACACATGCACCCTAACATTCACTGCTGTGCTATTTACAATAGCCAGGTCATGGAAGCAACCTAAATGCCCATCAACGGACGAATGGATAAAGAAGATGTGGTACACATATGCAATGGAATATTACTCAGCCATAACAAGGAACGAAATTGGGTCATTTATAGAGATGTGGATGAATCTACAGACTGTCATACAGAGTGAAGTAAGTCAGGAAGAGAAAAGTCAGGAGAAAGAGAAAAACAAATATCGTATATTAACACATATATGTGGAACCTAGAAAATGGTACAGATGAACCAGTTTGCAGGGCAGAAATAGAGACACAGATGTAGAGAACAAATGTATGGACACCAAGGGGAGAAAGCTGCGGGGGGTGTGGATGGTGGTGTGATGAATTGGGTGACTGGGATTGACATGTATGCACTGACGTGTATAAAATGGATGACTAATAAGAATCTGCTGTATAAAAAAAAAATAAAATTCAAAAAAAAATCTTAAAACAATAGAGACAAACGTAAATCTAGAACACAATGCCCCATCTCATTCCTCTTTCTGAGTTCTGCTCTTTAATCAATTTTAGAGTTGACATGTACTTTTTATATTTCTAGGCTAATTCAAATAGAATTAAATAAAAATATAATCACATATATAAAATATATGCATTTATTTATTTAATTTAACATCTTTATTGGAGTATAATTGCTTTTCAGTGGTGTGTTAGTTTCTGCTTTATAACAAAGTGAATCAGTTATACATATACATATGTTCCCATATCTCTTCCCTCTTGCGTCTCCTTCCCTCCCACCCTCCCTATCCCACCCCTCTAGGTGGTCACAAAGCACCGAGCTGATCTCCCTGTGCCATGCGGCTGCTTCCCACTAGCTAGCAATTTTACATTTGGTGGTGTATAATATATGCATTTAGAACAAATATTTGGTTGTGTGATGCATATGTTTTCGTAGTTTGCTTTTTAAAAAATATGTATTATTATATTATAGACAACTAGATCTATCTCCCTTTTTAAAAGCACACACCTAGTGTTCCATTCTATTAATATATTTTTCAATAATTCCCAGATTGAAGGGCATTTAGGTGGCTCCCAATTTTTACTATAGTAAGTAATACAGAATTGGATATTGTTGCATTCATGAACACATTGCACTGTTATATGATCTTTGCGGGGGCTGGAATCTTTAAGGTGGAAGATGGTTGGGCAAAGAGAGTGCCTGTTTTACATGTTGGTAGAGGCTGCTCAAACTCTCTGCCAAAAGGCTGTTCCACTTACAGTCCCACCAAAAGAGGGTCCGAGTGGCCTCTTACCCACACCCTCCCCAATGCTGACTCCAACAGGTTTGAGAAGCTTTCTATCAATTTTTACAAGCAGCTTAAAGAATGAGTGTCACCTTTTCTTTAGGAAACTTTAAGATGCTTGACTTCAAAGAAATCACAGGTAAAGCTCCTGCCTTAAAGATAATTACAGTGTAAGCGGAAATTGCAACAAGGAAGACAGCTAAAAAACACCCAAGACCGTACCCAAGGAAGCTAAGTAAGCAAAGTGATGATACGCTTCTATGATAAAGCATTTTGGTAGTCTCTTAGGTTGCGATTGACTCATTACTTTATTTTACCTTAAAGTGATCGCTCCTTTTTTGTTTTCAATTTTTAAAATTTGGCAAGAATGATATACTAATAACCATCTTCCAGCACCCAGAGTGAAAAAAATGTAAATATCGCCATGTTGGCTTTAGATTAAATACTGGAGATAATAATAAGTCCCTTAGGTTCCCCTGTCCAGTCTTAGTCCCCTTTCTCCCTCCCCAGAGGCAACTATTACACAGAATTTGTTGTGTATCCATCCAGTCCATGTTTTATGCATTTACAACATAGCACCTATAAAGCATCTGAGTTATTTTGGATGATTTTATTTAAAGAAACACAAACGTTGACCATATGTATATCTGAACCAACTTGCTTTTATCACTTGATATTACATTGCTCAGATCTATCCACAATAACATATACACATCTAATTCATATATCTTCCTGATGCTATGATGTAACCCATTCCATTACTGATAGACATTTAGTTTGATTGTGATTTGTTGCAATCAGAAGCAATGCCACAGTGAACATTCCTGTGTCTCCTTTGTAGTTTCTTTAGGACATAAACCTTGAAATGGAATTGCTAGATGGTAGGTTCTGCATATTGAAAACTTTATTAAATGTTGCCAAATTGTTCCCAAGGTATTTGAACAATCTATGGTCCCACTAATAACATATAAGGGTTTTGATTTCTCTGTTCTGTCCAAATATGATATGGTATTATCAGGCTTTCTAATTTTTGCCAATCTGGTTGTACATAAAATAGTATATGGCATCGTTTGAATTTGCAACTAATTATAAATTGGGTTGAGTTTTTGTAAATTGTCTATCTTTCTTTGCCCTTCCTCTCAACCCACTTTTTTCTTATTGATTTTTAGAACTTCTTTATATATTGTGGCTACTAATCCTATGCCTGTCATTTATGTTATTGATACTATTTTCCTATTTACTTCTTGTCTTTTAGTTTTGTTTCCATTTAACTACTTCTACCTTCCTTGAAAATGGTTCAAGAATAAAAGCCATAGGAAGAGATCTTTCATTTTCATTTGTCCCATTTGCATTTGTGCTTCATTAATTTTCCAAAGTAAAATGAAAAAGTTAAAAAAATAAAGTATAAACTGTTTATAAAATTATTTCAGAGAAAATTATTGTTAATACTATTATTAGGGAACTAACCCATAAACATTATAGTTAAATTGTCAATCTATAACATTGGCTTCTGAAGATTGGAAAATCTTTTTTTTTTTTTTTTTTTTCCCCAGTATGAGGGCCTCTCACTGCTGTGGCCTCTCCCGTTCCGGAGCACAGGCTCCGGACGCGCAGGCTCAGTGGCCATGGCTCACGGGCCCAGCCGCTCCGCGGCATATGGGATCCTCCCAGACCGGGGCACGAACCCGCGTCCCGTGCATCGGCAGGCGGACTCCCAACCACTGCACCACCAGGGAAGCCCAACTTTTTTTAAAATGAAAACTTTTGTATACAAATAGATTCACTATAGTGATATTTAAATATCACTAACAATGATATTCATATTTAATACAGAAGATTAAAACCTTATATGATAACTAAGAATCACCTCTGTGGCCTTTCATGTTAAAAGTCAAATAATCACAGCATTAATGTCTCAACTTTTATAATATCATCTCCTGAAAGTGTGGTTTAAACGTAACAGAATTTTAGCAGCATGTAAAGAAAATCACCTTTTCCTATAATCATAATCACCAAAGATATACTTTAAGGACTTATATTAAATAAATTTTATCACATAAATAATCTCAACTTAAAAGCAAAACTGATAGTACAAAGGAACTAACTCTAATACAAATCTTCAGAAACTGTGTTTGCTCCTATAGGAAGAAAAGCTCTTAGATTGTTCCTAAGGAGAAAAATAAATCCTGGGTGGAATTACCAAATAAAAGAACATAAACAAAACACTAAAGCTTTTAATGCATTTTGCCAAATTTTCATCCAGAAAAACTGCACCAATTTGCATTATTATCAGCAGTGTATAAGGGTCCATTTCTCCACACACTGCAAGAGATTAAATAGCAATGTAGTAGGGGCTTCCCTGGTGGCGCAGTGGTTGAGAGTCCGCCTGCTGATGCAGGGGACACGGGTTCGTGCCCCGGTCCGGGAAGATCCCACATGCCGCGGAGCAGCTGGGCCCGTGAGCCATGGCCGCTGAGCCTGCGTGTCCGGAGCCTGCGCTCCGCAACAGGAGAGGCCACAACAGTGAGAGGCCCGCGTACCGCAAAAAAAAAAAAAAAAAAAAAAAAATAGCAATGTAGTAAGTAAACAAACCACAACTACACAAATATCAATGTGGTAAAAAAAAAAAAGTCTTACCATTATTTTATTTGGTATTATTTAATATTGCTATTTTAATATGATTTTTAACAATAATGATTTTGTTATGTTTCTTAAGGTGCAACTATTTTTTACTTGTCAAATTAAAAAAAATTCAACTACCTAGTAATTATTTTTAATGGGAAGAAGGTGATGAAGGGAAATACTGGTCAATTTTAAACTCAAGCCAAATAAATATTTACTATTTTTAAGCCTCTCCTGAGACAATTCTGAGAAACTCTTTTTGAGCCCAGAAGAAATATCTTGTTTCTTCTTTCTTTCAGACACTGTTTATTCTCAAGTTTTGGGGAGTTTGCTCTCATACATTTAAAGAGTATGTGGAGAGATGAGTGGTCTTGAGGAAAACTCAGTATTAGAAAGAACAGCCAATGGCCTAAGCTAAGGTAAAGCAGATGATCTACCCGACTAGATAGTGCTCAAAACTGACAGGGACAGAAGGCTGGGTGTCCTGTCTGAAATCAAAAGTAATTTCAGCTATAAGTTTTGTCACTGTAATCCAGGCCTTTAGACTGGGATTGGAGGAGAATACTACATCTACTTGTAGACTAATTTCATCTGTATAATCTCAGGGCTGTCCATGATGTCTCTCCCCAGTAGAATACAACCTTCATGAAAGAAAGACCTTCGTGGTTTTTTATTTGTTTTTCTGTGTGTTTCGCTGCTGTTTTCTCAGCACCTCTAACAATGCCTGGCACATAAATACTTAACAGATTTGTGTTGAATTACTCAACGAATAAATGACCCATTTATTCATTCAAGCAGATTGACCCACAGGGCCCCATCTCATCTCATGAGCTTTTCTCATCCAATGCTTCCAAAGAGATCGTATACAGGAAAGTTTGGGACATAGAAAGTAAAAATTCCAGAGATAAACAGCCTATTTAAGTTATATGTCAAGTTTTAAATCCCTTTCATTCTTTAAGTATCAATACTACGGGTATTACAGCATAATGGTTAGCAACATAAGATTATCTGGGGACACAGGGAGAAGATCAAATACAAACTCCA
Organism: Tursiops truncatus; assembly: GCF_011762595.2. Classification (NCBI taxonomy): domain Eukaryota; kingdom Metazoa; phylum Chordata; class Mammalia; order Artiodactyla; family Delphinidae; genus Tursiops; species Tursiops truncatus. Next base: position 82,431,385 of record NC_047043.1, on the reverse strand, counting down.
TCACTCCTATTTGTGTGGCATTCAATAAAGTGTTTAACTTCTTTCCAAGCAAAACAGTCATTAACAGCACGTCCCTCACACTGACAACATAAGTACCAAATGTGACAATTTATGTAAAGTACTTAGCACAGTGACCAGTATATGTTAAGTAGCCAACAAATAAAAGCTGCTGGTTTATTGTGTACTTGTGAGCAAAGAAGTAGAAAAGGCAGTGTGTTGAAAGCATCTATTCTAAATCACACCCAACAGTCTAACGGTTGCCAGTCTTCATTCTAGACCCTCTCCACTTAGGCATCTTATAAAATAAGCAAAAAGAAACTCAATCACAGTCCTCCTGGACAGATTCTGCAATCCACTTCGGAAGCTACCAGGGTTTAATCAGTCTTGTGACAAGCACTCTGAAGTCACTTCCTAAATGTTAAATAATTATATCATTAAAGACCATGAAAAATCAGACTTGGAAAAAATTGAAGATTAAACAAATGGACTTATACATAACTCACCCCTCTGCTATTTGGGAGAATTCTGAAATGCTTCAGTTAAAGAATCTTAAGAGAAAGACACCTAGCAGAATGCCAGATCATAGCATTCACTAACCAGAGTAATAAAGCAAAGTTTCAATTTTACCTCTCTAAAAACTGTCACCGTATACACAACAATTAACCATTAAATTTTACTTTAAAAGATAACAACAGAAGAATAAACTAGAGGGCAGATACCACCTGACTTCAAGACTTACAAGCAGGCTTCCCTGGTGGAGCATGGTTAAGAATCCGCCTGCCAATGCAGGGGACAGGGGTTCGAGCCCTGGTCCAGGAAGATCCCACATGCCGCGGAGCAACTAAGCCCGTGCGCCACAACTACTGAACCTGCGCTCTAGAGCCCGTGAATCACAACTACTGAACCTGCGCTCTAAAGCCCGCGAACCACAGCTACTGAGCCCGTGGTCCACAACAAGAGAAGCCACCACAATGAGAAGCCCTCACACTACAAGGAAGAGTAGCCCCCGCTTGCCGCAACTAGAGAAAGCCCGTGCACAGCAACGAAGCTCCAACACAGCCAAAAATAAATAAATAAATTTATTTTTTAAAAAAGACTTACTACCTACAGTAAGCAAGAAATTTTGATATTGGCGTCAAGACAGACAGATCACTGGAACTGAACAGAGAGTACAGAAGTAGACCGACATATACATGAACAACTGATTTCTGACAAAGATACAAAGGCAATGCAATGGAGTAAGGATAGTCTTTTCAACAAATGATACTGGAACAACTGGACATCCATATGTAAGAAAATGAACTTCAACCCATAACTTCCAATATATACAAAAATTTTTCAAAATGGATCATAAAACTTAAAGCTGTAAAACTTCTAGAATAAAAATTAGGAGGAAATCTTTATGATTTGGGGTTAGACAAAGAGTTCTTAGAAATGACACCAAATGACAGTAAAGGAATAAATTGGGCTGTATCAAAATTCAAAACTTTTGCTCTTCAACAGACACTATTAATAGGATGAAAAGACGAAACACACACTGGGTGAAAACCTGTGCGAAGCATATATCTGATAAAGGACCTCTAGATCCAGAAGAAATAAAGAACTCTCAAAATAAATAAGACAAACAACCCAGTTTTAAAATGAGCAAATGATTTGCACAGACACTTCACCAAAAGAAGGTATACAGATAACAAATAAGTACAGGAGAAGATGTTCTACATTATCAGTCATAAAGGGAAATGCAAATTAAAACCACAATGAGCTAGCATTACATGTCTATCACTATACACACCTACCAGAAAATTAAAAAGACTGACCATACCAAGTATTAGAGAGAATGCAAAAAAAAAAAATGGAGCTCTCATACATTGCTGGTGAGAATAGAAAGTGGTGAAACCACTTTGGAAAAAAAAATTGGAAGTTTCTTAAATATATGCCTATTGTATGATTCAGCTGGTCCACTCTCAGGTATTCATGTAAGAGAAAAGAAAGGATGCATTTATACAATGACTTGTATGCAAAAGTTTATAGGAGCTTTATTTTTAATATTCCAAGACTGGAAACAACCCCAAAAGTCCATTGAAGGGTAACTGGATAAACAAATTGTGGTAAATCCATGCAAAGGAATACTACATAGCGATATAAAGGAACAAGCTATTCATACATGCCACGACACTGCTGAATCTCAAATTCATTATGGTTGAAAGAAGCCAGAGCCCCTGCTCCCAAAAAAGAGTACATACTGTATAAATCCTTATTTATTAAACTCTAGAAAATGCAAACTAATCTATAATGACAGAAATCACATCAGTGGCTGCCTGGTGATGAGGGGAGAAGGGCTGAGCTGGGTGAGAAGGAGGGATGATAAAGAGGCACAAGGAAACTTTTGAGGGTAAAGGACATGTGCATTGTCTTGACGGAGGTAGTCATTTTGCAGGTGTATAATATATCAACATTTATCAAAATATATACCTTCACAATATGTGCAGTGTATCATATGTCAATTATGCCTCAATAATATGAATATGCTGTGCCAACATTCATATATATATGAATAATATTCTCACTTATCTTTACCACCCTGTAGGTAGGTATTATTTACTCCTGTTTTACAGAGCAGTGGAGAAATGTAGACTGAGATTTCTTTTTCTCTCTCAATTAACTCTGCATCATACCAACTACTTAATATGTACTAGGAACTGTCCTAAGAGCCAGGATCATGCAAAGATCTGGAGGTCATTTCCTTACTTACAGCCTATTAGGGTGAAAATAACTAATGGTAGTAGAAAGGATAAAGTGGTAATAAGTGCTGTAAGTGGAATACAAGCAAAATTCCATGAAGGAGGTGGGTGGAGAGTGGAGGAAGGGGAGGGGGAGGGGGAGGGGAGGGGAGGAAAAGTCAAAGAATGTTTTACAGAGAAGGCAGTGTTTGAGCTGGGCCTTACTGGTTGGAAAAGCAGTTGGCCAAGGACAGATGGAGGCAGAGGGCAGACCAGCAGAAGATATTATGAGCACACTGTCAGCACTTCTGCTGCTATTTCTCATGCTGGTCAATGCCTGGTGTGGGCAAATACACAAAATCTAAAATTGGTTAAGTATCTCAGCCTTTCTCTTGGTCTTCAGTATGGTTAAATGGTGGGGATGTCAAATGGCAATGAAGTGTCAAATTTTAAACTATCAGTTATGTATTGTCTCCTTGTTCACTACAGGATTTCCAGTGCACAGTAACCCTGTTTGGCACATAGTCAGAACTAAGTCAGTATTTGTGAAATGAATAAAAATTCTAGAGGACAAAAGTGATGAACAATTATGAGCAATACTGCTTCAAATCAATCATGGCAAGTTGTCTGTAGAGTTTTTATTCAAAACTTGTGGTAATATTAACAGTAAACATACCAGCCATTAACGTTTACTTAGCACTTACTTCTTTGCTTGCATAGGCATTATCTCATATCTCCAACAACCTTATCTTATTATTATTATTGCTTTATGGCGTTTATTAACCAGCGTGATAAAGCAAAGTTTCAGTTTTACCTCTCTAAAGACTGCCATCACATATTTCCCATTTTGCCAACGGGAAAACAGGAGCTCTCAGAAGTTAAAATTTTGCTGCCAAGAAAACACATATAGGACATGGCAGAGGCAGAATCCCATGCGATCTGATTCCAGGGCCATTTGCTCACACACTCCTGAAACACCTCCTACACCAAGGCAGAGGTAGAAGCTATGACGTCTAGAAGGGAGTTGAGTTTCTGAATTCCAACTCCAGTCAATTCTGGAAAGGACCACTGTGTCTCAACTAGTGGCAATTCAACAACACCCCTCCACTGACCATTGATCCAAAAAAAAAAATAAAAGAAAGAAGCTCCCAGAGACAAGCCTGCTTCTTGACGTGGTTATCAAAATGAGCTGTCTTCAGAGAAGAGGACCTTACCTGCCTCATCATCCGAGAGTTGGTCATGGTCAGAAGCAGGTCTCAGGTCATAGAAGAGAGTAAGTACAATCAATAGGACAATAGACAAATCATCCTCATTACCCTGAATTCATTGATCCAGTGTTCTAAACCGGACTTTGCTTATCATCAGAAACTATGAGGGAGTTTTTTAAAAAATAAAGATAGAAGGGGCACTTCCAAAGTATAGGTCTGTGTCTAGCTATGTTTGTTTTTAAAAGCTCACCAGGGTATCCCAATGATGAGCTAGTTTGGAACTCACTACACTCAATTGCAAACTAGACCCACTTCCTAGGGAAAAAACTGTTCTTATCATACACATCGAATTTTCATCTCTATGGCTTCATAATAATTGAAACTAAAACCCATGAAATGTGGTCAACTTAAAAGGGAAATCTAATTCCTAAACTCTTTGAAGACTAAGAGACCACAGCTTATAATCTCTACAAACAAAACTGGAAATGATGAAACTTCATAGAAAATACCATAACTGCATTATTTCAATTATTCTATATTTTTGTAAAACAAACAAAAAGTAATTTTAAAAACAAATCCCTTTGGATTGGGGTGGGTTTTTTTGGTGTTTTTTTTTAACCTTGAAATATAAAGTACATATTAAAATGTTACAGATGCAATTCCAGCTGAATATGAACTGCCAATAACCAACTCAAAAGGCAAGATCTTTAAAGACAAAGACTTGAATGTGTTGCCATCTCAGTGTTCCAGAGGTTATAAGTGTAACAAAGACTGCACAGTAATTAGAAGTAGTATTTTTGTCAGAAGATCAAACCAGTGTGTCCTATGTTAAAAAAAAGAAAAAAAAAAAAAGCCTCAGGCTGGTTTTCAAAGGGGTCTATTTTATACCAGAATAACCTATGAGCTCTCTGTTTCACATTTCATTTGGAGGAAAATATAAATCATCCTCACAAGCCCGCTGGACAGCTAGTTCACTCAAACATAAAAATCAAGGGATGAAGAGTGAGTCATGGATTAAACTGCAATTCCTTTCAATAAACATTTATTGAGCCGACAGTATATCCCAGTACTATTTTGTTTGCTGAGGCCCCAGCAATAAGCCAAGATCCATGTCCTCATGAAGTTAAAACTGAACTTTAAGAATAAATATATTAAGTATGGAAGGCTCATAAGTTTCTATAAATGGAAAGACTGAGGATGCACAAGAAATACCCTATCACTGGAGAAACAAAAGAAAAAATTAGAAAAAGGAACAACCACAAAACACGAAAGTATTTCTTCCTATTAGATATTATGACTCTGCTGTAAAAGGTTTCAATTTCACCGATGGCCACCTATCCACTTTTATTTTCACAAGCATGGGGGACAAAATCTACGAGTCTGGCCCCCTCTTCACTGCCAGCTGGATGGGGGCCACATCTCAATTTCCAATGCAAAGCAAACAGTTCTAAACCAAATGGCATTTCTACCACTTCCCCCAACCTTGCCAGACTGGCCAGGGCTCCATTTCCTTCTACTACCCCCATGCAGGCACAGAGGGGCCAACTCCAAGTCTGTAGCACGTGCATTTGCACGATAGACTCATGCTGGGATAAACAGGTCAGTTAACTGCCTACACCACGAGCTCTTAATGACATAGGATAGGAAGCTATACTCAAAACACAGTATATCTCGGAAACTCGAAGTACAGCCTAAGTTTTTCTGCAACTGTCTGAACGAGACAGGTGGGGACATGTTAAATGCCTGTTTTCACAATTTACCATCGTAATAATCAGTTTCTTCATCTGCTTGCAACCTATAAAGAAGTATGGAGCAACTCATAAAATAGGACCAACTGTCCTATCTCAAAACATGGTGATTAGACCATGAGCCACTGGGAGAAAAATAATTGAGCAATAGCTAACCTCCATGGGCTCATGCACTATTCATTCTAAGTGTATGCCGACAAAGGCATTCGTAAAGAAATTTGAACTATGGGAGAGGGATGGAGGATGAATAGAAGAGTAGTTTCAATGGCATAATGGCTAAAAACTTGGGTTTGTAAACAGAAACCCATGTGCTCAAACCCATGAAATTTATCTAAACCTTGACAAAATGGAAATTGTAAAAACTGTTATAAAAACATAATTTAAAAAAAGAGCCAGAACACTTGCATTATTAATAGCAGACTATTCATATTTAGGGAAAAAATGCTCTAATTGAAGCTAAATATTACTAATTTTAACACAGAAGCAAAATATTACTGGATTTTAAAGCAAGATATACTGGATTTTAAAAAATCACTTTGATTCTCATAGCAGCATTATTTACAATTGCCAAGACATGGAAGCAACCTAAGTGTCCATCAACACATGCATTGATAAAGAGGATGTGGTTACACACACACACACACACACACACACACACACACACACTCTCACACAATGGAGTACTACTTAGCCATAAAAAAGAACAAAAGTTTGCCATCTGCAGCAACATGGATGGACTTGGAGGGCACTATGCTAAGTGAAACAAGTCAGACAAAGAAAGACAAATACTGTATGATACCACTTATATCTGGAATTGAAAAAATACAACGCACTAGTCAATATAACAAAAAAGAAGCAGACTCACAGATATAAAAAACAAACTAATGGTTACGGGGGTGGGCAGTAGAGGGGTAGGAAGTAGGAGGTACAAACTACTGGGTGTAAGATAGGCTCAAGGATGTATGGTACAACACAGGGAATATAGCCAATATTTTTTAATAACTGTAAATAGCGTTTAAACTTTAAAAATCATATAAAAAAGAACAAAACAAAGATTAATTGACGATAAATTTTTTTTAGATCCCTTTGGTTCATATCACTGCTAACTGAGTTAAAGAGCAATTCATTTTATCTAGCTTATCTGGGAGTATGCTGCTTGAAATTACAATCAAAACCCAAGTTATAGACATAAAGTTACACTGTAGCAACTTCATCCATCAACACATGAATCGACTCACACAAGTCATTCCATCCTCACAGATTTTTTTTTTCCTTTTTCTTCTTCTTTTGAATTGAAACAACTTTTCTGGGGAGATGTGCAAAAGGGGACTTCCAGTGCTTAACATATGTTAAACCCACTTTTCCTATGTAGGTATTACCTTCCCAGGCAAATTCTTCTAATTTTAATAGTAACAAATACAGGACTTGCACAAAGTAATATCGCCAAAGTAGACACTGTATAATCACTTTTTATCAATCTGTCCATCTACTGCATTTTTCCCTTAGGGAGCATTGCCCCTCATCCTTTATTTGCCTTAATTATGTTACTTTTGTTCTTAAACAAATTATCTAGTCAAATATTCCCCAAATATTCACAACATAACTTCCTCTTATATTCATATAAGCTGCTTCTTCCTTAATGAAGAAAGAGCTGGTTGCATGCCTCCATCCACTCTTTATCCTCTTCTATCAGCTTTTGTCAACTTGAGCCCAAAAAGAAGGTCACTAGTCAGTGTCACCTCATGAGTCAATCAGTATAAGCACAGAGAACAAAGTTGTGGGAGGTGTTTGGATAAACAGCACCAGGAAGGATGAAAAGAAATTCAAGTAATGGTACCACACATATTATGCAAAACTGATTAAGGAGGAACTCTTGGAAAAAGAGAGCGAGAGAGACAGAAAGCGTTTAGAAACAGGAGAAGATAGGGAAGAACAAGACAGGGAAGTATTACATTTTTAAATTTTGGGGAGAAAGGTTATTTATCATTGAGGCAAATATAAACCAGGTGCAACAGGGCTGGGTGAGGTGAGCCTTAATTGGGAGCAGAGGAAGGGGCCACCCACCCACTGCGATCGGAAGGGTAGCAGAGAAAGCCCCCATCACTGCCAGCCATTATTTTCTCTGAAAATCCATCATTTCCGCCCCACCCCCACCCCGCCCCATGCCAGCAGAAGTCAAGTCCTCTTAACATACGTTTAGACTTCTTGGGGGAAATCATGTAAGTTACTCACTCTCAGCAAGGCTTTCTTGATTCATCAGATCTAAAAACAGGAGTACAGAAGTGGGCAAGTCTCTGAAAACACGTGTCTGCTTTACTGTCATGTCCCCAGGTAGACCCCAAGGAGAGATACCACCCAGAGGTAACTCAAGTCTAAATAAAGCAAGTGGCCCTTAAAGTCATTTCTGTCCAAAGTCACCTGCATTTTTTTCTTTTTGCCTGCAATTGGCTGATCCAGAAATTCAGGTGTCCTGAATTTACAAAGTCAACAAGGACATTATTCTCCTCAGGTGAATTTTCTCCAAGTGATTTCAGGAGAAACTTTCATGCTGTCAGGCCAAAGTAGCAGAGATTGTATGGGAGCTGGTGTTTCCCTGAAGAGCTTTGGTGCACACACTCTCAGAGGATGGACTGACACCCCCTTGAGATGAGAATTCTCCGCGAGATCACCCGCCCATGATGGTTCAGAAAGGAATAACAGGCTCACGCTCTCTCGACAAACAGCAGACAACACTTCCTAAAACTTAAGTCTGGTGACCCTGGCCAATACCTTTCCATGGCTTCCCACTGCTCCTGGGATAAAGACACGAATCCTAAAGATGGTCTGCACGGACCTGGGGGCTCTGGCTCCTGCCTACCTTTTAGCCTTGGACTCTACAATTCTCACTCTCACTCTCTGCCCACAACCACCTAGACTTATTTTCTTATTTCCTGGAGCTGCCAAACCCTCTGGCACTGCAGGGCCCTGGCCACATGCTTTTCTTTACACCCTGAAATGTCACCTCCCCACAGACTTCACAGAGTTAACACCTACGCTTCCTTCAGCTCCAGGATCACTTTCAGAGAATTCTTCCCTACAAAAACTCTTCCCCTGCCTTTTGCTGTACATTCCCACAGAACCTTCTTTTTTTCCTTCATAGCACACACTTGAGTTTTAAATTGTCCATTCACCTTTTGGGGGTGGTGCTGTGAAAACTGTGTGACTAAGCGTCCATCTCCCCCACTTTACAGTAAGCCTCCCCAAGTTGCCCTAAAGAGTCACAATGTCTCCTGGCCAACCAGGCTAGATCTAGCTGCCTAAATGTATTAATAGCAAAGAAGGAGTGGGTGTGTCGAGACAGGGGTCAGCCAACCATGGAAGCAAAGAGCAAGGGGTCTGGAGAGGAGAATCCTGGGGAGGAGAACGAGGTCTATGTCTGGTTTTAATCAACACTGGATCCCTCATACACAGATGCTCAATAACTATTTGTTCAATAAATGAATGAGTATGTACTCATTTCCCTTTCCTCTCTGTTCATTCATTCTACAGATAGGCAGCTCCAACTTTCCTCCTTCCTTCCCCTCAATCTACTCTTTCAAAGGTCACAGTGACCTCCCAATGGAACAATCTAATGGACACATTTCAATCCTTCACTTCTTGGACACACATGTCATGCCTACAATTGATCAGCTGTTCTTCCACCTCCAAACTTTTCTATCACATTATGTTCTCCAAGTTTTGTTCCTAGCTTTTGCATCTCTTCATAGGTTCTCAATACTTTGTCCTTCTCTAGCGGTGTGTTCCAGAGTTCTTCTCGAGGCCCACATCTTCTCTCACAACACCCTCTCTGGTGACCTCATACTCTCTCTGGATTAAAATACTATACTACTGAGGCCCAGATGTGTGGCTCAAGTTCAGACTTGGCTCTAGGAGCAGATGGATTCCCGTATCTTGATCACAAAACCTTTGCCCATCTCTCCAGTCTCACCCTCAGCATGGCCAGCCTTCTCTTTGTTCTTTGTTGCCTCGCCGCTGCCACAGGGCCTTTGCACAGGTAGTTCTCTCTGCCAAATTGAAATCTATACACTCTTCAGACTACGGGCCAGGTGAATATAGGAAAGCCTTCTCTGACTATATCAAATCCTCCCAGCTCCCATAGCACTCTGCCCTTATCTTATCTGATACCTGTCAACACTGCAGCTATACATCATTTCTGGGATGATCTGATTAGCACTTGCCTCCTCTGTTAGCAGTGAGGTTGACAAGGGCCCATAAAAATCCTCACACCAAGAACAATGCCTGGACATTGCTGGCACTCAATAAAATATATGTTTTTTATATTAACTCCCGCTTAATATCTTTATAAGAATTAATACAGAATAATGGTGAATAGCACAAGCTATAAATCAAGTAGATTTGACTTTGCTAGTTTGTTCGTTCGTTTATTCATTCAATAAGAGTTTTTTTTTTTTTTTATGAGGGCTTACTACATATTGGATACAATGTAGAATGCTCACCATCAGAGGTGAACAAAAGAGATACAATCCCCACTCTGGAAGATTTGAAGCCTAGGTCTACCACTTACTAACCATGTACAGAGACTAGTAGTCAGCAAACTTCTTCTAGAAAGACCCAGAGAGTTAAGTATTTTCAGCTTAGTGGGCCATGAATTCTGTTGCACTACTCGACCCTCCATCATAGTGTAAAAGCAGCCACGGACCATGTGAAAATGAGTGACCATGGCCGTATTCTAATAAAATTTTACAAAATAGGCAGTGGGCAGAACATTGGCCTGTGGACATTGCTTGCCAACGCCAGGTGTAGACTGATTTCTTAATCTCTATGTTCAATTTTCTTCTACGTAAAATGGATAGAGTATTATGCTTTATTCCTTCTCCTTTTTATCTAGTAAGCTTCCATTCACTTTACCCTTTAATTTTTTTTAACTAATGCTTTCTTATGTCTCCTAAGACTTCTAGAGTCAATTCTTTCCAAATTGATTCCCCCAATTAGTTTGACACCCTCCCTGCCTCCAATCATATTCCTCCAAAACTGATAGATCTCCCACCTCCACCAGCTCCCAGAGATATCCACCTGACCATTCCTGTCCTCCTCTAAAATGAAAATAAATGAACAAACACATGGAAACAACGACACACGTCACCAGCAGCTACCCAACACCCGCTACATTGGATCCAAGCTCCTCAGGGTCACGTACAGGCCGTTTATCACCTGGCTGCTGCTCACACGACCAGCGTCACCTCCCAACACTCCCTCGGTCTCACCTTCTACTATCTTGCGTTTCACTGCTTCACACCAGAATCTAGAACGTGCACTGTGGGTTCCTTCCTCTCCTCACGCCACGCTCCCTTCTCCTAGTCCTTCCGGAATGACCCTACTTGTTCTTCACGGTTCCACTCAACAGGAACCACTCCAGGGATACTTTCCTCACCTACTGAGGCAGAACTACAGTCCCTCTATGTGCCCACAGCACCACCCCGCAAGGCAGCCCGACTGCCTTCATCGCTGGAGAAGGAAACACTGCAGCGCTCGAAGGCTTTAAGGGCACTAGCTAATATTTGTGCGGTGCTTTCCTACTTGTCCTTCAAGACTCCACGCAAAGGCAACCACCTCAGTGGCTGTGCTGTGTACTTCACATACATTAATTCATTAGATTATCACAACTCTGAAGTGGATTCAGGTGTTTCTGCTCTAATTCCATTTATACTGTCCTGAGAAAATGTCCCATTCTGCAGAATCACACACTATGTATAACAAGGCATACAGGAAAAGAGAAGGTTAGGGGCAACCCCTCTAGACCTCTGGATCTTTGTAACCAGAGCGTGAATAACAACTATCAGTATATTCTAATTCAACACCAGCTTGTTAAATTTCTACTGGCATTTGCAGCCAGCCTCACAGTTTTCAACCCTTAGTCTCCTGCTTCCACCCTTCAAAAGGTAGATCTTGTATGGTAAGTGCTTCTAATGTAGATCATTTCTTTAAAAGTTAAAATCTGATCCTGGATATAGCCTTCATTGTGAGTGCATTGTGTTAATTCAGAGAGAAACGTCTCTACAGCTCTTCCTCTGCACTCAAATCTTCTGCAGAAGCGGAGCACCATGGAAAGGGAAGCAGTTCTTGAAGCCTAGATGCCATTAAACCTGCAGGAGGGGTGGATGCTTTGTAGATATTTGGCTTATTGTAAAGTCTTCATCTATGGCTAAGGATTTCTCTTTAAATATCATAAATCTTGCCCTTCATTGCCTCAAACGTTTACATGCTGTGGAAAAGGAACAAAAGAGGGGCTTCCCTGGTGGCGCAGTGGTTGAGAGTCTGCCTGCCGATGCAGAGGACACGGGTTTGTGCCCCGGTCCGGGAAGATCCCACGTGCCGCGGAGCGGCTGGGCCCGTGAGCCATGGCCGCTGAGCCTGTGCGTCCGGAGCCTGTGCTCCGCAACGGGAGAGGCCACAACAGTGAGAGGCCCGTGTACCACAAAACAAAACAAAACAAAACAAAAGGGAACAAAAGGAATTCCACGTTACAGCATGAGTTCTTTATTTGCCATTAAGATTGAAAGTGTTCACATTAAAGAAACACACTACACCAGAATAAGATGTACTGATACTATATCCATTTTATAGATGAGGAAACTAAGGTTTAGACTAGAGACTAAATTACCTGCCCAAGATTACCTAATGACAGAGCTGGGATTCAAAGGCAAGCCGTGTAATTCCAGATTTGTGCGTTTAAGGAAAGAGAGAAGGAAAGAAGAAGGAAGGAAGGAAGGAAGGAAAGAAAGGAAGGAAGGGAGGAAGGAAACAAAGGAAGGAGGGAAGGAGGAAGGGAGGGAGGAAAGCAGGAAGCAAAGCAGGGAAGGAGACAGGGAGGGAGATTAACATCTACAAAGGTGTACTCCAAGGTGGGAAAAAAGGAAAAATTGAAGAAAAAGGAAAGCCTTTGAGAGAAAACACGTCGGTTCTCTCTCTCTCGCATTAAAATGAGTATTAGTATGTAAACTAAGGGAAATTAACAAAAAATATATAGAAGTGAGTCATGTGCTCCTGCCTTCACACTCACTCATCAATCATAAACACCCTAGCCTCAACCCCTTTTCTTCTTAATAAGGAAAAGAACTAAAAGCTATAGAACATTCTATGACCACAAATTATGTCAGAAATAAATTTTCCTCTTAGAGATTTAGTAAACCTGAGAATTAAATATTTAATATGGATTTTAAGATGTCTGTATAAAAAACTCATGGCAGTTTGGTCAACTTCCTCATCATCTATTCCTAATAAGTCTGTGCTCAGTCTCTGCTTAAAAGGTCTTCAGTAAAGTCTCAGAGATGCAATAAGTGATAGCCAGTATTATTATTATCATCAAAACACACAAAGACAAAATAATAAAACAACTAAATAACAATAAAAAAGGTTTTCCAAACTACCTTTTGCCACCCTCAAGGAGAAACTTAAACTACCGTGGAACTCTAAGCAATATATATGCTGGATGCTCCTTATCATGACAACTGTTCTGTGTATCTAATATTGAAAACAATCCTAACATTTCTATGTTAGGATTTTGCCCGCGTACCGCAAAAATAATAATAATAATAAAAAAATAATTATGCCATTTGGTTAGCGATGAAAACTTTCTGAACATAGATAATGATCCCCATCACTTGACTGGCTCTACAAAGTGGGCCCTGGGGCTCGGAGATGAGAGGCTGTGATTAAATGCACTTTGAATCTCTAATTGCCTAAAAATAATAATGCTTACAAAAGTGAACAGCTAATAAAATTGTATATGGTCACTTGTTTTTAACCAGAGTTCCAGATCCAAAACCTCTAAGGTAAGGTTTAATTTCAGAATCAGAGTATTCTGACAGCCTCTGACACCTATTAATGTTTCTTGAAAATTAGCCCCAATTTTTACCATTTTCCTCAGAGTTTTCTATAGGTAGGGATTTAATTGTTGCCTAATTTGGCTGTACATCATCAAAACAAATTCTAAGAATTGTAAGTAATGGGTATAATTTGGGGAGAAGTTAAAAACCATGGCCAAGCATCACACTCTCCAGCTCCAAAAAAAAAAAAGTCACTGTTAAGGGAAACTGCATAGTCAGGTGATTTTTAAGAATAAAAATTCCTTGCTGCTGAAATGTAACTTAATAGTTATTGGTTAAATGAATCTTTACATTTTCCATACACATCTAGAGAAATTAATTCTGGATTGTATGTAGAATCAAATTCCCTCACCTTTTGCCAAAACATTAACGTTTTGATCATTTCTCAAGAACCCATCGTGTGGTTCAATCATCATGGACTTGGTGTGTGACTCTGGTTGAAATGCTGATGGCAGTGATCAACATTGGTAAGTATTGTGCTAGACACAGTGCTAAGTGCTTTGCAAGCATCATGTCACTTATTTCTCATAGTAACCCTTTGAGCTAGGGACTTTCATTATCCTTGTCATGCAGACAAGGGCACTGAGGTTCAGAAAGGATTTGGGCACTGCGCATCTTACTCTAGAGCTTATGCCCTTAAACATGTATGCTGCAACCAGAGGGCAGGTGTGACACATAATCAGACACCTAGGGGCAAGAGTTTTTTGAATGAATTTTAATTGAAAAGTGGAAACCCTAACAAAAAAGCAAAGTAGGTCTAGGAAACAAGGTTCATGATCAGTGCAGAAGTTCACAAGAGGCATCTTTTGAGTTATTTCTGATTTTCCTCTCTTACTAGGAGGGAGGTAAGAAGATAATCCATGTCTTCTGGTGGAAGAAAAGGGCACTTCATGGCTCCTATGTGAGCCATGCCTCTTCTAAGGCTGTACTTGGGTCCGCATGCTGGGTGTGCAAATTAAGGACTCCAGCATCAAAAAGAGTTGGTCTTGCCGTAGAGCTTCCAAAAATGAACATTTGTTTTATTCCAACCCGGGGGCAAGCTGGCCTCATGCACTGGATATACTGCCTTCTAGCAGAAAACTAATAATGAAAAAGAAAAAGAAAGAAAAACACTTTCTGTTGATGTCAATGCTCCAGTGTAAAAGGCCAAGCCAAGACTATGGCCACTTCATTTAAGACCTTTGATGTCAGAGACTGACCATCAAGGGTCTGCTGCTTGCAAAATGATAGATGTTAGGGTCCCTGGGACTCTGAAAAGGGCATTCTGTATTACCATTAACTAAATCCAATTTGAAAAAGAGGAAAATAGATTCTAGAAGTAGAACTGAAATAACACTTGATAGTTTAAGAAAAAGTTTCCTAAAAAGAAGTAGCTCTTAACCTTCTTTATAAGTCAAATATTTCCAGGCCCTGTTTGATTAGGATTTGTGCTTTTAGTTTTTGTTGATTAAGAAAATGTGTAAAGATAAGGAATAAAATGAACTATATGGCCTTGGTATTAATTTGTACTTTGTTCATTGCAACAGCATCAACATTTATTTGAAAAAGAGATATATATGTAAGCAAGGTGGATATTTAATTTATAAAAGTTTGCGGACAAATGGATTCATTGATCCCTCAGAGTTCCTATAAAGGCACAGTGGTTTCTGTGACTTAAAGTGGGAACTACTGTGTAAGTTTAGTTTCTTATTATTGTTTTATCCCCAACTCATCTCCCCAAGATTTGGCAGGATTAATCTATTTTTATCAACTTTGCATAAGCATCTGCATATAACGGGATGTACCAAAAGACTCTAAAGAGCTATTGGATATTTTGCAACTTCCACTGATCAATTTTACCTGAAAGCAACATTTCCTTTGCTTGCCTTCCTCATCGCCTCTCTCCTCAAACAAAGTGCCTACCAATTGTACCACTGTTGGAGATTTCCATAACTCTTTATATGTTTACTTTAGGTCTAAGAGGTTGACCTTATTTGCACTAGCATTTCCCAATTTTACTTATGTTTCTTACAAATTAACTTCCAGGTTTCTACAACACTGATTCTCAAACATGAGCCTGCATTAGAATCTTCCAGAGGGCTGGCTAGAACAAATTAATGGGCTCCAACCCCAGGGTTTCTGGCTCAGTAGGTTTGAGGTGAACCCAGGGAATTTGCATTTGTAAAGAGCTCCCAGGTAATGCAGGGGCTGCAGGCCCCAGACCACATTTTGAGAACCACTGAGCTACAGAAAACTTTCCCAGAAACACCTTTTGGAGTTAAGTTATACACACCGAAGCTTCAGGTCAAGCTGAATGAGGATTTTACATCACGTCAGTGGTCCTAAGTGTCAGTATAAATGAGCACAATGTCTCATACTCTTAACGTTGTATTATGAATTCTATCAATGTTATGCCAATTAATGAGTTGAAAAAATTCTTTAGGTATATGATTGTAATATAAATTTGGAAAGCTACTGGGAAAATTGAAATCAAGTTTACAACGGTGTGCATATTTATTAACTTATATTATTTTTAAGATGATAATAAAATAAGTAATAAACATCGAGAAAATATGTAACTCCAAACTCAGGAAATCATAAAATCTAACAATAGAAAGATTTTTCTTTCTGGAACTCATGGCATGGTTAATATTTTTACTCCCTTGCTTTTCTCGCTTGTTGTAACTGAACAAAAATGCAACTCTATAGGCTCTTAGTGTTTATATGAAGAACACATTAAATCTTTCAAACATAGTTTACTGATTCTAGTATAATCAACTCATTGTTTGCATTAAGAATGACAAGGTATCTAATAAAATATAAATGTCATTTTAGGTGTACTATTTCTGGTTTAATAAATGGTCAAAAACTAGTATAAAACAGAAAACTTGGGTGCCTGGTAAATTATCAGCTGTGCTGAAAATTCCTAAAAATGTACTGCAAGTTAACTGAGGGAAGAAATTGCCTTAGCAACATTAGCACAAATAAAAATTATATATAAAACTCCTTTAAAAAAGTAGGTTTCAATGTCCAACATGTTCGTTCAGCTACTACTGAATACACATTTAAAGAAGAACTAGGATTAACTGATCTCCTTTTCCTTCAATGTCTTTTCTGCACCACGAACATTGATGAGATGCTTATATGTTCCTGAGGCTTTAGTCATCTTTAACACGCTGCACAGGTGCTATTTAAGTGTGATATGTGTAGGTCTGAGAAGCAACTGGATTGAGAGTATGAGTAAGATGTGTGACTAACGAGTTAAGAGCTGTCACTGCTCAGGCCTGAATGGAAGTCTGTTGGCAGAGGTGGGTCCAAATGCCACATTACCAAGGGTGACTCTGCTGTGCTCTCCTGGGAAAGGGTGTTTTGACAGGAAATATTAACCATACATAAGATATGTCAACTAACCTGGGCTCCAAAGGGTTGTGACAAAGAAAATAATGACTAAAAACTTTTGGGTCTTCTTTGGTGGGGAGGAAGGCAGTAGGAAAGCAGTCGTGTTGGGTAGGTGTAATGGCAGCAAATGAAGATGGGAATTTGGATTTGATAACAATAATTACTATATTTATTTATATTTTTCATTATTAACATAATTACTATATTTACTTATATTTTTCATGATTAATATTCATATTTTTCATTATTAACAACAACAAAGCAGAATCCTTTACTGAGCACTTTCCATCAACCCAGCATTGTGCTAAATGCTTTTGATCTGTGCTAATATAGAGGCCACAGGCTCCATGTGCTACTGAGCCCTGGAAATGTGGCCAGTGTGACTGAGGAAATGATCTTCTTACTTCATTTAAACTTGAATTTAAAGACTTATACTCAACTTAGTTATTGGAAATCTTTTAAATGTGTTTGAAACAATCTGATAGGTAGATATGAATCTACCTTTTCAACTGTAAATCTCATAATATCTAAACTCAGATTGAGTAATTCAACGAAAATTTAGAATCTAAATGGAGATGTTCCTATAGGTGTAAAATACATACCTGAGTCTGAAGACTTAGTATGAAAGACTTAATATGGAAAAAACAGAGAATGCAAAAACTTGGTAATTCTTGCATTGATTACATATTGAAATGACATTTTGGATATACTGAATTAAATAAAGTACATTGTTAAAACTGATTTCGCCTGTTTCTTTTTACTGTTTTTAATGTGACTGACTAGAAAATTTAAATTTAGATATGTGGCTCACATTCTATTTCTATTGGATAGTGCTGCTTTACATGAATTATCTCATTTAACCCTCACAAAAATTCTCCAGGCCAGACACTATTACCTCCATTTCACAGATGAGGACACTGAGAACCAGAAAGAACAGGAAATGTGCCTAAGGTCACCCAGTTAAGTATTGGAGACTATCTGCTTCATACGCTCCAATTCTGAGTCATCTAATCTAATCCCAGGTTTTTCAACAAGGATGCTGATTATGGTTGCATCTCAAAGCATAATGAAGCACATCAGTTGGCATTAAGGGGAATTTGGCATCCAAAGAATAATTTAGTGCAGTGTTTGGATACCAAGGCTACAAGGCTGAAGTCATAAGGTTCTGTACTTCTCATAAATTCAATCTTTTAAGATTAACCTGGCTGTCATTAATATCACCAAACACTTAATGCAGGAGGACCAAAGGCCATCACGACAGCCTGTCTTACCAGACGAAGGATTCAAATTAAATTCCATCAAGTCACACTGAGTCAATACACTTTGACAAGCACCTCACATCCAAAACCTCCAAGAGCTTGGAATTTTTTTTTTCTAATTTGCTCCCCCTTTTTCTTCACCAAGAGACAAAAGAAAGCCCAAGAAAATGCTGAATGGGGTAAAAGAAATGCAACAAAGTTAATAGGGGACTATAGATGCCCTTCAGAATTTGTAAAAACGCAAAAACAAGAGGGCGCGTTTCCATCACTGCACAATATTGCTTTTGTTTAAGAGCCAAGTCTCAGTCTTGAAACGTGTTGGTAATAAATCAGCAGGAATTATTTTAAATCAACCGGTTTTATGAAATAAGCCAAGAGTTGAAAGAGGCAGGACTAATTACCAACATTCCTTGATGAATTACTTAGCGGCGTGTGCTAAGTCAATGTGCGTCTACGTCTTGATCCCCAATTTTATCCCGTACTTATTTCCCAGGAGGTAAAAAGAACATGTGGCTAATTAAGGCACCGATTTCCACAGCCAGAAGTACTCAAGGTAAGATTCCTTTTGAAAAAAAGAAAAGGTTCTTTGCCTGGTACTTATTAATCTAATTTTTACTACTTCACTAGAAAAACAGAGCTAATCTTGTCACCTTTAGGCAGTCTGAACTACCATGCAGCGTTCTGAAAAAATGTTACATATTTGTAATTTAGCCAATAAGAATTTCTTAAGCCTTTCCTAACCAGCAGGAATGTCTCTGGTTTGTCACTTCTAATTAAGTCTCAACAAAATTTCTAGCTCCTAAATTTTAATTATACGAAACTCAGGGCCAACAGGGGAGATTACAACAAAGCTATGCCTGGTGGTAAGGTAGTAGAAATCTGAATTTTGCTTTTCACATTGGGCCTCTTAACAACTTTTAAAAGTTATTCACATAAGAACCTACTGTATAAAAAAAATAATAAAATTCAAAAAAAAAAGTTATTCATAACCTGGTGATTCAAATCCTTTTATTCATTTTTAATTTTCAGGACCCTTACACCTTGCTATCTTTCCTTTAAGGAAGACCATTAGACTTACATAATGTGCACACATCTAGTAAACTCACCTGATGGAAGAGTTCGGCTGCTCAAAAGAGTTACAGGTGAAAAAAACTTTGCTAAGACTCCTAATAAAATGCATTAAGAGATGCCCATTTAATTATATGAAAAATGTATGCATATGCTCTCCTGGTTAAAAAAATAAAATAAAGCCTTTGACCACCACCATCTCGAATCTCCAAACCCGTTCCAGAGGTAATGAGTAAGAACAGTTTGGTATAGATTCATCTAGGTCCTTTTCTAGAATATTGTCTAGTTTTTAAAACAGTGATTACAACAGTTCTTTTTCTAGGACCATTATCTACTTTAATAACCTCCTATTTTATCTGCTCCAATTTTGATTCATCTCATTTTTGCAAAGCTATAAATTAATAGGCAAAAACATCTAACTTTATAAACGAGGTCTGAAAGACTACTGTATTGTTGGGAGCTAAATTTTCCTTAAAGTTTAGACTGATGCTCAAAGAAGTCAATAACAAGAGACATATTCAGGGCAGGAGCCAATATACTAGTACTGATTGCAGCTCTAACCTTGTGCAAAGCCACTGTACTACTTTACATATTTTTAAACACAGATCCCACCCACTTATTTTAGTAGGGCAATGTTAAAATTAGATTTTGCTTACACATGTCCACAATCTCTATTGTTCAAGAGCATACCTACAGAAGGTGGTCTTTCAAATCTAAGTTCTTCTTTTAATTGTTGGGATTATGTAGGTAACATTGTGAAGAAGATTCATGACCTTTTCATACAGTAATATAAGATTTATGACAGCTGACATTATTAACTTAGAAGCAAAGAGAAAAAGAACCAGAACTAAAGTCCCAGCTTTAACTGCTAAAATACAGCAAAAGTTATAATACATACTGCAGTGGGGCAGGGGAAGAAAAACTCTAATACAACCATAATCTCAGGAGAAAATTCATATTAAAAAATATGTGCTAAGTCTACCAAAATGAGTATTTTAAAAATCATTTACAACAATATGAATGTATTATTGAAATGTACAGAACTATAAAGCATATGAATTGTAATAGCCTAGGTCAATAGGCTTTCTAGAACATAAGTCATCTTGAGTTATGATTTTTGGATGTTGTTACAGGAACTTTCACTGTAGTGCTTTTTGACCGATAATGATGACTATAACTAAACCATAATTACCATAGTGGTCAATGTGGCTAGGCGGGCTTTTTATACAGCAAGAACGCATCCAGGTTTTCCATCTGGCATATCGTGGAGACTCAGGGATACACTTTAATTATTCAATATGGATGGCCCCTTACTAATTTCAAATGCTTAAGATCAAGTATCCTTCCATTAAGCCTGTGAGACTCCTCTGTAGTTTCTCTTCAACCTCCCACTTTGCTCTACCATAGTCTGTTACTGGTGATTTTCTAAGAAACGTTTAGAGGCTATCCTTGAGCTATGTAGAGGAAGCAGGGTATGTGGTTATAAGTAAATAAAGTAGGCTGAGGGGTCTAACTGTGTGACTTCAGTGACTTGTCTCTCTCTATGCATCAGTTTCCTCCTGTGGAAGATCAGGCTTATCATACTTATCTCACAGGGCTTCTAGAGGGATACATAAGACAAAAGATATGAAGGGTTCAGCTTACAGCCTAACACAGCCAGTAATTAATGTCTGTGCAGTCATCACCTGTCCTCCTCAAAGTTGCTTTAGGTAGTACCACAGTTATACCAGTAATTCCTATAAAAATTTTAAGCTATGGTCTGAAGATCTGTAATAAACATTTGCTACAGGTCCCAGGTTACCATGTCGGCTGAGAAACTAAACACTGCTACTTCTGCCTCCTAAAGTTTCTCAGGTCATTCACTGTAGGAGAGGAACTACCACCAATGGTTACGAAACTGGGGCCACGGAGTCCAACTGAGTGAGTTCAAATCCTGACTGTACCACTTGCTTCATCAACTTCTAATGAGCTACTTGACCCCTTCGCCTCAGTTCCCACATCTGTGAAATGGGGACATTAGTAATAACTGCCCAGTGGTGGACATGCCAACCATGACTACTATTCTAACAGTTTTCCAGGAGGTACAGACTAGCTGGAAGGCAGGTGGCACATCTGTAAGAGCCTAAGTATTCTCTAAACACAACACAAAGAGAGGAGTTAAGAAAGATTCAGCATAGAAACAGGAATGTTTCTCAAGTCTTTTTTTTTTCCATCATCACCTCCCCTAAGCAGCCTCTTTAGACCTTTTTTTTTTCCCCTAACTACCTCTCCCCTCATCCCCAACCACAGGAAATTGTAACAGGTACATATACTATATATCTGCTTTTGTACTATGGCCCTTTAGAGGATCACAAACCATTATAACATCTTAGATTTTTTTTGGCCTTCAAGAGCCAATTTTTGTACCCCTGGGGGACAATAACCCCTGTTAAGAATGCATGTGCTATAGGTCACATGCATTCTTCAATGTGATGTTCTTTTCATCACACTGGAAAGAAATTACCATTCAAAGCCAGATAAAAACAGAGGCTCACTCCAATTTTCAGTCCTCACTCCTAGGCCCCAGACCTTAGTACTCTCCTTAACATGCTACCCTGACCTCCAGTTATAGGATTATGAGAACTGTGTAAATGAGAAGAGACTGCGCCTATCAGTATGGCTTCTTTTAACAACAGAAAAGGAGGAGATGAGCAGCTGCTCTTCATGTAAACCCATCAAGGTGACTTCAGTGATGGCAAAGTAGCTCTTTGAGAAGATAATAAAGATCCTCGTCCCTAAAGAGAATGTGACCCTCCTAAACCTGCATGGCTCAGGTGTCCACTGGGCACAGCAGACCCAATCCACTACCTGAGGAGATCACACCACCTCGATTCTATGGTACCCCTTGGCCACATAAAAATGGCCATGTGCTCATAGTGGGAGAAATCATTTCCAGTTTGTGTGCCAATATTAACAAGTGAACATGGAATTACAGCTGATGTTTCAATGTTTCCAGGAAAATGGAATTAATTCATAGGCTTAGCTATGTCAAGGTTGACTATTTTGTTTTAGATAGTTGCTCCCCACAGGGCTGCTCTCTCAAGTGGACCAGGCCTAAAAATCTAAGCAAAGATGACTTTCTTCAGCCAGCATTTCATTACTTGTCCCTAGTTACTAAAAGCAGTGCAGAAAGAAAAAGACGTCTGAAATTAATCAATGCACATTTACTGAGATGCGTGCCCTACTTAGCCTGGGTTGAGTTAGAGTTAGATTTCACCAATGTAAGCCAACTCTACGGAGTACTTTCTTGTGACAGCCCTGAGATGACTAACCCCTTACCCATGGAGGTATGCATTCCCATTTGCACGGGAAGCAAATGGGCTACCAGTTGCTGCCCAGGCAAACTGGCGCACACTTGTAGCACCAGAATGATCTAAGTGTTTCCAATACACAGGGTAAGAAGTTCCCATTCTGCCTAAGGAGCAGGGAGTTTAAAGCAATATTTTCAGAAGTACAGACAACCCAGAAAGAGAAGAAACTATTTCTTTCATGGCATTTGAAAAGGTGAACAAAGAAAGATAGGGTTTACGTCCACCTGATCTAAACTGCCTAATACGTTTCTTCAGACCTAGCTCCCACAAAAGGGAACTGTAAGTTGGAAAGCAGCAGATGTCAGGAAGGCTGCACCCTAAACTGTTAACAACAGCTTCCCTCCTAGGAGCTCGAGAAAGGGAAGAGGCAGAGGAAGGGAGGAAGAGTGTCCTGCTGGATTCTCCCTCCACACTGCTTAAATCGGTCCCAAGTTAACAAGTATTGTCTATAATTTTTATTTTATTTTTTTAACTGGAGTATAGATGATTTACAATGTGTTAGTTTCAGGTGTACAGCAAAGTGAATCAGTTATACATATATCCACTCTTTTTTAGATTATTTTCCCGTATAGGTCATTACAGAGTATTGAGTGGAGTTCCAATAAAAATAAGTTTTAAAGGGAAAGAAAATTACCTTATATGTGACACTGAACGCATCAAAGTAATACGACCGAGAGATTCAAAGACCCTATAGGGAAACAAGGTCTCTAGGAAGATGAAAAGATGTTTGTGGAACATGGAAATTGAATCCCTTTGTCCCCAAGAGAAGATGTTCCCTTGTAAACACTGTGTTTGATTCAAAAACAAAAGGACACCGAAGTTTATAAACAATTCTGAAATCAAAGCTCACTGAATGTTTGTGTAAGTCACACTGACTGGTAACAAAAATATATGATGGCCCATGGACTATGGGATTAGAAGAATACTCAGATGTCCTTTCTTATGGGGTCAGCACCTGAAGCAAGGTTCCCTAACTAAGGGGACCAAGGCAAGCCGATCTGAGACATGCTGCATCTGTTCTTGCTTCTTTTGGCCAATGTGATGTTATCAAGGTTCTGTATTCCTGCCTAAACCAGGAAGAAAATCAAATGCATAATGGGGTGTGGGAGCCATCCCGTCTTCTAATTTGTAACTTACCAACTCACCTGTAGCTTCATGCACCTTCTTCCTATTTCTGTATTATACCTAAAGCATAACCTACACCTTGACAATTCAACATCAGGTAGATTTCATAAATTACAGAGAAAGGCCAGCAATTCAATCACCCACCCTTTCCCTCATCAGTGAAATCTCATGGAATGTTGGTTGTCGGACATGGTGACAAGAAAACAGGACATCCAACCATCCTGACTTGTTAGAATCACCATCTAAATGGGATGCCACACCATGAGACAACCACCATATAAATGCCAACGTAAATTTAGTTTACAATATAGAGGGCCCTGGCAAAATGTGTTTCGGTATCTGATGAACAGCAAGCATCCTTTCTCACTCTGCACTAATCTGCCTAATTCCTTGGATTACCTGAGATGATTTGGAAAAAAGGAAAAATTTAAAAATAAATTCCTTCAAACTACTTAAAAGAAAATATCCTAAAATTACCAAAAATACATAATTTTTTCTTTTAAATTCATTTAACCTTTCTCCTCAGGAGAAAGAAAAATTCAATATACAATTTACTCCAGAGAAAACACCTTGCCTTTAAATTTTTAAATTCCAAGGCGAAGAAAGGAAGGAAGGCATGTAGAGAGGGAAATCCTTTGCAATTTCCTATATATTTCTAAACAAAGAAATGTTTTCAAACTATACACTAAGGTTTTCAAGGTATACACTGTCAGAGTCCATGCAGGGGGAGGAATTCTGATGAACCTGCCAGTCCAAGATTAGAGCAACCAGGTGTTTCTATAATCAATCAGAGCTGGAGAGGTGAGACCGTGAAAATGCATGCTTGATGGCTGTGCGAACAAAAATGCAGTGGTTACTATGTGGTGCTTCTTCAGCCACGAGACCTCACATGTGTCCACAAGGCCTTTCCCTAGTTCCTCTGCTTTTGTCTGAAAGAAGCTATAGATCAAATTGCAAACCTCAGGCTTGCAAGTCAAAAACCCACCTGTGGAAGAAACCGCTTCCATTAATGGTTCTTAATGACATACTTTGTTCATTTGCAGTTTAACATACAGAGTCTGTTCACTACTGTGGAAAATGCATCATGCACTCCAGGAACTGGTTCATTAATGACAAAGAAGCATCCTTAAATTACAATACCCAATTGAATAGGGCTGTTATTAAGAAACCTAAAGGATATCTCCAATATGTAAATACATAGCAATACGATTAATCATTCCATGTCGCCTAACATAAAAATCAATAGTATGAATAAAGCCATAAATCAATTAAATCAATGTAGAAACCAGAGGCTAATCCTGCAAAGCTTCATGAATTTATAGGCTGAACGACGACCATGTGAGGAATAAGTAATGCGAATTTCCAATCCCTATGAATTCCAAAGATTAGTCCTAAATTTACTAGAAGCTGTCAACAATTTAAAACATGTTTTATAAAGCTTCATATTTTAAGCATAACTCTACAAAAGAAAAGGGATTAACCAGAAAACACTAATTTAGCTTTTCAAAATCAGTCATTCAACCCACTGGCAGCAAAATGTTGGTAACATGAGTTTGTGTGTGTGATTTTCTATCAAGTTCTTGCAAACCAGTGGGAGAAGGAGAGATTTGCCCAGGACTCTCCAGCACACGCTAGCATGTCTGACTGTACACAGCTACCTCCACTGAGAAGCAGGTATGTTCTATTTCAGCAATTTAAATCTTTAAAAATTAAATGATGAATTTACTCAGACTATACTATTAGAAAGGATATTTATTCAAAATAATCTGTATCATCATGTATAAATTAGTACACTCAGTGTTACGCCTTGAAAATGTATATTCATAGAAAAATGGGCCAAGATTAAGCAAATTAGCTGTTTTTCTATTAACCATTTACTTCATAATAATATGCTTACGATTTAAAAACTATAAAAGAGAAAAGAAAAAAACATTTCTCTCACTTACCTTTCCGTAATAAATAATTCATAATATTTTCATACATAAAACTTTTGAAAATATGCAAAATATTTTCATAAAGTACTAAGTATTTTAAGTATTTGAAGTAATCATTTATGATACTCTCCTTTAAACTGTAATTTGAAGCTCTTAGAATGCCATCTTACACGAAATCATGTATTTTTATTTGATCTTCCACCTACCTAAGGATACTAAAATCTGTCTAAATAGCTACCAAACCTATCCGCATTGCTATGCCTACACTTCTTTCTTTTCATTTATATGACACACTTCACTACTTTATATAAATGAAGTATAAAAATGCACAAGTTAAATAGAGATTAAACTAATTCAGTATGAAATATAAATTTACCACTTGTTCATTTTTATTTAGATTAGGTCTCCCAGTTCTAACAATTTATTCATGCTTTAACTTAGGACATATTTCTGGCATAACTAAATTGAGGGTTGCAGCTAAGGCCAGTGTTACCAGGACATAGTAACATATAAGGAAACACGGGTATATTATTCAAACCAATTAGTATAGATTTAAATTTTAATCATTTCACGATTACATATTCTAAGTAATAAAAACTTTTTAAAACGATGATGTCCCTTTTAAAAATGATATGGAAATGATTTTTCAACATATTTGGGTAATTTCTCTTCCACTGGATATAACTGCCTTAATAGGAATATAGATTTCAGCTAATATATTTTAATATAATATCAAGAATTACCTTTGAATTAGACATAAACCACTACTAACACAAGTCCGCGTCATCTCTTCCAAAATTTGTCCTTCAGGTTAAAAAAACAGACTATTATAGTAAGTAAAACACACATATTTCTCCACATTTTATTTTATTATTACTTAATTCATACAAGTTTAAATAATCTAAGGTATAGGCAAAACAATTATGATTCTTGTGAACACCAGACAACTTAAATAAATCTTAGATCTGTAAAAACCTAGTGACTGTCAATTTTCACCCAAGCAGAACAGAAAGATTTAATGTAAAATCTATTTCCAAGAGAAAACCTTGCCTTTACTTGGGCGGGGAGGGGGGAGAGGGTATGCATAAAATACCTATTAATTGTGGCAATACCCAGAACTTCAATCACATTAGAGTAAAATTTTATGCTAAACCATTTGGATCTTTTCCACCCTAACAGAATTTTAATTGGTTTCTCTATGCAAGAGTTTCAGTACTTCATCACTACGTTTTAAGAGTCTCTGCAAATAAGAAAACAACTGACTTAAAATTTGTTTTTAAAGAATCCCTTTCCTACTTCCTGGTAAGAATCACAGATTGCTTCCCAATGAAAACACAGCATCCTCTCTATTTGCTTTCACAGTAAACTTTAAATAGTGGGAGATGTCCTTTTTCTGAGCACAGAAATGAATACAATGCCCAACAATCAATCACCGACGGGTGAAGTTCACATTGTTTAATAAACAGTAATACTTGGGACACTTCCGAATGAAATACTTAGGTGATGGGGTTAAAAATATTAAAAAATAAGGAAGTCCTGTTACTTTTCTTTTAACTTTATTTGCATCAGTCACATTTAAGAGTTGGAATGTTTATCTTTTTTTTCTGTTTTTATTATTTTATTTTTCAATACTTGTTTTAAAACAAACATTTGACGTTAACATAAACATCTAAATAATGTGCTATATCTTTCTAAATTTAAATAATAAAAAATATGTACTGCCAATTTGACTTAAGACACATTTTTCTTCATTAGTAAGATGGCTCAATTTGCTTTTTTCCTCAAATTTTAATTTTTTAAATAGCACTCTGTTGAAATGATAATGAAAAATTCAATCTAACCTAATTTCTTTTTTTTTTTAACATCCTGGAATGTATCTTTAAACAAGGAGTAACTCCCAATGTGATGTGGAGGACCCATGTGTGAGATGGAATTCTATTCTTAGACTCCTTACAATTTCCCGTGGTAATTAGGAAGCTATATGTCCCCAGTAGAATGATGCTAACAAGCTCCTGCAGTTTCTACTCTAGCAAGAAATCAAAGGGACCCAAAACAGACAACTCACTTCAGTTAAAGGATTATGCAGTCTGGTTATTAAAGCGTAGAAAGCGTTTCTACTGTTTTATATCTGAAGAGACTTTCTAAAAGAATCAGATTCTACAGCCAAGATTATTTACTCAAGAAAGAAGAAAACTAAAGAATGGCCATGGAATGTATTTAGGGAAAAAATATATAAAAGCTATTAGAAGAAGCTCATTTCAGATAACTTGTACATTTTGAAACTTTCCCCAAGAAAGATGGGAAGATAACATAACAAACCTCTATTGCTCCTTGTAATTTCTCATGAAACATCAACACTCTTCCCCCATTTAGTGAGGGTTACTATTAAATTTACAGTTAGTTGGCATCCTTCTTTGGAAATGCAAAGCCACGTAGAAATCAATGGAGTTGACAATTATGAATATGATTCACATGGGTCAATATAACCAAATACACGATAAGATAAATAAAACACCTAGAAAATGGAAAATGTTGAAGAAGAAGAAGGCTTGGCCCAACCAACAAGAGTGACACTCACGTACCTTAAGGACTTCCATTGGCACCTGGGTGGCAGAGGGGAGGGTGGTGGGCACACTGACGTTTATGGCTGGTGTCTGACTCACGGGCACTCTCTGTTGCATGAACTGGGCCGCCTGCAGCTTCTGCTGCTGCTCCCTGCGTTCCTGTTCCTGCATCTGCTCACGCATGAGTTGCTGGCGTAGCAAGATGCGTGATGTCATACTGGAGGAGCTTATTGGAGGCTTGGAGGCCCCAGGATGCTCCTCGGAACTGCTGTGGGAAAACCAAAAAACACAAATTTAGTTCCCTAATGAAACACCTCATTTGCATTTTGGGGTATCCTAAATTCCACCACACTATGAAATGAGCCTGGGCAAATATAATCAGATCGCAGAGCAGTATTGCACCTAATTGAAAATCAAGAGCTGACAGGATTTAAGTCATTAGTAGTTGAATTAAAAGAAGTCAGCTTGATTGCATCCAGGCATTTTTATCATACACTTACTTTTCTGACATTTTATACTGCATACTACTCATCACCACCAAATATAGTGCCACCATATGAAGCGCCAAGAAGAGAGGCGTCTTAATGGCACCCAGATTTCCACATTTAAAAATAAATGGTTTGATTTCCTTTTTTATAGCCAGATCTAACCAAATAACGACTCCTACGTGCTATCTAAATTCCTTGAAGGTATCTGAAATGTTTACTAACACAGAATAGTTTAAAGAAAAGGTGAACTTTGTCATGGGGAAATTTTTCTATGATACAGGGAAGTAAAAATTATTAACGAAAGAAGCATTTGGACCAGAATGTTAACACTGAACTCGACCCCAGTCAGGAAAGAGGGCAGAAGACAAGCTAGTTTGACAACCCAATTCTTCTTTCCCTGGTTTTCTTTATACTGTCTTTTCTTCTGATTCACCTTGGCAAGCCCTATCCTACACACACTTTGTGAGTTCCCCATGAGGCCTACCTCTAATGGCAATGGTACTTATACTACCCAAAACTATTTAAAAAGCTTAAACCCTTGTTGTAAGTCAAAAAGAAAGGACGTCCTGATTTTCCTAAATATGGTTTTCTATTGCTTATCTTGCCAGCTCTATGACATCAGCAAATAATTAAACCTCTCTGCCTTAGTTACCATATCCAAAAAAGAGGAATAACAATAATTTTTTTAATTACCCATTTATTGAAATGGGAGATGTTTTTTAAATGTCTTTTGCATCATTTATACGCTAAAGCCCTACCTCTTAGGGATTTTGTGAGGATTAAATAAAATAATGAATGAAATAAGGCACACAAATCCCTTAATGAGTGCTATGTAGTACTGCCTTAATAAATGTTTGCTGTTGCAATTATTATTATCTAGAAATTTTAATTGTTTCCAGTAATATCATTTTCTTTTTTAAAAAAATCCCTATTTAGGGCAAAGAATATAAAATCTTAATTAGCACTGGAAACAGAAAAAGAGTAACATTTGCCAAAATATTCACTCCAAAATTACTCTCCAAAAGAAGTATTTGCACCTTTAAGCTTCCTTCCTTGAGTATAAATCCCAATATTGTCCTTATCTTCTAACAAAGGCAAAATAAAGCCATTAAATCACAGACCAGCCTTATAAACTCCTTAAAGATAGGAACCTTCAAACTCTACAGGTAAAAAAACATGCTAAAGGATGAAGAAATGTTTGCATTTCACCCTCACATAGTTCCAGAAAATTACATAATAAAACTTATACTAGCAGTTAACTCATTACTCAGCACAGAAAACTGGTTCAACAAACTATGATAAGTTAATATAATATAATACTATATATACCCACTAAAAATGGTGTAGAGATATATTTATGGTTGTGAATAAAAACTACACAATATAATAAACTTAGAAAACCCAGCTGCAGTAAAGTATTCAAGGTAGGATTCAACTTAAAAAAATGTTCACTACAAGAATAAGTGCAAAGATAATGCTACCCTGAGCCATTGCCGGTATACATTATCACAAACCTTTAAGAAAACAACAGTATTGGGCTTCTCTGGTGGCGCAGTGGTTAAGAATCTGCCTGCCAATGCAGGGGACACAGGTTCAAGCCCTGGTCCGGGGAAGATCCCACATGCCACAGAGCAACTAAGCTGGTGAGCCACAACTACTGAGCCTGCACTCTAGAGCCCGCGAGCCACAAGTACTGAGCCCACGTGCCACAACTACTGAAGCCCGCACACCTAGAGCCCGTGCTCCACAGCAAGAGAAGCCACCACAATAAGAAGCCCGCTCAGCACAACCATGAGTAGCCCCCGCTCGCCACAACTAGAGAAAGCCCGCGTGCAGCAACAAAGACCCAAGGCAGCCAAAAGTAAATTAATTAATCAAAAAAAAGAAAATAACAGTATTATCAATTTGATGCAGAAATTTCATTGATGGATAATTTTCTTAAGAAAAAAATTCAAAATGTAGAAAACCTGACATTAACAAAGCTGTTGACAAATTGCACAATATTGTGAACCACCTAAATCTGTCCCTTAACATGAACATGATTATGTAAATTATGAGGGGAGATGTGGGTCAAAGAATACAAACTTTTAGTTATAAGATGAGTAAGTTCTGGGGATCTAGTGCACAGCACGGTGACTGTAATTAATAATACTGTATTGTACACTTGAAATTTACTAAAAGAGCAGATCTTAAGTGTTCTCACCACAAAAAAGAAAATAAATAGTAACCATGTGAGGTGATGTGTTTCACAAAGCATATATGTAAAAAATCATCGCATTATACACCTTAAATAATTTTGTTAGTTATACCTCGGTAAAGTTGAGGAAACAAATAAAACCATTCAAAAGCTTTAAGAATAAAATAGGTTTAAAAAACAGTAAATTATGATACATAGATTTGATAATATACCTTTTTTTAATCGCACAACTACAAAGTGAGAAATGCATGTCCTAAGAGTAAATTAAAAAGTAGGATCAAAAGTGGATTTACATTCTAATTTAAAATAAGGAGAGAGTGTGTATGTACACAAATACACACATGACTAGCAAGATGATCATAGTTGCCACCGTGGGAGTGGAATTATAGGTAAATTTCTTTCTCTTTACTTTTTCCCCTGCAAACCATAATAAAGCCATAGTATTTTTTCAATGGCAGAATATATGCCACTAATTGAAGAACATGAGGAACATGAACTAATTTACAAGCATGAAGAAATAACTTGAGTGATCAAAGCCACCGTTTGGCTAGAAGACACTGGATCCATCACAGACAGTATTTTGACAATAGGATGGGAAAGTACTGCCTTATATCCAGCACACTTGTTCTCTTGGAAGTCTTCAGAATCCCAGAAGACTTAATCCCTCTTTCCTTTATAGTTTCCTACAGATGTACAAGACTGAACAATGTAAATACTCTGTATTATTTTTATAGCATACATTCATCCACACCATAAAAATACCTAGCCATTCCTCAAAAATACTCCATCCTTAAGTTTCTGCTAAAAGGCCATCAAAAGAAAATGCATTTTCCCACTTTTGAGTATGTGTTCAGAGCTCAAATGTACTTTCCTAAACCCAGAAAAGAAGGCTATTTTAAAATAAATAAATAAATAGATGGTCTTACTATTCAAAGCCTGTCAGGTTAAAACATTCCCAGAGAGACTGATCCTTTTGATAAAATCAGGAGCAAACCTTTGTGCCATAGCAAATGCAGCTGTGGAAAAATCGCACTAATTAGCTGCTCAAGACGAGCCATTGGCCGTGATACAGGGGGGAAAATCCTTTCAATTAACAGTAAAGCATTCTTGCGACGTCTTAAGTTAAAGTTACTAGTTATCAACCACACTAAGGCTGCAGACTTTAAAGTCAACTACAGTATCATTTAAAGCATTTACTGAAATAGCCTAACAGGAAAAAAAATACATATTTATATGGCAGACCCCTATAAATAAATTAAAATTCCACAAAAGAAAAGCTAGCAGGGCTCAGCTAATTGACATTTTAATAAATCTTCTCAGAAAAAGGAAAAAGTAGTCACTTCACTACACACACTCCCTGCGGGATATTTCCATGTTAAAGATGACTCTCAGAGTCTCAGCCTTAATCTCGATCTTTTAAACATTGCTTTCTCTTAGAAATAATTGAATGGGCAATTATCACCTTGCTGACAAAAATGAAGATACCTACACTTCAAAATGTTACCAGGTCAAATGAGCATAATGATTTAAACTCAAAGTCGAGGTTTATGTGACAGTATTACAGGTGGCCAAAAGCTTATTTTTAAAATGAGGACCTGATGCTTAAACTACTAATAATAAGCAAGAAGAGTTGTCCCAATGCATTTAATTTTAAAAGCTAACTGAACTCATCCAGGGCCCAATCTGCATTAGATAATCCTAATTCCATCAGTCTGATTCCTTTTAATCAGATTATGTAAAGGTCATTTATTCAACAAATAGTTATTGAGTGTTTCCTCTGTGCCAGGTGCTGGGAACACCTGGTTTCTAATCTCATAGAGTTTAAAGCCAGGGTCACATAATTTTTCTACGATGCCTTAAAATTAAGTCAATTATGTAGATTATCTGGCTCTTATCTAGTTCCACATGGGAAGGTGTACCTCTCACCACGAGAAATCACCCTTTGAAAGCCAAATGAAGAGGAGACAAATGCCTTTACTGGCACTTACCGAATCACTGAAGCCAGACATGCAACCTCCCTGACAAGTGGGAATTGCTCAATGGTGACTCAAGGAGGACGGCCATCAACTGGACGCAAGTTCTAGCTCAGTCACTGCTGAGCAATCTGATCTTTAACGAGCCACTCAATCTCTCTGAGCCTCTCCAAAACCCACCCCCTAAATGTACAGCAGTGATTGAGTGAGCTAAGTTAAAGTGCTCAACACAGCGGCTAGAATATGGACACTTACATAAATAGCCATAAATGTGACTCAAGTTCCTACCTCGATGGCTGAATTTACATTTTTAACCTTCAAAGTCAGCCTCTTCTCTGTGATGACAGAGGTATGTGGACATGTGCTCTGAATTATCTGGTATGTTCCTAAATTCAGAGTTAATTCCACTGCCTTGATCAACCACTTAAATGTATCAGAAATTCCATGAAATCCAATACCTTGCCATCCAAACAACACCTGCCTGACCACCCCTCACCTTTAACAGTGATGCCAAAACCCCCTCACCAGACTTTAGGAATCAGTCTTTGGTCTCCATATCATCGTCATCCAAGACATGAATCTGGTTGTCAGTTGAAACTTACCTTTCAGGAGGAAGGAGCTGATACACTTTCCCCTACATTTCCTCTCTTCAATTCCTCAGGCAGAGTACAGCCCTGACACTTACTAACCTGTGGCCATGGCCAAGTCAGTCAATCTCTTTGAGCTTCGGTTTTCCCTTATTTATAGACTGTTTAATATATCTGCCTCTGAGCATTGTTAGGAGGATTAAAATTTGTAATAGATGTAAAAAGCTTAGCACGATAACCAGAACATAGGTCACATAAACTGGAACAGAGCTCAAAAATTAGTAGTAAAATAATATGAAACCATGAACATGCTACTTCTTTTTTGATGCAAGGAGGTGAATTTCCATAAGCCTATATGCAAGTTTGGACCATAGCAGATCTGCCTTTTAAGGTTTAGGCGATCCCTATTTAATTCAGAGAATCTGACAAAGTTTTGCTGGAGTGGAGGGAAGATAATTTACCCTGCAGTTCTCTCACCAGATATAAAGTAAAAATCCTAACATTTTTCTCCAGGAAAAACTAATCTTCTTTATAATCATTCAGGTGATAGAGCTCAAAGCCTAGCATTTGCCTGTACTGGATACAATGTAATTATGTCCAGGAAAGCACAATGGCTAATCACATACACAGTGGAGATGCAGGAAGGCATGATAATTAACCTCATGCACAGGTAAGAAAGCTATACGGAGAACACGTTAAGCTACCAGGGTTTCCAAATGCAAAAGGCTGGCTGCCACAATATCTGCTGTCTAAAGTCAAAATGCCCAGGCTCTATACCTAGAAATTCTGACTTCAGGTTAGCTAAGGCCTAGGAGTCAATGTGTCTACAAAAACTCTGCTCCTGATTTGGATGCCATGCTTAGAAACTAGAACACCTAAGATTACCCATTTGTTTAGTAGAAGAGCTGGGACATGAACCCACATCTTTGATTCTTAGACCAGAACACTTTCTTCCATGTCTGAGGAAATGCACATTCCATTCCCCACCTCCAGTAACCCTCACAAGAGCTCTGAAGAGTCCTTCTGATACTGAACCCAACATGTTGAACGGAATGAAATGGGAAGGACTACTTACTCCTGCCAAACAGGCTATAAAATCAAACAGACAAAAACATTTGTGCAGATACTGCCAATGGATCGTCATGGTTACAACACAACTACTCTATCATAAGGAAAAAATCCACAGGTTGAATCTACAAAAATGTTGTTCTGTCAGCAAAAAGAAATTTTTAAGAGTCTTTAGAAAGTAAGTCCAAGCGCATAAATCACCGAAATAAGAGTCAGTAAATGGACATATCTTTTTAAATGGCAGTCTGGGTATCTAACATTTTAGAATGATCAGCACTTCCATTATCTTAACCTTTCCATTCCTTCCAAAGTCATCGCTTTGTAAGCGTAAAGATGGCTTCTTCATCGTGAATGGTGGAAGCAAGTACCAACAAGAAAATACATTGTTACTTGTCTACATGATATATATATGAAATATATGGTATGTCTGATATATGGTATATATGATATATATGATAAATATATATCTCACTTAAAATAGCTGAGAGTATAACTCATGTAAACATGAAAGTACCAGATTTCACAGTTTGGCTTCAAAAATTGAGATCTTGTGCACTTCAGGCATCACCAACCTTGGTTTTAGTGGTCAAGAAAAAAACATGAAAACATGCCAAACATCCAGCTTTTTCTGGTAACATTACCAGCTCAGACAATAAATACTACAGGTTTCTGGCATGGAGGAAATAAAAAGACTTGCAGAGTGTACCTTGTCTTCCTCCTCTTCTTTCCTTCAACAAATATGTGAATGCTTTGGCAAAGCATGTCCAAGGGCCGGGTTCTGCTAGACGTGAGGGTAGCATGGTGTCCAGAGTGGACAGAACACCTGTCCTCTGGAGCTCTTTACTCTCCAGGGTACAAAAGGAGGAAAGTATTATAAAAAGCAAGAACCAGCAATCATATGCAAGTTAAAAATCTAAAACTGTTACTTTTCAACACCTGAACCCCAATTAGTTTGAAAACATCGGAGTCTCTCCGTATCTACTCAGGATTAGTATTCTTTAAGCTGGACCTTTGACAGATGCCAGTAAGAGTAATTTCAATAATTGATTACATCAAAATCAAAGAGGAACATAATGAGATTCCCAATATATCAATATTCTTCAAAAGAGGGTACAAAAAAATGATACCCTGGAGTGCAGGAAGAAAAGATTAAAATTTATATAAAATTTATCCATCATTTCTATTTTTGTACATGTTGTATATTATAATATAGTATTAGTATAGTGGCACATGTATAACATTTGTAAGTAAAATAAAACACGTTGAGAGAGTCTGCTTGAAAAAAAACCTTACTTTAACTAGGAGGGACGGCCAAAAATGTTTGAGACCTCTGTAATATTAGACCAATGCTCTTCTAGGCAACGTTCCTCATCAGATGTTTTTTAAGTTGATTATTTTCACCCCTCCCAAAGAGAGTTTCTCACTTCTATACACTCCAACCAAGGAGAATCTCTTACTAAAAGGTATTTTCCAACAAGGATATGAAGGTGCCATTTCCTCATTTTAAGGCCATGACTGTCCTCCATTTCCCACAGATGCCACCACGGGTTTCCATGCTCCCCTAACTCTCAATTCCCCTTGAAGAAATTATATCCGTCAGCCTACTATCAAAAAGCTATAAAGCGGATGAAGCTGAGGGTCCCACACTCACACTTCTTGTCTCTCCTATCAAGCTGCCTTTCACTAGACCATGTTGTAGAATTCTTGTTTACACTGTCCGACTATGGAATCTCATTCATATCTAGACGCCATGCTTTAAAAGGCTCTGAAAAATTCGCCTATAAGGTGTAAGTAATTGATATGGCATGACAAGATATCCCACTTAAGAGTATTTTAAAAGAAAGAACTTTTTATCCGAAACTATGACAATCTAATGACAGAATTCAGACATGAGTGTGAAAGTAATTGGAAGGATCTTTTTAAAGACAGAAAAGCCTTCTATCTCTACTCAAATAACTGCCCCCGTCACAGGGCATGCTCTGTCCACTTGTCTAGACAACGTCACAACAGGTCAGAGAAGATTCAAAAGCCTTAATCGCTTAACAATTACTGCATGTCTAGAACATATCAACCAAGATGCAAAGTCTGCAATACTGTGTGGAAATCAAGACAAAAGTACCAATTGTGATCTCAGGAGCAGTGAATGTGTGCACCTGTCATGGTTTAAAAGCCAGCCTTACAAAGAGTGGTAATGATTTATGGTGGTCACATGGTACTTGTGCCTGCCCAGCATCCTGTCCCACTTCTTTGGCAAAGGACCCTGATTTCACCTTGAAAAATCAGTCTCCTCACTTTTCATTCCCGAGGTAGGTTATGGCGGTGCTGCCAACTCCAGACATAGAAACACAACGTAAGTTGGACCAATCAGCATACCCATCGAATGTGCTTGTGCTCTAAAATGGTCCAATAACAGTCAGCCCTATGCTGAGTAGAAATAGAAATATTGACTAGAAATACTGGGGTAAAAGACCTCTATGTATACTAATGTTTGGAAAGATGCTAGGATATAAATCTGGAACTTCCTGGACCTATGTGAAAAGAAAGCCAAACTAAATGAAACAGTGATGTGAGTTGAAAGAGGGAAAAGAAGCCTGAGAAGGCAGAATGAAGAAGGAGCCAGTGTTTAGATGACACAGAGCATCTGGATCAAACCATCCCTGAAGTCTTGATAACCCTGGATATAGGATATGGATTTACAAGGGACTCTCAATCTCCTTTTCTGTTTAAGCCAGTTGGATGTGCTCTGTTATACCATAGCTCATTTCTGTGGCATTTTAGAAAATAACAGTTATTCCAAAAAACAAAAAAAAATCAATGTTTCAGCCTAAGAGCTACAACTCAAACAATCTAGTATCCATTCTATTTTCTCCTCGTTTAGGCTGGTACACTGCCACTCACAACATTTCCCAGCTTTCCAGGAGCTAGGTTGGCTTCACGCCTAAGTTTTGCCAATGAGACTTAAGCAGAAAGGTCATGTGGTACGTCCAAAAATTCTCCCTAAAGAGATACCCATCTTTGCCATCATGTCTCCTTGAATTTAGCTGTAATGGCTGCAGGACTAGCAGCCACTCTGAACCATGAGGATGAGAACCAGACTTAAGGACAGAGCTGGAATGTTCCTGGCCCTTCATGACCAGATAGAGCCAGCACTATGAGGGCAGAGATTTCTGTTTTATTCACATATAAATTCCCCAGCACTTAAAAAATACTTAGCATATAGCAGGATGAAATAAATATCTATCCAAAGAGTAAATCTGGTGTCTCTATTCTAATACCCCACCTCCTAAAATCAGATAACACTAAAACCTTAGTGTTGGAAGACCTTTAGTCAAACCATTTGCTTGAGTCAATCCAGTGGCAGAGAACACACTTTTTCCAAAAAGCTCAGTTCTAGAGACCTACTGTATTACCTTAATTCTAAGACAAACTTTCCTTCCATGTTTTAAGAGTTCTCAAGTCAGAATAGATCATATAATCATTGTATATATTCAGTAGAGTTTTCATCTCCCCTGAACAGTCACCTTATAATCAACATTGAATTGGATATAAGGAAATCCATTTGATAGACAAATACTGTGGCACTGGACTAATCATAGCCACTCAAAAGCTCAAAGGAGTTATAGTTTGGATAACCCAGAAATCTGAGCATCGGAGAAACACACTTAATTAAAAGGCAGAGGAAGAAACATCAATTCATTCAGTATCTGAAATGAGAATCCACAGAATGGAACAGAGAAAGGCACGAGACATGGGCCCAGAATACCTCTGTTGAGATCCCAGCTGTCGTTTCTCAGCTATATGACATGGGCAGGACCTTTCACCTGCCCAAACCTTAATTTTGTCATCTACAAAATGGAGGTAGGAAAAAGTACCTTTGTCACAGAGCAAGTATGAGAACTGAATGTATTAATGCAAGTAAGATTCTTAGCGTAGTGGCCAGCACACCGTGCAGACAATAAGTAATAGGCAATGGATTCTTCTGTGCTGTACTTCAATTCCTGGATTGGTACCCTCTGAGGCTCCTAGTAACTTGAAACTAGTGAAAACTGACAAGTTATTTTCTAGGAAGCCAAATCTCTTACAATGTTGCCTTCTGCTATGGTGTTTCTTTGCTTTCCTAGAGGAAAACACAAAAGAAACAATTAATTCACAGTGTGTGCCCTCCAAAAGAGCAGGCACAAAGAAGTTAATGGGCAACAGCTCAGTGAACAAGTTTTGTCAAAGATGTGTGCTAAGAATTTCATTCTGCGAGTTCATAAAGGAAGCATGTTCCTGTAGCCAGTATTTTAGTTAACCGGAAAAAAAAAAATTCAAAATCAATTAAGCAAAAGTAGTTGAAATTAAGAATTAATTTGGGTGTAAATTCAAGGATGACACCACTACTGTCCTTAAGCTGAATGGCATGTTTGATCCAATCATGATATCCATTAATTTGCTTAAAAATATTTCAAAAATTAGTACGTTTTAGGGGACGTTGTTGTGGGGTATGAATCACAAAGAATAGCCATCATCTCCCTAACTAGTATCTGATTTACAAAGCAGAAAATTATAACATTTCTAACAGCACAACATTTTAAATACACAATTATGTATACTCTGTTCATAAAATGTTCTATCATTTTAGAGAAATGAGTAAACTGTTTTAATGACATACAATGAAAAACATCTATAAAAGCAAACAATACAGCAAAATTAGCAAATGAAAAATAATTTTAAAAGCTACTGTAAAACCTTTTAAAGATTTACCTACTGAACATTAGGAACTTTTACCACAATTACATTTATGGGAATTTTATTTTTTTCAGAATCAAATTCTCAAAATAGTTCTGCTACATTTAGTATTTTTCCATTATTCTTGCCGTCTTTAAACACACCTTCACAAGCTGCTGAACATAATGCTTTTCTGACTTAATCAGAACCTCTCTCATGACCCAGGAACGTTCAGTAAATAATTATTAAGCTCCAGAGGTGGCTTTTGCTTAAGTTGATTTGCTTGAATGCTTATTCACTTAGGGACACAGCTTTTAGTATTGTTTTCAAATCTTATCGCCTAACATTTAAAGTAAATGTTGAAGGAAATGGGGGAGTGGGAGGGGAGAGCTATGATCCATTTAGCATTTCTCCATTTTAGTATTTCTTTGAAAGTGCCAATTTCAAGCTTGTTCTACATTTCTATGCCAGACAGATGATTCTGATTTTGGATGTTTTGTTTTCCTCTCAAAGAGAAAAAAAAATCAATATGCAGAAATGCAAATGAGATGTTTATTAATGCAACTGTTACTACTCCACAGTTGGGGGGGGATGGGGGGGCAGGGGGGGAGAAAGCAAAAAATCCAAAGTGTTTGCAATGGGGCAATTTTGACCAATGTCACTAAGCACGCTCGTTTTCCTGAAGAAAACCCTTTTTTATTCATCACAAAGCTGGGCTGCAGTCTACCTAGTAATCATAAATCAAGCTCTGTTCTCACTCAGATTTTTCAAGCAGTCATTTTCTGGCATGATTAATTTAAGACCAACATTCCATTTCAAAAGAGAAGGCAGAGCTAATGGGCTAGCATTTCAATCCTGCCTCCCCCCACAAATTAGTCGTTATCCTTGTCATAGCCACCTACTAGAGGTTACAGCTGAAGCCGATTAAAGCCACAGTCACAGAGTAACAGTTCCAGTATTTTTAACTCCGAATAGTACCTCCCCTTTCTCTGTCCTCCCCTTAAAAAACAAAAACAAAAAACAAAACCAGAAAACAAAACTCCTGTCAAGTGGTCCCAGGATTATTTCCAGAATAAAACTTCACTTACAGATATAAGCTTTCAAAGGAACAGGGCATGAACATCTGAACTCTAAGCGCCTCCATCTTTTTTCCTTTAAGGTGTTCTGCAAGCCCTTGGTGAAGAGTGAAAGTCAAAGTTAGTTCTGGCACTGGCTGTGTCACTAGGGGTGGCTCCTGATAAGGCCCTGGAAACTCCAATCCAAGCACAGCTCGTGCTACAACCGTGCCTGGTGTCTGTCTGAAACAGCAGACCTGTTTAATCCAGTACCTACTGTACCTGCAGGACAAAAATGCTGCCTCACCCTGCAACGGGGGCTTCGCCAGGACACAGGCACCACCAGAAATCCAACCCAGCAGCCAGGTGACACCTTGGGATGCTTACTTAGCCCTCCCGAGCACAGACAGGTACCGGTGGAGGCTTGCAGTGGCTGCGCGTTACAGAGAATGGGAAACCTGAGGTAATTTCACATACCGGTGAATTTCTAACACTTAAAAGACCCACAGAATCCAGGAGGGTTGTGGGACAGCTTCTGCCCCTTCTCAACTGGGGAGACCTCTAGCATCAGCTCATCACACACCTCTAGCTGCTTTGCATCCACGCACAGGCATTTCTGGAACTGGAGCTTGATTACTGAACGTGCTCTCCTGCTGACAAGCTAGAGATCTGGACAACATTCCTTACCCTCAGATCCCAAGAATATACGGAGGGCTACCCTTGCCCAGTCCTGGTGGAAGTCAAACACAAGCTGCTTCAACTGTGGGCACTATCTTTTAGGACATCTTTAGGCCATACATCTGTGTATTCTTAGATTGTCATCTAATTAAATTCTGAACGTGCCGAAATAATAATACATGCTCTCTCAAAACATGCTTTAAAATTGTGACATGACCTCAATATTATCAAATACTGATGCAGCTCCTACAGACTCAGCACACCAAAGATGTCCTGCCCACTTATGAAAATATGTCTGTTTCTCCCTACACACAATTCAGAGGTCAGAACAAAGACATCTGACATGGACTAGCTGTGTATCCTGGGCAAGTTACTTCACCTCTCTGTGCCTAAGAGTTTGTCTCCGAAGTACATAGTTGGAAAACAATGCAGTCTCTATAAGCCATAATCCAACTTGAATTTTATAATGTAATGAAATTATCTTTCTTTAATTTCCCTTTAATAATAGCAAATATCCAGCCAGGAGTCTCCGACAAGCTATTTCTGGCTCTTTTTATTCTTTGTTCATTTTTTCTTTTGTAGAATAAATATTTATGGAACACCTACTACGTCCCAGGCACTGTGCAAACTCTTGGAGTTTACAGTCTAGTGGGACACATATTAAATAATCACCCAAATATATAATGAAATGTGGTAAATGCTACAAGGAGCTGGGAAAGCTTAAAGTGTAAGGGTCAGAAAAGGTTTCCCTTAGGCAGGGGCCTCTGGGCATAGAAGTGAGTGGGGGTATCAGTCATGAGTTACGGGTGTGGAGCGGGGCATGGGAGAAGAGTCTTCTGAGCAGTGGTAATGACATGTGCAAGAATCCTGAAGTGGGGAGTTAGAAGGAAGATTCTTTGTGGCTGGAGGACAGAGAGTAAGGGAAATCCTGGCGTCCGTGAGACTAAAGCAGTGGCTAGGACCAGACCATCAGGATCTGGGAGATCACAGAAGAGTCACTGATTTTGTTCCAAGATGAACAGGAAACCACTGAGAGGTTGGTTGTAAGCAGGGAAGTGATGGGCTCAGATCAGAGTTTTTAGAAAGGTCCCTCTGGCGGCTGCTATATCGAGAACCACCTAGAGAAGGAACAAGATTGGCTACTGCAATAGTCCTAGTAGGAGGTGATGATACTTTATGGGGGAGGGGGAGGGACAAGAGTGGAGAGAAGTGGATTAAAGTGGGTAGATTACTGGTAAAGCTAAAGACCAATAAATAGAAGGAATGGGGGTGGGGTGGGGAATCCAGGTCCCTGATGCAAATGATTGCATTCATTAACAATAGTTATTGAGGAGTTTCTACACACTTGGCATTGTGCTGGGTACTAGGGTTAACAGATGACTAAGATGCCACACTATTCCCCTTACTAACCTACTCCACACCTCACTTCTCCTGCCTCTAACACAGTTTGGCATAAAAATGAAGAACACAGGTTCTGGACTTCCCTGGCAGCGCAGTGGTTAAGAATCTGCCTGCCAATGCAGGGGACACGGGTTCAAGCCCTGGTCCAGGAAGATCCCACATGTCGCAGAGCAACTAAGCCCATGCGCCACAACTACTGAGCCTGTGCTCTAGAACCTGCGAGCCACAACTACCGAAGCCCACGTGCCTAGAGCCCATGCTCCACTACAAGAGAAGCCAATTGCAATGAGAAGCCTGTGCACTGGAACGGAGAGTAGCCCCCGCTCACCACAACTACAGAAAGCCTGCACACAGCAACGAAGACCCAACACAGCCATAAATAAATAAATTAATTAATTAATTAATTAAAAAAAAAAAGAAGAACACAGGTTCTGGTGTCAACTTAACCAGGTTCAAATCCCACCACTTACTCATTCCGTGACCTTGTGCAAATTTACTAAACTTTCCATGTCCCAGTTTCTTCACTTGAGAAAGGGGAAATGATAAACGGCTATCCTGTAGGTTATTGTTAAAACGGAAGGAAACAATATATGTAACGTGTATGGCACAGTCTGACACACAGTAAGCTCTCAATTAAAAAACAGCTCTTACAATTATGATTGTAGTTGGAACTGTCTATTCTCGATGCACACTGACCAATCTACAGAACCAATGGAAATGCAACAGAGTGAAAAAAAAACATAAAGAAACTGGAAGATCAAAGAAAACAGAGAGGGAAGGAAATTACCGTATCAGGACCTTAAAGGGATGATTTTTTTCAAAGACCAAGCTGGACTCTCTC
Source organism: Tursiops truncatus (assembly GCF_011762595.2). Classification (NCBI taxonomy): domain Eukaryota; kingdom Metazoa; phylum Chordata; class Mammalia; order Artiodactyla; family Delphinidae; genus Tursiops; species Tursiops truncatus. The sequence goes on along the minus strand of NC_047043.1, from coordinate 82,388,147 downwards.
CCACCTTGGACACTATTTGAAGCTGCATTAAGTTACAATGCACCCGGGTAAGTTTTACAACTGAAACCCTGATTTATTACATGCTTACACACAGGGAAAATCTGTACCCTCTGTGGGCTCTCAAACGTTGATCACGAAACCAATGGAATCAATTCCAGCCATTCCAGCAGGGACAGGATGTGGTGGCAAATGCTCCCCTGGCATGTCCCGCCAATGACATCACCTGACATTTTGTCCTGGACAATCTACCACCCCAAGGAGGCTAACCGCTGACCATTTACATAAGTGTTCAAGTAAAATTACCTTTAAGGGGCACGTGTTCAACTTATTCATGGTACTTCAGAAATATCTATATTATGCTAATGTTCTTGGGGGATCTCCCTGAACACAGCAATGAAATACCCACTGGCAAATGGAATAAAGGTTGACTTACACATCTGACACCATCTACAAAATTCATAAAACATTACATACATTTCCACGATACTGCCCCTCAAGCAGTCATGCAATTATTCAACAAATGTCTTCTGAGGGGCAGCAACCATGTCTGTTTGGTTTACTATTGTATCCCTAGAACCTAGTAGAATAAATAGTCCATGGTTCAGAAATAAAGACGCAGACGTAGAGAATGGACTTGAGGACATAGGGAGTGGGAAGGGTAAGCTGGGACGAAGTGAGAGAGTGGCATGGATATATATACACTACCAAATGTAAAATAGCTAGCTAGTGGGAAGCAGCCGCATGGCACAGGGAGATCAGCTCGGTGCTTTGTGACCACCTAGAGGGGTGGGATAGGGAGGGTGGGAGGGAGACGCAAGAGGGAGGAGATATGGGGATATACGTGTATGTATAGCTGATTCACTTCGTTATAAAGCAGAAACTAACACACCATTGTAAAGCAATTATACTCCAATAAAGATGTTTAAAAAAAAAAAAGCCCATGGTTGATGTTCATACGTTTAAAATGGATTAATCTATAATGTGTAAGCAACTCTCTTGTTCACATTTGTACTATTCAGATATGTATCCTAAGTGCATATACATATATAAATCCACATGTATAAACACACACATATATACATAAATGCATATATACACCGAAACCCTAAATTTAAACACAAACTAAGAATTGGTAGCAGAGGAAAAAGAAAGATACTATTTTTTAACACGAAACGCTGAATGCAGAATAAAAATATTACCTGTACTCCAATACAATTCAAATCTTAATTACTACTCCTTGCCCCAAATTCCAGCAAATCAACTAGAGTCATCAGAATTCTTACTGACCTTTTTCAAAGACAACCTTAACTAAAATGGAACTTAAAACTATCAAACATCCAAGTGACAGCCAACTTTTCCTTTTTCTTTTTTTCTTTTTTTTTTTTGGCTACATTTGGGCCTCAATCTTTTTTGAAGGAAAAATTCAATCACTATGTTGAACATGTTAGAGAAGAGATAAGAGGTTTTACTTGTTATCCAGTCCAAAACTCAGCTGAAGAAAAGTAGAACCACTCTTTTATCACAGTCAGAATTCTTCTTGTTTTATTTGGGTATCAAATGTTTTATTGCCCCCAAAGCACATCATTTTCTTATATCTTTCCTTCTGATAGTTATTGCTCTTTTCAGTAAACTACTTCTACTCACCACCCTCAAAATAGTTAACATTTGAGGACTTAATACATGCCAAGGACTATACTGACCCATGAACTACGCCCCTACATACAACTTAGGAAGCACCTACCCTTCATGTTTTATTGTGATCCCAGCCAATGGTTCCCAAACGTGTATCCCTATCAGAAGCACCTGGGGACATTTCTCCCCACTCCATCTCCTTAAAATCAACTCAGGAGCATTTAAAAATACAAATGTCAAGAATCTTTCCCCAAACAAATGATTGAGACTCTCCAAAGGCATCGTTTTGGATTCTATATTTTTAAAAAAATTCTCATAAAGGACTAATGTGAAGTAAGGCCTGGGAACCACTATTATACAACATAATATACATAATTATATATAATATATTCTATGTAAATTATCTCTCCAAGAGTGACAGAAAAACACCCAAGAATGTAAGTTCCCTTTATTTGTTGAATAAAGAAGTCTTTACTTGAATAGTTCGATATATTAAAGTGTTCACTTGGAGTTTCAATGAATATGCTTTGAATGTTGAGTGAAAGCCTTGATTCACGAGTATCATGAAAGTGATTACAAAACTCACAAACTACTCTCCAGAGTAACAAACACTCTTTTCCCCACATGCCATCGTGTTCACGCTCTGGAAAAAGATGCCACCGAAAGGCCCTTTTACTCAAACATTTATTGATGCACGCAGCATTTGCGAGACATCTCTCAAGTGCTGTGGGGAAGATAAACAGGAAGATGCAAGAGGCTCTGCTTCTCTGGGGTGAGCCCCAGAGAAACCCCAAACTCACGTACACAGGCCCATGGTAAGAGGGAGGAGGAAGGACAGAATGGCTGCTCCAGGGGCTCCTTCCCAGGGGGGCTCCTTCCCACCTTTCAGATGAGGTCTCACAGGTTTTCTGTTTCTTCCCTAGGGAGGGCTTCCCCTGCCCCCTATCCTACCTAAAGCAGGAACACCCACTTCTGCTATTTACTCTCCCAGTAAATGTTTTTTTTCTTTCTTTCATAGCACTTACTCCAACTTCTAATCATTTTGTTTGTCTTTCATCCTTGAGGGCAGGGTTCTTCCTTTGTATTTATTTCATTCTCGGTGCCTGGAATAAAGTAAGTGCTCAATAAATTTTTGCTAGATGGATGGATGGGTGGGTGGGTGGATGGATGGATGGATGGATAAATGGATGGAAGAATGGATGGATGAGTGACAAAATGAAAAAGATCAGGTAATGAAGGAGCTATGAAATATAATTTGATGATGGCATTTAATTAATTAGGAAGTCAATAGGTATAAGTGGGACTCACAATTGTACACTTTTCATTTGGAAGCTTTTAGTTGCTGAACACAACTCACTTTTATGGATAAAGTATTAGGATACAAAGTTACAAGGAACTGGCAACCCAGCAGTTCTAATTTGAACCCCTCACAGCATGACTGAGGGAAATTTTTAATGACTACTTACCTGCAGAAATAAGTGTTCAGTACCACTCAGTAACGTTTATCTCTTTCATCCTGTTTCTTCTTTTTTTTTTTTTTTTTTTCCTACTACCAGGAACAGATCTCCCTGTAACAATGATGGTACAGCACCTTCTGAAAGACGGCTCATTGTACCTGGCTCACAAAGCAGCCCTTTAAGGTTGAAAAGGAAAATGCAGACAAGACCAAGATGACCCCAGGTAAACTTAATCTAGGCTCATGTCAACATTATGAAAGAAATGTTAGATGCTTATACAAATATCCAGAAGAAAAAAATAATGCTTTTTTAAAAACTGTTCAGAAAACTCTGTCCTGAGAATACAGATATAATCTACAAAGAGACATCTCAAATGCTGTCAAAGTAAATCTTTAAGCAATTAATGAAGGGAGAAATAGATGAAATAATAGCTTGGTCTTTCATAAATAATCAATGCGAGAGATTAGTTCCTTCCCTTGAGCTCTCTGATATTATCTGTTAGAGTTCACTTCAAAACAAATACTTGCTCTGCATTAAAGGCGATTCAGGAGCTGTCTCTTTGTTCTCTATAAATGGCAGCGGGGTATTTTCAATAAGCAGACCACAATCTACAAAATAAGCCAAGTTTGTGAGACAACACAAACTTGAGGAGGGAAACACTGATTTGAGATTATGCCACTTTGATGGCATTTCCTCAAAGGAGAAATTTAGTAAAAATGCAATTACTTTCCTTATCTAGGTAAATAAATAGGAAAAGATAATGCTGTTGTCATGGGGGGGGCACAAAGTTACTCACACTACGACTTTATAAGAAGTGAAATCTTCGCCTTCAGGACTTTTCACTTATTTAAAAAGAAAAATGTGGACTTGTCTTTTACTGTAGTAACTCCTTTTTAAAAGTAATTAAAGCCTGAAGAGCAAATAAGCACATAGGGTGTGTCTGCCATCCTCCTAACAGTGTTGAGGACATAAGCAGGAGAGTTCAACCCCATCGTCATCAACAAAGACATCAGTTTCGTTCTTCTTCCAAGCAAGAGTCAAGATATTAAAGTATTTTAAAGCAACACAATATTCAGCTATCAGAAGTGGCCTCCACAGACCACCTTAGCTGAGGTCCTGGCTACAAAGCAGGTAAATCCATCCCTCCCCAGCTTCCCTCTCCGAGACACCAAGGCATCAGCAGCTCAAAGAACCACCTAATCCTTTATTGTCCAAGGGGGAACTGGAAAAGGGATGAAAATAAAGAAGGGTACTCTGTCAGTTAGACTTTCTATTCCATTCACGTAAATCCCATATTTGTATTCCAAAAACTGAGCTGAAGGTACAGACAGACTGTTTCTCATGGAAAATCACAGTGCTATGGTGGAAGGTGCTACGAAAGTGTGTCAGGTGTGAAAGCTCTCATTTGTACAACATGTGGTAAGAATCCAGGGCAGTGACTTTGGCCTGTGAGCAGCAAATCTCTGAGAGGTCCACTATTTCATAAATAAGTAAACAACTGATAAGTCTCTCTTAACAGACGTAAACTTAGCACCGTTTTTCAACTGGAGACAGCATAGTGTGGTGGTGTACTGTAGACACACACATACCCCATGCACTATGTAAGCTCAGGAAAGGTCTAGAGATACTTGTGAATAACATATTCATTCATAGTGAAGGACTAAAAGCTAAGATGTTGATGGCGATCTGAAACTTCTTCTGATAATGGACAACTTCCAATGCTTTTTCAATGACTGTCTTAGCTACAGACAAAACTGCTAGCCCAGGGAACCTTCAGCTCTGGCTCGCTGTGTCAGTTATGTTTTTAATTTGTATTTTTACTATATAAACATACTCAGAAGTCAAGCAGGAAATAGTGTATTTAAATAAGCAAAAGTATAACAAATCAAACCTCTCTGTGTTCAGAAGATCACCATAGGTTAAATTTATGTCCATAATCAAGTTTCCCAAACTTCTAAAGCATCTCTATACTCACTCTTATATTAATGACATCCTGTTTCAGTTATGCTGAGCAAATAGGATTTGAAATGAGAAAAATAATATTTGCACAGAAATCCTTCCTGTCTGTTGATTAAATCTAATCAATCATCATAAGCTTGATACACATTAGCATTCTGAATCTAATTTACACGCTAGGGAGTCCTATAATCAAAGTGTATATTTATGTTGATAGTAAAATGTTAAAGTAACCAATATTTTAAATTAATAGCCTCTGTAATTTCAAGTAATACTGCTATGCAGTAACATAAAAATGAAATCTTTGCTTGAAAAAATTAAGCTATATGTTCTTAAAAAATAAAAAATAGTGCCTAACCAAAACTACCTAATTCTCACTTTGACATTTACCAAGTATTTATTACTCGCCAGCTATTACAGATGAGGCTGGTGATGGAGCTGCAGAGAATCACCACCACTCCCATTCAAGCTTATTAAGCTCCTCGTATCAAACAATGCTGGCTCATTTTTAAAAGATATGGACAAAATCATGAGTAAAAGATAGAAAAATAGAAAGATTTTTATTAAAACTCATTCATTCAACAAATATTTATTGAGCACCTACTACTTTCCAGGCACTACTCAACATGCTTCAGGTACATCAATAATATATCATAGCCCTTAAACTCTGAAGACAGAAATGTTTTGGAGTAACTCTGAATGCTCAAATCATTTATTAATTTAAACAGACAATTTGGACGCTGCATGAATTTGCCATCTTTACGTGCCATCCACAGTGATATTCCCATTAATGCGGACATCTGCTTTCTAATACTGGATTAAGGATCGACGTGTTTTCATTTCCTAGTGTGCCAGGCAGGGAATTTGAAAATCTGAAAATCTGAAAAAATGAGATTGTGTCTCTGCCTCTTTAAAAAAAAAAAAAAGAGGGAGGAAGAGAAAAGACAGAGAATTCATCATATCATCACACTGATAACTGTACCTTTATTTTATCTCTTTTTATTTAAATAAAGAAACAGGGACAAGGAGTGAGGTAACTTGCCTAGAGTCAAGATGTTGATGAGCTGCAGATCTGGGGTTTGAAACTCCAGGGCCCACACGCCTCTCGCTAGGGTTCTCGGTGCCAAGTTTCTGTGAGCCACTCAACAATCACAGAAGCAAACTAATTCTAAAATTAGAACCTTGCATTGGAGCCACCTCTTTAGTGGTCTGTTCCCCACACCCCACACTAGAGTCTGAATTCCATGAAGGCATAAACCATGTCTGTTTAGTTCACCTCTTCATTCTTTAACCAGGCACAATTCCAGACCCAGAGAAAGAACCCAGTAACTATTTGTCAATGGGTTAAATGATTAATGAATTGACCATGGTGCTTTTTCTGGTCACTTCTGACTGTAATCTACCTTTACAAAAAAACAAAAACAGGAATGAAGCAGGCTTCCCTGAATATTTATACCAAGCATGAGTTAAATTAATGGCCACTAGAAATGTAAAAAACACACAATGTTTGTTCTCAAATAACTTAATCTAGTTGAAAAAAAGGGGAGAAAATGTGAAATATCAGCACAATTTCTACTTTTTAATGGGAGAAGTAAGGAAGTACTCAGAAGAGAAAGAATTACTCAAAAAGGCTTTCGATGGGAAACAAGGCCTTTGGAGATTGGGGTAGCATGACAAACTTCCTTTGGCAAAGATGGTAAATCGTGAGCAAAGTTTCTCAAAGTGTGGGATACAGGATGGTCTCAAATGGAGACACACAGACTCCACATTCAATGACCATGGAATTACACAGTGAGAAAGGTCCTTTCCAATGTCTTTCATCCCAGGAAAAGTGTCTTTTTGATGCTAATGTGTCTTCAATCTGGAAACACTTGCCTTTTGTAACAAAAACAGCTCAGATCTCATACTCAGGCCCTTCTAGACCACACACCTAGTCAGGATCTAAGTTTTCTTCCAATTTCATTATATTTATTTTACACATACATCCATCTGTCGTTGCCATTTACTATAGCATTTCCTTTAAATATATATTTTTAATTTATTTAAGCCTCCATATGGAATATGGGGGCAAAGGTCATGAAGTTAGTATGAGCATGGCTCAAAATTGGGAACCCTGATTGAGAGAAATGAAGAATGTGTCAGAATCCTTCAGTGGACACAAGATTAAAACACAGCCCAGAAATAGTGGCTACTCTATTGCAGTGAGAAGCGAACAGCTACAAAGAATTCCAGTCTGATAAAGAAAATCATCTAGGGCTCTGAAATCATAGTACGTGGGCCTAGTCCTAATCACTTCCTAACTGTGGAAAGTGAACATGACTGACAGATATGATTCCATACAGGAAAACTAGGGGCCAGGCCAATAGGACCGAGAATATCACAATGGAAGTGATGCCACGATTGTTGATAGTGCCTGTAAACAAGACCTCCGTCCAGAAAAAAAAAAAAGGCAAGGCTGTTAGAACAAAATGTTAGGCATGCTGTATTTCAGTATATAATGACCTCTCCTCTCACACTGTGAAGGTCACTTCTGCCTGTGTTATCTCCTGGGGCACAAATATAGCTTATAGTCCAGTTTTGTTTTGGTTTGCCTTTTTTCTAATTTCATAATAAAGTACCAGAGGAGATTCCCAGTAGAGTTTTTGGGTTTTTTTTTTTTTCCCTAGCTGTATAATATTTTTATACACTAGATGGAGCCAACTTTATAATGCTTTGGGATTCACATACAGGTTTGTGCTGGACATGAAAAAAACCCATACAAAAAGTTATGGGAGAGCCATGTACCACCTAAATATATTTTAATTTAAATTTTGAAGATCAAAGTTTTAATTTTGAAGATCAAAAGGTCCCATCATTTTACCACTCTGCATATGTTCCATAACTCCTAAGCCCAAATTAATATCAAACTATCAATAATGCTGTAAAAACGTTTGAAATATGATCATCTTATAGTTCACTGGCACTTTTAACTTTGGTTTAACATGGGTTTATTATAGTGTTTTAAACTGACAATTTCAAAAAATATTTCTTTTCCTTTGCTTTGGGAGAAATGGAAGCAATTTATAAATGCAGTAAGCATGATTCTCTCATCAGACCCATGAAGTAAAGACTACCTCTAGGGTAGGTGGGATCAGAGCAAAGAGAGTGGCAGGTATAGAGAGAATACAGAAAACAGTCACCAGCATGGAGTGAAACGGCCAAGGCACTTGCAAGAGGAAATGGCTGATCTCCAGAACCAGGGAAGGTCCACTGCCCAAAGACAAGAATACACCTCTAACCTGGAGCCAGGATGGGGCAGCAGGGAAGTAAGACGAAGGTTACACTGATGATTCTCTCCTGTCAGTCATGGTAACTCAATGCCTTTTCATTGACTCCTAATCCTTTAAAATCATGGTTCTCAAACGGCACAGTCTTGTCCTCAGAGGACATGTGACAATGTCTGGAGCCACTTCTGGTTGTTACAGACGGGGAGGCAGGTGCTACTGGCATCTACAGGCAGAGACCAGGGTGCTGTTAAATACCTTACAAGGCCTAGCACGCCCCTCACAATAAAGACTACCCAGCCCCAAATGTTTAATAGTGCTGCGTGTGAGAAACTCTATTTTAAAGTAAGCAGCTCTCCCATACAGGAGACAGAGTAGTTCTAACTCACTGTAAGTGTTAAATAAATAAGCAAAAACTTCAGTGTGTCTAACAGACAGCTTTTAAAGTCGGTGGGACACAGTACACTGGCATACTTGAGTTACATATGCCACAGTATTTTGTCAACGTGAAAAAATTATGTTGAGTGATTAAAGCCACAGCACAGAGGGTAAGGATTAAGGAGGAATAGATCAATAAATTGAAGATTATGGACACAACAGTGAAAATGAATGAACTACAGCTATATGCCTCTACATGTTTCAAATCAAAAACAAGGTTGAAAAAGGCAAGTCACACAGAATACTGCCATATGGCTCCACTGTTTATATTCAAAGTCTAGTTTAGACATGCAGTCATAGATAGCAACACTGAACAGTAATGAAAAGCAAAGGAGTGATTAGCATAAAATTCAGGGTGGTGGTGAACTCAGTTGGGGGTAGGATACAGAGGAGGATGTAATCAAAGGTGAGGCTTCTAGAGTACTTTATATCTCAGGATGAATACTGGGGACACGGTTATTCATCTTATTGTTCTTTACTTAACTGATAGGTTTTCGGTGCTCTTCTATGTGTATATTTCACATTTTTTATGAAGGATTAAAAAGGAGCGTAAGGAAAGTGAAGATATAGAGATAACAAGCATAGCCCACTCATTAAGGATAATTTTGACCTATCTGGCTATGGTACCATCAGGTCAGAGGTATCTCTCACTCTGCTTTGCCCTTAACCCTCCACTGTCTGGTCACTTATCATATGTTACCTGTCAACACCACACTGCATCTCCTCTGCCCTCACAGTTATTCTGCCATGATAAAGCTCTGGCCTGGACTGCTAAGTTGCTCTGGCCTGGACTGCTAAGTTGCCCTCCCCACTCCCTGCAGTACATCCTAAACCTACTACTAGATAACTCTTCCTAAAGCATGGCTTTGCTGCTTTCATGCTACTACTTTATTTTTTTTTTTCCGTTTTTATTGGAGTATAGTTGATTTACAATGCTGTGTTAGTTTCTGCTGTACAGCAACATGAATCATTTATACATATATCCACTTTTTTAGATTCTTTTCCCATATAGGTCATTACAGAGTATTAAGAGTTCCCTGTGCTATACAGCAGGTCCGTATTAGTTATCTATTTTATATATAGTAGTGTGTATATGTCAATCCCAAATCTCCCAATTTATCCTTCCCCCACTTTTCGCCCTGGTAACCATAAGTTTGTTTTCTACATCTGTGACTCTATTTCTGTTTTGTAAATAAGTTCATTTGTACCTTTTTTTAGATTCCACATATAAGTGATATCATAGGATATCTGTCTTTGTCTGACTTACTTCACTTAGTATGATGATCTCTAGGTTCATCCATGTTGCTGCAAAAGGTAGTATTTCATTTTCCATGCTACTAATTTACTAAAATTAATGGTTTATCAACACAGAATGAATGAATTTCAAATGTCTTATTTAGACTGGCAATCAAGGCCAACTTATCTTTCTAGTCTCAACGATTATAACTAGTGCAAACATTACAAACAACATACAGTAGTCCCCCACCTCTTATCCATGGAAGATACTTTCCAAGACCCCTAATGGATGAGTAGTACAGAACTCTATATATATTATGTTTTTTCCTATGCATACATATCTAGGATAAAGTTCAATTTATAAATTACGCACAGTAAGAGAATATCTGAATCACCCGCATCACTATTCTTGCACTCTGGGGCCATCAGTTAGTAAAATAAGGGCTACTTGAACACGACAGTCAATCTGATAACCTAGATGGCTACTAAGTTACTAACAGACTGGATATGCTGGACAAAGGGATGATTCACGTCTGGGGCAGGACGGCACAGGACAGCGCGAGATTTCATCGCACTACGCAGAATGGTGTGCAACTGAAAACTTCTGAATTGTTTATTTCTGGAATTTTCCATTTAATATTTTTGGATGGTGGTGGACTATGGATAACTGAATCTGTGGATAACAGGGAACTACTGCACTCATTCTCTAACCCCAGCTGTATACTCTTGATTAAATTGTTCCTCTTGCCTGGAATACCTGTCATGCACTCACCATCCCTTTCTACCAAGATCCTACACATTCTCCAGTAAAATGAAACAGAGGTTCGTTACCAAATGTTGGCGAGGAATAGTGCCACTGGAACACTCAGATGCTGCTGCTGTGGGTGTAAATTGGTACAAAGACTTTGGAAACGGTTTGTAGTATTCACCAAAGCTGGACACGTGCATACTTTATAACCCAATAATTCCACTCCTTGGCACATAGCACACAGAAACGTACATGCATGTTCACCAAAAAGCATACAGCAATAATGTTCATAACAGCACCGCTCATAACAGTGCAAAACTGTAGGCAAACCAAATGCCCATCAACAGTAGAAGAGATAGTGATACAGTCATACAACAGAATATTCCATGGGAATAAACTATTGCCACATATGACAACAGGGATGAATCTCACATACATAATGTTGGGCAAAGGAATCCAGACATGGCAGTACAGGCTGTATTGTTCCATTTGTATAAAGTTAAATAACACCCAGACAGCATTAATCTATGTTAGAAGTCAGGATGGTGATTATACCTGGGGAAGGGTTGACTAGCAGAAGGTGCAAGGAGGCTAGTAATGGTCTGTCTCATAGACTGGATTACTCCATGAAAATTCATCAGGCAGTACACATAAGATGTGTATACTTTTCTATAGGAATGTTATACTTTGATTAAAAGTTTACTAAAAAACATTTTAATAATCGACCCATTCTTCAAAATTATATTAATACCTTGACAAACCTTCCTCACTTTAACAAAAATCATCCATGATCCCAGCTAGATGCCTTTTTTCCTCTGTCTAGATTTCCATGATACAAATGTAATGTTCCCTTTTATTTTTTTGTGCATGTTTACCAAAGTTGACTGTTACGCCACTGAGCATACAGACCAGTACTTTCTTTTCTGATTTCCTATAAAGCACTGACTTCTAGTAGCTAATCAAAAGATACTTATGGGGGCTTCCCTGGTGGCGCAGTGGTTGGGAGTCCGCCTGCTGATGCAGGGGACGCGGGTTCGTGCCCCGGTCCGGGAGGATCCCGCATGCCGCGGAGCGGCTGGGCCCGTGAGCCATGGCCGCTGAGCCTGCGCGTCTGGAGCCTGTGCTCCGCAACGGGAGAGGCCACAGCGGTAAGAGGCCCACGTACCGCAAAAAAAAAAAAAAAAAAAAAAAAAAAAAAAAAAGATACTTATGGGATTTTAATGACATGCATTGCCCCTTTCAAAACAAGTCCACATTTCTCTCTCAGTGTGTTGGGTACACGCTGTCATTCTTTTTTAAAAATACTGTTCTTAATTTATATAACATTAAAATTCACCTTTTTGCTGTACAGTTCTAGAGGTTTTGAAATGCATAAATTCATGTAACCACCACCACAATCAAGATACAGAACAGTTCCATCATTTCAAACACTCCTTAGGCTGCCCCTGGGGAGTCAAAACATCACCCAAACCCATCCCCCAGAAATCACCTATTTTTCTATTCCTATAGTTTTGTCTTTTCCAGAACGTCATATAAATGGGATCATTTAATACAGAGACTTTTGAGTCTGGCTCCTTTCTCTTAGCAAGTATATTTGAGATCAATCCATGTTGCAGCAGGTATCGGTACCCATTTGCAAATTAATATTCCATTGTATAGACGAACCATGGCTTATTTATCCTTTCACCAGTGGAAGGACATTTGGGCTGTCTCCAGTTTTTGATGATGGTGATTAAAGCTGCTATACTTTTTAAAGACTTTTTTTTAAAAAAAAATAGTATTTGCAAACGACTTACTAAAGGTCATACATTTACCAGTGATGAAAAGAAACGGTATACACTCGTAAAAAACTCTGGGAAAACAGGAGTCAACAATTTTTCCCCTTATGTCAATGAACCCAGCTCACAATATATTTTCTGTAAAGAGATTTCAAACTCCCTTTTCTATATTTAGTGCACAGTAATGAGCCAGAGTTCATAACTATCCAACTAAAGCACTTTTCTAGAGGCTGCTTCTTGCCAATGTGACCCTATGGCCGCACTACTATAAATAACATGTATGCCTTGATCTGTGTACAGCTATTCATCAGTGCTACGTAAATAAGTGATTATGCGCTGCCGGCCTCTGCCTTTCATCTGACCTACTGGACTTACCTGCGATGCACAGAGGGGACAGTAAGTGACAGGCCTGGCACTCAGGGGCTCCAAGACATGCAAGGAAAAGGGCTACTTCAACGATTATGCAGAAGGGTGGCTACAGCTGCACTTTTTTTCTGTTGATTTAAACACAAAAAGCATATGTCCAAATCCTCGGGGGCAGAGTGACCATATCACAAAATTTCCATTAGCTGGCATTTCAAGGTATCCATCTATGAAGCCTGAGCCACTACACGGCCAGGGTCGAGGCCACAGGGAAAGGAAATGTCCAAGAACAACTTCTCAGGGACGTCTCTGAGCTGCACCTGCCACCTTGGCTAGAGAAAACACGTTGGTTTTAAGCTTTGAAAACTCAAAGTGGCATGATAAATCTTTTTGTAATATCTCCATGATAGTAACTAGAAAAATCATGAGACTCTCATCCTCCAGCCTCTTTCAAAAGTTCTTACTAATAATAATAGCAGCTAATTATGGGAGGTATGCTACGCACTCCTGTGCTAAGCATTTTACATACCATACCTTGATTTATTCCTCAATAACAACCCACTAACTTAAACACTATGATGATGTCCCTTTTACCAAGGAGAAGAGTGAGGCTCTGAGAGACTGCATCACTTGCTGAAGAGTTTGCAGAGAAGGAATTCAATCCAAGGCACAGTCTGATTCTAGAGCCTGTGTTCTTAACCCACAGGCTATAGCCATGGCTCTACTTATAGAGATATTTATTTATTCATTATTTACTCAAAAATATTATAGTATTATAGCCATCTAAGGAAGTAAATTGGAATGAGATATGCTCCCCACCCCCTCTAGGTGCTCATTACTTGGAGGAGGGCAGAGAATCCTATAAATAATAATACCTTAACCTTTTTGGTCACATACTTTTCTGAGACTCATATGAAAACTACGGACTGCCTCCAGAAAAAATTCACACAGGCACAGACACACAAACCTGAATGCTTATAGCCACAGCCTAGGAATCCCTGGAATACTTAACTAGCTGACTATTAGCTGCAAAAGGTTTTGATTAAGAGAGGAGCAAAGTATTGTGAGAACTCAAAGGGGAAAGCTCAGGGTACGGAAGTCCTGAAGATGGAAATGCATTAGGCAAAGAAGGAAGGAAGGGGGCCTTCGATGAAGAGATGCATGTTTCAGAACGCTGGTGGGAGGACAAAGGTCTAAAGAGGAAAGGGGAGGGAAGCAGGGAATTAGGTAGCAGATCATTAAAATATTCCAGACAAGAGTTTCCTATTTCTAGGAAGGATGTGGTGAGAATGAGGTATGAGTCCAGGCTCTGGGGTCAGAAAGAGCTTGGTTCACATCTTGTACTACATATATGTGCAATGGAATACTACTTACCCATAAAAAGATATGAAATCTTGCCATCTTCAACCACATGGATGGATATTATGGATATTATGCTAAGTAAAATAAGTCAAACAGAGAAAGACAAATACCATATGATTTCACTCATACGTGAAATTTTTTTAACGTGAACAAACCAAATCAAACAAAAACAAACATATAGATACAGAGACCAGAGCAGTGTTTACCAGAGGGGAAGGGGGCGGGGGAAGGCAAAATGGGTAAAGGGGGACAACAGTATGGTGACAGATGGAAACTAAACTTGGTGGTGAGCACACTGCAGCGTATACAGAAACCCAAATACAATATTGTACATATGAAACTTACATGTTATAAACCAATAAAAAACATATAAACACAGGCAGACCTCAGAGATATTGTGGGTTTGGTTCCAGACCATCACATGAATTTTTTGGTTTCCCACTGCGTATCAAACTTATGTTTACACTATACTATAGTCTATTAAATGCGCAATAGTACTATGTCTAAAAAAGAATACATCTTAATTTTAAAATTTTTTATTGCTAAAAAATGTTAGCCATCATCTGAAGCTTCAGTAAGTTGTAATCCTTTTGCAATAGTAACATCAAAGATCACTGATCACAGACCACCATAACAAATATAATGAAAAAGTTCAAATATTAAAAGAAATACCAAATGTAACATATAGATACAAAGTGAGCAAATGCTATTGGAAAAATGGTGCTGATAGACTTGCTCGAGGCAGGTTTGCCACAAACCTTCAATTTGTAAAAAAGGCTATATCTGCAAAATGCAATAAATCGAAGCGCAATAAAGCAAGATGTGCCTATTAAGTCCCCGGCAATGAGAAAGAACGAAAGAGGGAGGGAGGGAAGGAGGAAGAGAGAGACAGGAAGGAAGGAAGGAAGGAAGGAAGGAAGGAAGGAAGGGAGGAAGGAAGGAAAGAACTGAGTTCAAATCCAAGTTCTTCCCCCCCTCATTAGCTATACAGCCAGGGGAAAATTAAACCCCTCTAAGCCTGTTTCCTTGTCTGTAAAATGGGGACAAGAGCCCCAACTTCATGGATTGTTGTAAGACAATCCATGGAATAATGCATGATACCCACTTGACACACTGAATACGTGTGAGCATTGAGTACAGTGTAGCCATTATTATTAACAACTTCATCATTATCACCATCATTTTCACCCTGGCCTGATGCTAACATGGCTTCCCCAAAAGAACTCCTCTAAAACCGCACCAGAAAAGAACTCCCTGATCCATGTTTGGGCCAACCTGCTATATTCTTAGACCCATGAGGCACTGTAGAAGGATCCTTGACCAAATAAAGTCCCAGTGCAAAAAGCCACCATTAAAATACTCTCCTTATAAACTCCTTGTACACTCACACGCAATTATTTATTCTCGTTAATCACATAAATATGTTAGAAGCACACTCTAGAGTAGGGGGAAAACAAATTAGGACAATCGTTGGGATATGGGGGGAGGGTATTTTTTTAATATCATCAGTGTCTGCTCTTCTATTATGTGAGCACAGAGATTATCAAGAGCTAGACAGACATTACATGCTATTGTCAATACTATCATGTCCATAACAAGAATCTAAAGACATAAATTCTTGCAAAGCCTTTCTGTACCCAGTTCATCTATGTCACCATTCACGGCATTACTACGTAGAAAAGGAAAATGGTACAAAATATTATACCCAGTTCTTCTTAATCACTGTGTTTTCAGTAATATTTTATTTTAGATTCTTCACGCAGTCTAGGAGCTAACATAAAAGTAACACACTGGAACCCATCCATGAATGCTTGAGGAAATGTGCACAGAGTATTTTGTTTTGATTCCTCAGCCATGGTAATAGACAGAATATTCATGAAACCCTTGTACTTAAAAATGTTCCATGGCCAGCCAATATTTGCCAGAATGATACTGCCATATAGTCAGCAATGGAAAAATAAAGTCATGAGAAAACACAACCATTCTCATCTTTCCCAGAAGGATGGCCAGGATATCTGCTTTCCTGTGCCACAGAGGCTGACACCAGCTACGAAAATCACAACGTTCCCCTCACTTGAAAGCACACACGCACAGGAAAGGAAAACAAAGGTGTTCCAATGATCTTCCCCGAACCCAACAGACTGTTAGAAATTCACCAGGCTTCTTTCACCTTTAAATTTGTTCTCCTGCAAAAGCACAGTTAGTAAATGAGTTCATGCCATCGAAAACGCAAAAAAGTAGTAGAAAACCCAACTGTCCTAGAATAATAAAGTAGAAGAAATTGTTCGTGAGTCGGGGACAGAAGGGAGGAATCGAGGCTGACAAGAGGATAACGTTGCTAGCGCGTCATTAAACTCGAATGTGAGGGCGACAGCTGATTGGCTGTGAAGCATATGGAATGGAATCATAGCACTTAGGATTTACCCATGTCTTACCAGAACAAAACAAAGATTTATGTTAGGAAATATTCCCACATGGCTTTCAGAAAACCTGATCAATTCTCAAGAAACTGAACCAAAGCAGTCTTTGAGGCGTACATAAACTAGAGACACATAAGTTACAAATCAGACCTTTCTCTCCATCTGAAATGTGTCATATGTGAAAGAAACTTCTATCAGCATTAAGGATCATCAATTACTAATGCCACAAACACAGTCCATTTAGTGGAATTTAATTCTTTTCATACCTCTGTTTCTACACCAGCTAGTTATCCTTCTCTACAAGCAGCACACTCCAGGAGTTAAGAACACAACCCCTGGACTCAAACTTCCTGCATCTGCCACTAACTCTAATTTCTCCATCTGTAAATGAGGAACATAACTAAATGAGTTAAGGCAAGTAAGACACTCATGTTTCTGCCTGGTCTTGACACCGTTTTAATCTTTCTCATCTTCTCTAGTCCTAGTATATCTTTCTTGGGCAGAAAACAGGCAGAATGGATATCTTTGCAGAGTGATTCCAACATTGCTTTATGAAAGAAATGCAAACGTATGCCTGCTTTGATTTCATTCACTCTTTAACAAATATTCATTAAGTTTCTACTATGAGCCCACAGGTACCCTGCTAGAAGTCGGGACATACCAATGAACAACAACAGATACAGCAACCAAGACACAGTCCAGGCCCCTTTCCTCCATCACATATTCCTCAGTGGTGCTCTGTAGACGCAGCTTGCTGAGCATAAAGAATGTGGAGTCGCCATTAAGGAAAAATTCCTAGTACATGTGCTTCAGAGCCGGCCATGTTTACTGTCTTTAATCTGTGAACTAGTGACATACACCTAGCTAAGACCCTGCTTTTGAGATCCTTATATGCTTCTACAACACCTTATATGTCCATCTGTTAATTGCATACATATTTATTCAACACTTACCAAGAGCCAAAGGCCAGACTTGACCCTGGGTAGAGACTAGTGAGAAAGGCATGGTCCTTCTCCAATGTAGAATCTTGCATTTTAATGAGATTTTTTTTTTAATTGAAGTGTAGCTGATTTACAATACTGGTGTTAGTTTCAGGTG
Source organism: Tursiops truncatus (assembly GCF_011762595.2). Lineage (NCBI taxonomy): Eukaryota > Metazoa > Chordata > Mammalia > Artiodactyla > Delphinidae > Tursiops > Tursiops truncatus. The sequence goes on along the minus strand of NC_047043.1, from coordinate 82,370,396 downwards.
TACAGGATAGCAATTCATCTTTTTTTGAAGATTATAATCCATTATAGGCTATTATAAGATATTGGGTATAATTCCTGTGCTATACAGTAAATCCTTGTTGTTTATCTATTTTATGTATAGTACTTTGTGTCTGCGAATTCCATATAGAATCTTGCATTTTAGAGATGAGTGCACAGACGTGGTCCAGAGGGCAAACACAACTGACCCTAATTCATACCATTAGGAAGGGCAGCACTGAATTAAAAACCATGCCTAATGCCAAATGCAAGTACGTCCCCTCCTCAGGGATTTTACTCTTCCTGCTGTCCCCTTGGCCTATAACGCTCTTCCCCAGACGGTTGCATGGCTTACTCTTCAGTCAGTTAATTCACATCTCCATTTAAAAGGAACCTCAGAAGCGAGGTCTAACCTCTGAGCCTCAAATGAAATAGGAACTCCTCCTGGCTTTATTCCTCTTCATAGAACTTTCCACTCCTACCAGGACGTTAACTCCAATAGGGCACGTATCTTTGCCCATTTTATTCACTGCTCTATCCCCAGCACAGGGACAGCACTTGGCACAGAGTAGGTGCTCAATAAATATGTGTTGGGTGAATAAGCACAGTGTTCTTTTGACCTACCCTTAGGCACACCCATGTCACTCCTGCTGAGGAAGCTTACAACCCTGAGACTGCAGAGAAGAGGGACAATGACAAAAATTCAATTCATGAAACGTGAATGCTATGGAAAGAGCTGAGTGGCTGGGAAGCATGCGGAAGGTGACTGCGGCAGTAGGAAAATATGCCCAAGTGTGATTTATGCTAAACAGCATATGAGTTAGAGTGGTGTACCAGTGTGGCATTAAGTAACAACAGTCACATATCAAGAAATGGAGGGACACAGGGAACATGACATTCAGCCTCAATGTCATGCAGACACAGGTGGTGGGAGGGTGTGGTGAACTAGATACAAACCCATCCAAGGGCGAATGTTGGCCCATATTTGTTGAGCCTTCAGATTTTTAAAAAGAATAAGTAAATCCTGAAGAGAATATAGAAATTAATGATGCCACATTTTGATCAATTCAGAGTTGTTTTCAACACTACTCAGGCTACACTAACATCTAACAGCACCATTCAGAACAGAAGGTCCCAGACCAGCAGCAACTATTGTCTTCTCTGACCCTGTCCCCAGGAGTCACAGCAGTGCCACATGCAGGGCACTGAACAATGTCTTCTTGGGGGTCTTTGCAACTGGCATATAAACTCTAAGAAGGTTCATGTTTTCCTAATCTTCCCTCCTAGAACTGAATGAACAAATATTCCGACTTAACTTTTCAGTTCTTCTTTTTTTAATTTTATACTGGAGTACAGTTGATTAACAATGCTGTGTTAGTTTCAGGTGTACAGCAAAGTGATTCAGTTGTACATATACCTGTACCTACTCTTTTTGAAATTCTTTTCCCATTGAGGTTATTACAGGATATTAAGCAGAGTTCCCTGTGCTGCACAGTGGGTCCTTGTTGGTTATCTATTTTAAATATAGCCATGTGTACATGTCAATCCCAGACTCCCAATCTATCCCTCCCCACCGCGACCCTTCTCCCCCGGTAACCGTAAGTTCATTCTCTAAGTCTGTGAGCAGTGTTTCTGTTTTGCAATCTAAAAATAATGATACAAATGAACTTATTTACAAAACAGAAACTTTTCAGTTCTTAATGAGAGATCATGGGATGCCAACCAATCTTAGGTACAAGACAATGTTTTCTCAGAGTCTCTATGAAGAATTACCAAAACAAAACAAAACAAAACCCCAGCAAAAAACTGCAGAGCTCTGGATGGTACTAGAATCAAGCAGACTCTAAAATAGGTCAGAGAAAGAGCTGTAATTGTTTTAAATTCTTACCAGGCTAAAAATAAAATGATCGGGGGGGGAAAAAAATCACACTCTTATTTTTCTTTTATGTATACCTTGTTTGTTCCCCCAAACAAACTTAAAGCAGCTTACGTAAAAGCACACAACACCCCAAGACGAAACAACAGAAAACTAACATGCACAGGTGAAGAAAACAGGATGAAAGACAATTCAAGAGAAAAAAGAATTGAATGACCCTAGGGATAAGATTCGTTCACAAAAGGCAAATAAGAGTCTGCACGTTTTTCTAAAGGTGAGTCACAAACTGCTTTCTAAGCCACGGGGCACAGAGTCCAAGGTCTACAAGGGCCAAGCGGTTAAAGTAAGGAGGTAAAACAAAGGGAAGAGTGCATGCTTTGTTTTAAGGAAAATGGCATTACTTTATTGGATCCCACGGTTGCCATGGAGACATGTGATCCCAGCATTGCCAGATCTGATTTTTCAATAGATGCTGGAAATTCAAACACACTTGTGCGAAATCTTCTCATTTTCCACTGTTGGCAAACTAGTTTTCTTTTGGTTTAAAAAAAAAAAAAAGTATGGGTTGAAGAAAACATGCCTGTGGCCATAAAGAGGAAGAAGACATGATCAGTTACATGACTAACTCTATCCATAAAATAAAAACCCAAAGTTGAGTAGAAGTACAGTCATTTGTGGTATCAAAACCAGAGAGACACTTCTCCCAAGGATCTTCATAAAGAAGACACTGGAATATCCACAAGATAGGCACCCCATACAATCAGGATTCATGGGGCTCTATCTCATGATGACCTTCCAAGGAGACCGAGAGCATAATACTAAGTGTAATGTAATAAAACTAACTGCTGGGGTTGGGGGGAAATGGGGTGGGGGGTAGGGGCAAATTGTCAGGTTTAGAGATATCTGCTGGTCTGGATTATTTCAGGTACAGATTTTACAGATTTCCCTTGACTATTTTTTAACCAGTGAGCACTTTTGATAAATATAAAATCCTCACGCCTTTCTTTAATGTTATTTGACAAATCAGAGTAAAAGCTACCTTGGAAAATGGTTTTTCAAATGACATTGCCTTCTGTTTCTCTGTTGTTTTTTTTTCGGAACGCGGGCCTCTCATTGTTGCAGCCTCTCCCGTTGCGGAGCACAGGCTCCGGACGCGCAGGCTCAGCGGCCATGGCTCACGGGCCCAGCCTCTCCGCGGCATGTGGGATCTTCCCGGCCCGGGGCAAGAACCCGTGTCCCCTGCATCGGCAGGCGGACTCTCAACCACTGCGCCACCAGGGAAGCCCCGACATTGCCTTCTTTCCTCATTGCTTTACTAGAGTATTCGGAATAACAGATAAACCTTTATCCTTCAGACTGTAATCCATAAATATTGGTTTTTCTCAGCAGCATTTGAGAAGTACTGAGTAGAACCAGATGCAAGGTTACATCCCCTGACGAGGATCTGGAGTGAGGTATTCTATGGGACCATTAAGTTCAAAGCCATTTGCTTTACTGGACAGTCCATCTAGCAGTAGGATTGAACTTTGTGGATGTTGAAGAACCTGCCATTCACCAGCCAAGGAAGGATACAAGGGTAGGACCAAATGTCTCCACAAAAAAAAAAATTCTGTATCTGTTGCAGGTCACCAACAAAAGGCCAAGCAAGCTCTAGTCCACACGGTGACACACAGTGATGATCCCTGGAATCCCTGGGGTGCTGAAAGGGTGGCTGGGTTCCAAACTGGGCTCTTGACATACCTAGAACTAGTGCAACTTTATTTCATCTGTCTCATGTAGAGTTAGTTCTAATGCTTGTTTTGAACATGCAAATCTGTTTAAAAACATGATTGACACATCAGGGGACAATTTGAGCATAACGCACAGGAACTTGAGTTTCCTTATGTATGACTTGGTCCACAAGAAACACTAGGTGAACACAGAAAACCACACCCACCTGAGTCAGGCAGTAGAGAAATACACAAAACTTAGACACCGCAAACACCTGCCCGCTACCCTCAGTTTACCATACGTGCTGCACACCACAACCACCCACAGCTTTGCTACAACTTTCCACCCAGTTTAAGACCAGCTTCCTTCCACCACCTCACCATGGTTTACAAGCTGCCACCCTCCCCTCAGCCACCTCCCCAAGCAAACACTAGGTCATTTCAAGGCAAAGCGCCAAGTTTATGTGGTACTTGTATACTGCCTAACCATTTAGCAAGTGTAAAACTCTACTGCTTTTCTAAGGTTCCTAGCTTTCCTTTTTTTATGTTCTTGATGAAGTTTTTGAGTATTGTGCCCCAGCTCCGCTTTTCCTGTAGACTCTGTGCTATCTATTGCATGATTTTCCATCATCTAGTGATTGTTTTAGAAATGCGTACGTTGTATTAGGGAAGAACGGCCAATACTGGGATACTAAATAAAATGTTATTTGAAAGAAAATGATTTCACTAGAATGTAAGTTCTCCTCAAAGCTACCATGCTGCTCCCCCAACTCCAGGGGATACCATTCACGTCATATAAGATGTGTATCATTTTCATTATAAATTAACTAACTCGGCATTTAACAAATTGTTATGCGAAGCCTCATATGTGTCATGAAAGGACTACACTTCAAAGGATGCATGTGTTCACTTTGCAAAAGTAAAGGAAAACAAAAAAATACATAAAAAAATAAAAATCATTCATCATCTTAATACACAAGCATTTTAATGTTCTTCCTTTCAGTTTTTTCTCTTTGCACATATAACACCACTATCCCTGCCATGTGCACTATTTTGCCTGGTCTATTTATCTTATCTTGGCTTTAAATTGGTCTGCCACTTCTAAATCAAATATGCTTACATTTCTTTAAGAAAAAAAAAAAAAACTGTTGTCAAATTGACCCAGTCATTTAACATTAACTGAGCACGTACTATCTGTTGAGCACCATGCTCTGTGACATGCAAATTAGAATATTCAATAGACTGGGCTTAACCACCTAGAGAATTTCTTAAAGTTTCCAAATTTGGCATAGTTACAACATTTCTTGCCCTTAAGATTAATTACTATTTTCATTCTAGTTCTAAGATTGGTTAAAAATATAAATTACATAAATAGCACATTTGGAAAAGAAAATGGACTTGTATTATCAGCCGCCTGCAAAGTACAGCTTCAAGAATTGCATTCTGCCCTTTTATCTGTCACCTTTCCAAATACTGTACCACTAAAATTAACGACACAAAACAAAGCTGCATCTGAATATTTCTAAGTAGTAAATACACACATTAAAGTGTCATGGTGCTTCCTTCGACAGTACATGTACTAAAATTGGAATAATACAGAGAAGATTAGCATGGCCCCTGCACAAGGATGACACGCAAATTCATGAAGCGTTCCATATTTTGAAGGATATATGTATAGCTGATTCACTTTTTTATAAAGCAGAAACTAACACACCATTGTAAAGCAATTATACTCCAATAAAGATGTTAAAAAAAAAAAGTATTATGAAGTCTGCCTACCAATTTTCCCTCTTTATTTGTCCAGCAAGGTTATTTTAAGATTTTATTTTGTTTGTGTGTGACTATGGATTTAAGAGTTTAGTAAATTATGTGGAAGATACAGATACACATAAATATATATAGGTGTGTGTTTATGTGTATGTGTGTGTGTGTGTGTCTCTGTGTATATCAAAGACTGGGCTCAAATATATATATTCTTGAATTTTCTTTTCTACAAAATGTGAAATATACATGTAGTTCTATATATTTAAGTTAAATTGGCTAACAAGAAACCAGGTGTAGAAAGCTGTTTGGGGTTGTATCTTCTCTTGCCAGTTGGTGAGATGCTGGGAAACACTAAGAAATGAGGGCAATAAGGACAAAATCAAAAGAGGTGAGATAATCTAGACACATAATAGTGTGCTCTAAAATCACTGATAAATGATTTACTCTTTTCTTTAAAAATTTTTTTAAATAAAATAAATTTCAAAAAAATTTTAAATAAGCTACTTGGCTAAGTCATTATTCAGGTTCCAAACCAGGGGACGGAGGGAACACTGGCAAAGGTCACAGGGTTACATCTTCATATGCCACTCAGGTGCCAGCCTCCACCATATTTTATGCTTCTCCCTCTCTCATTGAAAAAGACCACTGTCTTATTATGATAACAATTTCCAGGTGGAAGCTAAGCCTTCAGTCAAGATTCCTGTCCCTTTCAAAGTACCTGTGTGTGTGTGACGTGGTAGATTAAGGTGTTCCAGCTCACCCTGGGCAATAGCTTTTCTCAAACCTCACAGCAATTCATCTTGGGTACCCATAGAGGCAGTCCTGGAACGGCTGAGTTTGAGAAGGGGTGAAAGTGCACCCCATAACTTTTCCACCAAAGCACATCTCAGCAGAGGAGCCACATCCTTGCAAGGAGCCCTGGAAGCAAGGCCTAGGAGCATGGTCTGAATTCACCGTCAGCAAGGGAGAGGTCTCCTGGCAGCCTCACGTTTCATCTCACATTCTACTCTCTAACATACCCTTGCTTTTATCAGCAGGAAACAGTTCCTAAATCACCGACCAGTTGAATTATTGAGACTTTTGCACCCCTGCCCCAAATAGTCAAGAACTATTGATGCTCTAAAAAACACACGAGTCACTTTAACCTCCAGCTTCATGCAGCCTTTGGCACAGGGCTTCAGACTTCCACTAAGAACATAAGTGTTTTGACTTTTCAAAGCCCTGATGCATGTATTTTCTTTTTTAAAAACATCAACAGCAATTCCCTTACCCCTTTTTATCTATCAGTCTTTCTTGAGGAAGGACTACATTTAGAGCAGATCAATTTTCTCCCTCATGGGTACTGCACATGAATGAACGGAAATCTTGAGGCAAGTTCCCTTCTGAGCCCAGAGAGATGCCACTGCCGCTCGGAAAAGCTACCGGCCACCGACATGCCCCGTCCTCACATCACAGTGACTCCTTCAGCTTCAGAGGAAGGGAGAAGGGCAATATATCCACAAGCACGCCTGGCAGAGATGCAATTACGCCCCTCCTGCCCCTCCAGCCCCTCCAGCCCAGGCCCCTTGGCACCCTCTTCCATTTAGAGAGCTACTCAGACCCCATCATTCACCAGAGTGTCCTAAAAAGATACAAAAAAGATAAAGTCCTCAACTGTGCTAGACACCGGAAGAAAAAAAAGCAGCCACAAAATGAAAACTGCCTTTTAGAAGTAGTTATGGGTAAACATTAAAAAAAATATATCACATGATTTTGCTCCCCATACTGTAGCTAATGAAAAGGGGCATTTAGTATCCAGTGGGAAAAGCAGTGTTTTATAATTTCATCAGCAATTACTACAAAGCTCATCTGTAAGAGCTTGGCGAATCCTCACTTTTTCTGACCTCGAGAACCAACATTCTCTGAAGTCAGAAACCAGGGACTTATTCTAATGTTGAATGTTCTCCTGAGTCCCTTTAAAAGAAAAAAAAAGAAAAATGAACTTCACATTGACTGATGCATGACATTGTTTTAATCAAAAAAAAAAAAAGTGCAAGTTGAAACCATTATAACATGTCATAAAGCATCAGTAATAGCCACTCAGCAAGAACTAAACCATTTTTAAGGTCATAAACAAGCACGTACAGCGCACTACACTAATTTATTAGAAACATCCTCTTTAAAAGAAAGGGTCACAGAGGGCTCTGGCTCAATCACACTGCTCTCCACACGCCAGCCGTAGAACTTATATATGACCTTTGCAATTCCCCTTGAAAATCCCTTCAGCACTCAGACATTTCACTTTAAAAATTAGGGGGAGGTGAGGTAAAGCCATAAAAATCAGTAGCAGGCACACCAGAATATGCTGGAATAAGATAAACGTCTTTCTCATAGAAGAAATGCATGCACTATTAATGAAAAGAATCCAATGCAAAAGGCAACTAGTCACATCTCCTTGACCACTTATATTTTAAACCCAGAAAAGCAAAATCAGACTTACCCTTGGAAGCCATCCTATAGGCTGACTCAGAAACGTAGCCTGTCGACAAGCCAAAAACAGCTACAAACCAGGGCTCCAAAAACTCAGTGGGTTTAATCCTCTCATCCACCTACTAACCCCTGCTAGTACGTATGCATCTGGCTTTTGTTAAAGCACTTCTGCAAATGTACAGAGGATGAGTAATCGTTCAGACTTCGTAAAACATGCCAAACCCATCACTAATAACAGTAGTTTCATTTACTCATCACATTTTTGGGTGCCTTGATTTTATTTTTTTAAGAGAAATGAGTGTTTTTGCTGATGCAAATTCCCTGCCACTAGACCATGCACACATTATCCAAAAGGCAATAGGCTGCCTGGTGTGTGTATAACTTTTTCTGGGTCCTTGTCAGCAGTCAGAAATGTTGAACTAATATGTAAAGGCATAGCCTGCTTGATAAACTGTCTTTTAACATTAATAACACCACTATTTTCCTGAATAAACCCTCCAGCCAATTCTACTCTTTCTTTCATTGAAAAAGGCAATCATTTTATTATAATAATTAGAAATACGAATAAGAAAAATAAGAGATACTCAAGCATAAATTCACCTCTCACTGTCTCCCCATCCAATCCCTTCTCTTAGAGATATTCACTGTTGACAATTTTCAATGTATCATTCCCGAAATTTCTATGTACATAGTATGCATGTATGTATACACACACACACAAACATGCTTCAGAAAAAACTCTTGGGGACTGAGGAGTCTCAGACATCAGAATTTTCTAGATTTTGTAACAATAATGAAGTATATACAGAGTGTAATAACCCTAGTGAGATCAGGGCAACAGCTCATAATCAACCATATTAATTGAATATTCATGTTTTTTGGAAGAAATATTAAGCGGGATAATAAAGACTATAAATAGCCTCGTGTCATTTCAGGGCAGGTAATTCTGCCAAGTGAGACTTTTTTTTTAAAAAGTCATTCAACATTTAGAAACTTTTGAATTTTGGAATTGTGGATAAGGTATTTTAGCCCTATCATTTTTCTCCCAGTTACTTATCAAGTTTTGAAAACTTTTTTTTATTAAAAAGGTTCATGATAAGAAATTTTTAAAATACATATGAATAAAATTAAAGTCACCTGTAAAATCCCACCACACAGAGAATCGAGCTTTTATTCACTCGTGTTGAGTGCCTCCTGAGAGTACAGATTCAATAATCCGTGACACTAAAAATTTAAAGCAAACATAAATTCTATTTTCTTTCTTTTTTTTTTTATTGGAGTATAGTTGATTTACAGTGTTGTATGAGTTTCAGGCATACAGCAAAGTGAATCAGTTATACATATACATATATCCACTCTTCTTTTTTTTTAGATTCTTTTCCCATTACAGAGGCCATTACAGAGTATTGAGTGGAGCTCCCTGTGCTCTGCAGCAGGTTCTTATTAGTTATCTAGTTTATGTATAGTAGTGTGGATATTTCAGTCCCAATCTCCCAATTTATCCCTCCCCACATCCCCTGGTAACCATAAGTTTGTTTTCTACATTCGTGCCTCTATTGATGTTTTGTAAATAAGTTCATTTGTACCCTTTATTTCTTAGACTCCACATATAAGCAATATGATGTGATATTTGTCTTTCTGTGTCTGACTTACTTCATTCAGTATGACAATCTCTAGGTCCATCCACGTTGCTGCAAATGGTATTATTTTGTTCTTTTTTATGGCTGAGTAATATTCCATTGTATATATGTATCACACCTTCTTTATCCATTCCTCTGTTGATGGGCATTTAGGTTGCTTCCATGACCTGGCTATTGTAAATAGTGATGCAATGAACACTGGGGTGCATGTATCTTTTTGAATTATGGTTTTCTCTGGGTATATGCCTAGGAGTGGGATTGCTGGGTCATATGGTAGTTCCATTTTTAGTTTTTTAAGGAACCTCCATACTGTTCTCCATAGTGGTTGTACCAATTTACATTCCCACCAACAGTGTAGGAGGGTTCCCTTTTCCAAATCCTATTTTCAAACAAGGTAGAAAGTTATACCTGTTTTTAACTAATAATATCCACCTGGCAAAACTGTTCCCGAAAAAGATATGAACTCTTTCATTTACTCATTCATTGATTCAAACATTCATTGAGCTTCTATTATATGCCACACAACATGCTAAATACCAGGTATTTGGGTGGCCTGGATGTAGCATATAAAACTACCAGATATCAGATTAAATCTGAGTTTCAAATAAATCAGAAATATTTCAGTATAGTAAGTCCCACATTTGAGACATACATTTTTATGGATATAGTTTTTAAGTATTTGAGATATACTTATGCTTTTTAAATGTCCCACATTTGGGACACACTTATATTAAAATACTACTTGTTTTGATCTGAAATTCAAATTTCACTGGGTGTCCTATATTTCATTGCACAAAACAGGCAGAGTCCTTGCTGTCATGAACCCTCAGTCTAGTGCTAGGGAGCGGAGGACGGTAGGTGGACAGGTAATAAATAGGCAACCAACTACGTACACAGTGTAAATAGAAAAAAGAGCTATGAAGGTGATAAACTGAGCAATTAAGATGGAAATAAAGAAGAATATTATTTAAATACAGAGTTCTTAAGGAAAGGCTTGTCTAGGAAGCTAACTCTGAGGGAAAGAGCATGCTGAAGGAAATAAAAACCTCATAATAGAGCAGCTTGCACAAGACCTAGCCCATAGTATATGCTCAATAAATGTTCATTTCATTCCTTGGCAAGGCCGGGACTTCATCTCTTGGCTCACCCTAGTCTGGCCCTGTGCCTTGGGATGGAGAAAGATAATAAGAAGGGGTATAGTATATGTGGACACCAACGGCTTCCTCCTTCAGAAAGTCTGGCAGCCACCATCTGTCTACAACCTCATGAGAGATATTGAGCGAGAACTTCCCAGCACAGCCCTCTGGAATGCCTGACCCACAGAAACCATGATATTTTCAATCATTATGTTTTAGTATTATTTTTTAAGCAAAAATAGTAACCAAGTGTTGGCAAGAATGGGGACCACCCAGAACTCTCAGACACTGCTGGTGGAAATGTAAATTGAGGCAGCTGCTTTGGGAGACTGTTGGTGGTACCTAGGAAAGCCAGACATACATACATCCCGAGCACCAGCCCAGCTTCCATTCCCACTGGCACTGCTGCACTTCTGGTTCTCGCCATTTCCCACAACACAGCCCCTTCCTCCCTTCTCTGCTGGATTTGCAACACCTCCAGTACCAATTACACACACAGCCCCCAGACTGATCTTCCTAAAGCTCACCTTTCACGCTGCCATTTGGCTGCTCCAAAAGTCTTTCATATATAAACTTAATAAACAGTTGCTGATTGATTACTTGTAAGATTCAAATCTAGAGAGTTTGACTAACTTGGCACTGAGGAGGAAAAGACAGAAAGCAAATAACCCAGGCATTCAGAGACTTACAAGGCAGCTCCTTGAAATGCCCTCCAAAAAAATTAAACCACTGCCAGAAATCCTGATTGTTGTGAAATACATATGTGGAAATACATCTCAAGGACCTACTGCTATCCATTCAAATGGAATGTCTCCAAAAAAAAAAAAATTGAGTACTGTTATGATGGAGACAACCAAGATCAGATTTGCATAGTGAAGAATAAATTTCAAACCTGAAAGGTCTTCCGCTGCATGGAAAGGGAAGAGTAACAGTGTATAGAAAACAAAGAGGAAGAAAAAGAGAAAAAGGAAGGGAAGGGAAGGGAGGACAACCCTTAACCTTCTCTACAATTTTCTGTTAATGCCCTACTCTCTGATAATTGTCTGGGACCATATCATTAGTGGTGGTAATGGGAGGGAAAACCATAATAATTGTAACTACTCTGTCATTTACTCTGTGACTGCCACGTGCAGACACTATGCTGAGCCATAAGATGCTTATATTATCATCAGCGTTAATGCAACCAATATTTATGCCAGGCACTGTGCTATCTGCTTTACAAGCATCATCTTATTTCACCCTCACAGCAATCTTGCAAGATTAGATATTATTATTATTCCCATTTTACAGATGAGGAAACTGAGGGATGGAGAGGCCAGCTAACTTGCCTTAGGTTTTATCCATGAACACTTTGAGGGTCTAGGATAAAGTAAGATTCAATAAACGGTGAAAAACAATAAGAAAAAGATTAAAATGCCTCATGGGAATACTTGAAACATGGAAAGAAAAATAAAATACTGAAAATATTGGAAGTCAATTTATGGCAACATAAGAACTGACATTCATGAAACCACAACCGATGGGATGAAATACACACAGAACAACACGAGGAATCTCAGCTAAACTGGCAGAATTTAAGCTCCATTTTGTGCACTTTGAAAGGGAGAATCAGAGCCCATATTCATTCATTTATTCATTTATTTATTCATCAAATATCTACTGAACACCTACTATGTGTCAGACACTGTTTGAAGTGCTGGGGATACAGCAGTGAACAAAGAGACAAAAATCTCTACTTCTATGGAACATTAGGGTGAGAAAGGGAATATGGACAATAAACTTAGTAAATAACTAAGCCATCTAAGGTGTTAAAGGCAGCAAGTGCTAGGGTAAAAATAAAGCACCAAGGACCAAGATAGGGGCAGGAAGGGAATGCTATTTTAAATACAGTAGTCAGGGCAAGCCCAGAGGGTGACAATGGAGCAAAGGCTTAAAGGAGGTGAGGAGAGGAGCTCTGTGGATGGTTGTAGGTCAAGCATCCCAGACGGGGCCATGCCTGGCATGCCGGAGCAAAAGCGAGGAGGCAGGTCTAGCTGCCACAGGGAAGCCCAAGGGAGAAAACAGGAGATACAACCAGATTAAACAACAGAAGCCAAACTGCAAAAGGCTCTTTGCTCACTGGATACCCATGATTCTTCAGCTTTGAGGGTCATGAATTACTCAAAGAAGCTGATGAAAGCTAGGAGCCTTCACCCCAAAAAGTGCGCACACCAAAAATGCTGTCCTAATTTCAGAGGGTTGACATCTCCCTGCTAGACTCCCAGGATCTCAACAACATCCTAGAGGAGATCATAGTCCCTCCAGCTGAACCGAAGAAACACCCTGGATCTAACTTTGTATTTAATGACATCCCAAAGGGAGACAGCAGTTCAGGACAGTGGACACCAAGATTCCTCCAGTCTCTGAGGCTTTGCGTGTTCCAACGTCCTCACCAATCAGGGAGGTCATGCTCAAACACCAACAGCCCCGAGGGAAGCCAACTACATGCGTCACCTGGGGACTCTTTGCTAGTCACAGGGTTCAGACACAAAACTACATCACTAGTGACCTTAACATCCAAAGAGTAGAGGAATGCATGCAGTCATAGCCCAAGGGGAACTGGATGCATGTGGACCCCATCTACCGCCTTGCAGTTCATACGTGTGTGTGTGTGCGCGCGTATGTAGGTACACATATATTTATATATTTTAATTCTCTTCATACAAGCTAGAAGAGAGCAGAGATTGTTTTTTGTTTTGTTTCGTTTTGTTACTGCTGAATTCCCAGTGCTTAGACCAGTATCTGGCCCACAGTTAGATGCTCATTAAATAAATAATGGTTGAATGAATGAATAAATCCAAAGAATTACTTCTTTGCAAATCACTCTAGGAAATCAGTGGATCAAGATGTCACAACTGAATAGACAGAATAGTTATGTTGGAAAGGTTCAAGGATATGGTTAACTAGGGATTAGAAAAGCTTGATGCAACATGAGCACAGTATTCCATGTCATAAAACATGCTTAGGGAAGATTAGAAATTATACCAGCTTTCTGCCTCAGTCACGCAAGTTTCTCACCAATGCTTCTCAAACCATTTGTAATTTGTGGTTTGCATCAGTTTGTCTGTTTTTTTTTTTTTAATTTCAAATCCAACACAGACCAATACTTTTTTTCTTGGTGGTATGCAGGCCTCTCACTGTTGTGGCCTCTCCCGTTGCGGAGCACAGGCTCCGGACGCACAGGCTCAGCAGCCATGGCTCACGGGCCCAGCCACTCCGTGCCATGTGGGATCTTCCCGGACCGGGGCACGAACCCGTGTCCCCTGCATCGGCAGGCGGACTCTCAACCACTGCGCCACCAGGGAAGCCCCAGATCAATACTTTTGTAAACATAATAAAAATGAATTCTAAGACAAATGAAATGAAAAACAAAACAGACACACAAATATGCAAGCCCAAATTTGTATTAGATTCAAGAGACCTAAAAATCACTCTGTCCAATTGTTATAAAGGTTTCTGAACACTCAATATCTGTTCATACCTCACTGCTGACCGACACATAGTTCATGAAACAGTCTAGTCCATGAATCATACTTGGAGTAGCATGACTCAGATCACACGCACACACGCGCGCACACACACACACACACATATATAGGAGATTCCAGCATTCACTTCAGATGCTAATGCTTTTGCTTTCCAGCTGATAATGAGAAAAAATAACGTTCTGCTTCTATTACATTTCTGTCACATACTTATTTCAACTATCTAGGAATAAAATTATCAACTCCATGATGCTCATTAATATCAAACTCCAAGAATATGTTAAAATATTGACTACACCTCACTTCAAATTATCCCAAGATTTAAACATAGAAATTAGGAACAGATTGTTCATTTTATAGCAGATCCTACATTTAGTAGAATAATTATAATGAGATATATTTTAAGTATCTAAATATGATGGTGATTTTATATTACTCCATTTAAAAAATGTAGTCTTTATATATTTACCTCCTATATCTATATATCTGCAGCTTTTCAGAAATATATTTATTGTGCAAACTAGTATAAAGAGGTTTTTAAAATGCTACTAAAATGATATACGCTTGGGCCACAAGTATTTTCCTTTACCTATTCTAAGTTTGTTAACATTACCTACTTGAAAATTATCCTATATAACCTAAATAAAATTGGATTAAATATAATTTATAAACAAAACCAACATATGACTCTTCTAAGAAGTAAACAGATTATCCTTTTCTTTTTTCTTTAAATTATCCTTTATCCCAAAATACAACCTCTGAAACTATATAAACATAATCCTGAAATTTCTAGCCATTCACAAAGCTTCCTTAGGTCGGAATGAGTTAATGATTTTCCTCACAGTCCAACTAAACGTGCATTCCACAGGAAAGCCTGCTTGAGGCTGAACACAGAGTCAATACTCACTAATTCACTTCTTAGCTGGCACCCAGGCAAGTAATCCTAACTTTGGGCCAACTGTAAATAAAGGCAAAGATATTCCTGATGGTACTTATGACATGAATTTTCTAGAGGTAGAATTCAAGACTGTTGCCTTCAAGCCCCACAGAGCTTCTATCACATCATCTGGCAGAAGGAGTAAATAATATTGAATTACAGAAGGAAACTGTTGATTCCTCATTTCTTACAGGTCACTGAGGCTCAGATATACAAACCCCTTATTGCAAGGATTTTGCATCTTTGGGCAAAGCAAAGTAAAACAGCTGATTAAGGCAAAATAAGAAAAAACAATAAGCAAATGGTATTATAACGGTGCACCTATACAGCAAAAACCGAGAAGTTAACTCAAGAATGAAGTCTGGTAAAAAAAAAACAAAACTCTTCTTCAATACCTGCACCTATACCTGGATTATAATAGGCAGGTAATAAGTGCAGTATTGGAGGAAGTAAGATAAAGAAGATTCAAACAAAGCAAGTGCAAGCTCTGAAAAACATAAAAACACTGTGCACAACAACAGAATGCAGACGGTGAATTATGCTGATGCTTTGTTACAATTTAGAAAAGCTTAACTTGAAACAAAATAGCAACTTCCATTCTTTGAGAACTTACTATGTATCAAGCACTGTGCAGAGCATCCATCATTCCATGCGATTTTTTCCAAAACCCTGCAAGACTGGAATTAGTACGCCCACTACAAATAAGGAGACAGGCTCAAGGATGGAAATAACTTGACTGAGATTAAAGTCAAACACATTAGATTAATGTGTTTGTCTAATTCCAAGCTTGTGCCCTTAACCTCACATCTCACTGTCTTCCAATGTCCAAACATTAAGAAATAATAATGACGATGACAAATGTTCATAGCTGCACCATTTGTAAATGCCCCAAACTAGAAAACTCCCTAAATACCCATCAACAGGAGAATGGACAAATAAATCTCAAAAAATTTATGCAATGAAATACCATATAATCATGAAAGTGAATCAGCTACAACTATCCACAGCAACACAGATGAATTCCTCAAACATAATCATGATGAATAAGTGCCAGGCACAGGTAAGTACCTATGTGTGGCTGTATGACTGAATCCATTTCTATAAAGCCCAAAACAGGCAACATTAATCTATGCTGTTAGGAGTCAGGATGGTGGCTACCATTCGGAGGGGTAATGACTAAAGGACACAGGAAGGGAGCATCTGGGGTACAGATGTCATTTGATTAATTGATCTGAGCGCTGGATAACAGGAGTCCAATTTATAAAAAACTCATCATCCTATACACTTAACAATAAGCACACTTTTCTCTACATAGATTACACTTCAATAAAATATTTTTTAATCAAAAGAAGATGCACCTACTTAAGGCATTTTCTCCTTTATCCTTTTAATGTATTTAGACTCAAATATTCTTTAATAATATATACTATATTATATATATATATACTATATATATATACTATATACTATATATATATATATACTATATCTTCCCAAGCTTTACAAATCTTAAGTACAAATGTAAGAATTTGTAGTAAATTCTTGAAATGTAAGAATTTGAAATAAAATATTTTTTAATCAAAAGAAGATGCACCTACTTAAGGCATTTTCTCCTTTATCCTTTTAATGTATTTAGACTCAAATATTCTTTAATAATATATACTATATTATATATATATATATATATACACTATATATATATATATACTATATACTATATATATATATATATACTATATCTTCCCAAGCTTTACAAATCTTAAGTACAAATGTAAGAAAATAAATCATTAGAAGAATGGAATAATGCCATTTGTAGCAAAATGGATGAAGCTAGAGATTACCATCTTAAGTGAAGTAAGTCAAAGACAAATATCACATGATATCACTTATATGTAGAGTCTTAAAAAATGATACAAATGAACTTATTTACAAAAAAGAAATAGACTCACAGACATAGAAAACAAATTGATGGTTACCAAAGGAGATAGCGGGGGAAGAGGGGAGGGTAAGTTAGGAGTTTGGGATTAACATATACACACTACTATATATAAAACAGATAAACAACAAGGACCTACTGTATAGCACAGGGAACTATACTCAATATATTATTAACCCGTAATGGAAAAGAATATGAAAAAGAATATATATATATGTATACGTATAACTGAATCACTTTGCTGTACACTTGAAACTCACACAACATTGTAAATTAACTATACTTAAATAAAAAAAAATTATAAAAAATAAAAATCATTAGAGATTTTTAAATAGACTGGAGTTGGGGGAAAACAACTGACTAGGAGTCCAAAAACTCTGTCTGGGTGTATTATTCTGTTCTCTCAATGCATACTCTTGAGAGGAAGGCATTTATCCTCACCTGTGGTCAGTATCCTCATCCAAAAACTGAAGGAATCAGACCCAATAATCCTCAAGGCACCTCACAGTCTTTTTTTCTGAGCCCTACACTTGCTCGTATCACACTGCTGCAGCATTCACACAGAAAAGGGGAACAAAAGAGCAACTGCTTGCAACTCTATCACATGATACAAGGGTAGAAGGAAACAAACTTGACATGTACATTTAATCAACCTTTGATTATCAATGTAAGATATTACAGCTCTGCAGACAATCCCCAGAAACTGAATTATATCACTCACCACTGGATCTCACAGCAGCCTTGTTCACACACAAAGGTCCCACACAAAGCAGTATGGTCAAGTTGTCAGACAAAATCTTTTATGGATTTTTTACTCTAGGGTCATCAGCACCACCAACCTCCACGTTTACCACAGATAATTGCATATTTCCAGTTTTCCCTAAGATCTGGTCATTCAATCAGAAAAACGCAGAGAAATATACAATAGCTTATGTTGCAATACATTCTGATTTCATGCTCCTTTGTACAAATCCATTAGACCCTCTTACCTTCTTGCCATGCAAGAACAGAAACCTAACGCTGCTGGTGGGACCCTGTATTAGTCAGGGCCCAATCAGGAGAGAGAAGCCACACAGTAATTTGAATGGAGGAAGTTTAATATAAGGAATTATTAACTGTAACAGGGAATTAGCTTATAAGAAGTAAACAAAACTCTAAAGAATATAGGAATGGCAGATATAAGGAGCAGTCACTACCCTTAGGGCTCAGAGTCTTCCTCCCCAGGGCTGAGATCCAGGTCCTTTGAGCTCTCTGCACGGCAGGAAACTCACTGCGGTGCTGCACCTGTGGAACTTACTGGACTCCATCCTCTAGGATGCCAGGGAAGGCTATTCACAGAGAGGTGGCCCACCAGAGGCACTCCGCTCCAAATGTCCTCAAGTAAGAACGCCAGAGGAAGCTGGTGGCTACTACATGCAGCTCTGGCCACCAGTCACTACGGGAACCAGGCACTGGAGAAACACCCATCCATTCAGGGCCACGGGCACTGCAGGAAACAAACACTGACAAAACCGATTTAGAGGGAGGAAAATTCACTTTCCAAGAGGCAGACAAGTCTGACAACAGCAGGAATAAAAGAACTACTTCCAAGTCAGGTGCAGGGTTCTTGTTTCCTGGGATACATCTCAACTGTCCTCTTTTTACTTGTATGCTGAGTTGATCCCAAATCACTTTTTAGATGGTCCTTAGCATGGCACAGCTTTGCTAATACCAGTCTCCTGACAAATGATGACAGACTTTGAATATAAAGTCACTCACTGAGCCATAAATAGCGTTGCTCATATTTTGACCTTTGCTTAGCCATTCACACGAATGTGGTAACTGTTCTGTAACAGGATAATTTCAGGCCTGTGTGTGTGTCATTAGTGGTCTTTTGCCCAAGCTCTGGTCATTCTGCTAACCAAAATGCAGGCTGGAGAGCATCTTTGGAACCAGAAAAGAAATTATATTCAACTACTTATATGCTAGGAGAGCAGGATTAATGATCAGGTAGTGTCATAAAGGATTCCAACAGCAGGAAAGATCCAAAATAAACAAGCGAACACTGGTCAATAAGTCACTTTGGTACAGATCACAAAACGCAGGCGTTCTAGAGAACATCAGATCTGGGGAAAAGGCCTTGATGCTAAAAGAAATAAAATAATCATAATCCATATTTCCAGAAAAGAGGAAAAAAGCATAAAAGACTAAGGTTCAAAACCCAACTATATGGTGCATATAAGCAACTAACCTTAAGTAGAAGGACACAGAAAAACTGACTGAAAAGGTAGAATGAAAATAAACATTCCATGGGAATTCCCTGGCAGTCAGTGGTTAGGACTCTGCGCTTCCACTGCAGGAGGCACGAGTTTGATCTCTGGTTGTGGAACTAAGATCCCGGAAGCCATGCAGTGTGGCCAAAAATAAATAAATAAATAAAAATACCACTCTCTCACTTTGTCCCAGCAGCATTGACATATATACACTACCAAATGTAAAATAGACAGCTAATGGGAAGCAGCCACGTAGCACAGGGAGATCAGCGGGGTGCTTTGTGACCACCTAGAGGGGTGGGATAGGGAGGGTGGGAGGGAGACGCAAGAGGGAGGGGATATGGGGATATATGTGTACATATAGCTGATTCACTTTGTTATACAGCAGAAACTAACACACCATTGTAAAGCAATTATATACCAATAAAGATGTTAAAAAAATAAATAAATAAAATAAAATAAAATGTTATTAAAAAAAAGAAAGAAAAGAAATATTCCTTGTGAACACCAACCTAATTTAGGACTCAATAAGCCTGAGTTGAATAATGAATGAATTTCAGTTGGGGCCAAAAGAGACTTTGGAAAAGAAATAAAATAGAAAAATAAGGAAATCACAGGGAAAAGCAAACACTGTTCTGTATTTGTGTGTGGGCGGGTGGGAGGGTGAATTTGAAATCTGGGAAATAACTTAGTCACCGTTTCACAGCACAGTCCAAGGAAGGAAGAATAGAGGGTGAGACGCACAGAACCCCCTCTGTTGCTCTCTATCTCACACTCAGCTGCTTTGTCTTCCTGGGACTTAACCTTCCAGTTTCTTATTTCCATTCGATTTGGTTAGGTTTGGTCTTTTTTTTTTTTTCCATAGGAAGCTAAGCTCTTTGAAGGCAGAAATGTCTCTCTTTTTTTTAACTTTATTTCCCCAGTATCTAGGACAGTGCTAGGAACAGAACAAATACTCAAGAAATATTTGTTGGGTGAACTAACAAAATCTAAGAAAGGAACTTTTATTTGATTATATATTGAGTATCACGTGTTACATAGCAAGCACATTCTAAACCACGGGCCGGTAAAAATTTTACGCTTGGTGGGCCCCACATGGTCTCTGTTGCATGTTTTTTTGTTTTTATTTTTACCTTAAGTGTTTGAAAACAACTATTAATTGTAAAAACCATTCCTAGTTCTATGGCTAATACACACATACATACATATATACATACACACATACACACACAATCAACTTAATCTGGCTTGTATTCTGCTTTCATGGACAGATTTTTTTTTCTTTCCTATTCTAAACAGAGTATTCAGGAGCTAATATTAGCTTTGCTGCTATCTACCTATGTGTTCTTTTAATTTCTTCAGTCTAATTTGATCCTATTGAAGGAAAACAATAAATTCAAGGGCCTGAAACAATAAAACACAAGGTAAGCAAGTTCAGAACTGCAAGACAGAAGCCACCTTGAATCCAAGCGTACAGTTTCTGCCATCTCTCCTTGCTTCCCATACGTGCTACTCACTAGATTTTAAGTTTCAGCAACCTCATTAGTTTTTCAGGCTTTATGACTCAAAGCTTAGGGGGTGGGGGGAGAGGGCAGCGACCCACAAAACAAAGACTTCAATGTCTCCAGAAGTTGAGAAAATTCCAGCATTGTCAGGACAGATGCTATTAATAACCCGTTTAATGTGTACGCTCCTGAATGCATTTTCTACGGCGAATATCTGACCTACGCTTCTGAATTCCTGGCTTCCGCAATGGTGAAGGCGGCAAGCAGCTAAAAGTCTGACGACTAAAGGGGGAAAAACAATGAACTCCGCGCTATTACTATTTTATAACATCCGCCACCATGTGACAGAATTAAAAGGTTCCTGTTTTTGACTCACCTTCGACAAGAAAGTACCTCATTGCTATAAGCTTTGAGCTTAAGTTACTGGAAAAATGTAGGGTCGGAAAATATCCTACAACAAACGCTTTAAGAGAAAAAAAAAAAAGTTATGGAAAACCCCACTTAACTTTTTTCCAGAAAAACCCACACACACAGGAATAGATGCCAAGCACTCACATTGAATGTGTGTATACATGGCCTATAACTGCAAATATATTCTATGCTTACGCTATTCTCTATTGCACAAGAGTAGGGCTCTTCGGGAAGGAAGGTATCTTGACCTGCCTGCTGTCCAAAGGACAGCGTGCTGGGCAGCCCGGCATTGCCGCAGAACCTCTGCAGTGATGGATGACAATGGACTCTGCAAGCCCTGCACATTACCTCCATTCCATTCATGGATCCCAACCAAATTAATTTTCTCCTGTGCCAATTCTATCACATCCCCTGGGTTTACAAAGAAGTTTTACCAGGCCATCAGAACCCAAAAGGGAATGAACGTTTTCGTCCTGGCAGAAACTTAAAATAGAGCTTAAAAATAAAACAATGGGAATGAATTTTTAGCTCTGCAAAGCTCTTAGTTTCTAGAAATTTCTTGTACAACTGAAAAAATCCCACTCTTGCTTTTACTGCTCCATTTAAATGGCAAGTTATGAAGAAACTCATTTAGAAAGTTCAAGCTTTTCATTCCAGATCTGAACTGACATGTATTAAAGTAAACAGTCACGTCAAAGTATAAGTAGGACCAAGTTTCATGTAGATCCCTGGTAAAGATTCTACCCCAAACAGCACTGCCCAACAAAAATATAAAGCGAGCCACATACGTAAATTTAAATTGTCTAGTAACCATATTAAAAAAAAAAATGAAGCAGGTGAAATCAATTTTATCTTATTTTACCCAGTGTGCCCAAGAGTATTTCCACATTAATCAAAATTAAAAATTATTATGAGGGCTTCCCTGGTGGCGCAGTGGTTGAGAGTCCGCCTGCCGATGCAGGGGACATGGGTTCGTGCCCCGGTCCGGGAAGATCCCACATGCCGCGCAGCGGCTGGGTCCGTGAGCCATGGCCGCTGAGCCTGCGCGTCCGGAGCCTGTGCTCCGCAACGGGAGAGGCCACAACAGTGAGAGGCCCGCATACCGGAACAAAAAAAATTATTATGAGATATTTTACATTATTTTTTTCATACAAAAACTGGTGTGCATTTTATAACTGGAGAACATCTCAACTTGGACAAGTCACACTTCAAGTGTTTAATAGCCACATGTGGCCAGGGCTACCATATTGAACAACACAGCTTAAAGGCTTCTCTTATGCTTCATTAACTTCACTCTTCCAACCCAGAAAGTTCTAGTTGGAATGACAAAGCTGTCATCGGGAAAAGAAGATATTCTGAGAAGTGTTTCAACTTCTTGGACAACTTCACACTCAGGCTCACTCTCTGAGACATCCACACTTGGGGCCATCTGTTACAACGGATCAGTGCCCACCTGAAAGAAGTTACCAGCTTCTAGAACCAGACATGCAACCGCAGCAAGAAGATTCTCCGAGCTTAAGCAGTTCCAACTGCTGAACTTCTGAACTTCATTTTTCCCAGGTGCTGCATCTGGACATTTAGCAGGGCTTAAATTAGTACCATTTTTGAGATACTGTCTTTGAAAGAGGGGAAAAAAACAAGGCTGAACCTTTTTTTAGGATGGGCCTTTGAGGAAGAAGGTTAAAGGAAACACTAGCTAACACTGGAAGAGACACTGCGCCCTTCACATGCCATTTTTTAAAAAACAAATCGTGACTCTAAAAGTCCCTTCAGTGTGAACCTTTTATTCCCATCAGAGCCTCAACTGAACAACTGTAGTTGCTTTTCTTAAAACATTATAGTCTTCTGATGTACATATCTTTTTCTTCTTGAGGGTGAATCCTACTGAAGTTTTAACCTATTAATCAGACAGGATTAGAAACAATGTAGTTGATGAATGCTGATTTTCATTTGACACACTCACTCTTCTCTGATTTTTTTCCAAACTATGTGCTCCTTGTAAGAAAATTTAAAATCAATTTAAAAGACTATGAACCTATTTTAATGCCCACAGACTCTAACATTACTTCTGACTTTAAAATATACCTTTGACTCCAAATGCTCTTAATGTTTTATGAAAATAGTCATAAAATTCCCAAATGTTTTATTAAAATCCAGTAGTTTCCATTAAAAAACTTAATATCTACTGAGAATATGGAAGTCAAAAGCTCAAACTGTACTTCATTCACGTATTCATTCAACAAATATTTATTTAGTGCCTACATTATACCAGACGCTACACACATACTACAGAGGTGCTGGGGAAAGGAAAAGAAACATGGTCTCTCCTTAGCAGAGCTTAAAATCTAAGCTGTAAGATGAATAAGTAAGTAATAACTGTAAGAATATGAGCATTAATACTGGGGAATTGTAGAAAACAGACAGATAAGGAGAAAGAGAGAGAGAGAAGGAAAGAGGGAGGGAAGAAATGAGAGAGATAGATGATAGATACATACATACAGACAAATAAATACATACATACACACATACATATATAGGCAGGGCTGTTAAAGCTCAGATTTGATGGATGATAAGAAAGTCAGCCAAAAAAACTGAGGGAAGCAGGGAGGGAGTTATAGATGAAGGGAGAAATCAAGTGGAAACACCTGGAATGAAAACCAGCGAATGAACAGGAAACCTGAGAGGAAACAAAAAAAGAAAAAAGCAAGCAAAGTATGGCTGGATGGCAAAAAGAAAGAGTAGGTGATGTTTGGGAGGAACAACAGGGGGGACTTCATAGGTCTCCTTAAGTTGTACAGACTACGTCCTAGCAGTGAGAAGCCACCTCGGAGTTTGAAGATTTGAACGGCTCAGAAGAGAGGAAATTAGATGGAGAGCATAGACTGGCCCAGGAGAAAGTACCTGCACTCTGATTCCCAAAATTCAAACTGAGGTAGACGACCCACCAAGTTTTATCCTAATGATAAATGCTGCAAATATATATACAGATGGAGAGGTATTCCTGGTCCCGAAGCATAACTTTATATTCTGCAATTGTCCTGGAGTAAGACAATAACGAATTTTATAATCACATTCCCGGAAACATCCCCCAAAGTCTTGATATAACATGAACCAAGGCACTGAAGCAAAGAGTTTTACTTCCAACTTGAACACTTGTTATTATATTTGTTTTTAAGATATATAGCAAATATACAAAGAATATAACAAGTCCCCATGTAAGCACCTTTCAGATCTTAAGATGTTATTCCAAATTTCTAATTCAATTTTTGTCAGAAATAAAATATCAGGGATTCAATTTAAGACTTTTTGTACCCCTGCCTGTTCTCCCTCCCATTCATTTCTCTCCTCACAAAGAAACTGCTTTCCTGAAATTGCTGTTTCTTTCCAAGCCAACTTTTTCATGCACGCACACACACACACACACACACACACACACACACACAGAGTCATTACGAATACATGGCCATGTTCTACACATATTTTAAAACTTAACCTAAGTGACACCTATCCTACCCATCATACTGCAATTTGTATGTTTAATTCAATAGTTTTTTAAAACATGCACATCAGGATTATGTGAAGGGGTAAGACAGGTTTTTAAAATTATGGAACATTTCAGGGGTACCAAAAAGAACGAGGACAAATATAATAAACACATCCATCACACAGCCTAAGAAACAAAACATTAAAGATATAATCAGGTTGATTTTCAAAGGCATTTTGCACAGTCTTCAGGAGTTTTGCATCCCTAAAGTCTATATGAGTAGTTTCAGAACAAGCATCAACTCTTGGCTACCATGCCTGGAAGTCATTAGTGAATTTTTCTGTAACTTCTCTGACAGTTCTTCAAGCAGAGGAATGGAAAATGTCTATGTTCTCCTTGATCCTATCACACTTCGGGGACAATTAACTGTCACAAGAAATGTGGTACCTTGACTTTCTAACCCAACAGCACTTTCTTCCCATGTAACATCCTCACTTAATGCCGCAAATACAGCCAAATACCACCACCACCATCACTATCATTACCTTCATCGTCGTCATCATCATCAGCATCATAGAACGAGCCTTAACATGTGTCAGGAGCTACACTAAGCATTTTACTTGCACTATAAAAACTAATGCTCACAAAACCCTATGACTTAGATATTACTATGTCCATTCTGCAGATAAGGCAACTAAGTCAGAGAGACGTTAACAAACTGCCAAAGATCAAAAGATAGTAAATGCTGGACGCTAAATTTGAAGTCCACGTGTCTAAATCTCAACCTCTGATCTTAACCATTACATAAAAATTACATTAGAAAAAAATTCCACTTTCAATCATGCAGAGTAACTGGTACCACATTATCTCTCCCACTGTAATTAACTAGAAAATTAGACAAAATATATGAAACAACTGTTTTCACTCATTAAACAATAGGCATTTCAGGACGGTGATCCCTGAAAGAAGAGAAACAAATGAGATGAGCAATACAGCCACCTAAGAGTTCTGCCTAGAAGTACTTTCCAGATTGTGAGGCAGAGAGGGGCAACCTAGGCAGAGCAGAGCAATCTCAGTGAGCTGAGAAGAAAAGGTTGAAATCTGGGGAGAATGAGGTAGTTAGAATACGTAAGACAGAGTACAAGAAAGGAAGGAGTTGTGCAAAAAAATAGAAATCTGAAATCTTCCTATGGGTCTCCCTGCGCCTTTAGCTCAATAGCAATACACAAATGCAGAGGGTGAAACTCTGCAAGGCTGGGCAAAGAATAACTACCAGAGAAGAATGACTACCAGGAAGAAAACCTCTACTGGGAAGCTGTAAGCAGAACAGCTTTCAGAGCTCACAGAGCGCAGGGAGACAAAGTCCAAGCTGCCTGAGACTTCATTAAACACCTGCAGCATTCAGTGGAGACCCCAGAAAGGCCATACCTACTGTTCAGAAAGGTATGACCTTTGTGGAGAGTAGGGATAAACCAGGCCTACGATAAGACTACACAAGATCCACTCTCACAAAATATAAAAACAACCTCAACAGAATCAAGCTGATCCCCAAGTAAACTAACTGCCTGCCAGGAGAAAACTCAACCTTTCTTAAAGGAAGGCGACAAAATCCAGAGACGCAACAGCATAATATTCATAATGATTATCATTTAATAAAATATTACTAGATATGTGGGCAGGAAAGACTTATTAACTCAGCAGGCCTGGGTTGCTCAAACCCTGCACATTCCAAAGGTAGGCCTGTCTTCGGGACTGACCTTCATTGGCTTCTAGGCGATAACCTCAGAGCCCTTGGGATATTCCGCTTGACAAGAGTGTTTTTGTACGTCTGAGCTCTTGAGCCACGCTGTCTTATGGTGAACATCTCTTTCTGTATGCCTAAGGCCTTGGGCCATGCTGTACCAGTTTACCAGGAAACGTTACCCTAGAAAAGTTTTCCTAACTTTTGTTACCTTTTTAAACTCTTTTCCTCACTTTTGAGATTTAGGGTGAATACCTGTTTTTGCTGGGGGGGAAAGGGCTGGGGGGAGTGGGTGCAGTCAGAGCGGCTAAGGTCAGTCACAGGGGCATGACACGACCTCCAAAGAATCTCCAGAGCAGCAAGGCTCAGATAAACATCCTCGGTCGGCAACACTTTCCATGTGTTACTACACATTGCTGCTGGAAAATTAAGTGAACCCCAATGTGACTCCACTGGAAAGAGACACCCGAAAGTGTTGCACTTGTTTCTACATGAACCAATAAATTAACAGCTGGCACATCTCTGGATATAAAGATACCAAAATTTCAGACTACAGAGAAAAATGGCCGTAAAATTGACAGGTTAAAAATACAGAATGGGGAAAGACTTACTGAATGAATCGATGAATCAATATTTCAGTTATACTTTATAAAACGTACCACAAGCCTGGGTCATCAGACACTATGAATGCATCATTTTGGGAAGATGATCAAAAGCCTGTGGAGAAGTGATTCTTTGACAGGGAAATCAAGAAGTTGCCCTTTCACACAACTACCTGATGAATGGTATGTAGCTCTGCTCCTGGTTTCTAGGAGCCAATCATACACCATTTAACCCACCGACAGAAGGTTAAATGAAACAATACTCAATCGTAATATTTATAAGCATATAATATCTTCCAGGGACACTTAAATTAAATACTTAATAGCCCTCCATTAAGTTTCTGTAGTTAATGTGTCCCTAAAAAAGAATGGATCAGCAACCCTCTTCCAGTGCCCTATTACAGAATTTTATCTGTGATCCTTAAGTATTTTCACTTTTTGTTCATAACACCAACCAACAAAAAACAAAAGCACCCTCTGAAAATTACTGATTTTCCACTGCACTTAACTCTGTAAACTTTAATCAACTTATCAGTAAGTCTTTTTTTTAAATAATTTTATTTATTTTTGGCTGCGCTGAGTCTTCGTTGCTGCGCACGGGCTCTCTCTAGTTGTGGTGAGCAGGGGCTACTCCTCGTTGCGCTGCGCGGGCTTCTCATTGTGGTGGCTTCTCTTGTTGCGGAGCACGGGCTCTAGGTGCGTGGGCTTCAGAAGTTGTGGCATGTGGGCTCAGTAGTTGCAGCACATGGGCCCTAGAGTACGCAGGCTTCAGTAGTTGTGGCACGCAGGCTCTAGGGCGTACAGGCTTCAGTAGCTGTGGCGTGTGGGCTCAGTAGTTGTGGCTCGCGGGCTCTAGAGAGCAGTCTCCGTAGTTGTGGCACATGGGTTTGGTTGCTCTATGGCACGTGGGATCTTCCCGGGATCAGGGATTGAACCTGTGTTCCCTGCATTGGCAGGCGTATTCTTAACCACTGCGCCACCAAGGTAGTCCGGTCAGTAAGTTTTTACAAAGAACAGTTTTTCATGCTCCATTCATACTTCACTGGACATAATAAACTTCATACCTTTTAAAGAAATCTTAACTATTTGGCTGCTACATAACTCCATAAAAGCAGCTAATGATTCAAGAAACCCGTGGTCCAATGTCAGATCTACGAGCAGCATTTGATAATCTTCCTTTTCTGTTAAAGCAATAGAAAACAATTTGGAACACAAGGAAAAATGGCCTAGGTCTTTCCAGTGGTAAAATCTATTTTAAAAATCCTCAT
The DNA here is from genome assembly GCF_011762595.2 of Tursiops truncatus. NCBI lineage: Eukaryota > Metazoa > Chordata > Mammalia > Artiodactyla > Delphinidae > Tursiops > Tursiops truncatus. The sequence continues at coordinate 82,342,146 of NC_047043.1, read as the reverse complement.
GCTTGTGCCTCTGATATAAACTGAATTTGTAAGTGGCTCCAAGAAAGGGAATGATATTCATGCCCCAATACATTAGGAAATATAAGAGCACTTCCAGGAGGGAAAAATTATTCCACTCGGTGTAAATAAATGCATAAATGATAGAAATGACTGTGTACACATTCTACCTACTGACCAATCAAATTTTCCTTTTATTTTACTTTATCTTTCTTAATTACCCAACTGTGTCAATGAAAAGTTACCTTGTAGAGTAACACAGAAGGATGAGAAAATCCTGTCTGAGCCAGGCTTCCAAATGCTAAGCGTGTTCACTGCTGGGCCAATTTCCCTCAGTCCTAAACTCTGGACACCCTTACGATTCCTACCATAAACGTTTCCCATTGTCTGCCCAGCCCACTGAGTGGGAGACCACAAAGTGATTTTAGGATGTGCCAACTGAGGACAAGAAGGAAACCAATGAGCTAAATCGCTTGCACTCATGACCCAATCCTTACTCTTCACTGAAGCCAAAGAAAAACAGTAACTTTATCATTAACTCATAACACACAGAATTCTGTTGATCTTACCCATATTTGCAGCAGAACTTCATGGAAAAAAGTGAACTGTATCTAAAAATATATATCAGAAAAACCCTATGAGACAATTTAGGCAACAAATAACTAGAAGTTCTAAGAATGAAATAATAACCAGTGAAAGAAAAATCAAGCTGTGAAAATTAAAAACTGACAGAAGGAAAGAAATAGTCTATTTAGAGTTAAATCAATACTTAAAAACTTGGTCCTTCAGGCATATTTTATAACTGTGCTTCTCTTCTCTACTATCTCTGTCTCTGAGAGCAAACATCTCAAAACTTGCCTTCTCCAAATACGTTAACAAGGCGAGCCCCTCACTGACATACCCTTTTACCTTTTCAAAGCATTTCTACAACTGTTATCTAATTTTTCATTACACCATCCCTATGAGATTGCACCATTCCCATTTTAGACCAGCCTGCTAGTGTCAAGCACCTTGGATAAGGTCACTGAGCTATTTTGGGACAGAGCTAAGACTCTAACTCACTATCCTCATTCTTTCCACAATATCGCACTATTTTGCTTATTCTCCTTACCCCATTTCTATTTTTATCATTGCCCCATTTGTTTCTCCAAAGTTTCTACTAACCTAATGTTCTACTCAAAGCATATGGGGTTGCAAAGGACAGAAACCCACTGAGGGGAGTACAACGAAGGAGAAATGATAAGGACACAGCAGGCCACCTCACAGTTGCCTGAGGACAGGAATTATACAGCTGGGACCCTGGGGACTGGAACTGGGATGAGGTCAAAGACAAAGCTCTCCTTGTCGTCTCTCTCATGGGTCATCTTGCTGCATTCGCATGACATCTGTGCTTCGCCTCACACACCTACCCTAGGTAGTCTCTCTTTACACAGTCGGCCTCAGTCCAGACGTGGTCCAAGGTTATCATCAAACTCTCCTACCCCTTCCTCATTCTTCCATGCTTCACAGACTGTAATAAAGTTTGTATCTTTACTCCAACTCTCTCAAGAGTGCGTTAGCTGTCTTTTGGCCAGATGACAGTCTGACAGACTGTGGTTGGATGTCCACCACTGGTTTGATTAGCTATGGGAAAGGGAGAGAACAATACAGCAGGCCAGGAAATCATCCTGGTAACAGGGTAATTCATAGACTGGGGCATTAAAATAATACATTATAACAGAGCAAAATGCTAGTATTGCCATTAACCACATCCCTCATTTTAAAGATAAGAATTCTGAGGTCTGCATGGTAAAGTGACTTACCTAAGCTGACACGGATGCACCATGGCAGTCATACTTACAGTCCACATATCCGATTCTTTGAAGCCACATATTTTATTCTGAAACCTATCATTGAAACTGGTCAATCCATAGTTAATGATAGAGCTCCTCTCTCACATCAAGCTAAACATCCTGGTATGTCAATAGCAAATCTACCATTAACCACAATGTGTAAATACTCATGAAATATTACTACCTTTAAAGCAGTACACCTCAACCATAGATGCCCATTAAAATCACCTGAGGAGCTTCTTAAAGCTCCTCAATGGCCAGTACCCATGTCCCGCCCTAAACCAACTGTATTGGAATCCCTGAGGGCAGCCTCCTGACACTGGTACTGTAGTTTCTTAAAAGCTCCCCAGGTCATTCTAATGTGCAGTCAGAGTTCAGAATCACTGCTTTAGAATCTTAAAATTAATGTGCGAATATATCTATAGAAATTCTTTAACACCTCTAATTCAAATTCAAAATCAGGAAAATTCTCAAATAATTTAACATCTTTTAGATCACAAGTTTTAAATTTTGGACAGCAACAATTAACGCTGCCATATACTGCTCATCTATGTGCTTTACAACTATGAAGCAGATCATAAGCTCCATGAAGGTAAGGACCTCATGCTGTTCTCTGTCATATCCCAGTGTCTAGTACAGTGCTTTGTACATTGTAGATGCTTAACAAATGTTTGTTAATCAAACAAATGAATGAATATTCTTATTTATCTCTCATAATGGCTCTTGAAGGTAGGCATTATTATTTCCTTGTCACTAATGAGGATTTTTAAGCTAAGAAAAACTCTAATAAACTTAGAGTAATGCATGTGCTCCACTTATCATATAGAGAATGTTGACATTACAGAGAATTAATCAAAACTGATCTTTTGATCAAAGATCAAAACTGGTATTTTATACAGATGGCCAACAGGCACATGAAAAGATGCTCAACATCACTAATTATCAGAGAAATGCAAATCCAAACTACAATGAGGTATCACCTCACAATGGTCAGGATGGCCGTTATTAAAAACCTACAAATTATAAATGCTGGAGAGGCTAAAGAGAAAAGGGGACCCTCCTACCCTGTTCGTGGGAATGTAAATTGGTGCAGTCACTATGGAATACAATATGGAGGTTCCTTAAAAAAACTAGAGTTGCCATATGATCCAGCAATCCCACTCCTCAACATATACCTGGACAAAACTATAATTCAAAAAGATACACGCACCCCAATGTGTAGCATTACCCACAGTAGCCAAGACACGGAAGCAACCTAAATGTCCACCAAAAGAAGAATGGATAAAGAAGATGTGGTATATGTATGCAACGGAATATTACCCAGCCATAAAAAAGAATGAAACAATGCGTGAATGGACCTAGAGATGATCATACTAAGTGAAGTAAGTCAGACAGAGAAAGACAGATATCACATGATATCACTTAGATGTGAAATCTAAAATATGATACAAATGAACTTATTTATAAAGCAGAAACAGACTCACAGATATAGAAACCAAACTTATGGTTACCAAGGGGAAAGGGGGTGGGGGAGGATAAATCAGGAGTTTGGGATTAGCAGATACAAACTACTACATATAAAATAAACAACAGGGATTTCTCTGGTGGCGCAGTGGTTTAGAATTCGCCTGCCAATGCAGGGGACAAGGGTTCCGGCCCTGGTCCGGGAAGATCCCACATGCTGTGGAGCAACTAAGCCCGTGCGCCACAACTACTGAGCCTGCGCTCTAGAGCCCGCGAGCCACAACTACTGAAGCCTGTGCGCCTAGAGCCCGTGCTCTGCAACAAGAGAAGCCACCACAACGAGAAGCCTGTGCAGCAACGAAGACCCAACGCAGCCAAAAATACATAAATAAATAAATTTATAAAAAATAAACAACAAGGTTCTACTGTATAGTACAGGGAACTATATTCAATATCCTGTAATACCATAATGGAAAAGAATATGAAAAAGAATCACTTTGCTATACACCAGAAACTAACACAACATTGTAAATCAATTATACTTCAATAAAGATTTTTTTTAAAAAACTGGTGTGTTAAAAAAAGTTGTTTTGAATATTAGTTCTATTATTTAATTCTAAAATCTGAGCATATTGCCACCAAATAAATCTTTGGACTGTTCAAATTCACACTGGACAGTAATCTAGGAACCCCACTTACGGCAAACACACTTTAAACTTAAGCCACATATCTAACTCAGTGTGTAGAGTTTTAAGAATTGAACGGAAAAAGTTAACCACGTTTAACCCAATATATGACTCAAAGCTTAGTAAAGCAATGAGTTGGCAAGCAATATTCAAAGCCACCTGAATTATTTCTGAACACTGGCCTTGGTCAGTCTCAGTCTCAAATCCTTCAAGAAGCTATCAAAATCTGTACTAAGCTTTTGAAAAACAACATCCAATTCTCCTAGCTACCCAATGCCAGGCTCAGGACCAAAGGTAGATGAGCCTGCTTAAAATACTAAGCTTTACAAATAAAAGAAAAACAAAAAGGAAGAGACAGTAGAAGAAAATGAAAATTCTCAACAACATCTTTCCTCACCTCCAGTCAAGCCAAAAAAAAAAAAAAAAAAAGACTGCTAATGCAAACTGGATCTCTATGTATAAACTGGGTTAGAATTTCATAATTCACCGAGATTAAAGAGCTAAAAGCAAAAGAAGTGAAGAGAAACCCATGAAAGAACCTGTGCTTCTTCTTATCTAATTGAAACAATATTTTTGGAAGAACACTTAAGAATTTCAGAATGCCATAAAACTGGTATTTAATATCTAAAGAGTAAACAGAATGTCTCTTATGTTAATATAAATGTTGGTGTTCTTAGTACAGTATCTGAGCTAAGATTGCAAGACAGCCCCAGAAACAGGCCTGGTTCAACTGGTGCTAAAAAGTACGCCCACATGTCAGCAAGAAGGCAGAATGAATGAGACATAATCCAGACTACAGGGAAAAAGCAAACTGCTACTAACATCTACTATTTCATCATCAGGCAAATACATAAATACTAATGTCGGCCTGACGTTATGGCACGTGCAAAAGCAAGTCTTCTACCCACAACACTATGTTCTACAAAGAGAGATATACTTAGTTCCCTAGTGTTTATCCACACTCACGTGACCCTGTGGGTTTTTATTTTTAATTCAAAAGTTCTATTACATCACATTTTAATATGAGCAACAGCCTTGTGAAAGAACCATGTGATAAACTAGTTGGGTCCAATGTCTAAGATGCACCCTGATCACAGATGAAGCATCTGGGCATCCCTACCTTAACCCCTTCAATGCACCAGGGTATTATTTAGAAAATTATTGTTTTAGCACCCTAAGTGAGACCTTAGTCATGCTGTCCTACAGGTTACTTGAGGAGAGATCAGGGTAAGAAATCAATCACACAGCAATACTGGTTGGGATCATACTATAGTTCAACTCTTGCATAAGAATGTAAGGAGCTGTAGTCTCCCCCCGACACAGCTCATTCTTTGTGCCATATTTCCACCACATACTACAGGGTATGCTGATGATGCCAAATAGTTAAGATGTTTTCTGAGTCTCTGACTTCTCAGGAACCATCTCCAGTCACTTCTCAGAAGTCAGTGCACCTAGTTCTATCTGTTGTGTGGTTTCTGCTCAGTGCTGCTGTTTTTAATTTACGCAACAGGCTGAGTGTATACAAGAGAGCTGCGTATCATCACAGGTGGGCACAAAAGAATTCCGAACACCCTTCATTCCCCACAGACCCTGTTTCCAAGTCCTTTTGAGTTTTGCTCTTAAATACCTCTCAGATCCAGTCATTTGCTCTAACTCCACCATAAGTTACCATCCTAGTTAAAGTCACCGTTGTCTCTTGGTTGGACTAACACAAAAACTATCTCACCACTCTCCCCAGATTTCCTCTTGCCCCCAGTCCTGTCTTACCCCACTCACCCCTGCTCAATCTCTTCTTCACACTGCAGCCCACACAATCTTTCAAAAACCGAACGTGCTCATGTGACCCTTCCACCTACTTGACACCCTCCCCCTTTAAATTCTATAATACCTTGCCATTTCTCTTGGGGTAAAGATCTAAATCCTTCCAGGGCAGTCAAGGCTCTGCGTGGTGTGGCTTCCTAGCCTCAGCCCGCACATGCTCTACACTGAGGGCTATGCTTGTGTCACTCCCGTCTTACTGTTTCTGGAACACATCATACTCCCTTCCCACCCTAAAACTTTTTGCATATGTTTTTTCCTTCTGAAATATTCTACCAAAAGTCAGCATAAATTTTACCTCCTTGGGAAGGCCTTCCCTAACCCCATGGCCAGGTCAAATTCCCTTATTCTATGGACTTTTATAATTTTTTTTTTTTTTTAATTGCGGTAGGCGGGCCTCTCGCTGTTGTGGCCTCTCCCGTTGCGGAGCACAGGCTCCGGACGCGCAGGCTCAGCGGCCATGGCTCACGGGCCCAGCCGCTCCACGGCATGTGGGCTCTTCCTGGACCGGGGCACTAACCCGTGTCCCCTGCATCGGCAGGCGGACTTTCAACCACTGCGCCACCAGGGAAGCCCTATCTTATTATTTTTTATATATTTATTTGTTTGTTTGTTTATGTTTGGCTGTGTTGGGTCTTCATTGCTGCACACGGGCTTTCTCTAGTTGCGGCGAGCGGGGGCTACTCTTCGTTGCGGTACACGGGCTTCTCATTGCGGGGGCTTCTCTTGTTGCGGAGCATGGGCTCTAGGCGCGAGGGCTTCAGTAGTTGTGGCACACGGGCTCAGTAGTTGTGGCTCATAGGCTCTAGAGCACAGGATCCGTAGTTGTGGCGCACGGGCTTATTTGCTCCACGGTATGTGCGATCTTCCCAGACCAGGGCTCGAACCCGTGTCCCCTGCATTGGCAGGTGGATTCTTAACCACTGCACCACCAGGGAAGTCTGATTATCTGATTATTGGATTAACTTCCATCTCCTCCATTGACTACAAGCTCCATGAGGACAGAGACCCTGCCTGTGTTAATTAAAGTGACCCATTAGTCCCAATTTTCATGGAATAATCCCAGTTTACACTTGTTATCATAGAATAATTACTGAGCGTACCACCTTTGCCTTCCAAAAGGTACCGAGTTACACTAAAACCTATATGGTTCTCCTGGTTTTGATTCATCATTGAATCCTGGTAACTACTGCTAGAGCAGCTATATAAAGTAATCAATAAATACTGACTGAACTATTGATGAGTATAAAATCTAATATAATCTCGATATGTATTCATATCAAGAAAAAAAAAAGATCTACCAAGTAGCTTTCCAACATACCAAACTGCTAAACAGGGAGAACCATCAAATATATAGCCAAGTCTTAATAGTCTTTGGCACTGAGAGTAACTTTGCTTAGTTACTAAATACACAATACTTTAGATCAACTCTAGAGAAGCACCATTGTGTCCATATTATTCCAAAATGGGTCACTGGAAGATCAACTGCTTTGATAAGGTCAGTACCTCAAAGGCTGTATAAAGAACACTTTGACCCAAATAAAGGTATCGAAGTGGTTTATCCACCACAGAGGTGCAGCAAAAAATGTTCTGCCTTAATTATTGCACTTAGTAAATGAAGGTGTTACCTGTATATATGTCATTGTAGGCAATCAAGACTCATCACATTCAACCATAGGTGAGGAACAAATTAAATTACATTTCCATTTATTAATTGGTTTTAATCAATATAAAAGGCTTTTGTAGGGACTTCCCTGGTGGCGCAGTGGTTAAGAATCTGCCTGCCAATGCAGGGGACACGGGTTCGATCCCTGGTCCAGGAAGATCCCACAGGCCATGGAGCAATTAAGCCAGTGTGCCACAACTACTGAGCCTGCGCTCTAGAGCCCACGAGTCACAACTACTGAAGCCCATGCACCTAGAGCCCATGCTCCGCAACAAGAGAAGCCACTGCAATGAGGCGCCCGCGCACTGCAACCAAGAGTAGCCCCCACTCACCGCAACTACAGAAAGCACCCGTGCAGCAACGAAGATGCAGCCAAAAACCAATTAATTAATAAAAACCACCAGTTATAAAATATATATATATATATGGCATTTGTTGCATAACTGCTTTTGACAAGGCAAATGTAAAATTGAGCACAGTTCATGTATCTGCTTTGGGCACTAGCCAACATTTTATCATTCAATCCATCAAAGCAGTAATAGTTTAGGTGAACTATCTCCTAACTATAGCTCTGAATTCCCCATTAGACAGAGAGAAGTAAGAAATCCACTGACTGCCAAAGGCCATAAAATAACATCCAAGCATTCCTCAGGTCTGAGGTGTGCCAGGTCATCCCTAATATAGCTCCAGAACGCTACAACGGCACACAGGAATTTTAAATAAAAGAGAAATCGGGCAATAAGACCACCAACCAACACGCTCGGGGAAATCATATAAAGTTAAGAGAGAATCTGGCCCAGCAAGAAATACTTTCTTGGAGAGCTTCCCCAAGAAAAGGCAGGCCACTTCAACTGTTTTCCTTTATGATGAAAATTCTGAACAATTTAGGCATCCAAGATAAGGATCTTCAACAGAGAACTAGACAGGGATGAATGTGTAAAAATCTCTTCAAAAGGAAGCAGTGCATCAGAATTTCCTTGCATTACTCATTTTACTGGCTTGTATTTTTTCCTGTCTTAATTACACATGGAACCAATCTAACAATAACTGCGGTTTTAATTACAAGTCCATAGGCTCACAGAGTTTTAAGTAAAAAAGTTCCATCTTTAAACTCTCAGAGATTTTTTTTTTCTAGCATCTTTATTGGAGTATAATTGCTTTACAATTGTCTGTTAGTTTCCGCTTTATAACAAAGTAAATCAGCTATACATATACATATATTCCTCTTGGGTCTCCCACCCTTCCTATCCCACCCCTCTAGGTGGTCACAAAGCACCGAGCTGATCATGCTGTGCTATGCAGCTTCTTCCCACTAGCTAGCTATTTTATTTGGTAGTGTGTATATGTCCATGCAACTCTCTCACTCCGTCCCAGCTTACCCTTCCCCCTCCCCATGTCCTCAGGTCCATTCTCTATGTCTGCATCTTTATTCCTGTCCTGCCCCTAGGTTCTTCAGAACTTCTTTTTTTTTTTTAGATTCCATATATATGTGTTAGCATACAGTATTTGTTTTTCTCTTTCTGACTTACTTCACTCTGTATGACAGCCTCTAGGTCCATCCACCTCACTACAAATAACTCAGTTTCGTTTCTTTTTATGGCTGAGTAATATTCCATTGTATATATGTGCCACATCTTCTTTATCCATTCATCTGTCGATGGACACTTAGGTTGCTTCCATGTCCTGGCTATTGTAAATAGAGCTGCAGTGAACACTGTGGTACATGACTTTTTTTGAATTATGGTTTTCTCAGGGTATATGCCCAGTAGTGGGATTCAGAGATTTGTTCTTTATACAAAGCTTCAGAGAGAACAGCCTGAATTCTTAGCATATGGGTTCAAGGGGCTACCTATAAAGGTCCATAAATCTTATTGTTACATGCATAAATTGAAAATGAGCTAAATATATTTTTCCAGAAAAGAATCCTTAGCTTCAAATTATAAATTGGCCCTTGACCCTCAATGTTAAGAACATTTTATTATGAAATGAATTCCTCATTTCTAAAAACACTCTCAGTTAAGACAATAGTAAAATCCCTCAGTTAAAAAAAAAATAAGTTTATTACTTCAAACAGATACCCTGAACCCCAAATTTGCTTTTGTAAGGTAGTTTTTCACATAACTAGTTCACATTAAATGGACTAAATTATAATAACTCTATATCCATTCGTCTAAAAATGCATTTATCCATTCACCAACTATTTGAGTGTCTATTATATATCATGAATGTTTTCAGTATTGAGGTATAGTGAACAAAATGGACATTCTTCTTGCCCTTATAGCATGTATTGTCTAGTGGAAAAGATGACAATAAACAAGCAAATAAGCAAATGATGAAAATACGTGCTCACGGATGTTCTTAATCACTATGAAAGAAACCAACAGGTAGCTGTGATTTAGTATAACATCAGGTAGTCAGGGAAGGCCTCACTCTTTTTCCCTCCCCCCCAGAAAAAGAGAACAAATCTTTAAATAATCAGAGCTAGTGGGGACTGTAGAGAGCTTTTGTTCTTAGCTGAAGTGCCTTTAAAATATCAAGTTATCTTCAAAATCTTAGGTAAAATAGTGAATATTTGTTAAAATATTACTTTAAAATTCTAGTTTCTATCTAACAAGAACAAAATATCTCAAATCGGGAAAAAATGGAGAGGATGTTAAGACACATGTGGCAATAGAGGAATTATTTTTCTAATTTGAACTGGTTAGCTAAGACTGCAAAAGGAAATTATCAGGTGAGAAAAAGGTACAAGACAAAATTATGTCATTTTATAGACTCAGTTTCTTGTTAGCTTAAATACAACAAGCGTGAAAGTCAGAGAGTGATCCCTGTAACATCTGTCTCTATAAGACATCCAGAAATTGGCAAGCTTTATTTAAAAACTAGATTTAGAATCACTAGCAGTACACGTGTACTACAGCTGTAAGACCTCCACATATACCCCACCGTGGTTTCACTCTTCTAATGAGTAGAACAAAATTGTTTCACAGCTTTTCAAATTCAAGGGACAAGATTTGCATGGTGAAGTCTTAGGACTACATCGTGCTGGGCTTACCACAAGACAACCAACACCCGTGGTTCTCCTTGGACTCAGAACTCCCTCCCTCAGGATGGTCTCTGCCCCTCGGGGCCCCTCTGACAGCCTTCAGAGGCTCTAGAAAAGCAGAAGAAAACGAATTCGCAAGGAAACACTTTAGTGCCAAATGAAAAATCCTGCTCTCGTATACTACAAACACAAACCACATTTTGAAACTATCAACTCTTTCTTTTCTTTTCTTTTTTTTTTTAATTTATTTTTGGCCGTGCTGGGTCTTCGTTGCTGTGCGCAGGCTTTCTGTAGTTGCAGTGAGCGGAGCTTCTCATTGCGGTGGCTTCTCTTGCTGCGGAGCACGGGCTCTAGGCGTGCAGGCTTCAGTAGTTGTGGCTCACGGGCCCTAGAGTGCAGGCTCAGTAGTTGTGGCATACGGGCTTGGCTGCTCCGCGGCATGTGGGATCTTCCCGGAGCAGGGCTCGAACCTGTGTCTCCTGCATTGGCAGGCGGATTCTTAACCACTGCGCCACCAGGGAAGCCCTGAAACTATCAACTCTTAAGTGCGCTTGTGTACGTAAACTTTCCAAAATTTCAGTTAAAAAATAAACACAAAAATACCAAGTGCTAATGTGTATTTTTTAAAGAGATTTAAACATAAAAAACGTTTTCAATGTTGGACATGGAAGAATCATACAGAAAAAAGGTAAGTGGTAAACAATGGGGAAAGGGTTGAGGGGAGCCAGAATAAAAAGGGGGGGCCTCAACCCCGAAAGTGTGCAGAGGGTTCAGAGAGATTAATTGTTGATGTGAGGGGCAGGGGAGACAAACCAAACTGGCAAAAATTGATCAAGGAACAAAATCTAATACTATCTGTCATGACAAATGGTTATATATATTTTTAGAACTTCAGAAAGATCGTAGAGTTGGCTATCTCATAGTAAAGAATTAAGCCTCTCAGTGCATGTGCTTTTAAACTGTTTAAACGGCTCGGACTACACAAGAGGGACCGATGAAACCGATCCGTGGTGCTGACTCAGTCCTTCCTTCTGGATAGCACAGGGTATATCTGCCTCACAAACTCGTTCTTCTATTTCAATTAGAACACAAACAAACAAACCAAAAAAAAATTAGCCTAGCTCATCCATGATGAATATACATTTTTAAGAAAGGGACTTCCCAGCATCAAGGAAACTGTTTGCCTCTTCCTCACTATGGGGAAATTTGTGGTTACTTAAAAAAAAAAAAAAAAGAGCTATTAGGTCAATGAAATTCGTAATAACAATAATATGAGTAGTAATTCTTGCTTTTTCATGGGATAAAATTGCAAACTGTTAAGAATCAAGGCCTTTGATATACCTTTTTGGGAGGGGGGTGTGTGTGTATACGTGCACACTTGCTTTCTGTCATTAAAGGAATTTCTATCAGAATAGAGACTTTTTAAAAAAGCAGAATTGCTGTATTCCAATCCTTTTTTATAAGTCAAGCACTTTTTTTTGAGGAAAATTAGGTATTTTGTGATACTTCCCACAAAACCCAGCAAACTCTTTCATACTAAAATAATTATTAAGAGTAAACCACAAGGCTCAGTCAATAGCCAAGGAAGATTCTTTCTTTTCCAAGCATTAACCTCATTTCAGGACTCATCTGAAACACAGACCAATATAGCCCCTGTTTCTAAAAAGATTTTTACTGGTAATGAGAATGATAAGACTGCAATTTCTTTCTGAAGGCTATATAAGGATTTATGCAAAGTCCAACAGAAGACAGATTTCCTTGAGTATACAGTACCAGGACCTAACACATTTCCCAGCAAGAGGATACCATGCATACATACATTTGAGCAGTCAACGAATAAACGAACAAAGATTAATGTGAGAATTCAAATGAGACAACTTCATAAACTGGATTTTCTTATAGTGAATCTTTTTTTTTTTTCCACTTCTTATGCTACATTTCAGAAATGTTCTCTTCCATTTCTGAGAGTTGTCTGGCTACAGGAATAGAAGTTTCATGAGAATACAGACCATTAGCACAGAGTCGGTGCTCACTAAGTGTGTGGAGAATTTACTGATCAACACATGAATTAAAACATGAAGAGCAAATCAATACATGAATGAATCAATGATGAAAGAAAAAATCACCTCAGTTTCTCTGGACTTGGTTTGTCACCCTCTCCATGAAGCCATATTTGAGTCCCAAGCCACAAGACTATCTTAAAGGGACTTGTCAAAACTTACTTTATTTCACTCCTTGGATTCTCATGAAGAAATGGAGTGGTTTCAAGGGGAAAATATAAACATATGATTGAGAAAAGTTGGTTCAAATCCTACTCCTCTTCCTAGAAGGTCCAAGACTCTTGGCCAGGGTTTCTTAACCTTGGCACTACTGACCTTTTGGTCTGGATAATTCTTCGTCGTACAGGCTGTCCTGTGCATTGCAGAATGTTCTGCAGCATCCTCGGCCTCTACTCACTAGATGTCAGTATCACCGTGTACCCCAGATGTGACAACTAAAGCCATCTCTCTAGATGTTGCCAAATGTCTCTTGGGGGGTCAAAATCATCCCCAGGTGAGAACCATTGCTATAGGCAAATTTCTTGATTATTTAAGCCTCATCTTCTCATTTAAAAATGTATGTAGGGCTTCCCTGGTGGCGCAGTGGTTGAGAGTCCGCCTGCTGATGCAGGGGACACGGGTTCGTGCTGCGGTCTGGGAAGATCCCACATGCCGCGGAGCGGCTGGGCCCATGAGCCATGGCCGCTGAGCCTGCGCGTCCAGAGCCTGTGCTCCGCAACGGGAGAGGCCACAGCAGTGAGAGGCCCGTGTACCGCAAAAAAAAAAAGAAAAAAAAAAAGTATGTAGTACCACTTTTCATAAGTAATGGTTGTAATAAGTAAATTTAAAATAACTGTAATTACAAAAAATTCTGACAACAAGTCTATAAACATTATTTGAGTGCCCATTATGTGCCAGGCACTGAATAGAGGAGTCATTTAACTTGATTCCTTCCAATCCTCACAACACCCTTATGGATTGTGGGCACTCACCCCCATTTTCACAATAATCACACAAATGAGAGTTGTCACAGCCAAGATTCAAACTGAAGCCATCTGATTTCAAGAGCCCGAGCTCTCACCCACCATACTGTACATAATCAGTCTCCAAACACAGCTTGTCGTTCAGTAGGTCGTCAACAAATATTTGTCTCCTTCCAACATTTTTCCTAATTTTCTTTCCCTGGAAGAATCAGAGTTCAGTGTGTTTCCCTACTGCATGAAATCTGGAAATGATATCTTAAAATCCCCATGTCAATTATATCATAGTTGCCTCTTCCATCAAAGAGGAAATGCTTTACATCCATAATATCTACTGGCATCAACGTTCTCTGTATTCAACTGTAAGTTCCCAAAGATCAGAGATCAGTTTCCACACATAATAGAAGTGCTCATGACATGTTTATGGGTGATAGTGTTCATCTTATACTAGAGAGTAACAAAAATATATTGATGTTGATTTGACATGTTCAGGGTTTACAATGAAAAGCTATATAGAGAATATTAGAAAGGGTTATGACAGCTAAACTTCAACTGAAATTGAGCAATTTTATTTTTTTAAATACTAAATTATATCTAATGAACAGGAAGATAGAGTCTATAATTGTTCAAGCTTCTTAATGCTGGGCCCTTAGCCATGATGTTTCCACTTGAAACAACAGAATAAAAATGGGGTTGGCTAATGTCAACAGAGCTTTTTCTACAGGATTTAAAAGATCTTACAAGATTAGTCTATAAATGAATTTATTAATCATCATGGAAATAGCATATGACGGCCGAAAAAGTATTTAAAGTTTAAAACAAAAAAAAAGGAAAAGGAAAGAAAGGAAAGCAAAGGAAAAGAAACCAAACCATAGAGGGACACAAATTTTTATTACCAAATTTCTTTTTTAACTTTTTTTTGTATAATGATAGGTTTCTATAATTTACACATGAGAATATTTACTTGAGGCTTAGTTTGGTAGAATAAGTCCTAATTTGTAGGCCATAACTTCTATTTTCTGGTCCAGTTACTTTCTCGAAGCATGTTGTTTCCCAACCATAAAGTAGTATTTCAAATACTATTCAAGATTCCCTCAGTCTTAGCAAAGGCTCATTTCAAAATCTAATAAAAATGACAAGAACAATATCCATTTTTTAAAATGAAAGAGGCAGTGGTGGAGGTGGGGGGAAGGATCGAGTCCCACCATTTAAAAAGTCAGACATAAAGACCCTTCACACACTCTAAAATGACTATAATTTTAAAAAACTGAAAATAATAAGTGTTGGCAAGAATATGGAGAAACTGGGAACTAGAACCTTAGTACATTGCTAGTGGGAATGTAAAATGGTATAGCTGCTATGGAAAACAGTCTAAAAGTTCTTCAAAAGGTTTAACATCGAGTTACAATATGACCCAGCAATTCCACTTGTAGGTAACTACCTGAGAAAAATGAAAATATATTACAACACAAAAACTTACACACAAATGTTCAGAGCAGCGTTACTCGTAACAGCCAAAAAGTGGAAGCAACTCAAATGTCCATCGACTGAGGAATGAATAAACAAAATGTGGAATAGCACGACAATGGAATATTACTGGGCCATAGAAAGGAATGAAGTACTGACACACGCTACAACAAAGATGAACCTTGACAACTTCATGCTAAGTGAAAGAAGCCAAACCCAAAAAAGGTCATATGTTGCATAATGCCATTTATATGAAATGTCCAGTAAGGAAATCCATAAAGACAGAAAGTAGATTAACGGTTGCCAGGGGACAGGAGAAAGGAGAGTTGCAACTAACTACTGAAAGGTACAGGGCTTCTTTTGGAGATAATGGAAGTGTTCTGGAATTAGATAATAGTGATGACTGAACAAGAAAGTCAAACTAAAAACCACTGAAGTATATACTTCAAAATGGTGAATTTGATGTTCTGTGAGTTACATCTTAATTTAACATAATGCTAGAAGAAAAGGTTAGAGACTAAAAAAGAAAAACACTCAACTTAGAGATGTGCGGTTAGTTCTTCACCCCCTGCAGCCACCCAGCACCTGACAGTGGTCTCAAAGAGCTTTCTGCCCTGAAAAATCCACCACCCCCCTTCATTATGGTGACATGAACAGCTGAAATGAGATGCCGATGTTGAATCTTTAAACATTATAAATGGTAAGGGGAGCAGGGGAAGGAGATTTAAATCCATTTCAGAGTAGAGGACCACAAGAAAATAAAAGAACTTTTGACAGAAGAACTACTAAGACAGGGAAAGAAACGGACAAAGGGGAGGAAGAGTTTGTCCTAGGAAGAGAAAACAATGTGGAAGCTACATTGCCATTGTCTGTTTGCTCATTTTTGGTGTATCAGCTTGTGTAAATAAATGGACACGGCATCCTAGGAGGGAAAAAAAGAGAATACTACAAATCAGACTCAAAAAAAAAAAAAAATACCGAAGGTGTCAAATGTGTACACCAGAAAAATAAGAGCTACAGCAGAGGAAATAAATGCACAATTTTCTATCAAGTCACTTCTCAGTTATTTCCTCTTTCCAATCCTCCACAACTATTTCCTGCTAAGCTTCTTCCTTCCTCCCTGCATTTCTTCATTTGCACAGTTTCTCCTCCTGCGCAAACACACCATTCTTCCTCTGCGGCATGCCAGACCATGAGCTAATATGCCTGTTTCTGCATTCCCCAGCGATGAGCCTCACACCCCACTACCTCGTCTATTTCCTCAACTGTTACCCAGTTATTTTCTATTCCCATCTCAGTCATGCATCCAGTCATTCCCTCCCTCCCATAACAAACGAGTGTGGAGGGGAACTAAATGAAGGCCCAGTGGTGATCCGAATCTGACAGTACCTCTACTCTTTCAGAACCTATAGTCTGGGGGGTGGGGGGGCATGGAATTCATTAAGTGAGCACAAAAAAATTTAACATGACAAGTGACTTAAAGAATTAAGCACAAGGACCTATGAGGGTATTTAATAAGGGGATAGGGAGGGAAGTGAACAAGTAGAAGGGAAAGGAAAAAGTCGTCAGGCCTATTTCATGGAGTAAAAAAACAGCATATGCAAAGGCCCTGTGCAAAGAAGTAGCATAACATACTGGAAGAAATGAACAAAGTCCATGGTGGCCAAAGCACAGAAAGATTTACGGGAAAGCAATGTGAGAAAATGGGGGCGGGAGGTAGGGGGGTAGGCAAAGGACAGATCATGATCTAGGGTCTTTATCCCAACATTGAGAGAAGGGTTAAAGGGCTATTACAATAATCCAGAGAGAGATAACAGTAGCTGGGCTATGGAAATGGCAGCAGAAATTTTGCGATGTAGACACATCATCAAATAATAATAAAAATGATAATACCAAAAACCATAATGACAACAGCAACCATCATTTGCTAAAAGCTTATGACGTGCCAAGACCTAAGCTATGCACTACAAATATACTATCATTTTTCTTCACAACTGTGAATGGTAAATATTAGGATTCCTATTTTACAATCGAGGAAACTGAGACTCAGAGTCAGTTAAGTGACCTGGCCGAGATCCCATGCAGCTGATACGTGATACAACAGGAACTGAATAAAGTCTGCCTCGCTTCCACTAATACAACACAGTGTTCTTAGCATAAAAATAATAAAAGTATCAACTATTATGGAGCCAGGAACTGGGCTAGTATGTTGAAAATTAGTTGGGCTTTTAATCTTCCCAACAACTGGGTCATATGGGCAGCAGTATCCCCACTTTACAGATGGGGAAACTGAGGCAGAGCCAGGTCAACTAGAGGCATAAACTGGGCCCATTAACAGTTCCCGACTCAGTAAGTCATAGAACTGGGATTCGAATGCAATGAAGACAATAAAGTTCTGGAAGGTCTTTCCTTTTCAATCAAGATACAGATCGATTAAAAACTAAAACTATGAGTCAACACTTTACCTATAACCTGTTTAACGCCTTCTGGAAAATCTAAAATGCATGTTGCTTCTGAAATTCACTTTTGTATTTTTATTGTAATCTCTAACCCACAGCATTGGGAGTCGCAGATTTGCATCGCTACATATGTCACCACACCACTGATAGCTCAGAAAGATAAAGATAACCCTGGTTATAGATGAAAAAATACTAAGTATTTCCACGAAGATGGGCAGAAGAAATGACTTTGACAATCAAGTCATCTATGGGGAATTATATTATTTTTCACAATATATATAATTAAAGTAACAGCATTTCAAAATCAAGACTGAAAATAAATGTCACTTACAGCCAGAGAGGATGATGTTAGATCATGAGAATTCATGGAAACAGAAAAGGATGAAAGAGGCTCCCTGAATTCCTAATTTCTCAACTATCATGACCTGTACCCCTTCAAATACATAAATCTGCAACAGGATTTTTTTTTCCTCCCACTGAGTCCAACAAAATAGAAAATCCTTCCTGTTCGGCCAAAAGAATTCTTTTTTTTTTCCTATAACCTATTCACTCCCCAAAATTATGTAATGAATGATCCTTAGTATAATAGCAGATGCTATAACAAATATTCCTTTATATGATTTGTAGATATCACCACCCAGACAACAAATACCTCTGTGAATATGAGGGACTTCCCTGGTGGTCCAGTGGTAAAGAATCCACCTTCCAATGCAGGGGACGTGGGTTCGATCCCTGGTTGGGGAACTAAGATCCCACATGCCGCGAGGCAACTAAGCCCGCATGCCACAACTACTGAGCTCGGGCCCCTCAATGAGAGAGCCAGTGTGCTGCAAACTACCGAGCCCACACGCTCTGGAGCCCGCGCATCACAACTAGAGAGAGAAAACCCGCGCGCCACAACTAGAGAGAAGCTCACGCACTCCAACGAAGAGCCCACGAGCCGCCAACAAAAGATCCCGCATGCCTCAGCGAAGATTCTGTGTTCCGCAACTAAGAGCCGACATAGCCAAAAACTTAAATAAATAAAGGGGGAAAACATCGATGTGTTATGTTATACATTAAAAAAAAACCAAGTAAAGCCCTCTTACCATTAGTAAGAGGAAAAGCAGTAAAAATTAATGTCAAAAAAAAAAAAAGAATGTGAGAACATAGGTTAAAAAAAAAACAGGCACAAAGATTGGCATTTTATGTTTCCCTGTGTCACCCTAACCTTCAGCTACTACGACAGATCTAACCCAGTTTTCATTCACATGTGGCACTAAATTGCTTTGATGAAAGCCAAATAATAAGGGGTATACCCTTTAGACCAAAATACAATGCAA
The DNA here is from genome assembly GCF_011762595.2 of Tursiops truncatus. NCBI lineage: Eukaryota > Metazoa > Chordata > Mammalia > Artiodactyla > Delphinidae > Tursiops > Tursiops truncatus. Next base: position 82,323,373 of record NC_047043.1, on the reverse strand, counting down.
ATTGCTGAATATTGCAAGTAAAAATAATTTCTAAACTTAGAGTACAAGACTTTCTTTTTGCTAATGCATTTACCATATATTAGACTCAGAAAACCTACAATAAAAATCTCCTCCTAAGTGGATATTGTTTCTGCAACCTTTATCATCTAAATGTGGTCTTGGTGCTTCTGCTTTCATAGTGTAATCCCCAGGCATCAATTGCTTGTGGCATTTGCCCAAGTATTTTGAAATGTTTAGTTTTTGTCTAGGCAACAGATGTGAACTAAGTAACAAGTCAATCTGTCCCAGGATTTGTTTCACAACCACTCCAAAGAGATGTTGCTTGTCAGCTTCACAAACTACAGTGCATCCAAACGGCATTAAACGTTTTACTACCTGGAAAACTATTTCAAAATATTCTTTACAGGCACTGAAAGAAAAAATCCTGTCAGATCATATCCCCTTTTTCCATCAAAAAGAATTACTGCCATACTCCTTGAAGGAATACCAACTAAACCCAGCCTTCAAAAATAACAACAGAAAATTAAAATTGTGTTTCAAAACAAAGGATTTTATGTGATTTATGATGTAAGGGACCCCTGTTCTATATAATTTGGTATGGTATGCACATGAGCAAAACTAAAGAGAAATCACTTCTCCAAAGAAGACGTACAGATGGCCAACAGCACATGAAAATATGCTCAACGTCGTTAATTATTAGAGACATGCAAATCAAAACTACAATGAGGTACCACCTCACACCAGTCAGAACAGCCATCATTAAAAAATCTACAAATAAATGCTGGGGAGGGTATGGAGAAAAGGGAACCCTCCTACTTTGTTGGTGGGAATGTAAATTGATACAGCCACTATAGAAAACAGTACGGAAGTTCCTTAAAAAACTAAAAATAGAGCTACCATTTGATCCAGCAATCCCACTCCTGGGCATATATCCACAAAAAACCATAATTCGAAAAGACACACGCACCCCAATGTTCACTGCAGCACTATTTACAATAAGCAAGACTTGGAAGCAACCTAAATGTCCACTGACAGATGAATGGATAAAGAAGATGTGGTACATATACAGTGCAATATTACTCAGCCATAAGAAAGAATGAAATAATGCCATTTGCAGCAACATGGATGGACCCAGAGATTGTCATACTAAGTGAAGTAAGTCAGACAGAGAAAGACAAATATCATCTGATATCACTTCTATGTGGAATCTAAAAATTGATACAAATGAACTAATTTACAAAACAGAAGTAGACTCACAGACTTAGAAAACAAACTATGGTTACCAGGGGGAAAGGTGGTGGGGAGGATAAATTAGGAGGTTGGGATTAACAGATACACACTACTTTATATAAAATAGATAATCAACAACCTACCGTACAGCACAGGGAACTATACCCAATACTCTGTAATAACATATATGGGAAAAGAATCTGAAAAAGAATAGATATATGAATATGTATAACTAAATCACTTTGCTGTATCCCTGAAACTGACACAACACTGTAAATCAACTATACCCCAATATGAAATTTAAAATCTTTTAATAAATATAAAAAGCATACTTGATATTAAGAGAAATCACAGATAACCTAAAAATGTGTATCACATCCTTATAATTTTATGTGTATCTGAAATATGTAAGATTGATTTAACATACTTGCTATGTACATACATTTGAATTTTATGAACAGATTGATTTTTTAAACAAGAAAGGAAAATTCATTATTTTTTTAAAACCAAAGGTGATCTTTTTATAATATGAAGGTGATTACAGAGTATTTTTTTTTTAATTGAAGTGTTCTATATCAGGCTTTCTTAAGAAGAGGCAAAAGAAGAAATACAAATGATTCCATTTACATGAAGTTCAAGAATAGGTAAAACTAAGTCAGAGAGACAGAGGTCAGACTGATGGTTTTTCTTCTGGGGGGTGGTTATTGGCTGAGAAGGACACGGGAGTACCTTCCACAGTTCTGGAATCGTTCTAATTCTTGATCTGGGTAATAGCCACAAGGGTGTGTGTGGGTGTGGGCAGTTATAGGTGTGTGTATAAATAAATCACGACGCAAAGCAGTCTGGATGACATTACAACTTCTTAAAATGCACATAAATTTTAATGTTTGTCTATTACCTTGACCAAAAAAAGCTAGCACAACTAAAATGCCAACCAAGGACGAGAGAATCAAATCTCAGTCATCTTAGCTCATTACTAAGGCAAAAGAAGGGAGACGCACATGGCTTATTCTCCAGTGCACAGAAACATCAGTAATCCTCATAATCACCTATCTGAAAAAGGCACTAAGTCAAACTAACACAGGCCATCTGACTTTTTGTAAAAAAAAAAAAACAAGCACACGAAAAACAATACTTCACACTAAGGGGCCACATTTCTGATTAAGGGCCTGATGCCCAGCCTTGTTCAGGTATAGTGACAGACACCCTGTTAATTAAATAAATCATCCATAAATAGTCACTTGTAAAATGGGAAGCTACTTAGAGCGCTACACAATGCATCTTTTTGCAGAGAAAAATTATAGAATATGTGGGAAATAGGGAGCTCCCCCATGATCCTCCCAATTGGGGCTATTTTGCCCAAGGTGAGAAGTTAGGGAGACTCTGTAGAAGATGGACAAGGGGGGGCAGCTTGTGGTTGGCTCCATGGGTGCCACTGCCTCCTACACACTTAAAATATCTGGAGGGCCATGGGCAGGACCTTGTGCACCACAAGAAGTACCTAAATCCTACTGGAATAAAATGATGTAAGACTCAAATGGCGTTCCCGTCTCGTTCCCATGCTTCCCTAATTTGAGTAGGTGTCACCCCAACCGCAGCCAAGAAATACTCAAACTATCTGATTAAGATAGCGTGGCTCATATATGCAGTGGAATATTACTCAGCCATAAAAAGAAACGAAATTGAGTTATTTGTAGTGAGGTGGATGGACCTACAGTCTGTCATACAGAGTGAAGTAAGTCAAAAGAGAAAAACAAATACCGTATGCTAACATATATATATGCAATCTTCAAAGAAAAAAAAAACGCTTCTGAAGAACCTAGGGGCAGGACAGGAATAAAGATGCAGATGTAGAGAACGGACTTGAGGACACAGGGCGGGGGAAGGGTAAGCTGGGACGAAGTGAGAGAGTGGCATGGACATATATACACAACAAATGTAAAATAGATAGTTAGTGGGTAGCAGCTGCATAGCACAGGGAGATCAGCTCGGTGCTTTGTGACCACCTAGAGGGGTGGGATAGGGAGGGTGGGAGGGAGACGCAAGAGGGAGGGGATGTGGGGTTATATGTATATGTATAGCTGATTCACTTTATTATACAGCAGAAACTAACACACCATAGTAAAGCAATTATACCGCAATAAAGATGTTAAAAAAAAAAATAGCGTGGCTTACAAGCGAGGGCCCTATGTCAACGCACCACAGTACGACACCAAAATGGCATAAGCTAAAGAAGAGTCCAAGGCTGTCTTGTATACATGAGCCAACTGAGGTTCATTCCAAATTACTTGGAACCCAAGATAGAAATTAATTTCCCCTTTTTTTTTTGTCCACGCCACACAGCATACGGGATCTTCCCTGACTGGGAATCGAACCCATGGCCCCTGCATTGAGAGCGCAGAGACTTAACCACTGGACCCCCACCCCCACCCCGGGAAGTCCTGAAAGTAATTTCTAACAATACTATGTAACACGAGACTCATGTTGTCAAGTACAGATGAACCTATAAGGAAAATAAAGCTCTGCCACATACTTTATATACACTCTACATTACAGCAGTGGTTCTCGCCCTGCTGCCACTTGGGGAACATTTAGCAGTGCCTGGAGGCATTTTTCACAACTTGAGAGGGGTTTGGCATGCTACTGGAATCTGAGGGGTCGAGGCCAGAGATGCTGTTAAATAGCCTATGGTGCACAGGAAGGCACCCCCAACAAAGAACTACGTGGCCCCAAATGACAAGAGTGCTGAGGGTGAGAAACTCAGCACTGTAACACAGGTAACCAAAATGCAAAGATTCTGAGAGGTAAATTAGCAAATTAGAAAAGCTGAAGACTTAAACTCATAAAACCAGATGAAGCTGTATAGAAAATAAATAGATGCACAACGAAAAATAAAAAGCCCTTTAAGCTTCCTCTTCAAATAGCACACAGCGTAAAGGCTTTTCAAAAAAATATGCAGTTAAAATAAGCAAAACTATTTGTTTTAGTGGGGGCGTGGGGAGGAATCTGTAAACAGAATCAATCAACAGGGGATTATGTGAAGAAATGATAAAATCATACTATGAAATATCTCCTCATTAAAAATAACGATTTTTAGCTTAATGTATTGATTTGGAGAGATGGCCAGAAAATAGTGTCAGGGGAATAAAGAAAGTAACAGTATACAACATGAGTCCATTTTTGTAAAAATTCGAACAAATAAATTTCTCTGTCTATAGATCTTGTTTGTGTGAGCAAGGGAGTGATTGTTGATCCAAAACGAATTATTAATATTGATTTCTTTAATAGGGCAGGACTCGGGATGGCGAGGAGGAAAATTAACAAGTTTTTCTTTATGTTATTATTCCTTTGGAATTAAAAAAATTTTTATAAAGAAAATTGAACTTAGGAAGGGAGGGAGGGCGAGAAGGATCAAAGAAAGGAAGGAGGAGGAGAAGAGAGGGGCAAGATAAAAGAGAGAATGTCACTGTAACAGCTGACAGCAAAACTTGAGTCTGTTGTTCCTGGTTTTACCAGTGAGTGCTGCTGTTGACCAATTTAATGGATAAAAGCAGCGAAACCAAATTTGGGAAAGCAACTCCAAGTGTCTGTCACTTTGTTCACTTTCAGGTCCCTTCAGCTAGCAAAGCACAGTTCAGTTCAAATGGCTTGTTTTGTTTGATTTCTCTGATCCGCTGCTCATCTTGAAAAATTCTGCACCAGATAGTGATGGGATCAACTACAGTCATATCTCATTTCAGACACCAACTTCGCTAGATGACAGCCTCAACTTCTGGCAAGTGAAGATAAGGACTCAGAGCATCAGGCTTCCCTTTAAGGAGTAACTCTCAGGGCACAGCAACTTAATTACCCAAGTCTCATTACCAGAAACTTCTCCAAATACCTCTACTCGACCAGTACTGGAAACTAAGCCCTCCTCTACTGTTGGTCACTATTATTCAATGCATGAAAATGCATTTTCCAAGTTCTACTACACAAATGAAATAGACCCATCATGAAACATACAGGCATTTCTAATAATGCCTCATACATACACACTCACACATGAATGTCATGCACTGTGTAGCTTTGAAAATTTTTTGAAACTGCTGCTTCTCCAGTATGTTGCCGCTACTTACAATGGACAGCACTAGCCCTACCTGGAAAGAGTAAATAATTAGATTTAAAAGATACAAGATAAAACATTGGGCCAGTCTGAACTTTCAAATAGCCAAGATTTTTACATTTTGCACAAGTAACTATTTTTAACTTCATATGAAGAGGCAGGCCCTGGGGTCTCTGGATTTCTTTCTATAGACAGGCATTTACTTACTGATGGCACATTAAAAAACTCAGAAAAAAATGGTTTGTTTTTGCTTGCAAAAATGATTTATCACTGTACTGTTAATCCAGCATTAGTAAAATGAACTAAGGAACATATATTTTTCTTTTCTAAGTTATGACATTCAACAAACCACCACACTGTTAAGAAGAAAAACAACTTAGGGAACTGTTCAGGGGTCAAGGAGCTTCTTTCCACCCCAGAGCTGAATCACAGTATCCAGGGTGGATTTCACAATACTCCCAGGGTCTGTAAACACTGGCACCAATCATAGCATTTGCCCTAATTAGCAAACTGGCTTCAGACCCATCAAAAACTTTCACATTTGAAATTTAACACATCTATATTTAGAACATGACTTGTAGGACATTTGCTGCAAGTGAAACAGCAAAAGAAAAAAAGAAAAAAAAGCACTGAGTCTATATTGTTCCTACAGATCAGAACTCTCAGACCTAAAAGACAATAGGCTACTTAGAGATGATAGACCCTAATTAGTTAGTATCGGACCAGCAGAGCACCCACAGGGCAATATCAGTACTAATAAGGCATTAGGAATTAAGGCGTTTAATATTTGAAACCTACAAATAGACCAGGAAGTTAGTATATGTACAGTTGACCTTTGAACAACATGGGTTTGAACTGTATGGGTTCAGTTATACGCAGATTTTTTTTCAACAGTAAATACTACTGTACTACACCATCTGTGGTTGGATGAATCCACGGATGCAGAGAGGCAGTTATATGTGGATATTCCATGGATTGAGAAGCGTGGGTTCCCCTAATCCCTGTAGTGTTCAAGGATCAACTGTACATGAGGGCCTTGGACCTGATATAAGAAAATACGGGATGAGAGAAATGTAGTCTGTTTCATGCCCTGTCTAAAAAGAGGTTGGCTACTCCTCAGTTCCAGTCATTTGCTGACTGGACAAGGCCCAGTTTTCCAAGAGAAGCTAGAAGTAGAGATTTTTATGTGAAATTTCCTATTTTTTAAAAATGTTGACCACTAATTCATATTTTGTCAAAAAAAGATTATGAATCCATCTGAATATGTCTGTGGTCCATATTCAGCCTGTAGGCTCATGGTTTACAACTTGAAGTAAGATGTTCAAATAACTCAATTAAGTAGTTAAATTAGTACCAGGAGACAAATACAATTTTTTTTCAATTCTGGTTAAAAAAAATATGATAAAATTTACCATCTTTTAGGTGTTCAGTTCAGTGGTGTTAATTACATTCACATTGCTATGCAATCTCCAAAGCTTTTTCATCTTGCAAAACTGAAACCCAATACCCACTAAAAAATTCCCCTTCCCCCCTCCCCAGCCCCTGGCAACCACCCTTCTACTTTCTGTTTCTATGAATTTGACTACTCTAGGGACCTCATATAAGTGGAACCATATGATATTTGCCTTTTTCTGACTGGCTCACTTCACATACCACAATGTCCATTAAGGTTGTAGCATGCAACAGACTTCCTTCAGTTTTAAGGCTAAATAATATTCCATTCTATGTTTATCCATTCATCCATTAATAGATATTCGTGAGTTGCTTCCACCTCTTGGCTGTTGTGAATAAAGGGTGTGAAAATACCTCTTCGAGACCTTGCTTTCAGTTATTTTGGATACGTACCCAGAAGTGGAACTGCTGAATCATATGGTAGTTCTATTTTTAATTTTTTGAGGAACCACCATATTGTTTTCCACAGCACTTGCACCATATTACAATCCCTTCTAACAGTGCACAAGGTTTCCAATTTCTTCATATCCTTGCCAACACTCATTACTTTCTGAGTTTTTTTTTTTTTTTTGGCCGGGTTGGCTGGTTGGTTGGTTGTTGTTGTTTAATAATAGCCATCCTAATAGGTGAGAGGTGATATCTCATTGTGGCTTTCATTTGCATTTCTCTTATGATTAGTGATGCTGAACATCTGTTCCCATCCTTGTTGGTCATTTGTATGTCATCTTCGGAGAAATGTCTATTCAAGTCCTTTGCCCATTTTTTACAAATATTTATTAATTAATTTATTTATTTGGCTACACCGGGTCTTAGTTGCAGCATGTGGGATCTTCATTGCTGTGTGCGGGATCTTCGTTGCGGCACACAGGATCTTTAGTCGCGGCATGCAGGATCTAGTTCTTTGATCAGGGATCGAACCCAGGCCCCCTGCATTGGGAGGGCAGAGTCTTAACCACTGGACCACCAGGGAAGCCCCTGCCCATTTTTTAACTGGGTTGATTTTTTGTTGTTGAGGCGTTCTTTATGTATTCTGGATTAACCCCTATCAGATATATGATTTGCTAATATTTTCTATTATTCCACAGCTTACCTTTTCACTCTATTGATTAAGTCCTTTGATCCACAGAAGTTTTTAGGTTTGATATAGTCCCACTAGTCTATCATTCCTTTTCTTACCTGTGCTTTTGGTGTCATATTCAAGAAATCATTGCCAAGTCCAATGTCATGAAGCTTTTCCACCATGTTCCTTTAGGAGTTTTATAGTTTTGGATCTTATATTTTGATCTTAATCCATTTTGAGTTAATTTTTGTATATGGTGTAAGATAAGGGCCCAATTCATTCTTTTGTATATGGATATCTCCCAACACCATTGGTTAAAGAGACTGTCCTTTCCCCATTTTGTGGTTTTGGCACCCCTGTCAAAGATCATCTGACCATATATGTGAGGATTTACTTCTGAGCTCTCTATTCTATTCCACTGGTCTATTTCTGTGTCTTAATGTCAGTACCATACTGTTTAAATTACTGTAGCTTTGTAATACGCTTTGAAATCAGGAAGTGTGAGTCCTCCAACTCTGTCCTTTTTCAAAACTGTTCTGGCTATCAGGGAAAATGCACATTTTTCATGAAAGACTCTTAGGTCAGGTTTTTCCAAGATCCATGCTAGTAAATGCTCTTTTCCAATCCTCTACCAGTACTAGAATATAGAAGCACTAACTTCAGAAGGATTTAAAGACATGATGCAACTTCCCAGGAATTCCAAACTTAACATTAGATGGAGCAGATACATCTAAATATCCTGGATTTGATAGTGGAGGGAATAGTGATTAAGAGGACAAGACTCAAAGGGATCTGTGTTTTGGTTCCACAATTTCCTCTTTATGTGACCTTGTGTGTATTATTTAATCTCAGTTTCCCCATCTATAAAATGGAAGTAATGATAGCACCTCCCAGGGCTGTTGTGATGAAAAAACAGAACAATGCAGATAAAGCACTTAGCACAGTGCTTTCCTGTCACACAGTCAGCACTCAATCCATTTCTGACTACTACATCAATCTTGGAATTTATGCCTCTCAACATTAATGATTTTCTTTTTATCAGTGGCATAATTTTTACGGAATAAAATGTAACGCCAGGCATCTAGGACACCAATGTGGAAACAGATATCCTTTACTTAGTAAAACAGGAGTTCAATGCCAGAAGCAAGGAGCAGTCATGCTGAGATTAATACAAAGAAGAAAGTAATAAAGCTAGGGTAATTTATATTTCCTTAATGAAACCTCAGATTCACTCATCCAAAATGCATCTGGTATAGAAAACCACTGGCCAAACAGAAACTGAATTTAATGCAATTTAATAAACAAATTCAAAACTAAAACACCAACACTTTCCAACAAGCTAAAAGGAAGAAAATCCGTCAGTTTGGTCTGGTGTAGCCTGTGCTACTAAGAAAGAGAGGAGCTTGAAACTAAATCCTTTAGAAGTTAAATCTTGATCTAGGTCTTTTATTCATTAACTGGCCAGTTTTACATGTAACTGCTCACATGAGTGTATAAGAGAAAACAGTCAGGTAAATTGTGCCATGAGTCTCAAAAGTTTAAATCTGTATCCATTCTCACTTACTCTGGAAACCATCTGATTTTCCATACCTCCTTGGCAAAGCTCACGCCACCTTAGAATCTAGGAGTAGAATACGGCGCCATTGTCTACACCAATCAGCCTAAACCCATTCCCTCATCAGAGGCACTGGCTCATGAACGGGAACATGATTTAAGTCTGGCTAATAAGAAAGGTTTGATCTTCTTCCTTGCTGTTCTGAAAGAGCCTCCAGAAATATATCTAATCTCTCCATCTCTTTCACTCTCTCTCTCTGGATGTGGAAGGGACAAGTAGCCTCAGGAATATCTGGTAGACATCTGGACATGAGGTAGAACCAAAAACAGACTAAAGGTGACATGTCACCGTAAAGGCACAGTGGACGGTATCAGAAACAAGACCCATGATACTAACACCAGGCCTCTCAGTCAAAACAATCCTGAAGTTCAAACCAACCCTGAAAGGACCTGCATTCTTCATATCAAGGAACCAGTAAATCTCCTTTCTTGCTCAAGCTGGATTTTATGTCATTTACACCTGAAAGGATTTTTACCTGATATACCGATCAAACTCTAATGCTAAAGCAAAACTTTTAAAATAGTGTACACTTCCAATCATGTATGCCCAGATGTATGCATTTGGGTCTCTGGCCTCAGATATTTGTACCTCAAAAGAGTAAGACAACACAAACAATTCTATGGCTCCCACAGTCTTACAGGGAACTCAACATCAATGTTACTCAAGTGTCGTGAGCAATCATCTCCGTGCCGCCTAGAAGAGCCTGAACATTTGACTCCAGGGAGCAGTAAACATTTTCCAGATATATCTCCTTCCCTCCCCTGAGTAAACTAACACTACTTAATCTGTGCTGCTAGGACATACATTCATTTTTCCATGTTAACCAAAATGAAGGAACCCTGGATATTTGATATGACATTACAAAGACCTTGGACTTCAATAGCTTCTTTCTTCTAAAGAGCTCAAAGAGCTTCACAGTCATTTACTGTCAACATTCCCATAAAGTAGACAGAAGCAGGTATTCATGCCCCGGGGTCAGCAAGATGGAGCCCTGATGAAGGTCACCAGACACTGGGCAGTTATAGAATGAGGCCAGACTCTCAGGGAATCTGCTCTGTTTTGAAAATAAATCACGTCTCAAACCTGCGTTTGGGGGGAAGCAAAGTCCGAATAAAATGATTCTCTTGTTCATCATTTCCCCAAGTGCACATAGGCAGATATTCTCCTGTCACTCCTCCTCCCCTCCAAAGACAGGAGAATTCTGTAGTCAAGTAAATCTGAGAAAAACAGGACAAAGATAAACAAGTGTGTTTGCTGGACATTTCAGAACCTTTAATACGTTGATGCACACCATGATGCTTGAGAAGGTTAAAAAGTAAGCATAAATAAGAACTAAGACTGGGGCCTGGCACATATATGCATGCTCAGTAGATGTCACGCAAGAGGCACTAGTAGGTAGGAGTCCAGTATCTGAGGCCATACTGCCTTGGTTAGGATCCCAGCTCTGCCACACAATAGCAGGATAACCTTTCTTCATCTGTGAAATTGGGATCAAAATAATACCTACCTTATAGCATTGGTATATATAAAGTGCTTAAGGTGCACATAGGAAGCACTCAATAAGTGTTAGGTGCTATGGGTGCTTTGGTGGTTGACGCCCTCCAATTGGATGTTAGAAGGTAGTTTACCAAATTTACTGGATTACACAACTTTTTTTTTACATAAAGCATCCTACGGCATTATTACCTGGCTGACCTCTGAACTCTAGCTCTTAAAGTGTATTTAATATCCCTCTTGCTCCTCTAAGAAGATAAAAATCACCCTGGATGTGTCCACCTATCTCTTTCTCTCTTACCCAACCCTCCCAACCCTTACCCCCCCCAAAAAAAAATTCCTTTTATCCCAGCATTCAGTAAATGGACATGGTCTCAGGTTGAATGTCCATGCTCAAGCTCAGTTTCCCAAGGTTGAACTTTCTCACTCACTCAAAACCTCAACTCATGAAAAATAAGGAAAGAGAGTCTTCAGGTTCCTAGATTACTAAGTACGAATTACTTAGTAAAAACTATGATGTGATTCAAGGTGAGGAAAAAAAAAAAAAAAGCCGGTAACAATGTGTACTTCAGTCAGAGAGAATGTAATGTGGTTGTTAAATGCACACATGTGGGCACGCAAGAGATCAGAGTTCAAGTTCCACTTCTACTTCTTAGTAGTCTCCTGTCTTTGAGATGATTATCTGTAAAATGGAGATTAAAGATGGTGCCTAGCTGATGGGACTATTGCCAATTTAAATACGATAATGCATGGAAGGCACTTACAGTGCCTGGCACAGTGGAAGCATCAATAAATGATCAGCCAGCTACTGCTATTAAATTGTTGCTGCTGCCGCTGCTGTTATTTCAGAACACAAGTGTCCCAGCACATTACTGCCACTCAGCCAGCCAGCCTCAGCCCTCATGAAGAACGCTCAAGCCCCTCTCAGAATAACCCGAATTATACTCAGTGCCACGTCTGTCAGCCCAGCTCTGCAGCCAGGGGTTCTCTGCCAGTGCAAAGCTTTCATGGAAGAGACACAGCGGGAAGATAAGAGATTTGTACCACTCGGGGGAAAAAAAAAAAAAAATCCAACCACAGCACGTAGGCAAAAGTAACAGACTCTCACTTGTATTAACCAATCCAAATGAACAAAAAACGGTTAGCTGCTGGAGCCCACAATCCAGGCCAACCTTTCCAGATTGGAATATAGGACGCTTGAGATTGACCTGAGGGTCTCCAAGAGAAAACATACCTTGGATCTGACACTTCAGAAGAAATCACCACCACATGTTCTTAACTTTATAATACTTAAGTTATGATTTTCCTAGGCTAAAAAAATCCTTTTATAAAGAAGAATCTGTCTCTAAAATCATTGTCTGGACTAATATACCTTTGGAAGCATCCATCCAAGTCACCTGGAAAATTCCTAATCTCTTGAAATCCAACTAGTTATTTACCATGGATTAAAGTGGAGACAATCTTGCAAGTTCAGCTACTCAACAAAGGAATTTCTCTAATATGGGGGAGGAAGGGAGGCAATTCACCTGTCAGGAATACTTCTGTTTTAAAACTTCCTATTTCTAAAAATCCATTAAAACCTCTAGTTTTATGACTGTTTCCTATACTTAGAGACCTCAAAGTCCTCGACACTATACACTGAGGGAGTCTTCACTGCCTATTCTGAGATCCCAGAAAATCCTCGAAATGATTGCTCAAACAATTCTGATTCCCTTCACCCGCCCCAAAAAGTAGCCTCTAGAAACTTTTTAAATATCTGCCCTAAATTCTGGAATTTATAAAAAGGAAGGATCATAAGTTGCTGAAAAGCACTGATGACAATACCCACTTTTGCAAAGAAAGCCATGGTTCATCCTGAGAAAAGAACAAACAGCATGTTGTTCCCTCCTGGAGATTTGCTATGAAGAATAGTGGGTATTTAAACACACACACCACACACACACACACACACACACACACACACACACACACACACTCTTCCCCAATGGCTCCTTTTATATAGACCACAAAGGAAAAGATGTAATTGTGATATTGCTAAAATTAACAAAAGGCTTTCATGAACAATAAAAAATATATGCCATTAGAATAACTCTTGAAGCAGTTTTAATATATTTGAGGGAAGGGGAGGAGGAGAAAAGACAGACAAGAGGAAAGTAAACCAAAAAGGACAAAATTAAATTGAATCTTTATTCTCCTGTTGATACATATCAGACCATCGTTCTCAAAGGATGGTGTGGCAAAGAATCACAAAGGAGATGAGCAAAATGCAGTTTCCTGGAAACCTCGAAATCAGTAGGGCTGGAGTCCCAGGACCCAGAAATTCATATCTAATGTGCTCCCAGATGATTCTGACACAGGTGACCCTCGGACTACACTTTGCGAAACACTGCTTTTAGACACATGGGGAGACAAAACATGTTCTGGATTATTCAAAATATCCTTTATAGAACCTTACAAATAAGTATAATAAATTATCCCATAGCGTAGGGAAATCCTCAATTTTTATTGTGCTGAAAGCAACATAAGCTGACACGCCATTTTAACAAAGGCTCTATGTGGATGTGTGTGTGTGTGTATATATGCGCACATGTGTGTGTCTGTATACACATATATGTATGTGTTTCTGTATACATATTTGACTAAGTATACTACAGTCAAATAAAGCACCTTATCTTTCTTTTTTCTACCTGCCCAAAATAAACGAATAGTCAAGAATAACCAGAATTCTTAAAAAGATGACTCTAGGGGCTTCCCTGGTGGCGCAGTGGTTGGGAGTCCGTCTGCCGATGCGGGTGGCACGGGTTCGTGCCCCGGTCCGGGAGGATCCCGCGTGCTGTGGGGCGGCTGTGCCCATGGGCCGTGGCCGCTGGGCCTGCACGTCCCGAGCCTGTGCTCTGCGGTGGGAGAGGCCGCAGCAGTGGGAGGCCCACATACCACAAAAAAAAAAAAACCAAAAAACTTAAAAAGATGACTCTATCATACTGTCTGCAATTTAATACTGTACAGATGGGCAAGAGAGACAAGACGCATCCAAGCAAAATATAATTTCTGGCAGGTGAACTTACCCATAATCCGTCAGAGGATACCCAGTCTCTGCTTCCAAACCAGCATTGTTCACACACCTGCAAAAGAACCTATCTATTCACCTGCATGAATTTAATTGGACTATCACTCTGATGGAGAAAGAGAATTCTAGTTGCTAGCTGGGCAAGAAGGAACAAAGCAAAAAGGTGTTTTTCGAGAGAATTGGTCTCCTCACTCTTATCATATAGCACACTATACTGAAAGCAGTATACATTAGATGCGAGTAAACTTCCTTATCACTACTAGGAAATTCTCTGGCGATGCTTAAGGCTCTATTCTTACCTGTGTCAAGGAAATTAGTTAATTTCTATGTTCTCTTAAGGATCTGTAAAACACACAACTTGAACATAATCCCATTTACCATTTGTAATTTCAATTAATTCAGATGAACATTCCTAGATTTATTGAAGTGGATAGCAATAAAACCTATGGAAAGCCTGGTGGTTACTTTGAAAAAGGTTAAGAATCCTGAGAGAAATAAATATAGGTGGAGAATATTTAATCAGGGAATGATATAGAAAAAATGAAAAGGCCCATGATAAAACAGGCTTTGAATGGTGAACCGTCATATGCAAACATTCCTCTAAAAACACAGGGCACATCCAATGTAATGTTGCTTGGGTTTGAAAATCAAACAGAACTGGATTTGAATCTCAGCTTGCCACTTTATCAGCTATGTGACTATGGGCATGTCATACAACCATACGTGATCTCAGTGTCCGCACCTGTTAAATGGAAGATAAACAGCAACTATATAATAGAACTGTTGTGAAGATAAAATTAGATAATGCATGCAGAGTTCTTAGCACATAATAAGCATTCAATAAATGTTAGCTTATTATTATTCTGTTATAAGTGTCAGGCATGTAGGCGTGACAGTAATTTGACCTTGGCATCTACTGACTGACAGGGATGATTAAAAAAATAATTTAAGAGCTTATGATGCTACAGGTCAAGGGTCCAAACAAGTAATTCAAAGTAGCTCACGTATTATTAAAAAACCAGCTCCAGGGGCTTCCCTGGTGGCACAGTGGTTAAGAATCCACCTGCCAATGCAGGGGACACAGGTTTGTGCCCTGGTCTGGGAAGATCCCATACGCCGCGGAGCAACTAAGCCCATGCGCCACAACTACTGAGCCTGCGCTCTAGAGCCCGCAAGCCACAGCTACTGAAGCCCACGTGCCTAGAGCCCGTGCTCCACAACAGGAGAAGCCCCCGCAATGAGAAGCCCGCCCACCACAATGAAGAGTAGCCCCGGCTCGCCGCAACTAGAGAAAGCCCACGTGCAGCAACGAAGACCTAATGCAGCCAAAAATAAATAAATAAATAAATAACCAGCTCCACAAACACCTCTCTAAATTATTATAGCAGGCTGAGGTCCTTACAGGGCAAGTCCTCTGTGTAGGGCCACTTGGGCTGAGCGGTACACAATGCCAGGACCTGCCATTCCTAAACCACGATCTGAAAATAACCCTTATATGGGTTGAATTGTGTGCCCCCCGAATTTTTATGTTGAAGTCTCAACCCCCAATACCTCAGAATGGGACCTTATTTGGAAATAGGATCATTACAGATACAATTAGTTAAGGTGAAGACATACTGGAGTAGAACAGGCCCCTAATCCAATATGACTGGTGTCCTTATAAAAAGGGGAAATTTGAACAGAGAGAAGCCGTGTGAAGACTGGAGTTATGTCGCCACAGGCTAAGGAACCACCAGAAGACAGGAGGGAGGCCTGGAATAGATCCCTCCCTAGATCTTTCAGAGGAAGCACAGCCCTACTGACACCTTGGTTCCAGACTTACAGCCTCTAGAACTGTAAGACAATACATTTCTGTTGTTCAAGCCACTCCATTTGTGGTACTTTGTTTTGGCAGCCCTCACAAACTAATAAACCCCGTGAAGTCGGGCAATGCGGCAGACCTATCTGAAGTCCACCAACTGCCTTCCAGAAATGTTGATTCCCAAATCTCCAGCATAACGAACAGTGCTACTGTCTGTTCCAAATGAACTTAAATGCCCATCAATTGGACAGGCAATCTATTCTGTATGTTTCAGAAACAGAGCTCAGTAAAAAGGGAGCAAGTACATTCCGGAGACGACCCATCAAACACTCAGCAACATATACCATCCCTTCTGTGTTGCTGCCGCTGGAATTCAGGAGGATAAACAACAGAATGCGCAGCCTAACGTGTGCCAAGACCAGTTGCTGTGGCCAAGAGGTATACTGCTTGCTTGGGAGCAGAGGACTGTTCAGACACAAAGCTTCCACCTTTTCTGATTTGTCTAAGCCGTGCTTCTAAAACTTTTCTGGGTGTCAAAATCGAATGAGAATTCGATTAGAGCCAATGGCCCTCAACTGGAAAAACATACTTTACCCCAACATGTGCACACATGTTCAAGGGTCTAAACGGGGCCAGCGTGGTGGGCGTGTGACATGCAGTGCATTGGGCCTGGGCTTGGTTTCATGCTCTGCTGTCAGCATCTTGAAATTCTTACTTTTTAAATAAGGGGTCCCACATTTTCATTTTGTACTGGGCCCTGAAAATTATGTAGCTGGTTCTAGGAATACTCAGGAATACAAAAGTGCCATAATAATGGACAGCTGCACCTATGTGGGGCCAGTAGAGACTTGGGATTCTTATTCGACAGACTTTATTTGAGGGCTTCCTTCTTGAAAGGATACATGATTAGGGATCCAGCATTAATTAATAACCCGGTCACATATTTGAAAAACACACACTCACCAAAACCAGAATCAATCTGTCTCATCACTTAGTAGTAGTATTATTTTTAAAGGACTAGAAAGCAAATAACTACAAATGAGTTATGTTTCCAAAGGACATCATTGTACTGAAAATTAAATTCTCTCCAGAATCACAGACAGCATAAAAAAACTTAGCATCAGACACTTCTCAAAAACTTCAGAGTAACATGGGCTGGTAAGAATTTGCCCTGCCTTCCCAACTTATCTTGATCAACAATGTCACCAATATCTGGACACCTAGACTTCAGTTGTAGGTAGTCTCCAAAGATCGTAGTCAATGAAACAAACAGGCCTCCCAGTACTCATGCCCTTGCGTAGTTTTCTCCCACAATGAATCTGGGCTGGCCTGTGACTTGCATTAACCAACAGAAGGTGGCAAGAGTGATGCTTTGGCAATTCTGGACCCAGTTTCAAGGAGACTGTTAGCTTCCTTCCACCTACTTCCTCCTGGAACATTCACTCTGGAGATCTCTGAGCCACCATATAAGAAACCAAGTTAGCCTGCTAGAGAGACCACAGGGAGATGCCATCAGAGCCCTGAAACTACATGGAGGAAGACAAAATCCCAGTTGTATCAGGGACCACGACAGATCTCCAGAGTTCTCCAGCCCTGGCCATCATCTACCTACAACTCTACCTTTATGAGGGACCCCAAGCAAGACCAGCAGAAGAACTGCCCAGGTGAGCCCAGTCAACCCTGAGAACAGAGAGAATTAATAAAACAGTTATTTTTTTTTAACTTTTTATTTTATATTGGGGTATAGCCAATGAACAATGTTGTGCTAATTTCAGGTACACAGCAAAGCAACTCAGCCATAAATATACATGTAAAAACAGTTATGGTTTTAAGCTACTAAGTTTGGGGTGATTTTGTTACACAGCAGTGGATAACTGAAATAAACCCTAAACATTCCTGAAATAAGCTCTAAACATTCCACTGAGAAAAGAGAGCCTAGAAACTGGCAATAATGAAGTGAACCAAGCCCACAGATGAGTGCTAATTAGCGTGCATCTTTTTTTTTTTTAAGTTGTACTACGTAACGTTTAAAAATTGGCAGATCTCACATAAAAATCTAGATTGCTGGCTTCTGAGAAACCAGAACACGGACCACACTGGATCTACATTCCCACATGGTCATAACCAGCAGCAACAGAATAGCACTTACCCCCTCTTAAAAGGGCTCACTGTCCTGTCCAGGGCAACACAGCTTCACCGGGCCCACCTCCCCTCAATCACAGTGCCTGGTCTGTGTCAGATCATCTTTTAACCTGAGGTTTAACAGAGTGATAGACACACAACTGGTGCTCAATACCTATTTACTGAGCAATTGCACCAAGCATCAAATGCTCTTATCACTTCCACATGATTGCCAAATCCTGTATTGACTACCTTGACTATCCTTTCCCATCCAATCCTATCACCATGGTCTTCATGTCCTCTCTTAGATCATTGCAAGAAGCTCCAAAGGGTCTCCTAGCCTCCAGGTGGTACCTCCAATCCATTCCAGTCCATCCCCACTAGGATCACCCATGTAAAACACAGATTCAGGCATACTGTGGACTCCTCTCAAAACTCTTCAGTGGATTTCTGGCTATGATATTGTACTAGATGGTACCATTGGGGAAAACGGGGCAAGTACTTGGGATCTCTGGGTATTATTTCTTAAAACCATGTGTTTTAGGAATCTACCATTATCTCAAATACAAAGTTTAATTTTTAAAATCTATGAAAGTTTTAAATGTACATATTCGTTGACCCATAATTATATCCACTTCTATCAAAATTGAATTTGTACAAATTTTTTAAGTGTCTTCAGTTGCTCCCCGTCACCTGTGAAACAAAGTCCACACTCAGCCAGACTTTCAAGGCTCTCCTCATTTGGTCCTCTATTAAAAACAATAAATCTCTGAAATCCTCAAACATACCCTGGCATGTGCTCAGCCTGGGGCCATCCTCCATCACCCTAAACTCTCACGGGTTTACAGCATTCTCCAACATGGGGTTCAAACCCTCTCTTCCCAAAAGCCTTCTTAAAGTCTCCCAGCAGAAATTAATCTCTCCTTATCCTACACCCCCTTGGATTTTACTTGCATCTTCAGTGTGCCCCAGCCACCCTTGTTGCAGAGGTATTTTCCTGTATGTATGTGATAGGGACCATAAAACTATCGCCTGCTCTCATCCCAATTTCATAGAATCAACCAGTTCAGAGAGGTTAAATTATATTCCCAAGATCGCACAGCATAGTGGTAGGCTTGAGACGCCTCTTTCCAAAATCTCTGCTCCTCTGCTCTACCTCAGGGGCTGAAAAATTATTTATCTTCAGAACCACTCTTAGCTAAAACAGTCACTGAGAGAATTCTGCATATATTAAGTGGGGAGACTCTCTTGAATTAAACTGGAATAGAGGACAAATATTTGCATCTTACGATACCCTGAATAACATTACCTTCAAAAACAGTGAACAAATATTTCCTCTCTCCAGTTTTAAACACAGAATAATTATATCCTTCACAGATACAAAAGTCATAGTAAAGGGGATGACATTTTCCATCCCTGCTTTTACGTGCATATCAGTAAGTGAACACCAAATCGAATTCTCCTCATTTGCTCTAATCCCAAAGGGATCCACTGAGAGAAAGCTTATGGATACGGAAGATTTGGAATGAATTTGAAAAAGATGTCTTCTGCAGGTTGAGAATTTTAATCAGACGGGGGAAACGCTGGGTTTAATATATTTTAAAGACAATTCAGAGTTATATGTGTTTGAAGGTAACAAACAAAAATACAGTTGAAGTTTAAACACACCTCATAATTTACATGTTAATAGGAAATGATAGCTTGGGGCTGACTACAGAGTTAAGAGAAAACATATCCACTGAAAGCTCTCATCCATGTGATTAAACACCTCTATGCCCTCAAACATTTCATACCCCTTCATCCCTTACCAGAAACCTGGCTGAGGCAAACCAGGCGACTACTTGCATACACAAGTTCCACTTCCTTTGCTTCCCACTAACAGAACCATAATTTGCTCAGGACAGCAACGTGCCCAGTGAAGAGCTGCCATCTGACACAGTTCTAGCCAATGAGATGCAAGGAGACACCTACAGGGAGTTTCTAGAAAGACTTTGTGTTTTCCTGCTACAGGTCTTACCCTCTAATTTTTCCCCTCCTCTTAAAGCAGATGTAATGCCTGGAGGAGCAGCAGCCGCCTTGCAGCCACAAGGTAAAAAGCATCAGAAATAAGCCAAGACAAATCACTGCAAGGACGGTTCTGACATCACGGAACCACTAAGAGAATGCCAGTGGTCACGTAGCCCTGTGCTTCTTGTATGGGAGACAAATGGATCCCCATCTATTTAGGCAACTGTTAGTTGGCTATTGAGTTTCATGCGTGAAAATGTAAACCTGACTGAAACACAAACTCTACCCCCAGAATCGTGCCTGCCCTAAAGCTCTCTCAGGTGACAGCTGTTCCACCTCACACCACCATGTACAAAGAAGAACTAATATCCACCATCTCCAACCTGTTTCCCTCCCAAGCGCTCCATCTCTGTGAACAGCACTATTGTTCTACCACCTGCCCACGTGAGAAATCTAAAAGCCATCCTTCCCGCCTCACTATCTCTCCACTTTAAGTCCAACCAATCACCCAGGGCTGTGCTTCCTCATCCCCAGTATTTCTCAGTCCCATCCATCTCTACAACCACTGTGCAGTCCAGGAGGGCATCATCTCCTACCTGCACTGCTCCTCATTGGTCTTCTTTGCCACCACCTTCTGCAATCCATTTTCCGTGCCCCTGCCACAGTGATCTTTCAGAAACACAAACAGGATCCTCTGGCTCCTATTTAAAACTTTTCCATCCTTCTTATTGGCCTTTGAATAAAGCCCACCCTCCTAATCATGGCTGAAAAGGTCCTCCATTGACACTGAGCTCAAATTAACCTTCTCTCCAAGCTCCAGCCTTCAAACCAACCCACATCTCAGCAGATATCTGCACATGCCTGGAGGAAGTTCTCCCACATATTTTTGATTGAATAGCTTTACTCATCCTTCCAGAACATATAATCTAGGAATTCCATCAGCACTTCCATATTTTGAATTGTGAGTTTCTACAACCTAGGTACGACCATTTGCAGTTCTCTACACACCCAGTGGCTCAGTGCAAGTTCCCACCTTCCATTAAAACACAGGGGATTCCCGGGTCAATCACAAGACAAAACCCTGCTTTTCTCAAACGCCATTTATAGCTCTGGATTACAATCGCTGTTGTTGCTTCCCTAACCTGTTTGGGTTTTTTCTCTTTTTAAAAAAGGGAAGTTGAACTTAAAGATATATTGCAAAACAACATAAAGGTTTAAATAGGGATACTGTAGACCCAGTGACCCAGATGACTGAAGTGGAAAATGTTACTAACACTGGAATCAGTGCTTATCCATTTCCGGTGATGTGTGCTTATGATGCATGGTTGTTAGTCCTAAATGAGATTTAACAGCAGAAATTCAAACAATGTCAAAACTTCATGAACACAATGCCAGTTAAGATATGAAATAGACACAGACTTGATTTAAACATGTTCATGTGACGGCTTTTTATTTTTTTATTTTGGAAAGTTTAGCTCCTGACGTTTCCTATGAGTCATTTTCCATGAATATAAAACTGTCCACCTAACATTGACCCTGACTAACTTTGATCTTTTGTAACACAGAAAATTGTAAATGCATGATTATAAGGCTTTTACTGAGTATTTTC
Organism: Tursiops truncatus; assembly: GCF_011762595.2. NCBI lineage: Eukaryota > Metazoa > Chordata > Mammalia > Artiodactyla > Delphinidae > Tursiops > Tursiops truncatus. The sequence goes on along the minus strand of NC_047043.1, from coordinate 82,301,812 downwards.
AATTTGCTGAAATAGCTCCATTTATATAAATATATCAACTGTAACAACGGACCTCAACATCAATTTCCACACATTAATCATGTTGATTTCCAAAGAGGGTTTGTGGAATCCATCTTAGAATATACATTCTATATAAGACAGAGACATATTATCAGTAAAATTTTTTAAATGGAAACAATCCTAGTGATGGTAATAACAATGACAACAAGTCTTTGCTGTAGCTATGACTTACTGAGTATTTTCCATGGTCCAGGCCCTATGCTAAGCACTACACATATGCATTATCTCACTGAACTCTCACAGAACCTGGCACGACAACTAGAATCATCCCCATATTACAAAAAGAAGAAACTGAGGCTAAAAGAAGTTAGCAATTTCTTCATGGTCATACATCCCGTACATGATGGAAACTGATTTATGATCGCAGACCATCCCTCTGCAGAACCCAGGCTTCTTAATCACAAGTGCAAACATCCACACAGCATTTCTCATGTACCAGGATCTGACAAACACTCAGTTAATCTTCACAACAACCCTACATAGCAGGTATTATTACTATTCTTATTTTACATATGAGGAAACTCCAACATGGAAAAGTCAAGTTACTAGATCAAAATGGTCCAGAGGATAAGCAGCAGATCCAGGATGTACCCCCAGGCCAGCACCTCCAGAGTATGTACCTTTAAACTACCGCCCTATCCACTGTACTATCCCCCAAGTAATAACGTCTCTAGGGCATTTATCATGTGCTGGGCATTGTGAAACTTTCCATACATTACCTCATGAAATCCTCCAATAACTCTGAGGTAGGTGGTATTTTTATCTCCACTTTACAGATGAAGGGTCTGTGGCTCAGAGAAGTTAAGTCAGTTGCCCAGGGTCACACAGCCAAGTGCCACATTGGAAAATATAAAGAGCAACAGTTGGGTTTCGCTCCCTACCTCCCCAATTCTTTTCCTGAGGCATGAGTGGCTGGGAAACAATATGCATCAGACTTTCCACCTCTGTAAAACCACTCAGTTCGTGTAATTTAGGGTGTGACTATTCATAGATACCTTTCAGCTAATCTACTGGGAGCCAGTGCAACCACAATGCACACTTCAGAACAATGTATGCTTTCTCTATAAGAAACACACCAACCCATCTGTGCAATATGAACACTTAGGACAATTTAGTTTTAAAAAGGAAGTCCACTGTTGTTGCTTTTCTTTTTCATACACAGTATGGAACTTTACTCTTTCTTCTAGAGAAAGTACCTCTCAGTTTTCTACTCCTATCCACTTAAAAGTCCCATTATTTAAACCCAAACAAATCTCTCCAAAAAGGCATTATGAATCTTGTTAAGAAAAAGCAATTGTTTCTTTATTCATTTTTAATAAAAAGAAAGGAGTACGATCTAAAAAAGAATTAAAGCTCATTTCTGGAAACAGTATTAAGAAATAAAAAATGCAACTACAGCAAAATAAATTGATAAATCAAAGCCTAACATGTCAGGCCCACACCAACTAAAGAATGCTGATTGGTGTGTGTCACTGGGTTTTGGTTTTTGCAGAGACAACTTTAATAGAATTCCACAAGGCCACAGAGTCACATGGAGACAAAAATCACATCTTCAGTATCCACAATAATATACAAAGTCAGTAACAGTTGTTACCCTTGGCCAGGATAGGCACAGACATTTAATATAAATAGACAATAGAAAATGCAGAGTCTGCCTTTTAATCATTCTTTCATTGACAGACTCATTTAATCAACAAATATTTATACAGTGTCTATCCATAGGCTAATCTCTGGGAACACAATGATGAAAGAAAGAGCCACACTCTCTGACCTCATGGAGCTGGGAGACAGACAGTGAAGACATAGATGCATATAGGATAATTATGTAAGTAATTGAGTATGTAAGTAACTAGTATGAAGGAAAAGATCAGGAAACCATAAAAGAATAGCACAGCAAGCTAATTCAGATGAGGGGGCAAGGAGCAACCTTTAAATTGAGACTGAAAGATGGAGTAGATAGTAGACAAAAGAGTGCTCAGAAAGCGTCCAAGATGGCAGAAAGAATGTGTGCAAAGGCCTGAGGTAGAAAAGAATTAAAAGGAGGCAATGCCATGGGAGTCAAGAACTCCTGGCTCTACTTCCAGCTCAACCACTAACCTGGGAATGTCCTTCACCTTTCTAGGCCTCAGTTTCCCCTCCAGCTCCAACAGCGTTCACTGGCACAGTCAATGGCCTCCTACGTGTTGCCACAAGGACAGCTTAGGTGCTAAAGGGCTGGCCTCATTCTTCTCAGAGTCGTGGGAGCGGGAACCATAGTAACTCCCACTAGCAGCAGTGCCTCCAGCACCCCACTCCCCACAACATGCCAGGAGACTCAGTGGAAGGGCCAGTCTAGCCAAGGGACAGCCCTGCTACCTCCTGGGAAGCTGTGTCCAGAATCATCAACCTGGAAACTTACGACATCTCTAGGCTGCCCAAGACAAGGTCAGTTAATAGAACATGAAGAATACATTATGTCAGTGGGTAAAATGACTGGAGCTCCAACTGACACCTGACAAAAGAGTTCACATGGAAGGCCTGAGATAAGGCAAAGGTAGGGCAATACTTCTCCACAAGTGAGACAGAGGAACTGACCAGCCGTGCACCTCCCAGGGGCACCAGTCTGTGTGGGGCACTGAAACATCAAAAGAAGCAGAAGAAATATTCTGATGGAAGGGAGAGGATTGAGATGCCCAAAGGACATTCTCAAGTAATAAAAGATGGTCCCTACACTGCCTCCTAAAGAGGGTTAATTGCAGGACCTTGATGTACTAAACAGTGTGATGCAAGTTTGGGGCAGAGCCCAATTGCTCGGGGCTGTAGAAGAGAGGCTGCCACGCTCCTGACACCTCACACCTTGCATAGCACTAGGTCTAAATGGATGGTGCAAACATACTTAAAGAATACTGGTGTGAAAGTTCACCTGATTAATCTGCCTAGGACTCCCATGGGCCTCAGGCTGGCCATGACTTCCTGCTCTATTTCCTGCCATGAACACTGCCTTGTGTGGTACTTTCTTAACCAGACCTGTTTCCTCCTACTCAACTCCTTGAGGGCAGAAGCTGTTTCTTGTTTACCACTCTACCCCAGTTGATAGCTCACTGTAGCAGTGAGCTATTGATAAATTAGCTCTATGTTATATAATCAAAAACTAGTATTAAGGCTATAAGACAAAAGTTTTATAATCTGTGTTGATCTAGACCAATAAATCTGTGAGCAACCTTTAACATCAATACATAAAATTACTTCATAGTTCGCAAGGTTTTCAGTGTGAGATGTTTATGGAAAATTACAAAAAATTAAAGTGCAGTATGAGACTTCATACACCTGAGGTCCTGCTCTGAATACACACAGAAATGAAATCAGCCCCAAATATGAAATACTCAAACACATTGAGACTTGGTGGGGGGGAAATCAGTGAATGCGGAGAGGCCGTATCAAACCCTGGAAGGTCATTTAAAATTATCTACTCCACTAGCTTTGCTTTATAAGGTGGAAAAAAATTGAAGCTCAGAATGCTGAACTAATATGCCTCTACCTGGTGACAAAACCATGACTTAAATGATCTCCAAGTTTTAGATCATTGTTTTCCCCACCACACTGGGCTGCCACCTGAATTAATCACGTCATGTTACTCCTGTAATTGGAAATCCGCAAAGGCTCTCCATTTTTCAAGAGTAAACGGCAAAGTGTGTACAAACCCCTACAGGGTTTTCCTCCACTTGGATCCCATTTCTTTTCATGCCTTTCCTACCACTTATCCCTTTGCTCAGCCTGTCCCAGCCGCTGTGGCAATTGTGCTGTTCTTGAATCAGGCACACTCCTGCCCAGGGCTTATGTCCTAATCCTTCCCTCTGTCTGCTGAGCCCTTCCCCCCAACACTGGCATGATCCACTCTCTCATCTCCTTCAGATTTTTCCTCCAATGTCATTTTCTCAGTGAGGCCTTCCTTGTCCACTCAATTTTAAGTTACATGTCACCCCAAACCCATCCATGCTTTATTTTCTCTATAGCACGCATTGCCATTTAACATACTGTATATTTTACTTATTTATATATTTATTTCTACAACTCTCTCCTTCCCCCCCATGTAAGCTCCATGAATACAAGGATTTTCAACCATCTGGCTCACTGCTCTGTTCTTCGAACCCAGATGAATGCCTGGCCCACAGTAAAACCTCGTAAATATAAGTTGAATAACTGGTTATATGGATTGATGGATGGAGTTCAAAAGTGGCTCAAATCCAGAGAATTTAAGAGCTGTGAAATGTCTGACAGAGTCTGGCAGCCCCTGGGAAACAGCCTGTGGCCTGGGTGTCATCTACCATCACTATGTGCCCACTCCAGAACTGGCACTCACTGACACTCTGGGTGAAAGACAGTAAACTAAGGAATGAAGTGACATGAAGACTTGTCAAAGCAATCCTGTTTGAGGCTTCGTGACTCTCGGTTAGAGAGGCAACTAGCAAGCCAATATTTTTTATCAGCAACAAGATGCCTCTTACATGTCCAGATGCAGAATCACTTCTGAATTGCTTCCCTGTGCCCTTCAGCTTAAGTAGAAGGGGAGGGTTTGCTCAGATTGGACATCCCAAAAAAGAGACAAGATTTCAAAAACTTTTCAAAAACTGGCATGAACCCACATTTGCTATGAAGCCTGAATGGCTGGCACAGCTGAACCTCCATGCATCATTCTAAACATAAAACACCAAGCTTCAATTATATCTTAATGACAGATACATAAAGGAAGATACTAAGAATAGCCAAAGACAAGGCAGTAGGAACCAAGGGCAGGTATTAAAACTATGTAATATTTGGCCCAGTCATCAAGGAAAAAAAAACAACAACAACATTCAGACAGACCCAAACTAACATAAGCAGTTTATGGTCTTTCAGGTCTAAGAACCCAATGAAGGTTTGCATCCAGGTTATATCTCACCCCACCAGCACCTGAAATAGCAAAAACATCCACAAAGAGCTACCTGTCTGAACTTGAAAGACACAAGCTAGTCCTAATTTACAAACACGAAATACCAGGGACCTCTAAATGCCTTGCTAATTTCTAGTCTAATTTAGACCTTGACAGCCCAACAAATAGACAAATTGAAAACTAGAGTTTTCCATTCCCACTATCAGTGGTCCCTCCCATGCAATGGACATGCTACTGAATCCAGTGCTCCTCATGACACACCTCATTATCCGTTGACCAATGTGAACTCCCTGTTACATTTTAATTCATTTCCTGGAGAATTTGGGGTGATCTCTACAAGTTCCAAATGCTGGAGCCAAACGCTGTTGAAAAATATTCTAGCATTTACTGCAATGGCAACTTACTTTCCAGTACTCCACATTTCCATAGCTAAATCTAAGATGGGGATAGCTCTTCTCTTAAACCTACAACGGCTGAAGCAGATGTTTGTGTATTATATGCCATCTGTAGGAACCTCCCCACTTGCTAATAGCACCCAGCTGGAGAATCATTTGGGACCATTCAAAACTATTAAGGCTATAAACTCTGACTTGGGTCAAGTCTAATAAACAAGTGTCATCCCAAAAGGAAATGAGTTAAGCTAGCCTTCAAAGTCATTTAAGCAAATATTCCCATGGTCTGAGTACCTCACAAAAAGCCTCTCATTAAATTCTTCTGCTGTTGATTTTGCCCAATTTAAATCAGAGATCACTGGAAATGTTCATTTCAGGAAAAACTCACATTTCAATGGAGTGGCTTTCAGTGGGTTTGAAGTGACTAAGGAAGAGTCTCTGAAGGTTGCCCAGGTCTCTCGGGCTGCCTCACACATAGCAACAGCAGGTGCATGAAAAAATATTTAGGAAGCCAGCATGGAATGAGCCCAGCTCCTCCTATATAAAGTCAAGCTCCTGATCTGGAAATTCCGGAACCATGAACAGTCACACAGGAGAGAAGAGGTCACAGCCAGTGATGGTGCTATGTATATTTTTGTCAGGTCTAAATAACACATTCATTTCAAAATGTGGCCACCTTCAGGCTAAGACTACACCTAGAACACTTCATTTCCCCAATGAAATCATTCTCATCTTTGAAAAATTCTCTCCAATACGACCCTTCAAGAAGCCCTTCTTAACAGTTTTTTTTTTTTTTTTTTTTTGCAGTACGCGGGCCTCTCACTGTTGTGGCCTCTCCCGTTGCGGAGCACGGGCTCCGGACGCGCAGGCTCAGTGGCCATGGCTCACGGGCCCAGCCGCTCCGCGGCATGCGGGATCTTCCCGCACCGGGGCACGAACCCGTGTCCCCTGCATCGGCAGGCGGACCCTCAACCACTGCGCCACCAGGGAAACCCAAGAAGCCCTTCTTAATACAGTGTAATCCATTCCTACTCCATCTGTTCTTCAGACTTAATCACTTCCTACATTCAGCCATCTGGGACCTGGCTTTACTTGCCTTAGACCCTGACTTATTTATTTTGTCTTGTGTCATAATGGTTTCTTGCTTTACTGTTCCACTTAACACTAAGGATGTGGGGGACCAGAACTATCCTTTCAATTCCTCTCTACCTCTATGCAGTTGCTTCACACCCAAGAGATACTCTAAATAAATACTGGTTGAATGGAAAGAATCTCAGTCTTGGATTTAATTCTCTCAACGTCTACAACTAGTCTAACAGCTTAAGAACCAAACCTACTTAAAAATTAACTTAAGTTTTAAGTACAGTGAAATCACTCTAAGTAATTAACCTAACCACTGGATGTGTTTATTTTCCTAGTTTGGAAAAACAGGCCAGCCACTGGGTATGACCATCCCTAAATAGGCAACTCTAAGAATAATGAGGTAATTTCCTTCAAAGATGATGAGATTTTAAGGATTCTCTGGAATGCACACCTCCCCATTAATGTGTCATTATTAATACCCAGTTCACTTTGGGTAGAAATGAGACTAGAGCACTTCAGAATTTTCAAGCAACTCCTCATTACATAGTACTCAAGTGTCAACATAATCTCAGTGTGACGGTCCCACTGCTCACAATGAATTAGGAGACATATTTACTAGAGATACTAGGAAATGTCCCATCAAATTTGTGTAACTATGTCTATGCTCATGTTCCAAGGATTTCATTCACTGTGTTTGCATAAGCATCCACATACCTCTCAGTGATTAAAAAAAAAAAAAAAAAAAGGATCAGACGGTAAAGGGGTATTACCCCAAAACTAGGATTGCCAGATCTAACAAATAAAAATATAGAATGCCCAGTTAAATGTAAATTCAGATGATCAAAGAATAATTTTTTTAGTATAAGCACCCCATGAAATATTTGAGACATGTATTTTCTAGTATAACTAAAAAATTATTCTTTGTGTGCAATTCAAACTTACCTGGACATCCAGTATTTTATCTGGCAACCCTACTCCAAACCCAGAAATTGTATTTAAAAAAAAAAAAAAAAAGAAAGCACAGAGCAATGAATGCATTTTGTGAAGGTTTAATTTTCAGAAAGAATACAATAAGTCATCTATAGCATTATAGAACACTTCAGAAAGCTCGATATAATGACTGCAAGAAAAACAGAAAGTGAAGTCCACTGAGTACTAAACTAACTATGTGCTGGGTACTATTCCAAACCCTTATCTCATTTAATTCTTACTCCATCCTCATGAGGTAGGAACTATTATTATTATTATTACTATTATTATTATTATCAAAGATACAAGGTGAACAAGTTGCGCAATGTCACAGACTAGTAGAGTAGGGAGTCAAACCCAGGCAGGTTTAACAAAAGGGCTTAACATGCTTAATGGCTACCACATTTTACAAGTGAAGAAATTGAGAATCTTAGCATTTTTGCCCAGACAGACAGCTGCTCATCAGTGCAGCTGGGATTCAAACCTAGGAGAGTCTGAATCCAGAGTCTTGGTCCCAACAATACACCACCTCTCCAAGTCATGCAAAATGGGGAAGGTCCCTTTCCCACCTAAACCAGCTGCGATTACCATGGTCATAAGTCAGAATGCTTCATCTTCAAAGAACAGTGCTTGAACCTAGAATGGCCTCCTCGGAATTCTTATCAGATCCATCCAGCTGAATTTTGACTCCTTGTAATCTAAAGGTTATCCTGAGTTAGATGGGGAATGTGGAGAAGAGTTCTATTTGGGGGAAGAATTTGTTGTTGCTGTCATTTCTGTACCAAAACATCTCTTTCAAACAAGCCACTTATCTGATGCCTACCAGTCTTGCTGCCTGGAGACAAATTCTTCTTCCTGCACATGAATCCCAAACACTGGCTATAACCTGGAACACAGACAGGAAGGCCAATTTGAACCAGCCACCAAAGCCACCTTCAAGATCCAATTATGTGTGAAAAGATCACAAGAGCTAAGATTTTTCTGCTTGGATCTGGAACTAAACAACCAGCATTACTGCATGTAAAACATCAGAGTTCAGAAAATATCAGAAGCTATCCAGAACTTTACCTGGAGCAGACTTGCCTACGGGAACCCCCATGTGCGTTATTTTAGGTGTTTGTCTACCTCTGGAATGAAGACAGATGCCTTTAATCAGAGAGTGAAAGAGAGTGAGAGAGAGTGAGAGAGAGAGAGAGAGAGAGAAAGAATGAGAGGGAGTATGTGTTTAAGCATGTGCAATACAAGGCATATACAATATAATGCTTACCTAACTTTCCCCTGAAAATTTCCTATAGGGAGCAGAGAGCATGTTGCTCAGAACATGAGTTAGCTGCAAGAAAAGGAGGGGGTTGTCTGTGGATACAATGGACACGAAGAATTTTTCTCATGTAACTTATAACTATGTAGTAATCTATAACTGTCTGAATACTTGACTGTGTCTCCCATGAGAATATAGGCTTCTTGAGAGCAGGGGCCGTATCTGTTGTATTCACCATTGTGCTTCCCAGGTGTATGGTACAAAACAGGCACCCAGTGATAGGATGAATGAATGAATGAGCAAACACTACTGCCACCAGTAAGCAGTGTGCACACAATCTTACTTTTGGCCTCACTGCCCTTAAAATCTGTAACCAAGACTTGTACCCTCTTGCAATCCCAACCTCCCTTCAGGGCTGAATAGTGCATGTGTATCATCATTTCTCACAAAGACTATTAAGCTGGCACCCTCCTAACTGGCCTCTGTGACACTAGACCTTGGCCATCTTCCAACCTGTTCTTCATTTGGCAGCCAGAGTACTATTCCTCTGCTTAAATCCAGCCACGCTTCCTGGTGCTCCAGCCACATTCAAAAGCTTACACTGTCCCAAAGGCACCATACTTGTGCTGTACTTCCAAGGCTCCCGTCTACCCCGAAGGCTCTCCTCTCATTTGCTTGGCAATCATCTTTCGATAATGAACTCAAACAGTATTTTTCTATGAGACTTTACTCTTCCCTTCTCCCCTCAGAGGAACCAACCCCTCCATCTTTTGTCCCTAAAGGTATAACTACAGACCTAGCATCACATTCATGTCACTGTGAGTTACAAGAAGGCAGAGCCCATGTATTATGGACTGGCCATTTTATCACTAGCACAGTGTCTGGCATGTAGTAGGTGTGGAATAATCCCTTCCTTGATGGACAAGTGGGTTTTGGAAAATAAAAGTGGAAAACTTTGGTAAGCTAATCATTTCTGGATCTCTTACTGTGCTAGAGGAATATTGTCTATATTTATCTGCTAAGTCTACCAGAAAAATTAATGAAAGGAGGGACAATGGTGTGACCTGTTGTTGTTGCTATTGTGAACACCTGCTGAGCAACAGACTTCATAGAATATTGCCTACTTGTAATTGGGATTGAGGTATCAAAAACAAAAGGACCCAAAATCAAGGAACCATGGTAAGGGACCTCAGAAAGAAGATACTTCTGAGATAGCAAATAAGTTTTGCCTCTATTGTCTGTGGTGAGACGTGGAAGCCTGGAGCAATGAACTCAGAAGGGCCCAAGGCTCCTCCCGGGTTTACACAACAAAGGGAGATGACTGTAGACAATATCCACAGTGGTGTAGCCGGGGGAAGAAGCAGTAGATACTACCACACAGTCACCTTGATCTAGTCCTTCCCCTTCACTGGACATAAGAGGAGACACAGACCTCAGAAATGTCCAGCTGAGGGTCACATGATTAGTGAGTGGCAGAGCTGGCCAACACGTGCATTCATTCAACATTTACTTAGTGAGTATTAGGTCCTGCATGGTGCCATCTGCTGAGATAAAATGATGAACAAAAATATTCATGGTCATCAACCTAGTGAAATTCAGTTTCCTCGATGCCTAACCCATAGCCCCTCCTACTACCTCAATAACGTCTCCAACTCCCACCTCCCCACTATAAAACTCCCATTTTATTATATGTAGTGACATTGCCCAGAAAAATATAAAAACTCTTTTTAAAAAAATACCTAATTCCAGGCTTCCCTTGTGGCGCAGTGGTTGCGAGTCCACCTGCCAATGCAGGGGACACGGGTTCGTGCCCCGGTCCGGGAAGATCCCACATGCCGCGAAGTGGCTGGGCCCATGAGCCATGGCCACTGAGCCTGCGCGTCCAGAGCCTGTGCTCCGCAACGGCAGAGGCCACAACAGTGAGAGGCCCACATACCGCAAAAAAAAAAAACCTAATTCCAAACAATTCAACCAATTCATAACTATTCTTTCTCCCCCCCATTCTATTTATCCAAACTTTTAAAAACTCACATTTAAGCAATAACTCCACAGTGATATTTGAAATTTTTTTCAGATAGCTATATCATTCCCAAATCTTATCATCAAAGAATTTATCACAATGTTAGAAGGAAGTGTTAGCTAAGCTTATAGAGACCCTATAGTTCACATTTTCCAGAGGTTGAACAATCATCTTTATACTGAGGAACTCAAACGAGTGCTTAATAGTTCTTACAGCAAGGAAATTCTACTTTTAAACCTAATCCGAATCTTACCACTAAAAGTTAAACTAAATCCACTGTATCATCAAAGACAACAGAAAAGAATCAGTCACCATCTTACATCAAATAGTGGAGTACATATGCTTTCGGTCTGCAATTCTTCAGTTTCACCTTTTTCTCTTTAAAAATGAGAAAAAGGTTTTCTGTGGTGGCGCAGGGGTTGGGAGTCCGCCTGCCGATGCAGGGGACACAGGTTCGAGCCCTGGTCAGGGAAGATCCCACATGCCGCGGAGCAACTAAGCCCGTGCGCCACAGCTGCTGAGCCTGCGCTCTAGAGCCCGTGCTCCACAACAGGAGAGGCCACCGCAATGAGCACCACAGCGAAGAGAGGCCCCTGCTCGCCTCAACTAGAGAAAAGCCCGGGTGCAGCAACAAAGACCCAGTGCAGCCAAAAATAAAATAAATAATTTTTTTTAAATGAGAAAAAATAATTTGTGGGAAAAGTTAGCAGGAAAAGGGACTGCTCTGAAATCTTAAATAATTTAGCCAAAAAAAAATTTTTTTTCAAAGAAAGTAACTGACCCAAAAAGATATATTTATGTACCTATAATTTTCACTAAGGAGTTTCCACTTTGACTCTGGAGTAAACACATGATTTTTCAAATTCATGGTCTGCAAAATCCCGAGGCACCAAGGAACACTTATTTCCATAGAGTAAAAAGACACATTCTGGCCTTATTCTGAAGAGGACACCAGAAAACAAAACTAATACTGTGAACAAACAAATCTTAGCTAAAACTCATTGAAATAATCCAAATGGTTTCCATTCCAGGGAAAATAGTAAGTCAGCAGTTTGCATACGGCTGCCTTTTCCAAATACACAAAATAAGCAAAAACACCACCAGAGGAAAGTGCAAATGCTGAACCCTTTCTATTTCTGTTTCCATGGACTGCAATTCAATCAATACCGCCGCCTGCAGTGCTCTGCCGCCATTTATGCACACTTCCAGGTGGCCTCCAATGTCCCACCCAGAGAGTCCAGAGGACTCCCAGACAAGGTTCAGGGAGCCATCGATCAAGCCACACAGAGAATGACAAGAAAGTCTGGACCCGAGACTCCAACTGCTAGCACAAGCACTGGAAATCCAGAAAAATTAATCTTTGAAGGTGTCGAGCAACCAGAACTCTCAGCAAGAACATTCAGATTCTAAACAAGAAAACAACGGGGACAGAGGGGCATTCCTTAGAGAACAAAAGGCTCTGGAGAAAAACGTAAATGAATCACAACCCTTCACCTACTACCATTAACAGCCTGGAGCTGGCAAAGGGCTGCTGAGTAAAAATATTCTACATAAGGAAGCTTAAGGGAAGTATTCAAAACCGTTCACCCAGGATAGAAGACAACTCCATGTGCAAAATCCTAAGTGGGGAAAGTATATCTGAGGTTATTAAACAGCATTAATAACTCTTAATGATTAGGGTAGCATCGTAAAAACCAAATTATTTTTGAAGAATAACATGAACAGAAAAGTGCTGTTTTAACTTCAAGACAGAGAACTTACTTCCAAACCCCCATCCTCCTACAGAACTTGAAAGGACAATAATTAGTCAAGAAAACAGCAAAATGAGGAAGTGGTATTCTCTTACAATTTCTGTTAATCCCCACCAGCTGTAATTTAAGAAATTCAGTGACATCAGCATTTATACTGGATCCAGCAAGAATGACAGAACTACGAATGCAGAATCATATGAGAGGGGGGGAAAAGCAACTTGGGGGCAACTGGAAAATACATCTGAAGACGTGGAAAATTAATTCACTTTGCAGTGAATCACTTCAACAGCTTCCAACACCAACACTGCCAAAAAAAAAAAAAAAAAAAAAAACAGAAAAAGTGGAAAAGGAAGGATAAGCACCCCAAACCTAATCAAATGATCCAGTGGAACATCTGAAAAAAAGAATGTCACTGAAATAAGTGAAGTAAACATTTCTGAAAACAGACAGAAAGCAATCTAACCATTTGTAAATGACAAGAACCAAAGATTCAATATTATACAAAGATTGTCACTCTTCAAAAAAACATATGCTATATGAGAACCTGTAAAAACTGAGTTACTTTGGTTATTACTTGCATTACCTTCTTGAAGACAGAGTCAATTCCATGGTCTCCTTTTCCCCAGAGAGAGAAAACAGCTCGTGAAAAACCCATTGCAGTAATTTCAAGGTGTCCCACCTGAGTTCACAGATGGACCTGGAACAGGTCTGAACTCCCAATATAAAGGCCAACCATTACCTTTTACTCACGTCAGAGTCCGAGGGAGAAGAAAACCACACCAAACCTGACTGACCAAACAACCTACGGAGGAGTTGAAAAGACTCACCATGGCTGCCTCAGCCCTTTGGCTGAACATTGAGTCCACTGAACCGTCTCAGAAAGGAGATGATTACAAAGGTGCGATTGTAGCTGCTCTGCCACACGCGTACATGCACCTTCTCTCAACACTAGGAAGACTAAATGAGAGATGGAGCGATAATTAATAGGATTCTCGGCAGCAGGAGCCAGCTTCTTGAACAAACCAGTAATTGCTGCCTACTTAAAATGACAGAGAATCCAGCCAGCAAAGAGGGAGGTGCTAACAATGGGAATCATAAAAGGTAAAAAAGACTTACATCAACAGGTTACTTGGCTCCCATTCAAAACTACCTCCTTATCTACACATTCAGTTAATAATGAGAGCAAATAAATTGAAAATCACATACAGGAGGACTAGAGATCAATAATCCTTCCAGAAGTATTACCACAGATTTCCCTTCCACACACTCTCCAACACCCAAAATGTCATACATTGATCATGAAGATAACTATCAACTTGTACATGACGTCATACTAGAAAAGAACATTTTTCCCATAAGTGATATATTTGACTTGGACATCCTTTGAAAATAACCAGGCTGTTAAGAAACTTTTAACAGCAGCCACAGACACAGTTTACATTCTCTAGTCTGAAATTAAAACAATTTCCTGGTTGTAACCTCTCTAGGAAAGAAAAGGTATTTAGCTCAGAAGTTTTTTACCGGTATGACTGAAGATTTCTGGCAAGGTAGAGGACAGTTAGCACCCAGTATCTCCAGTTTAGACCTCCCAACCCCAAGAAATAATAGTACTGATTACCAAACACTCAACTAGACAATATTCCCTCAGAGAAGACCAGTATCTACTGAACACTCCGTAGCAAGAAATAGAGCAATGAACCTCTAACATCTTTAGATGCCCAGAGACATGGAGAGATGAGGATTCCATCTTCTGCCATGGGGAGATGTCTAGAGAGATAAACCAGGCCAGCAGGCACATAGTTTCATAACGACTAATGCTGACCAAAACTCTTCATAAAATCAACTCCACAAGTAAAGACCCACTTCGTTCATTCCCTCAGGAGATCCCTGGCTCTCTGATGGTATTGCAGAGGATGACCTGATGCTCTACAAAAAACAGATCATTGAAAGACTAAGGGCTTCCTGACAAGATGCAGCCCAGGAGTCCCTATTGATAATATCTCATGGAAATCTCCAACTTTTCTCGTGGCAGTTAAAGATGCATGTGAGGTAGTACATCAGGAGCAGAAGCACTGAAAACTCAAATGGTTTACATTTTTCTTAGTATGCATGAGAATTAAGTGGTTGTTTTTTTTCAGTGTTGGTCTTTCTCCTTTCCCACTAATAAAAAGTAAGAATGCCTTTACATTCATTCGGTGAATGTCTAACCTATCACTGCTGGAACCCACTGAGTATATATACGGCTCATCGTTAAAGCCACCATCTAGTATTTTTATAACTTCTCCCTCTCTATTAGATCATTATATCCTATTATTGAAAATATTTAACTCAATATTTTGCGATGACTAATGTTCTTAACGCCCAAATGTCAAGGCAGAAGTTATGTTCATTACACAACATTATGATGTTTCAAGACCTTTGGCATTCAAAGATAAACAGTCCAGAATGTAATAGACTGGCTACGACTTCATAAAGACATACAGGAAAAGCAATTAACAACTCAGGTTAGAGGGGAAAAATAGAGAGATGAATGGAAAACATCAAGATGTTAGGAGCTACATGTTCAATGGTAGCCCACAAGGATGGGTATGTAGACAAGACTTGATGTCACCAACTAGGGCCATTCAAAGATCTATAATGAGGAATGAAGAAAATCTATAACTTAATACCACACGCTTGTGAATGATTAAGCATCCACCGTCCCACCTTTTGCTACCTCTCTTGAAGTCTTCACAGCCTATCTCCTTTAAATCATCAGAAACAGCTTTGAAAACAAAGGACTATTCAGCCAAGCACTCTGTGGGCACCTTTAATAGATCTATTTATCTTGGATTAAGATGTTCAACCGTACCCAGAGTCTCCCTTTACTTCATCAGACACCTAGTCCTCTTTCTATTCCAAAATCAACATGAGCTGTTGCCCCTGATCTCTTCCTATCCTGCCTCCCCACTCCATGCCCCAATATATACAGTAACCACTTCAGTAGGGCAGATAAGAGGGTAAGCTTTGAAGTTAGACAGTCCTCCAGTTTAAGTCTTGGTTCCACCCTTATTTGAATGACCTTCGGCAAGTGACTTATGATGGCGCAGCCTCAGTTTCTTTTAAAATGGGATCCTACCTACCTCACAGAATTAAATATACAAAGCATTTGAAATGTACCTAGTACGCGTCTTAATATGTTTGTAATTCAACTAGATCTGGTTATTCATTCCTGCTGTTTCAGCTTCTTGACTTTTCTAACAGGAAAAATCTGAAAAAAAAATTACATAGGTACCCTCCTTATCCCAGGACTAAGACAGATGGACAGACAGACACACACACACACACACATACACAAACACACGCACGCATATATACATATACATACAAAGAAGCCATTCTTTTTTTTTTAACTTTTTATTTTATATTGGAGTATAGCTGATTAACAACATTGTGATAGTTTCAGGTGCACAGCAAAGCGACTCAGACATACATATACATGTATCCATTCTCCCCCAGACTTCCCTCCCATCCAGGCTGCCACATAACATTAAGCAGAGTTCCCCATGCCATACAGTAGGTCCTTGTTGGTTATCCTTTTTAAATATAATAGTGTGTACATGTCAATCCCAAACTCCATAACTATCCCTTCCGTCTACCCTTCCCCACTGGTAACCATAAATTTGTTCTCTAAGTCTGTGAGTCTGTTTCTGTTTTGTAAATACGTTCATTTGTATCATTTCTTTTTAGATTCCACATATAAGAGATATCATACAATATTTCTCCTTTCTCTGTCTGACTTACATCATTCAGTATGACAATCTCTAGGGTACATCCATGTTGCTTCAAATGAAGAAGCCATTCTTTTTATAATACACAAGGATACGTTATGAAAATGCAAAAGGTACAGATGCAAGGCAGAAAAAGACGCAAGTTTCAATACTTTAACTCCAATGTTCTGTAATTTTCATCACTTTAACCCCAGTGGGTTTCGGTTTCCAAACTGCAGAAGAAATTAAAGCACTAACACAAGACACAGCCTGTAGTAAGGACTCTGAAATGCTAGGTGTTGCTGTTATTACTGTTGCTGTTTGTGTTTCTTTGTTGTTATTAAATTGTAGGATGTATCTGCTATGTCACTCGAAACTACTGGACCTACTGAAAACAATTCTTTTCTTCCTTCCTTCCTAAAAGAATTCCAAGCACTCTAAACAAGTACTCAGTTAATGTTTACAATAATGACTAGGCTTATAATTATAATATGCTAATTTTCAATACACTGAGAAGTCAAAAACATCACCTTTATCTTCTAGGCCATGAGTAAGTTGAGCCTGGTTACTTCAGAAACTCCCTGCACCAGAATTCCTAAGCCATTTTACTGCTTTCTGCTGGATTCTTCAGCAGTGATCCCCACAATTTCTCTGTGCTCTTTTCCCAGGTCCCCATTCTCACTCTCCACCTTCTAAAGAACAGTAGAAATTATGCCAAAATAAAGAGTAACATATCTGAACAGCCCCATTCAACTTTAAAGATCTGGAAATGATGGGCCTTTTTTTTTTTTGATGGGTCATTTTTATTGTCAAATAAACTCGTAAAAATAGAAGATTGGGTATCTGGAAAAGCTTGATTATTGTGGCTTCATGTATAGTCCACAACAATGTTGCCGCAGACAATGCTTAAAAATGTTTTCCCGGGCTTCCCTGGTGGCGCAGTGGTTGGGAGTCCGCCTGCCGATGCAGGGGACACGGGTTCATGCCGCGGGGCGGCTGGGCCCGTGAGCCATGGCCGCTGAGCCTGCGCGTCCGGAGCCTGTGCTCCGCAACGGGAGAGGAAATGTTTTCCCCAGTGAGCATGTTTTTTAGCTCAGACAAATAACTGCCAGAGAAAGACAGGCACAAGAAAACAATTTTGAAGACAGTCAACCCTCATTATTCGTGGATTCCCTATTTTCAAATTTACCTATCACCAAAATTTATTTGTAACCCCAAAATTAATATATGCAGCATTTTTACAGTCATTTGTGGACAGAGAAGTGAGAAATCTGAGCCACCCACAATATGCATTCCCAACTGAGGTCAAACAAGGCGATGCTCTGTCTCCTTGTTTGTTTTCACATGGCAAACAAGTGTCCTTTGGGGGGGGGGGGTCCATTTCGTGCTATGCGTTTTGCATTTTTGTATTTTTTTGTTGGTGACTTTACTGATGACCTCCAAGCCTACCTAGTGCAGATGTGCAGTCTAGTGTTGCTGAGCATGAGACGGCTGTGAGGTGCCTTACGGAGAAAAGCGCAAGTGCCAGATAAGCTCCCTCAGACATGACTTACAGTGCTGTTGGCCATGAGTTCAATGTTAATGAGTCAATAAAGTGTCTTTAAACAGAAACACACATAAAACAAGGTTATGTATCAATCGGGTGACAAATACGCTGTGACCACAGGCTCGCAGGAACCTAACCCTGTTCCAAATTAAATGTTCATCGTGACTGCATAGAACAGAACTACTACCACAAACAACAGAAATTGACTGTATGCTTATTTCATCTCCTAGCACCAATAGTAGTAACAACAATTAGTGCCCCTACTAACTTACTCTACTGAGCATTTTATATTTACCAGGCGTACGCACATGATCTTCCATCATCTTCACGGCTATTCCGAGAAGAAAATACTATTACCCTCATATTTCAGGTGAGAAAACTGAGGTTCAAAAAACCTGTACAAGGGTCCACAGTTAGTAAGAAAAAAGGTCAAGATATTTTCATACACATTTTCCTGACACAGTTTAACAGAATTCCCCAAAGTTATTGATCCCTTCTGGCACACCAGAAACACTTCATTCATTTTGGCCTCTCTTTATTCAAGAAACATATATAGACACTATACTGGATCCTAGAGATGCCCAGGGAACTAACAACTTCCCTGTTCTCGTAGGGCCTCTTTCAAGTGAGGAATGACAGACAATCAAATAAATATTACCTATCAAACTATGTATTGGGCTGGCCAAAAAGTTCATTCGGGCCTTTCCGTAAGATGTTATGGAACGTTTTGGCCAACCCAATATAAGTAAAAGATGCTTGATTTCTTAAAATATACATTATTTTTTAAATAAGTCTTCAAACAAGGTAAGAGCTAAAGGCTGTATTCAGTGAATATCAGTTTAAAATATATTCTCCCTTATACTATACATGATCTCTTACATTATATACGATCTCACTTATACGTGGAATCTAAAAAAAAAAAAAGGAGCTCATAGATTCATAGATACTGAAAACAGAATGGTGATTGCCAGAGGCAGGGATTGGGGGTGGGCAAAAGACTGAAGGCACTCAAATGATACAAAATTCCAGTTATAAGATAAATAAGTCATGAGAATGTAATCAGCATGGTGACTATAGTTAATAACAGTGTATTGCAGTAAGCAACAAGGATATACTGCATAGCACAGGGAATTATAGCCATTTTCTTGCAGTAACTTTTAATGGAGTATAATCTGTAGAAATACTGAATCTCAATACTATACACCTGAAATTAATATAATATTGTAAATCACCTATACTTCAATTTTTTTAAATAATTTTTTAAATAAAAATCAGAAGAAAACAAAAAATCCTGTTTTGCATATTTGAAAGGTGCCAAGAGAATAAATCTTTAAAAAGTTCTCATCACAAGAAGAAAAAATTTTGTAACTATGTATGGTGATAGATATTAACTAGATTTATTGTAGTGATCATCTCCCAACATACATGACAATATATACAGTATACAAATACAGTATACAAATATTGAATCACTATATTGTGTACCTGAAACTAATATGTTATAAGTCAATTACACCTCCATAAAAATAATAATTTTTATATTGATTACATTTTGACTTGGAATTATTTTGGATGTATTGGATTAAATAACATACTACTCTTATTTAATAAATAAATAAATAAATCACTTAATGTATTTCTTTCACTGATGTGACAACCAAGTGGGCTCTTTTCTTCCCCCAGAAAGAGCTCCTCTAGCCCTTGATGACCTGATCTGGGTTCCGTGCCAGCCCTTGGGCAGCCACCCATCTGCCAAAAGCAATGGCAGTTTACGGTTGACCCTTTTCGTTCACCATTATCTCCTGACTCCACAGTAGACTCAATAAATATTTACTGAATATTTTACCTCATAGGCAAGGAAAATTTACCGAAAGATCTTCCAAATAGTTCCCAAACCATGACTCTGAAAAAATAAGAGGGAGAGTTAGGGGCTTCCCTGGTGGCGCAGTGATTGAGAGTCCGCCTGCCGATGCAGGGGACACGGGTTCGTGCCCCGGTCCGGGAAGATCCCACATGCCGCGGAGCGGCTGGGCCCGTGAGCCATGGCCGCTGAGCCTGCGCATCCGGAGCCTGTGCTCCACAACGGGAGAGGCCACAACAGTGAGAGACCCGCGTACCGCAAAAAAAAAAGAGGGAGAGTTAGATCTCTTCACGTCCACCTCTTGAGACATCCAAGAAATAAATCTACTCTGAAAACTCCCCAAACTGCCTTGTCCATTTCCTCTTCCCTGAGCTATGGGTATCCTCAGTCTAACTCCAGCCTGCACAGCTGATTGATCCTCTTCTCTCACAAAAACACGGAGCTCACAAACCCATCCCACTGGGTGGTGTGAAGCCTGAGAAGGATGGTCAGTCAGAAGACTTCATTCTGTCCTGTGCTCCTGAGTTCCCCAAGCACACTGGATCTCACCCTAAAGCATCTAACTCTATGCGTCTTTCACCTCTGTGTGTCTGTGGGGCGGGGGGGGCGGTTACGCGGGTGTGGAGGAGGCAGGGGTGTTTCAATTACATGGAAAGAGGGAAACTGTCATTTTCCCTGTTTTGTTATAAAACTCAGGAAAGGAACTGTTTAGCCAAGAACCAAATTTCAATTAGTCAGGACAATACCAGAGAAAAGCTGAAGATACTCTGAAAAACACCCTTTTGAGAATCCTGTATGTGCTTGTATGAATATATGTATGGTTTCTGGTAGAAAATGTCTCCCATTAATTGGTAATCAAACTAGTTCCCACCCCTCTGCACACAACAGCTGAGAGGTGGCGGAAGTGGTCCAGAAGAATGCTGGGTGACAGCCAAGTCCAACTCCAGGTTTGAAAACTCACTGCATAAATCCCAAACGTGTGAGAACTGACTGTATGGTTGGTTGTGACAACTGACTATATGTACTTAACAGTGACAAAACAATGGTAGAGTCAGCAGCACCTACACAGATGAACCACTTCTTTCATTCTTATGTAAACCCCTGAATTCTAATGGCAATGACACCAGGAGTAGCCCTTGGGTACAGTAGCAGGCAGAGAGCAGCAGTAATGCAGGTACAGCAGCAGGTGGAGCGGTAATTGGGGCAGCAGCATCTACTGCGCCCTTACTACAGGTAGTACTCTCACTACCTTACTGAATCTTCCCAGCCAGCCAATGAGGGAGGGACCCTCGTTACCCAGGTAATGCGTCTTAAGCTGTAACTGATGAAGACATCCACTTATGTGTGCAAGACAATGGGAATTTTCCTTCTAAGAAAGATGGTGGCTCTTCAAACTAACCCCCTTTCTGCTTTCTAGGGATCAGTTTAGCCACAGGTTTGGGGGAGAAATTTTGTGAGG
Organism: Tursiops truncatus; assembly: GCF_011762595.2. Classification (NCBI taxonomy): domain Eukaryota; kingdom Metazoa; phylum Chordata; class Mammalia; order Artiodactyla; family Delphinidae; genus Tursiops; species Tursiops truncatus. Next base: position 82,280,755 of record NC_047043.1, on the reverse strand, counting down.
CTCAAGCAAAGCATGTCATCTGATTGCGGTGATCGTTTCACAATGTATATGTATACCAAAGCATCAAGTTATACACCTGAAATATACACAGCTCTTATCTGTCAATCATACCTCAATAAAGCTGGAAAAAAGAAAAGAAAAGCAAGCTATCATGTTGGTGTGGGTACCTAGCCTCGCTACGCAGTGCTACTAGGAGGGATAAATCCTAGAAGAGTGAAAGATTTTGCGATTCAAGAATACAGGGGGGCTTCCCTGGTGGCGCAGTGGTTGAGAGTCCGCCTGCTCATGCAGGGGACACGGGTTTGTGCCCCGGTCCGGGAGGATCCCACATGCCGCGGAGCGGCTGGGCCCGTGAGCCATGGCCGCTGGGCCTGCACGTCCGGAGCCTGTGCTCCGCAACGGGAGAGGCCACAACGGTGAGAGGCCCGCGTATAGCAAAAAAAAAAAAAAAAGAATACAGGGTATTATGGCTTATACTGGATAGAGATAACTGTATAATGAGGCTGTCTTGTGAAATGTGAAAAGATAAAGCAGGAACTCACTACAGGCCAAGTTTAAATGTGACAGGAATGACAGATACACGTGTGGACACAGCCGTGGAGCCCGGCTTCTACCCTGCATGGTGTTGTGAAACCCCAATTCGTGCATCTTATTATTTATTCCTCTACCTAGCTATAGTCTATCATTACGATGAAAGGAAACATGTTGATAAAGACAAAGACTGTTCTGGCAACAAAAGTAATGCCCTACCTGTAAATAGCATGTGCTGTCTTTAAATACCTCCCTGTTAGGCATCCCAAAGTTCACCACTATCTGATCTGCATCCACTCCCAAAGGTCCTGATGTTGATCATCCAACCGAGGGATGATCTGGCCCTACTTCCCTTCTCTTCTATGGACCCTCTTATTTCCTGCTGATTGCCTTTGAGTCGTTTTCTCTTAATGACAGCGTCTGAAACTAAAAAGTCATTTCAAGTCAAAAAACCTTGTTGGTGCTGTGGGCAAAGATGGAACCAGAATGAGGGCCCGGTTACGAGCACAAGAACCAAGGCTTCGGCCTGAGGATTTTACTCAAGTATTTCTTTTAATCCGCACAATTAACTACAACTTAGATCATACTATTATCCACTCACCCCACTTAGTCCTCTGTTGAAATAGAGGCTACAAGAATCACTTGCCCAAAGAGAGAAAAGCTAGTAAGTGGTCAAATTGAAATTTAAGTTAAAAATCCTTCTTCTCTCTGAAGGTTAAACCCAAAACTCTAGACTTCTTCGACTGGTTAGAGCTCTTAACCCGTTTACAATAAGAGCAGATTCTTTGCCAAAAAGCATCAGGGCTTTTTGTCTGGAGAAGGTCAGCGTGCAGCAAAAGGAAAAAAATAAAAATAAAAATGCTTGGGTTTTAGTGGATTAAAAATAAGAGTAGGCTGAATCCCCTGGTAAGTAAGGAGTCCAGAACTGCCCTATAGGTCCTACTTGTCTGATACAACATTGACCCTGCCCTTCCCTCTCCGCCTGAAATGAGGATGGCCTGGTGAGATTCAGGATGAGGGAGACGATCTGTTATGTCAGGACACCCTAACATGTGACAAAACAGAGGCTGCCTGGTCGCAGTCACCCCGCCCCTCTGTTTTGGAAGCTCCCACACTCTACAAACTGTCTGGAATTCATTAAGAAGGGAAAACAGGCTGACAGTCGTATTTCAAATTTTATTCAGCAGAAATTTTGTGAAAAACAATTTGGTCATGTGGGCACACTCATAACCACCATTACCCTGTTTCTCCACCAAATCATTCAGTCAAGTGACTGCCGTGTGCTTCAAGTTTCACACTTTGTGAGTCTCCATTAAACTACAACCCTCCAAGATCTGGGCCAGGGCTCCTTATGGTAGTACAGCTAGCTTAACTCCAAGTCTCTTATTTAGAGATCACATCTGGACAACCAAGCATCCTACCTGGTTTCATTAACCTAAATCTGATAGCTAACTTTCTAGAGGGGATTTTCCTTTTTTTTTTTTTTTTTAATCAGTGAGTGATTATTATCAATGATCATCTCTAGCCTGACCATAACAAGCAACATGGCGTTTTTTACGAAATGCACTCCAATCCAGGATATTTTTCATTCCAAAACAGGAACGATTTAATGTGGAGACAAAGGATTTATGGTAAAAGCATTAGGGAAGTAGTTTGCAAACTTGAGTGTGCATCAGCATCTCCTGGAGGACTTGCTAAAAGACACAGACTGCTGGGACTCCCCACCAACAGTTTCCAATTCAGGAGGCATTGGAGTAGGGTCCGAGAACGTGCATTTCAAACAAGTTTTTAAGTGACACTGAAGCTGCTGGTCTGCGGGCCACATTTTGAAAAACATTGCTCTAAGGTGGTGGTGGTAGTGACGGATGTACTGTTGCTGTTGGAAAGTGGGGCAGTGATTTAATCCATGAACTTGGAATAGGAAGCACTGCATAGAGGTGGGATTCTGAGAACGGATCAACTCGGGCAGCCCCCACTCAGGTGGCAGGAAATCCAAATTAACCGTCTTTACTCAGAAAAAGAATTTATTGATAAAATAACAGAAAATTCCAAGGATAAACCTAACCAAAGATAGGCACAACTTGATCCAGAAGCCAAAATCCTACTATTAGGGCCATGGCAATGAAGGTTAGCTATCCATGGGAAGGGTGTTCTCTTTTCTAGGACAGTGGTGTTGACACCCAGCTGGGGTCTCTATTCCCCAGTTCCCACCCCTGCATCCAGATCTCGGTATGAACCTGGTCCTTGCCAAAAGAATATGAGCAAGAGTGATGCCTGTCACTTTGGGACCCTAGTTGTGCCTTCTCCTCTTCCCTTCCACCACCAGACACAAAAGATGCCAGGGTTCTAGGCAATGGCAGAACCAGAAGATAGACGGAGACTGGGTTCTTGATTTGTCATACGGAGGAAAGCTGTCTGCCAACCAGGAACTACTACCTATGTGACTATCGCCTGCCACTTCCTTATAGCAACTAACATTAACCCAATACAAGGGCTTTGTTTTTCTCTGCCTCCGAGATAAGGCTTTATTCTCGAGCACAACACCTTCCCAAGTTCAAGATCAACAGAAATAAAGGGAGACTCTCTTTCTGTTAGCACCCAAGCAAATCCCTGGGATGCGTGACATCAGTCAACGTGTAACTCCCTGAAAGCAATCCCTGTGATACAGAAGAGTGCCTAAGTCTGTGTCGAATTCTCCACCCCAAAGCCATGACACTCAAGCACGTGGGCTAAGCATGTGGGAAGGGGTTGTTATAAGAATTTGGAAAAGTGACTACAGGCAGGCAAAATACATTCCCTCTACTGTCCACTAGGGGAAATGCATAAGCAAAGGGAAGCTGGCTGCCAGTGAGATCTGATCAGAAAGATGTCAGGTATATGAACCCAAGAGTAAGCAAGAGGGATACCCTAAGCCAGCAGTGACCTGTGCATCGCTGACCCCAGAAACAAATCCCAATTAATTGTACTTGCCACTCAGCCCCCTACCATTAAAGCATGCATCTTAGTGACTATGCTACTATGACCAAGCAAGCACCATCAAATCCTCTCTCTCATTCATTTCTGAATGAACAAGGATTTAAAACATCCACACACAATCAGTATCATTAGAACTGCATTCCAAGACCCCATCGTTTAGCATTTATACATCTAGCCTTTATCTAGATAACACATGATTAGTGTTTATCTACCTAAAGACCAGTGGATTAATGACCATGCCAAGGTGATGCAAGATGTGGTTCCAAAAAGTCTACCCACCGATTGTCAATACACCACAAGCCAGTGGCCAACCTCTCCAAGTTACTCTCCAAGCACACTTCTTTGCAGCAAACGGGCCAACTTTTATTTGGAATGTCACCAGGAATAGTGCCAATTGCTTATATTTTTAGAGACTGTTTTACATAAGCTACTGTAAACTCTACCTTGAAAAATAAATAGAATTTTCAAGAATGCATAGTTGATGTCATCCTTTTCCCTTGAAAGTAAATGACCCTAACTGGCCAATACTATTTTAATGTTTATTCATAGTCATTCTCTGCCCCAAGTATTATAAATTTGTTGCAAAGTGTTCTATTGGCTGAGGTGCCAATATTCTAAATTTAGGTGGTGTGATTATGCAGGCTTAGTAATACCACAGAGCAAAGCTGACCCTGAAATAATACCTTTTCATCATTGGTGAAAAACTTCAAATGCAAAAAAATAGAACAAAAATATACCCAGTCCTTTTGATGGAGAAGGGACTGTTACAGTATTGGTGTGTCTGTGAATACTATCTCCAGCTGTTTGGGACAGACTCACTCAAGAGGAACAAGGTGGCCACATCTCACTGAGGTGCCCAGGTAGACTATATGGGGACTGTACTAGATTCCAAATTAAACAGGAAAATCATCTTTAGGATTTCTGTGTGCTCTTCCCTAAACCAAGTTTCAAATCACCAGTTATAAAAATAAAATGTATGTTTTGAAAAACATGGTTTTTAGAACCAGTTAATATTTAGGAACATATCACAATAAAGGTACCGAAGTAAATATAGCATTCCTGTCTGTCTATTTTATCCTAATCTCACATACAACCTTAACCACCGGGCTTAATAAATCTTCTCTGCCTCAAATCTTCTTCCCATGGAAGCAAGTTAAGCTTCCCAGAAGGAAAACCTATCCTACAAACAACAGCTACACATGCTCCCGGACAACACCTTTCCCATCTGCCCTTGACCATGTGGGAAAATAGGGGAATGTGTGTGAATGAGTCAGCAAGTTACCCCACTCTGGGGAGGGGGCGGGGAGGGCCCAGGCCACAGATGCTTTCCTGAAATTGCTCAATAACCCACAATTTTCTTATAGAAAGACATGATTCTACCACTGCCTTCCCTAAACCTACAACTCACTATGGTTGGATTTAAAATATTTGTTCCCACACGACCCAGGATTTTTTCCTTTTGAAAGTTACCACTCCGTGGGCACTTCAATTAAAGAACACAGCTACTGAAATTCGAATGCTTTGAAGATTTCTTTCATAAAGGGTCGAATTAAAAACACACCATTGCCTGTGGATGTCAATGTTAATGAAAGGTCGAAGTGGTGTGTGGGAGAAGAGGCTTCTTTTCCTTTCTGCACCAACACTGACATTTTCACATCAGTGTAGACAGGAAGCGTGTGATCTAGGGGCTGAAACACAGGACTGGGAGTCAGGAGTTCTACATGGGTCATTTGTTTGTGGTGTGCGTCTTTGGTGAAATCAATCTCAGGTTTTACTGTTTAATCCTAGATGACTTGGACCTCTCCCTTGTGCCAAAAAGTAATTCAAAATGCAGCCAAAAATCATTCCTAAACTAAACATAAGGGAAGTATGCTCAGACCTGAATGACCTCAGTGCAACAACAGTGAGATGAGCAAGAGGACAATTCGAGTAAGATGATCCTGGAGGAAAGAAAGGATAACAAAAATAACAAGGCCCATCTCCACATTTAGTCCAGGGGTAGATTTATGAAGACAAGTATACATCTCTGACTCACTTGACATTAGGAAAACACTTAAGACCAAGTTATAAACACTTATGGGGAAGATTAATGTCTGCATTTCTTCTTCTACGATTCATATATTACCTTACAATTACCTTAAACCAGTCCTATGTGTCTTCCTGAGCAACTATAAAGGTCAAGCCTACTGTTAACTCTTTACACACATTACCTTTCATCTTCACAGCACCCTTCCAAGGTAGCTATTGCTCCATTTTACAGAGGAGGGAACCCAGGTTCAGAGAGGTTGGCGAACTTGTCCAAAGTCACACAGCTAATGAGTGACAGCACCAAGATCTGCACATTTAACTCAGACATTCAGTGCCTCAAAATCACCTCCTCCATGAGGTCATTCTTAAAGACCCACCCAATAAAGCCCCTTCTTTCCCAGTCACACTCTATCAATAACATTCTATTTAGTTTTCATAGCACCAAAACTTATCTTGTTCATCTATTTAGTTCATTATTAGCTATGCCCCCACCTCCAAGACAGGAGCACCATACTAGCAGGAACCTAGTCTGTCTGGTTCTACTTTTGATTCCCTACAGCTGGCGAAAAGCTGTCACACGATAGGCACTTAATAAATAAGTGTTGTAAGGAGGGAAAGGAGGAAGGGAAGGAAGAGAAGAAAAACAAACAAATCCAGGTCCTTCTGACCCCAAAGTGATACTGCCTTTGCTGAAAGTGAGTGAGGGATGTTTTAGAAATGACTTAGGGAAGACAACAGGAGCTCACGACTTTGAGGTACCATTTATATCTTTGTGTGCCTTTCTCTCACCGGTATCACCACTCTCCAAAGCACTGCATCCCTCTCAGCCTGCCCTGGTTCAACTTCTGTGTAAACACTCCAAAGGTGTACGTCTTTATTCTTCATGATGTGCAAGAAAGGTCACGGAAGAAAAGACGCAGCAAAGAAAGAAGGAGGCCATGTTTAAGACCCAACCTAGGGCTTCCCTGGTGGCGCAGTGGTTGGGAGTCCGCCTGCCGATGCAGGGGACACGGGTTCGTGCCCCGGTCCGGGAAGATCCCACATGCCGCGCAGCGGCTGGGCCCGTGAGCCATGGCCGCTGAGCCTGCGCGTCCGGAGCCTGTGCTCCGCAACGGGAAAGGCCACAACAGTGAGAGGCCCGCGTACCACCAAAAAAAAAAAAAAAAAAGACCCAACCTAGAGAAACGAGGAGCGTGGTCCTCCTCCCCAAGTCCTCAGGAACAGAAAGAGGTGTGCGAGTTTCAACAGAGATCCCAGACCTGCCTGCAGGTCCTCTCACCCTCAGCCCTCAGCTGCCTCAGGAAAGATGCAGACTTCATGGCTCGCTTTAATTCCTTGCCCTCAAGTACACAGTGTTCACCAGACTCATAAAATCCTCCTTATAAACTTCACATTTGTCTTTACAATTTCAAAAGCCTGTGGTGACTACATTAACTATCTTTGACCCATCTTCTGGACTATTTTCTTCAAATAATGCATATTTGGAGATGAGTCCAACATATTTTTATAATTTAGTTTGATGAGATGGACCTAACAGCAAAGTATGTTTCATACGTAAAACACACACACAAAATAAATGAAACTCTTGCTTACTGTCCTTGAAAAATGACAAAAAAACATTTAGCCAGAGTTTTTCCCCCCCTATTATTTATCCTAATACTGCCAGTTCTGAAACAAAGCAGTTGGAAGCAGAAATTTAGTAACTTTGATTTGTCCCAAGATACATTTTTTTACACTGAGGTCCTATTCCTGACAGTAAGCACATGTGACCTGTTCTAAAAAAAGGATATTTTCCACTTCTTGCACAACTGGAGCAGATATAAACATCAGCCTGTGCAAACTGCCCTGCAGAACTCAAAAGGGAATTAAAAACACACACACATACATACACTTAAATAATTCTATAAATAGCAGTACTCAGGAAAAGGAAATCTCCAATAACACACAAAACCAACACTTAGAATTCCACTTTAATCAAGTTTTCCATCTAATCATATCACACAAGCAATTTGCATAATAAGATCTGAACACCTGCCAGGTTAAGGCACCCCAATCTTGTCTATTTTGCTTCAGATACGTAATTCTGTACATGCTTTATTGTTGTTATAAGGAGGGGGAAAATTGCAATCATGGTAAAGTAGAAGAGAAGGAACTGATATTACCTACTAACATGTGCTAGGCACCCTGCAAAGCACTTTTACATGTGTTTTCTCACTTTTAAAACTTCACCAACCCTAAGAGGACGGTTCTACTGATCCCACTTTACAGGTAAAGAAATCGAGACTCCAAGAGGCTAAGCATCTTGTCTTGAACGCAGACACGGGTGTTAAGTGGCAAAGCCATGGGCACAGCACTTAAGCACAGCTACTTCTGAACCTGTCCACATGCATCCAGTCTCTGCCACCCCAGGTGCCCAAAGACCACAAGGAAGAGCTGGGATTCTGGTTAGAAATATAAAAGGCAATCAGAAATCCTAAAAGTCTGTTTTAAGCTTATGCCTTCCAAGGCGTCTAACATTTTATTTAATGTTATAAAGAAATATATTTGAGTATTGCTCGACCTTCAAGGCCAAATCGAATATGCGTATTCAGTGACAAAATTGAGCCTCAATTTCCCTTCCTCTATTAAATTCCCATTGCTGATGCCCACGCCCCACGGTGATCACACTCCATCCTGTTTGTCTGGCTGGATCTACATGTTCTCTTTCCCTCACCCCACTGAGGCAAGTTTTGGAGAAGGTGCAGCATGATTCCCCATGGGCAGGCCCCGCGCCTTGCACGTGGCAGCACAGACCAGCGCATGAGAGCACGGGCCCAGAGCCAGATCCAGGCCCATCTACTTACTACGCCTTAGTTTTCTTCTCTGTAAAATGAGAATAATAAAAATACATACACCCAAGGTTGAAGTGAGAATTAACTGCGTTAATTCAAGTAAAATATTCAGAATCATTCCTGGCATGTAGTAAGCACTGCGTAAGTTTTACCTGTTTTCAAAATTATAATTAACACTATTTTTCTCATTTATTATTATCATTTTATGTGGGTTTTGCAAGATAAAGTTAACACACATAAAAACACTTAGAACAGAGGCTGGCACACAGTGTGGCCTCAGTTAACGTTAGTTGGGTTTATTGGTATTCATTTGCATGTACTCAACAGATATATGTTGCATATGAATTTGTATGTATGTGCTGACACCACAACTGTTTTTTTTTTAAACCAGCAGAAAGAAACTGTTAAGGACTCGATCAAAACTATAAAATGTGAAAGATTTATCTGCAGCACCTCATTAGGAGGAAAGCAAAAAGGGTTTTACCAAACTTGGGGTAATTTTATGGCATAAAAACACTGGCCTTAGAGAAGAAAGCCAGAGTCAACCAAACGCGAACCCTTTCTGGAAGGTCAGGACTCTCTGCTAAGTAATAAAGAAATAACAACAAGAACAACATCTGCTAACATTTACGGAGCACTTACCATGTGCCCAGCACCATGCTAATACTTTTCCATAGCCAATATCACAGTTAATGTCCTTAAGACTCCTACTAGGAGGCAGGCCCCCCCACTTGCCAGATGAAGAAACTGAGGTTAAAGGTCACCCAGCCTGCCCAAGGTCACCCAGCTTGTTAGGGACTGACAGAAATGCCAGAACAATGCTCTTAATCTCCATGCAAAGTAGCTCCCTGCGGATTGGACAGATAAAAAAATCAAGAAAACTTTCAGAAATCAATAAAAGATGGACAGTTGTCTTGCCAAGAATGGATTATCATTTCATAAACGAAAGGGTATGTTTAGTAGGAAGACAGGAGGGAAAAATCTCAGAATAAGTCCAAGAAATGACAGTAGCCTTGCATAGAAATACGTGTGTGTGAGCGTGCATGTGACACAACAGCTTTTTTCTTTATCATTTCGACACAAACCTGTGACTGCTTCACACACACCTCTTTGAATCAGCATTTGAGAAACACTGCTGTATCTCGTCCTGCCATTATAAACCTAATACTTTCATTCCCATTTCTTATTTGTGGGAAGTTAAATAACCATTATCTAAACCGTTATTAAAACTTTGAGTAGAGGAGAAACTGGAATTAGATTAAGCCAATTCTGAAGTCTGCCCAGGAAAAGGGCATTAGCAGCTACAAAATCACAGAATTTAGCACCGCGTAAATGAAACAAAAGAACCATGAACCTGAAAGATGCTACCATAGTTTTTAATGCTTTTTTTTCAGGACCCAAAGCCCTACAGAGTCCCTTCCCTGCTAGGAGCCCATTCAACAGTTCCACATCTGACCCTGACCCGACTGTGCCAACGTGTGAACTCTGGGTTCACCCCCTCATATTCGGCACTCTTCCTCTGCCACCCACCATTCAGGGCTCATTCCCAGGAGAACACACAAATGTTTCAAAAACCTTTGGGGAGGAACCAAACTGCAAACAGTTCTTCATGAGAACCTTTTCTCATAGTGTGTGTCTTCCACCGTACGACACAGCTTTGCCCGTCCCTGTGAACAACACGGGGTTCCCATCATGTAAATCCATCAGCTTCACACTCCTAAAGGCCAGGAGGTCTGGGTTAGGAATGAAACTGTCTCTCCTCATCAAACACCTGCACATCTGAGCTTAGCCCAAATGAAGAATATAAAACTCCTCTTTGGACAGACCCTGGTGGATACCTATTTTAAAAGAAACCAGAACCAAACCCCCCATCCTGAGTGGGATGCAAAGGGACAAAGCAACACATATTCAAACGACAAAACACTATTGGGCCAGGCATTGTCCTAGGCCAGTCAACCTGCAACAGGGGTGAGTCTGTCCCCCGTGGACATTGGTGGTGTCTGCAGACAAATTTGGTTGTCACAGCTGAGGGAGGGGAGCTACTGGCCTCTAGCAGGTGGAGGCCTGGGATGCTGTTAAATATCCTGCAATGCCCAGGATAGCCCCACATCAAAGAGCTATCCGGTCCAAAGTGTCAACAGCACTGAGGTTGAGAAACTCTGTTCTAGGCTCTGGGGACACCACAGTAAACAAGGAAGAGACAGAAGTCCCTGCCCCCTTGGACCCTGCAGTCTAGTGTGGAGAAACATATCATAAATGTAACACATTAGAAAAGTATAGACTATGTTATAATGTAAGTACTATGGAAAAAAACAGAGCAGGGCGAGGAAGACTGAGAGTTTGGAGGGAGAGCCACTGCATAGAGCGTGGTCAAGTAGGCTCGGTGGGAATGACATTTAAAGGAAGATGTGAAGTTGGTTGGGGAAGGAACGAATGCTATTGCTCTCTGGACAAAGAGAGAAAGAGGGGTCAGCAAGTGCAACATACAAAGGCCCAGAGGTGGAAGGGTCTGGAGTATTCCGGGAATGGTGAGGACACTGGCTGGAGCAGAGGGAGCCAGGAGAGTGGCAGCAGGAGATACAGTGAGAGCAGACAGGAAGCTTTCCCATACAATCTGCCTGGTACCATTTTAAGGGTCTCGAGTTTTACTGATATTAGGAGCTACTGGAGTGTTTTGAGGGTTCTGAGGAGAGAATGACATGATGTAACACATTTTAACACGGGGTTTCTCAACCTCAGCAGTGACAATTTGGGGTCAGATAATTCTTCATTGTGGGGCTGTCCTGTGTACTCGAGAATGTTTAGCAGCATCTCTGGCCTCTACTTAGTAGAGGCCAGTAGCAACCCCCATCCATTGTGGCAACCAAAAATGTCTCCAGACATTGCCAAATGACACCTGGGGGGCAAATCACTCCTAGGTTGAACACCAGTTTTAACAGGAACATTTTGGCTCCTGTGTGAAAAAACCACTGAAAGCGGGTAAGGACGAAGGCAGGAGACCAGGTAAGGGACAGTCACCCAGGTGAGGGCGGGTGGCAGTTTGAACCAAAGTGGAGGCAGAGGAGTTGGTGACAAGTGGGCAGATTCTAGACATATTTTCAACTCCAAGAGACAATCCAGAAAATAAAACTGAGAGACAAAATAGTTGCAGCAGTCTTCACCTTCCAATTTCAACTTTTTCTAAGCAAAATTAAAAAAAGGGAGGTGCCCCGGCAAAGACTTAACGACAAAAAGCCACGAGGAGGCCCTGAACGTGCAGCCCTTGTAGAGTCATACAACAGATGTTGATGACAGTACATTAGACAACTGTGGAAAACAGTACTATACGGAAATTTTGCCAACCCCATATATTTATTCACAGATTTTATTTCACTGGTTTATTTCAAAGAGCATGTGTCTGCTCCACAGACAAGTTTTACAGCGTTTTTAATTTAGCCTTCCTCTGCACACCAGTTCTGTCCCGCACCTGTTTCCAGCTTCAACGTGTGAAGCCAGAGCTTCCCACATCCCCGAATTTTTCTTTACACGTGCAAGCTAGCTCCTGAGGACGTTCAACCCTTGCAAGCCTTTTTCTTCTTTTTTTTTTTTTTTTTTGCCGACTCTGAAAAAGAACAGGCCCCAAATCCTCCAACGTGAGTTTCATGACATTCACTTGGGTTTTTCCAGATGGTATTTTCCTCGCTCTCTCAAACTCATTTATATTATTTATCAGCTACCATCAAAAAGGTTCCAAACAGTCCGGTTATTTCTTTCAGGACCACACACACACACACACACACACACACACCCTCATTCTGGCCATGTAAGCATTTGCTTATAGAAGCAAAAGCAGAGACTGCTCGGTAAAACACTGGTCCCTTCAGCCGAATGCAGATAAAGCCCCAATGAGCATAACCAACAATACCCTTTACACACTATTACTCCACACCCCCAACCCCCAATGCACACAATCTAGGCTCACACACAAAACAGCCATTATGAAGAGAAACCATCAACTAAAGGCTGGTTTTAGGCAACTAACTGCACAGGAGGTTTCCTTCCAATCTCTGTTAAGCATCTGCCAAGAGGCTGCTTCAGCCACCCAGTCAGTGGGTGCGCTGTTCCCACATTTTCTTCCCCGAAGTGGATTCAGACTCTCACACAGCCCCGAAAGAAGCAAACCTGGCTACACTTTCCACTAGATCAAGTACCAGAGCCATGTGCCCCAGCAGCTAAGATCACACCACCTCACTCCTGATTCAGCTGTCTCTCTTGATTCACCCTGATTTCTGGACCCTCCTCCCCTCGGCCAGCCAGGGCCCTTCACCCAGGCCCTACCCACCGAGAGGGGCGGGAAGGAAGGTCTGAGAAGGGTGCAGAAGCACTGCAGAACCTTCCAGTTTCAGCCTCATCTTACCTCACACTGAGAGAGGTGGAACTAAACCCTCTCTACTCACGGCCTCAAATGACCATCTCCCTCTTAGTAAACATTGGAAATGTCCTGAGTAGCCACAGGGCAGAGAAAAAGGAAGACACCCAACCCGTTCCGATGGACGAGTGGGAACGGAGCCAGCATAGGAAGTGGGCACTAGGGGTGGTGGGGCGCCAGAACAGCAGATGTCTTCATTCCTCTCCCAAAAAGTTTTTTAAATCCCCAGAGAATTAAACACTTGTCGCTGCCCAACAGGGGACACTCCCCAAACCCTCCATCTGAAAGCTTCTTCCCCTCCAGGGAAGGCCTGCATTTGAACGGAACCCTATAGCCCGAGGAGTTCAAGCTGGACGAGGAGACACGCCCCCCCGCTCCCGCCACCCCCCTCCGGCTGCTCGCCACCCCCCGCCCCTCCCGCGCTGGGGTGCAGCGGCCGGGAAGGTGAGGGGCGGGCCTTGGGAAACCTCACCTGGAGGCCGCCTGGGGCGGGTTTTCCCAGAGGGGTGGTCGGACTCCTAAGAGGCAACAACACAGGAACTAATTGCTTCCCTCTAACATCGCGCTCGATCCACCCCAAGCTCTCCCTCTCCAAGTGTTCAGCCCGCTGGGATATTCAGGAAAAGGATTCACTCGAAACTCTTTTTCCTCCTTCCCATCCGGACAGCGTCCGGGCCCGGCGCTCCTCCTCCCCCACCTCCGCGCCGCGGCACTCCCCAGCCCCCAACAGCTCTCAGCAGCTGGTATCCCCAACCGAGGGTCCCCTCGTCCGCGCGGCCCGTCCCCGGCTGCCCGCCGCGCCCCCAAAGTGCGCCTGGGCGGAGAACCCCGTTAGCGCACCGGCCCAGCGGTCACGGCCCCCAACTGCGGGGGATCAGTTCGCCCTCTGCCCCGGGGCAAGGGCACGGGGTCCTTGTCCCAGAGCCCCGGCGAGCGGCTTTCCTCGCCCCAGGGTGGGAGGCGCGGGGTTCCCTAGCCGCCGGCCGCGCCTCCCTCCAGCTGTCACCACTCACCTGCTCTTCAGAGGTTGACTCTTGAGTTCGTAATAGGTTTTGGGCTCTTCGTGAAACTCCTCCCCGACTTCGAAATCCGGCACGATCCCCGATTCCGACTGCATGGCTCCCGCTTCCCGTCCTCCCACTGCTCCAAAGTGAGAAGCGAGCCTGGGGCCGGAGGGGAGGTGGCGGGGCCTGGGTCCCCCGAGCGGTGCGCCCCCGCGCAGTGCAGAGCTCAGCCCGCTGGCCCGCGGCGGCCGCCAACCCAGGCGCCCGGAGTTTACACTCGCACCCAGGCGGGAGGGGCGGCTGCCCGGCGCCGCCTGGGATCTGTAGTCCCTGCCGGGCGGCGTACTCCCGGCTTGCCAGGAAAGCCGCTGCCCCTAAAACTACAATTCCCAGAAGGCCAAGCGAGGGCAGAGGCAACGTGGTAGACACCGCTAGTGCAACTCCTGTTTGGATTCATTGTCAATGTCAGCAGCTCCTGTCCCTCCTCTCTCGCCACTTGCTTCAACGGTACAGACGTGGCTATTTAATATTAATAAGAACGGACTCAGCCCTGCTCTCCTACCATCACTCCTCCTCCCAGCTCACACATTCGCGAGGGCACGCCAAGTCCTTATTTTTTTAAAAAAAGGGTTTTGACACTGAAAAGTTTCAGCCTTCAAGCCTCCCTTAAAATAAGACTTTCTGTCAGGCTACATGCTTCCCAGCGCTGCTGCGACAAATCCACTTGTCCTCGGTTTGGAACTGAGTGGAGGAACTTTCCTTCACTTTGTAAGTAAAACAGTACTGTAGCAAGTGTTCTTGTGCGTTCCTTTTCCGTAACTAACTCAATCTGGGCTTTTACAATACTGTTCAGCCATCTGGATGACTCTCCCCTTTATCCAATTAGCCACTTCTAATCTAAAGCGGTACTTGAAAGGTGCGGTTAATTTTAAAACGCACGAAGTTACAAAACAGCGTCGTCACTGTCTGCTTTTAATTTCTCAGTTGGCTGGGAGTTCAAATGAGATTGTCCTGACATTTCAGACGTGCAGTTGTGGGGATCGTGAAATGTACAAGCGTCAACCCCCCACCCCCACCCCACCTTCCCGGCACTCATTTAGGTAACAGATTAACAGGCTCTGTTATGGCTCGTTTGAACTTCCAGTCTTTCCCTCTGATTAGTTTCAGTAGAGTGTTTTCCTCCTTTTAAAAGTGTTTTGAGGCATCAGGGAGGAAGTAGAGAGTTAGAGGGTGGCTTTTAAAGTTCTAAGACCCACAGTTGAAATCCCGAGTCCTTCTCTAAAGTGCTGTGTAATCGTCAGCTTGTCACTTGATTCCTAGAAGCCTTAATTTCTTCATCTGTAAAGGAGGAGATTGGCAAACTTGTTTTTTGAAGCTGTCGCAAGGTCAAATGCAAGAGAGTGATTTGTAATCTATAAAAATGCTGCTCAATGGTCAGTTTTATTTATTAGATCTTGAAGATATACCTTTCAGACTAACACTTCATCTGTGAGTTTGTCCTTTCAAAAGTAATAAATTAAATGATCACCCTGGGAGAAAACTCTAAGGAGGCTAGACTAATAATGGGCACCTCCCAGGAGTTGGCTGTTTGCTAGTTTGCCTCACATGAGGCATTTTTAAGTTCACATTAGGTCCATACCATTAAAATATGACAGAACATGAACCTTCCTAAGAAAAATAGGCTTTTTGTGCTCATGAATATGGGATCCCAGAGTCCATGATAGAGACTGCTGGAAATTAGATGTTAAAAGTTTTAAAAAAAAAAAAAGTGTTATTCTCTGCCAGAAGGGAGAGGAAATGTAAAACATGCAGGAAACATTGAGTCTAGACTCCTAGTCTCATCTTGTTTCTCAACTGTAGGTGGTTGGAATGTGGTAGAAGGGGTTGATTATCATAATAAGTTTGGGGTATTACAGGCATTTAAGGGGTATGGGCCAGAGATGCTATACATCTTGCACAATGACAAACTGTCTTGTCCAAATATCATTGGTACCCGCGTTGAGAAACACTGGAGTCTTCTTAATCTTCTAGTTCACCAGAAGCCTTTTAATGTGAGGAAAGCTATGGACCCTCTCCCCAGAAAATGTAGATGAAAACAAGATTCTTGTGCATAATTTTGGTCTGTTGACCTTTCAAGGCTATCAAGGACTTCAGTTAGAACTGTAGTTTATAACCTCTTTAGAACTATAATGAAACAGTCCATTTTGTCATTATATCCAATAGTGACCTGCTAGACCTAAGGGACCAAACCCAAAGGGGAAAAAACTGTCAGAAAAGCTAACACACCTGAACTTAGCTCCAACTAAGTAAGCTTGCCCATAGGTACACAGAGAAAGCTGTTATTTTTTCCCCTACACCTTTTCTTCTGATCTCATCCTACTCTTGGTTCGTCCTACTCTTCCATTACCTATAGTAGGGTTACTGATGGCAGTGCCGTCGCTACCCAGTGGGAATGGATATGTGACTAGTCCTGAGCCACCAGTGGGTCCATTTTCCTAGCATGGTGATTCCTTTAGGGATGGACACAGTACCCTAACATGACTAGAAGTCCTCCTTGGGACTTTTCTTCTAGGGCAACTGGGGAAGACTGTCTGATTCTTGGAAGCACAGTGCTGGATGGAAGGAACGCTAGAGCTTATTACTTATGGCCCCAAAGGGAAGCTGATCAAAAACGAGAGAGAATGAGACAAGATCAACAATCAAAGAGAAGCGGAAACAAGCAAAACTGAGAAATAGAAAACAACAATAACATTGTTTCAGCTCCCTGTTCCAACCATACCTGAAACCAGATATCCTTGGACTTTTCAGATATATGAACCAAAAATTTTTTTTCTTTTTAGTGGAACTGTTTTGGTTTACGCTTCTGTCACTTGCAACCAAAAGAGCTTTGAGTAATTACCTTAAAAACCTTTTACTCCATTTAATGGACAGTTTTCTGTGGACTTCCATACCATTAATTCATGTAACAAAAAGTTGGGGATGGCCCCCTGGCAGATGACCCCTGTAATCCCTCTTCATTAGTGAATTAAACCCTAGGAGTAGATGCCTCTTCTTTTAAAAAGGTGATGAAGATTAATAGCTCCATACATTTCAACCAAGGACCATGCCTGTTAAAAGCACCAAGGCAATGGCTAGAGACTGTAATTATTGTCATTAATAATATGACCTATATTTATGTAATACTTTACTTTTTATACACATTTGTCACATGGACCTCTTATTGGAGCACTTAAAAATCCAGCAAGGGGAAAGAAATCATAAAGATCAGAGCAGAAATAAATGAAATAGAAACAAAGAAAACTATAGCAAAGATCAATACAACTACCTATGTTTTCCTCTAATAGTTTGATAGTTTCTGGCCTTATATTTAGGTCTTTAATCCATTTTGAGCTTATTTTTGTGTATGGTGTTAGGGAGTGTTCTAATTTCATTCTTTTACATGTACCTGTCCAGTTTTCCCAGCACCATTTATTGAAGAGGCTGTCCTTTTTCCACTGTACATTCCTGCCACCTTTATCAAAGATAAGGTGTCCATATGTGCATGGGTTTATCTCTGGGCTTTCTATCCTGTTCCATTGATCTATCTTTCTGTTTTTGTGCCAGTACCATACCGTCTTGATAACTGTAGCTTTGTAGTATAGTCTGAAGTCAGGGAGCCTGATTCCTCCAGTTCCTTTTTTTGTTCTCAAGATTGCTTTGGCTATTCGGGGTCTTTTGTGTTTCCATACAAATTGCGAAATTTTTTGTTCTAGTTCTGTGAAAAATGCCAATGGTAGTTTGATAGGGATTGCATTGAATCTATAGATTGCTTTGGGTAGTAGAGTCATTTTCACAATGTTGATTCTTCCAATCCAAGAACATGGTATATGTCTCCATCTATTTGTATCATCTTTAATTTCTTTCATCAGTGTCTTATAGTTTTCTGCATACAGGTCTTTTGTCTCCTTAGGTAGGTTTATTCCTAGATATTTTATTCTTTTTGTTGCAATGGTAAATGGGAGTGTTTTCTTGATTTCACTTTCAGATTTTTCATCATTAGTATATAGGAATGCCAGAGATTTCTGTGCATTAATTTTGTATCCTGCTACTTTACCAAATTCATTGATTAGCTCTAGTAGTTTTCTGGTAGCATCTTTAGGATTCTCTATGTATAGGATCATGTCATCTGCAAACAGTGACAGCTTTACTTCTTCTTTTCCGATTTGGATTCCTTTTATTTCCTTCTCTTCTCTGATTGCTGTGGCTAAAACTTCCAAAACTATGTTGAATAAGAGTGGTGAGAGTGGGCACCCTTGTCTTGTTCCTGATCTTAGTGGAAATGCTTTCAGTTTTTCACCATTGAGGATGATGTTTGCTGTGGGCTTGTCGTATATGGCCTTTATTATGTTGAGGAAAGTTCTGACAAAGGATTAATCTCCAAAATTTACAAGCAGCTCATGCAGCTCAACAACAAAAAAACAAACAACCCAATCCAAAAATGGGCAGAAGACCTAAATAGACATTTCTCCAAAGAAGATATACAGACTGCCAACAAACACATGAAAGAATGCTCAACATCATTAATCATTAGAGAAATGCAAATCAAAACTACAATGAGATATCATCTCACACCAGTCAGAATGGCCATCATCAATAAATCTAGAAACAATAAATGCTGGAGAGGGTGTGGAGAAAAGGGAACCCTCTTGCACTGCTGGTGGGAATGTGAATTGGTTCAGCCACTATGGAGAACAGTATGGAGGTTCCTTAAAAAACTACAAATAGAACTACCATATGACCCAGCAATCCCACTACTGGGCATATACCCTGAGAAAACCGAAATTCAAAAAGAGTCATGTACCAAAATGTTCATCGCAGCTCTATTTACAATAGCCCGGAGATGGAAACAACCTAAGTGCCCATCATCGGATGAATGGATAAAGAAGATGTGGCACATATATACAATGGAATATTACTCAGCCATAAAAAGAAACGAAATTGAGCTATTTGTAATGAGGTGGATAGACCTAGAGTCTGTCATACACAGTGAAGTAAGTCAGAAAGAAAAAGACAAATACAGTATGCTAACACATATATATGGAATTTAAGAAAAAAAAAAAATGTCATGAAGAACCTAGGGGTAAGGCAGGAATAGAGACGCAGACCTCCTAGAGAACGGACTTGAGGTTATGGGGAGGGGGAAGGGTGAGCTGTGACGGGACGAGAGAGAGTCATGGACATATACACACTAACAAACGTAGTAAGGTAGATAGCTAGTGGGAAGCAGCCGCATGGCACAGGGATATTGGCTCGGTGCTCTGTGACAGCCTGGAGGGGTGGGATAGGGAGGGTGGGAGGGAGGGAGACGCAAGAGGGAAGAGATATGGGAACATATGTATATGTATAACTGATTCACTTTGTTATAAAGCAGAAACTAACACACCATTGTAAAGTAATTATACCCCAATAAAGATGTTAAAAAAAAAAAAAAAAAAAAAAAAAAAAGATCAATACAACTAAAAGCTGGTTCTTTGAGAAGATAAACAAAGTTGATAAACCTTTAGCCAGACTCATCAAGAAAAAGAGAGAGAGGACTCAAATCAATAAAATTAGAAATGAAACAGGAGAAGTTGCAACGGACACCACAGAAATACAAAGCATCATAAGAGACTACTACAAGCAACTCTATGCCAATAAAATGGACAACCTGGAAGAAATGGACAAATTCTTAGAAAGGTATAACCTTCCAAGACTGATCCAGGAAGAAACAGAAATATGAAAAGACCGATCACAAGCACTGAAATTGAAACTGTGATTAAAAATCTTCCAACAAACAAAAGTCCAGGACCAGATGGCTTCACAGATGAATTCCATCAAACATTCAGAGAAGAACTAACACCCATCCTTCTCGAACTCTTCCAAAAAATTGCAGAGGAAGGAACACTCCCAAACTCATTCTACAAGGCCACAATCACCCTCCTACCAAAACCAGACAAAGATACTACAAAAAAAGAAAATTACAGACCAATATCACTGATGAATATAGAGCAAAAATCTTCAACAAAATACTAGCAAACAGAATCCAACAACACATTAAAAGGATACCATGATCAAGTGGGATTTATCCCAGGTTTGCAATGATTCTTCAATATATGCAACTCAATCAATCGGATACACCATATTAACAAACTGAAGAATAAAAACCATATGATCATCTCAATAGATGCAGAAAAACTTTTGACAAAATACAATACCCATTTATGATAAAAACTCTCCAGAAAGTGGGCATAGAGGGAATCTACCTCAACATAATAAAGGCCATATACAACAAACCCACAGCAAATATTCTCAATGGTGAAAAACTGAAAGCATTTCCTCTAAGATCAGGAACAAGACAAGGATGTCCACTCTTGCCACTGTTATTCAACATAGTTTTGGAAATCCTAGCCACAGCAATCAGAGAAGAAAAAGAAATAAACAGAACACAAATTGGGAAAGAAGAAGTAAAACTAACAATGTTTGCAGATGACATGGTACTATACATACAGAATCCTAAAGATGACACCAGAAAACTACTAGAGCTAATCAATGAATTTGGTAAAGCTGCAGGATACAAAATTAATGCATAGAAATCTCTTGCATTTCTATACACTAACAATGAAAGATCAGAAAGAGAAATTAAGGAAACCATCCCATTCACCATTGCAACAAAAAGAATAAAATACCTAGAAGTAAACCTACCTAAGGAGGTAAAAGAACTGTACTCAGAACACTATAAGACACTGATGAAAGAAATCAAAGATGACACAAACAGATGGAGAAATATACCATGTTCTTGGATTGACAGAATCAATATTGTGAAAATGACTATACTACCCAAAGCGATCTACAGATTCAATGAAATCCCTATCAAATTACCAGTAGCATTTTTACAGAACTAGAACAAAAAAATCTTAAAATCTGTATGGAGACACAAAAGACTCTGAAGAGCCAAAGCAGTCTTGAGGGAAAAAAATGGAGCTGGAGGAATCAGACTCCTGTACTTCAGATTCTACTACAAAGCTACAGTAATCAAGACAATATGGTACTGGCACAAAAACAGAAATATAGATCAATGGAACAGGATCGAAAGCCCAGAGATAAACCCTCGCACCTATGGTCAACTAATCTATAACAAAGGAAGCAAGGATATACAATGGAGAAAAGACAGTCTCTTCAATAAGTGGTGCTGGGAAAACTGAACAGCTACATGTAAAAGAATGAAATTAGAACACTCCCTAACACCATATACAAAAATAAACTCAAAATGTATTAAAGATCTAAATGTAAGACAGGACACTATAAAACTCTTAGAGGAAGACATAGGAAGAACACTCTTTGACATAAATCACAGCAAGATCTTTTTTGATCCACTTCCTAGAGTAACGGAAATAAAAACAAAAATAAACAAATGGGACCTAATGAAACTTAAAATCTTTTGCACACCACAGGAAACTACAAACAAGACGAAAAGACAACCCTCAGAATGGGAGAAAATATTTGCAAACAAATCAACGGACAAAGGATTAATCTCCAAAATATGTAAACAGCTCATGTAGCTCAATTAAAAAAACAAACAACCCAATCCAAAAATGGGCAGAAGACCTAAATAGACATTTCTCCAAAGAAGACATACCAGATGGCCAAGAAGCACGTGAAAAGCTGCTCAACATCACTAATTATTAGAGAAATGCAAATTAAAACTACAATGAGGTATCACCTCACACCGGTTAGAATGGCCATCATCAAAAAGTCTACAAACAATAAATGCTGGAGAGGGTGTGGAGAAAAGGGAACCCTCTTGCACTGTTGGTAGGAATGTAAATTGATACAGCCACTATGCAGAACAGTATGGAGGTTCCTTAAAAAACTAAAAATAGAATTACCATATGACCCAGCAATCCCACTACTGGGCATATACCCAGAGAAAACCATAATTCAAAACGATACATGCACCCCAATGTTCATTGCAGCACTATTTACAATAGCCAGGTCATGGAAGCAACCTAAATGCCCATCAATAGACAAATGGATAAAGAAGAAGTGGTACATATATACAATGGAATATTACTCATCCATAGAAAGGAACGAAACTGGGTCATTTTTAGAGACATGGATGGATCTAGAGACTGTCATACAGAGGAAGTAAATCAGAAAGAGAAAAACAAATGTCGTACATTAACGCATAGATGTGGAATCTAGAAAAATGGTACAGATGAACCAGTTTGCAAGGCAGAAATAGAGACACAGATGTAGAGAACAAATATATGGACACCAAGGGGGGAAAGTGGTGGGAGTTGGTGGTGGTGGGATGAATTGGGAGATTGGGATTGACATATATACACTAATATGTATAAAACAGATAACTATTAAAAACCTGCTGTATAATAAATTAATTTAATTAAATTTTTTTAAAATCCAGCAAAGATAAATAGGCAAGGGTCCCCATTTTAATATGCATTGAACATGCACTGCTTATGAACGTGGCATTGTGTTAGGTACCCAGACTACAAGAATGTGTTTGACTTCCTTCCTGCCCTCAAGTGGCTTGAAGTCCAGGAGTTGAGTCAAGGTTTGCAACACAATGAGAAACCATACCCAAGGCAGCAAATGCTGGGCAGTGATAACCGGTGTGTGATTTATACTTTTATATTCATTTATCTTAACAACTATTTATGGAGCACCTATTCTGTGCCAGCCACATTATGTGCTAGATACAGGGGAAATAGCAATGATGAGCCACCTGTATTCCCTGTACTCAGGACGTGGTCCCTGCCTTTTTAGGAATAGGAATGAAAATGATTTCATGGATAAATAAAGTGATAGACAGGTAAATAATACAAGTGTCTGAAAAAGGAGCAACCACTGAGGGCAAGAAAGAGATGAGTTCTTGGAGGAGAAAAGAAAGGAAGAAAGAAAGAAAGTGGAAGGAAGGAAGGGAGGCAGGAAGGGAGGGAGGGAGGAAGGAAGAGAGAGAAAGAAAAAGAAAGAAGGAAAGAAAGGAAGGAAGAAAGAAAGGAAAGAAGAAATCTAAGGTATAAAATATGAAAACTACCACCAATTCACAGAAAAAAAATGAGAGAGAAATATGTTAATAATACCACAAGGATTCAGTAAGACAAACCCAGATATTGAGAAATTCTACAAGACATTGAGAAATCTTCAAAAAACAAATAGCATGAAATAAAGGGGAAGGAGGAACTGGTACAGGCTTTTAAAGATTTAAAAGACAGATATGTGAATTACATCTTGATTTTAAAAATGATCTGGAAAAAAAAAGACATATCACTGAAATACATTTTGCAGACTTTATCTGAGTTCTGATTTGAGCAAAATAATGAAAATATTTATTATTAATAATAAATTTTATTATTATTTAATTTTTATTTTATTTATTTATTTAATTTATTTTATTTATTTATTTAATTTTAATTTTATTTATTTAATATTTATTTTATTATTATTTAATATTTATTATTAATAAATAATCCAATGCAAAATTTGTGAAGCTTGGATATGAAGCTGATTGCAATGGAGCAATTGAAGAGTCACCAGGGTTAAGAGCTGGGCAATGGGTCTGGGGAGAGTTTTACCTTGTTAAGAACTGTTAAAGAAAAGATTATTCTGACACTTATTGAAGAACAGTAAGCCCAACTTTATTCAGGGGGACTATCGCCATAGGTGTAGGAACTATTGCAATGGGTGGGGTTTTGCAGTAGAGGAAAGATATTGGGCTCAACTTCAAATACAACAAGGAAAGGTGGGGGTTTATATCCAAGAAACAGAATCTGTATTGGGGTGCGGAATGTGGTCAGTGGGTAGAAGATTACTAAAAGTGTAGTGTAATTCTTGGCTTAAACTGACCTAACAGGATTCTTGCTGAAGGCAGGCTCGGGTAATCAGATATTTCCTGGGGGATGGCGGGGATGAAAAAGGTGATCAGATATTGAGGGTGGGAGGTGCTGGTTAAACTGACTTGACAGGATTCTTGCTAAAACTGGTCAATGCAAGTGGAAGTCCAAAAGTCAAGGCCTGGCTGGGAAGAGGATTCAGAGGAGACTGACTAAAATTTCGTCAAGGAGAGACTCAAAGCAAAGAAGTGGCTTTTATAGGGAATACAGCCAACATTTTGTAACAACTTTAAATGGAATATAATCTATAAAATATCGAATCACTACGTTGTACTTTTAAAATTAATACTGTATAAATCTACTTCAATTTTTAAAATTAGAAAAAAATTTTAAAAATTTTTTAAGAAGAAGTGTCTTTTATAGCTCATGAGGCCCAAAGCCAGGCTGTGGCAGCAGGTGACTGTCACCCCACAGTTATCAAGGCAATGGAGGAAGAGTGGTTTGACCCTCGTCTGGACTTTGACTCTAAACCCAATGCAGAGCTATCAGTGAAAGTCATGCTTTCATTCTTGTTCCAAGTTATCTTCGGCCACAGGAACTGAAGTAAGAAGGAGAACACCAAACATTCCATAAGATAATATAGCAGAAAGAGGAGATATACACTCCAAAGTGGGCATTTCTGCTTCTCTGAATTCCTATAAACAGCTACCAAAGTGAGGTTACTGGCTTGTATGTAAAATATTTAAAACATATTTTTCTTATAGAAAAGTAATAATTTTTTTCATTAGAAAATACAGATAAGTAACAGGGAAAGAATTTTAAACACCCATAATACCACTATCCAGAGATATTTGTACCTAGGTATATATATATATATATGATATATAAATATATATATCATATATATAATTTCAATAAATATTCAGAAGGAGATCATACTAAATATACCACTTCATCACCTACTTTTCCCTTTCATGTAGTATTATAAGTGGCTTTCCTTGTCTATAACATCATGTTAATGTTTTTAAAATATACTTTCCATTCAGTAAATTTACTAGAACTTATTTTTCTAATTTCTGTATTGCTGGACCTTTAGATTGTTTTCCATTTTTCACTATTACAGGTAATTTCGCTCCTAACCTAGTAACTAAATCTTTGCTCCCATCCACAATAATCGCCTAGAAATTGAATTGCTAGGCCAAAAAGCAGGCATGCTTTTGAAATTTTTTCAAGAGGGCTCTTTCTAGAATACAAATCTCATCTTGTCCTTTCCCTAGTTTAAAATTTTAGGATCCCCATTGCTCCAGAATAAAGACCAGGCCCTTTAACGTTGGATACCCAGCTCTCCGTGTCCTGGATCTTCCTACCCCTCTGGACCTCCTCTGAGATCACTCCCTGACTTCCATATTAAGTAGCTCCAGTGACCCCAAACTGCTGAAGCTCCTGGAATATGCCAGTCCATTTCTCTCTGTCTGGAGCACCTTTCTCTCCTCTTTTGCCTACACACTTCTTTAGCCTTTAAGACTGAGCTCAGACGTTATCTCCAGGAAGCCTTGCTCTACCCTGCCAACCTTCATCAAGTTCCCTGTTGGTTTAAGGGCCCCATCCCTAAGTTTCCTAGATACACTATCTCCAGTACCCTGTATTGTAATTTTCTGCTTAACCTTCTGTACACAGCTCCCACCACCCCACAACCCTACTCCCATCACCACCACACACACACAGCCAACGCACCCCTCTCCCTGCCCAGACTGTGAGCTCCCAGAGGGCTGCAACCATGCCCACAACGGATGTTTAAGAACTGTCTATTGAATAAATGAATGGGTTAGCCATCAAGTAAAAGAAAGTATGTTTTTTTAGCAAACTCACATTGTTTCTTTTTGTAATGAGAGCAAGGATATTGCAAGTGAAAATGAATTTTTAGAAGGTTTTCCACAGTGTCCATTTGTACATGGGCAAATACTGATGGAACAAAAGAACTAATTTCTTCTCCATCACTAATGCTCTACCCTAGTCTGAACTGATTTATCAGAGCAGAATTTAGCCTGTATCCCAGTAGCATTCCTGATAAGGAAGCTGCGATCTCTTCATTAGAGCAACAAGTGGACACATTCAGACTTGCTAGTGGGAGATCTGGAAAAATATCATGCTGGAAAATAACCGAATGAATCATTTAGCACTTATTAAAGGAACTAAAACCAAAATAAGCCAAGATACATGCACATTTCCTGTTGTGAAGGTGGCTGGGGTAAACCTCAAGGGATTTGACGTTCCCAACCATGTTAGCACAAAATAGTGTCAGAAAGTTTTAAAAGACAAGGACTCATTTGTCAGGTTGCAGATGAAAATATATTCATCTTTATTTCCCCCTAGAACCCAGTGAGGAGTAAAGACTCAATGCACTGCTGTTGAATTGGTTTGCCAAGGTAGTATGCTAAAATATCAAGCCCCAGGGATCGAAGTCAAGTAGCTGGAAAAATAGAAAACTTCTGGCCTAGGAGCAAAAAGGAGGGGCGGTCTCCAGGGACTTGTTTCTTAGCGATGAACTAGAGTGGACCACAAAGGAATTAATACTTGTAAAACACATAGACCAGTGAATGGCATATGACACACTCCACACAAGACTTTTGTGAAATAAGTAAAATAAATAAATCTTTATTTCTTTATTCATTTAAAAAATATCTGTGTAGTACTTACTCTGTGCCACTCACATACTGAGAAAGACTAGTTGACTGATTCACTAAAGGTTTCCAGAGTTTGTTCAATTTAAGCAAAAATAGGTTTAAAGGTATAGTAATAGTCTGACCTCCTTTTCTGCATCAGAAGGGCCTACTGGCTGGCTCTATTCTCTAGCTCCACCACTAACCAGCTGTGTGACCTTAAGTAAGATACCTAAATCACCCAAATCTCAATTTCCTTTTATGTAAAAATGGGGTGATAGAACCAAATTGGTGTTAGTGAGAATTAAATAAGGAAATCAGTATAATGCACTTTGCTTTATATTGTCTGGAACTCGTAAGAACTCTTGGCTAATTTTATATTATTATTACTGTGGATTGTTGCTATTCTTGTTTCTGTTCCTCTTTTGACCACACCTTAAATTAGCCTTTAGGAATCCACTGATCTATGTTTGAGGCACAAAAGAGAACAGAGCACTTTGTTTCCAATGTCAATTCTCTCTTTTTTTTTTAAAGATCTTTTCTTGCAATTATGTAATAAATTACAGTTTGGAAAAGTGCACAAAACATAAATGTATTCTTTTTTCTTTTTTTTTTTTTCTTTTTTTTTTTTTTGCGGTACGCGGGCCTCTCACTGTTGTGGCCTCTCCCGTTGCGGAGCACAGGCTCCGGACGTGCAGGCTCAGCGGCCATGGCTCACGGGCCCAGCCGCTCCGCAGCATGTGGGATCTTCCCGGACCGGGGCACGAACCCGTGTCCCCTACATCGACAGGCGGACTCTCAACCACTGCACCACCAGGGAAGCCCATAAATGTATTCTTTTATAAATAATAATCTTTGTCCACTTACAACTTCTTCCCTCAAAGACGTAACCACTTTTACAGTAATCATTTCTTCTTTTCTTCTTCTATAGTTTTAACACCTAAATATGCCACCCTAAGCAATATAGTTTATTCTTGCCTATTTGGGAGGTTTAGATAAATGAAATTATGCTAACCAGCTTCCAAGATGGCCCCCAGTGATCCTGGTCTCCTGGTGATCTCTCCCTACATTGAATCAGGACTGGTTTGTGTGACCAAACTCTAAGGCTATCAAAAAAGTTTACTGCAACTTCTGCGTACTTTCAGATTGTTCAATCTGAGGGGACCATGAGGAAACTAGAAGAGGCCCATGTGGACAGGAACTGAGGTCTCCCACCAACAGCCAGCACCAACTAGCCAGCCTTATGATTGAACCGCCTTAGAAATGGATCCCCCAGCCCAAGCCAAGCCTTCAGGTGACTGTAGCCCCAAAGGGCATTTGGCTACAACTTCATGAGCACCCCTGAGCCAGAAACACTCCAATCCACTCCCAAATCTCTGACCCACAAAAACCATGAGCAATGATAAATAATTTCTGTTGTATTAAACCAAAAAGCTTTGGAGTAATTTGTTATGCAGCAATAGATAAATAATCAGAAATTACACAACGTGAATTCCCTTGTATCTTGATTCTTCTACTCAAAATCCTTTTAAAGATACATCTGTATGATACTGTGTTTCTATTACTGTATGGATACGTTTTGCTTTGACTTCTATAAACATTTTTGCCTGGGTCGGGGGATTCTTAACCTGCAGGGCTTGAGAAGGGATACCTTTTGATTTGGAGGCAGTTTTCTGCCGGTATGGGAGGGGAGGATAAATAGCATTTGACACCTTTGAGACCAAGTTTACCATTAGTATTTTAGTAATCCAGATATCTTGAATAACCAAAAAACAAGAAGTTTTTGGAATGATCCTTATCTCTTTTCACTGTAAACATAGTCATTCTGAGTGACAGCCTTACTTGTCCTTCATATCACCAGAGAAGTAGACAGTAGACTTCTCTGCCTCTCTAATAGACTAGAGGAAAGGATGTGGTGGAGACATACACCCTCCTGGGATATATTTCCCTCTGACTGACAATTAAAGCAAACACACTTTCAACCAGCTACAGACTCAGAAAATCAAGTTTTCTTAATAAAATCAAGTTTTCTAAAATATTAATTAAATATTTAATATTTAAGCTGTTTGATCAAGCAGGAATCTTGAGTACCTTCAATCCACAGCCACCTGGGATGGCTCAGCCCTTTGTACTCTGCTACCATTTCAGTAGGACACACAAATAACTAAGAAATGGGGACTGCAAATCAGTTACCTGGGGAAAAAGTAAGAATACGAATTCCATTTCTAGGAATCTATACTACAGAAATACTCTCACAAAGATGTGAAGATGTATATACAAGAATTTTTTTGCAATGTTTTTCATTATTCTGGAAAACTGGGTCTATGGCACAGAGGCTATAGTTAAATTATTATGCATTCTTACAGCTGAACTCTATGCAAGTGAGACAGTGAGAATGAGCTCTATGGGCAGACATAGAAAGATGTACAAAATAAATTTTACATGAAAAAAAGCACATTGCAAACAATATATGTCAATTCTATTTTCATTTAAGGAACAAACTTTGCATGTGTGTGTGTGTGTGTGTGTGTGTGTGTGTGTGTCTGTGTGTGTGTGTGTGTGTGTGTGTGTGTGTGATGGTGTATATAAATTAAACCATTAACGGCTATTATTGGGGCCGAAGGAGGAATTATAAAGAAATTTCACTCTCAAAATCACACATTTTGTAATGTCTTATTTTGTAACAACATACATACATGGCTTTTGAAAGTAAAGGGGAAAATGGTTATTTTAAAATTTGCCATTTGGGTCAGTAACAAGAATGGCAATGATTACAATGAGAAAAAGTGATAAATTATAGATTTAACCCTTAGGACTCGCTTTAGTGCTTGACATAGGACCTTCTTGTATCCACACTTCCCAATTATTTCTACAATTAATCAAAGAGCTGTGAAAACCAGACAGCATAAAAAAGCTGAGCCGTAAATGACTAAAGTATGTATTTCCTTTATCATACTCCCTTTTTAAAATTTTCACGAGCAATATATATTCATTTTAGAAGACTTGGAAAAGACTACAATAAACAAAAAGAAAAAATTATCTGTAATTGAACCACCAGAGAGAAATACACTTAGTATTTTCCTGGACAGCTGTCCAAATTTATTACTAATGTTACTACACACACACAAACACACACACACACACGCACACACACTATGCTCTTCTTTTGTAACCAATTTTTCTTTACATAGTATATTTTGAACAGCCTTTTATATTAAAAATATACTCATCATAATTATTAAGCCTACACAGTATTCCATTACATCAAGAGTATATAAAGTGGTTTTCATAACAACTCCTGGATTTAGAGGTAAATTTTTACTGAGTTTGCAAATACCCAAAACATTTAAGAGAAATTGTATGGACAGTGCATGCACATTTTTCTAGAGAGGGAGGCCACATTTCTTCTCAGATTCTCCAAGGATTAACTAATAATTAAAGAAGGGAAAAAAAAGAGTTGAGTCACCCTATGATATAGCTGTACAAGAGATGTTATGACTATCTAATCAATGCCTTCTTGATCGTTTTGTTTGTATCCAGTTTTCACTGTTATAAACAGTGCCGTAAGTAAATTTAGGAGTTTTCAATTCCGATGCTCAGGAAAACATGAAAGGTATGGAGTACTGCGATATTATTGAGACTCTTTGTGTTGAAAAACAGGTGAATGTGCTGCAGTTCAAACATCTATGCAGAAGACATTTTCTTAGAGTCATCAAAGTAGAGATTAGAAACTCCCAGACACTGGAACCCGACAAGCTCAATTACACAAAGTCTGTCACTGGCTGCCGAACCTAAGACAGTGATCGGCAGAATAAAAGCAGAAAATTCAGAATAGGAAATGAGAGAGAAGAAGACAGGAACAGCTCAGCCATAAAAGAAAAAAGAATGAAATAATGCCATTTGTAGCAACATGGAGGGACCTAGGGATTATCATACTAAGTGAAGTAAGTCAGAAAAAGAAAGACAAATGTATGATATTGCTTATATATGGAATCTTAAAAAAGAACACATATGAATTCATTTACAAAACAGAAATAGATTCACAGAGAGAGAAAACAAACTTATGGTTACCAAAGTGGAAAGGGAGGGGGGATAAACTAGGAGTTTGGGATTAACATATACATACTAATATATAAAAGAGATAACCAACAAGGACCTACTATATTCCACAGGGAAATATACTCAATATCATATCTTGTAATAAGCTATAAGGGAAAAGAATCTGAATCACTTTTCTGTATACCTGAAACTAATACAACACTGTAAACCAACTATACTTCAAAAAACAAAAAAAAAAAAAGGAAGAAAAGAAAAGAAAATGGGAAAAAAAGATAGGAACAGGATGGGGAAAAAGAAGGACATTAGTGTAGTGAACATCAGTTTTTTGATTGAGTCAGCCTTCCTTCCTTTTTTCCTTCTTCTCTTAAGAGCACCTCCCTTCCCCTTTGGGGAACTGCCCCACCTCCATCACATGTGGTATTGGTACATCTGTCAATCAACAGTACCCAACTCCCTCTGGTCAAAGGAGTGAACTGCTGACCCAAGCTACACCAAAAAGCTTCTCTCATCCAGAAAGCTGAATCTCCTACAGAAACCCCAGGAGGGAAGACCACTGGAGCTGAGTCATCTGATAGCAGTACCCTACAAAATCAACCCATGGGTTCCTGCTACAGAGATCTCCCAAGGACCGCTGGTTCCTGCCCTTCCCCAGACATGATTGTTCAACTCTTCCTTCTGGTCTCCAAGTCCCACAATATTATTCCAGTTAGTTCCTTCTTTTTGCTTTACTTGGTGAGAGTCAGTGTCTATTGCTGGCAACAACAAAAACACAAGTCCTAATACAGTTAGAACTAGACTCATAGGTAGAATGAGAACATACGGCCCACCCCTTGATTTTTGTTGTTGTTTAAAACACACACACACACACACACACACACAAACACACCAGGTCCAATAATGCCAAGATATCTGGCTAAGGTCTCACAACTGCTGGTGACAGAGGCAGGACCAGGCACAGATCTGTGCTCAATAGAATATAAAAATCTTAAGAACAGAAACAGGATCTTGTTTCATGGTGAGAACCCCATCCTTAAAACAGTGGTGTGCACAACCTAGGTATTCAACAAATGATTGCTGTTACCGTTGTGTAGTCATTTTTTTTGTTTCCTGGCTTAAAAATAAGGAAACGTGTCCAGGATACACTGTTAAATAAAAAAGGCACTTCACAAAATGCTATGTATTGTGTGATCTTACTTTCATAAACTTAAAATGTACTTTAATATTTATAATTGCATTGTGTAAAAAAAATGATCTGGAATTAGGTTCCCCATCCTAACTGTTAAGAGTGGTCATCTCTGGCAGAAGAAAAGAAGTAAGCAATTTTTTTATGTTTCAGTGTAATGTGAATTTTTTTGCAGTTTAAATATATCACTTTTGTGATAAGAAAATAATTGTTTAAATTAAGGAAAGGGAATGAAGGGAAAGAAAGAGAGAAAAAAGGATGAAAAAGATATAAAGGAGGGAAGTAAAAAGGAGGAAGCAGAAGGGGATGAGAAGGCAGAAGGACAGTGACACTCCCTGTGGCACTCTTCCATGGATTCCTTGGTGATCCTCAGGACAGTTCACCAGTATTCCATTTTCCTTCTTCCAGGCACATGGTAAGACTGAACTTCCCATAGCCTTGAAGTTAGACTTGGCCATGTGTCTTGGTTTGGCCAAAAAAATGTGAATGAAAGCAAGTCATGTCACATCCCGGCAGAAGCCTTTAATGGTCAGTGATCTGTCACATTTTCTTCCCTTATCTACAGTAATCACTGATGGTAGAGACTCCTTATGGCCTGGGTCCCCGAGTGAGGATGACAAGAAACACAGCCTCCCGCCAGCTCCGACCCATGATGGACATGGAGCATAAGTGAGAAATAAAGTTTTATTTAAGCCACTGAGATTTAGGGATATGTATTTTTATAACCTCAGCATATCATGGGGTATATCTATCCCAGAGCTAGATACCACTGTCTCAAAAGATCTCTGTTATGGACTGAATGTTTGTGTCCCTCCCCTACCTCAAATTCATATGTTGATGCCCTAATCCTATCAGATGTATATTTGAGATGGGGCATTTGGGAAGTAATTAGGTTTATATGAGGTTATGAGGGTGGGGACATTATGATGGGATTAGTGCCCTTCTGAGAAGAGACACCAGAGAGCCCTCTCTCCACCTCTCTCCACTATATGAGGATGCAGCGAGAAGGCGGCCATCTGCAAGTCAGGAAGAGAGTCCTGGTAGAAACCCAACCAGGCTGGCACCCTGATCCTGGACTACCCAAGTCTCCAGAATTGTGAGAAATAAATTTCTGTTGTATAAACCACCTAGTCTATGGTATTTTGTTATGGCATCCCAAGCTGACTATTACAATCTCCTACAGAAAGTCAATGCTGTGTCAGTGTTAACCATAGAGCCCGGGACTATTTCTCTAGCATTGTTTATGTGATTCTCTCTCTCACCCCATGCATCACCACCATGACCACCCCATTCTGCTGAGCTTATACAATTCTATTAGAAGTTATCTGAGTATTTCATGATGCTACAGCTATATTTTTCGCTCTCTTTTGTACGCCACCAGCCCCTTTTTTCTCTAAGAAGCTTTCTTGGACTATTCCATCCACCCACATACAAGTCTAACCTAGATCTCTTTCCTAAAAGTTCTCGTCCCACCCAGGGCTTTTCATTTTGCACATTTTTTGTTTGTTTGGTTAGTTGTTTGGTTTTCGAGGATTTTTTTTAGTTAAAAAAAATTTTTTTTTAACTTTTGGGATAATTTTACATTTACAGAAAAGTTGCAAAGATAGTACCGAGGGTTTCCACATCACATTCACACAGCTTTCCCTTATGTTAACATAGCCATGGTATATTTGTCAAAACTAAGAAATTAATACTATTAATTAAACTATAGTCTTCATTCAGATTTTCCCAGTTTTCCTACTAGTGTTCTTTTTCTGTTCCAGCACCTAATCCAGGATACCACATTGAATTTATTCATCAAATATCCTTAATCTCCTAAAGTCTGTGACAGTTTCTCAGCCTTTTTTTTTTAAGACCTTATAACTTTTGAGGCGTACTGGACAGGTTTCTTGTAGGATGTCTCTCAATTTGGGTTTGTCTGCTGTCTTCTCAGAGCTAGTCTGGGATTATGGATGTGGGGAAGAATACCACAAGGTGAGGTAAGCTTCTCATCATATCATATCAGGAGTATATAATATCAACATGACTTATCATTAGTGATGTCAACCTTGATTGTTTGGTTAAGCTGATGTCTACCATATTTCTCCACTGTATAGTTACTATTTTTCCCTTTCCATATGTTTTTCTTTGGAAGAGGCACCAAGTCCAGCACACACTCTAGAGGAGGAGAATCAAGGTCCACCACCATCTCGGGTGCTCTCTCTCTCTCTCTCTCTCTCTCTCTCTCTCTCTCTGTCTCTCAGCTCTTGGGGGAGTCAGCTGCCACGTCAAGTAAGCAACAAAATGGAGAGGATCATATGGCAAGGAAATGAAACCTCCTGCCAACAGCTACACGAGTGAGTTTGGAAGTGCATTCTCCAGCCCCAGCTGACATCTTGACTGCACACTCATGAGAGATCCTGAGTCACAAATATCCAGCTAAATCAGTCTCAGACTCCTGAACCTAGAAACTATGTGAGCTATTAAATGTTGGTCATTTGGGGGTGATTTGTTGTACAATAAGAGATAATGAATTCACCAGGCAATACTTTCACCTCTTTTTCTTTGGCTTTTCTCTATATATCTTCTTTGTTCTTTGTTCTTTGTTCTTCCTCTCTTTTCACGTAATTCCTCAACTTCATGCCCTTGGCTGAAATAGCCACTTATATCTTCCTAGGTAATATCTTCTTGGTTCAGGGCATCAGCCGCCCTGAAAAGCAGTCTGTCAGTTGTAAATTCTAGGGATAGAGAAACCCACTGGCCCTAAATGGGTCATGTGACTGACCACTCTGGTCCAATTAATGTGGATGAAGTCAAGTTGTAGAAACACAGCTACCTGGGGTCCAATCCTCTGCATGTATGGAGAGGGGCAATTGTCAGAGGAAGAGGGTTAAAATGGGCCTGGCAGACACACCACCAGTATCCAACTCTAAATGCCTCACACACTCAAAGGAGTGAAAGACGTAAGTGTTCTGCTGGACCCCATATTCAGGAACTGATGGTGAGATGGAAATGTGGAGAGTTGGGGAACCTCCTCAGGATCTTCCAAAACAGGCTACACCTACATTCATATGGCTGGACTGATTCCACCTAGAAATGGCAGGAAGGATAATATTTTTTTAAACAAGGGGTAACCTTAGAGACAATGTGTGAAATGTAGCATGTTATGTTATAAACCATGGAGTTCATGGCTATGTAATCCCAGTCTCCATGAATATCCAGGGATATTTTCAGCCCAAAACTCAGTGAGTCTTTGATTTGTTTGTCAGTAAGGTGATAACTCTTACAAGGATTGGTTTAATAATAAATACACCGTGGGTGAACTCAAGGCAAAGCGTGAACAAAGGAACAAGTGTCAGAATGAGTTAATACTATGCTTGGACGGAGTTTCCTTAGGGTTTCCAGATGTTGAAGACGTCTAGCTCACTTTACTAGTTTGTGTCTAGCAATAGCAGAATGTTAATGGCCAGTACTGTTGATATCTACCTCTCTGCCATGAGGCAATGGAAGTGGCAAAAGCTGTGTCACAAAGTAACAGTCTACAAGTAGATATAATTTCTGACACTGCATAGATGAACTAAAATTAGCTTTTACAATGTAGAAACTGCCTGGGATTTTCAATCGCTTTGATATTTTAATCTAGATGTGATTAATACACACACACACACACACACACACATCGAAGTAACTGGGAAAGTAATTACATATGCAAAATTCAGCAACCATCATCAACACAGGTTGTGTGCATTTATTTCAATGCTATTTAAAATATCCTTGAGATTAAGGATACAAAGTGAATCCCTTTCGAGTGCAAAGTTATCTTGTTCAGTTCACAGCTAGCCTCCTGCTTAATCATTCCCTCCAGATTCGGTAGAAAGGGCTGATCACGTCAATAATCAAGATTTGCTCAAACAAACCCCCCGCCCCCCAAAATCTTCTCAGTCATCAGGTTGTCGCTGGAAAACATGAGACATGAGCTGCAGAGTTCTATGAGTTTAAAAATATCTCTTTTACTTTTTTTAAGCCCGTTCTCTTGAATTTGACTATGGAATTTCAGTGCTCTTCTTCTCATAGCTCTTATCTTTAGAGAGAGAATCACACCTCAAACAGAGGCAATAATACACATCTACCACAAGGATAAAGCTTTACAGAGAGGGAACACCTAGGAGACACCAGAGATGACATTGCGCAGCTTATACGGTTGGGCCCTTGTTGGTCCTGTGCCTTTTTGCTCTCAGCTCCATTCCTTAGGGAATGACATTCCTCAGACTCGCTCTGTTGACTGCCTCTGGCTTTCAGGCAGTTTGGCCAATGGCAGGCATTGATGCAAGACTGAAGGACAAGAAGAGGGCAGAAGCTGCTTACTTCCTCTTTACTCTCTGCTTCACAGGGTACCTCTGAGATGGTTGTATCTGCTTTGTAGCTTCCTTTCTGCAGGCTAGCCCGTCTCTTCCCGACCCCAGTTCCTGCCCGGCAGCTTCCAGCATATGGGCCCAAACACTGGGCTTTGCTAACATATCAAATAACTTATTTGGAAACTTCCTCTCTCCAGTCCTAGGGCTGGGACTAGCTTCCCACTATTTCTAATCTCATGTCCCCTGTATCACTTTTCAGCTTTTTCATCACCTGTGTAACCAACCCTTTATATTAATTCCTCCGTTTGAGACACCTAGAGTAATTGCAGTTTTCTTGTCTGGACCCTAAATGACACACAAAACCAACACACACGCATTCAAAAGTCAAAAGTAACAAAACTGTATGATTAGATGAGTAAATTGAATAGTCCAAAAAGTGTTCACAGAAGGCAGAAATCAGAGAAGCCTAGAGATTAAGTTTTTCTATGGCTCATCACAGTTCCCAGTGTGACCTTTCTTCTACATCCTGACCTTACAGCTTTAGTGTCTACAAAGAGTAGCTTTTCCTCTTAGTATCATCCAGCCGAAGTTCTGAGGACTTATCAAGTTATGTCATCCTTGACATAGGATGCTGGTTTCCCTTACGGTCCAGTCAGCCCTGGCCCCAAAGGACTGAACACAACAATAATGCTAGCTGATATGCACTGAACATTAATTCTGCGTAAGGAAACTTTTATCAGTTATCTCATTTATTTTACAACACAACTTCATAAGGTAGGTGCTATTATTATTTCCCTTTTTAAGATGGGAACTTTCAGGCTTAGAAATTAAACATGCTGTCTCTGAACATGGTTGCCTACTGCTGCATCTTCTGTGAGGATTGCATCTTCACTGGCCCTGTTCCTCCTAGAAGGCCCAAGGAGGAAAGGTTCTAGTAGATACTGAGAACAGAGGAGGGAGCGTGGCTGTGGATAATCTTGCAAATCAGGTCCAGGAGGAACATTTAAACATTCATTAGATACTCTGTTAAGGGAATGATATTAATATAAAGCATAACCTTTGTAGTTAGTGGCAACTGATTCAGTTTGGATTTTTTTAAAGAAAGGCCTTGGCCTGCTTCTAGAGGGATCTGAACACCTTCTCTTACTTAAAATGAACAGTATCGATATTGTGTTCAGAGTCTCTACATGAGCACAATTTTTTGAAGCCCATTGATAATTCCTATCATTAAAAAAAAAAGGCAGAGTTAACAAATTTAGAAATTGAATAATCACACCCTCCCAAAGCAAACTCATTACCATCTACCTCCACCTCCATATAAAAGGTATAGAAAAACAATTTGAGTTATTTTTACTGGATGCCTAACCACAGCCCAATGCATTCCAGTGATCTTTCCT
Organism: Tursiops truncatus; assembly: GCF_011762595.2. Lineage (NCBI taxonomy): Eukaryota > Metazoa > Chordata > Mammalia > Artiodactyla > Delphinidae > Tursiops > Tursiops truncatus. The sequence continues at coordinate 82,243,475 of NC_047043.1, read as the reverse complement.
GCATATCACGTTGAAAAGAGTAAATATGCAATTTTCACACAGAGTGATGGATAATATCATCTTCCTGTACAGATATCTGCTAAGGTTTTTTAAAAAATTTAATTACACCTGTTCAAAGTTAGGACCTCTGGGCTTTTCACTGAGTCAGCAAAAAGCAAAATTGAGCCCACAATCCAAAATCCCCTAGACACAGACACACACACACACACACACACACACACACACACACACATCCATTTACACAGGTGTATGCATTGATTTGACTCCCTTGTTGGAAGGGAGAAAGTGTAAACCTGTACATCTACCCAAGGATGAGGATCTGATCTGCAGAATGAAGGATGAAATGAAGAATTTAAAAATACGCCCATGGGCTTCCCTGGTGGCGCAGTGGTTGAGAGTCTGCCTGCCGATGCAGGGGACACGGGTTCGTGCCCCGGTCCGGGAAGATCCCACATGCCACGGAGCGGCCAGGCCTGTAAGCCATGACCACTGAGACTGTGCGTCCGGAGCCTGTGCTCCGCAACGGGAGAGGCCCGCGTACCGCAAAAAATAATAATAATAATAAATAAGTAGATAAAAATAAAAATACGCCTAATGAGAACAGCAACCTCTTATCAACCTTGGCTGTGCAGAGCTACAGATCGTCCAATGAAGTAGATTAAGGAGGAAGTCACGTGGCCACCACTGACATTAAGCCTCTAGAGACCTGCCAGCTCCAGGGAGCAGAGCATTCTTGCAGAAGGATGGAATTCCAGGTTGGAAAATAGGGAAACACACTTTAATACTTTGTGTATATAAAAAAAGAAAGGAAAAAGTACCTTTTCTCACCCCTGTAAACAGGAAGTCTAATTAAAGTGTCAGGCGTCAACTTGAGCATCTTTGGTTTAGAATTTGAATGCAATAATGTGCCATTTTATACCATGAGGAGGAATTCTGAGAAAGGTAGAAGGTGCATCTGAATCTGGTTTACTTTCAAAATTCAAATTAATTTCCTTAATTTCCAAATTTTATGGTGTTGTGAACAGAACACTATTGGAAAATCTAGGCTTACCTCTAACTCTGCAGCCTTGGGCACATTATTTGATTTCAATTTATAAAATGGGCATATTAACCCTTGCCTTATAGACAGGGAAAGTGCTCAGCCGTTATGTTCTGGTATACACCAGTGTGGCTATACCAAATGTTAAAATATTTAGATATTTTTTCAGTGACTGGTACAGAACTACATCCCTTGACTCATGCCTGATAACTGTCCCCAAACTGCTGTCCTAGACACCCAGATTTATTTCTCAGAATAAATGGACTGGACCTAGACCTGGACTGGACCTAGACCTCTTCAGCAGCTAAGGAGTTGAAGCCTGACCCTGCAGAGAATCCCTGAGGCCCTGCTCCACTGCCAAGGCCAGTGTGGGCCTTGATTGGTCAGTGGTGCTCATAACAATACTGGTTATCAAGTATTTTGAACACGACCTTCACAGGGTGGCGTGGAAATGGAATGGCATCATGCATCAGGATATGCATTAGAAATCATTCAACTCTCTGCACGTGTTACTGTCCTAGAGAAAAGCTACTTGTTGCACAAGCTCACACTCATGAGTATCTGCTACATTAGAAGAATAACTTGGACTTTTAACTTCCAACCCAGTGACATCTACAGATAAGGCATTATTCATTTCGTAAAGTCATATAAGACACAATCATAACCTTCAAGAAGGTTATGATTAGTCTAGTCCCGAGACTAATTTGAAGACAGGACATAGGAGCCGATCTGAAAGAGCTCCCAATGGCCAAAGTTAAAACAACTGAGCAACAAGATAAGTAACAACAGCACTGGATTATAACCCAAAGAGTAACATAAATATTTATGTGTCCATAATGATATGAAAAAAATGAGAAATAAATAATTAGGGAGAAGAAATACATCTTCCTTACAGAAGAATCCTAAGTAATATATATTAATATCCCCTTCTCAACTAATACCGCTCCCCTAGATTGTCCACTTTGGAGACTATTTTACTCTAGGATGATGGTTATTTGGGTGCTGTTGAGTATTCAATCTCTCCCTCTTTTACTTAATCACTCACACTTTCTGAGTAGTATTTTTACCTCTCCTGTGGAGGGATTCTCCATTATTTGTAATTGTGGGGCTGGTAGAAAAGGATGGCTATTCCCAGAAGCTACCTCTCACTGCTGTTTCCTAAAACAGAAACAGAAGAGATCAAACGTTGCCCTCCCCACCACATATACACGACCTATCTCACACTTTGAATCTCACACGCATGATGCAAAGATGGTGGAAACCATTGGAGGTTGAAAATCTGGTGGTGTCTTGACCAGACCTAAGCTACAGCTCCTGCTGCCAAGCCTCTGAAATTTCCTTGCTTTCTGTTTTCCAAGCCTGTTTTTCTAGCCTGCTTTTAATTCTGTAAGCCCTTGATCTCCTTCCAATTGATTCATTCCCTTTTTACTTAAGATAGCTGCTGTCTATGTCTGTTGTCTGCAAGCAAGAAGCTGACAAACAAAGTTCTTTTATTTGTGTTTATGCATCCAGCTAGCACAGTTGTTCTAAACTTCAGTGTGTCTCAGAATCACTAGGAGTGCTCATTAAAAATGCTCCACTCCCAGAGAGCTCATCTGGTAGGTCTGAAGCAGTGCCCAGATCTGATTTGAGTAAGCATTGAAAGCACAATGTTTTTACTTGCTGGTCTCTGCTGCAGTGTTTTGAGCACTGTATATGGGATTCACTGACCTACCCTCTTGCCTAATACAGAGCCTGGCTGGCACAGAGTAGGATCACAGGAAAGTACTTTTAGACACAACATTCATCCTTAGTCCCACCAGCACTCCCAGGTGAATGCAAAACCACCTTCACTTTTAACTGCTCCCTCATCTTAATGGTAGACAGTATAATCTCAGAATTTAAAGCCTACTGTGTAATTTTTAGGTTATGATAGCCACATAAAATAAGGTAAAATGAAACAGGTGAAATTAAATTTAATGATCTATTTGTTTAATCCAATATATCTAAATTATTACCATGTCAAGATGTAATCAATAGAAAACCTTTATTAACGAGATACTTTACTTTCTCTTCTCTACGAAAGTGTGTGTTTTCCACTTTCAGCATATCTCAACACAGATCTCAACTCAGGTCTCAATAGCCATGTGACAAATGGCTGCCAGTTGGACAGCACAGCCCTATATACAGTATACCTCTCTTAGGTATACGTAGAACACATTAGTTCATTAAAAGCTCTGAGAAATTCTATCTTAAGATTCTATCCTAAGAAGACCTACTTAACTTTCCTTATCTCATTACTTCTCAAACCCATCTGACCACGGAGCACACTCACACACACACACACACACACACACACTGATTCTGGAACACCTATGTAAATCCTACAGAATTAGTCCTTCCGAAAACATTTGTTATAAAAAATAATATATGCGTATGTATAACTGAATCACTTTGCTGTATACCTGAAACACAACATTGTAAATCAACTAGTGCAATATAAAATAATTTTTTTAAAAACTTAAAAACACACTTTCTTTTGACCATTCCAAAAGGAAATCACTACTTAGATATAAACCTATGCAGTAGAATCTAGATAACATGGTGAGGGTGTGCATATGAGGAAATGTATGTATGAGGGTGTACGTGTGGTGTCTAAGAGTATTTGTGAGTTTATATGGGTGAGAGTGTGCATGTTGTATTGTGAGAGTGTGTATGCTTGCTGGAAATTGTCAAAAGAATTTTTTAAGAGTAAAACTGAAATGCGTTATTTTTTCTGTCATGATAGTTTCTAAGGTAAAATGTTATTTAATCTCTTTATTTCCTCATGAAAATTACATTCTTTAGATGAATATTTTAAATTTTTAGTATATTTTTTCTTAACTCTTAAAGATGAACCAAAGAACAACTGCTTGGGGGAAGGAGGAATTGTAGCATGACTTTCTTTCTGCTTTTTGTAGTTGGAGTAAAATTAATATAGTTAAGGTTAGCTGGAGAAATTTCAGGAGTTACACATTTGACAAAAATAATAGTTAAGAAGCATATACTGAAATTCCTTATATTTCATGGTTAGAATGATACAGTATCTTTAAGAACTGGGTTTCAGTCAAATGTTCCTTCTTATTTTTTTTTTTCTTCTTATTTTTAATATTTAAACCAAAAAAACCCAAAGCGCTACCACTTCTCAGACAAATCCTGAATCATCTTCCCAAATGCAGAACGTTATAAACTCAACTGTTTTTTTATTACATAGAGTTAGGAATATACTCCCCCCCAACCCCCGCCAAATATGATGAAGCAACTCCCAGGGGAAGGAAGGACTTTGAGTATCCCGTGTGGAGTACGTCCTTAGCTCAGTACATACGATGGGAATGAAGGTCCCTGAGATATTCATTAGTGCTAATGGGAGGGTTGTGGCCAAGGCACGTAAAAAGTGTGCAGCTTTGGAAGTGTCAGATTATTCGGAGAGGACAACTAGCATCTGAGTGATCAACACCCTTAGCATTTGTCGTTTGGGGACCTCTTCTTTTTCAGAGAGTGTCTTCCTGTCGTTTTCAGTTGGTCTTCACATCACTTTTTTGAAAGCAGAATACTTTTCCAGAGATGGATAAAATGGTAGATTATTTTACTATAATTACCAGACTGGCCAAAAGAACTGAAAGTTCTTGAGTCTTTTCCTTATTCCTTTCAGATTCAGAAGGTAGGTTTGGAAACAATATGTGGTGTCATTAAGGAACCAATAGCAGAATCATTTGGACTTTGCTTTAGAAAGTCGATGACAAAGATGACTCTCTGCCAAGCACCTTGATTGATCTCTAGAGTCTAGATTTGGTGGAGACCGCTGCTGGCAACACAAGGTTGGACCAGATGACACATATGATGGGACACAAAAGTACACATTAAGCCAAGTGTTCATGTTCCGATACTGCCTCATGACTCATGATGTGACCTTGAATAACTTCTCTAACACAGCTGCCCTAATGGGTAACATGGTAACAAATTCATCCTTCACAGAGTATTGAAGCTCTGTGAATTAGTATATATAAGCCAAACCTAGAATTGTCCTGGTGCTGTTTATTACTCAGATATTCAGATTTGGAAGCAGGGAAAGACACTCTATCCCACCACATATTTAATAACACGACAGAGAATCTTAAGCACTTTGTAAGTACCTCCAACCACGATGACTGTTTAGAGTCTTATGTGTTTTGACAGTTGTGTCAATGACCTTAGCCTTTAATGGGAATCAACTACAACAGATATGTCTAAATGACCAATGGTTGGCCCTCGATGGAATAAAGGATGCTTTTCAATAACCTAAGTGATTTGGCCTGTGTAGTTCTGTACACATGATGACACAAATGAATTCAAAATAGGAAGATTCTTACATCGTGAGTTTGAGGAAAAAAGCAGCTAGAGACTGAAACTGTATTATCTAACATTGGAAATAAGTCTGTTTCTTTGACGGCATAGCAGATGAAGCAACTAACTTTAGGGGCTCTTTTGTGCAAACATCTTTCTTTGAAGTAAAGGGAACTGCTCATTTTTTGTTTGTTGGGTGGATGTGTGTGTGTCTGTGTGTGTGTGTATCTGTGTGTGTGTCTGTGTTTGCAGTGTACACTGATTGAGTTTGCTTATGCTACAACTCTGTTATAAAAACCTGGAGGTCAAGAACTGTGTTTTTAATACCCACGACATAGGAATAAGTATTTAGAGGGTGCTTTTTCTTTTTTTCAAACATAGACTTTTTTTATACAGCAGGTTCTTATTAGTTATCCATTTTATACATATTAGTGTATATATGTGCTTATTAACTGTTTTGTTGTTAGTGCGGTAACTAATTGTAGCTTTTAATGTAATTACTGATTAGAACAGCTTTGAGCCATTGAACAGAAATATGTTGGATCAGTGCTCTGGAGTCCTGGACAAATACTTAGAAGGGTTCCTATCACGGTCTTCCTAGATCTTGATTCTGAGTTCTTCCTCTCATCTCACTGCCCAAATTCAGGCTAACGAAGTTCCTATCCCTCTCTCCCCATCCAGCCCTGGCCAGTGGCCATGATGAGTCTGTTGGGAGGCAGACACCAGCAACCTCGTCTGTCTGCTACTGCCTAAAGTCTGGTCTGGTCCACACTGCAATTCCTCACTCTTCCTTTGTGACTCCATGGTCACACCTGTGATTTCAGGTATCTAGTTCCACAGGCCATTGTGAAACCTACTCAGCTCTCTTCATTTGCCAAGGTGGGGTGTGCTGACCATGGGAATGTGAACCACAGACCTCCAAGAGCAGGGAGGACTATTCACTAAGCCTCAGCTGCTAGGTCTGACGTGCATCACTGTGCTTGGGCTGAGGCCACGCTTCCACTGGCCAGGGACTGACTGTCGACGGATACTGAGGTAGGCCCATTCCTGGAGGGCACAGAGCTCCTCTGATGGGTGACTTCAGCTTGAGAACTCTTGATGGCCTTGCCAAAGTTTCCTTAGAACTGCACTTAGAACTTTTCTCTCTTTTTCATTGGGAACAGATTTGCAATGAGGTAGGGGAGAGGGTCACCCAGCCTCTCCATTTTCTCTCACAGCCATTTCCCCTAATCAGTTTTGTACAGTTAATCCTGTGTTAGCATTTGTTTCTGCAAGGACCCAAACTAACATATTGAAGCTGGACTTTTATACTAGGAATGGCAAATCGTATACAGGGATATCAATCCTATGAGGAATTCTGAAACTGGAACAGCCCTTCAGAGTTGTCCCACTGCCCCAGTGGTATGGCTCTTAGAGCCCTGTGTTGAGAAGGATTCTGAAGTAACAGGGTTTAGGCAAATGTGCTGCCACTCCTCCTTTCTGTGCCCATGACAGACATTGCTAATTGACCATACCTATGTATGGAATAGAGCAGTGCTGAGTTAGCAATCAGCCATCAGCACAAGCGCTTATGGATGCCAGGCACTTGTCATTATGTTTCAGACCTGCCTGCAGAACCTAAGTGTGAAAGTGTTGTATCGTGATGGTTTGATTTTAGGAAGTTCAGTCTTTTATCAGGATTCCTTTGTCAAGGTTTTCTAGCAACTCCCAGGGAATGCTTGCATGTTCTATGAGTCTGTGCTGGTTGATGCATGCCGTCTCCATCAGTCATCCAGCTCTGCATCTTTGCACTCCCCACTTGTCACTATCACGATGGAGCACGCCATTTTCTACCACTTCTAACTTTTTTATTAAATAACTTAAAAAAACTTTTTTATTATTATAAATGCTTTATTTATTTATTTATTTAACATAGAGGAAGCTTGGTGGTGAATATGTAGCCATTTGATGTTTTTATGACTAAGAGTTAAAGCTCAGGCTCTCTTTCTTATAGAATGTAAATGTGCACCAACACATGTATATGTAATTGTTATCAAAATTACACTTAGTCACTAAAAGAAGATTCGCTATCTGAACTTTCTTCTGTATTTTTTTCACCTTCACCAACACGCACTGGACCATCTGGCCTCTGAAGAAAACCTGGGTCTAGTCCTTCCGATATCATTTTGTTTCTTATTGCTGTCACTGGAACACCCACTTGAACCATTTTGAGGTATCTGGCATATCTTGGATCCTTGACTACAGTTAAGATATTTTCTGGTGTTACTTCACTTTCCTGTGTCCAGAGTCTTGTAAACTGCTGTGATTGCTCTGAAGTGGTTTCACAATGTGTTTCATTTGTGATCCTAGTTACACTTATAAGAGATACTTCAAATGTGACATCATCTAGCCCTGGGATAGACATCAACTTTGCATCTAAAATATTGAGAGTTGTTTCAATTTTCTGGATACGAAGAGAAAGGTCTGCCAGTTTCTCCTCACAAACTGTAGAGAAGTGGTTGAGGAACCATACAATATGCACCACAAATTGGTTTAGAAATGCCACCATTCACCATTCTTCTTTTTTTTTTTTTTGTGGTACGCAGGCCTCTCACTATTGCGGCCTCTCCCGTTGCGGAGCACAGGCTCCGGACACGCAGGCTCAGCCGCCATGGCTCACGGGCCCAGCTGCTCCATGGCATGTGGGATCTTCCCGGACCTGGGCACGAACCCGTGTCCCCTGCATCGGCAGGCAGACTCTCAACCACTGCGCCACCAGGGAAGCCCCGCCACCATTCTTTTTATGCCTGACCCCATGAGAGGAAGCCCATCCTCATCCATCTCCTCAGCAGGCGGGGGACCCCATAAATTTTGTATTTAGTGAACACATGCACATAACCTTAAAAGTCTAACATAAGCAGTCCTTAAAGGTTTATAATTTTAAAAGTTATTCCTTGCACTGACCTTCATTTCTGTCCCCCAGAAGCAATGCCTCCTTAACTCTTCTAGCTACCTCCCCCAGTATTGACTTCCTTATTTCTAAAATTTTGCATATACTAAGGTATCCACTGACTTCTCTACATGCTGCATAAGGACTTAGACCATCACCATGTCCCACCATTTTCCTTTTTCTCCATAACACTCCAACATAGTCATATGTTTTACTAAATCAATACTCCATGTTTACATTTTTATGATTTTGCAAATACTATTCAATTCACTAGAATTATGCTTCCTTTTGTGTCCAAACATATATTTCTGCTGGAGTTAATACTTTATTAATAATGAGTATTAATTTTCTTGGTTCCTAGAGCCCTCCCTCCAGGAGCCCTCTGTCCTCCTCGTCCTGCCTGGGCTGATTTCTCTCTTAGCTTGCTGAAAGACAGCATTCCTAGGGTTGGCCCTTGGCCAATCTTCAGGATAACATGCCATATTTTCCTACACCTCATATCTCCCTCTTTCTTGGTTTACCCCTTTGTTTTGGTCTACTATCAATACTCAGTTTGCTGCTATTCCTCCTTGCATCATTTTACTCCAGTCTTTTCCAAAGAAAGATTGAGAAAGATACTGATGTATTGAGTACTTGTGCACATGAAACATTCTTTATGCCATCCTTGCACTTATTTTGATAGTTATATATTTCTAGGATAAAATCTAGAGTCTAGGAGTAAATCTAAATCTAGGACAAAAATATTTAAAAGGTGCTTTTTAAGATTTCAATACTGCTGTTGTGTTGAGAAAACTAATGTCATTTTGCTTCCAGTTCTGTTATAGTTGATCTACTGTTTTTCCTCCCTGGAAGATTTTACGATCATGTTTTTTTCCTTTGAGTTATGAAACGTTACCACAATACGCCTTGGTATGGTCTCAGCTTGGGTCCAGAGACTGAGATTAATGTGCAGGCAGCTTACTGGGGACTGCTCTTGAAAACAGCGCTGTGAGGGAGAGGGCTGGCAGGACTGGGCAGAGGCAGAAGCTGAGCTGCCACAGAGACTCCAGCCAGTTCTATGAAGAGACTTCAAAGCTATCCCACCTTAGGCAGGTAGGCTGAGCCTTTATGCACCCTTCTCCTGTTGAGTAGTCAGGGATTTGAGCCATTCCCAAGAAGGGACTGATCGTGGATGAGGCAACGTCCTTGAGACAGTGTTAAACACCCAAGAGGGAATCACCTGAGAATTGTCAACTATCAACAAAGCTGGGTCATGTGGAAATGAGTGCTTCAGTCCTGTAGGGAAATCTGGGTGGCACACAACATTATCCACGATAATATGGGTCTTATTGTAATAATTGTGTTGAGCTCTTGCTGGACTTATTCAGTCTGAACACCTAAGTCCTTCAATTTGGGGAAAATTTTCTTGTGTTTATTATTTGATAGTTTCCTCTCTTCCTTTTTCTTGTTATCTTCTTTTTTTTCCTATGAGTCATATTTTGCTTCTGTAAAACTGAACTTCTAATCCTCGTCTTTCTTTTTCTATTGACTGTCTATGAGTCGATAGAAAAAGAAAGTCATATTTTTTTTTTCTATGAGTCATATTTTGCTTCTGTAAAACTGAACTTCTAATCCTCGTCTTTCTTTTTCTATTGACTGTCTCTGATCTTTTCATCCCAAGATGTTTCTTCAATTTTATTTTCCAATATGCTTGTTGTGGTCATCTAATAGCATGATGAATCCGAGAGATATGAATAGGGCACCAATAGCATCTACTATATGGATTAATAACTTACTTATCACTTTGGTGGCATTTTGTGGAATTTTGGGAGGGGGAATACATAAACCCAGGTGGTCTATCTGACATTTTGAACCAGGAAGCATCAGTTACACACTGTCTTTACTCAGTCTGCTACTGTTCCTCTTCGAATCACCTCACTTCAAGCGTAATCAAAGAGAATCTACTCAACTCAATGGGAGGCTGAGATCAGGCTATAATGTTCAGCAAGACTTTACCAAAGACCTCAGACCAATTGAAGTTCATTACCACACAGGAAAATTTTAAATTAGCTGTTAAATATGTCTTCTCTCAGAGTCCATAGGTCCAATTCATTTCAAGAGGCATCAGTTGCGTGTGTAATTAATCCAAACTTTGCCCCATGTTTCAGGGAACAGCTCACATCTCCTCTTTGGGACACCTTGAGTACACCTCTTCTGCCTGTGTCTGTAAAAACCAAACAGATGAAGGAGGTCTCCTTTTACCCCTGAAGTCTTAGGCTTTCCAATGAAGTCCTTATTTTGGGGTCAGGACTGGCCTCTTTCCAGGATGACTTGTGGTGGGAATTACCATTCTCTCCATAGCTCTAAGGCTTTCAACAGGGCCATGTTTTTCCCAAGAGTGATCTCAGGGCTTCCAAAGAAGTGCTGTCAGACATCAAGAGTTTAGGGAAAGCACAGATGACCAATTAAAAAACCATGGATGTCAGAGGTCAGAGTAGATGTTTAGCCTCAGCTAGTAAGATGACCCCCTTATGTGGCTTGAATCCCATTTCAGAGAATTCAAGAAAGGGGCCCCAAACTCTGCAGCTTTTTTTTCTTCTCCTCCTGACATGAGGGAGAGGCTTCAGAAATCCTTGGCCAATTTAAGGCTTGACCAATTTAAAGCTGACAATTGCCTGCCAGTCTGTACTGTTCAAAAGATGAGTGATAATGAGGAGTTTCCTAATTACCAGGGTTTCAGGCTTCTCTCATTATAAATCTCCTCGTGGGGTGTAGCTAATTGGTACTGTCAAGGAGAGAAATTTAGAAAGACTTAGATAATAAGCAGATATTGAATTCACTTAGGATGACTATTTTCTACTATTTCTGTTCATAGCCCTCTTATATAATAAATCTCCCATCTCTCTGCTCACTTGTTGGAAGAAACGGGGTTCTGTCCCTCCTCTTTCTACCTCAGTGGTGCATTGGTAAGAAGAGAAGTTTGTGGAGTATTACTCCTACTCGTCACTGGAGGGTTTAAAAAATCTAAACCTGAAATCATTAGATAGCATCTCACTAGATTAGTTTTTAAGGCTCAAGTACCATGTCTTGTGAAAGGAACTTGGACTTCTAAAAATGGAAGACAAAGTTCCAAATCTCATCTTGCTACTTTATAACACATGGAACAGAAGTGGCTTACGCCACTACTCAGAGACTCGGCTTCCTCGTCTGTAAGACAAAGAGAAGAACATCCACTTCACAGAAGTTTCAGTAAGGTAAATTAGATAAAAACGTAAGCATAGTGGCTGCCCATAGAAGATAGTTGGTAACTTTTTAAATTAAATAAGTAGGACTCTTATTAGATAGATTTTTTAAAAATACAATTTTCAGGCAGTTCTTCTTACCTATGCCTGATTGCCACTTCAAACCCAAACAAGTAAACTTGAAAACAACAAGATATTTAAAGAGAATGTTTCATTCAAATTCTCATCACTATCATAAGAAATTAATGTGACGCTCTCTGAAATGCACCCCTTAGATTTACATATGTCAGCAAACATGTAAGTCCAAGTGTGTGTGTGCATGTGTGTGTGTGAGACACACACACACACGTACATACACATAATATTACTGATTAATAGCCCAACCATCCTTCAATAGGATATAATACTGTGAAGAAGTAGTGTGCAGGAATAATAATACTATGCACACAATAAAACTAATTAGATAATTCTGTATTTCAGATGTCATATATGATCTCAAATATAATATTGTTAAGTGAAAAATAGCAAGTGTGTATGGTTTTCTAGTTTTGATATAAAAAAGAAAAGGGTAGATGGGCACAAATACTCGTAAATGCTATCTCTGGAAGGATGTACCCAAAATTAGCATCTCTGAACTCCAGTGGAGAGGCAAATGGTGGACTTTGGGTCACGAGCCAGAGGGAAACTTTCTTCTGTAAAGTTTGAATTTTAACAGATGCGTGCGTATTTTATTGCAAAGAGAGAGAAAGAGATGAAGAGTGCTGAGATAATTTGTAATCACCTGCAACAGGAACTCTAATCCTAGCAATTTAGGAGAATCACCTATAGAGCTTACCTCACCCTAATCACCTATAGAGCTCTGGGGCCGTATCCCAGAGCTTCTGATAGAGAATTGAGGTGTGTCGCAGCAAATGAGGAATTCACATTTAAATGTAATATCCTTTCTTTCTGACAAGCAGACAGGTTTGAAAATCACTGGCCGAGGGCAAAAATCTCTCTGTGCTTTTCAAACTAAGCAATTCAAACTGTCTTCAGGTATCAAGGCAGTGTCTGGGGCCTATGGTTGGAACTGGTAGGGGTGGCAGTGGCTGGGGGAGAATGGAAGTGAGGCCAAGGGCAGTGGTTAGTAGACAAGGATGGAGACACACACACACAAAAGCCCTGCTTTCAACTACTACATATTCTGGAAGATTACCAGAAATTTATTTTGAGAAAGGGATTCTGCTGCTAAAAATATTCCAAAATTATTGTTCCATCTGAAGGAAATTATTCTTATGGCATCACTTCCAAGCAATGGGTCATCCCCAAGTGGAAAAAGAGCCGATTTGTTTTCCTCCTATTCTTATTCTCCAAAATACATGTATGCAAAAATATATGTGCACTTGTATTCACATACACAACATACAATATGTGCACATGTAGATCTCTTGCCATAGGAACAAAGACTTCTTCATGTGCATATCCTCCACCACAAAGGGCAGTAAGCTTTTTCCATAAAGGACAAAGGAGTAAATAATTTAAGCTTTGCAGATCATATAGTCTCTGTGTAATCGACTCAGCTCTGTCGTTGACATGTGAAAACAGCCATAGACAATAGATAAATGAATGGGTATGGCTGTGTGCCAATAAAACTTTATTTATGGACACTGAAATCTGAACTTAATATAATTGTTTTAAAGACAATTTTTCAGAGCAAAATTGAGAGGAGGGTACAGAGACTTCCCACATACCCCCTTTTCCCACACATGCAGATCTTCCTCCCCCATTATCAACATCCCCCACCAGAAAGGTCCATTTTTCACCAAGGGTGAACCTGCATCAACACATCATAATCACCCAAACTCCGTAGTTTGCCTTAGGGTTCACTCTTTTTTTTTTAGGGTTCAGTCTTGGACAAATGCATTACACGTATAATGATTATCCATCATTACAATCTTAAACAAAGGATCTTCCCTAAAAATCCTCTGTGCCCTGGCTATTCATCTCAGCCACCACCCCTCCACACACACACTCCACCCCGGCAAGCATCTTTTTATTGTCTCCATAATTTTGCGTTTTCCAGAATGTCACAGAGTTGGAATCATACAGTATGTAGCATTTTCAGATTGGCTTCTTGCACTTAGCAGTATGCTTTTACGTTTCCTCCATGTCTTTACATGGCTGATAAGCTCATTTTCCTTTTTAGTGCTGAATGATATTCCATTGTCTGGATGTACACAGTTATTATTTTTCCATTCACCTACTGAAAGACATCTTGGTTGCTTCCAAGTTTTGGCAATTATGAATAAACAGCTGTAAACAGCTGTGTGCAGCTTTTCAAGTAGAAATAAGTTTTCATCTCCTTTGGGTAAATACCAAGGAGCATGACTGCTGGATCATATGGTAAGGGTATGTGTACTTTTACAAGAAACTACCAAACTGTCTTCCAAAGTAGCAACTTCATATAATTTTCACGTATCATGAAATCATGGTCACCTTTTAATTTCTTTTCTACCATTTAAAATATAAAAACCATTCCTAACTTGTGTAACATACAAAAACAAGTGGTGGGCTGGATTTGGCCATCCTATAGTAATTGGTTGACTGTTCCTTTGTCATCCAATTTTTTTTTTTTTTTTTTCTGTACACAGGCCTCTCACTGTTGTGGCCTCTCCCGTTGCGGAGCACAGGCTCCGGACATGCAGGCTCAGCAGCCATGGCTCATGGGCCCAGCCGCTCTGCGGCATGTGGGATCTTCCCGGACCAGGGCACGAACCCGTGTCCCCTGCATCGGCAGGCGGACTCTCAACCACTGCGCCACCAGGGAAGCCCTGTCATCCAATTTAAATGACATTTTTTCCCCTTCTTTGGCATTCGACAAACTTATTCATCTCTCTTAGCATCAGAGTTCTCATCTTTAAAATGGAGTGGTTAGTGGGCCGAATATAACAGAACTACTTGAGAATTATGTTGAAACATCTATGTCTGGTACCCTTCCATCTCCATACACTAATGCATTCACATTTTCTTGGTGTTTTATTTGTCAGGATTCTTTCAAATGCAAATAATAAAAATCCAATTCACACTGGCTTCAACAGTAAAGGATATTTTTTTAGCTTATACATAACGAAAAGCTCAGATACAGTTGCATCCAGAGGTTTAGGCAATGTCACTGGGGACAGATCCCTCTCCATTCCTCCATGCTGTTTTCTACCTTGTTGACCATACTGTCAGACAACTTCTCTTCCAAGGATGGTATCTGGCAGCTCCAGGCTTACATCATCCCAAGTTTATGGTCAGTCGAAAAGGAGCATATCTCTTTTTCAGGTGCTCAAGCAAAACATCAGAATTAGCTTAGATTGAACCAGATTGGCTTGGCTTAGGGTAAATATCCATCTTTGAATATATCACATGGTTTCATGAATGTGATATTCTGCTGATTGGGTCTTTGTCACACATCTACTCCTGCAGCAGAGGGTAAAGGGGAGGTGAAAGCCATGCCGTTCAAAGATATGAACTAAGGGACTTCCCCAGTGGTCCAGTGGTTAAGAATCCATCCTGCAATGCCGGGGATGCCAGTTCGATCCCTGGTCGGGGAACTAAGATCCCACATGATGCAGGGCAACTAAGTCCACGCGCCACAACAAGAGAGAAGCCTGCGCACCTCAACGAAAGATCCCACGTGCTGCAACTAAGGCCTGATGCAGCCGAAAATAAATAAATAAATAAATTTTAAAAAAGAAACCAAAAAAATTACATTATTAAAAAAAACAAAAAGATATGAACTAAGAGTGGGAGAAAGATGCTCCTCCAAAACAAAATCCCCACGCTGTTATCTGATTAAAAAAAGAACAGAGTTGGGCAGCAAAACTCACAAATGTAAACTTCAGAGTTCTTACTCACAGAATCTGATATCATTGAGAGTCTGGCCTAATTTCTTGCCAACTCCATGGCAATGGAATGAGAGATATTTGCATAACTGATGATTTTGTTTTTGCAGTTGTTGATTTTATTGGATGTTTTACAATGTTTCAAAGAACTGTGCCTTTTCAGTCTTTATGTTGTTTGTCTCTCCAGAGACAAATGACTTCAGAGAATTAGATCACTAAGGTTTAATCTCTCCCAAGAGGCCTAATGTGGATAGCATTCTCCTTTCTTGTACCATTTCGTTATTCTCAACAAATTCCTTCCTTCCAATGATTCTACTAGACGCTGAAAACCCAACCACAGAAAGTTTAAGCTTTCTTATCAACCACCAGGCATTCAGTGGGCGTACCTCAGAATTCTGTCTTATCCACTGCTTTTAGTAGACACAGATCATTTTTAAAGACACAGATCATTCAAGACAGCCTAATCTTTTTCTTCAGAGATTTCACTAGTGACAGTCCAGGAGCAGTGTCTGAGTTTTAATAAAAACATAAAAATATGCTCCATAAACTATAACTATTCATTGTAGTAGGGTTGACTTGTCCTTTTATGGCCATTAAAATGTACCCTACCTTTGTTCTTTTCCTGTCATTCCAATTGGTCTGGTTCTTCTCTGATCCTCTCATTCCTGCTTTCTATCTCTCTGTGAATCATTTTCTTTCTTCTAGTCCCTACTTGTCTTCTCCAGGCTAAGAGCTCTTCTCTTTCTATACCTACTCCTTTATTTATTTCATTTGTTCTCACATTTCAATGATCACTTTATCCTGAGTAGTACCAGCTACTGTTTGTTGAGTGTCTTCTGTATATTTGCTGCTCTCAATGGCTCTGAGAGGTAGCTGGCATTACTTACATCTCACAGTAAGGATCAGTGACCTACTAAAGGTCACACAGATAGTAACTGGAAGAGCTGGAGTTCAAGACTGGTCTATCTGACTTCAGAGTCCACTCCCTTTCCACTACACTTCACTATATTAATTGTCTTGTTCTATTATTCAGCCCAGATCTCTTGAGCACCTGCTGTGAACACAAAAGACCCAGTCCCTGTCTTCAAAGAGCTCACAGTCTAGCAAGGGAGATAAGCAGTCAATTTAATTACAATATAACTGCTATGACAGAAGCATGCATACTTTGCAAAATTACATCTACATCCCAGACCTCTTGCCTGAGTTCCATGCCCATATCACCAAGGACCTGTTGAACATTTTCATTTGGATATTGTTTTCATTATGTATTGCTGCCTAACAAAAACCCAAAGCGTACTGGCTTAAAATAACAATGATTTATTATTTCTCATCAATTTTCAGATTGACTGAGCTCAGCTGAGTAGTTCTTCTGCTGCAGTTACTTCCCTGCCTACACTCAGCTAGTAGTTTGGCTGAGGCTGGAACATGCAAGATGTACTCTCAATAGCCCTGTATCTCTCTGCCCAAGTCCTCTCCACATTCTGTGGTTTAGCCTGAGCTTCCTTATATCATGGTGGCTGGTTCCAAGAGGACAAGACTCAATGCACAGACACTCATGAAGCCTCTTCCTGCACTATGTTAATGTCTCATCAGCCAAATAAGTCACATGGCTAAACACAGAGTCAATGTGGGAGGGAACTATACAACAGCATGACTACTAGAGCCATAGATCACTAGGGACCACCAAAGAGACGGTCCACCATAGGGGTCCATTTTTCACTTCCATATCTTAAACTGAAATCACCATGTGCCTTCAAAACAAACTCACATTGCAATTTTTACTTCTGGTATCACCATTCTCAAAATTTAGGAGTTATTGTTGACTCCAAAATCTATCCTAACTACATCTAATTCTTTTCCACTTTTTTCTGTAAAATATCTCACATTCTTTCCTTTCTTTGTCACATACACCACCACTACTTATTTTGTTCAGGACAGTCTACTAACTTAGGGGATTCCAGCTGTGCGCTGGTACTCACGACCATGCTATGAAAAGGTTATAAGGTATGAGGATAGGGTGATCATCATTTGAAGATCTTGGGATGAACGCCTAGGGCAGCTGGTCTCTGGACTGGTCACTCCCGACCAGGAGTTGTATTGTCTAATTGCCACAGTGAGCAATACATTCATCTTTTTTCATATGTGCCATAAAATGAAAATTTTGGAAAACACTGTTGTAATTGAATCTTCTGCTTTCTATCCATTGTTCTTACCATCACCAGGCTAATCTTTTTTACTATCACAAAGCTAATGGTTTCCCACTTAGGAAACCACTTCATATTTTACTCTTCTCTCAATATCATAAGTTGCCCATTGCACACAGTCCAAAAATTCCCGCCATCTGACTTAAATCTGCTTTTCAGTTTTCTGTCCAGTCCTCTCCAAAAAATACATTTCTGCCTAACTGATCTGCTTAGCATCTCCCAAGAATGTCTTATTATTTTCTGCCTCCTTGTCTCAGGGCAAGTCCACCCTCTTAGAAAACTTCCAGACCCCAATTATTCTTCAAATCCATGTCAAGTTCCTCATCCTCCATGAAGGCTACCAGATTATCCTGGCCCACAGCTATGTCTCTGTTGCCTCTCACCTCCAAGAAGACACTGTTTATAATTCTACCCTGTCCAGTAGAGTAGATGCTAGCCTCATGTGCCTATTTAAATTTATATAAAACTAAAATTCAGTTTCTCATTCACACCGGCCTCATTTCTAGTGCTCAGTAACCACAGTGACTAGTGGCCACTATATTGGACAGCACAGACATAGAGCACTTCCATCACTGCAGAAAATTCCTTTGGAAAGCTAAGTCTATGCCAGTTATTTGGCATTTAATCACTATTTTTGACTTTGGGTTGGCTTTTCCATAGCCAATTTCCAACTCCCTTACTGCTTTGTTGCCTATTACAGATCCTGAAAAACTCAGATACTTCTATTTCCAGACTCCCTTGCAAGTAAGCTTGTCCAGATCTGGCCAATGCAATATAAGAGTATGCTTGTCGGGAGGGCTAAAGTTCTTTTGTATGATCAAAGAGAGAAGTCTTCAAGGAGATCTCTCATTGGATACAGCATTCATTGCCTTTGGACACAGCCATGTGCAGATTCTAAACGTGTAGCAGGTGTCTCATGATCCTAAGGAAAATACCAGGACTATCTCAGAAATTTCTATCCCTGAAATGGTTAAATCACTCAATCAATCCTAAGAATACTAACCCCCCAAAATCTTGGTATGTAGTCAATTACATTATTTTACTGTTTAAGCCTCTAGTAGTTATAATACTAGTCATGAGTCTTAATTCTTAGGCACTAGCTGCACCCTTAGTAAACGTGCCTATATTTAGGCCCTGCCTCTTCAATGACACTGAAAATACATTAAGACAAGAACATCTTTATAACGTCTCTCTGACTCATCCACAGCACAAAGTAGGTAGTAAACTCAGGGGAACTGAATGATTTCTTGCTTCTCCTGGGCTGGACCATGGGCTTACAAATTTCTCTTCTGAAACTCTCTAATCTTAGCCCATGTGAAAAAGTGTGTCATTTTAACAACAGCAACACTTCAATTTATATTTGTACCTGAAAGTTACGCTAGAAAGGTGAGAAAGGAAGAAATATAGTTCTCATTTTTACCTCTAAGATACACCCAAGACACATCAATTTTAAAAAATTAATCTGATAGCATGATGTCAGCAACAATTTAAAAGGAAGCTTTTGAATCTCATTGAAAGCTTTGCCAGGTAATTTAGTCACGCATAGCTTCAAGAATCATTTGCAGTGTATGGTGTATGTAGTGTGATGTGTGTGTGTGTGTGTGTGAGTTTTGTATGTGTTCACCTCAGTGGCTTATTATCAAAGACATGTGAACTAAAATAGGATATTATTGAGTCCACTTTATCTGTTTCTTTAAGCCTTTTGTTTTCTAACCCATGTTAAAGTTCTAGGTCGTGACCCAACAGGAATTCTCATTTCAATCATTCATTTAACATCCATCACTGAGTACCCAACAGACACCAACGATCCAAAAATGCAAAAGACACAAACTCTGGCTCATTAACATTTTTATAGTGCTTCCACTTAGAAATTTATCTCCTTTGATGGATTCTTCAACCCCAGGAGGAGGGATCCTTCATGCCCTCAGGTATGGAGCTAGCTCTATGGCCAGCTCTAAGGCTGGAAGTGACTGGACAACAAGGCTGCCAGAGTGAGTCCCAGCACTGAGACTGAGCTTCATTTTCCAAGCCCTGGTTTTTCCTCCCTTCCATGCTGGGAGTCATTATGGGAAAAGGTTTTAGGACACTGGCTTTGGTATCAGAGTCAAATTCCTACATCCGCCTTTTGCTAAGCGTGATGATGCATTACACGACTGCTCTAGGCCTCCATTTCTTTCTCTACAACATGGAGATCATAATAGTACCTATAATAGTACCTATCCCACAGAGTTAGTGGGATTATATAGGTATACTCTTTTTGATTAGCATGTATTAAGTGCTCAGTAAATGCTAGATTGTATAGCAAACCATTTAAAATCATCAGTTAATGTGAACCAAATGTGTGGTGCAATGAGCAAAAATGTCTGGAGGTGATTGTGTGTATTCACTCCAGATTAAGTGGACAACAGGCTAGCTGGGATCACATCAGAGGTGTGCCTGTCTTCTACAAGGAGGGGCTGCACTCAAGCTCAGCTTCCCATGGAACCAGGGGCTCCCTTTCCCTTCTGGGAAAGGTTGCAACATCGCATAGGCTCCAAGGTCTCCAGGTGCTGAGTACCTGGTATTGCCAGAAAACTCCTTCTGAAGAGCTGATCCCCAAATTGAGGCCACCTAGTACCAAGAAACCTGTGACTTCCAACCCACTCCTCCCACACCACCACAGGAGAGAATGCAGTGGAATACCCTGATCTGGTGTGGACTTCTGTGGAATAATGGGAGAATGGGGACTCAGGCCTTCTCTTCTCTTGCTGATACTGACCTGTGTAAGTTTCTCCCTTCTCCAAGAAAGGCTATTCCTTAAACCACAGAGTTTGTCTTGAACTCGAGTGCATGACAGGTGGAGGCTCAGAGGGGACCCAGCTTGTCTAATGAGTAGGTACAAGATAGATGCTAACTGACTGGATGGTAGCTAGTCTCTAAAGTCTCGTATACCTACAGGAAAAGAACCAAATAAGCTTTGAGAGAAAGAACATCCAGAGAAGCTGAGCATACCCTAAATGAAACATAATTTGAGTCCTAAATTCCCCTTTTCTCATTCCGTGCATATATTCCCTTTCATGCACAATATTCGTATTTGTGATTTTGTACTCTTTTGCTTAAAGGGGTACCCCCAGTTGTACAAGTTTCAGGCCCCCCAGACCTTGGCTGTGATGGATCAGCAATGGTGTTTCGCAGCAAGAGGAAAGAGAGTAGTTGCACACATGTCACAAATGTAGCACCCTGTTACACCCAACCTCTTTGCTTCACATATGAAGAAACTGAGAATCAGAGAGGTGACATGATCTTTTTTGGCCCCACGACCGGGGATGAAAATGGGAACTTTACTCTCCCATCCTCATGCTTGTATTAGCAACAGTAATGAAGTAACACATCCAGCCTTTCTTCCCTCCTCCCCAAGAAACAGGTAACATCTCTGAAGCACTTTTGGGGAATGGGTAAGTGTGAGGGTTCTGGAACCAGACAGAGCTCAAAGTTCAAGTTCATCACTTGCCAGCAAAGTAGGTAATCTCTCTGCACCTTAGTTTCTTCAGCTGTAAGAATGGAGGTGGTAATAATAATACATTCAGCCACTACAAGGATTCAATGAATTAACTCATGAAAGCATTGAGAAAGTTGGCCAGCACACAGAAAGCACTCAACAAATGTTGGGAGAAGGAACGGAGCAGCATGATTCTTTTTTTAACATCTTTATTGGAGTATAATTGCTTTACAATGGTGTGTTAGTTTCTGCCCTATAACAGAGAAAATCAGCTATATGTATACACATGTCCCCATATCCCCTCCCTCTTGCGTCTCCCCCCCACCCTCCCTATCCCACCTCTCTAGGTGGTCACAGCACCGAACAGCATGATTCTTGACTCTCTTTTTTCTTCTGGTTCTGGATCAACATGCACTTGGGATGAAATGAGTGTTTTACGCTCTGTTCCTACTACCAGATAGTAGGGATGTAAGAGCTGACCCCAGGACTTCCTTCAAGAATCAGGTTCAGAAGTTCATCTTTCTTTCTCTGTTCCAGGAAGAGGGTAAAGTAGTAATTCCATGAATACAAATTCTTGCTTGGGACATGCATAAAGGTCTACATTTGGGCAGAATACTTATGAGGTCCAGAAGTGGCTGCAGATCAGGCTACTTTCTTCAACTGACTTTTACCAACAACAACAATATGTCCTTAGATCTACTTCTTTCTCATGTGAGTCCATCTTTTCCTTGCTTATGAACTGGGGAGGTGGGTAGGAAGGTAGTGCTATTCATTGGTCTCCTTCAAACACCAATGAAGTCAACTCTGTAATTTAGGACAAACCAACTCCAAATGTAGCGCTCTCTTGATGGTTGAAGTCAGAGACTTTCTGTTTCCCTGCCACGTTGCAGGGCAGAGGAATCATTGCTGTGGCCAGAGGTCCAGGGTACAGCCTCCCTGGTGCCCCCCTAGACCCATTCCCTTCTGAGGTCTTGCCAGCCCCACACTCCCTACCCAGGGCATGGCCAGCCAGTGGGCACGGGTCCTCGTGGTACTGGTGGGACACAGAGACCTCTGGCCCTTTCCTAATGTTGAAAATACTATTCTTTCTCTCTTTTCACTTTTTTAATACTCCTAGCACCTAGCATCATCATTTAGTCATAACCTAACTGTTTTTCCCTGCTGTGTCTGGCTGCTTTTACCCCCCATGGGATTTTATCACACACCTTTTGCTTCTGTCCCAATCGAACCTTCTTCTTCTTTCCCAGAGCATGAATTCGGCAGTTAGACAGTCTAAGTTAAAATCTGAGATCTATCCCTTACTGACAGTGTGACATAGGCAAGTTACTTAACCTCTCTGTGCCTCAGTATCCTGATCTATAAAGATAACAATAGTACCCACCTAATAGGGTGCTTGTAAGGATAGTAAGTTAATATATATGAAGTGCTGGGGACACCCTGGTATGTAACCAGTTGCTGATTACCATCACTCAGCCTTCACCAAAACCCCAAGAGGCTGGGTTTCCCTGGTGGCGCAGTGGTTGAGAGTCTGCCTGCTGATGCAGGGGACACGGGTTCGTGCCCCGGTCCGGGAGGATCCCACGTGCCGCGGAGTGGCTGGGCCCGTGAGCCATGGCCACTGAGCCTGCACGTCCGGAGCCTGTGCTCCGCAACCCGAGAGGCCACAGCGGTGAGAGGGCCGCGTACCGCAAAAAAAAAAAAAACCCAAGAGGTAAAATTAAAATACTAATTTTATAGACTGGGGTGAGGCTACACTGCTACTCTGGGAATTGTGTAGACATTGATTTCATTTATATTAGGTACCATATTCCCATAGGGGTTTTTAAAAAAGGACTGACTTAGGCAATATCCAAGTTTATTTTTAAAGCTGGAGCAAATTATTCTCTAAGTATAATTAAGTCCTTTTGAGAGTCCAGTAGGAAATGATTATTCACTACTAAATGGTAACCTCTGTAATTCAAGATAATTGAAAAAAATCTCCCTCTGACTGATCCTCAGGGAGAGACAGCTTTTTCAAGCAGTTGGGAGATATTCTAGAAATCTCAGGTAATGTTATTCCTGTAATTCATTATTTATTTACACATAGGCAGTTGCTAACTCAACTGGCAGGAGATGGGTCATTACTTCATTAATGTCTCATTATTAATCTCATTATTCCCAATACCTCTATATTGGTGAGAGGTCCCCAGATCTTCTGGGACAGCTCTAATTTTAAAGATCCTATTGTGTTCCGCCTCAAATTATCAAAATCTCTCTCAGGGAAGTGCCATTGTTAGAGCATCTCAAGTCATCTCCCAGATCGACAGTGGCATACACAAGCAGAATCGTCTTTTCATAGTGTGTGTGCATGTATTTCAACTTGGAAAAAATATCGCCCGCAAGCCCCATAGATTTTTTCCCCCATAGATTATTGAGGCAGTAAATTTCAGAGTACAACCATGAAAAATGTCCCAGTGTTAGCAGAGTCTGGATTATGGAAGCTGAGGGTCTAGGGTGAGACCCTCCCTTTGCCACATAGCTGTGGGACCATAGGCAAATTGCTTAATTCAAGTTTTCTACTTGGAAAATAAATGTCTGTAGGCCCCTGTCACTTGCCCTTCTTCTACTTTAAAGCTAAATGTGCAGGTTCATCTATAAACTGGCAACAGAGAACAAAATGCTGTCTTTTCATCTTGGGCTGAGTCAGGAGTTCTTATTTAAGATAGAGCTGATATTTATCTGGTATGCACTGGTAAATAACAGCTGTCTTCCTTTCTGGTTAGGCCAGCAGCTATTCTGTCTGCTCAAGCTCACCCTGCACTGAATTTTATATATTTTGGCAACATCCCTTTCCCCCTCCTCCCCTCCCTAATTAAGAGAGTTAAGGTGTGTGTGAGTTCTGGGGTCAGAAAGACCTGGGTCTGAATCCTGACTCTGCCTCCCACCAGCTCTGTGATCTCAGACAAGTTACTTAAGCTCTACTGCCTCAGCTTCTTTAAAACGGGAACAACAGTAGGCACTACTGGATATTAAATGAGCACCAAGCTCAGGGTCTGGCATAATGTACACACCCAATACATGTTTGCTATTATCATTAAAGTAAAAAAAAACCCTGAAAGTCTTCAGCTATAAAATGGTAATTAAAAACCTGTCCAATAGGAGGATTAAAGGAAAATCTGACAATTGTGGAGAAAACCTACAATTATAAAAAGGAAAATTATACCAAAAAGAAGATGAAGAAATGTAACCAAAATTTAAAGTTTGCCTCATCAGTAGATAATATTTAGTTCAGCATATCAAGGTAATTAGAGAATATCAGTTTAACTAAATACATTGTAATAGATCTATATGGGGAGGGTGAGTGAGGGGAAGGAAAATTTTAAGAGTAAAGTTCACATGTACTATAAGAGGCAGTCATTAAATACCAAGTTGATTAATCAAGAAAAAGCAGCAGGGCTTCCCTGGTGGCGCAGTGGTTAAGAATCCGCCTGCCAATGCAGGTGACACAGGTTCAAGCCCTGGTTCGGGAAGATCCCACGTGCCACGGAGCAACTAAGCCTGTGCACCACAACTACTGAGCCTGCGCTCTAGAGCCTGCGAGCCACAGCTACTGAGCCCACGTGCCACAGCCACTGAGCCCGTGTGCCACAACTACTGAAGCCCACGTGCCTAGAGCCTGTGCTCCACAACAAGAGAAGCCATTGCAATGAGAAGCCTGCGTACCACAACGAAGAGTAGCTCCCACTCACTGCAGCTAGAGAAAGCCTGTGCGCAGCAGCAACAAAGACCCAACACAGCCAAAAATAAATTAATTAAATAAATAAATTTTTTAAAAAAAGAAAAAGCAGCAAGAGCAAATCATTTAGAAATGTGGATGGAAACATGGGAAGAAACAGCAGGAAGTGTTGCACATGGCTGGGGAGCTGGACACAGGCCAGGAAACTACTATTTTTTTCACCATAAGCCTTATAGCACTATATTAGTTAGGGTTGTACTAGGCTGCAAGTAACACCAACAGCAACAAAATGTATGCAAGTAACAATTGCTTAAATATAAGAAAGTCTATTTCTCGCTCAGAAGAAATTCCATAGGGTACAGTCAGTTCTGGTGTGGGAGCTCCATTCCATGAATAAAACTCAGGAGGACAAAACTCCTCCCAGCTCACAACCCCTAGGAAGTAGCCTTTGCAATCCAAAGCCACCTTCCTCCCAACAAGGTGGGGAAGGGACAAAGAAGAAAGCAAGTCAGGCTGGGACTAGCAGTCTTTCCAGGAAGTCTCCTTGAAGCCACACAACACTCCTGCTTGCATCCTATTGGCCAGAACCTATCCCATGCCCACATTTGGCTGCAAAGGGAGATTAAAGTACAGTGTTTATTTGGGACAGACACATGCCTGGCTACAGATTTCTTGCTGTGGAAGAACAGGAGATTGGATATGGAATACAACTAGTTGTTCCCATAAGCACTTATTGATTACTTTAAATTTCTGAAACTTTAATCAAAATAAAATCTAAAAGCAAACCAAATACAACACCTTGTGTTATGTGGTAGTTAAGAGTTCAAGCTCTAGGATCAGAGGGCTGGGGATTGAATCCTGTATCGTGCACTTAGCACTACATTTCCTTATCTGAGTTAACAATTAAAGGAGGCGATCCTAAAAAGTACTTATAATAGTTGCTGGCATATGATAAATATTCATTTAGTGTTTGTTTGTTGATGTCATAAACATTCTACAATTATGAAAATAAACAAGTACCTAAGCCTTGGATATCTGAGGAAAACCAATAAATGGAAGAGCCAAGATAAACAAATAAAACAACAGAATCTCCAAGAAACATTTAGAGAATCATAATACTGAATGCATAAAAAATAAATAAATGCATAAAAAGAGGCAACAAGACAGTATAAGATACAACAAATACAACTAAGGTACAGCCTCAGATTCTCCAAGCTTCCCCAGTTTCACAGACGCACAGCGGCATTCTGGGCCTCAGCCCACCTAACATTGCAACGACTGCCAGGCAATTACATCATGTGAGGCCAACCAGTTACACCCCATAGTTTCTGGCTTCTCTCACCATTTCTGGAAATGGCGTGCATTTTGGCTTCCCCCAGAAGGGATGGATGATATAACTAGCATTGAAGGTGAATTAATTCCAGTGGGGCAAACTTTGACCAGTGAGTGATAAGAGATAGGAGGAAGGTGGACCACAAATATGTGAACAATAAGTATGCAATAAATGAGTTCATGAATTTTCTCTTCTTCTGAGTATGAAAAAGTTAGCAAATGTGTTTTAAATTTTATATATTAAAAATGGAAACTTACATGTACTATTAATCAAAGCCCCAAAATTAATCAGTAGGAAAAAAAACTGAAAAGGTCGAGTTAACAAAAATTGGGACTTTGTTGGGTAATAACAAGCTAGCAAGGAGAAAATAGCTATGCTGTGAAGAACTAACAGCATAAATACAATATGGAAGTTTAATGGTAAATGCCAGGGAAAAAACCCCAAATATGATTTTGGCGATTCTTTCTAGGTAGTAAGACCAGGAGAGACATAACTTTTCATAATATTATTCTATACTGTTTAATAAAAACTTATAATATTCAGATATTATGTTTATATAGCTTCAGATATAGATAATTACTATTTTAATTATTAAAGACTACATAAGACTCTTACATTGGTTGACATGGCAGCGAGAGGTTTTGTCTTAGTTCTGTTACATTTTATATACCTTTGGTTGTTTGAATATTGATTTTGATCGTGTATGACATTTATGAATAAAGTTATTCTGGGAGGGAAATTGATACGACAATATAGACAATGCCCAGCAAGGAGTGAGCAAATAGGTAAGGATTAAATGACATGATATATATAAAGCATTTAGTACGGTGCTTGGCGCCACTCAGTAAACAAGGTTATTACTATTATCTTGATATTGCTGATCTCTGAGTTTCTAGCTTTCAATTAACTGAATTGCATCCCACATGAAACTTCCATAAACAAATCTAAAGATCCCTTCCTTCTATCAACTCAGGGTCCAAAGATTTTCCAAAGACTTTATGGCAAATCCTGGTTCCCACCTTCACTTGTTATGAGATTCTGAGCCTCAGCATCCCCATCTGAGAAATGGGGACAACAAGATGAAGTTCAGAGACTGTAAATGCAACAATGCAACTAGTACATGGCACAGAGTAAAGTCTCAATATGTGAAAGCTACTGTTGTTGCTGTTGTTACGAAGAGCCAAATCCAGCTAACATCTTGAATACATAAGAAATACCTTGACAAGCACTCAGGTCAAAGACAGATTCCTTGAGATCCTCGTCTGTAATTGGGAAGCACAAGGCCTTCATCGTCCAAATTCCCCAAGGCTGCCATCATCACTAGGATCTGCTGCCTCCCTGTGGAGTTTCATAGACACAGTCAATAGACCGGAGAAGCTTCAGGGCCAGGATTTCATCACCAAGCCAATCAGAAAATGTCCCTGTGGTCCTAACTGTTTTGTTCGTGGATTATTAGTATTCAAGTCTTTATACAATTGTCAGCTTCTCAATGAGTCCTATGCAGCCTCCTCTGTTTAAAACAGCAACTCACACCCCCTGCTCCTAATCTTTCACGAGGTTCTAGTGTTTCCCTTTTTCGTTGCCTTTATCACCTTCCAATATATTACCTAATTTATTTATTCTTATGCATGTTATTTATTTTCTGTACTTTCCTTTTACTGCACAAGAGCAGAGGTGTTGGGGGCTTGTTTGTTTGGTTGGTCTAATTTGATTCCAAGTGCCTAAAAGAGTGCCTGATGCACAGAGAGAACTCAGTAAGTATTTCTTGATTGAATGAATGAATGAATACTTTCTCCTGGCCCATGACATGAAATGCTTGGGAACCTTGAAGCTATTAAGGGTTTTGATTGCAATGAATATATGTGCATGGAGAGCCACAGTCCCTGGTGCCAGATGTAGCTTTTATTCTAATACAATTCATACTCTATAATGATCAGCAATAGCAATGCAGTGACACATATGCAACTCCAGTTTGTACTCTCCCAAGTAGACTCTGCTCTGTGTGTGTGTGTGTGTGTGTGTGTGTGTGTGTGTGTCCCACATAGGAAGAATTAATTTCTTCTCTGGTAATTGGTAACTAGAAGGTAAAAAGAGGGAATTTCATAAATCTTCAAGACTTTTGTCTTATACTTTTATCCAATGAGAAAAACATTTGAAATTGGGTTTTAAAAAGCACAATCCGAAAGGGGAGGGGCAGATCTGAGTGAGATGTGTGTCCCCTTCTAGTCTAACATAAGCCCAGTCCAGGATGTGTGTAGCGCAAGGCTTCAAAGGCAGGGCTGGGTTGAAATCTCACCTTTGAGACCTCAGACAATTTACTTTCACTCTCCTGAACTTCAGCCTCCTCATCCGTCAAATGGGCACCACCATTTAACCACCGAGAACTACGTGAGATAACGAATTTACAAGTCAACCACTGGTAAAACCCAAACCCGAAAACACAGCTCTCTGAGTCACTTTCCCTTATTAAAAAAAAAAAAAAAAAAACCTGGCTAAATCTATCTTCCCATCTACACTGTGAAATCCAGGGGTCCCTTGATTGTTTTCAAGTTGGAGGAGGTTACTCTTCTGCTACTAGCTTCTTACTCTGGGGTTCCCTGTGTCCTCTGAACCGTGACTGCTCCTTGGCCGCTGCTTTCCTTTCTCTGCCCTGTGTTGAAGGAAATGTGGACTATTTCTTTAACCATTCCCAGCAAGAGTTAATTAGCACAAGGCAATTGTGTGGCCCATGCCCAGTAGCACAGGTGACTTACGTCCCAGCAAAATACAGCTGTCTAGTAAACTTAGCTGCTCTTAAAGCTTTATTAAACATCCCCCATGGAAATCTGTCACTGAATGTGTTTTGTTGGGGATACCACATGACCCCACCACACTTCCAGGCCTCATCCACTTTTTCTTTCTCACAGTCGCCTATAACCTCTTCCTGAATGTTTGCGTTTTTAGCTTTTCGTGACTCCACCTTAAACTGAGACTATAGCTGCATATCCAAAATTCTTTAAAGGGTTCTGCTCTACAAGAGGCCATCTACTGGAGGGCCTTTAACTTCTCAAATAGCAAAGCAACCACAGAACCTGTGACATACATCCGTTCTTTAACATGATTACAAAAATCTCAGGTGTGCCTCACCATCCTCTCTGCTCTCAGTATGAGGAAGAAGGGAGACACACTTATCCCCATACTGAAATAACTTAGGCTAGCGCCATTAGAAGAAAACTTTTTTATAGTTATATCTTTTTGCCTCTGCACCTTACCTAGCACATAGTAAACCCTCAGTAAACGGAGCCCTTATGATGATGCTTTCCTTGGGGTGAGATATTTGCAGTTCTGAGAGCAGAAGGCAGAAAGCAAAGCCTAAGACAGAGAAATCAGATGCCGTCTTAGTTGGGTTTTCCCAAAGCAGGACCTGAGACAAGGACTTGGATGCTGGCGGTTTATGTGGGAGCCAGGAAGCAGGGAGCGGCAGGGAGAGGCAGGGAGAAGGAGTGAGACGGGAAAGGGAGAAAAGCTGATAACGGGCGTGGAATAAGTGGGTGAGCACTCGAGGCCAAGGGAGAACCTTGGAGGAACCAGGACAGAGAGAGCAGGGGCCATTTGTCCATTGACTGCTAACCTTCACTGATTGGAGTTTGCCTCTGGGGCATATTAACCCACCCTTCACACTGCACTTACAGGTTTGTCTTGCTGAAGTGGAGTCACTGCCATGGTATTAGAGAAAGTCTTAAGGCACACGGAGAGCAGGGCCATTCCCACACTTAAATTGGGAGCTCTTGTTCTACCCCAGCCACAGGTGAACACAGAGGTGGCCACAGGGAGGTGAAGCAGGCTGAGAACAGCATCCGTGCTGGGGTAAAGGCAAAAGCACTGGATCTCAGTCCTGACGTGGACAGTAAATATTGTTTAACTAAGAACTTAAGTCTTCTGTGCCTTTAACCATTTCTTTCCTACATTTCTTTCCTATTATAGGAAAGGGGAAAGAACGACTTTCATTGTGAGCACATACTGGGTGTAGATGAATCCCCTGGGAATTTCCGAGAGGGATCTGGAACTTTGCAAGTATCAAGACAAGAGATATTTTTCTCTATTGACAGACAAGAAAACTAAGACCAGGAGAACTAAAGGTATATATATGCCCAAGGTCACTCGGCTACTAATGAAAAAAATTAAGCTTTCAGGCCAGGCCTTTAAAATTCCCAAACCCTTGCTCTTCCTATCACCCAAGATGAAATGGGGAAACCCATCACAATCCAATCACAACCCAATCATACAGGGCAGCGCTTCTTGTAGAACATTGCAACACTGGGCAAGCAAAAGTCCTCTCAAAATGATGAAGACTTGTTGCTGTGCTCAGTAAAGTGTGTGCCCTTCTTTCTTTCCTTCCTTCCTTCCTTATTAACTACCCTGCTCACAGCCTCAGTTCATCTTTGCTACTTGTGACACCTGCAGCCAGGAAGCAGGTGGTGTTTAAGTCCACGCTGCCCTGAAGCCCTTCACGCTGTGGAGACCCAGGGAGTGCCCGGCAGGAGGTGCGTAAGTCATTTACACACACACACACACACACACACACACACACACACACACACACACACACACACACACACACACACACACACACACACACACACACACACACACACACACACACACACACACACACACACACACACACACACACACACGCCATCTGCCTAACAATTTCCAACCCAACGAAGTGAGTTGGGCTGCAAGCAGGGCTGGCAATTCTCTCCTGTGTCTGAGACTCGATAGGCCACAAGAAACCTTCTGCTGGACCAGATCCTGAACTAGTAGAATTCATATTATTTGGATGTTCCTCTGTTTTTCTGTTAACTTTCCTTTTCAAGGGATATTTTTATGAGTCATTTGCTGGCTTGTCTTCTCCCAAGTCATCTGATTTCCATTTAGATGCTGCTCCAGCTTCAAGATGCATTTTCTTTTATAGTCGTTTCATGTATTTGAAAGAGCTTTGGATGTCTGACCTGAATTTGAATCCCAGCTTCCTCCCTCCCTAATTGTCCAATCTCCTACAATACTAACACTTTTCTAGCCTTCTTCTGCTACTTGAAAATGCAAATAACAAATAGTCGATCTTTCAGAATTTTGTGAGGATTAAAGATAATATATATACGGAACCAGATAGTGGTGGTGGTTGCACAACATTGTGAATATACTAAATGCCACTGAATTGTAGGCTTTAAAATGGTTGATTTTTATGTCAATTCCACCTCAATAGAAATTTTAATTTTTAAAAAAGATAATGGGGCTTCCCTGGAGGCGCAGTGGTTGAGAGTCCGCCTGCCGATGCAGGGAACACAGGTTTGTGCCCCGGTCCGGGAAGATCCCACATGCCGCGGAGCGGCTGAGCCCGTGGGCCAT
Source organism: Tursiops truncatus (assembly GCF_011762595.2). Taxonomy (NCBI): domain Eukaryota; kingdom Metazoa; phylum Chordata; class Mammalia; order Artiodactyla; family Delphinidae; genus Tursiops; species Tursiops truncatus. The sequence goes on along the minus strand of NC_047043.1, from coordinate 82,211,955 downwards.
GGCCGCTGGGCCTGCGCGTCCGGAGCCTGTGCTCCGCAATGGGAGAGGCCACAGCAGTGAGAGGCCCGTGTACCGCAAAAAGAAAAAAGAAAAAAAAAAAAGATAATGTATGTGAAAAGTTCTAATGCATAGCGGGTGCTTAGCAGAAGAAGTTCATGGCCCTTTCTCTGCCATTAGAAAAGGGTCAAGGGCCTTTTCTGATAGTTTTCACTGGGGCCTGATCGTCACAGAGCCAGGGTAGCCTTCCCAGGCCGGCCAGTGCACAGCGCCAGAAGCTGATATTCTCATTGCAGAGCAAGTGAATAGCGCCCCCTGTTGCTGTGTGGCAATCCGGCCCACCGTTCGTGAATTTGCATGGTTTGCATCAGAATTCCCTGAGTCAGGGACTTCCCTGGTGGAGCAGCGGTTGGGAATCTGTCTGCCAATGCAGGTTCTATCCCTGGCCCAGGAGGATCCCACATGCCGCGGAGCAGCTGGGGCCGTGCGCCACAACTACTGAGCCTGCACTCTAGAGCCCGAGAGCCACAACTACGCAGCCCGCGCACCACAACTACAGAAGCCCGTGTGCTCTAGGGCCTGCGTGCCACAACTGCTGAGCCCGCATGCTGCAACTACTGACGCCCGAGCTCCTGGAGCCTGTGACCCGCAACAGGACAGGCCACTACAGTGAGAAGCCCGCACACCACAGCGAAGTGTAGCCTCCGCTCGCAGCAACTGGAGAAAGCCCAAGCGCAGCAATGAAGATCCAATGTAGACAAATAATAATAATAATAAAAAATAAATAAATAGAATAAAGTAAAATAAAATAAAATAGAATTCCCTGAGTCAACTCATGAAAATGACAAATATACAGGTTCCCCTCCCGGAAAACCTAATTCAATAATTCTGGGGTGGGGCTCCTGATTTTCATTTTCGAACTCCCTCCCCGGATGAATATTATATGTGTGAGAATTAACAGTTTAGACTCTTTCATCACCCTGTGATCTCTGAACCATAGTTCAGTGAGCACAGTCAAACCTGTCGGCTAGTACTTTAACTAGGATACTAATAAAAATGCCTTGTAATTGTACTTCATACTCACTCAGTCCTCACAGGCCTTCTCTCCAGTTGGCTGGGCAGGACTTGCTGATCCCATTTTGCAGATGTGGAAACTGAGATGAAGCGTTTCATCCACAGTCACACAGCTCTCCAGGGATGGACCCAGGGCTGGATCCCTGACCTCCTGACATTCATCCACTGAGACTTTCCTTCCTCTGAAGATAATACTCTTCTCATTATCTTCCAATGCACGTTTTCTTCTTTGTTTCTTCTTGTTGGGAATTTTTCCCCACATTCCTTCTATCTCTCCTCCTTTCTTTTTTCTTTCTCTCTTTAAAGTGTTGGCTTCCTCCTCAAATATCACCATTATTCCTCTTCATTTATAATACTTTTTTTCTGTAACAGAGCATTCAGAGGGGATGGTTATATGAGTGACCATACAACTTTACAATGAATGCATATGCAATCACTAAAAAGAGAGGGAGGGGAAAGGGCTGCTTAATACATTGAACAGGAAAAAAGCAGGTCACAAAGGAGTGTGTGTGTGTGTGTGTGTGTGTGTGTGTGAACAAAGTTATGGAAGTACATTTATATATCCACGGGAAAGATACAAAACAAACTTATCTGTGATGTGCCTTCTGGGTAGGGTGAACAACCATCCCAGTGTGCTGGTTCCTGGAAAATCAGACTTTTGTTTCAAAACTGGGAAAGTCTCAGGCCAAGAGGGATGAATTGGTCACCTTACCTCTGGGCCATGATAGGATTGGAGGTGGGGTGGGAGAGGGGAAGATGGACACAGAACTGTGGCCCTTCTACTGTTTTCATTAAACAACGTCTACTGTTTTCATTAAACAACGTCTACAGACTTCAGAGTTCATTAGTTGCTGTGCACAGACTACAGACTTCAGAGTTCCATTAGTTGCTGTGCACATAGCTTTGAATCCAGCTGCCTGGGTCCAGCTTAGATGCTGGGTGATCTTACCCAAGGCAACTCCCAACTCAGGGCATCAGTTGCCCCATTTGCTAAAATGGGATTAGTAATGACAACCATTTCCATAGAATTCAGAAAACTGAATAAATTAATATGCTTAGAATATTATTTAATGCATAGGAAGTACTCAAAAAGTGCTAGGTATACCACATATCTTTGCTATTTGAACATTTTATAAATGCCATTTATTAACTGCATCATTTAAATCACAAAGTTGTTGTGTGTTTTTTAACTTCAGGAAAATAAGACTTAAAAAAAGGAAAAACCCTCTGATTATCCTGGCACCATTTTATGGTCTATGCTGCAACTATAGCTATGTGTGTGATTCTCTGTGTATCATCTTCTAAATATTTTCCACAGCTGTTCTTTTTTACTCTGTTATTAAATAAATCTGTTTGACTTCAATCTATTTCAGTTCTCAAAATATAAAGCAGAGACTCTCCTTTGTCAAACGCAGGAATGGGTCCAGTCCTACTTATTTGCTTATCTAAAGAGTGTTTGTTTCCTTCTTTATCCAATAGAATGGGATGGCCAAAACAAGCAAATTTCATTTTATTTAACTGCCAGCTGTGGCACTTTCTTTGTCTGAAAAACTGTTTCTCACCCAGAGGTGCTTTGACCAAGACTCAACAATGGAAGACAATTCACTCATTCATGCCTCAGTGTCCTGTTTATCTTTCCATTGTCCGGAAAAGACCTGTTTGCTTAACTAGAGGTCCTTGGGTTAAGCCTGTTAGTAAAAAAAAAAATGCCTGCTTGGAGATCACAAATACGTAACAATTGTGTGTCTGGGGTTTCCTTAAAGATTCCTGCTTCCAAATCTCTCAAGATTTTTGGTAGGACGGAGGGATTTAAACTTAGGAAAGTACAACTACTTATTCAAGCTGACAAACATTTTTTCCTCATGACGGGACTGCAAACAGAACTTGATTTCAAGAGTTTGCTGCTCCTTCCAACGTTGCCTTGAAGGCAGAACCTGTTACATACTTGTACTCTTAAAAAAGCAAGTTCTTTTTTTTAGCCAATACAAATGCCACCTGTGCAAATTGCCCAACTTCTTTCTTATCTTTTCATTACTTGTTTTTAATGACCATTAAGCGGAAGGCAACAGAGCTGAATGGCTGAGAATTCAGGCTTTGGAGACATGCTGCCTGAACTCGTATACTGGCCTGGCAACACCAGGCAAGTTCTTTCACCTGCCTCATTTGTAAAGATAGTAATACTTTAATCATACAGGGTCTTTGGAGGAACAAATGACATAATAAACACAAGCGACTTAAAACTGGGTTTGGCACTTAGTGAATAAATAAGTGCTGATTTCCGCTGTACACATGGATGCATTTATACCAGATGGAGTAGGGATTTTGAAACTATCTGAAGCAGAGGTAGGCTACTGGGTAGCCAACAGGTGTTTATGTCTGCTCTGCTCCTCCTCTGATAACAACTTCATTCTTTGTGAGAATTGCTTCTGGTGGGCCTGCCCACTCCAGCTTCCTGGGCCTGGCAGAGTTCACTGGCCCACACTTGGCCAATCAAGTCCTTCCTCTGGATTTAACAAATAGACACTATGATCATGATAATGATGATGACAGCAATGATTAAAATAGCAAACCTTATAAAAAGCACTTACTGTGTGTCAGGCTCAGCTCTAAGCGCTTTATATATATTAACCATCATGACAACCCAAGGAGGTAGACACTACTGAGATAGGCTGGGACCTGGGACCCTTTACCAGGGTGCTTGCACCTGGACAAATGTCTCCTCCAGCAACAGAATACAAAGAAACTATAAGGGACTAAAAATAACTGCACACATGCAACAGTTGGGGCAGTTATGAACAGTAAGATACAAAAAGGCCACAAACCAGCTGCCACTTCTGAGGTGCTGGGAGCAAAAGCAGGGTACCATGCACATCCCTGCACACAGCACCACCAAGGGGGTGGGCAGACCACCTAAGCCACGCCTCCTATCCAACCCATGGACCCGCCCCTATTGTTACCCCTTTTTAGGACCCAGTCGGCTCCTCTCTGGGAGGGAGCAAGGGCACTTGTTGCTTGTTTTCGCTCCCTCATGCTGCAGCAGGAGCCCCAGTAAAGCCTTGCCTGGAATTCTTATCTGGACTCTTATCAATTTCTATTGATTAAAGAGCCCAAGGGTCTAGGTCGGTAACACTATGATTATTCCTATTCTACAGATGAGGAAACAGAAGTTCAAAGAGCTTAAGTAGCTTGTGCAAGATCACACAGCTGATAGAAGTAGGGGTGCTAGGAGGTCTTTTTCTTACTGCTACCCAGTACTATCTGGCCAGTTGAAGAGATTCTCTCTTTCGCCTGGGGTCCCTCAGTTGGTGACGGAAGACTGGATCTCTGTCAGGCTGCGTGCTACCCTCTTTTTCTGCCACATAGTGGAAGACAACCTGTAATAGGAGAGAATCAGGCCAATATTCCAAGGAGAGCAAAGATGAAAGCGGGAGGGAGGGGAGCAAGCAGAGAGACAGAGAGAATGAGGATGCACCCTGACAGCACTGTCTGAGTCCTCTACCTTTGGGCTTCCCAGTTTTGTCAGGTAATGAATTCACTCCCGCACAAAGTTCCCTTTTTAAAACCAATTTGATTTGCCACAGTCCCTTGCAAAAAAAAAGAATCCTGACTAATTCAGGTAACAAACATGGGTTTGGTTTATGTTTTCTACTGTGGTAAAATACACATAACATAAAATTTTCCATTAGCAACATTCAGTACACTCGCAGTATTGTGCAACCATCACACTATTTCATACCAGAACATTTTCACCACCCCAAAAGGAAACTCTGGATCCATTAAACAACAAACCCCCATTCCTCCCTCACCCCAGCCGCTGGCAACCACTAATCTACCTTATGTCTCTATGGATTTGCCTACTCCGGGTATTTCATATAAATAGAATCCCATAATAAAAAGACTATGAAATCATTGGCTTCATGCAAAGAAAGGCTTCAGGGTACTCACAACACACACATACATGCATGAGGCAGAGTTTAATGTTTGAGCATCTTCCTCTACAAAGCTGTCACCCAAGCTTGGCAGGTGATATAAAAGAGGAATAATATTCACCTTCAGACTTCGAAAAGCACGTGATATAATACAGGCTGTAATTAAATTGCCACATTTGGGTCACAATTTGTGTATATATAGACCATTGTATATACAGACCATTGTATATATAGACCATTTCGTATGGTACAACCTAATACATAAGCAATGATAAAAGTTCACTTGTGATTTGAAGTCTCAGGTGGTGTGTTATTTTCATGGAATTTTATTGCTTAATACATGTATTTAATGAACACTTATTAATTAGTTAATAAAGAAATGCCCTCAAAATGTGCCAAGTATGGTGTAAGATGCTAAGAATACAGGTCCTGATGAGCTTACTGAGCCTAGGACAAACCTGGAGCAGCACCCCAGCCCCAGGAATATTCATTTAGTGAGAAGAAAGGAAATATGCTAAAATGTTGAGCATCTCTTTCTAGGTTATTGGATTATGGGTCACTTTCATTACTCTCTTTTTTTTTTACTGTCATATTTTCTAAGTTTTTCTATAATGAACTTGCATTGCTTTGATAGTTAGAAAAACAAACTTATAAATAAATCTATTCTTAGGCAAGCTATAGAGAGAGCAAAAATCCAAATGATTTGTGGTGGAGATAAATGGACATTTTTATCATTAAGATGCTCTTTCATAAATAAGGGTGAATGTTTTAACTTTTTGTTTTGTTTTGTTCAGCCTAAATCTAACTGCTACCTTTTTTAACAGTTAAAACTCTTTGTAAGTGTCCCCAAGCTATGGCAGTGATATGTCTCAATTTCAAACATTTGTTTTATCGTCCCCATATATTCACATTTTGCCCTCTTCTAATTGTGATTCTTACGAGATTATTGCTTTGAGGAATATGATTACTCCAATTAAAACCCTTGGAAAAAGTTAGACTGCGTAGTTCAAGTTTCAAGTTAAAATAAACAACATTAATAAAAAAAATTTGCTCTGGGAAATGTGTGCTTTATGTAGTTTCGCAGATTTCTGTTCCTTGAGGGGGAAAGCAATTAAGAAGTTAAAGAAGTACATTTTGGGTAGTATATTTCAGCATAAATGCATTCAAACATATGTGCTTTCTTCATACATCCAGTTACTATTTATTGAGGGGTTCCTGTGTGCCAGGCACAGTACATTGGTTAATTTGTGCAACCCTCATAACAATGCAACAAACCAGGATTTAGTTCCCGACATTTCAGAGGAGAAACTGAAGTCTTCAGCAAGCTGTTAATTCCCTAAGATCATACAGCTGGTATGAAGAAGTGAGGTTTAAAATCAACTCTTTTGGGTTTCCAAGCCCATGCTTTTTCCTCTATATTGTACTTTCTTTCATGGAGTAATGAATAAAAAATATATTTAAAACCAGATCAGGATTTCTTGATTGACACTATTGACATTTTGAACCAGACAATTCTTTGTTGAAGGAGCTGTCCTGTGTATTGTAGGATGTTTTGCAGCTTCTCTGGCCTCCCTCTACTAGATGCCGGTATCATCCCGCAGTTATAATAACCAAAAATGTTTCCAGATATTGTTAAAGTCCCCTGGGGTGCAAAATAATTCCTGGCTAAGAATCGTGTTCTAAATCATATTCACATTATTCAGAGGGAAAATGATCACTTTTCAGAAAGATAGAATGTAAAGGAATTCCCAAAGTCTGCTTGAAGGAGTCCATGATTATGTCGACATGAAACAAATAGAAGCAGATACTGGAGATCTGACAATAACTGGTCTGGTGCAGACAGCTCAGGGAGGTAACTGACACTCCAGAGCAGCCACCTGCCAACTTCCCCCTTCATTCACCACCTGTCTCTGGGATAATAGCACTAAACAGTAAGGGTTATGTCATATTTATGCAAGGAAAGAAGGCTTTTTATTATAACACAAAGGAGAGCATAGTCCTTCAGAAACATTAAATCAAGTGAGATAAAAACCCAGAAAAGCAGTCAGGCAATTAACAACTGTTTTAGAAATGCCAACTCCATGATGGTCATTGTTCTAGACCCCAGGGACTCCTCAGGAAAAAAAAAATAGACAACAGACTCCTTCATGGAGTGTGCAGTCTAGTAAGGAAGACAGACATTAGGCAAAACATGTCACTCATAATTAATTAAATAATCACATAGATGCACGGGATGCAAAGGATGAATCCTTGCTCTTTTTTGATGCCAGGCCAAAAAAGTACATGGTCACCATTTATGCTAGGTATCAAGCTGTTATAGGAGCTCCAGATCCATGTCTTTACATTCTGCCTTCTGCTTATGCACAAACTACATTTCCCAGATGCCTCTATCAGGTGCCTTCCTGTTGGATTCTGTTAAAAAGAAGCATGGAGGGAGCTCTGAAGGCAGGAAGAAGTGAAAAGGAAGTAGGCGGAACTGGAGAAGGGACTCCCTTCTCCCTATTTGCTTAGTGTTTCTGTCAAAGTTGCCCCACCAGTGGCCCTTCAGCCCAGAGCAGCAGCTGGTTCCAGCCTCCAGTTCCTTCTGGCATCCCCAGGACAACTTCATGCCCTCCAGAGAAGCCAACAGTAGATGGGATGTGTCCTTCCTCAGAGCTCTCCAGGGCTCCTCCTCCGAGCTCCTCAATTCTGATAACCCCAACTTTTCCCTTTTGTTTCACCAGCTCTAGGGGAAAATTCACTGGATTAGCTCAGTGCATACTTTTCCCCCTCCTCTTTAACCCCTCCAACCTCTATGTACCAATACCCTCTACTAAATCTCCTCTGCTAAAATAGCTCGTGTGTTTTCTGTTTTCCTGACAAGTCAAGCTGCATCCACAAAACAGAAGCATAGCTGTTCTTCCTGTGAACCAAGGCAAGGAGAAGACAATGGCTTTGAGTCTTCTCTATTCAGCAGGGCAACTTCGTAAGACAGAATCAGTGGGAAATGGCACTGGCACCGAGCAGTGAATGGGACAAAGTCCCTGCCCCCATGGAGCTTGTGATCTAGCAGAAAGAGCTAGACAGCAGGTAAGTTACAAATGAGTCACATGATTTGGCAGGAATATTAGTTTCCTGGGGCTGCTGTAAAGAAGTTCCACAAGCCAGATGGTTTACAGCAATAGAAATCTGTTCTCTCACAGTTCTGGAAGCCAGAATTCCAAAATCAAGGCTCTGGGAGGGCCATACTCCCCGCGAAGGCTCTAGGAGAGGCTACTTCCTTGTCTCTTCCAGCTTCTGGTGGTGCCAGGCATCCCTTGGCTTGTGGTCGTATAACTCCTATCTCTGCCTCCATCTCCACATCACATTTTCTCCTCTGTGTCTTTTATAAGGACACTTGTCATTGGATTTACGGTCCACCTGCATAAGCCAGGATGATCTTATCTCAAGATCCTTACCTTAATTACATCTGCAAAAACTCTTTTTCCAAGGTTAGTCACATTCATAAGTTCCAGAGCCACCATTCAACCCACTACATGGGTAAAGGAAGTAGAGGGGGATGGGGCCAGAGAAAGGGAGGGAGTTTTAGATAACATCAGGATAAGACCTCAGTTGGCACAAGGAACGGCCGTGGAAAGCTGAGGGAAGAGCTTTCCAGACAAAGGAAAGAACAGGTGGGAAGTGTGGGGTCCTCCACCTCTCCCTTCCTTTCTTTCCCACTGTACCCTAAACACATAATTTGTTTCTGCTTCATGACCTTTTAATGTTCCGCATGTTTGGAACTCTTTCCCCAGGAACTGCCCCCATGTAGCAGAAACCTATTGTACCATGCTCCGCTTCCCATCCCCTCGGCCCCCCGTGCCTTCAGCCTCCGCTGCAGTAGACACTTCTGTGAGCTCAGATTCACCTTGTGTTCACAGCGTCATGCCCCAAGCTCCCAGTCTCTCCTTCCTCTTTGTGCTTCAGCACACCTCTGACTCTATAGGAGCTTCTTAGCCAGCATCCAAGCAGAGACCAGAAGTGTGAGGAGTTAATGCCCCCGGAGTCTGGAGCCGGCTGATAAATGCTCCATATCCTCTAAGTGGATGTTCTGGCAGGTATTTTATATTCCTCTGTCTCCTCCCACAGAAATGTAAGCACCGGGAGGGCAGGGACTTTCTGACTCCACATATCCAATTACCATCTATTGAGTGATTTCTGTGTGCACTGGTGATTTCAACGAGTCTTCATAACTTAGGGATTAAAATCCCCATTTTGGGCTTCCCTGGTGGCGCAGTGGTTGAGAGTCCGCCTGCCGATGCAGGGGACACAGGTTCGTGCCCCGGTCCGGGAAGATCCCACATGCCGCGGAGCGGCTGGGCCCGTGAGCCATGGCCGCTGAGCCTGCGCGTCCAGAGCCTGTGCTCCGCAACGGGAGAGGCCACAGCAGTGAGAGGCCCGCGTACCGCAAAAAAAAAAAAAAAAAAAAAAAAATCCCCATTTTATGAGAAATCATCTCAATACTATTTAACCTTTGCTATCCTGAAATATACAAAAAGTGCTATCTACTATACTTTATTCTGGAAAATAAATTAGAATTTCAATGTAAGTTACAGTAATTACACCTTCTCCTAATCTTTATCAAAATAACCTAGAGAAAAGTGGAATAAGACTAATGTTATTTCTGTCAAATTAATTTATTTTTAAAATAAAATCCAAAGATTAATTTAAAAAATCCCCTATAAAGCTGAAGAATTGGAGTCTTAGGCAGTTTGTTAATTCCCTGATTGTACTCCAAGATCTTCTCCAAACAGTGAAATTTTTTTTTCTGGCTGCGCCGTGTGGCATGTGGGATCTTACTTCCCCCACCAGGGATCGAACCTGTGTCCCCTGCACTGGCAGCGTGAAGTCTTAAACCCCTGGACCTCCAGAGATGTCTTAAAAAGTGAAATTTAAAATCAAGTTTTCTAGGGCTTCCCTGGTGGCGCAGTGGTTGAGAGTCCGCCTGCCGATGCAGGGGACATGGGTTTGTGCCCCGGTTCGGGAAGATCCCACGTGCTGCGGAGGGGCTGGGCCCGTGAGCCATGGCCGCTGAGCCTGCCCGTCTGGAGCCTGTGCTCCGCGACAGGAGAGGCCACAGCAGTGAGAGGCGTACCGCTAAAAAAAAAAAAAGAAAAGTTTTCCAAATCAATACCTTTTTCACGATATTACGCTTGCTTTCCCTGAGTAATGAAACAGAACTTTGGACAACAATGGTCATCAGGTAAAACCTCATTAGTTCAGTGGGGGCTGAATTCCCTTTATTAAACTGTGTTTTTCCTAGATTAAATAGGGATGGGAACTAATGTTTATTAAGCATCTACCTCAGGATTATTTGATTTCCTCATTAATCACATAATGGAAGATGTACTCTATAAACCCTTAGAGTAATCTAGAAGCCCTCGATTTGACATAGAAGCACTTCCTTCTGCTAGAAAGCTGAGATTGCTGGTAAAAAAAAAAAAAAAAAAAAAAAAAAACCTCATCAAAAGTCACAGCTCAGTTGCTTTCAGTCAAATCAGGCCCAGTTATGATAATGGCAGTAACATCGTCAGACCAATTACAGGAGGTACCATGTGGCCAGATGAGAAAAATGCTGCCAGTCATTAGGCAACTCAAAAAAGTCCACTAATACAAATTACATTTACTCTGGCTTTTATTTTTAATAATAATGTTAATCCCCGTTCTGATCTCCTCATCCAAAGTAGTATTTACAGGCACCTGGCATTCTGTCCATGATATTTACCTACTGTAATCTATCCCCACAGCAATCTCGAAGGTGTGTACCATAAATCCTCATTTAACAGCAGGATCACATAAAGTCTTAACTATTTGGGGGATAGGAAAATTTATAGGCTACTCTGAAAATCTGATGAAAGCTTAGGGACACTTTGGGAACAAAAATGTATATAATCAGATGACACGCACTCACACACACACACACATACAACATATATACTTTTAAGGGTGTACATGGAACCCCATAGGTCCAAATATAAAGTTACACAAGAACTTGAAGTTAAGAAATTCTGAGTAGGAGACTCAGGCTCAGAGAGCCCCCGGCAGCAGTAACTTGCATGAAGTCACTGAAACATGAAAGCGCTAGGCATGTGGAGACACATATCTGTTTAAACCCAGAGACTGCTTCAAAGCCAACACCATGTAATTTCCCAAGAAGTGTTACTCAATTCAAACCCAAGCACATTTAGATTAAACTAGAAAGCATAAGGAAGAGCATCACAAGTATTAGTAACTTCATTAACCTCGGGCAAAGGGCACTTGCCTTCTAACTCAGGGAAGATCTGAAAGTGGAAGCCCATTTGGCTGGGCGCATCCCACAGCAGGACAGTCCACTTGGCCATCGGGCACGTCCTGGTTTTGCCTCACCACTGCTGGTCTGCGGACCCTACCCAGGAGCAGCCAGCTTCCTTTGCTGTTGATCAACTCAATTCCCGTGGCCCGAACATCCGCAAAGTGCTGGGCTGCTGTGGACTGTGTCTGAAGGAGATGCAAAATAGGACATGCTAAAGATAACAGTTACCAATGGGCTTTTGATTAAGCTGAGCAAAGGCAAGTCTTTTATGTTAGACTTGTCGGTTTTTACCATCTCCACATGAAACGAAGAGGGAGCGCTCTGATGGGCACTTGACTGAGAAAGTTAAACTAATTTAGCCCTAATCTGGGAAACTGCAGAGAGCCTGGGGCTCTGGGCTCTTTCATTTGCTGATTTAGCCCTGTGAAGATGATGAAATGATCATGATCTTTCCTTAAATGAGAAATTAAAAAAAACATAAAAACACTGAGATTGGCATTTCTTCACTTTTATAGGGAAATCACTCACTCAGTTCTTTTGGTAGCTTGACATTTTATTTATATTACCTTACTATTCAAACATAACTCTAATTTGGATCCCAGGTTTTACTTGAATTTGAATAGCAAGAATTTTGCGCCCTGAATTAGTTTTGAGTCGTCCAAAGTTGCATTTTAGAAAATTACCAGCAGATGGCAGTATCTGACAACGTTTTGATATTTTCTCCCCTCTACCCTCCCAAACCTCCAAGTACAAAAAGTTGCTTTCAAAAGCCATGGCAAATAGATGCAAAAATGTAGGCAATGCCTTACAAATGCACACTGCAGCTGAAACTAGTTTTTCAACCCTTTGCAAAAGTAAAAAAAATAATTATTTGAATCTTTTTCTCTAAATACCCCAAATAATGGGTTCACTACCATTAACTGTGAGATTAATTTATGGTAATATAAATGAAGTTGCATCAATAAGAATGATTTTTTTTAAAAAAATACTGCTTTAATGGAGATGCTTCATCTTTTTTGGCTTCATGAATTTCTAATAACAATATCATTAGATTTTGCTATTATTCCAATTCAATTTATTATTAATGTGTGCCAAGCACTAAATTACAATCAAGCTGCTAGATATCTCCCTTTCCTGTAAGCACCAAGAAATAATAAACAAAATAATAATAATCAAACGTTAGGAGAAAGGAATTTGGAATTTAGAGTCGGCCAGTTCTGGTTAGAACCCCAGTTTTACTTAACCTGAAAATAGCATTTTACTATTACAACTTTTTTTTCACAGTATTCTCCCTTTCTGTCTGTCTGTTTGAAACTGTATCTCAGGAACTGTGCTTTACAATGAAAATGACACTATTTTATTCAACAACTAGGCCAGAAATTGAGGATACAGTGGTAAGTAAGCCAAGTCCTTCCTATACGAAGCTTGCATTCTGGTGAGCAGAGACAAAGAGTAAAGATGTATACAGGGACTTCCCTGGTGGTCCAGTGGTAAAGAATCCGCCTTCCAATGCAGGGGACGTGGGTTCAATCCCTAGTCGGGGAACTAAGATCCCACATGCCGTGGGGCAACTAAGCCCACGCGCCACAGCTACTGAGCTCATGCACCTCAGCTAGAGAGCCTGCATGCTGCAAACTACAGAGCCCTTGCACTCTGGAGTCCAGGCCACAACTAGAAAAGAGAAAACCTGCACGCCACAACTAGAGAGAAGCCCACATGCCGCAACGAGCACCTCAATGAAAGATCCCACGTGCTGCAATAAAGATCCCACGTGCCACGACAAAGACCTGATACAGCCAAATAAATAAATAAATATTTTTTAAGAAAGATGTATACTAATAATGTATACTAATAATGTATGAGTTTTAGAAGTGATAATTGGTACCAAGAAAATTAAGCAGGGTAAGGAAATGCAGAGTGGAAATGGAGGTGGTCTGGCAGGACCTTTAAGAGTTGTCAACTTTTAAACGTAAGGTAGATAGCTAGTGGGAAGCAGCCGCATGGCACAGGGATATTGGCTCGGTGCTTTGTGACAGCCTGGAGGGGTGGGATAGGGAGGGTGGGAGGGAGGGAGTCGCAAGAGGGAAGACATATGGGAACATATGTATATGTATAACTGATTCACTTTGTTATAAAGCAGAAACTAACATACCATTGTAAAGCAATTATACCCCAATAAAGATGTTAAAAAAAAAAAGTTGTCAACTTTTAAGGTGAGTCCTGAATAATGAAAGTGGTGAAACAATCTGGGGGAAGAACATTCTAGGCTGAGGAACAGCAAATGCAAGGGCACTGAGGCAGGAAGGAACTGAGTATAATTAAGCAACTGTAAGGAAGCCCATGTGACTCAGCAAACTGAGTGGGAGAGAGTGACAGGAAATGGAGCTAGAGAGCGAGGCTGAGGTCAGATCATGAAGCACCTGGAGATCTAGGGTCAAGGAATCTGAATCTAATTCTAAGTGTATGGGTTGTCACTGAACGTTTAAAGCAGGGGGGTGATAGGATCTGAGTTACCTTTTTATAAAAGGATCTGAGTTACCTTTTTATAAAAGGATCTGAGTTACCTTTTTATAAGATTTCTCCAGGAACTATCATTATTCTTATTTTATAGTTAAAGAGATTGAGGTATAGAATTATTAAGCAATTTGCTAAAGATCACCTAGCTAGGAAGGAACGGCTTAACATGGCCAAGAGCTTCACTCATACATGCAACAAGCACTTACTAAAAGCCAGTTTTGAGATCTGTATTGATAGTTATGAAGAATACTAAGAGATGCTACCCTTGCCTTTTAGTTTGAAATCTAACTGAAGAAATGAGAGAGATTTAGAAAGAGGGCACAATTTGAATAAAAACTATTATATATCAGTTGATAGGAATAACATAAAGAAATAACTGGATTAACCAGGATGCAACCATCAATTAATCAGATTTGGACTCTACCAAAGAAAACAAAGGCACACCTAGAAATTTAGAAGTGTACTCTGGTGGACTCACCCCAAGATGATCCCCAGAAATGCATGCTTTGTATAATTCCCTCTCCTTGAGCAAGTCCAGGACCTGTGACTTGCTTCTAATCAAGAGAGTATGGTAAATGTGATGGGGTGTCACACCTGTGATTACATTTCTTTATAAAAGAGTCTATCTTAGCAAAAAGGGTAGAGCCTCTCCCTTGAGCTGGCCTTGAAGAAGCAAGCTGCCATGATTTCTACAGCTGCAAGGAAATGAACTCAACATTGTGAATAAGCTTGGAAGAGAATTCTTCCCCAGTTGAGCCTCTGATGAGACCTCAGCCCCAGCCAACCCCTCGACTGCACTAAGGCAAAGAACCCAGTTAAGCCATGCCCAGGGTTGTGACACACAAATGATGAGATAATAAAGTAGGTTATTTTAAGCCATTAAATTTGTGGTAATTTGTTACACAGCATAGAAAACTAATACATGCACCAATGTTCAGGAAACATCCTAGGGTTCTTGTAGCTTTATCCCAGCCTTGTCTGCATCTCTTGATGCTTGACTATAACCCAACAATCCTCAAGACAGGAAGACCCAGATGTCACCCAACAAATATAAAACTCACTGGTATTCGAGGGAGGAGAGCAATACCGTTGGAAAAGATTATCCAAAAACAAATATGGAAACAAATGAACTAAAAGGTTTTCTGCTTAAGCCTGAGCTCACCAGGACTTCAGATAACATGAGCTCTCTATTTTCAAAGCATTATGCAATGGAGATTGTTATTCAAAGTACAGAAGAGCATTTCCCAAATCGTGTTGGGCAGAGAAATGTCCCCAAAGATCTGAGTAAAGAAGGCAAAAATGCTTCATGTTATAGTCTTTGTCGAAGATTCCCAATGCATATAAGCATGTTAAAGGCCTGACAAAATTTACCTCATAACATGGGTTTAATCAAGAATTTCCCAAATCAAATGTGGAATATCCACCTCCTCCCTCTTCAGTATTTCCTCTTAATATTCAACAGAACTAGTGTTACTTGGAACATATCTTGGGAAATGCTGGTAATAGGTATGGGTATGGCCTGCCTGACTGCACATAGAAGAAGTTTAGGTAACAGGAGCAAGAGAAAGCGTTCAGTAATATTTAGTTTGAAGCAAACATCCCCATGAAGTAGGAGATGACATAAAATGTGCTGAGATTATTCTTTGTACCTTCCTTAAAGGGTCAAATAGTTGAGCATTACGCTATGCATGCTATGATGATAAGTTGGTTTGTAGCAAGGTAGATTCAGCTCCACAAAGAACTAATTTTGTGATTACGTATCACTACATAGAGCTTACCACGTGCCAGATGCTACTCAAAGTATACTACAAACATTTATTTTCCTATCTTACAGATCAAAAAACAGCAGCAACACACTAGCTGAGGTATGTGTGTCAATTTCCCATGCTTATGTATCTGGAAGGCAGCAAAACTGGGATTTGAACCTGTGTAGTGCAGATATAGAATCCAGCCCTGAAGCTCCTTTGTGAAACTGCCTCTGCCATGCTGCTGTCTCCTAAGAAGCTGTTAAGATGATGCTGGATTTGCAGAAAGTGCCAACTTCCAGGTACCAAGAAAGAATAAAGTGAAAAAAAATTAGAATGAAACACTGTATATTTTATTTTTAAAAGATACATATATATAAAATATATATCTGAGACACTGACTCTTTTTCTTTTGATTTACTTACATTTTCCAAATTTGTCTTTAATGAGGATATACTGATTTTAAAAACATTCTAATTTTTGTACCAGAGAAAAAAATTTTAGTTTATGTACAGTGAACACTGCAGTAAACACCCAGTCTAGTCATCATTCAGAACTAATGTCATCCCCATCGTCATATTTGTTACAGATTCTTTGATAGAATTAACATCTATTACAGCTCCATTATATCGGGTGGGCCAAAAGGTTCGTTCAGTTTTTTCTGTAAGATGGCTCTAGTAGCACTTAGTTGTCTTTAACGTCATTCAAAACAAACTTGCTAGATTGTATGAGACAGCTGTCATACCAGTGTGCATTTTAAAAAAGGCTTACAAAAATTGGTGCATTTTTGTGTAGCCATTTTAATATTGAAGATGGAAGAGAAAAAGCAACATTTCCAGCATATTGTGTCTTATTATTTCAAGAAAGGTAAAAATGCACCTGAAAGGCAAAAAAAGATTTGTGCAGTGTATGGAGAAGGTGCTGTGACTGATTACACATGTCAAAAGTGGTTTGCAAAGTTTCGTGCTAGAGATTTCTTGCTGGACGATGCTCCACGGTCGGGTAGACCAGTGGAAGTTGATAGCGATCAAATGGAGACATTAATTGAGAACAATCAACATTATACCTCGCGAGAGATAGCGGACATACTCAAAATATCCAAATCAAGTGTTGAAAATCATTTGTACCGGCTTGGTTATGTGAATCGCTTTGATGTTTGGGTTCCACATAAGTTAAGCAAAAAAAATCTTCGTATTTCGGCAGGTGATTCTCTACTTAAACGTAAAAACGTTCCATTTTTAAAACAAATTGTGACGATGAAACGTGGATACTGTACAATAATGTGGAACGGAAGAGATCGTGGGGCAAGTGAAATGAACCACCGCCAACCACACCGAATTCTGGTCTTCATCCAAAGAAGGTGATGTTGTGTATATGATGAGATTGGAAGGGAGTCCTCTATTACGAGCTCCTTCCGGAAAACCAAAAGATTAATTCCAACAAGTACTACTCCCAAGGAGACCAACTGAAAGCAGCACTCCACGAAAAGCGTCCAGAATTAGTCAACAAAAAACGCATAATCTTCCATCAGGGTAACCCAAGACTGCATGTTTCTCTGATGAACAGGCAAAAGTTGTTACAGATTGTCTGGGAAGTTCTGATTCATCCACCTTATTCACCAGACATTGCACCGTCAGTTTTCCATTAATTTAGGTCCTTACAAAATTCTCTTAATGGAAAAAAATTTCAGTTCCCTGAAAGACTGTAAAAGACACCTGGAACCGTTCTTTGCTCAAAAAGATAAAAAGTTTTGGGAAGATGGAATTATGAAGTTGCCTGAAAAATGGCAGAAGGTAGTAGAACAAAAGGGTGAATACATTGTTCAATAAAGTTCCTGGTGAAAATGAAAAATGTGTCTTTTACTTTTACTTAAAAACTGAAGGCACTTTTTGGCCAACCCAATACAAATAATACATTAATTACAGAAAAAAAGAAAATATAGGAAATCAAGAACAAAAATTAAAAGGAAAATATCTATTTTAATCAAACTTCTCATAGGTAACCATTGTTTTTATTTTGGCACGTTACTTTCCCAATCTTTTTCTATGCATATATCCACGTATTAAAAAAGCAAAAGGTAAATACTGTTATGTCAATTATTTAAAAAGTCTTATTATATTTTGAAATCTTTCCTCTTTGATACTAAAGGACAAATACAAGTTTCTGAAGTAACAAATAAAAATAACAAGTTGCTTTTAACTCTTAGACCTGCACTGTCCACGGTAGTCACTAGCCATATGTAGCTCTTGAGCACTTGAAATGTGGATAGTGTGAACTGAGTTGTGCTGTGTCAAATACACTCTGTATTTCAAAGACTCAGTACAAAAACAAAATGTAAAATATCTCATTAATAGTTTTTCATGTCGATTACATGATGAAATAATATTTTTTATATATTGGGTTAAATAGTACACTATTAAAATTATTAATTTCACCCTATTTCTCTGGGTTAAATAACATATTATCATATATTAATATATTACTAATATTATTTTCACCCTCTTCCTTCTTACTTTGTTCAGAGTAGCTGCTAGAACACTTGCAATGCCGTATGTGGCCCACATTCTATTTCTGTTGGATGGCCCTCTGCTTTCTACACCCATGTGCTCTCTCATGCACATGCATGGCACCCTCAGTTCTGGGTCTTCCTCTCAGTTCCTGTTCAGCAGTAAAAAAAAATAATGCAGAAAGAATAACCCCATTTCCTGATTTGGAATCTGCCTATGCTACTTCGGCAGATCTTGACCTTGAGGTGTAGCAGATGTGTGAGAAAACTCTAAATCTGGAACCTTCCAAAAGGTCTAGCAAACTTACAGAAAGCTTTCTGGCATCCTGGCTCCTAACCATGGACCACACTGCACCACAATGAACCCTTCCAGCTCAGCATCTAAGCCCAACCAAATAATACTAGGGTGAGACATGGAATATCAGCTTATATTTGGGTAGCATTTGGGGTCTTACTGCCTCTTTCTGGCTAATCCCCCAGCCCAGGAAGGCAAGTGAAGGCTGTGCCAATGTGCAGGGAAGCCTGGAGCTCATTAACCCACCCTAGCGCATTATCAGGATTTATACTTTCCTGCAATTCACACCATTTCCTCTCCACACCCAACAAACTTCCTACAGTGCCAATGGCAGGTGACAGCCAACCTCACCTCCTTCCTGCAATGTGTCCTCATTTCCCAGGAGCCAGAGGCAAAGAGCCTTGATGTTTGCTGGGAAACTAGCTCCAGGGAGCAGACAGAGGGCCCCAGAGTGTGCTAAATCTTGATTAACATCCCTACAGCAGCCAAGTCGCTCACTGTCTCCCTCAGACATAATACAAATAAGCACTTCATGCACTGAGAGCCCTCACAAAGGCGCACCAGTGGTTTCCAGGCGGCAGTTGGAGCGGATTTCTGTTACCTCTGAATGAATAAGGAAAGAAAAAAAAAAAAGAACATGATGAATTTTCCCTAAGTCAAAATTTAATCCTTTGAAAGCCTTGTCCTTTATCCCTTTATTTTTAATACTAAGATGTCCTTGCTTTTATGAAATAACGATCATAATAAATAGCATGGATTTGTATGTTTAATGTTCTGATAGCCTCATGTTAGCCCCCCAAATATGGGAAGTGTCATAACTGGTCCAAAGACAAGTGTCTGGGAATCACTGGTCCAGGCTGACATTGAGGGGCAGCTTCCATCCCTAATATGCATAAAATCTGTTTTCTATAATAAAGACAAGTCCTTAGATTTCCATAACAACATTATCAAATTATTGCAAATAGAGATTGCCCTTTCCCTCCGCCCATCTTACACCCACAGGGTGGCTAGAACAGTGCTAGGTACATAAAGGTCCTCAGTAAATGCATATGAACTTGTGTAATGCAGTAAGAATAATTGCTGATGCTTTAAAACTCTATTTGATGCCCTGATTTTCCTCTGATTCTATATAATATTTTTACAGAGATCCCAGAAAAGGAAGATTTAGTGTACAGAAGTAATAACAATTCCTTTTATAGATAACTTTTGAATATCAGTTGCCTTTACTAAGATCCTATGTGTGTGTAAATAACCAAAAACAGATATGAAATATATAAATAACAAAAGCCCTTGAGCAGTTTTCAGTCCGTGTTTTTAACTCTTCACTGATGCTGAAGAGGAGCCACCCAAATCTTCATTAAGGGCCTAACCAGGAAACATTCTAGGCTCCTGGAATGGAGCTGACAAGAGCTCAGCCTTGCGAAGTTGTAAGTCTCTAAGGACGAAGCAAATATTAACCAGGGGATAAAAGTAGTGAGATGGACTAGATCTGAATTCAGAAACTCCTGGACAAAGTTATCTAGTAAAAACAAGGGTGGGGGGATGGGGTTGTTCAAGTAAATATCTAATTAGTTCCCAGGGGCTTCCCTGGTGGCGCAGTGGTTGAGAGTCCGCCTGCCGATGCAGGGGACACGGGTTCGTGCCCCGGTTCGGGAGGGTCCCGCATGCCGCGGGGCGGCTGGGCCCGTGAGCCGTGGCCGCTGGGCCTGCGCGGCCGGAGCCTGTGCTCCGCAGCGGGAGGGGCCACATCAGTGAGAGGCCCGCGTACCGCAAAAAAAAAAAAAAAAAGGCATAATTAGTTCCCAGGTGAGTATAGAGGGGATAAAAAGAAATTTTGAGGTGGGGGAGCAGGGTCTCTAAAAAAGGGGGGACTAGAGATTAGCGAGGTCTTCATTTGTATCTTATGGCTCTCTTGATTGGAAACTTGCTGGGGGAACACGGGGTTATTTTGAGATTTGTTTTGAAACCCTGAGTGAACGAAGAGGCTGCCCAGATGTGGGTGCATACATCTGTACAAACATTTGGAAGAAAAGGAGACTAGGCCAGACCAGTTGTGGGTAGCGTCCCTCATAGTAAATGGCAATGATGGTCACTTCTTTGCACCCCAGGGAAAGAGACACATGACTTTAAGCCAACTTGAGTCACCAGCTCATTTCCAAGAAAGCATCACTGAGGAGACTTCATTTGGCAAAACACATTTTAAAAAGACGCCAACATATTGGATAACATAAGGATTGTTTTGTCTTGTTTAGGTTAATTCAATTTTCCTGCATTCACACTCAGTAACAATGATGTTTGGGAAATAACAGAATGATATAGGCATAAGGCAACTTCTTGGACCTACTTAGTAACATTCATGAGAAACTTTGATGTCTCCTGGTTTCTATCAGACAGCTGCTGGAGTTTTTTTAATTACTTTTTTTATTCTCATCATAGTGATGGTCTAATGAAAAGAGGAGGAAGAAATAATGGATTCTGCTGTCTTGATCAATGGGTCCCCTGAAAGCCTGCCGTGAAGGTGTTAGGAGTCTAAGCGCTTTAGGGGAGGAGGTCTGTTGTACCTATTTATTTTAAATTGGAGTAAAGCTGACATTATATTACAAAACATCATGTCATTTTCCATGTTCATGGAGCAATTAACCTGGTAAATAAGCCAGAAAAAGTGAAAATGTAAACTGCTGGAGGCTGGCTGGGAAGGAGGGGGTTGGACTTTTGTGAGCTAGGGTGCAACAGTGGACTGAGTTTGGTTCCATGGCTCTACATACTGCCAGCGGTATGATATTGGACAAAGACTCTCTCTGGGCCTCAGTTTGCTCATCTACAACATGGGTATGAAAACCCCATCTCCCTCCCGGGTTACTGTGAGGAGTAAATTTAATAGGTACATGGTGTTCCTAATGGCGCCTAATAATAGTAAGCACTCCATAAATTATTTTTATAGCATCATTATTATTATCATCATCATGCAGTTCACTGGCTTTTATCCTGTGTTACCAGGACCTCAGAGACTTCAGAGGGAATGATCACCCCACCCTCCCTGCATACCTCTCTGGTGGGGAAGGGTCACTGCTGTCTTTAATCTTCCCTTTCAAACCATGCAGCTGTGCTTATATCTGTTTTAGATACCAAAGTTCTGTAGAAGAGCTCATTTAAAAAAAGGTATTTTCTGTTACCAGAATTTTTAAAGTTTGAAAAAGCACTGATCTAGCATAACTCTCTCAATTACAAGTGAAGAAATTGCATGAAGGAGTTAGGTCTTTGAGCTCCTCTTAGCCCTGACTTTGCACCTCTCTTTTCTTTTTAACTTTTTGTAATGAAGAATTGTGAATAAATACAAAAGTTGGCAGAATAATGAATGCCCATGTTCCCATCACCTAGCTTCTACAGTATTTTATTTTGTTATAACTTTAAAGTAAATCCCACACAGCATATCACATCATTTCATAAATACTACAGCATCTACCTCTAAAAGATTATGGACTTTTAAATACACAACCAAGGGACTTCCCTGGTGGCACAGTGGATATAACTCCATGCTCTCAATGCAGGGGGCCTGGGTTCGATCCCTGTCAGAGAACTAGATCCCACATGCATGCCGCAACTCAGATTTTGCATGCCACAACTAAGGAGCCTGTGTGCCGCAACTAAGGAGCACACCTGCCACAACTAAGACCCAGTGCCAAATAAGTATATAAATATTAAAAAATAAAAAGTAAATACACAACCAAAACGGCATTACCTCAATAATAAAATGAACAATATTTCCTTAATATCATCAAATATCTAGTCAATGTTTAAACTTCCAGTGGTCCCATTATAGTAATTTTTTTAAAAATTTGAATCAGGATCTAAAGGTAATCTACATATTAAGTTTGGTTAATAAGTCTAAGTTTTTAAAAATCTGTGGTTTCCCCCCATCTCTTTTTCCCCCTCACAATTTATTTATTAAAGAACTATCTCTTTTGACTTGGAGTGCAATGATAATAATTTTTAATGTTTGTTATGATTATAGAACATTTTCATATATTTTAATAATTATAGTGGTGGTTTGTAAATTCATGCTGTGCCTCAGGGTTAAAAATAGCAGCAACCTAATTTAGCTTTTATTGAACGTTGATTATACGCCAGGCATTTACTTGGATTCATGTAAATCAGTATGAGGAAAATGCTGTTATTATCCTAATTTCACAGATGAGGAAACTAAGGAATAGAATGGTTAAATCACTTGCCCAACAGGTAAGGGAGGGATCCAAGCACAGTGACTTTAGAACTTGGGTCCCTAACACAAAGAGAGACCACCTTTTATATTTCCAGGTGCTCTGGGGGCATAGAAAGACTTCTGGGTGTTTTGGTTTTGTTGCTAGCTTTTGTTTCTGACTTTTCACTGAGGGATCCCTTTCTCCCTCAGTCTGACCCTGAGCAGAATTTATAACCCAGGACTCAGACAGTGAGCACTGGAAACAGAGATCAAAAGTGGGTATGTCATACAGACGGCTAACAGGCACGTGAAAATATGCCTAAAATCGCTAATTATTAGAGAAATGAAAATCGAAACTACAATGAGGTACCACCTCACACCAGTCAGAAGGCCATTAAAAAGTCTACAAAATAACAAATAATAAATGCTGGAGAGGGTGTGGGAATGTAAGCTGGTACAGCCACCGTGGAAAAGTATGGAGGTTCCTCAAAAAACTAAAAGCAGAGCTACCATATGATCCAGGAATCCCACTCCTGGGCATATATCCAGATGAAAACTATAACTGAAAAAGATACATGCACCCTATGTTCATAGCAGTGCTATTCACAATAGCCAAGACATAGAAACAACCTAAATGTCCATCGACAGAAGAATGGATAAAGATGTGGTACATATACACAATGGAATACTACTCAGCCATAAAAAAGAATGAAATAATGCCATTTTCAGCAACATGGATGGAACTACAGATTATCATATTAAGTGAAGTAAGTCAGACAGAGAAAGACAAATACCATATAAAACCACTTACATTGTGGAATCTAAAATATGACACAAATGAACCTATCTACAAAACAGAAACAGACTCACAGACATAGAGAACAGACTTGTGGTTGCCAAGGGGGAGGGTAGGTGGGGGAGGGATGGATTGGGAGTTTGGGATTAGCAGATGCAAACTATTATATATAGAATAGATAAACAACAAGTTCCTACTGGAAACTATGTTCAGTATCTTGTGATGGACCATGGTAGAGAGGAATATGAAAAAGAATGTATATGTATAGGTGGGTCACTTTGCTATGCAGCAGAAATTAACACAACACTGTAAATTAACTATACTTCAATTAAAAAAAAAAAGTGGGTATGTTACCCAAGCTGGTCCATATGATGAATCCTAAGAATTTTATGGAAATGTTGGGAAAGTCTTTCTTTTCCTCGGCATTTGAAATTACTGTCTTTATTTTGCAATCTCACGTAGGCTGAGAAAGAAACAAACACACAGAGGACGTTTAAGCCAAGACATGGAGAGAAATTAGATCCTGGTCACTTTGTTTAAGCCCTGAGCAAGCCATGCCTGCAAAAAGGCTGGCCTTGGTCTTTCGAGTTGCATGATTCAGCAACTTCCCTCTTGGCTTAAAACAGTTTGGTTGAAGGAATATAAATAAAATAAAATAAAATGTACTCGACAGAGAACACTGCACAATTAAAAACAGAAAAGTCGTCATCCCTCCTTTCATGTGGCCAGTCTTTCAGTTGCTGGCTAGTAGAATTACGTAAAATTTTGACCTTAACAGGATATGGTTAAATGCAAAGACTAAAAGATCTCTAGGAGAATAGCTCATCACACCAAAAACACAGTCAAAGGACATGTGCCAAATCACAAGTCCATTATTACCTTTATCTTGTTGCTACATTGAGATATGACTTTAATATCTTCTCCCCATGAACTGAATTTTTTTTCACTGTGTGGCTAATCATTCTGAACTTCATGAAGTCACTATAACACAATTTGCCTCTAGCAGTAGGTCTTAATGCAATCTGTCCTGTGTGAACTCAACCACAATTCAGAGTTGTTTGTTTGCTAAGTGTTGCTTGTATGTATCCTGACCAAGGCACATTTTCATTTTGGCTGTTTTTTTAAAAAATTCACTTGCTAGGCCACATTGTGATTTTCATGGACCCTAGACAATTTTGCTTCATGAGCTGCTTCCTCCATAAAAAATATTAAAAATTCTTTGTTATCACTACATTGGTATTAAGACGAATACAGTCCACACTGGATAACATTCATTTTTAAACCTGATTTTAAAATAAACGATAACATTTTTGTGGACCCCTAAAAATGTATCGTAGGGCATAGGCACTGTACCTAACCAAGTCTGCCCTGAGTAATTATCAAGTACTAATCAAGGTATTTTAGAATTAGCACAGGTGGAAAGCCCAGGGTCTAAACTTGAAACCAGCCCCCTCTATGTCTTTTCCACTATCACTATTCGGCAAAAAATTTCTCTTTTCTTGCTGTAAATGATCAGGAGCTTTAAAGCCAGATGGGACTGGGTTCCAAATACCAGCTCCCATACTTTCCAACTGTTTCAGTCAAACTTGTCTGGGCCTCACTGAATCAAGCGTAAAAATCGAGATCACAAAGTTTGAGAGCTTAGCGGAAAGAATGCATATAAGAGCGCTTATCACAGCGTCCGGCCCATAGAAGTGCTTCATGATAACGTTAGTAATGTAATATCCCTTGTGATCATTCCATGCAGAGGCAGCATGGCATGGAGGCTAAGAGTGTGGGCTTAGGAATCAGGTCTCTGGGGCTTGAATTTGGTCTCTGCTCCTAACTAGCAGAGTGACTTTAGGCAAATAACTTAACCTCTCTCAGCCTGTTATCTCCTCTTTAAAGAAGCCACAATAATATCTGTCTAGATGATTCTCCTAAAGAAATAAGGTACATACAGTGCTTGGTACTTAGTAAGTGGAAAGTAACATTGTTATTTATCTTACCATTTTTTGTACTATTTAAAAACCATTCTGTTTCCCTTATTTATTTGAGCTTTTTAAAAATAACTTTTAAAAAAGATACTTGAAAACTTAAAGTTCCAGAATAGTACAAAAATGTCCTGAATTTCCTTTTCTTGGATTCCCTAATTGTTAATATTTTACATCTACTCCATCACCCATGTTCTTTATACATATTCCCACTACCATTAGTCATGATAATGATAGACATGATATTCCATTATCCCTGAACAGTCTAGTGTGTCTCCAAAAATAACGACATTCTCTTGCAAAATCAGCATCTAAAGCTCCCAACCAGCACAGCTCAGATCCAATGCACAGACCCCTTTCAAATCTGCCAGCTTCACAATAATGTCTCTTTTCCTTCTGGTCCAGAAATATGTTTTGCATTTAATTATCATTTAGTTGTCACTCAGACTTCTCCAATTTGGAAGTTTTTTCCTGTATTCTACGTCAGTTATACTTAGAAGTGTAAAGGGATTGCAGGCTTTTCATTCTGTAGAATGACTTCCAATCTGGGCCCACCCAACGTTTTCTTATGATCAAACCTTGCTCATGCATTCTTGTCAGGAGTATCCCAGGAGTGATGCTCTTTTCTGTGCATCGCAAAAGAGAGTGCGTCATGTTGACTCGTCCCCTCACTGATGATGTTAACCTTGATTACCTGATCAAGTTGGTGTCTAAGGTTTTTACACCTTAAATTCACTTGTTTCTCTTTGTTAATTGATTAGTATTTTGTGGGGATGTTTTCAAAAACTATACCCAAATCTTATTTCTTACCAAATCTCCACTCCCATCATTAGCATCCATTAATGACTCCCACCTGAACCTACCACCTCTATTCCCCCATCATTATTTATTTATTTATTTATTTATTTATGTCAGTATTGTGTCATAGAGTCCCAGTCTACTCAATGGATTTGTAATTTGGTAGCATCTTTATTTTTATGCTCAAAATTTCCCCTATTTGGTAAGTGGGAGCTCCTTCAAGCTGGCTCTTGTATTTTCTTACATTCTGGCACAATAAGATATTTCAGATTCATCTTGAACGTTTCCTGTCCCAAAACCTTGGAATCGGCCATTTCTCCAAGAAGCCCTGGTTCATTTTAGAAAGGATGATATTTAAAAACCAAGATCTGAGCACTCAGTGTGCTCATTGCTACTGGGGTGTCATTGCTTTTTGGCTCTCAAGAGACAGAGATAGAAAATATATGTATATATACACATACACATATGTATATATACACACACATTTATAAATGTTTATATCCCTCTGTGTATGTATATTATAAAACCATAAGTTTATACTGCTATCTTCTAATTCTAATCCAACACCACTGGGTTCTTTCTAGCCTTCCTTCTTCCGCATTTGTAAATATCTTCTCTGGCAGTGAGAAATTTGGCTACCATTATCCTCAGTATACTTATTTGCTCAGCCACCATGCTGATTCCAAGCCAGAGAGGGAAGGAAAAGGAAAGCAAGAGGAAGGAAAAGAAAAATAGGAAGAGGAAGAATTCTCCTTCTTATTTAAAAATAAATACTGAGGGGCCTCCCTGGTGGCTCAGTGGTTAAGAATCTGCCTTCCAATGCATGGGACACAGGTTTGAGCCCCGGTCCGGGAAGATTCCCACATGCCGCGGAGCAACTAAGCCCATGCACCACAACTACTGAGCCTGTGCTCTAGAGCCCGCAAGCCACAACTACTTAAGCCTGCGTACCTAGAGCCTGTGCTCTGCAACAAGAGAAGCCACCGCAATGAGAAGCCCGCACAGCACAAAGAAGAGTAGCCCCTGCTCGCCGCAACTAGAGAAAGCCCGCGCACAGCAACAAAGACCCAACGCAGCCAAAAATAAAAATAAATAAATAAATGAATTTATAAAAAAAAAAATACTGAGTTCTGGCTTCTTAAATTCAAACTTAAGTCCTAAAGTTCTACATGAAACCTGAGGGTAATTCTATCCTACCCAGTTTAAAATTCTGCTTTGGAAATTTCTAAGTAAGAGAGGCATTCTTCACAAACATAAGTAATTATCTTAAGCAAGGAAGTGAAAGAATAAGCTGATTCACATCAGCCAACATAGGAAAGACATTTTCATCAGTGTATGTATAATCGGTTTCATATTTCCCAGTAAATACTTTGAGAAAATCTGTTTAATTTCAACAGAAATAAACCTGATATACCTAAGAGTACACTAAAGGTTCACTGAAATTTTTTTTTAACAAAGAGAGCTTCTTGTATTTCAGAGAGAAGTCTGAATATCCTTAATTGGTGTTGTTTTTAACCTTCTCTTATATACCTTCACTGTAGATATTACAAAAATTGTTTGGAATATTACACAGCAATGATAGTAATCACCAAGAAATGGATTTGTCCTGAAATGATTATCTCAAGGCCCTTGCTTGAAGTGCTCACTGGCCCCAAGGTACAGATTGGGCACTGTACATCTTTAGGGAAGCATCATTCACAAAAACTCTTATTAAGTCTCTAATGTAAATGGTCCCCTTAACCCCAGAAGAAGTACAGAGTGCAGAAGTACAGAGCTGCACACAGTGGTCCAGATGTTGATCATTATTCTTCCCTCTCAATGCCTTTGATGTTTGTTGAGCATGTATTACGTGTGTGTGTGTGCACGCGCGTGCGCGCTCTTCTCTCCTTGCCTTTCCATGAAGCCTCCCTAGACACCTCTGGTTCATGTTAATAGTCAGCCCTCCATATCTGCACGTTCCGCACCATCAGATTCAACCAACCAAGGACAAAAGTATTTTTCCAGAAAGTTCCAAAAAGCAAAACTTGAATTTGCCACAAGTCAACAACTATTTACATAGCATTTACATTGTATTTATAACTATGTACATAGCATTTATGTTGTATTAGATATTATAAGTAAACTAGAGATGATTTAAAGTATATAGGAGGATGTGTGTTGGTTATGTGCAAATATAATACTATGTCATTTTATATAAAGGACTTGAGCATCCTCAGATTTTGGTTTCCATTGGGGTTCTGGAACCAGTCCTCCACAGGTACAGAGGAAGGCCTGTATTTTGTTCTCACACCTCATGTCCTACAGCACTAATGCCCAACTTAGCATACATTACCTTATATTTTTTATTGAACTTTAAACCTATGTGGTAGTGGTTCTCGATCAGGCCAAGGCTGTAATTCAGGTATGTTGGGTCCAAGTCTGAAGACTTTGTAAGACAGGCCTAACAGAAACCTACTGATGTGAGTAACTGAGAAATTTTCTCCTAGAAAACTTGTCCTAAGTGGAAAAGGAACAAGAACATGGTTCTCAAGGGTAAGCTTGGGTCTTGCCTTGAAATGAACTATCTTAGTCTTAAGCCAGTCACTTTGGCTTTCCATGAAATGAAGAAGTTGAATCTCATCATTTGAAGATATTTTCAAAATCTAACATTCTTTAAAAATAGTTTCTATAAAAATAATGTATATTATTT
The DNA here is from genome assembly GCF_011762595.2 of Tursiops truncatus. Lineage (NCBI taxonomy): Eukaryota > Metazoa > Chordata > Mammalia > Artiodactyla > Delphinidae > Tursiops > Tursiops truncatus. Next base: position 82,183,128 of record NC_047043.1, on the reverse strand, counting down.
AAAAATTCAGAAAACAGAAAAATTTAACAAATTTATATTCATGTAAACCTACTACCCATAGAGAATCACTGTTAACATTATGGCATATAGCCATCCAGACTATTTTATTAATTTTATTCTTTGATTTTAAATGTACATACATCTATTTTGGGTGTTAGGGCATAAATGGAGTAATCACAAATGGGGCCACATTATGTGCACTCTTTCATATATATGTATATGCATACATATGTACAAAATTATATATATATAAATCATACACATACATGTTATATATATGTATAGTACATATATCATTTTTAGGTCTTTTGCATCTTTTAAAAATTAATATATCTTGGAGATCTTGTATAACAGTACATACACTGTTTCATAGCATACTCTCCACCTTAAAGTATTTCATGTTTATCATTCCATATTAATATATATTTCCAAATAATAATTTTTAATTGCATCATAGTATTTCATTGTGTAGGTGGACCTTAATTTATTCAATCAATCCCAATCAATGGACATTAAAATTTTCAATGTTATAATTATCAATGAATGGACATTGTTATGCATAATATATAAAAGCATCATTATATATGTATAATATGTAAATTAACTTTAATGTATAATACATTAACAATATATAATGTAATAACATCTCAATCTTTGTAACCAAAAAACTTTAGCAACTTAAAAGATTATGCGATACATATATGTATTGATTACTTCTGCTCTTATCTTACATTTTCTTTTGTATTAGGTCCTAGAAGTAGAATTGCTGTAGCAACGGCAATTCCATTTTTCTAGTGGACTTTCAATAAACATTTTCTGAGGATGACAGGCTTTCACAGTAATAGACTTCCCAAGGAACAATACTATTGCATTGTGAAGGTGACCTGTGGTTTGTTAACTAAGGAAGTCGTGTGGGAAAAAAAAGAAAAGCATTTTGGGAAAAACAGAAGAGTTTTGAGTTGTGTCCAATCTCATGTTTTTGATAATCTCTAGAAGATACATTTCTAAAAGAAAAAGAACAAAGAAAAATTAAAAATAAAGGATAGCTAGTGATTTAATTTAAATCTATACATTTTAAAGAACCAGTACTCTCCCATGTGGGTTTACCTGTAAATATAGTTAGTAATAAAACATCAAGATTCAACTGTGTTTATGTTCCAAGAACATGTACCATTAGAACGTAAAACTCCAAACAAATCACAACTGTAAAAAGACATTGGTAATATAAAGAGAAAAATTTGAAGAAAAAAATAAACTGACTAGAAATTAGATGATATTAGGAAATCATTATTACATGTTTTTAGGTGTGAATAATGATATTGTGCTTATATGGGGGGAAGAAGACACTTATTGAAATGATATGACATCAGGATTTACTTTAATATAATCCAGAGAATTGGGAGGGAGACTTGGCAGAAGAAGGAATTAATAAACAAAAAGGCCTATATGTCCTTAATTGTTGAACGGGATAATGGTATATAGGCACTCATTATACTTTTCTCACAACTATTCTGCATGTTTGCAATTTTTCTTATTAAAATTTTGAAAAAATAATGTAAACCCCATAGAGGGAGGGATCCCACCTGCTCTGTTCACTCCCACGTCTAGCACAATGAATAAATGTTTATAATTGGTATGTAAGTACTAGAAATGTTACTCTATTTTTTATTGTGTTTTTATCTTAGTTACATGGCACATAGAAGTTTTAGGTATTCAAACCTGGCAATTACAGCACAATAGTGAGATCCCCATTGGTGGAAGTATTCAAACACAGATAAAACCTCTTAGTTGGGTGTATTTTTATGGGAATCATGGATTAGGTAAAGAGTATGAGTAGCTTGACGTTAAGTTCACTGCCGATTTCGGAAGTCTATGATAAAATGTTTCTCTATCCAGATTTAGATTTACATTTTAGCATTTTTTTAGAACTGAATGGAAGAAAAAAAATCTATGTTTTTCTCAAGCTGGAAGTCACCTCTCTTTGGCACTGGATTTCTTGCTGGAGTTTCATGTCTGTTCTGATCTTTGAGTGTAAGCACCAGAGACTCACACGTTACTCCAAATAATTGGGTTAACTTGAAAATAAGGAAATAAAGGTAAGCATCAAAAGAGGTAAGAGTCCCAAAGGTGGAATAGGATTTCCTAGAGGGCGAGGTTAGGGTCAAGAGCAGTAGGCTGGACTATCAGCCATGGAACTCATGGATCCCCTGCCATTATGCTGAACCCCCCTCTTTTTCCATCACTCCATATCTTCTGCTAACTCATATCTTTGCTTCCCTCACAACCCCATATTTTTTATGGCCTTTCTCTGGACATCTCTGTAGCTGCTACTCCTAAAAGTAACTACCAGCTAGCCCTCTCCACACATCTTAGTACTTTACATCATTTGAACACTGAGAGGGGTCTGGGGCGTGGCTAAAATAAAAAGAATGGGGGCTTCCCTGGTGGCGTAGTGGTTGAGAGTCCACCTGACGATGCAGGGAACATGGGTTCGTGCCCCGGTCTGGGAAGATCCCACATGCCGCGGAGCGGCTGGGCCCGTGAGCCATGGCCACTGAGCCTGCGCGTCCGGAGCCTGTGCTCCGCAACGGGAGAGGCCGCGGCAGTGAGAGGCCCGCGTACCGCAAAAAAAAAAAAAAAAAAGAAATATCTGAGTAACCATCATAACTGTCTGGATAATGCTTTCAACACAGGGCACCTCACAGGCTACTCTTAGGTGAACTGTTCATTCCCAGTCTGTGGTTAAGATTATCTGGTTATACTATGGTTTTGAACTCGTGTGTAAGGAATAGCTGGGGTGGGGATCTCCTAGAAGGGAGAGATGGTAGGGCAGACATCCTATCCCCAAGTCCAATACAGATTGGCAATGAGAAAGGGGCCAAAAGAAAGGTGGAGGCCTAAGGAGGGAGAAAACCCATGGATCAGTGACCTAGATAAGGCTGTCAGACAGCAGCCATGGTTAACCAGAGGTCCTAGTGCTGTTCTCTGGACACTGAAGAGAGAGGTAAATTGTACTTATAATCTCATCTCGGATATGAATCCCAGATCTATCTCATACTAGCTGTACAACCTTGAGGCAAGTTCTGTGTCTCTGAACTGCAATCTTGTAGACTGTGAAAAGGGCATAAAAATGCTTTCTTTGCTGGGCAGGCAAAAAGGTTAAATGAGGTAATGAGTGCAAAGCATCTACATAATAGGCACCTAATAAATGATCTTGTTCTTATGCCAGTCCTTTGAATGTTCTCTGTGAATTTCAGCATTCTGAAGCTGAATTAGAATCTGAAACTCAGCAATATTCAGGGAAAGTTGTTGAGAGGCAGGATTCTTGCAGTTTACTGTATAAGGTAAAAGGGCTGAACTGAACTTCGCTAGAGGCTCTCCTCCTTAAAAACGTCACACGTTAGCCCTCCAGAGGTGAGCTGTCATCAGCAGATAAAAGGAGTCTGCAGGAGGCCAGGCCCAAAAGCCTCTAGATCTACTTGGATTTCCAGTTTTCTACAATCCCTTCAGCTCTGAGCATCCTTCTGCCCTTTTTATTGCTCCATACCCCCCACACATACACACACCATTTTCCCAACATGCAAGAAGGAAAAACAAAGGGTATTTTTTAAATAGGGGAGAAATAATGTCATGTGGGTCTTGAGGATGAGATATCCTTATTAAGATGGAGCCTGACCAGCACTCTGTATCCTTTAGGGTTGCTTTTTGGAGGCCTTTATCTAGATTCCTTCTGAAAATGAGCATTTCCTCAGGAAATGTTAGTAAACTATGGGGATTTAGAGCTAATTAGATCTGGGCTTAAACATCACCCCTATTGTGTGTGGACCTTGGGCAACTTGCTCCATCTCTCTGAGCCTCAGTTTCCTCATCTGAAAAATAGAAAAATAGCGCTACCCAGACCCACCCACAGGATACTTCAATGCTTAAAGGAGAGCATGTCTGAACAGTTTCCAGCACCGTGCCTGGCAAGAGTGAGCCCTCAGTACACAGTAGCTTTTATTATTCGCTAAGCTTTTTATCCCTATTTTTTTTTTTTTTTTTTTGGCTGAGTTGGGTCTTGGCTGCTGTGCGTGGGCTTTCTCTAGCTGCAGCGAGCGGGGGCTACTCTTCGTTACAGCGCGCAGGCTTCTCATTGCGGTGGCTTCTCTTGTTGCGGAACACGGGCTCTAGGTGCGCAGACTTCAGTAGTTGTGCCTCGTGGGCTCTAGAGCGCAGGCTCACTAGTTGTGGCCCACAGGCTTAGTTGCTCCGTGTCATGTGGGATCTTCCCGGACCAGGGCTGGAACCCATGTCCCCTGCATTGGCAGGCGGATTCTTAACCACTGCGCAACCAGGGAAGTCTCCCCCCCACCCCCACCCCCGCACTGTTTTTATAGTGGCCGTAAAAAAAACCCTCAGGCGCACTTTTAGAGTGACCTCAGAATCGTCAGGTGATATTGTTATTAAAATATGAGGCTTTAGAATCAGATAGTCCTGGGTTTACATGCTGGCTCTGACACTTACTAGTCATGTGACATGCGCAAAGTCATTTAAGCTCTGTGAGCTGTAGTTTCTTTAACCATACTGTAGGGATGATCACACGTACCTCAAAGGGTTATCTGAGGTAAATGGTACCCGATATAGCACCTGGAACACATTAAAGGCTCATTAAATAGTAACTCAGGTGATGATGACAACATTGATGAAGAGGAAAATGTCAAAAATGATGCTGCTCATGTTGCATAAAAAACAATGGAATTTCATTTCTGGTTCTTTCTATCATGTTCTAGAGATTGCAAGCTCTTGAAGGCAGAAACAATATCAGATTTACTTTCATTTTGTTCTTTGTACTTAGCAACTAGCATATAATAGGTGCTCTATAAGTATTTATTGAATGAATCAGTGAGCTGATAAATAAATGAATGCTTTGGTGATGCAAAAAGAAATTATTTCACATATCAACAACTCTGGCTTTGGAGTCAGACAAATACGAGTTTGTATCTTGACTTAATCATTTAAGATGTGAATTTAGCTAAGTTACTTATTTCTCTCTGTCTCACATTCCCTACCTGTACAACAGGAATAACAGAATCTACTGCATAGGGATGTGAGAGTTAAATGAGAAAATGTATGAAGAGCTTAGCACTGTCCCTGAAACATAGTCTGCGCTCAAAGAAAGTTAGCCACTATGTGCTGCATGGACGGAGGGCCATTTGACCCGAACTACCCACAAAGGAGGCTCATTTGAAGTCATGCCATGTTTTCCTAATGTGCCAAAATAGTCTCCCAAGTTGGAGGGACACAAATGTTTAGAAAGCCTCATCATCTTCTAATACCCATCAAGATAGCAAAAATAAATGTGGAGGCCAATTACCTTCCATGAAGTTGTTATAACCCCTGCTCAGTAACTTGGTCTCAATGCACCATTACAATTAAACATGCAAATGGCAGGCCTTTTGTTTCTTATCATTTCTGCCAAGGATAAGCATTTTCAATCTGGTGCATTTGCACCCATTTAGATAATGATGACGATGCCAACAGATCCCTTTCCATTCCACTCTGCCTTTCATTCAAAGAGTCAGGCCCAGAGGTGCTTTTAGAGACCACATTTATAGATTAATTCTAACATGATGAAGCTGCAGGAATCCCTGGGGTAGCAAGAAGCACATATTAACTTTTGCCAATGTCACTGCACAAACATCAGATTATGAAACCGAATGGCAAATAACTCACCCCGTTGAAAATGTAAGGAAAATTTATGAGGCCGGAAAGAAAGACAAAGCCACAACCAGTGGCACTGTAATTGAGCTACAGGTTTCAAATAACAAGGAATCCACAAACTAATGTCACTTCCCCAGCACTCTAAATGTCATGGAGGGATTGTTTGAGGGAATGACTCAACAGGAAGGGAAACAAATTCACCTCATTTCTCCCCACCCATACTCCCTGTCATTCCAAAATTCCACAATGAACAAGAGAGTGGATGAACTAAGCTCTGGGCTTGCACTGCATGCTACTTAGGTTCACATCCTTCCAGCCACTGATACTTTGAGCATCCCTCACTCTTAAGATGGAAACAAAACAGTCTGGTTGACTTCATTCTTCAAGGACCCTTGTGCCCACTTGTATATCTCTCAAAAGCCCCCACTGTCCTTGGATTTGTTTTTTTGTTTGTTTGTGTCATGCAGTAGAGAAAAGATGGACCTTAGTTTACTGAAGAGATTGAATTATAGCAGTAACCCTACTGTGACATCACAAATGGGAATATGATGGACCAGCTACTCAGATAAAAGTGCACAAATATCCACACTCAGATTCAATCACAATTTAACATTCATTTTAGACGAAATTCACTGAACCCCTGCAGTTTCTCTGCAGATCCCTGGTCAAAAAACACCTATACCAATTGATTTCTAAGATTGTGTCTCTTTTGTTTATTCATTGATTCATTTATTCGTTCATTCAAGATTTGGGCTTCCCTGGTGGTGCAGTGGTTAAGAATCCACCTGCCAATTCAGGGGACACGGGTTTGAGCCCTGGTCTGGGAAGATCCCGCATACCGCACAGCAACTAAGCCTGTGCACCACAACTACTGAAGCCCGCATACCTAGAGCCCGTGCAATAAGACAAGCCACCGCAATGAGAAGCCTGTGTACCGCAACAAAGAGTAGCCCCTGCTCGCTGCAACTAGAGCAAGCCTGTGAACAGGAACAAAGACCCTACTCAGCCATAAATTAATTAATTAATTAATTAATTTAGAAAAAAGATTTATAGAGCCACCATGTTCCAAGCACCATGCTAGGTCCTGGAGTTACAAAGGAAAATAAAGTATTGCCTCTGCTTTTGATGCCTTCACAGCCTGAGAGAGGGTGGTAATGTATGATAACTGACTCAATCAAAGTATAAAAATATACTGAGGGAACGTAAGAGGAAGGTGTGACTAAGCATAGTCAGGAAGTCAAAGAAGGCACTACCGAGGAAGTGATATTGGATAGCAGTGTTCAAGATGTAACCCATCGGAGGGTCGGAAACAATGACAGGCATTCCTGGCAGAGACCACAGCAGAGTCAAAGGCTTGGAGTTGTGAAAAAGCCTGGCATGACTAAGTAATGCTAAGAGTTGGGTTGACTAGAACATACAGTATGTAAAGGAGAGAAATGTTGGGAGAAGCTGCCAAGAACATACAGATGTTATAAGTCATGCTTACGTGAAATTTAAACTTCACCCTCTGGGCAACAGGGAGCCCCTGAGGGATTTTAAGGATGTATGAGCAAAAAAAAAAAATCATATTTATGTCACACAAAGATGATTCTACGATCGGTATAGGAAAAACAAGCCCAAGCCTTTCTGATGTCAATGAAACTATTATCATCCTCCATTTTCCACTGCTAGTGACACAAAATAAAAGCAGGCATTTAAACCAGTTTTCAGACTACTCAAAAAGCCCAGTGGAAAAGGAAGTATATTTGCAGAGTAATGTCTGGTACCCAGTGGGGATGGACATGCAATATTAACAGATGATGACGGCAGCAACACAAATTCAAACCAAGAAAAAACAGCTGCTACCTTGAACTAGTCATGAATAGTATTTAAACACTAGCCGATAGCACTTTGTGGATACCGGGCCACCACTGAAAAGTGTCCAAAGTAATTTGTTATAAACACGTGGAATTTCAGCTTACGATGGTGGTGGTGGGAGGCAGAGGGGAGATGTTGCCTAAAGCAAAAAATGGTTACAGCACAAATTACCCTAGGAATTTCCTTAAATTGCCCCTAAAGTACAGTTAAGACACATGCAGTATAGATCTGGAATATTATTTATAAATGCGATCTGTACACAATAAGGTTTCTAAAAGGGCACATATTAAAATGTAATTTTGCAGGAATTTTGCTATACCAATGGATATTTGAATCTGCGTAAGTTAAATGCATGCATAATGTGAATGCTGCTGTAACACTTAAACAGTGAAACTGGCAAAGAAATGTAATTTTAAAATATAAATTAGAAAAGCTTCAAGGTTGTCCCCACAGTAATATAACGGTCCTGCATGCTGATATGCTGTCCTGAGTGGAAAACAGCACAGCCGGAAATTGGAAATACACAGGGAACTTACATTGCTCATAATTCCTTTAGACTGTAATTAGGTTAATAGTTATTATGGAGATCAGAGATTATTGTGGGCTTTTATTTCCCATCAAAATATTTTGGGATTCCATCAAAATTTGGGTAAATCCATTGAGTGGTGCATTGTATTGGAACAACATGTGTCAATTATCCTGAAGACAGTAGCTGAAAACTATTGATAAATTGGGGCTTGGTCTACAGACTTCCACACAGGGCAGGTAGAGTGGGAAATTCTGCAGTTGATACTGGAATCCCAGATAACAGTAGGTCAACACACGCGTTTCCATGTGAAAACTCATGTATGCCGCCCAGATGTCACCCTCTGGAGCCAGCCCCTTCCCTTGGCCCTCCAGCTGCGCGGTGACAGGTGGCTGCTGTCCACCCAATGCCTGGTGGGGGTTGGCGGATCTCCTCCCCGCTGCCAGAACCGTCCGTGGGAGATGTCATTTCAATTTCAGGGTAGAATATCTTTTTCGGAAACTCAGGAGGCTGACCTCAAGGGCTAGTTTTGTATAAATCTGATTTCAGCAGTGACGAGAAGCCAACTTTGAAAGACTGTAATGAAAAGTGTTTTTACCTCTTACTATAATTCCTACTGTTGCTAAGGGCGAAGTGTCAAGCTGCTGAGACCTGTCATAGCCAGGAAGACTGATGCACCCTTAAAACCACATCACTATCTTCCTCCCCTCTCTCTCCTCCTCTCCCCCTCAACTCTTCCCTCTACATTCTTTCTTCTTTGTTCTACATACACACTCACACTGCATAGTGATTAAAAGCCTGAACTTTGGATTCAACACACCTGTATTCTAATCCCAGCTGCATCCTGAATAAGTTGTTTACATTTCACTTTGCTCAGTTGTAAATTGGGACTAATATAACAGTTCCTTCTTCCTAGCGTTGTTTTGGGGAGAGAATAACAAAACACACATACCATACTCAGCACAGTGCCGGTCACACGGGAATTGCTCAACAAATCCTATTAATATTTATTCCTATTATTATTTTTATTGTAATTATACACTTCCTTGTAGCGTGTCAACATTTAATTATAACATACACTGTAAACATTTTCTCATATCAATAATGTTCTTCTAAAGTATGAGATTGAATGGTGGCATGGAAAGCCATTGTACGGATAACGTAATTAACAATATAATTTATGTCTTCTTAATCTTATTTTTCTTAGTAAGCAAGAAGAAATGTTATTAAGGCTCCTAAATGCTTAGCCATATGCACCTAACATATGGATTTGTTTTCCCTTCATTTCAATTAGAGAAAAAAGCAGAAATTATTTTTTGCTAGATTACTTTCCTCTATAGATCAGTATAGATTCAGAATAAAGTATATATTTCTTATACTTCTCATGGAGTTTCAATATCCTAATTATCACATGAAACTTTTAATAAATCATTTCATCTCTGAAGTGGTCCTGCCACAGGCTCTTAGCTTTGTAGTTAAAAGTGGGTACAACTTTGCCATTTCCTTTTTTTAAAAAATAAATTTATTTATTTTTGGCTGCGTTGGGTCTTCGAGGCTGTGCGTGGGCTTTCTGTAGTTGTGGTGAGCGGGGGCTACTCTTCGTTGCAGTGCGTGGCCTTCTCACTGCGATGGCTTCTCTTCTTGCGGAGCATGGCTCTAGGAGTGTGGGCTTCAGTAGTTGTGGCACACCTGCTTAGTTGTTCCGCGGTATGTGGGATCTTTGTGGACCAGGGCTTGAACCCATATTCTCTGCACTGGCAGGTGTATTCTTAACCACTTCACCACCAGGGGAGTCCCAGCTCTGCCATTTCAAAGAGAGCTTCAGTGGATGACTTGAAAAGACAATAATCATCTGAGCCCTGTGAAACTGTTTAAACTGCTTAGTAATGATGATCGAGCTGATAATAAGAGAAAAAAAAACAGCTAATATGATTGAGGATTCATTATATGCCAAGCCCTGTTTCAAGCATTTTACATGTATGAATTTATTTATCTTTCCCAAGAACACTTTGAGGTACATACGATATGTCTTCACAGTTAACAGATGACGAAACAGATACTATTTCCTCATCTGTAAAAGACAGATGCTACCGTCCACTGGTGAACATCACAGGGCTGAGTGAAAACGAAATGCAGTAACACTTCAGGATATTATTCACATCTCATGATGTGAATAAGTCAATAATTACAACCTTCATTTTGTGCACAAAAAAGACTTTTTTTTTTAATAGATCTTTGTTGGAGTATAATTGCTTCACAATATACTGTTGTGTTAGTTTCTGCTGCACAACAGGGCGAATCAGCCCTATGCATACACATGTCCCCATATCCCCTCCCTCTTGAGCCTCCCTCCCATCCTCCCCATCCCACTCCTCTAGGTCACCGCAAAGCACCAAGCTGATCTCCCTGTGCTATGCTGCTGCTTCCCACCAGCCAACTATTTTACATTCGGTAGTGTATGTATGTTGATGCTACTCTCACTTTGCCCCAGCTTTGCCCTCCCACCCCATGTCATCAAGTCCATTTTCTATGTCTACCTCTTTATTCCTGCCTTGCAACTACGTTCATCAGTACCATTTTTTCTTTCAGATTCCATAAATATGCGTTAGCATACGGTATTTGTTTTTCTTTTTCTTACTTCACTCTGTACGACAGACTCTAGGTCCATCCACCTCACTACAAATAACTCAATTTCATTTCTTTTTATGACTGAGTAATATTCCATTGTATATATGTGCCACATCTTCTGTATCCATTCATCCGTCGATGGACATTTAGGTTGGTTCCATGTCCTGGCTATTGTAAATAGTGCTGCAATGAAAATTGTAATGCATGTCTATTTTTGAATTATGGTTTTCTCAGAGTATGTGCCCAGTAGTGGGATTGCTGGGTCATACGGTAGTTCTATTTTTAGTTTTTTAAGGAACCTCCATACTGTTCCCCATAGTAGTTGTATCAATTTACATTCCCATCAACAGTGTAGGAGGGTTCCCTTTACACCACACCCTTTCCAGCATTGATCGTTTCTAGCTTTTGTGATAATGGCCATTCTGACTGGCATGAGGTGATACCTCATTGTAGTTCTGATTTGCATTTCTCTAAAAATTAGTGATGTTGAGCATATTTTCATGTGCATTTTTGCCATCTGTATGTCTTCCTTGGTGAAATGCCTATTTAGGTTTTCTGCTCATTTTTAAACTGGATTGGTTTTTTTTTGATATTGAGCTCCATGAGCTGTTTGCATATTTTGGAGATTAATCCTTTGTCAGTTGTTTCATTTGCAAATATCTTCTCCCGTTCTGAGGGTTGTCATTTTTTTTTCTTTTTTTTTAAGGAGATATTGGGGGTAGGAGTTTATTTTTGCTGTGTTGGGTCTTCATTTCTGTGCGAGGGCTTTCTCTAGTTGTGGCAAGCGGGAGCCACTCTTCATCACAGTGCGCGGGTCTCTATCGCAGCCTTCTCTTGTTCCGGAGCACAGGCTCCAGACACGCAGGCTCAGTAGTTGTGGCTCACGGGCCTAGTTGCTCCACAGCATGTGGGATCCTCCAAGACCAGGTCTCAAACCCATGTCTCCTGCATTAGCAGGCAGATTCTCAACCACTGCGCCACCACGGAAGCCCCTGACGGTTGTCTTTTTGTCTTATGGTTTCTTTGCTGTGTAAAAGCTTTTAAGTTTAATTAGGTCCCATTTGTTTATTTTTGTTTTTATTTGTTACTCTAGGGGGTGGGTCAAAAAATATCTTGCTGGGGCTTCCCTGGTGGCGCAGTGGTTGAGAGTCTGCCTGCTAATGCAGGGGACGCAGATTCGTGCCCCGGTCCAGGAGGACCCTGCCTGCCGCGGAGCGGCTGGGCCCGTGGGCCATGGCTGCTGAGCCTGCGCATCCGGAGCCTGTGCTCCGCAACGGGAGAGGCCACAGTGGTGAGAGGCCTGCATACCGCAAAAAAAAAAATCTTCCTGTGGTTTACGTCAAAGAGTGTTTTTCCTATGTTTTCCTCTAAAAGTTTTATAGTGTCTGGTCTTACATTTAGATCTTTAATCCATTTGGAGTTTATTTTTGTGTATGGTGTTAGGTACTGTTCTAATTTCATTCTTTTACATGTAGCTGTCCAGTTTTCCCAGTACCACTTATTGAAGAGGCTGTCTTTTCTCGATTGTATGTTCTTGCCTCCTTTGTTGTAAATTAGGTGCCCATATGTGCATGCGTTTAACTCTGGGCATTCTATCCTGCACCATTGATCTATATTTCTGTTTTTGTGCCACTACCATACTGTCTTGGTTACTGTAGCTTTGTGGTATAGTTTGAAGTCAGGGAACCTGATTCCTCCAGCTCCATCTTTCTTTCTCATGATTGCTTTGGCTATTCAGGATCTTTTATGTTTCCATACGAATTATAAAATTTTTTGTTCTAATTCTGTGAAGAATGCCATTGGTAGTTTGATAGGGATTGCACTGAATCTGTAGACTGCTTTGGGTAATATAGTCATTTTTACAATATTGATTCTTCCAATCCAAGAACATGGTATATTTCTTCATCTGTTTATGTCATCTTTGATTTCTTTCATCAGTGTTTTATAGTTCTGTTAGTACAAGTCTTTCACCTCCTTAGGTAGGTTTATTCTTAGGTATTTTATTCTTTTTGTTGCAATGGTAAATGGGAGTGTTTCCTTAATTTCTCTTTCTGATTTTTTGTTGTTGGTATATAGGAATGCCAGAGATTTCTGTGCATTAATTTTGTATCCTGCAACCTTACCAAATTCATTGACTAGTTCTAGTAGTTTTCTGGTAGCATCTTTAGGATTTTCTATGTATAGTATAATGTCATCAGCAAATAGTGACAGTTTTACTTCTTTTCCAATTTGTACTCCTTTTCTTTTTCTTCTCTGATTGCTGTGTCTAGGACTTCCAAAACTATGTTGAATAATAGGTGAGAGTTGACATGCTTGTCTTGTTCCTGATCTTAGTGGAAATGCTTTCAGTTTTTCACCAGAGTATGATGCTTGCTGTAGGTTTGTCATATATGGCCTTTGTTATGTTGAGGTAGGTTCCCTCTATGCCCACTTTCTGGAGAGTTTTTATCATAAATGGGTGTTGAGTTTTGTCAAAAGCTTTTTCTGCATCTATTGAGATGATCATATGGTTTTTATTCCTTAATTTGTTAATGTGGTGTATCACACAGATTGATTTGCGTATACTGAATAATCCTTGCACCCCTGGGATAAATCCAACTTGATCATGGTATATGATCCTTTTAATGTGCTGTTGGCCTCTGTTTGCTAGTATTTTGTTCAGGATTTTTGCATCTATGTTCATCAGTGATATTGGTCTATAATTTTCTTTTTTGTGATATCTTTTTCTGGTTTTGGCATCAGGGTAATGGAGGCTTCACAGAATGAATTTGGGAGTGTTTCTCCCTCTGCAATTTTTTGGAAGAGTTTGAGAAGGATCGGTGTTAGCTTTTCTCTAAATGTTTGATAGAATTTGCCTGTGAAGCCATCTGGTCCTGGGCTTTTGTTTGTTGGAAGATTTTTAATTACGGTTTCAATTTCCTAACTTGTGATAGGTCTGTTTATATTTTCTAATTCTTCCTGGTTCAGATTGGAAAATTGTACCTTTCCAAGAATTTGTCCATTTCTTTGTGGTTGTCCATTTTATTGGCATATAGTTGTTTGTAGTAGTCTCTTATAATCCTTTGTATTTCTGCAGTGTCGGTTGTGATTTCTCCTTTTTCATTTCTAATTTTATTGATTTGAGTCCTCTCCCTTTTTTTCTTGATGAGTCTAGCTAAGGGTTTATCAACTTTGTTTATCTTCTCAAAGAACCAGCTTTTAGTTTTACTGACCTTTGCCACTGTTTTCTTCATTTCTACTTCATTTATTTCTGCTCTGATCTTTATGAATTCTTTCCTTCTACTGACTTTGGGTTTTCTTTGTTCTTCTTTCTCTAGTTGTTTTAAGTATAGGGTTAGATTGTTTATTTGAGATTTTTCTTGTTTCTTGAGGTGAGACTGAATCGCTAAAAACTTCCCTCTTAGAACTGTTTTTGCTGCATCGCATAGGTTTTAGGTCGTCTTGTTTTCATTGTCATTTGTTTCTATGTACTTTTTTATTTCTTCTTTGATTTCTTCAGTGATCTCTTGGTTATTTAGTAGCGCACTGTTTAGCCACCATGTATTTGTGTTTTTTACAGTTTTTTTCCTGCAATTGATTTCCAGCCTCACAGTGCTGTGTTCAGAAAAGATGCTTGATATGATTTCAACTTTCTTAAATTTTCCGAGGCTTGATTTGTGACCCAAGATGTGATCTATCCTGGAGAATGTTCCATGAGCACTTGAGAAGAAAGTGTATTCTGCCACTTTTGGGGGGAATGTTCTATAAATATCAATTAGATCTATCTGGTCTATTGTGTCATTTAAAGCTTGTATTTCCCTATTTATTTTCTGTTTGGATGATCTGTCCATTGGTGTAAGTGGGCTGTTAAAGTCCCCTACTATTATTATGTTACTGTTGATTTCTCCTTTCATGGTTGTTAGCATTTGCCTTATGTATTGAGGTGTTCCCACGTTGGGTGCATAAACATTTATAACTGTTATATCTTCTTCCTGGATTGATTCTTTTATCATTATGTAGTGTCCCTCCTTATACCTTTTAACAGTCTTTATTTTAAACTCTATTTTATCTGATGTATTGCTACTCCAGCTTTCTTTTGATTTCCATTTGCATGGAATATCTTTTCCATCCCTTCACTTTCAGTCTGTTTGTGTCCCTAGGTCTGAAGTGGGTCTCTTGTAGACAGCATATTTATAGGTCTTGTTTTTGTATCCATTCAGTCTGTGTCTTTTGGTTGGGGCATTTAATCCACTTACATTCAAGGTTATTATCAATATGTATGTTCCTATTACTATTTTCTTCATTCTTTTGGGTTTGTTTTTGTGGATGTTTTTCTTCTCTTGTGTTTCCCCCTTAGAGAAGTTTCTTTAGCATTTGTTGTAAAACTGGTTTTGTGGTACTGAATTCTCTTAGCTTTTGCTTGTCTGAAAAGCTTTTGACTTCTGCATCAAATCTGAATGAGATCCTTGCTGGGTAGAGTAATCTTGGTTGTACGTTTTTCTCTTTCATCACTTTAAGTATATCCTTCCACTCTCTTCTGGCCTGCAGAGCTTCCACTGAAAAATCAGCTGATAACCTTACGGGGATTCCTTTGTATGTTATTTTTTGTTGTTCCCTTGCTGCTTTTAATATTTTTTGTTTGAATTCATTTTTTGTTAGTTTGATTAATATGTGTCTTGGCGTGATTTTCCTAGGGTTTATCCTGTATGGGTCTCTCTGTGCTTCCTGGACTTGGTGACTATTTCCTTTCCCATGTTAGGGAAGTTTTCCACTATAATCTCTTCAAATATTTTCTCAGACCCTTTCCTTTTCTCTTGTTCTTCAGAGACCCATACAGTTCGAATGTTGGTGCATTTAGTGTTGTCCCAGAGGTATCTGAGATTGTCTTCAATTCTTTTCATTCTTTATTCTGCTCCTCAGCAGTTATTTCCACCATTTTGCCTTCCAGCTCACTTGTCTTCTACCTCAGTTATCCTGTTATTGATTCCTTCTAGTTTTTCATTTCCGTTATTGTTGTTCATCTCTGTTTGTTCTTTAGTACTTCTAGATCTTTGTTAATCATTTCTTGTATTTTCTCAATCCATGCTTCCATTCTATTTCTGAGATTCTGGATCATCTTTGCTATCATTACTGTGAATTCTTTTTCAGGTAGATTGCCTATTTCCTCTTCATTTATTTGGTCTTGTAGGTTTTTACCTTGCTCCTTCATCTGTGACATATTCTTTTGCCGTCTCTTTTTTTTTATGAGTGGGATTGTGTTCCTGTTTTACCGGTTGTTTGGCCTGAGGCTTCCAACATTGTAGTTTGTAGGCTATTGGGTAGATCTGGGTCTTGGTGCTGAGATGAGGAACTCTGTGAGACCTCACCCCAATGAATATTCCCTGGGGTCTGAGGTTCTCTCCTGGTCCAGTGGTTCAGATTCAGACCTCCCACAGCAGGAGCTTCCGCCCAACCCCAGGCTCACGAATCAAGATCCCACAAGCTGTGTGGGGTTGCCAGAAACAAAAACAAAACAAAAAAAAGAGAACAATAAAAAGGTAAAAAATAAAATTAGACTAGGAAACTAACAGATATGTTAGAAAGAAGGTAAAAATAAACATGAAGATAAATCAACAACCAGAAGCTACATCAGTACCACAATACTGAAAAAGAGGAGGCGGGAAAAGGGAAAAAAAACAAAAATGGCGGGGCAGAAAGGCCTTGGCTGTGGAGAGCAGGGCCTAAGCAATGGTGAGGCTTGGGAGGTAGGCGGGGCCAATGCTCAGGACCCACAGGGCTGGAAAAAGCCCTGGGGGCTGTGGAGGGTGGGGCTTAGGCTGAAGGAAGAGATGGGACCCAGGCATGCCCCCCACCCCTGGTCTCAGAGGGCCAGGGACTCACCTAGAAGCCCAGCAGGCTTCCTGGGCTTGAGTGGGTGGGTCAAATGCCCTCCTCTCCTCTCCTGCTCCTCCAGTCTGGGATCTGGGAGAGCCCCTCCCACCTTCCCCGGCCTCCATCCTATACCTGCAGGACCAATGTGGCTGGTGGGGGGGTAAAGGGGGGTCTTTGAGGGCAGGGGACCGGCCTGGGAGCTCAGCAGGCTCCCCATGCCCTAGTGGGCAGGGCAATCGCCCTCTGCTCCTCTGCAGGTCCTCCTGAAGGGCCCCTCCCACCTGCCTCTCCTGACTCCCTGGCCTCAGGAGCGCTGATCTTGTCTGGCCGCCACTTCTCCTCCCGCCTCGGCCCCCCTGCGTCTTAGTGGTTCACTCTGGGATTCCTCCCATCTCCTTGGGGGTCAGAGTCCCCCACCAGCGACCAGCTGGTGCCCTAGTTGGGGGGAGATGCTAACTCCACATCTTCCCACACTGCCATCTTGACTCCTCCCCCAGACATGTTTTTGACCTGGTAAAGACCAAGTTGTGGCTTACACTTAAGTGTCTCATGGCTCCCAAGTCCCAGGATGTTTTTGGCAGACACACACTCTCACGTTTCATAGGTTTCTCTCCTTCACAAATCAATAAATCCTTTACCAAGTGGAGGAACTCATGCCCTTATGTCAGCAAATAATTAAGAAATAGTGTGGGTTTTGTAGAAAGAATAAGTTACCTGAATAAAAATGATTTTCAGTGATAAAAATGATACATGAGCTTTATAAAATGTCTAACACAATGATGAAACATAAAGAAGAAAAAAAAATCACATCTCTGTAGCCTAGAGGGGACTGTTGATAACATTCTGATGATTAGCCTGTCAATCGTACAGTTACCCACACCCAGCCACACACTGTACTGACACGGAATTCTTCAGTTCTGTAATATGGTTCTCATGCAATAATATTAATTTATTAATTTAATGTTGAGGCTAATTAATATTAATTAAATCAAATGTAAATCTATACCGGTTTTTTTTTTTTATTTTTTTTTTTGCGGTACGTGGGCCTCTCACTGTTGTGGCCTCTCCCGTTGCGGAGCACAGGCTCAGCGGCCATGGCTCATGGGCCCAGCCGCTCCGTGGCATGTGGGATCTTCCCAGACTGGGGCACAAACCCGTGTCCCCTGCATCGGCAGGCGGACTCTCAACCACTGGGCCACCAGGGAAGCCCCTTTACCTTTAATTAATTTATTTTTGCTGCATCGTGTCTTCGTTGCTGCACGCGGGCTTTCTCTAGTTGCAGCAAGCGGGGGCTACTCTTCATTGAGGTTTGTGGTCTTCTCATTGCAGTGGCTTCTCCTGCTGTAGAGCATGGGCTCTAGGCATGTGGGCTTCAGTACTGTGGCACGCAGGCTCAGTAGTTGTGGCGCAAGGACTTAGTTGCTCCACAGCATGTGGGATCTTCCCAGACCCAGGCTCTAACCTGTGTCCCCTGCATTGGCAGGTGGATTCCTAACCACTGTGCCACCAGGGAAGCCCCTATACCATTGTTTTTAATATCTGTATAGTTCAGTTAACCACAATTTATTTAACCAGCCTCCTAGTTGACGGACATTAAGCAATTTTCCTTTTTTAAAATATCATAAAAAATTTGGTAAACCACTTTGACATAATCCTTTGTATACACTCATCTGATTACCTCCTTAGTGTAAACTCCTAGAAGTGCAGTTGCACAAAGAGTATACACATTTTACATTTGAATTCATGATTTGGGTCTTAATATCTACATAACTGGTCTTCCCAAAGATAACTGGTCTTCCCAAAGATAATGTAGGAGAGCTTCCACTTCATCCTGGTTTTTGGTAAACAGCAGAGAGTTAACACAGCTGTAAAACATTTTAGTACAATTTTCCAAGGTAAACAAGGTCAGAGGGCATAAATGCCAACATCCCTGAGGAGTACACTCATTCCTCTCTGTGCCACTCCTCTCCGGCTCATGTCTCCTCTGAGAGAATAACAGTTTGCAGTTTGGATTAATTCAATAGCCTGACTCTGAAATACTGTTTCTAGCACGTGCACAGAGTCATACTGGGATCCCAGGACAATACAATTGACGGATATCATTGCACTCTAGGAAGAAACTACCCCTGCTGATTGATGACACTTAAAACCTAAAAAAAAAAAAAAAAAAAAAAATTCCAGTTTGCTGCTGTGAGGTGTCTTATGTATTAGCACTGTCATCTTTGTTTCTAGGAAGAACCAGTCAGTTATTCTCAGACTATTCACTGTGACATCTAGGATGGAAATAAAATCTCCATGGATCGCCTCAGAAATGTGGCTCTGCAAGTATACAGACAAGTATTATTTCCTTATTATAAGCAAAGGAAAAAAAGCACCACACCCCACGGCCTTATGGATGCCTTAAATTTTAGAATGAATCAAATATTACTTCAAAGTCTCTCTCGCTTTATTAACTCAGTATCACTGTATAAAAAGCGAAATTCTCATTGATTCTCCACTCTGGGGTGACACACAGCACAGATGTACTAAGGACACGTGGGTGAAGAACATTTTTTATTTGACACGCACTATCATTGCATTTAAATTACATTCACCCTTTGGTGTCCAGGCATGAGAAGAATATCAATGGCATTTGAAATGTTCCAAAAGCTGAAGAGCTGAAAAATTTTAATCTCCAAATTGTGTGTTTACTTAAGAGATTAATTCAGTGGTTTAGTATCATATAACAAGCCAGTAAATTTTGACAGTGGAAGAAAAATCAGTGACACTATTTTGAAATACAAATATAGCATTTTTATTGTTTACAAATTTTCACTCTGGCACAGTCCTTGGTGGTAAATATCCTTCTCCCTTGACACTCTCTTAGGGGAAGCACAATGGGCTTCTATAAAATTGCAAATGATGAGCATACAGAGAAAAGAATAAAGGGGAAGAAAATTCAAATTCTGGGAGGTTGGGAAGCAATAAGCAACCTGTCCCTTTCAATTTCACCAGAAAAATGCATTTTGTCTTCCAAATACAGGTTCACAGCACTTCTGAGTTCACAGGGTGCCCCAGCAAAGGCTTATAGGGAGGAATGAAAACATCCTTCCCTCTGCTTGCTCCCAGGTGGATATTTCAAGAGAAACTAATGACACTGCATTCGTAAAGCACTTTACAATTTTTAAAGTACGTTCACTTATCTCATTTGGCCCTTGTATAGGAGGGGGGCAGGTGGGTGGTTATTAATAGCTCAGTTTTATCAGAAAAGAAAAATTAAGCTCAGAAAACCTGCCCAAAGTATCATGAGAAATATAGCCTAGACAATGCTTGGCACATAGTAAGCCTCCCATTAATTAGAGCTGCTATTATTATTATTATCATTATTATTACTACCACCACAGACGGCCTTAACAAGACTTCAGCCGGTGGTGGACTCTCAAACGTTCCTGTTTCCCCAGCCAGCTTTTTAATGCATATTTCAGAAAGATGCTGAAAAATCAATAGGACCTTCTATTGTATTTATAAGTATATCCTATACCTGATACTCAAGTCTTATTATAAACAGAATACAATGGAATTATTTAACCCATGATAAACCATAGTCACCACCTAACTCATGCTATTTTGAAGAAAACACAGTGGAAAATTGTCTCAAATTAAATGACTTGGTCACAAGAATTAATACTAAAATATTTTATTGTTTAAAATATCTTTATTTAAAAAACATATCATATTATCAGAGCATTTCCCACAGCTTTATTTTATAGATTGGGTGTTTATTTATTTATTTATTTGGCCATGCCGAAGGCAAGTGGGATCTTAGTTCCGCGACCAGGGATCCAACTGGTGTCCCTTACATTGGAAGCACAGAGTCTTAACCACTGGACCTCCAGGGAGGTCCCTGGGTGTTTATTCTTGAAAAGTAACACAGTAATAGTTTTCATCTCATTCTAGGGCACATTTATTTCCAATTATTCTAGTATAATAAGTATAATATGTAGAAAATTTTAGGTAATGTTACGTAGAAAATGTGATAAATATTTTTCCATTTTTGCTTATATCCCAGACTTACTGTGAACTTCAAAGAAAATATTTATAAAAATACTTTGAAAAGCCAAAATTGCATCTTAAAAACTGATAATAAAAAGTAATAATACCTATAAGAAGTATTAATTATCTAGTAATAGGTAATGGTAATAATTATCTTTGTAATTACTTTTACAATAATAGGTAAGGGTTAAGTGCATATGTAAAGTACATGTTTTACATGAGTCATCACATCCTCTTTTTATAACAATTCTATGGAATAAGGACTGTTATTAACCTCTTCTTACAGATGGGAAAACCAAAGTTCAGAGAACTGTAATAACTTATCAAGCTAGCTAGTGGCAGAGCTAGGAGGCAGGCTTAACTCCCAAGTCCCTGCTCTTTTTTCCCTAAATTTATTATTAATTTTCACACATTCACCAAAGGTGAAAAAAACACAATGAACACTCATTTGCTAATCACAAAGATTTAACACTTTTCAACTTTATTGTCTTCATTTCCCTCCCATCCTCCCTTTCCTCTCTCTCTCTCTAGACTGTTTCAAGGTAAATTCTAGGCAGCATACGCTTCACTCACAAATACTCCAGTTGGCATCTTCTAAGAATAAGGACATCCTCCTACACAAACAAAATACCATAATCAAACCTAAGGTGATGATCAATAATTTCCTAGTATCATCTCATACTCAGTTTATATTAAAATCTCCTGAATTATCCCCCAAATGACTATATTTTTCAAACACAAATCAAGTTTCATACTTTGTCTTTGGTTGTTATGTCTTTTTATTCTAGGCCACTTTCTTCCAACAATGTTTTTAGTGACATTGACTTTTTGAAAGACTGAGTTGTTTTGCTGAAGATCCCCCATTATGCATTTGTGAGATTGTTTCCTTGTAGTTCCTGTAATCTTTTCTTCTATTCTCTAAATTTTCACTAAAGCACCCTTTGTTGGTAAATGTCACAAATTCTTAACTAAAAAGTACAGGTGTAAATAAATAGTGAAACAATCCCTATCTTTAATTCTATTGTGAATGAATAATGTTTGTCCTGATGGTAGAATAGTTATTAGGGGCTCAGTTTAAAGGAGAGATAGAAGAATGAAGACATTCCACACTTAGAACTCCTTTTGGTGTAAAAAGCTGATGTCTGACATTTTTAGATTTGGCTACGATTTCACCCACATGCACGAATTCTGGGAAGATTTAAGTGCTTGTCTTTTGGGGAACTTTGCCAAACACACTTAAAAATCCTATTGCTTCTGCCAATTATGGCAAGTCTGGCTATATAGAGAAATCGTGGAGTTCAGTCCTACTCAGAAAGACCCAGAAGAGTCTCTGAGCTGCTCTCCACTACTAACCTGCTATTTTTACAAAACTGAACTTCTATTTGGACTTTATTCCATTGGCAACATTTAATTAACTGCAATATCCTGGCCCTACTAAATCTGGACTCTCATGAAACAAGGAAAAAGGTAACACCAACTCGCTTTGTAGCATGTTGCAAAAGTGTAAGAATAAGTATGTGACGAAAAAGATGGCTGGTCTCAGTCTTTAGCTTATAGGAAGGTGAGAACACACGAGGTGGGAGGAATTGGACTCAGCCTTAGAGTCAGGACCTGGGACAAAGCTGGAGACAATGTGTGATACTCACCAGGAGGTGGGTCTTTGAGGGACAAGAGGCCTGAGAAGACAACATAAGCATGGTCTGCGCTAGAAGGACTGGGGCTGTTAGGACATAGGGGCAACTACCCATGCGAAGAAGAGAGAGAGACATCATACACACAAAATCTCCTCTTAAGATATGCCTTGAAGACCAAAATTCCAAAACACAGGAGGAAAAGGAACACTGAGACACCCAACCAAACAATTGCGAGAAGACTTCACTCCATTACAAGTGAAAATGATGAAGAAATCTGTAACCATAGCAACATGGGTGGACCTAAAGATTGTCATACTGAGTGAAGTAAGTCAGAGAGAAAAAGACAAATATGTATCACTTATATGTGGAATCTAAAAAAATGGTACAAATGAACCTACTTACAAAACAGAAATAGAGTCACAGACATAGAAAACAAACTTATGGTTACCGAAGTGGGAAGAGGGGTGGGGCGGGAGGGATAAACTGGGAGAATTGGGATTGACGTATACACATTACTATATATAAAATAGATAACTAGTAAGACCCTACCGTATAGCACAGGGAACTCTACTCAATACTCTGTAATGACCTATATGGGAACAGAATGTAAAAAAGAGTGGGTATGTATACGTATAATTGATTTACTTTGCTGTACAGCAGAAACTAACACAACATTGTAAAATCAACTACACTCCAATAAAAATTCATTTAAAAAAAGAAATCTGTAACCAATGTTAAAATAATTGTTGAGGATTTCCTAAGAAAATAACATCCAGAAAAAAGAACAAGAAAGTATGAAACAAAAACAGAGGAATGGGAAATGGAACAATAAAAGGATTTGAAAAGCTAGAAATCCTGCAGGTGAAAAATACAGCATTGAAATAAAAACGAGAACATAAATAAATTGACAGTACTGAAGATTTCACAGAAAATGCAGCACTGGGAGATCAAGAGACAAATACCAGTCCTGGATTGGTGGCATAACAATCTCAAGATTCCTAGGTTCTGCCTCTGTTCATTTTGGTTTGGTAGGTTTGGGATGAAGCTTGGAAGTTTGTATCATAAAAAGTTCCTCATTTTTCCTGTTGAACTGCCAATATTGGAAATAAAGGGAAACCACTAAAGAAGTTTAACCATAGGGATAACATGGTCAAATATGTATTTTATATAGTTTATTCTGCACCCTGAATGGAAAATGAATTTGTGGGAGTTAAAAGCAGAGGGGACAAACCAATTAGAACACTACTGAAATCACGCAGACAAGAGATACTGAAGATTTACCTTAAACTAAATATAGTATTAGGTCGAGACAAGCCAGCCTTGCATTCAATAAATCGTTCTCAAACTTTAACTCATATCAAAATCACCTGAAGGGCTTGTTAACACACAGATTTCTGGGTCCCACCCCTAGAGTTTCTGATTCTGTAGCTCTGGGATGGGACCCATGAATCTGCATTTCCAATAAATTCCCAGGTGGTACTGACGCTGATGACTGTGGGAATGACACTTCAGAATCAAGTATAGTGAATATCTGCTGTTTTTTCCTGCCTCTTTTTCCAGTTACAACCTCTGATTTTTGGCTCCAACGAACAGTTTATCCACCATTGGATACAGTCATGGAGGGACTGTCAATCAAGGTGTCTCACCCTTCTTTTACCTCAGCTAGGCTCATCAGCTATGCTGTTTTATTCTGGGATTTGATTCCAGACTGAAAGCAGCTGATTTTTTTCATCATCTTGGCCACTTCTCACAGAGAATGCCCATTAGTTTCTGCTCTGGTTCCTTCCCCAAGACCAATTCTTCAGCTTTCATTCAAAATCACCCTGTATCTTTCTATTTTTCTTACCTGTTTGTTTAACAAGTTATTAGTTTTGCTTAAGTTGGCCAGAGTTTTACTGTTGCTTGCAACCAAAGACCCCAACTGACACCTAGGGAGTCAGGGAGTGAGGGAAGCTTGGTAGGGTGACTGCATTAGTTTCCTGTGGCTGCTGTATCAAATTACTACAAACTTGGTGGCTTAAAATAACAGAAATTTATTCTCTCACAGTTCTGGAAGCCAGAAGTCCAAGATCAATACCACTGAGAAGAAAGCACAGTTTAAGCAAGGTCATGCTCCTTCTGGAGGCTCTAAGGGAGAGTCCATTCCTTGCCTCTTCCAGCTTCTGGTGGCTGCTGGCATTCCTTGACTTGTGGCCTCATCAGTCTAATCTCTATCACAATGGTAACATTGACTCTTCTGTGTTTGTTATCTCCCCTGCCTCAGTCTTGTAAGGACACTTGCTAGAGCCCACCTGGAAAATCCAGGATAATATTCTCAC
Source organism: Tursiops truncatus (assembly GCF_011762595.2). Lineage (NCBI taxonomy): Eukaryota > Metazoa > Chordata > Mammalia > Artiodactyla > Delphinidae > Tursiops > Tursiops truncatus. Next base: position 82,158,583 of record NC_047043.1, on the reverse strand, counting down.
CTCTAGATCCTTAATTTAATCACTTTGGCAAATATCCTTTTTCTAAATAAGGTAAATTTACAGGTTCCAGGGATTAGAATCTAGATATTTTGGGTGGGAGCACCATTTTTCAGCCTACCACTGTGACCAAGGATTATCCTGGTTTTAGCACTGAAAGTCTTGCACTCCAGATCTCCTTCAGTCCCAAACAAACTTGGACTTGTTTGCTCCTGAGACTCTCCTTGTGCTAGCAATGAAGGTAGGGTGACCTAAGTCTCTGTTTACCTGGAATTTTGTGAGTTTTAGTGCTAAAAGTCCCACCTTCCAGGCAACCTCTCAGTTCCAGGCAAACAGGGTTGGTTGGGCACTCTCACTGAGATTCTCAGTTTCAGAGCACCAGCCCAGGAAGAGTTGTCCCCTTTAAACTCTTTCCTAGAGTAGAGACTACTACCAAATATTTGGAACACAGGCCTCAGGCAAACTGAGCCCAGAGAGATTATCAACAGAATAATGAATTGAGTAGATTGCTCTCTACTACCACTGGTAAAACTTGAAAGCAAGATTTATTTCTCAAGAAAGACAAAGGAGAAAGACTTTATAGGATGATTTTCAATAAATGGTAATCAGCTGATTTGAAATATTCCTAAAAAGAAGGCAAAAGAAATGGGTAAACTACTGCATGTACAATTCGAGGCAAGTTTACAGACTTGTTTCTCTAGATGTGGGCTCCTGCCTACCGGAGCCACAGTCAACCATGGGGACTTAATTAGAATGCTGGTTCTTGGGCCTCTGAATTTATGATTCAGACTCTTTGGGGCTGAGGTTCACAAATCTGAATTTTAAATCATCATCATAAGTATGTTTCATGTACACCTGTATGGACAGACAGGTGTCCCCCAATGATTTCCTGCGTTGGGGTGTCCACAGCTTTGTGTAATCTCCTCCTTTTGGGTGCTGGCAGGACCAGTGACTTGCTTCTAACCAGTAGAATAGGGTAAAGCTGATGGTATGTTGCTCCCATGATGATGTTACATTATATACCACATGTTAGAAGGAGGGGGAACTCTCCCTCATGAGAGGCTTTCTGGCAAGAATGATGGCAGTCTCTAGATACTGAGAGGGGTCCCTGACTGACAGCCCCTAAGAAAACCAATTATTTCAATCCTACGCATGCAAGAAGATGAATTCTGCTAACAACCTAAGGAAGCGTGGAGGAAACTCTTTCGCCAGCGAAGCCTCCAGATCAGAATGAAGCCCCAGCTCATGCTGAGATTTTAGACTGCTGAAACTCAGGATTCCTGACCCAGAAACTGTGATAATAAACATGTATTGTTTCAGGCTGCTAAATTGGTGGTAGTTTGTTACTCTGCAAAAGATAACCAGCTAATACAACACCTAAAACTTGAGAACAGTGGCACGGTGGTAGAGGCACAGGCTCTGGAAAAGACAGACCTGCTTTAAATCCTAGGTCTGCCACTTCTCAGCCTTGTGACCTTGGACAATAGCAAAACCTCTTTAGGCTTCAGTTTCCTCATTTGTCATTGTGAGGGTCCAGTGAGGTAAGACCCGCCTAGCCTGAGCACAGGGCCAGCCACCCAGTAAGAGTCTAGCACATTCAATTACCTTCTTTATAAAAACTAGTCCAAAGTCTAACCTAGTCTAACAATGTAGACCATCAAAAACAGTTCCTCAGAGTGAAATTGGGAGTCCCTTCAGCAGGTATTTTTAGGATTGTCAAAACAGGCAGAGCAATAAGATCATTTAAGGTGCAACCAGATACCAACTGTCTACCCAACTGAGTGATTAGCAGCCACCACTAGTATCACTTCTTAGACCAGATGCTAGGATGGGAACACAATGGATGATTGATTTGATTTGAAGTGGGGAGGATGGAAAGCATTCAAAAGGCAAGTGTGTGAATAGACTAAATATAGGCAGTTCTGTAATTCTTGGCTGTGGTTCTTCCCAAAGGTAAAACAACCAACTCCTGAATGTTTTGAGAATTCCAAGTACCTCAAGTATAGGTCATTGGGCACTGGATGGCCTAGAAGCACAAATTATGCATTGCAGGTTAGGTGTCTAGGGAGACAGATTCTGAAAAGATAGAGGTAGGAAGCTTATTAGGGAGTGCTCTCGGGATCAGCTGTGTTCAGGGGGTGAGTGCAACAGAATGGGCAAAGGAGAAATCAAGCTGCAACTGCAATTTAAATCAAAAATCAAAATGTAATTATAGCTAAGACCTCAGCTCTGGACTCAGATGGCCCTTTAAGTGTCCCAAGATGTGGTGGAGTGTCACAACTTTATCCTCTTGCATCCACCAGTCTTTGGACCCAGGCTGTCCCTGAAAAGGGGCTTGACCTTTGGCAAGGGAAATTCCTCCAACCAAGGGAAATTTCTGGTGTGGGCTGACTATTGAGAGCTGTCAGACAGTAACCCCTAGAGGGAGAGTCAGCGCCACACAGCACACCAACTACTAAAATACACGATGCGTTTCAAACAATGTCTACTACATGGTTGTTGTTATAATTTATTTTTGTTATAGTTCATTTAATGCATGCTGAGCTGCCAAGAGCACACTTTGCACTTAAATGGCAACTGCTTTTATAGTCTAAGGGGAAAAACTTATTGGTTATCTAGTCATCCATTCATTTGTTTTATAAAAAACCCTGAAACCTGTTCATTTTTAAGAATATATAAAATACAAAATGAGGATACTTAAAAACTGAGATGAAAGTAAAAAAGCCAAGGACAGTGGCACAATGTGACAGGCCAATCTAAGTATCCTGCATTTTAAAATTTGTACTACTTAGCACCATTTAGAACTATATATTTATTTGCATGACGATTTATTTAATGCCTGACTCCTCTAGTCCAAAAGTTTCAGAGGACAGAATGCTTTTCTAAGAGGATCTCAAACCTCTAGCATAGTATTTGACATATTAATACTTGAATATTTGTTGAATGAATGCATGCATGAAAAAGGAAACAGAAATGAAGCTAAGAAAAGGGATGTCTTAATAAACTGACATACATGTTATGAGCAGAGTGAAAATTTGAGACCACATTTCCTGACTGCCAATAAAATAAGGGAGGGGTATGACTGATTACACAAATCGGGATCTGTAACATTAAAAGTAAATTGCTGGGCTTCCCTGGTGGTGCAGTGGTTGAGAGTCCGCCTGCCGATGCAGGGGACACGGGTTCATGCCCCGGTCAGGGAAGATCCCACATGCCGCGGAGCGGCTGGGCCCGTGAGCCATGGCCGCCGAGCCTGCGCGTCCGGAGCCTGTGCTCCGCAATGGGAGAGGCCACAACAGTGAGAGGTGTCTGCTCTTCTGGCTTGATCCAAACTACAACTTTAGAATGTCTGGAAGAACAATTGGTCATATTCTCTGGCAACTACCTACAGCCCTCTCAGCCAATGTGTCATACACACTCATATGCTGAAAAGATTTCATAGATGTGCTGTAAAATCGTGTGCCCAATGTCTAGAATGATATTGAGTGTGGTTACGGCAATTGAATGCTGAGCCCAGTGGGTCATAGGACGCCATGTAGAAGGAGGTACAATCTACTGCCAGACCAGAAGAAAGAGAGTGGCTTATGCTCCTCTCTTTCCAAGTTCATAGTCAGTGACTTCATGCTGGTCACTTAAAATCAGCCCTGGTGGGAGTATTTACACCGTGGCAATCAGCAAACCTACAAATAAGGCTTTTATTTTTCCTTCAAAGAGTCAATTTACCTGTACACCACTGCATGTCACTTAAAGTGAAGCCTGGGATGAATCAAGACGGAGCGATAAACGTGTTTCTTCAGTATATAAGGGAGCATACTTAGACCTGACGACAGTTCTACCCAAATTGCAATATAGCACAAAGAAATAAAGCAAGTAGCGTTCTAGACGCTGTAAGATGAGGTTTGCTGTAGTGGCGACAGTGGTGTAACCGTCCATAATTTGTGTAGTGCCATTTTCAGGCTTCTAATTCCCTTTAAGTAGGCTGCCAAAATTGCTCTGCCAGTGAAGTCTCACAGCTCCACTGGACTAAAGAAAGACACAGAGAGAAAACAGTTTAAAAATAGTGAGTAATTCACTAAATGGACATGCCCTCCATGACCAGTCGAAGGTGGGAGACACTAATCCGTGTCCTTCAGTTGGTTCCCCATCCCTCGAGTTCCTCACGAGTGAGAATCATCTTGTCCGGAGGTGTGATTCTGGCATATAAAATGATGTATTTCTCAAACAACATGGCTCCTCAGTGCAAGCCAACTGCTTCATCTGGTGTCGACCACAGAACCAGCCATCTGTTCCAGGGCTGGAAGAAAAACTGCCTGTTGGTCTTAATGATGGATAGAATAACACTGTACCTTATGGTTAACTTAAGGGATTTTTTTTCAAGGGGATTTTGACTTTACACAAATTTTTTTAACCCCTGCAGAAGATGTGATTCCATGTACTAGAAAGCATACAGAGAATACTGAATGGGATCTTAACTGCTGGTCTGGGTGAACTCAGACCTGAATGACTCAGGGGAAACCTAACTGCAGTCTGGGGTCCTTTTAGCATCCTCTTGTTAAAGTTGAGAAAACTCTAGAGGATGTATGGAATGGAAGACAATCCCATCACCACAGAGAAGAGCAGGCGGAATAATCCTCTTAGGCAATCAAAACTGAGGGACCTACTGTGCAGGGTGCCACCCTGATCATCACCAAAACACTGGCATTTCATTACGTAACTGTCAGAGTAAACGTCAAAACACCGTCTCATAGAAAGCAAAGTCAATTTCCTTTAATTTAGCTCCCTGATTGCTTTGCATATGAAGATGCAATATGCAGACATAATCCTGACAGTAGTCTACATTTTCTATCATATACTCATTACACTGGTCTAAATGGAACTTCAAAGTATAGTTGTCAAACAGGCCCATCTACACAAGAGGATTCTGTATCAGTGAAGACAGAAAGTGCTGGCTACAGCCTTTTGGGTACATGGAATAGGAGATACCAAGATTGAGGAGAATTATTTATGTCATAATTTTTACCTTTCACATCTCTTCCTATCTTTTCCACTTGGTTGGCACTATTTAACAGAGAGTAAATGGACAAAATTATGTGCCCAAAATGGCTCTTCACTACCTATCAATTACAACATTGATTTTAATGACTCCTCAGAGTATACATGACTTGATATAAATTTTAGTTACAGAGCTCCCAGACTGATTAACACATTTAAGCCACCAGAGGCTTAATGAGAAAAATACCTAAAAACTTCAATTCAATTTAAAAGTCCATCTCCCCAGCCAATACACTGTCTTTTTGGTGTGGAGTTACCCTGCCTGGTTGTGGATTTGACTGGGTCTGTTGGAGAATATTCATTTAGTATAAAGGAATCTCCTGGGTTCACACAGGGACAGGATTTCCTGTCCCCTTAGAGGAGAAAAAGCAGGCTCAGACGGTGCCATCTGAAATATGACAGCTCTAAAGAAGCTATGAGAACACCACCACCTGTGTTCTAGGGAGGTCAGGAAACTGTTCTTTAAGAACCAGTGGTGAGTGGGCGGGGAGAGGAATAAAAACAAACTTGGCACAAACAATATTTAGCTAATTAAGAGCATTTAGAAATAACAATAGGAATGGCTAACATTTACTGCAGTGGCTTTCAAGCTTTTTGACTATGATTCACAGTGAGAAGTACATTTTACAAGGCAGCTCAGGATGTACAAACATTAATGTGAATACATATAAAACAAACTTACGTTTCATGAAACAATACCTGATACTTTCTATTCAATTCTGTTTTTAGTGCTGGTTATGACCCAATCAGTTGATTTCATGACCCACCAGTGAATCACGGCCTGCAGTCTGAATTACTGATTTATAGCATGCATATGATGAGCAGAGTCATAAAGACCAAGATTAAGGCACGGTGATAAAGTGTGCTCTGGAGTCAGACTCCCTCTATTTGAGTCCTGGCTCTTATGCATACAAGCAAGTTTCTTAACTTCAGTTTTTTCATCTGCAAAGTAAAATTACTACTATGTCAGGAAGTTGTTGTGGAGATTTAATGATACAATACATGAAAAGCTCCTAGAACAGTAGCCAGCACAGAGTAAGCATTCCGTAAGTGTTAGCCCTTTTGTTGATTATCTATGGCCACAATAGTTCTACATAAATTATCCCCAAACTCTAAGGCTAATTAATTTAGTTCATGAGTCTGTGGGGTTCAGATGACTATTGGCTGATCAGCTCTGCTCCCTGGGTTTCACCTACCAACAGAATAGCTTAGTCATGTTCTTATGAAGAACGAGAGAGAGAGCCAGAGCAAGTTCAGTCTCCCAAGCATCATGTCTGCTAACATCCATTGGCCAAAGAAATGAGAAGTCAGAGTGGGAGGTCACTAGAATTGCATGGTAAAGGGCATAGATATAAGGAGGGTTAATAAGTCAGGGCTACTTTTGCCATTAGCCAGAGTTATGATTGTAATACTGGAACCTCTCTCTCTCACTGTGCTATGTGCTTTGCATTAATCAGGTTAAATCTTGACAACAATCCACTGCTATGACAATAAAGGTTCTTGACCGCAAATGACAGAGTGCCCATATTAAATTTCAAGGAAAAGTCTATTTATCTGGGAAATAAACCAGTCAAAGTTATTTAATACGTCTGAGTTATGGTAAGGTTAGCTATGGGGACCCAAATGTGATCTTCGATGCTCTGTCTCCCTCCATTTCTCAGCTCTTTCCCCCTGTGCATTGGATCCACTGTGGAGACAACTTTTCCATGAAACCTCTTGTAGCAATGCCAGGTTTAAATCACTCTTACAGCTTGTGATTTAGATGACCAGCCATCCTGGTGTGTCTAGGATTAAGAGGTTTCCTGGGATGTGGGATATTCACTGCTATAACTGAGTAAGCCCCGGGCAAATACAGATGAATTGGTCCTCCTACTTGCAACCCCAGAGGAAGAGAGGGCATTTTCCTAAATGGATTTGGCAGAAAAGTCCCTTGGTGGACTCCCATTGGCCTGCCGTGGATCATATGATATTCCTGAACTAATGCCAATGGTCAAGAAGATGAAGTCTCTGGCCAAGATTAGGTCATTTTCCAAACCTAAAATGTCGTGGAGTTAACTCTTTCTGAATCTTACGAAAAATCGGTGGACAAGATAGATACCCAAAGGAAAGGATCCAGGATATACAAACAGTGTAAGTCACTGGAGTACTGTTGTTACCATTTTATAGATGAAGAAATAAAATCTCCAAAAAATAGAGTCTCTGAGAGGTTTAGTGACTTTCCAAAGTCACATAACAAAGAGAGTAGCTGAGCCAGGATTTGAACCACGATATTTCTGGCTTTAAAGTCTGCACTCTTTCCACTGCCCAGGCTGTTTGCCTACAGCAATAATAATACAAGTTTTCTGAAAGCCTAATGCAGCACTTAAAAAACAAAACTATACTTATGAAAATAGTGAGAAGCTATAAATACCCTACTTTGCAATTCACTGGGGAAAAACACAGAAACAGAGGCCACTTGCAGGGAATTTCTCCTCAGGAATACTTTTTGCCAAAATATGAACAATTAAATTGTACAAAAAAATAAAAATTGTACAACTTAATTCTTTTTGCTGAAACATGAATAAATGATTGGAAAATTTAAAGGGTTTTTAGGTTGTTTCCTATTTGTACAGAGGTATCAGGAAAATTTTCTCTCCCCGCCCACCGCCATACAGCACTGAGGGAGACTGAGAAAAATTACCATTGGATACACCTGAGCCACCTTCAAGTTCCCATTGGCTCCTGACACTAGAAACCATCTCCTGCCATCCCCTGCCCCCACTCTCCCCTACCTCAGTCCCCAGCAGAGCCATTGGCCACATCCAGCCTCAGTCAATCCCCTCTGAGCACTGAGATACTACGGATCATCCCTATTTGGGGAGCACACAGAAGGAAGGTTCTGTTGCTTAGACTACTTGGAACTAGGACTCTCCACCTCCATTCTTCACGGACATTTCTAGCCTCTCTGCCTGAAATGACTCTCTTGGCCCTTCTGAGAGACGAGCAGCAGCCAGAGCCGACAGCTGGTGGTTTGTGCACCAAAGAGGCTGGCCGCGCTGGAGAAGCACCACGTGGCTTATCCTAACCATGCAGCATTTTGCCAGAATGAAAAATCACCAGGGCTCTACAAAACACGAAGAAAAGAATAAATGCCCTTCATGTCCTCTGCGGATCCTAAAACCACCACTGCTCTGCCCAGCAAAGACTTGAAAGCAGCAGTTGGAGTTAGTGGTCAAAAGACAGAGGGGCCTCCTAAGCTGGATGAAAGGAGTGACAGGTTCCTTTCAGTCTCCACTGCCCTGTACAAAGCCCATCACCCCACTGGCAGCAAAGGAGAAGATAAACAGCTGTGGCTTGAGTGTCTGTCTACTTAAAAGAGCAGAGAATGGTGAGAGAGAGGAGAAATAATTGTCATGGTTATAATGTTAAAAATGATAAAGCAAAGCACGTAAACATTTCACTTCAATGTTTTACCCCTGTGCTTTTATTTAAAAAAAGCCTTTAGTTATTAAAGGCATTGAAAAAATTATAAAAAGTTGGTGAGTCCACAAAAATTCTCCTTAACATGAAAGTTCTATAAAGTGATACAGATCCAAGAGAAAGGAGAAAAACATCTATTGAACACCAGCTTGGTGCCAATCACATTATATTTAGTATGTAATTTAACCTTTAAAACAGCACCATAAAGTAAGTATCTCTAGCATAATTTTATAGATGAGAAACTCAGCTTATACAGGTTAAAAATCCTGCCTAAGAGCACACAGTCAGTAAATTGGGAACTAGAACTTGAACCCATGTCTGTTTGACCATGAAGCCCATGCTCTTGCCTCCAAGCAGACAGCCTCCCAGACAAAAAAACCATTGGGGAAATTATAACAGAAAATGCAACTCAAGAGTCAAGATGATTTGTTATTGCAATGGATGGTTTTCTTTCCTACAGCTTATTTATATTCCTGTTCCTCTGACTGCTAAACAGAACTACGGAGATAAACACAGCGGGCTCAGTTGAGAACATTCTAGAAGGATTTTTATTATGTTTGTTCACTCTTTTGCAAGGAGTTTCTTCAAGACCTTTGCAAAAGTGAGATAACACATGCTGTGGTACAACCATGACTGGTGAGGTAAAAACTACATCATGACCTGAGTCACCAGGACAGACTCTGGGGAACAGGAACTTCCTTCCAACACAATCAGCTTGACCAGTCAGCATTGCAACTGTCAAATATGGGCTACTATTTTTTCTTTGCCAAATCAACGAGTGAGGATCCAAAATATTACTAACAGTGTAGAAATCACCCACCACATGTTATTGCACAAGTAGCGTGAAGACTACCACGGGGATTCCTTCTGTTTGTGACTCGAAGCTGGGAGACATGTCAAAACAGAGGGATAAAAGCTGTCAGAACTCAAGAGCTGATGTTAACCCATCCAGTTACACACCTGCTACAGAGGATAATGGGTCTCATTTCAGGCAAGTAAACATGTCATATTCTCATTAGAGGAAGTAGCAATGGATAATTTGTACCTATAAAGGTAACTGAATGTGTGCATACAATTTCCTTCAGAGCCTGTGCCATGAGTATGCAAAGTCTTAGAACAGAAAGCTATTGCGAATGTTAAAAGGGTCAGATAATTTGGGTCAGATAATTCCCTAATATTAATTCCACTGGGTCACCTTCATTGCTTAGCGGTAATAACATATAACATGCCCTTGAAAACTTACCTAAGACCAGGGATATCCCTTTTACAAAAAATAGAGAGTTTTAAGCATTTTGAGTTTGGACTCTATGGTGTCTGGGGACATGGTGAAAATTTTATAATTCTTGGTTTCCCTAGGACCTGGTATAATGCATGACCAAGGTAGGCTCATAATAAATGTTTCTTGAATGAATGAAACATTTGTGACTGTTTGGTTTGTGTTTCAAAGTTAGCTCAATAAGTGCTGCTTATTTCTGTTTAAATTATTACATCATATTTTGTGTAGTTGCCTCTAAGTGATTTGTAAAATACACCTCTTTCAATGATGTTTCTTATATGTATCTCATATATAAAAGACAACTGCTTTTTTAGTTCGATCTTGAAGGCAAAAACAAGCAAGTTAAGAATGGCACACATACACCATGCCTCCCTTCTGTACTCAGGCATGGCAGACTCTGCCAACACTGATTCCTGCCTGGTTTCAGATCCTTCACAAGTTGGTGAATCCAGGTAGCTACCACCAGTTGGCTGGATTTGGCATAAAAGCTGAACCTACTGATCCTCCTTAATTTAGAATTTCCTTTTGGGATAGATAAATTAGAGATTATCTAAGTGTACATAATAAAACCAATTGGTGAATTTAGATTTCCTACACAAAATGTAATTCTACCAGTGGCACTACAGTTCTATTCCAAGATGGATCTTTTAATTTTGCTGTTTCTTGTACGAACATAAGGTTAGAAGAACTGTGGACTCTGCTTTGACCAGTTTCCTACCTTAGCCTGCTTCCAAGTGGTGCTGGATTCTTAAGCGCCCTTATCCCAGCTCCCTGTGAGTGGGGCATTTCATGAGATATGATAAAGTCTACTGTACAATTTGTTTTTCTAATGGGATTTTAGCAGGCATCATGCAAGAAAAACCTTAAAATGGTCTTGGGCTACTGAACTTGCTCTCACTCTGCTATCACCATGAGATGACAAGAAGTAGTTTCTCAGAGATTAGTTTCAATGTGGAATCTGAAACTACATCAATGAACTTTTTTGTTTCATTAAACTAAGCATTCTGTTTCCTTCCAATCCAGTGGTCTAACTTGAACTTTGAATGGATCTTTTAACCATGTGTGATTTCATAATACCATGGATCAATCATGGAACATACTGGTTCACTGAGTTGCGTAGATCTCCCCAATATTGCACATTTCATTAAAATACCAAAAACCACACGTGTAAATATTACTACCAATCTCATTAGAAAAACTTATGGTATCAAGCTCACAGTGGTGCTTATAAATTTTTTCCAAAATTCTCATTTTCACTTGCAACCTTGAATTTTATCATTGGCAACAAACACTGTTGTTTTCCTTGGAGTGACAGTCTAACTATGTTCATTTTCAAAAAAATGTCTGCCAAATATCCAAGTCTGGATAATCATAGTTTGTCTGTCAGTAGTTTTTCAATCAGCGATCCTGTTCCATGAAGAAAGAAGCTAGTTCAGCTTGTAACTCACACAACTGCACGAGTGCTTTTCCTCAAGACAACCATAGTACTTCATCAAGGACACTCTTAGGTGAAACTGACATTTATTATTTTTATTTTTAAATTATTGCTATTTATTTCTCTGATTGCATGGTAGCAAAGAATGTAATGATTGCTAGAGGTCTGGGGCCACTGCCTTGATTCATGCTACGGCCCATTGCTTTTGCACTGGATATGCAAACGTCAAAACTATTGTTCCAGGACTAAACCATGTAATCCAAAAACTTACTTAAAGTTTGAATATTTTAGCAAATTTTTGTATTTGTTGCTGAGCATTCATCAAATAGATATTATGTAATGATGAGTCGACGCTGATAACACACAAAAGTTAAGCCCAGCTTATCTTTAGATTCATCCATTTACAAGATTTAATGCAATTCTGAAGATGAGATATTAATGCAATCTTTATGCTTGCAGCTAAATTTGGTAATCAGTGAGTTAACTGTATCGTTGGAAAATGGCACTGCTGCTATTCTTTTTACTGACTTTTCAGGCAGCTGGCATTCAGCAATGTCAACTGCAGAGGATTTATTCATTTACCAGCTGTTGTTTGTACTTCTCTGACCAATGAAATACTTACCCTATAAGATGCTTCAATAGCTGTTTCATTTCTAGTTTAAAAATCTGTAACAAACAACTTTTGACTTTTAAAGAACTCATCACATCTATGCTTAAAATTTTCAATTCCTTTTTCTTCAAACTTTTAATGATTGCTCTCAAAGTGATGTCTCAACTGGCAGCAAAATACTATTTGAAAATGTTCTGTTGTACAATCCACAATAAGGTAAACTGTTAACATCTATAAATATGGCTCCCCTCATCCTCATCCTTCTTCTTGTCCCACCATCCCATTTAATTAAAAGTTCCACAAAGGTGGAAAACTTCATATTTATCTGTGTATATCCCAGCATTTAGTAACCAGAGCAAACTGATACTCAGTAACAGATTTGTTGCATTGGATTCAAGATTTGGTGATAAAGGATTGCTTCTATACACTGATGTGAAAATTAAGCCTCAATTAAAGTGACAATATTTTGCTGCAGATTGTGTGAAATAACTTGACTTCACCCAGTTTAATCTTTGGCCATAACACACAGTCTTTCTGTTTTGTTTTTAGTAAAAATAATTCCAGTTACCGATGAGAGAATCCTGGTTCAATGTCGCTTAAGACACAAGTGAGTTCACTGGGCCATGTAACTAACTCTAAGTCCAGTGGTGGGTTTGGCCTCAGGAACAGGTGGATCCAGAAAATTAAAAATGTTGCCAGACACTGCTTCTGTTCGGGTCTCATTTCTCTTCTTGTGGTATTTTGGCTTCATTCCCAGAAAGATTACTTCCACAATTAGGGAAAGAAAACGTCTCACAGACCAAATCTATATCCCTATGGCTCACAATTCAAAAGGGAGAGACCTACTTTCTCTCTTCCAGCAATCACTTGTCAAGCCACATGGAAGGACTTGCATTGGTGTTTTTCAGGGTTCACATGCCTACCTCTGGGTGAATCACTAAGTTAAGGAGGAAGTGGTTCTGTGACTTGCCGAGACTTGAATGTGTGCTCACCTCTAAAGGCAGAGGTAGAACAGACCACACTAGTGACTACCCTACTAGTTTTACATGGAGTGGAAAAGGATATTAAGGGAAAAAAATGTCTGCTGCATTTTAGTTCATACTATACTCTTCCTGATTATAAATCTAATACATATACTGGATAATACAGAAAAATAATAAGGAAAAAAACCTGTAATGCTATCACACAGAGAGATTGCAGAAGAAAATTTTTGTGTGTATCTTCCCAGTTTTTCTATCGGTCGAAAATGAAAAAAGAGACCTGCTTTTAAAGTTAAAATATATTAAACCATTTCCTCACATTCTAAAATATTCTTTTACAACTTAACTGCAATGACTGGTTCAAAGAGCAGTCTTGGGAGATGTTCTAATGCTCACAAACCTCCCTCTTTCTTAAAAGTAATTTCAATCTTCTTGGATGTGAAGTTACTATTTTCTCCGCAGTATTCCTTAGTGCTCAGATGAGGCTAGAGGGCAGAACGTGAGCCTCCTGTGGAACGCATTTACTTCCTATGCACAAAAATAAATCCACATTAAATACTGAATCTAGAGAAAGACTGGAGTCCTATCAGCATGCTCCTGCGCTTGCAGAAATTTGAAATACAGCCTGAGTCCTGTGTGATGCTGAGCAGGCTGTGAGGCCAGAACTGCAAGTGTCCATGAATGCTGGAAGTGATGACCATGTTGCTGACCCAACTTGCTATTTCTGTTCTTCTTTCTACTTGTTAATAATGGAAGAGTAAAAATCTACAGCAGACATCCTTGAATTTGCACGAGCCAGTCATGCAGCCTGGTGCTAAGACCTTCAGTGAAAATCATGATAACTGAGCTATGGAAATGGATGTGCTGTGTATGTTGTGTTGTTACATGGGATTCAGCTAGTGGTATGCTGATAAATGTTTAAAAACTAGTTCTTCAAATAAAACAACCATTATCTTCAGTGTTTGCCATTTCTATGGTGTAAATACTGCTACAATGGTCAGTCTTAAACTGCCAACCTGACATCACTGAATATGTTAGAAGGCTAAGAAGAAAACTGCACCATTGGTTTTCATGAGCTGGTATAAGCTGGCTTCAGCACAACACTGATCCAGTCATTCCTTCTACCAGATCTTTAGTGAGCTCTTATTCTGTGCCAGATATTGTGCTAGGCTCTGGGGCCTAGCAGAACACAGATGTTGTTTCTACTCTCTTGGATTTGTAATTTAGTCGGAAAGATGGATATGAATCAAATATTCACAGAAATGAAAGTTAAACTAAAGCAATGGAGAGCTATGAAAGCAGGTAATAGGAGGTTGTTACCTTGTCTTAAGGTCAATAAAGAGCTCTCTAAGTGTTATTTGCCTGTGGTCCAATGTAGACTACTGGTTTCAAGCCAGAGGAAAAGCAGCTTCTGATATCTGAGTACTGCCACTTTTCTCTTGGGGCAGTATTAAATCCCTGTGTTTGAAATACCTAGGATGGATTCTCATTTTCTGACAAGACTCTCAATGATATACTGAGGAAATGAATGCACTGAAATTTGTTAGTTTGGGGTTTTCCCTGTGCAGACAAAATCCTAAGAAAAGGATCTGAAGGCAAGTAGAGGAGTGGAGAAGTAAGACAAGAAGAGAAGGAAGTGAATAAAGAAGGGTGCCTTATCCACTCCACAATTCACAATAACCAAGACATGGAAACAACCTAAATGTCCACTGACGGATGAATGGCTAAAGAAGATGTGGCCTATATATACAATGGAATACCACATAAAAACAATGAAATAATGCCATTTGCAGCAACGTGAATGGATGGATATTATCATACTAAGTGAAGTAAGTCAGACAAAGAAAAACAAATACCATGTGATATCACTTATATGTGGAATTTAAAATATGACACAACTGGACTTATCTATGAAACAGAAACAGACTCACAGACATAGAGAACAGACTTGTGGTTGCCGAGGGGGAGGATGGTGGGGGAGCAATGGATTGGGAGTTTGGGATTAGCAGATGCAAACTATTATGCATAGAGTGGATAAACAATAAGGTTCTACTGTACAGCACAGGGAACTATATTCCATATCCTGTGATTAAATCATGATGGAAAAGAATACGAAAAAGAATGCATATATATGTATAACTGGATCACTCTACTGTACAGCAGAAATGAACACAAACTGTAAATCAACTATACTTCAGTAAAATAAAATTTTTTAAAAAAAGAGGGTGAATTATCAAGCAAATTACCACTGCAAGCAGCTGGCACTTACTTCTGCCTGGGACTCTGGGAGACAGGGTTGAAAATGTACCTCAGATTTAATTCATGCAATGGGAGACGGCGCTGGGGTATGTATCCACCAACTCCCAAAAGCCATCTGTTAAAGGCTGCTTCTGAGGGGTGTAATTCCCAGAATTTCTGGCCTGCTGTGCATATGGAAAGTGTGAGCTCTTGCAGCCAAGAAAGACTACAGGCAAGGAGACTCAGGCATGGGCATTTGGAAGTCAGGCTGATGGGCCCAGAAATGGTCAGTGTCAAAGGGATACGTGCAGGGCACTGACGATGTCTGCTACAGGTAAGTGAAAGTTAAATGGTAAGTGTGCAGAGGCATGAACAGTAAGTGAATACCGTTGTAGAAAATGTGTTTGAGGTTGTTTAGAGTTGGTTCAAAGACCATCACTAGAGATGCATAAGCAGCTCATCATTATATGCTGGGGTTCAGCAGCTAAATATGTTTGGATACCACTGTAATAATGTGTCCCAAGCCAACACGAGTTTACGTTGCTACCCTCAAACAGCCCTTGAGATTTCCAATCTGTGACCTTTGAAAATGTTCAGTTGGGTTGCACGATATGTGTTGGTTTAATATCATTCTTCAATTTCATCTCTGACACTTCCCTCTTTCCCACGAAAGCCCTATATGCCGTCGTCACCAAATTACCTTCACTTCCTCCGTTTCCTGCCTTTGAATTTTCACAAACCATTCTACCTGTCTGGTGAACCCCCTACTCATTCTTCCAAACCCAACTCAAGCAGCAGCTCCTCTGTAAAGCTTTCCCCGACCCTCAGGATCAGCTAGGCTTGGGTTTACTACTCTACGTTTTAGCATTGCAGCAGGTGGTTAAAAGCGAGAGAACTCTAAAACAGAAACTGTTCCCTTTTTATTCAGATAAAACCGACATAACATTAAACTACCCATTTTAAAGTGTACCATTCAGTGGCATTCAGTACATTTACAATGCTTTGCAATTGTAAATATCACCATCTCTATCTAGTTACAAAATATTTTCAACCCCCAAAAGGAACCCTGTATCAGTTAAGCAGTCAATCCCTTCAGCGGCTGCACTAAACTGCTTTCTATGCGTTTATCCTAGAAACTTCATAGAAGTAAAATTCTATCAATATTGTCACCGGCAAAGCTCATTAACAATTTTCAGGGAATAAAAACAGACTCTGGGTAATAAGGTAAAGTCTAACCTTTTTCTTCTTTTCCTTCGTGCTCTGTCTACTTTCATTTGCTCACAGGGTGCCCCGTGCAGAGGTCTTGCCCCGAGCCCTTCAGACCACAGTTCCTAGGGCAAAATGGCTGTGCCCAACACCTCAGCTCAGAGGGTTGTGTACAGACGAGCCATGTGCAGGAGCGCTGCGCACGACACTACAACTCAAGATGGCAGCGGGAGGCTGAGGGCAGAGTCGCCGCGCCCGCCATTCGGATCTGACGCACCGTGAGCAGCACAGCGGCACCTCCGCCAGACTCGCGAGAACTCCGCCAGACTCGCGAGAACTCCGTCCGACTCGCGAGATCCCCGCCCCTACTCTCACCCCACTTCCCGCCTAAAGCAGCCCCGCCCACAGCCCTTCCAGGACAAAGTGTGCTCCAGAGTGTGAGCTCACACCTCTCCATTCTTTGATGCAGGAATAAAGCTTTCCTTTGCTTCTGAACCGAAGGAACTTCATCTCGGTCTTGTTCTCTTGGCTCAAACGACACTGGGCAGGGGCAGGGGGACCCTTGTCAGGTCTTCATTCCTTTTATGGCTGAAGACTGTTCCATTGTATGGATATACTACATTTGTTTTTGCATTCATCAGTTGATGGATATGTGGGTGGTTCCCACCTTCTGGCTGTTGTGACTAGTGCTGCCATGAACCTTCATGTACAAGTATGTGTTTTTTTGGAATACCTATTTTCAGTACTTTTGGGGATACACCTAGGAGTGGGGTTGCTAGGCCATATGGTCATTCTGTGTTTAACTTTTTGAGAAAGTGTCAAATGTTTTCCACAGTGGTTGCATCATGTTACATTTTTACCAGCAATGTAAGCACATTCCAATTTCAGGAACTGCCCAGTTTTGAATCTACGCTCTGCTACTTACTAACTATGAGCCCTTGGGCAAGATACTCCCTGCGCCCAATTTCCATCATAAATAAAGGAGAATGGAATACTACCTACCTCATATGATTGTTTTGAGGATTAAATGTGTCACTAGGTGTAAAACACTTAAATAGTGCCTGGCCCAGGGGAAGGACTAAGTGTCAGTTATTTTATTTATTGCTGTTATTGCACTTAAACATTTCAACATAAAAATGCAAAGCCTGTCTAGTTTTTCAGATTTTTATCTCCATTTCTTGGTACGGTACCTGGCAAACAGAATATAGTCAATAAACGTTTGGAGAGTGAAATGGATGATAAAAGCTGAGGAACTTCTCAAAAATAGTGAATAAAAATATAAGCCATATTAAATATTAGAATATATAGCAACAAGTATTATGGTACTCATAATAATAGACACACAGCTGAATGTAATAAGTAGTCCATAATAAACCCTACTATCTGTAAGTTCTTTTATTTATTTATTTTAAAATTTATTTTTGGCTGCGTTGGGTCTTCATTGCTGCACGCTGGCTTTCTCTATTTGTGGCAAGCGGGGGCTACTCTTCATTGCGGTGCACGGGCTTCTCATTGCCGTGACTTCTCTTGTTGCAGAGCACGGGCTCTAGGTGGGCAGGCTTCAGTAGTTGTGGCTCGAGGGCTCTAGAGCGCAGGCTCAGTAGCTGTGGCACAGGGGCTTAGTTGCTCCGTGGCATGTGGGATCTTCCCGGACCAGGGCTGGAACCCATGTTCCCTGCATTGGTAGGAGGATTCTTAACCACTGTGCCACCAGGGAAGCCCTATCTATAAGTTCTTAAAACATGATGGCCATATAATAAATAGAGAACAGATTATCCAAAAGGTGTTGTATAATCATCTATACAAAAAGGGATGAAGAAGGTTATATTTGACACCTAATACCAAAGTAAATCCAAATGAATATAAATGTTTATATGAAAATTAAATTTAAAAATTATTTATGTATTTTTGCCTGTAGAAATAAAAGCATGGAATAAATTAAAAATAGCGATAAATTTGACTATTATAACAGAAAAAGGCTCTGTAACGCAAAACGAATAAAATGAAAAGGTGAACAAACTGAGAAAAAATACTTGCCACAGATATTACAGTGTTTATATCCTGAATATATGAAGAACTGTTGCAGGTCAATAAGTAAAACAGCAAAACAGTAGTAATTAAGAAAGAGAAAAAAAATAGGTGTGCAATAATTTCCAAGAAGAAAAATCAATGGCCAAAACAAACAAACAAAAACCCATGAAAATGAAAAAGACTGAATTTTACTAGGAAATAAAGAGAAATTTTAAAATGAAGATGCCACTGTTACCTATCTAATTAATAAATTTCAGAAACTAGTAAGCCTTAATGAATCATGTGGGCACAGTGCAATGGGGACTTTCAAACGTTGCTGATGGCTGTGCAGATTGTTGCAAATTTTCTGGAAATTCTAGAATTTCTCCTAATGGAATCATATAGTATATTCTCTTTTATATCTGGCTTCTTTCATTTTTTAATGTTTAATGTTTTTGAGATTTATCCATGTTATGGTATACAACAGTACTCCTTTCTTTTTAACTGCCAAGTAAACTTCCATTGTATGAATGTGCCACAAATTGTATATTCATCGATTTGTTGATAGACATTTGGATTGTTTCCAGTTTGGGGCTATTAGAAACAAGGCTGTTATGAATATTCTTAAACGTAGTATGGACATATGTTTTATTTCTTTTAGGTAAATACCTAAGAATGAAATTGCTAGATTGGACAATAAGTATATAATACACTTTATAAGAAACTACCAAACTATTTTCCAAAATATTTGACTAATTTACATTTTCACTACCAAGATATGAGAGCTGAAGTTGCTCTTTGCCTTCAGCAATACTTTGTATTGTCAGTCTTTTAATTTTTAGCCACTCTAGTGGTTATGGACTTGTTTTTTTAAAGCAAGAATATTTTATGGGCATCACTGTGTTCTTCATATTGCCTCACATATTTGCACATGATGTCTGGTTGTTCCATTCTTAATAGGCTAAGGGTGATGGGCAAGTTCGGGTGGCAAAAGCCTGATCTGTCCAAAGTTTCATCAGTTGGTTCATCTCCTAATGGTCTTTGAATGAATCAGTTATTTCATCAGGGAATACAAAATGGTAATTAAAAAAAAATTCTGTCATTCTTTCCACGTTTTTTTTTTGTTTTTTTTGTTTTTTTTGTTTTTTTTCTGTACGCGGGCCTCTCACTGTTGTGGCCTCTCCCGTTGTGGAGCACAGGGTCCGGACGCGCAGGCTCAGCGGCCACGGCTCACGGGCCCAGGCGCTCCGCGGCATGTGGGATCTTCCCGGACCGGGGCACAAACCCACGTCCCCTGCATCGGCAAGCAGACTCTCAACAACTGCGCCACCAGGGAAGCCCCTTTCCACGTTTTTAACTAGAATTCTTTTATAGGCAACAACCTTCACATGTTGATCATGGCTGTTGGTTTACCCTGAAATACAGTTTATACAGGAAACAGGAAAAATCTGTAAATCATTCTCTTAAACAGCCAATAAGTTAAAAACTCAATAATTTTTTGAAGAGTTTTTATCGCCTTGGAAAAAATGCTCACAAGCTTTGTTAAGTGAACAAAACGAGAACAAAACTATAGTTAGCAAGAGCATTGTTTGTCTCTGTTTTGTGGGATTATGGATAGTTTTTACTGAAACTACATTTTGCTATATTTTCCAAGTTTCTACAATGAGGATGCAATACTTACAAAATTTGTGCCGAAAAAAAGTCCTAAATTTGCTGACCTAATCAATGGATAGCTGGATTAATTCTTTTTTAGATTTCTCATTTCCACAGTTATTCAGAGATATCTACTGTACACATTGTAAAGGAGGATAGAAGACATTAGACAGAGAGAAGGTGGAGTTTCAATTGAGCCAGCTTTTGAGTCTCTCAGGTCTAATACACTTTCTTTCTTTAGACCCTAACATCTTTTATGAAGAAGTGAAACAGAATGGCCTAGGCTAGGAATAAAACTACTGGCAAGAAGAAAATATTGGGGGTTGCTACCAAAAATTCCTAAAATAAAAACTTGACAAAAAGTCCAGCAGGTAAAAGGCCTTATGCTCCTCTTTCTACTTGCTGATAAATAATGATATTTAGAGATATCATATTAACTCTGATCTCTCTAATGTTTTCACAACTTGTGCTGATGTTCAGGTGCTTGTGACATGTCAAAATCCTATCGTTTCACATACTGAATCAATCAACGTGCTCCAAATAGTGCCATTTACCAATGTGTGCCTTGTAAGTGTTCGAACCTTTTCACCAAGATGAACATCATTTTATAAAAAAAAAAACTCAGCTAGGAATTTTGACGTAAGAACAATGCTGATTAGAAAATATGGCCTCCGTTGATTCAGGCATCCAGGTTTGCCCTGGAGCCACAGCTTATTTACAGGAAGCTGAATTCTTGCATTTTCATCTTCAGCATCGGATTGCCAGAATCTCAGCCTGGCATACGAACTCACACTCCCCCCCCCA
The DNA here is from genome assembly GCF_011762595.2 of Tursiops truncatus. Lineage (NCBI taxonomy): Eukaryota > Metazoa > Chordata > Mammalia > Artiodactyla > Delphinidae > Tursiops > Tursiops truncatus. Next base: position 82,137,863 of record NC_047043.1, on the reverse strand, counting down.
CCCCCCGACAGGCTATCTGTTCTTCTTTAGTGCAGTTTTCGTTTCCCTTTAGAGACATTCTCTTTGGCCCCTTCAGCACTATTAGACTGAAAAATGCCTCAAAGCCTAAAATGATGTTTATTGAGATTGATAGTCTATGGGAATCAGGCTTTCCTGTTGGTTTGACTGAGTCAAGTACCTCCTCTTCTGTGACTGTCACCACGCACAATTACATGGTCAGAGATGTTTCATGCTGTTCACCAGTGTGGTGATCCCAGAAGTGAGGACCATGAAAGGACTTCTTGAACTAGATAGACAAAGATATCAATATTTCTGAATAGCTACTATATCCTCGACTTTACTTACTATTTGGCCATTTGTTTTCTCCCAGCATCTCTCTCTCTCTCTCTTCTACCACTGAAAGCATCTAGTTTTCCACTGAGGAATCAATGCTCCATATTTGTAGCCATGACGTTTAGGTAGGATTGACTTTACCCTTCTGGGCATGGGCTCCCATCACTTTCAAATAAATGTATTTCTTTCTTCCGACTACAGTGATTGATTTGGGAATGGGCATGTAAATAAAACACACCAATTCTAGGTACTGAAGAAAGAAGCTGTCTCCCTCTTCCACAGAAATCACCAGAAGAGAAAACTTACCTTTAAGTAGAGAGTGTGGTACAAGGCTGTGTGGCCTGGAACTTCTGCAGCCATTGTTTCATGATGAGGTGAGTCATTCTGGGGACAAAGCCAACACAAAGGAGGGCTGAGACACAGAGCTACATCCCTCATGATCCCATGAACTCTGGACCAAACAGTAGCTGGAGCCAAAACTCCTCCAGACTTTTTAAGCTAAGTGAGTGATTAAATATGCCTGTTTTTCTTAAGCTAAGTTGGATTGAGTTTCCTGTTGTTTGTGACCCAAGATTCCTAGCCAGTATATTGTCTATAATTTACCATATTTCCGTCACCATATGTTTGCGAGGTAAGTATTATGGTACTCATTTTACAGCTGAAGATAGCAACTCTCAGAGAGAGAATCCCAGTGATGGTACAGCTAGGAGGTGAACTTAAGTCGTCTAAAGCCCATATTATTAACCTCTATGCCAACATTTCTCAAAGTGTGGTCTGAGAACTTCAGAAGGGGATGCCCAAGACTCTTTCTAGAGATTTATAAAGTCAAAACTACTTTTATTATAATACTAAGATACTATTTGTCTTTTCTACAACGATTATCTTATGAGAACACAGTGGAGTTTTCCAGGGGCTTCATGACTTGTGATGATGTCATTTCCCTGGTGGCAAATAGAATATGTGCTTCTGTGTTCTAGTGTTTTCTAGAATTTTCTACTGCAGGCTCTTTGGGTTTCTCAATATTAGAGTATAAAGAGGTCTTGAGATTAAAAAGTTTGAGAATCAGTGCTCCAAGCTCCAAGTAGGATTCAAAATGCTCAAAGCATTTACAGTGATACATTTTATCTAGCACAAATCATTTTTATCACTATTTTACATAAATCAGATATCACCTTATTACCATCTGATGAAAAATGGAATGAGTGTTCCATTAGATTTTAGTGAAAATTTATAATTTTTCTTTGTATTTAATTATACATTTTTTCTTGGGAAATTCTAGATTTTGTGAATTTTAGAGAATTGAGGGCCCCTTCTGAGCTTCTTCTCAGGCTCTAAATTTAAACTGCCTTCATGACTGAAATAAAAATTTCCCCAAATCAATGTTTTCAAACAGAGGTGTATCAAAGTGGGTGCATTAAGCCTGGGTATAGGCAATAAAGGGGTGGATTTTCTGTAGAGGATTTTAAAACAATAGTAAAAAAATAAAAAGTAAAAAAATAAAAGTAAAACAATAGTAAAATCAATGAAAAGTCTGTCTACTTTTTATTAGAAATATGCTCTGACAATCCTAAACCATGTCAGTAATAAAATACTCCTCTGATCACTACTTCAAAATAAAAGATACTTGGACCTCAATTGATATCCTAGAGTTTGGTATCAGAACTCCTGAATTACATCCCAGCGTGATCCCCCTGACTTGGATATGAAATCACTTCCTTCAGTTCTTCCCTTATAAACTCAAAATAATGATTTAAAAATACTCAATACTTGTATAGCATCTCTACCTCAACCAGGACCTTCTCTGTTCCTCAGGGTCCACCCTCCTCTGATGGCCTCAAGACACCCTTTATATGCTTACTTCCTGTAACCAAAAATCCAATGGGATCTCCAGATCACAAGATGCTCAGAATTGAAATCAATGTCAAGTTTACAGGTGCAAACTGCAGAGAATCTTCTAGCGTATTGCCTTTACCCGCTCTCCCATCTCAGCTCACACTCTCTCCCCCCTCCCTCAATTCACTGTGAGCACCTTGGCCTTCTTTTGGTTTTTCTGTTCACTCTGCTCTCCCACCTCAGGACTTTACATATGCTGTTCCTTTGGTTTAGATTGTTCTTCCCCTGACCCACCATCTGGCTGGCTTCTTCTCAGCCTCCGGGTTTCAGCTTACATATCCCTTCCTCAGAGGCCCACCCTGTCCAACCCTTCAGAAGGCTGACTCCCCTGTTATTCTTTCATCATCTCCTTTACTCCTCCTTCATAGCACTTACCGACGTTTGTACATGTACTTCGTTTTTGTCTCTCTCCCCCACTAAACTGTGAACTCCTAAGGGTGGTCACCATGTCCATTTTATTCTTCATTCTCCCAACTACATAAGTGCAGCCCCTGGCACGTGGTAGATGCTTAATACATATATGGGAATGAATCAGTAAATGAGTGAATGAATTCTCCTTTCTCCAAAGAGGACAAAACTCCACCCAAAACCTAATGAGGAAGAGGCATGTTATTGTTTTCAAAAATAAGACTGCTCTTGGGTCTCTAAAAACATTAGAGAAATTAGCAATTTAGCCCAATTCCACCAAAGAATAATTGACTGAAAAGAAATCAATCTTATATTGGCTCCTTTGGCAAGGTAGACGTAAGAGTCCATGCTATGGATTCTATTTCTAAGGAGTTCACAACCAGGAAAAACTAAGGGTGAAGAGATAAAAATATTGGTTACAACCTGGTAGCTGGAAATGGTCTAAATCTTGATCTGGATAGTGATTACACGGGAGTAGACATATATAAATAATCAACAAGCTGTACACATATTGCTGTGAGCATTTTTTATATCAATTAAAAAATATATTCTTTAGCTAACTTGACAAAAGAAGATTTGAACAAAATGGTTGACCAGACTAAATGGATGCTATAGCTTCTAATAGTATCAAGTAGCAAATTGCTTTATCAAACTTGAACTAAAACCCATGTCATCAGTAACATTCCTGGTAGGAAGGTATCAGTACATGCATCCCATAATTTAGATGCACACCCTTTGGGAAAAAATATATGAATACCTTTTTAGGAACGTTACAGAGTCAAATCAATACACAGTAACCAAAAAGGACTTTGCTCTGAGATAATTTAGTGTTCATTCTTGAAATCATTTTCTTTGTCAAAGAGCATAAGTGGATGCCGTAACTTTGAGCTTGTATCATTTCCAAAAGAAACAATGCAATTCACTGGCATACTCAGTTGCTTCCAAAAGATGCTCCCCTTTGATAGGCAGGTGGCTAATAAATTGATCTTTTTACATGGAAATTATGTTGCATTTAATTTTTCTCAAAACTATAAATAGAAAACAGGTCATTGTATCATGACAATAAATTATTATTATTTATGCACAATGAAGATGAGAGAGTGACTTGCCTTCATAAATTACCTTTTCTCCATGATTCATTGAATTCTTTCCGATCCATGAATAATGAGCCCCCTAATTTCCTACAAAGAATTGGAGAAATGAAGACAAAGCGAGGGTGGGAGGAACCTGGAGAAAAGTTATTGAATTAAGAATTCACATTTTTACATAGCAAGCATATGAAGAATGTTCCATGGCGGTCTACATGAAATTGATGCTGCATAATCTGAAAGATAGCAGCCTGATGCCTCTTTATTCCCCTTGACGAGTGCAAAGGCTGCTATTTTAACAATGGCACTGAATACTTTTTTGAGATGGCTTGTTCCATGAAAAAAGCCTCCTTTAAGAAGTGCTTACATTAATAACATGTGCGATCCAGGTATCTTTCATACAAAACCAGAAAAAAGCCTGTTTTGCCTATACAAGCACTATTTGTTTGCTCCCGGCTTTAAAATAAGCATTTAGAAATGGTGTTTTCATTAAAATCATGATACGCTCAAACAAAATTGGATTCTACTCTGTGAAATGCAACATTCAACAATATAAAAAGAGAGTCTGTGATTAAGAATAGTCAACAGGGCTTCCCTGGTGGCGCAGTGGTTGAGAGTCCGCCTGCCGATGCAGGGGACACGGGTTCGTGCCCCGGTCTGGGAAGATCCCACATGCCGCAGAGCGGCTGGGCCCGTGAGCCATGGCTGCTAGCCTGCGCGTCCAGAGCCTGTGCTCCGCAATGGCAGAGGCCACGACAGTGAGAGGCCCGCGTACCGCAAAAAAAAAAAAAAAAAAACAATAGTCAACAAGTTTATCATTTGATTTTATGGGGAGAAGAAAGAAATGTTGACCATTTTTCTTAAAATATGTACTAATAAATTTAATAAATTTATTAAAATGTGAGGTGCTAGAGTCATCCTTTGTCTCCTCTAGGGAACCAGAAATATGGAAGATAAGCATTTATAGAAGAGAAATGAGTAACACTACTATAAAGTAATCTCATTTATGATGTCAATAAATTCTCATAGTGTCATGATCATTTCTAATTTATAGAAGAGCTGCAGTGTAATAAAATACAAAAGAAAAATGAAGTCTCTTTCACTTTAAAAGTACTACTGGATCCATAATAGACAAAATTTTATTTTTTTTCTCCAACAAAAGGAAAACAATAAATGCAGTGAAGCCGAGATGAGACCCTTGTTTAATTAGAAAAGATGATTTTTTTGCTCTCATACAGTAAGATTTCCTTATTTCAGACTCTACTGACTTGTCATTCATCATCATTTGGGTAAATGCTCAGTTAAAGTTTTCCCTTGTGGCTTCAGATTTAGAGCAGCATCTGATTAGCAGACCCTGATTCACACTCTCACAACTTCCCATTAAAATACATGTAAAGATTTGGAGCGGGCTTCCCTGGTGGCGCAGTGGTTGAGAGTCCGCCTGCCAATGCAGGGGACACGGGTTCGTGCCCCAGTCCGGGAAGATCCCACATGCCGTGGAGTAGCTGGGCCCGTGAGCCATGGCCGCTGAGCCTGCGCGTTCGGAGCCTGTGCTCCGCAGCGGGAGAGGCCACAACAGTGAGAGGTCTGCGTACCGAAAAAAAAAAAAAGATTTGGAGCGAGGTGAAAATCAGAGCAATAACCCAAAGTAGGTCTGATGATCAATCTAGACCAATATATTGTATACATTTCCACTTAATATAATGACTGTTACTAGGAAGTAGATCTTTATCTGTCTGACATCTCCGAAATACCAGATTAGACTTACTAGTAAACTACGTGCCTCCTACCCTACAGGTGTGCTTTTTCTTTTTTTTAAGCAGTCATATTGGTGTTGTTTTCTTTCCTTTCATCCTTGATCCCTTCCTTCTCAAGTAAGATCTCTCTCTTTTACATCTACTAAGAGACCACAGCTCCCAGAAATCAAATGGACAGGAAGTTGAGAAAAATGACAATAGAAGTCATAGGAAATGTCCCTGCTACTAGCTGGGAATTGCCATTTTTTATTTATTCATCAAACACTAGGTAGTGGTAACAGGATAAGATTATATCAGGCCAACAGAGATGTGCTTGATGAATCCATGCAAAGACATTGAGAATGGAGATGAGGGTTGTAAACATGAGTTAATTTTCCAAGGTTATATCTTGTCCTTTTTGGAGGCAGCTTTCCCCAAAATAAAGAGCCTCTTTTAAGACTCTCATAAGTTAATAATATATACAACCAAGAGGACAAAGTATGGATTCATTGGCAATCCTCTATAAACAAACAAGAGATCAGTGGACTCTGTCATTCCTCTAAATGAATAAGTGGGAAAAAAAGACCCAGTAGGAATCTATGAAAAAGAAATGGCAGAGGGCTTCCCTGGTGGCGCAGTGGTTGAGAGTCCGCCTGCCAATGCAGGGGACACGGGTTCGTGCCCCGGTCCGGGAAGATCCCACATGCCATGGAGCGACTGGGCCCGTGAGCCATGGCTGCTGAGCCTGCGCGTCCGGAGCCTGTGCTCTGCAACGGGAGAGGCCACAACAGTGAGAGGCCCGCGTAACACACACACACAAAAAAAAAAAAAAAAAAAAAGAAATGGCAGAAAAGGGAAAGTAATCATTACCCTGAAGAGTCAGAAGAACTAGCCTCTGAAAATGATTTACCACAAAAACAGGAGGAAAATATAAGAAAACTCCCTGTTGCCCCTGCACAAATGTCTACTGTCCCCAAAGCACAAAAGAGTGACAGAACATTTATGGAAGCTTTCTTAGGAAAGATTGTGGAGAGAATATATATATTTTAAATCACACACCATTCAGGAAAAAAACAAAACAAAACAGGATGAATCCCCATTCACTAGGCATTTCTAATCTCAGCAGATTCCCATTTTGATTGCACAGCTGCGGGGAGGTCTTCTGCCTTCACCTTTCCTCTAAATAGTGCTTTGTTCTGTTACCACTCATCTCTACTCATCCCCCAGCACACTCCAGATCCAATTTCTTTCTTCCCTTGGTTATGCAGAATAGCTTCCCTTTCCCTTGTGAAAACTGGACTCAAACTCTAAACCTAGATCCCAAAGACCTGCAATTGGTTTCGTCAAAACTTCTTCCAATGTTGGGTCTCTCTCTACAAAGATTATGTACCACAAGCTAAGGAGATAAAAAATGTCTTTGAATGTTAAGCTCTTTTTATAATCACATTCTACCGCCTTACACTTTCTTTGTTAAGAAGCTTGAACCTGTCAACCTATGATTAACACCTATCCATTATGCTTCCCTTAGGTCCCAAAGAAAGAAGAGTGAGTCTCTACCTCAATAATTAGAGTCCCCACTGATATAACAGTTAATGTTCTTTTGGTTGCATTTAAATTAATGTGTTTCTGGGTAGTTTAGGCAAAGACTGATTTATCCAAGAAAATTAAAACAAGACTTCGTAAGGACCTTGGCAGTAGAGGCTCTGGTTCTTTCCTCTGGAATGGTGCCATAAAATGATAGCAGACTCAACCCTCTGAGTCTCTGCTCATGGGTCAAAAATCTCAGAAGAACTAAGCTGATTGGCTAAAGTCGGTTCACAGGCCCCTCCACAGACCAATCACAGTGGAGCAGGAGGAGGGTGGTTGTCTGTTACTGGAACAATGTGCTGGATGAGAGCAGTACTGCAGAGCTACTGGCACATCTTTCCCTCCTGGCTTTTCTGCAATTGTCTCCCGTTTGTTTCTCCACATCATCAGTGTCTCCCTTTCACTTGGTTCCTTCTTTATGTCTTCAAACAAGCACAGATATCTCCCAGCTTGAAAGAAAAATTTAACTTTATAACCTTCACTTCTCACCTAATTTTTTTTCCTTCCTTTCATAGAATTTTCTAGTAAACCATCTCTTCAGGTTCCCAGGCAACTGACTTACTCTGTAAAGAGACCTTGCAAATACTATTCCTCTTTACCTTCTTTGCTATCTCAAACTCTACCTTTACCGGAATGCCTTGCCCAACACCTGCTCCCTCCCTACCTTCCTGAACCAAAACTTCTAAAACACATTTGGTTTTAGCAAATATTATTGCATACAGTAAATGCTGTTATTTGGATTTTATTGATCCTGTAGTTTGCCTTTAGTTTGCTTATTTGCTTTTGTTTTATAGTTACCTAAGAGCAATAAGGAGTTTATAACATGCTTTTATGTTTGTACATATTTAAAGAGCATTATGGTAAAAATAATTCAAGGCAACCCTGCAAGTCTGAGAGAACACTTTTCTCTAAAAGAGGTCTTAAGTTGCAGGAAGTTTATGTCAATTTATCATTTAATCACATATTTCTTGGAAGCATATTTAACCTCTTTAGTGATGTGCCCCACAAAAGTACTATAAATTCTTCAAAGGTAGTGACAATGAGGTTAGTTTTTTCTGTGTGTATCTACCTCCAAATATCTACTAGTTTCTCAAAACTGTCTTTTATTGGGAGAACATGGAGGCTTTGATTTCAAAGAGTTGTTATAAAATTCTCTTATAGATAAGAACTATCTTTTATGGAGTGCTGACTTTTATTAAGTGCTAGGAATTCTGCTAGAGTATCTAAATCCTCAAAGATAGAATATCTCATTCCTCAATGCAGATTTACAGACTGTAATCTAATTAATACACTCATTTTACAGATGAGAAAACTGGGGCTCAGAAAGTTTAAATAAATTGCCTAAGATCATATACCTAGTAAATACTAGAGCTGGGATTGCATAAGAAAAATGATTGTTTTGAGAACTAAGAACAGTGTAATTTTCACGATAATTTAAAGCTCTTTTTATTTTGTAAGATATTTATATTTAATTCAGTCCTTAGTCTGTAAAAATATTGATAGTTTCTTTTTCTCACTGAATACTTTTAAAATGGTATCGTTTGTCAGTATTTATATAGTCAGCCCCCTTAATACATTTGTAATATCACTATAAGCATTAAGAAATTTATACTCATTTAGTGTAACAGCTTTGTTTAATTTCACTTTGTGCTTGATAAGAGGATATTTTAATGTTTCAGGCTATGTTTTGTAATACAGGAAATGCCATACTAACACATCATTAACAGCACATTTCTGCCCACTGACTTTCCATCCAGAACAAGGAAATATGTGTTGTGGTGATTACTCTACAGAGAGAATCAATGTCACTAATGTTTCAACCAGTGAGTAGCTTTATAAAACACACTATAAACAAAAGCTTAGCATAAATGGAACAGGCATGTTTCAGCTCCATTTTGGCCTGATAATTGTTGCATTTATCAATTTTCAGGCAATTATACATTATAAGAAACCATTTCCAGGACTTTAACTCTTAATGACTTTGTTTCACATTCCTGCCGTCCTGGATTAGCTAATCGGAAGAAGAGGGGGCTGTGTGGTTAGTGTGCATTAACGCAGAGCTTGGTCATGAGCGGGTTTCCACCCCCTACGGCTATGTTCAGCATGTGGTCCGAACCACTCTGCCCCATCAGATATGCCACTCTTGCTAATTTTTAAAGAAAATGCCTAAGAGTTAAAGGGGTCCCGATTTTAAAGAACAAACATTTAAAGAGCAGGGAATGACTTTCCATGTTGTGAGGGAAAAAAATCCAATTTTAAAAACTGAAGTATAGTTGATGTACAATATTATATGAGTTTCAGAAAATCCAAAATTTTTAACATGGTCTAAAAGTTCCTACTTGCTCTAGACTAGCCTCGGCAGCACCATTTGCCTCTCTTTGACCACTTGGGGAAAGAATGCGGTTTCCTCTGCCTGGGGCTCTCTACCATTCTCCTGCCGGCCACCCATTATCCCTCCTCATTCCTCAAATCTCACCTGATGTGTTACTCCCTCAGAGAAGCCAACTAACTCAGTACCTCCATCATAGAGTCTCATTGCAAAATGAAATCATATTTGGTAGCGCTTATGACTAGAATTAGATATTTTATTTATTTGGAGAGCAGGCACTTGTCTGTCTGGCAGACAAAACAAGAGATGTTCTCTCAAGTCTACCTGGAAAGAGGGGAGAGAAGGAGAGGGGGAGAGAGAGACAGACAGAGAGATACAGGGAGAGAAAGAAAAAGGGAGGGGAGAGAAGAACTATATAGTCGTGCTGGGAGAAGCAAAGACTGATGATGTAGCCCCAGAGAGAGAGAGAGAGAGAGAGAGAGAGCAAGCATAGGTGCCAGAGTCCATAAAAACCACCCAGTTTTTTGTTTAGTCCAACCACATTTTCTGCTTATGGCAGAGGCTGTTAGTGCTCACCAGTATCTACGTTCTCCTCTTATTCCTGGTCACACAGTCAGGCTACTTTTCCCAGACTCCCCTGCACTTGAGTCTTACCATGGGACTAAGTCTCAGCCAATGGAATATGGACAAAAGGGATGTACACCACTTCCAGACATGGTTTCCCAATTCTCCCCTGGGCCTTTCCAGTCTCTCTCTTTCTTTGCTCATTGACTGGCCCACTAACAGGATCCAGCAGAGGATTCAGGACCCAGTAGAGCCATTAACTAGAAGGAGCCCACATTCATTTTTTTTTTTTTTAGGAATTTATTTATTTCTTTATTTTTTGATGTGGACATTTTTTTTTAAAGTCTTTATTGAATTTGTTCAATATTGTTTCTGTTTTATGTTTTGGTTTTTCAGCCCTGAGGCATGTGGGATCTTAGCTCCCTGATCAGGGATCAAACCCACACCCTCTGCATTGGAAGGCGAAGTCTTAACCACTAGACCGCCAGGGAAATCCCGGAGCCCACATTCTTGAATCACTTTGCGGAAGGCCATCCAGCAAAGCCCCATTTGGCTTGTTTCTTGGTAAGAAACAAACCTTTACTCTGTTAGGCCATTGAGGGTTTCGTGTTCACCTTAGCAGCTAACTTTAACATCCATGAAACGTGTCACTATTTTCATATAAAATACCTTTCTTTGGCTTATATTAATTTGAAGCATATTTCAATTATTTACTACCAAAATAGCCTTGACCAAGATAGCGACTAAAAATGGGTTAAAGCTTTGTGATTTACAGCACAGATTTAGAAGAAACTTACAATTAAACAAATGAAAAATATATGTACAGTTGGTCCACCATATCATGGGTTCTGCGTCTGCAGATTCAACCAAACTTGGATCAAAAATATTTGGAAAAAGTTTCCAGAAAGTTTCAAAAAGTAAAGCTTAAATTTGTCACACACCAGCAACTATTTACATAGCATTTACATTGTATTAGGTATTATAGGTAATCTAGAGATGATTTAAAGTATATGGGAGGATATGGGATTTCCCCGGTCACGCAGTGGTTAAGACTCCGTGCTCCCAATGCAGGGGGCCTGGGTTCGATCCCTGGTCTGGGAACTAGATCTCACATGCATGCCGCAACGAACAGTTCACATGCCACAACTAAGGAGCCCGACCTGCTGCAACTAAGACCCGGAGCAACCAAAGAGACTCAGCACAACCAAATAAAATAAATAAATAATTTTTAAAAAGTATATGGGAGGTTATGGGTAGGTTATATGCAAATATTATGCCATTTTGTATAAGGGACTTTTGCATCCATGGATTTTGGTATCCGTGCGAGTACTAGAACCAATCTATATCTATATCTAGAGAAGAGAGAAATACTGGGTTGGCCAAAAAGTTCCTTCAGGTTTTCCCATAACATCTTATGGAAAAACCCGAACGAACTTTTTGGCCAGCACAATATATACCTGTTGAGCATTATTATGGGAAGGGCAAGATTTAAAACCAGGGATACTCACTCATCAAGAGTCAAATGTAAAATCTATTAACACCGTAACCAAAAGAAGTAAAAAAAGGCAACCTAGGGCTTCCCTGGTGGCTGAGTGGTGGAGAGTCTGCCTGCCGATGCAGGGGATACGGGTTTGTGCCCCGGTCCGGGAAGATCCCACATGCCGCGGAGCGACGAGGCCCGTGAGCCATGGCCGCTGAGCCTGCGCATCCGGAGCCTGCGCTCCGCAACGGGAGAGGCCACAACAGTGAGAGGCCCGCGTACCGCAAAAAAAAAAAAAAAGGGGGGGGGGGCAAACTAGATGACCAATAAAATGGTCTGCGAATATTTATTGAGATTTTAGTTCAAATACACAGCCAGGTTGAGAACCACTGATCGAAACATTGGCACCAAACATCGAAACCACACCAAAACATTGGCAGAATTTACTTCTGTGGGGCAGGGGACGGTGCCTGGTGAGGAGGAATGTTTAACCAACTTCTATCACTATATAGTTCTGCACTGATGTCACAAAAAGCATGTTTTTTACGTTAAATTTTTTGCTTAGGTAATATATGCACATGGTACAAATCTCAAAAGATATAACAGGGTTTGTAATGAGAAATGAGACTCTCCTGTCTGTAGGGGACCCACTTGCTGACCTGGACCTCCGAGGAAACCACTGTTAGCAGCATTCTGTGTATCTTTTCAGACTTAAGCTGTTATGTACGTATATGCATACATATATAACAATATTATTTTCGTATGTTACATATATTTATATATTTATTTTATTGTTGCTAGATTTTTTGATGATGGCCATATTTTATATGTTTATTTCCACATATACAGAAAAGATGGTTAATTTTGGAAAAAAGGAAAGAAAACAGGAAAGAAAATTATTTATGTGTTGAATTGTAAATCATTCTAATTACTCTAGCCTGAGTAGTATAGGATTTATAGATCACAGTGGCTCTCTTAGCCTGAATTCATTCAATTTTGATATATTCCCAACTTAACTTCAACTTTCAAGATATCGATTACAGAGACCTTTTCTGTTCTTGACGCCGCTGCCTCTCCCTTACCTCCTCCCAAGCATCGTCTGCGCCCCCAAACCACGCCATTACTCTGTGCGTGTGCGCGTGCGCGTGTGTCCGCGTGCGCACGTGCAGAAGTAGTTTATGTGGGAAGTGACCCCAGGGAGCGGGAGTGAGAGCCCAGGAGTGACACGGAGAAGTTGGAACAGTGTAAAGCCGCTGCTGCTGGTGACCATTGCAGGGTCTGCTGGGACCTTCAGAAGAGCTTTCTGAAATGCCTTCCATAACCGTCTGTTGTGGGGGACAAAGGAGGATGTATTTCTCCCGAGGCATCCGTTGCTCATTGTGTACCATTCACTTTTGGATTTGCTTCTTAATGGTCCCGAGGCAAAACTGTCTGGTTGCACAGATGTTAATTATTCGAGACTACTCTTAATTAGTTGTGTGAGTTATTCATTCTGGAACCGTGACAGAAAGCCTCAGCCGCTTTGGTCTCTGAAGACACAATCCCAGGAGCTTTCCAGGAGCTTGGTTTGCTGCCCCTCCCCCGTGTCTCTCTTCCTTCTTGAGCCAGAACATTTAGGTTTAGACAAACTCACAGAGGCCACCCCCCATGGGGACCTTTACAATTAAATGTTAAGGATGTACATGGTTTTTAAAAGCCCCTCCTTGCACATATGAGCTAAAAGCTTCAGTGTCACTGCCCAGTGAAATTATTCAGCTTGTAATCAAGTGGCATTGTGGAGGACCTGGTGGGCTCTGTGAGCTGACCATTCATTTTCCTTTGACTTGTAATTTCCCTTGCTCTGGTGATTTGTGCATTGCGCTGCACAGTGTATTAAGCACCTTAGCTGCCTTCAAGACCATCTAAATAATTAAAGCTCTATTGAGGAGAGCGTGGTACAGATTAGTTCATTACAGCCTCCTACAAGCGCAAAACTGGGAGGCAGGATCTGTTCCTCATAGAATACTCATGGACAGAAGGCATCACCTCGATGGTCATTTTGAAAGAGTTTACTGGAAGACATTACTGGTCTGTCCATCTGGGACCTCACTTTTTTTTTTTTTTAACAGAACAATTGGTAGCAAAAAAGCTCCCTTCACAATGAAGACCAGCTCCAGGCAGGAGGAAAAGAAGCGCTTCAGGCAATAAAATATATGCAAGAGGAAAATGACTTCCACTAGATTTATACCGGGAGGGGAAATAGACCAATGCTCATTTTAAAGAAATTCAGACCCAGCATTCTTTTTATGAGTCTCTACACAAGAGTTTGGTTGGCAGGGAGAAGAGGAAAGTATGACGTGTTATAATCACAATTTAAACTCGGCTTTGCAAAATAAAGTGGATTGTTAAAAACAATGAAGTAGTTCTATATATACCACCATGGAAAGATACCCAGAATATGATAAAAGAACAAACAAGAAACAGAGTAATAGCCATAATATAATCCCATCTGTGTAAAATCAAATTATTAAAAACTTTATATAGCATGTATGTATGTTTATGAATGTATCAAGTAATACCTGCAGGGTAACACAACCAATTATTTTGGTGTCTCCTCTGGGAGAAGCAATTGCTGTTAGGAAAGGGGAGGGTTAGCTTTTATTTGTTACATTACAGCACAAATTTCAAAATAAATTGGAGAAGAATACATTTTTAAAAATTAGCTGAAGAATTTTATTATTGCAAAAATTCAGTCGTGACAGAGTCCTAAAACATTTTACAGCAAAGGAATTATAGAGAAAATTGATTTTGATTTCATAATTTTCAAAGAATCTTAAAAAGATGAAGCTCTTTAGTAGCAAGAATATTAAACTGCAGATTTGAAGAAAAGTTTATTTTTTCTGAAATCTAGTTTATTTTCCCCACCTCTCTCAGAAATATTCCTCTTACATCAAAAGCAGGGCAGTGGTTTAGAAGGAAGCGTGCATGGGGTTTGGAGTCAAAGAGAACTATCCTCAAATCCTGCCTCCCTTACTTATTAACTGTGTGACTCAGAGCGGCATAGTCTTACTAAGCTTCTGTTTTCTCACCTGTAAAATGGAGGAAATAGCAAAACTGGATCATTGTAAAACTTAAGATAATGTTTATAACAGGCTTAACCTATTGGCTGGTATAAAATAAGCATGCAATAAATGTTAGCTCTTTGTAGGTTTTGTAGAATATATTACCCTTCAACATAGCCCATATAGCAGTACCTTCCTCAGGAGGTTTATATAGCCCAGCCCTGTTCAATTCAAGAGTGGACAAACGACTTGCTGGTGAAGAAGAACTATCTATCTAACAGGTAGAACTATCACTTCCAAGAAGATGCATTAAGAGTCAGTTCATGATTTACAGTGTTGTCTTTTGTCTCTCCCATGGCACCAGCCATGTTTCAGAGAGGGGCTGTGCCAAAAGCCTGAATCTGGAAGTGGAAGCCAACATGCTGCCAATCCACAACAGCCATGATGTCTAGCATGAGTGAGAAATCGACTTCAATGGTGTAAGTCACTGAGATTGCAGATTGCTTGTTACCACAACTCAACCTAGCCTACCTGACTGATACATACAACTTCCCTTTTGGCTGAAAATTCTTGGGCAGGTTTTTTTGTTATTAGCAGTTAGATTTCTCAGTTGTAAATATTAGATCTCTCTCTACTTAGTTTAAGCAGAGATGTAGTTCAG
Source organism: Tursiops truncatus (assembly GCF_011762595.2). NCBI lineage: Eukaryota > Metazoa > Chordata > Mammalia > Artiodactyla > Delphinidae > Tursiops > Tursiops truncatus. Next base: position 82,122,743 of record NC_047043.1, on the reverse strand, counting down.
TGAAGGATGTTAGGCATCTCACTGCATCTCTGGATGGCCCAGTAATAAAGCTGGGTCTACTCAGCCAGGAACAACGACCAGACTAGTTTGCATGTCCTCTTCAGTGGAGACAACACGGCTGATGGCCCCAGAAAGGGGCTTTGTAATTTGCACTGCCTGTGTTTGACCCTGATCTGAATCCTTTGACTGGACCCTCTATCATTCCTGCTTCTAGTAGCTGGAAGTATCTACTACCATCACACCAGAATAGAGGCTATCAGGTATCGGCATCCAGTTGGCACAGCCTACATCACGTGCCTGTGTTTAGATACAAGGGAGGCTGAGAAAGTGTATGTCTGGCTTCTACTTTGGGGAGATGCAAACTCATAAAGTAGAACATTCCTCAAACACAGGAAAAGTGTTCAAACATGAGGAGTGGCAAAAAGCAATTGACAGATATCCACAGCAAGGCTCTATTCAGAAAAGTACAGCTTGCTGTGATATAGACCTGCGGCCACTTAATGGCCACCTGTGGCTACTTAAATTTAGTTTAAATTAAGTGTAATTAAAAATTCAGTTCCTCCATCTCACGAACACATTTCACGGGGTCCATTGCCACGTGTGGTAGGCGGCTAACGCACTGGACATTGTAGTTACTCAACACTTCCATTATTGCGAAAAGTGCTTTCGGACAGCACTGATACAGAGAAGTGAGCCTGGTGTTCTGAATTAATCAGCACCAGAAAGAGATGGCTGTGTGGTGTGGTGGAGGACAGTGCTGTGGAGTGTCCACAGGCTCCGTTTTCCAGTGACAGCACCACACCTTTGTGACATTAGGCAGATCTTTTAGTCTTTTCAGGACTTGATTTTCACATCTGTCAAACAAGGGCATGGTAATTGTCACGGAGTAAGTCTCCTCAGGCAGCCCCCCACCCCCCGCCCACAAGACTCCAGTAATTGGCCTCCTGCTGCCACTTGTATTGAGTAGATTCCTGGATCACAGAGCATGTAGTGATGAGGAAAGGGGCGAGGGGTGGATTTCCACTCTACAGATGAACCCTTGAGGATTGTAACCTTAGCTCCTTTTCTCTTTTGGTGGGTACCTTCTTGTCCCATATCCCCTGCAGATCTGGATTCACTACGATTTTGGCTAAGTGTAGGGAATTTCCAGGCTAGCGCTTCAGTGTGGACAAAGATATCAACCACAATCCCACGTGGTACAGGGAACAGTTTCAGGGCTCAGTGTTGAGCTTCTGTTTCACTCTTATTGAAAAACTTGTGCCTCCAGCCTCCAGCTCTACTCTTCCTTGCTGATTCACCTGACCTTCTGCCCAAGGCTAAGGTTCTCTCTTCTTTACTCTCCTTTCCAAGCCCTGGGCATTCAAGGCCCTTTTCTCTTTGAGTATCACTTAGCCACAGGACTCCATGTACAAACAAGAGCCAGTTCTTCTAGTTCCAACTCACCCTGAATCCATTCACTTCTCTCTGTCTTCACTGCCACCTCCTAGACCAAGCCACCACCGTCTCTCATTGGGTAAACTGCTGGGTTCCCTCACTGATTAAATAAAATCTTTAACAGGTGTTAATTTTATATCTGTATGAGAGTCATGATGTTCCTTTTCTTGGAAAGTTATTTTTTAACACTGCATTGTGGCCACTTAGTTGTTTCCACACCCCATAGCAGTTCATTCTTCACCCGGCAGCCAAAGTGGTCCTTATCAAATGGGTAAACAGAGCATAGGCCTCTCCCTGGCTTTAAGACTCTCTCAAAGTTTCTTGTTTCCCTTAAAATAAAAGCTAAAGTAACCAGGTGGTCTGGAGACCATGCAGATCCTGACTATCTTCTCTTCTACTGTTATCCCCCTCTATCAGACCATAGGACAAAAATCTTTGCATCCATGGAAAGCTATACATTATCCAGACTCTAGGTGACACCCCTCCAGGCTCTCTGATTTTGATTCTATGGAAGTTATTTCACAACTCTGTAATTTGGCAATGCAAAAATAATCTTTGTCTCTAGACATGCACATCTGTTCTATTTGGAAATTCAATTGACTCCCCTCTCACCTGTGAGAGAAGCGAGTTTTGCCTCTCTGTATACGTTTATTTCAATATTTCTTTATTCCATAAAAATTCGTGCTATCGTGACGTCTTCTTTGAACCATTACCTTTGCCACATTCCATCATGTATTAATAAATTGAATAAAATCCTTACCAAGTGTTTATTTTATATCTGAACAATTTTACACTTTTTTGAAAACTATCTTTTAACGTTCCATTCCAACCCCTTGGTTCTCCTTTTTTCTCAAATATTCTAGCTTATTCCCACCTTGGAATCTCTGTACTTGTTGTTTTCTTGTTCCAAAATTCCCTGCTCTAAGATCTTCCCATGGCTGACTTCTCTTTACACAGGGTTCAACTCAGATATCACCTCCTCAGAGGGATCTTCCTTTTCCAGCCTCATCCCAAATCTCTATTCCTCTTTTTTGTTGTCCTCTCATACTTACTAATTATCTAAAGTTTTCTCCTTCATGTATCTGGTCAATTATTTTTTGTCTGGTTCCTTCTCCTCTCTACCCCCCACAAGGTAAGCTCTGTGAAAGTTGGAACTCTCTATGTCCTATTCAGCACTTATCACCTGCCAGTGCCTGCCAGACAGTAGATACTCAATAAACATATGTTAGTTTGAATGAATAGATGGATGAAAATGATTGAACACCTTAACTTCGCCTGGAATTACTTAACCTTTCCAAACTGCAGTTTCATCAATTATCAGATAAATAAATGATACAATAAATACAGTTTGCTTCAAAATAATAGAAGGGAAAAAGTAGATGAAGATATAGAGAAAACAAAATTGGGCATGAGCTGGTCATTGTTGAAGATGGGTGATGGGTGCACAAGCGTTCAGGATATAGTCTACTTTGAAATATGATTGAAATTCTCCATAGTACGAAGTTTTAAGTAAAAACAATGTATGCTGATTTCCTTTGCCTATTTTTAGAACAGGTGATTTTAAATCGTGTTGTTGGAGAGGATCCTGGTCATAATAATGCTAAACCAGATGACCAGACTTACAAATTAGCATTCAAGGACCCCTAGGCAGCTTCTCCCAAACAAAAATGGTGGATGTACTTCTTGAAGCATGATACATGATTAGATGAAATGATCTTGGAATCTGAGCTAAAGTCGGGAACCAACAATCAAATATCAGAACTTGAGGAGTCAGACGAAGCTGCAATTCCTAATGTATTTATCGAGTCCTACTATGTTCTAAGCACTTAACTAAGTGCTAGAGGTACTGTCAAAAACAGGACAAACGTGGTTCCTAGCATCAAGGAGCTTACGGTCCATCAGAAGAGATGCACGAAGATCAGATCGTTACAGTACAGGGAAGGAAGTAGGAAGTCAGAGCACCCCAGACAGGGCTCTTAGCTTTGGCCCAGAGGAGAGAAAACTAAAGTTTGAGTATCCCTCAAAGAAACTACAGCTAACATGTATTGATAGTAAGCTCTTACTCTGTGCCAGGTACTGCACTAAACACGTTCCATGTTTGAACTCATTAATCCTCACAACAACCCTTTAGCTACAGAAACAGAGAAGTTAAATCCCTTGACCAAGGTCACAAACACAATAAGAAGTAGACTTAGAGGCTGAATCTAAGTAACTTGGTTCTAGAGTACACACTTGTCACCAGGATGCAATATAGCCTCCCAGATGAAGTTAATTGGGCTAAGGAAGGAGAGATAAAGAGGGTTCTAATCAGAGGGAACAGCACTGGTAAAGCTCTGGAGAGGGGAGAACACATGGCACATTGGAGGAACCCAAAGTTCAACACATTCCGAGTTAGAGTGGGAGAGAGAACGTGATAAGAGGCTGTGGAGCGAATCTGGGCAGAGATGACAAAGGATAGAGTCTAGGAAGAGCAAGTACTCAGCGAGAGGGGAGCCAAGTTAAGGCTGAAGGGGTGGGGACTGACCTTCTGCCAGGAGAATTCTGTCTCGTGTATGTTTCTGAACCTTCCACCCACCCAAGGTGAGGCAACCACTTTCCACTCACCCCATGTAATCTCTGAAGTTTCCTTTTGTCTCAAGTTCCTACCTTGTATCCTTCAACCTGGTTGCCACTTCTCAGCTCAGCCTCTTCTGTGGATGCTTCACGAGAAAGGCACGTTGCTTGGTAGTTAAAAGCACTGAGATCAAATGAAATCTGGATTTGAATCCTGGGTGTGCCACTTACTACCTAGGTGAGCATGGACAAGCATTTTAGCCTCTCAACTTCAGCCTTCTCATCTAAAGGAAGATAATTCTAATAGCTTTAACTCTAAGGAATTTTATGAAGATCCAAGTAAGATAATGTATGTGAAGAATTCAGCCAGTGAGTAGCATATAGTAAATGCTCAATAAATCAGGACTGTTGACTCAGGTTTGTCCTGGCTTGATTCTTGAATGCTTCACTCCTGCTTCATCCTCTTGCTGGCCACTGTACAAGGAAATTACATTAGAAATCATGGAAAGTAAGTCTGTTGAACTCGAAATGCCAAAAGGTCCTGTTAAGATGAATAACTCATATTCTCCCTTCCTGGAGAGATGCTGATAGAAGGTAAGTGGGACATATCTCTCTGTCTTTTCATGGAGCCTCCCTTGGACCATGGGCTCCACACTGTATTCCTTGGGAATTCTTCGGAGGCCTTCTATTCCTAGGTTCCTAATAACTATGAAAGTATTACTATGGGGGGTCAGCAGGTAAGACACAAAGGAGTTCGTCTGAATCTTAAGTTTAGTAGAAAATATTTGTGAAGGTAAAAGGACATTGACAAATGAGTTAGGGAGAAGTCTGATGAAAGACAGAGGAGTTGAGCATTTGGAAAACAGCTTGAAGGGGTGGGGGGAACTGACATCAATTTTCATTTCAAAGTGAAGGATGGAATTAAATATGCTGTAAAGCTATCTTATGCTCCCGAGCTAGCATATTGACTAGGGATGGTTGTGTTCCTAGAAAGGGAAGCATATGGTCACATTCCCACTCTGAAAAACCTGACGGCCAAGACAAACAAATGTGAACACTATGTCTGCAAGTAATATATAAGGGCTGTTATTTTTCATTCTTTCCATGCTTATGATTCGCAAATAGAATATGAATGCTCTGATCCTGTATTTTTGCTCACAAGCGCCCCAGCCCATGCGAACCTTTTTTCTTATCTGAGTCTTTATTTCTCATTCATGCTCTTCCCTCTTGGAAAATTCTTCACAGAAAAGACCATGGGAAGCATATCTGATTTTCATTCATAGATAAACTATGACCAAATCCACGTATGAATGAGCTGGATTTAATGGCGGTATTTCTGTTCCCATAGAATGAGTGGGATAAATAAAATATGTTGCATACATGTTTGTTTTCACCTTTTTGTACACTGAATATAAGTGTTTATGATGGGGAAGGGGAGAGGGTGGCAGATTGCAGGGAGAAGAGAACATAAGAAATGCCATTGAACCTGAGGGACTTACCCTCTGCAATAAGAGGAATAAGCAACACACACCAGACGCTGTCATGCTGAAAAGGAAAGTCATCTCCATCTCGGTAGCTTCATTTCTCTCCGAACCAGCATGGCCTTGAACCACACTTCTTGGAAAAACCTTTGAACCTGAATTGGAGGGCTAGAACACTGGAAGAGTTTTATGTTACATTCTTTTATTTTAGAGGCCATGGATATCTCCAACAAATGAGCAGTTATGATTATCATAGTATAGTTGTATGAAGGGACATTAAGCAATAATTAAAAAGAATATTCACAAAGTTTTAGGGGCCTGGGAGAGTGCTCTAGATATAATGTTAAATAGACAAAAAAAAAAAAAAAAAATCCGGAAAGTAAATGGCATAAACAGAATCACAGCAACAATGAAAATTATAGAAGATCAGTGCCCACATTTTAACAGTGGTTGACTCCTGCTGGCAGAAATACATCTGAACCATTTTCTCTATTTCCCTATGTTTATTCCTTTTCCATACTATTCTGTATAGTACATATTCTTTCTATACACTGTTCATTTCCTAAAATGAGCATGTTCCATTTTCTAGTCAGAGACGTGGGCTTTGAACAGTTTTCCCTAGCCATGGGTGATGGATTTCTATGTCTGGAGTCTACAGTTCCTTGTGACAAATGGCAGGAATCTGAAAAACAGCCAGCTGGGTTGGAGATATAGCCTGTGGTCACTCGGCAGAGCAAAGCACTCTCAACTAAATAGCTACTGAATCCCTGGCTTTTGGTGTTATTAGGGTCATGCACCACTCAGAGGAACCAGCCATCCGTAAACGACTTTCAAACTATTGAAATTGAATAGATTTCCCTGAGCTAGAAATAGGCCATTGACACTGTAGGTGGTTAGGCTGTAACACAGGAGTTTCAAAGAACTTACTTGTGATACAAAGTCTTCCTCTACTAAAGACTAGACAGTGCCAGAATTAAGTGCCAATAGGCTTTTATTGAATGTGTGCCTTGTGCCCAGCCCTGTGCTAAACATCGGGGATATAGGATGAATAAGATCCAGTTCTGCTCACCAAGGAACTCATAGTCTAGTACTTGATGCAGACATAAAACTAAAGTGTGGTGCCATGAGATGAGAGTGGTGATGGGAACAGGCGCAGGGGATTGTGGCTGCTCGGAAGGGAAGCTCTAAGTTAATCAAGAGCTGGGGGAGAGTACGAGGACTCTTCCTAGAGGCGACAAAGGTCCTTGAACTGGGTAGCAACAAGGGATTGGTCTGGCAGCAGTGTTGAGGAGAGAGAAAACACGCCACACAGAGGGAACAGCATAAGCAAAGCCAGGAGGCAGGAAACAGCATGGAGCATGACCCTACAAGCCATGCTGCTTTGCTGAGGTGGGAACTGACAGCCAGAGCCTGGGGAGCAATGAGAATAGAGAGGAACAGAGGATCAAGCAGGACCGTGAGGTCTTCTTCTGTGAGGGGAATAGATTAGACCAAGGGATGGCAAGCTAGGGCCTGTTGGCCAAATCGGCCCATCATTGGGTTTTGTACAAACCATGAGGTAAAAATGTATGGGCTTCCTTGGTGGCGCAGTGGTTGGGGGTCCGCCTGCCGACGCAGGGGACACGGGTTCGTGCCCCGGTCCGGGAAGATCGCACGTGCCGCACAGCGGCTGGGCCCGTGAGCCATGGCCGCTGAACCTACGCGTCCGGAGCCTGTGCTCCGCAACGGGAGAGGCCACAGCAATGAGAGGCCCGCGTACCGCAAAAAAACAAACAAAATGTTTTTAACTGTCTTAAATAACTATCTTTCAAATATTTATATAACTGCCTACATAATAACCTCAATTTTGCCCTGGCCCACAAAGCCTAAATTATGTATTTAATCTGGCCTTTAGGAAAACGTTTCTTGGATGAGAATATACCCTGAAAGTGACAGGAAGCCACAGAGGAACACATGGGCTTGGGAATGAGCTTGGGAAGCAGGACAGGAGTCAGGGAGGTAGCTGGAAGCTGCTGAGGTGAGAGATGGGACGTCTTTATTAAGGCAATGATACAGAGAAAGAAGAGAGAAATGTATTTCCAAGAAGGGTCTTGAGTTCACTTTTGCATGTGTTACCCTGGGGACACAGGCATGGAGAAGTCCCCCAGCTGTTGCATAAAGAAAGCTGAAGTGCTCTGAAGAGAGGTCAGGGCTGAGCTCCGGTCTTAAGAGGCATCAGTAAATAGGTGGGGACGGGAAATATGCAACTGGATGAGATCATCTGGATTAAGTATGTCGGTGAAGTGAGAGGGCCAGAGGGCCATGGGCGGAATCTTGGGGACCACAATATTCAAAGTGCTGAAGAAGGATGGGAAAACCATAAGGGAGAAGAGAATGAGTGGGCATAGAGGTGGAAGGAGAATCAGGCATATGTTTTCATGGAAGCCAAAGAGGTAAATAATTTCAAGAAGGAAAGGAAGATCAAAAAATATTTCCAAAGCAGCAAAGACTTCCAAAGCATTACGGACTGAACAAATGTCCTTTGGATTTGGCAATTAGGAGCTTTGGTAAAGTTACAGAGTTTTCCACAGAGGGAAGATTGGATTTTCTTAGAGGAAAGGTTGGATGAACCTTTCCTCCATAATTTCTGTCTAGATTCCTGAAGTTACTTGTTGACCTTGAGGTTTATAGTGTCATGGGGTATTCATTGCCATCTGTAAGAAATGTTCAAAGAGCACCACAAAGCGTATTAAAACAACATGGATCAAGGACTTGAATCATTATATTTGGATTAGTGTTAAAATTCTTGTCTCGGTAGATGTAATAGCTCACACAAAGAAATATGAATTGCCAAAGGCATAATTTAAAATAAAAATACTACTTTAAAGTAAAAGGAGCAGATGGTATAAACAAGAAGGCTAACAATGAACCTATCTATGTGCTACCAGCAGTGAATTCCTGGAGAAGAAAAAGGATTCAACCAAAATTAAGAATGCAATCATGAATAAGGTTGGAAAAATTATTAAGAAAGCAAGGTACTGATAAAGAAAGAGGTTGGAATATTAGAAAGTAAGTGAATTTATGAACAGTCTTTCTTTTGTTTGCCCAGAATCCCCACCAGGCATAAATCCCAAACCTTCCCACTGGGGAGCTATGCTTCTTTCAGTCCTTGTGGTTCAGGAGAAAGAAATGCCCTTCACAGCTATATAGGTGGAGACCTGCTGGACTCACAGTGCCCTCATCTCCTGCTCCACAAATGATTGGTTCAAGATGGGCTCCGGATCCAGCCTGAGCCAATGAGAATCAGGGTTGGGTGTTTCCCTAACACTGGCTGGAAAGAGCCATCCTCTTTCTCCTGGGATTGCGAAACCAATAGGCTGCATGCGTGGAGCCTCTGGTCCCTGAATTTGCCACTCCATAGCTACCTGAGAATGAAGCTTTCAGAGAGGAAATGGAACCAAGAGAGGTCGAGAGGAATTGTCCTAATGACATCATTTAGGTCATGGGATCCTGTCTTGCAAGAAAGACCTGGAACTTTCAAATACAACGGCCAAAGCAATTAGCCTTTTCCCCTTAATCCGGTTTGATTTCAGTTTCTGCTATTTGAAATCAAAATAGTCCAGATTAATAGACCAATCTAGGGATATTTAGGAATGGAAGGAACTCACTCTAAGGTAGCCCCAGATCATAAATGTTAGATGTGCTCCAAAATATGGTCATTAATTTAGTCAAGGGTGATTTGGTTTACAGCAGGGAAAACAGTCAACTTGCTCAAATGAAAGGTGTTTATTATATCAAGTCTAGGGTCGCTCACAAAATCCAAGGGCAGGAATTAAGGTCAGGCATCACAATAGAGAATAAATGACCTCTAGAAAGTCACCAGGAGCCAAGAGAGCTACTCCCTCCGCTTCTCTCTTTCAGGGTTCACAAAATATCCCTATTGCTCCACAAACATCTGTTCCATTCTCATTTACCTGGCCCCTAAGAAACCATCTTAATGTGATTTCATTTATTGATATATATAGATCAGTTCAACATCTGCAGGTAACCGACAGTCTTTTCAAGGACCACCTCTAAGTACCTGGGATGGGGGCAGGGAGAGTGGAGGGCCAGGGGGTTAGGGCAGTGAAAAATAGAGAACGAATTTGACTAGTCTAACCGGGTATAGATGTCCACCTTTAATCCAATCAGCTGGAGCCAGAGGGCAGTGTTACTGGCTCTATTGCCCAGAGGGTCAAAGCAGTTATTATCACCTAAACCTACAGAATTGGAAAATGAAAAAGACACGAGGAAGCACAGCGGCAAAGTGGGAAGAGCCCACATTTGTAACTCTGGGCAGACCTGGCTGAGTAGTTTTCAGTGGTTCACTTTACTTCTAGGTGCCCTGATGCCTCTGCTCTGCCGTACTTAAGCTCTCCTTGCAATCAGCACCAACTAATGAGATCATGTGTCTGAAAATGCTCTGTGGAAAAAAAAGTCAGTTATTCTTATGAATATAGGTATGTCAAAACAAAAGTTCTGAATGAGTGCACAGAGTAGAAAGAATATAACTTTGGAATCAGACATATGGACTTTAAATCCCAACAGCTAAACCACTTCTAGTGGTGTGACCTTAGGCATGCTCTCTGAATATCTTTTCCTCAACACAAAATAAGGGTAATAATATCTAGCTTATAAGGCCAGTGTAAAGATTAAATAAAGTATCCCCAGATATGAATTACCTAGTCTAGTACCTATGGCACTCAGTAAATTTTTTTTTTCTTTTTGGCGGTACACGGGCCTCTCACTGTTGTGGCCTCACCTGTTGCGAAGCACAGGCTCTGGATGCGCAGGCTCAGTGGCCATGGCTCACGGGCCCAGCCACTCCACGGCACTTGGGATCTTCCCAGACCGGGGCACGAACCCGTGTCCCCTGCATCGGCAGGCGGACTCTCAACTACTGCGCCACCAGGGAAGCCCAGTAAATTTTAACTGTCATCATTATTAGTTATTAAGGCAGATTATTATTTTTATTATCTCCAAGATATGTCCACCCTTAATCTGAAAAATCTTCCACGATAATGTTTCACATGACCATGTCTGTTGGACAAAGCCCTATGACAAAAGGTTTTCTTTAAACACTGGTTCTTAACCAATAGAAATACCTGGAGATCTTTTTAGAAATACCAATGCCTGGGTCCCACTGTATACCAACTGAATCAGAATCTCTGAGCCTGGGACCCTGGCATCTGTATTTTTAAAAGCTCCACAGGAGAAGATAAAAAAACTCATTAAATGTTTGTAAAATGAATGAGTAAGTGTGTAAATGAATGAACAAACAAATGAATAAGTGATAACCCTACAATGAATACATTGTATTTGTAATAAATTGGGGGCAAACATGTTAAATTCTGTACTCTGATTTTTGTTTTAAAAGTAGATTTCTGTTTCGAAACTAGAATTACAAATAAAGCAATTGCACAGAAGAGTTATGTTGGGTGTATTAAAATATAGGACTTGTTTTCTGGTAGTGTTTATGTTTTCTTCAGTGAGGTCATTGTTAGAAAGCCAGATGTTTTTGGTGAAAAGTGCATTACCACAGTAACAAATGGAATGGTATAAAACTGCTCTGTGAGAACACAGGTATTTGCTTCCAGGTTGGAAATGCCTCTGCTTATCTGTTGCCGTCTTTGCTTTGCATTTGCTTCGTATTTGCTTCTTGGTTTCTCATGCCTTCATAGGGATGGAGCAGTTGACAGACTAGAGCGCCCCAACCAACTATATTCCCTGAGTGTTCCCTGATCAGGTTCTTGAGCTATTGAGTTTCATTTACAATTGGCATGAAGACCACTTCTTTTTCAAGCACTTAATGTACCAAGTGCCACAAGTCAAAATAAAGATACTTGTAAGGAAAGAATTAAAAAAGGAAAGAGCTGGGGCTTCCCTGGTGGCACAGTGGTTGAGAATCTGCCTGCTAATGCAGGGGACACGGGTTCGAGCCCTGGTCTGGGAGGATCCCACATGCCGTGGAGCAACTGGGCCCGTGAGCCACAACTACTGAGCCTGTGCGTCTGGAGCCTGTGCTCCGCAACAAGAGAGGCCGCGATAGTGAGAGGCCCGCGCACCACGATGAAGAGTGGCCCCCGCTTGCCACAACTAGAGAAAGCCCTCGCACAGAAACGAAGACCCAACACAGCCAAAAATAAATAAATAAATAAATTTAAAAAAAAAAAAAAAGGAAAGAGCTTTATATAGACTCAATGGCCCAGTTTAACCCATAAAAGGTCAGGAGAGAAAAAAGTCCTCAGATAATTACTGTGAGGTACAGCTGATATGCCCTAGCAGTGTAGCTCAAAACTACAGGCTGGGAGAGACTGAATATTTTATGGCTTAGCTGCATATGAGTTTCAGAAATGGAGACCCTAAGGAAATAAGCAATGAATTAAAAGGGTTTTCAGATAAAATACAACATAGCTATTAGAAGAAGAAAAAGAAAACTGGTTTCATTTTTATTGAAGGTAAGTTAGTCTTCCAGACAGATCTAAAAAATAAGAAAAAAATAATGTAGTCTATTAAACTGAATTCATAAATCACTCTTTAAAATTATTGCATGTATTAGTGAAAAAGAGAGGTCCTGAAAAAACATGCAAGGATGTTAGAAAACATTGGGGGTAAAAGGAGTTAGACATACAACATATCGAGGGTCACAGAGTCAAATGTCTACAGGGCCTTTGAATCAAGGGGCTTGGGTGTAAGATAACAGGGTAGGCTGTGGACTTAGGCAAACAGGAGTGTGCATTCCATATTTTTAAAAGTATCCACCACCTACTTTTAGTCACGTTGCCATGTAGAATATAAGGCCACAGCCTGTAATGTTTCTTTTTTCTTTTTTTTTATTGAAGTAGAGTTGATTTACAATGTTGTGCCAGTCTCTGCTGTACAGCAAAGTGACTCAGTTATACCCATATCTACATTCTTTTACACGTATATACATTCTTTCTCATCTTTTAAAAAGAAGTTGGAAATCCAGGCGTTTTTCATGTAAAAGACTCCCAATTTTTAAATGTTGAAAACAAATTCAAATATTTTAAGTGCACTAAATTAACCAAATCAAACATGTCAGTAGGTTGGATCTGGCCCATGGACTACCATTTTGAGAATTCTGGGGTATGGATCAAATAGACATAGGCGCTGGACCCTTACAGAACTGAGTTTTAATCCCATCCACCACAAACCAGCTGTGAGACCATGGGGAAAAGAATGACTTAAACCTTTTGAAATATTAGTTGCCTTATCTGTAAAATGAGAATGATAACATCTTTCTTCTTTGTTTGTTGTGAGAATTATACAGGAGCACAGCACCAAGGAACATGGATTACAAGACAGAGAAGGAGGAGGGTGTGTCACGCCATATGTGTTATCACATGCCCCCAATCCATGGTAAAAGCTTATGAATCCAAGGAAAGGAATGCTCTTCTAAAAGTTCAAAACATGAAGAGCCATAAACATGAGAGTATATGAAGTACAAACGGGAAATTTTGAGTCATGATTCCTGGGTAATGACAAAAATAACTCCAAAACTTTGCCACATTAGAATGTAAAAACAACAAAATTCACCTCTCCGCCAAAACAAAACAAAACTGGGAGTTAGCTATCTCTTAAAGTGCTGTTTCTCAACCTTTTTTTTCATAATTGCCCCCCTAAATGAGCCTTTTTAGACACTTTTTTCCTAATCACCACCCCATAAAAATTTAATACCACAGATACACTGCATATCTGTTTATGTCCTGTATTATATCTATGCTTTATATACAAAAAGAGCAAGTTTCTTAATGGATTGGAGGAGTTAATATTGTTAAAATATCCGTACTATCCAAAGCCATGTATAGATGGCATTTTCCCATTGGCAATTTTTTTCACAGAAATAGCAAAAACAAACCTAAAATTTGTATGGAATCACAAAAGACCCCAAATAGCCAAAGCATACTGAGAAAGAAGAACAAAGCTGGAGTTATTACACTTCCTGATTTCAAACCTGCAATACCTATAGCTGCAAAGCTACAGTAATGAAAACTGTATGGTACTGACATAAAAACAGACACATAGACCAATGGAACAGAATCAAGAGGTCAGAAATAAATCCATGCATTTTCGGTCAACTAATATTTGACAAGGGAGCCAAGAATATTCAGTAGAGGAAAGACAATCTCTTTAATAAATGATGTTGGATATCCACATGCAAAAGAATGAAACTGGTCCCCTATGTTACACCACTCACAAAAAGTACCTTGAAATGAGTTAAAGAAGTTACTGTAAGAGCTGAAATTGTAAAACTCCTAGAAGAGAATGTAGGGGAAAATCTCCTTGACATTGGGCTTGGCAATGATTGTTTGGATATGACACCAAAGGCACAAGCAACAAGAGCAAAAATAAATAAGTAGGACTACATCACACTAAGAAGCTCCTTTCTGCACAGCAAAAGAAACAATCAACAAAATGAAAAGGCAACCTGTAGAATGGGAGAAAATAGTTTTAGATCTTATATCTGATAAGGGGTTAGTATCCAAAATATACAACTCATATAACTCAGTAGGAAAAAATGAATAATCCAATTTAAAAATGGGCAAAGGACCTGAATAGACATTTTTCCAACGAAGACATGCAACCTGCCAACAGGCACATAAAAAGGTGCCCAACATCACTAACCATCATGGAAATGCAAATCCAAACCACAATGAGATACCACCTCACACTTTTACAATGACCATTATCAAAAAGACAAGTGGTAAGAGATGTTGGCCAGGATGTGGAGAAAGGGGAATACTTGCACACTGTTGGTGGGAATACGAATCAGTACAACCACTATGGAAAACAGTATGGAGGTGCCTTAAAAAATTAAAAATGGAACTACCATACAACCCAGCAATCCCACATCTCAGTATATATCTGAAGGAAAGGAAATAACTACCTTGAAGAGATATCTGCACCCCCTACATTCATTGCAGCATTATTTACTTATAATAGCCAAGACATGGAAACAACTTAATTGTCCACTGATGGATGAATAAAGAAAATGTGATATATATGTGGGAAATGGAATATTATTCAGCCACGAAAAAGAATGAAGTCCTGCCATTTTCAACAACATGGATGGACCTGGAGGACATTATGCTAAGAGAAATAAGTCAGTCAGAAAAAGACAAATACTGCATAATTTCACTTATAAGTGGAATATTAAAAATACCAAACTGATAGAAACAGAGTAGATTGGTGATCACCAGGGCAGTAGGATTGGGGAAAATGATAAAAATGTTCAGTTATAATATGAATAAGTTCTGAGGACCTAATGCACAGCATAGTAGTTATAGTTAACAATATTATATTGCATACTTGAAAGTTGCTGAGAAAATGGATCTTAAAAGTTCTCAGCACACACAGAAAAATGGTAACTGTGTGAGGTGATGGGTGTGCTAACTAGCCTTATTGTAGTAATCATTTTACAATATATACTTATATAAATAATCATGTTGTACACCTAAAACTAATACAATGTTATATGTCAATTATATCTGGATAAAGCTAGAAAAACAAAACAGAACAGCAAAAACATAGGAGTTGTTTCCCCCACCCCAAAACCAGTTTTCACCTCTTTGGGTATGATATTAATCTTAATGAAAATGCATATTTTAAAAAGACCCACAATACAGATTGAGCTCCAAACTTTTTCCTCACTTTGGAATTAGAGATAATGGATACAAATCTTATTGTTCAATGCCTGAGACAGTGTATATGCACAATAAATTATGGGTATTACGACCAATGTCAATAGCGTACATGGAGATTTAACAGGATGATTCTTCGGAGTACTGAGTGTCATCAGATGTTCAGAGACACACCTACTTTCTGTGTTTCATTGCTGTGCTCCCAGATCTTTATGAAGGCGATCTTACAACAGATCAGAAACTCTCTAGCAATCCCTCCGGAGATATCATTTCCCAGGAAACCATGTTCTGTAAAGAATATTAGCAACATTGCTGTTCTTCTTTGCAACATTCAGCATATTTGTAAAATTCAAGGGGAAAAAAAAGTACTCCAAGCCAGTATGTCAGAAAAAATAATCATCTTTGCTTAAATTTATCTTTGGTCAGTAACACACTCTTGCTTTGCAGCCAAAAGTCAATCTTTATCTTCTTAGCTTAATAAAATCTATGCCCCAAAGCCCTGAAGTGTATGAGAGGGTTCCTCTACTTGGCTTCATACTTTTGTAGTGGTTTTGATGGTACATTCCTTCCAGGCCTGTTCCATTGTGATGGACTATTAGCCAGACTCCAGAGGGAAAGGAGATCCACTGTATTGTATCCTCTTAGCGGTCTTGCTATTGCCTCATGTTTGGCAGGCTTCTCAGTAACAAAAGTATAAAGTGAACAATGAGGACATTAGGAAATCATGCCCCAGGAGGAAATCTCTACAGATGATGTCAGAACAATTAGATACTAAAAGTTGCAGACTCCACAATTATTAACAAGCTCGGGAAAACTAATTAAGAAGGGTGAGTAGATGCTACCTGGCTTGAAGATCCTTTACCCAGAGATTTGAGGAGTAACCTAGGAGTTTCCAACTGGGCTAACTGGGACTGATGACATTACACATGGAAAAGAAACACAAAAATTATTATTCTGGGGAGACTTCTATTATAGCTCTCTTCTTGTACTTTAATTACTTATCTCTCTTTTTTCAACCAGCCTTAAGACTCCAAAGTGGCAAGACTGTACTTTACTGCTTAGTTCACTGCCAGGAATATTACTCTTAGTAAAAGCTTGTTATCATGATTATTATTTAACAAAGAATGAATCTTTACCATCACGGATAAGGGAATAACTATTAATATTTCCTCCAAAGAATGTATGCTTTTAAGTCAGATGGATGAGTTTGATTTTTGGTTCTGTTTCACTTACAGCCATGTGACATAGGGCTGATTGCTATATATGCATATGGACCTCCATTTCCTCATCTGTAAAATAGGAATAATTATAGTCCCTGGCACTATAGAGTTGCTGGGAAGATTAAATAGGTAATTTACATGAGTTTTATAATGTAGTGTGTTAAGCTGGCACATAGAAGGCACTCAGTACATGACAACTATTATTACTATTGTTATGATTATGATGATAATTGCTAAGAAGTTTCATCTTATGAAAAGATAAGTTTTGAAAGTCAGGAAGTAAGCAAAAAAGTCATATATATTAATATTTCCCTTGAAGATCCATTAATTGTCCTTAAATCAATAGAGCTCACACTCCAGGAAGATCAAAAGCCAAGAATTAACTTTCTGTTTCTTTGCATTTTTGCTGTGACTTCTCTCTTCCCGAAGTAGCAGAGGCCAGAGCCTACTTTGAAGGGTAGAAGGGAGAAGGAGTAAACTAAAGGATGGTTTTCTTTGGGCCACATCACTGAATTTGAATAAGTTGAGCACATGTGTGGTATGATTCCACTGTTTCGTAGCTCTTTTTTTTTAAATAAATTTATTTATTTTTGGCTACGTTGGGTCTTTGTTGCTGCGCGCGGGCTTTCTGTAGTTGCGGTGAACAGGGGCTACTCTTCGCTGCGGTGCGTGGGCTTCTCATTGCAGTGGTTTCTCTTGTTGCAGAGCACGGGCTCTAGGCGCACGGGCTTCAGTAATTGTGGCACGTAGCCTCAGTAGTTGTGACTCGCAGGCTGTAGAGCGCAGGCTCAGTAGTTGTGGCGCATGGACTTAGTTGTTCTGCCGTTTGTGGGATCTTCCTGGACCAGGGCTCGAACCTGTGTCCCCTGCCTTGATAGGCAGATTCTTAACCACTGTGCCACCAGGGAAGCCCTGTTTCATAGCTCTTGCTTCTTTGAATGCTGACTTTGAAGCCAGTTGTGGTCACCACACGTAGAGCAGTGACGGCTCATAGAGGAAGCTAGTATCTCACAGAGAAGGCTGATGAATCAACGTAGGTAGGAAGCTACGTGGCCATTTATAGGTTACTTGAGTCACTTTGTTACCCTTCCCAAGAACTTCAAAGGACAGATTTTCCAGTTTTGTGAAGTAATCATGGTTGACTGTCCTTGTCTTAAGCTCAGCTGTGAAATCTCTCCCAGCCTTGGCCATTTCCCTCTCAAGAATGTCAAGGTGAGCAGACCTAATCATCTCCACCATCCAAATAACATACCTAAAATGTCCCCTGGCACCTGTTGTTAGCTATGACCACCATTGTAAAACACGATGGATTGTCTCAACTACAGGGAACTGGCTATTCTAGTCCATTAACCCCTCGGAATTCTAGGTATTGAAGGAAGGTGTGGTGAGAAAGAAGACGAAAGGCAGTGAGACCGGCAGGGACTTGGGTTCCTTGGAGAACCAGAGCCATGCACAATGGTGGCTCATAGGCCACATCCAACCCACAGACATATTTTGTTTGGTTCACGCAGTGTCAAAAAAATTTTTTAATTGGCTGCCAGCATTTAAAAATCAGGAGATATCTGTTAAATTTTGTAGTTTCTGGCCTCCCTTGAAAAATCAGAAGTGTTGGCAGTACTGGGTCTACATGCTCACATGGTTCCCAACTATCTTCAGCTGAATGGCAATGGCTCCATTGGATCAGGTACACTTCTCCAGTTTCCTCCATCCCTAGCCCTCCC
Source organism: Tursiops truncatus (assembly GCF_011762595.2). Taxonomy (NCBI): domain Eukaryota; kingdom Metazoa; phylum Chordata; class Mammalia; order Artiodactyla; family Delphinidae; genus Tursiops; species Tursiops truncatus. The sequence goes on along the minus strand of NC_047043.1, from coordinate 82,104,654 downwards.
TTTTCTTCTCTTTGTTACACTCATGGTATGTACACTAGTGTTACATTTCCATAGTATGACTTTTCTTAAAGAGAAAAATAATATGTTCCTTGTACCTATGTTTCTACCCAAACCAGAGAATAGAAATGACTATGTGATTTAAGACTTTTTAATACTGTGTATCTCTCTCCACTCACATAATGTTCAGCTGATACACACCCATGGGGCACTACTAGCTTTTAAAATAAAAAAATAGTTTTAAAAATAGTTTTTATACTAGTTGGTAAAAAGCCACTGTCCCCATCCCCTCTGTGTCCTCCGCTGCCCACAACCACTGCAGCCGCTCCCCTGGGACCCAGTGATTGAGGGTTGATACCAGCCCAGCAGACGTGCTGGATGCCCACAAACACCATTCGTCTGCTAGGTTGAGAGGGGCACGTTTATGCAATCTATCACCTGCTGTGTTTCGCGACTTTCTGACCAAGCAGCGCTAATTTTTGTAGAGATCGATTTGATAAAATTTTAAAAGTACTTTTTGTAGAAAAATTTATCTATCTTTGGCTGCCTTGGGTCTTTGTTGCTGCTTGCAGGCTTCCTCTAGTTGCGGCGAGCGGGGGCTACTCTTCGTTGCAGTGCACGGGCTTCTTATTGCGGTGGCTTCTCTTGTTGCGGAGCACGGGCTCTAGGTGCGCGGGCTTCAATAGTTGTGGCTCGCGGGCTCTAGAGCGCAGGCTCAGTAGTTGTGTCGCACGGGCTTAGTTGCTCCACGGCATGTGGGATCTTCCCAGCCCAGGGCTCGAACCCGTGTCCCCTGCATTGGCGGGCGGATTCCCAACCATTGCACCACCAGGGAAGTCCCTAAAAATACTTTTTATCTAAAAAACAAAACAAAATTTATTTCTGCCTAAGACTTCTCACCCCTGGCAATACTCCACACTGATAATGAAACCCACGGTGCCCCAGCCGGTCCCAGCCCCCCGAGCCTCCTGGTACACATGCTGGGGAAAGTCATTGGTACACATGCTGGGGAAAGTATGAACGCCTCCTCAAAAGATGGCGTCCTTAGGAAATATTGCAGAGATGTTTCTGGCTTCAGGGAGAAAAAAGACTATGAGTATTAACTTAAAGACTCACAATTTAAACATATGTTTCTATTTTGCTTCCTATTCTTCCACTATTTTCTTTTCCCAAAGTGTCATTCAGGATGTCATCCCCCAGGGTCCCCGTGCCTAGGAGCATCTCCATGACTCTGCTGTCCAACCTTGAACTCTACACATCTTCACCAGACTTAACTCCTTCTTACCTTTCAAGTCTCAAACTCAATCTTGTCTCCTCTAGGATCATTTCTACCAAGCTGATGAGCTCACCCCCTACTCAGCACTATGTTGCTTTGTTTGTTTGATGCACCCACTTCATATATACCATTTATCTTCAGCTCATAGCACAGTTCATGGCACACAGTGGAAAGTCAAAAAGTATTCATTGAATGATGGTAGATTGAATGAAAGAAGGTTTCAGATTCCATAATCTGCATGAGCTATCACACAACAAGACCGTGAAGCAGTGGCAGTCACTGGTCCCCTCCGACTCCTGTTACTACCAGCACCGTTGCTTGACTCTGAACTCTTCCCACATGGGACCTTCTTCAGAGGATTGCCTTTGGGAACTGCAGCCCTTGCCCTGGATAGAAAGTTAAAGTGCCTGGCAGTTTCCTCCCTTCATCCAGAGAAGCCAAGGGCCGACTGGTGTTGGAATACTGCGTTGGTCAAAAAGTTCATTCGGGTTTTTCTGTAACACCTTATGGAAAAACCTGAACGAACTTTTTGGCCAACCCAATATAAAACCCAGCTCTTTTTCCTGCAGGTGGCATAAGGTCTGAGGGGTAGTTTCTGCCCTGAGCCTGGGACTGGACCTGAGATCTCTCCCTTACCTGGCCTTGTTCCCTTCCTGTCCCCCATCCTTACCCCACTCCCTCATCAGTGGGAGAACCCAATTCTTGGCCCAGGGTCTGCTTTTGGGAGAATACATTCTAAGAAGAATTGGCAGGTGAGCACTTATGGAGCACTGCCTATAGACAGAGCATCATTATCAGGTAACACCAAAAAGTAGGTTGGCTTATGCTTGATTCCCTTTGGCCCCCATCTTTAGGGACAGGGCAGTTCTAAAAATATTGGACCCTTAATGATGCCATTTGAGCTAGCCCTTACTTATTTTGGCATTTTTAGAGTCAAAACTTACCACAACTGTGTAGCCCAATTTAAAAAAAAAAAAAAGCGTTCAAAAAAATCAATAGCCTTTCCTCTGAATTCCTAGAGAATGTGCCAACTGTGGATTTCCTTGGATGACTCTTCCGGCGGAACTTTCACTAGCTATAATTACATGGTTTTCCCAGGTACCAAAATAGAGGAGTTATTTTGAAAGCTCAGTAATGGAGTCATTATGTCAGAGGTCTTAATTGAGGAAATCATTGATTTCCCCATTAATATTTTAACCTGCATGAAAGATAAGAAAGTAAAAGCTAATCTTGTTTTAAAAATACTCTACTAAAAATGGTCTGTCAAATACGTATACATTTGATTCCATTAACGCTAGTGATGAAAAATTGTAGATCAGGGTTTCTCAACCTCGGCATTATTGGCATTTGGGGCCAGATAAGTTTCTGTTGTGAGGACTGTCCTGTGCATTGTAGGCTATTTAGCAGCATCCTTGGCCTCTACCCATTAGATGTGGGAAGCACACCCTCCAACACCGCCCGGCCAGTTGTGATAACCAAAAATACCTCTAGGCATTGTTGAATGTTCCCTGGGGGCAAAATTGTATCAGGGTGAGAACCATTGATCATAGATGGTATATTCCAGGGAAATTAAAAGTCAAAGATTTGAGGTTCAGGGGTGGTAGAGTGGGTGTCAGAAAACCCTTATTTCTGGCCCCTTCAGTGTAATTGTAAAGGATAAAATATGTCATCTGGATTCTGGAGATTATAAATAGAACACTCTCTATAAATTGGCACCAAAGTGAATAGTTCAGATCTACTTCCTGACCAGTACAGAGCACTTTTACACAGTGTTCTTCTTTAGTAAGAGATTCACATAGTAAAGAAGACTGTTTTAAAATGTGTGTCATGATTTGTCCTGAATGATTAAAAGACTATCTGGGAACTTTGTAGATCGAATCTAACTACTGATTAGACAGATTTCTCCCTAACACTTTTGGGCCAGCTTCTCTTGACTGCCTGAAGAAAAAGCAGGTCACAAACATCTGTTTTGAGTCCTGGGAAACTTGAAAAGATTAAAATCAAAAATAAGAAGGAAATAAACAAAGGTTCTTTTACCATCTGTTTCCTAATGGTCTCTCACTTCAAATCATTGCAGTTGTAGAGAAGGGCAGAAATTTTAAGTCTTTTGAATCCCTAAAGTAAACCAGTAAAGAGGGCTTTGCGGATAACTTTAAAGGCAGTGAGGATTACGCGAAATCTTTTTTTGTTTTAAATCCAATTCAAAGCGTGTATTTCCAGTCTCTTGGGGATGTATATATTTGAGTAAAGTACATTGTGTGCCAAACAGTCTATGCTACCTCAGGCCTCCATCAACTTAGATAGAATCTGTTAGTGAAAACTATAGAATCCAACAGTGCATCCTTGGATATCTTGGATTCTTATTAAAAATTTTAGAAAACCATCTGAAGGACACATGAACTTTTCTTATTTTATTTTGATCTATTTAATGGTATAACGAAATAAACTAAGTTATCCTCTTTGGACTCATTCATCAAAAATTAGTTAAAGAGGAGGAATGAGGCCTTTGCTCTTCATTACAGGTATCAAAGATCTCCAATTTCGGGCTTCCCTGGTGGCACAGTGGTTGGGAATCCACCTGCCAATGCAGGGGACACAGGTTCAAGCCCTGGTCCAGGAAGATCCCACATGCCGCAGTGCAACTAAGTCCGTGCGCCACAGCTACTAAGCCCGTGCTCTACAGCCCGCGAGCCACAACTACTGAAGCCCGCGTGACTAGAGCCTGTGCTCCACAATAAGAGAAGCCACCTCAATGAGAAGCCCGTGCACCACACCGAATAGTAGCCCCCGCTTGCCGCAACTACAGAAAGCCCGCGTGCAGCAACAAAGACTCAGTGCAGCCAAAAAAATAAACAAATAAAATTTAAAAATCTCCAATTTCTAACAAGGCTGTCTTTTGACCACCACCTAACACTTCGCTCTGTCTTTTCTTCATCGTAGGTGGATGTGAGCGTTCATTCTCCTACTTTGATGAGCTCTATTCTTTTCTCAAATGGAGGTGATGCCTAGGTTTCCCTCTCTGAAATGGAGAGGATAGTGTTTTTATATATATTATGCCTCAGGTCCTTTTGAAGTCAATTGACTTATTCCCCCATCAATACCCAAAGCCATAGGTCTGGCACATCTTATTATAAGGCCACAGCAAAATTCTTTCATGTGTTTCTGTTGTTGACCATTTTATATATTAATACTTGAATACTCTCCAGTGTTCAGCTCTTTGTGTTTTGGGGTTTGCTTCTCAGGTTCTGTTATGCATTGTTGATTGGTTAAATATCTACTCTACTTTGTTCCTACCAAGTAGAACTAATGTTTGGCTTGTTTTTAATATAAACCATTATCAACTCCATCTAGAGGCTGGCAAAGTCAACAACTAAGTGAGCTGCCTGGTGGTCCTAATTGTAAAGTGGCTGGATAAGGTTTCATGGGTTTTAAATCCCAAGTTCTAGTCATTGTTTTATAGTCTAGTAGGAGAGACAGACATTAAGCAAAGAATTATACAGGGCTTCCCTGGTGGCGCAGTGGTTAAGAATCCGCCTGCCAATGCAGGGGACATGGGTTTGAGCCCTGGTCTGGGAAGATCCCACATGCCACAGAGCAACTAAGCCCGTGCACCACAACTACTGAGCCTGTGCTCTAGGGCCCGCGAGCCACAACTACTGAAGCCTGCGTGCCTAGAGCCCGTGCTCCACAGCAGGAGAAGCCACTGCAATGAGAAGCCAGCGTACCGCAATGAAGATTAGCCCCTGCTCGCTGCAACTAGAGAAAGCCCGCGCACAGCAGCAAAGACCCAATGCAGCCAAATAAATAAATAAAATGTATTAAAAAAAAGAATTACACAAATAAATGTAAAATTACCAATCTGCTTAGAGCAGGGGTTCTCAGTCTCAGTACTATTGGCATTTTGGGCTGGGTCATTCCTTGTCCAGGGGCTGACCTGTGCACTGTAGGATGTGTAGTAGTGTCCCTGGCTTCCACACACTAAGGGACCTCCATGCCCCTCCTCTTCAGTTGTGACCACCACAAATGTCTCCAGACACCGCCAAATGTCCTCTGGGGGGCACAGTCACCCCTGAATGAGAACCAAGAGGCTGCCAAGAGGAGAGAGATTCATGGTATTATCCCTAGGATAAAATTGGTGATGTGACACAGCCTGGATCACCCTGGAGAGATTTACCTGAGGCTATGGTGTCTGGGTTAAGATCTCAGGGATTAGTAGGAGCTAACAATCAAAGAAAGAGGGCAGAACATTTAATTCATCATTCATTCTTTCATTCATTCAAGAAGTATTCAGTCTTAAAAAAGTAAAACAAAGTTGGAGGAACTACTTGATTTTAACATTTACTATAAAGCTATAGTAATCAAGATAGTGTGGTATTGACTAAGTGACATATACATAGATCAATAGAACCAAATGGAGAGTTTAGAAATATTAAAAAATGACCCACGTAGCTTTTACAAAGGACTAAGGCAATTCAATTGACAAATGTTTGCCTTCTCAATAAGTGGTATGGGAACGATTAGATATCCATATGCTAAAAAAATGAATCTTACCCAAACCTCATACTTAATACAATAATTAACTCAAAATGTATCATGGATCTAAATGTTAAGTAGAAAAGCATAAAACACTTAAAATACAATATGGAGTCACATAGACATAGAGAACAGACTTATGGTTACCAAGGGGGAGGGGGGAGGGGAGGGAAGGACTGGGAGTTTGAGATCAGCAGAGATAAACTAGTATACATAGGATGGATAAACAACAAGGTCCTACTGTATAGCACAGGGAACTATATTCAATATCCTGTGATAAACCATAATGGAAAAGAAGATGTAAAAAAAAGAATGCCTACTGATTCACTTTGCTGTACAGCAGAGATGGGCACAACATTGCAAATCAGCTATACTTCGATTTAAAAAAAAATTTAAAAAAATAAAGAAAACATGGAGTCCAATCTTCATGACCTGGAGTCGGGCAAAGAGATTTTAAACATTACACCAAAAGCATGATTTTTGTAAAAAAGAAGTACTTAGTGAATGCCAGCTATGTGCCAGTTCTATTCTAGGTGCTGGTGATACAGCAACAAGTAAGTCAAATAACTCCTATGCTTACGGAGATTCCCTTATAGTAAAGAAGACAGTTAATAAACAGGTGAACAAATAATATAGAGTGTAGAAGACTACTTTATCTAGAGTGGGCAAGGAAATACTCTCTGAGGAGGTGACCTTTTTACTGGTGCCTGAATAATGAGAAGGAGCCAGACGAGCAAAACCCTGGGGGGAAATTAATTCCAGGCAAGGATAGAAGCATGCACAGAGTTACTATAGGGGAGGGTTTGAGAATACCCAGTACCAAATTTCCTTTACATCCATTTTGAATTCTGAGGGTAAGATTAAGAAACTGGAAGCCAGAGCTGTTCAATGGCTAAGAAGTTGCTTTAATGATACCCATTTCTGGTGTCCATTTAGATTCAAATAGACTTGTGCCCATATCACCATTGGCATAGTAGAAATCAAAGATATATTGTTAGTGGAACTGATACTACTGTATTCAGGACAATTCATCCAAGATCCCATTGTTTGAGTGGTCTGCAAGCAGCTTTCATTGATTATATCTATTCTGTGGCTAAGAGAAAGAACTCTTAAAATGTCATTGGCTATAAATCTGGCCCCCTAGCCTGAAGGTGAAATTTACAAGAGAGATAAACAGCCTGCAATTTCTGTTAATAGAGTCTAAAGATTGCTTTATAATGAGGAAGGCAATTGACAAGATGATTTAAAAATAAGTAAAGTGGGGGCTTCCCTGGTGGCGCAGTGGTTGAGAGTCCGCCTGCTGATGCAGTGGACACGGTTCGTGCCCCAGTCTGGGAAGATCCCACATGCCTCGTAGCAACTAGGCCTGTGAGCCATGGCGGCTGAGCCTGCGCGTCCGGAACTTGTGTTCCGCAGCGAGAGAGGCCACAACAGTGAAAGGCCCGCGTACAGCAAAGTAAATTGGCAAATGCATACAGAGGCTATGTTTTCTAATAAAAAGGTTGCTTTGATGACATGTAATATTTAGCAGAGCACTTTCTCTGTGTTTATTTTTCCCCAAATTGCAGCAGCTTCCAAATGCTAGTTCCCTACCCCAATCTGGATAATTTCCCTAGGATTCAAATGTCAAGGATGCTGTTGAATTTTAGAGTTAGTGGTATCCCAACCACCCTAGTTTACAAAGAAAGGATCTGAGGCTCAGGAAAGTTGAATGACTTGCCCAAGATCATAAAATAATTTGTAGCATTGCCAAGACAAGAACACCCTTCTCTGAGAATTCCAGTCAATGTTTCTTGCTTTTCATGAGCTCACGCCTCCATTTTGCACAGATTGCTCATTCAAGGAAGCATCTTGAGAACTTAAATCCATACTGCCTTCAGCACTGCTCATCACATTAAAGCAGTGCTATTTATCTGGGTAGACTTTGCCCCCCAAGAGACATTTGGCGACGTCTGGAGACATTTTGGTTATCCCAACCTGTGGTGATTGCTCTACTGGGCATCTAGGGGGTAGAGGCCAGGGATGCTGCTAAACATCCTACAATGTGCAGGAAAATTCCCACAGCACAGAATCATCCAACCAGAACATCAGTAGTGCCACATCTGAGAAGCTCTGTCCTGGGCTTTGGTGTTGTCTTGCTAACTAGATTTCCACATCAGTGAGAGCTGGGACTTTCCTGACTTACTCTTATCCAGGCTACTGGTGTTCAGTGCATTCTCAATACTTAATTGTTGAATTTAATTTAATTGTAAGCGACAATGAGAGATGAAAATTCCTTCAAAAAGTGGCAATGAGAAGCAGAAGAACTGCAGGCCAATGATTACTTCCGACAGTAAGTTGGAGACATTTTAAAATAATGGTTCTTGATAATTTTGGGAGTGCAGATAACCCTTGATAATCTCACGAGAGTTTTGGATGCTTTCTTCCTAAAAATACCACTCATAACACATTTTCCATACAATAGGGCCAATGATATACTAGAGAGGTCAAGGGTTCTGGATCTAGAAAAACATGTAGAATATTTTCTACTCTTCATTGCTGTCTGGATAGTATAGTAAACTACTGGTTCAATACTGGTTGCCTTTTTTTCCAAGAAAATTGGTTCCAACTTTAAATATTTTAAAATACAATGATTCAAATATTGGAAATAGCCTACAGAGCCATGAAATGAGATGAACAAGTAAAATGTAGAATATCATACAGTGTTCTAAAAAATGAACTGGGTCCATATCCATCAACTTGGATCACCTTTTTTTTTAAAAAAAGCTTCTTATTAAATGAAACACACAGGCTATGGTACCTTTCACATGGTGTGATATCATGTACATAAATTTAAAAACACAGGTAACACAGATAAAATAGTACTACATAATGTTCATAGAGACATATATCTGAATGGAAATTTGGAAGGATTCATACAAAATTCAGAATGGTAGTTGCTTCTGGGGAGTTAGAGACAGAATAAGACTGGGAAGAAGAGGCAAGGGGAACATCAACTTTTCTGGAAAGGCTTATTTCTTCTGATTAAAAACAGAGGACAGGGACTTCCCTGGTTGCACAGTGGTTAAGAATCCGCCTGCCAATGCAGGGGACACAGGTTCAATCCCTTGTCTGGGAAGATCCCACATGCCACGGAGCACCTAAGCCCGTGCGCCACAACTACTGAAGCCTGTGCGCCTATAGCCCGTGCTCCGCAACAAGAGAAGCCACCGCAATGAGAAGCCCGCGCACCGCAATGAAGAGTAGCCCCTGCTCGCCGCAACTAGAGAAAGCCTGGAAGACCCAACACAGCCTAAAATAAATAAAATAAAATAAATTAATTTTTAAAAAAAAGGACAGTGGGCAAAAAAATGGTAGTGTCCAATCCTGATGGGTAGCTGCAGGGATGTTTGTTATATTATATTCTGAACTATTCTGTATTTTTAAAAATTTTCTAAAAGAGGAAAAAACCTCTCAGGTGTATAATGGAGGTTTGCAGTTACTGAAACACTTGGAAAAATTACCCCAGTTCTTCAAATTATACTGGGCTCCTTACAGGTTTACTGTGCATTATGTTTGCTTTGGCAAAACAAGCAAACTCCCCTGAAATGCTTTGCATGCATGGCTTCCTTTATACAGTCACTGATTCACAAGTGTATTTTTCTTTTCCTGCCCACCTAGTTCTTATTCATGGTAGAGAAGTCAACATGGATCCTCTTACATATTTTAGTTTTTCACTACATTTGGACAGGTTTAGTAAAGAGATGAAAGGAGAGAACACGTAGGAAAGCAGAGAGGCAGAAAGTTTTCTTAGTACGTGACTGGAAGTAGATTTATACTGGTCTCATAAATGTTAGAACCAATTAGATTATGTGATCATGTGACTGAAAAACCATTTATTGCTAATTATATGCTCCAAAGGCAGGGAATATCATCATCATAATTTTTTTTAACAATGTACATTTGAAATCACGTAATTAGGAACATCATTTAAATCTTAGCAAGAAAATAGAAGCAGATGTTTGTAATGGAAGGGACCTAGGCTAGAAGCAGCCAAGATTCTACTGCCTGTTCCACTGTTAATAGCCACGTGTTCTTGGGCAAGTCAGCTTCACTCTCTGAGCCTCAGTTTCCTGATCTGCAAAATGAGGGGGTTGGAATGGATCAACAGTCACAAACTGGAGGCCCTTGAGTCACATCAGGCCTGCAGATATGTCTTTGTTTGGCAAAGTGTTTAAAATGGTTTCAAGCTAGTAGTCAACATTTAGTAATTGAGAAATTTTAATAAAAATCCAGAATTCTGGCTTCTCTTGGAAAGCAAATCTGGCAACACAATTTCTCAACAATGGATTTTTACTGAGTAGTGAGGGTGTTTGTCAACAGGGTATACACTTTCCAATTTGCCACAGTCTCCACTATTCCCTATTGTCATACACTTGACCCACTGTCCTCATTTATGTTCTTGCCTGGCCCCTCAAAGCTTTGGATTTGTAACCTATGGACCAAAAGTTCTCTAAATTCCTTCATATCTTATCATTTCTGGATGCTAAGGAAAAAAAGGGGGTTGCAGCAAGACAACAGGATCAGCAAACTGACACAGACATAAGGAAAACTTAAATAATGCCACCACCAAACTGAAAGAGCCCTTCTATTCATTTCTGGAGTGGGGAGGAAAACCATGCTGAGCTAATGGAAATTTTATTTCCCTGTTTTATTTATTTGTGAAGGAAATCATGAATCTTTGATGACATAATTCTAGCAGTATGAAAAGGAAGCCTAATTATTAAAGAGTGGACAGTTTATACAAAATTAGCATGTTCAGAATAACGTTTTTAAAATTCCTTTTTAGAAATAATGGAACAACATCAAATTGTATAGCCTAGACTTTTAATCTTGCTTCCAAGTACACTCAGGTACCTCCACATACGAATACAGATGCTTATGTTAAAATATCCAAGTTTTAACCACCAGCAACTTAGAAACACCATACAGACCAAAACACATGCCAGTTTGCAACCTCTCCAGTGAAAAAGAGCTATTTCCAAAGTCATTACCAAATGATCTACTCTAACAAGATTGGGATTTTTGTGATTAGGTAACATGGCTGCAAAATTGCTAAAGAACACTTGTTTTATTTCCCAAGGACTGTCCTTGCCCTCTGGCAGGAAACATGATATTCTGTGAACAATCTGATTTAAGCTTCCCCTGGACCCCAGTGCTCACACTGTTCACTAAGGAGCTGGACTGCAGGGCTGGCCTCTCTCCAAGGTATTTCAGCCAGTGAAATGCCTAAAAAACATTATTTAAAAGCATTTTCACATATAAAAGGGCTTAGTGATATACCCTCAAAAGACAGTTATGCATGCATCATTGTGAGGTTCTTATTCGAGCATATCACTTCTATAAGCTGGAAGCGAGGGCAGGTAGAGTTAGCCTAATGACACAAGTTCATATTCACAACTAATAATCAGCAACAGCTTCATACTAGGTTGAACCCTATGAAATTGCTGATACTTGACCTTTAACCACAGCAAGGCAATTTCCTATGATTTAACCTACTATTATCCTGTGTTTAAATATAACCATTTAAGTTTTCTTATTTTTTAGTCTCAGGGCATCATAATTAGCACATTTAAAACAAAGTGCTTATGTTGATTTACATCATGTGAGGTCTTCAAAGATTGGACAGAGTGACTTCATATGTTTGTGCTACATTTGACTGTAAAAACACAGCAGCCTTAGGTTAGTGAAAGGAGAGGCTTTCATTTCATCTCAGTGTATGTGAAAAGGCCCTGAGGTTAAATGGAAAGATGAGGCATCAATTACAGTAAGCACTCCCCACTGAGGCGTGAAGTACAGATCATCCTTTTGTTATTTATGTGTGTGTTAAGTGCCTTCAGGGGCAGAGTGTGTCCAGGACTTACACAGAAATGCATGACACACGGTACCTTTCAAAAAGGGGCAAAGTAACTTGGAATGTATCAAGAGATGGCTGTTATTCTCATCAATGGGGATCTTGGTTGTCTAGTGAGTGCACGGCAATTGTCCTTAAACAACAGACTTCTGTACAAGTGTGGTTGTTGATGTGGATAATAGTTTTGAGATTTAATTTTTTAAGTCCCTATGGAGAATCCAGAAAAGAGTGCCATTTACCAAAGTCATTACATTAATAATAAAATTATCACAAAACGCTGGATCTCCCATCGTGGTAGGCAAGACCTCCACTCTCAGTGTCAGAAAGACCTGGGATCAAACCTTAGCTCCTGACTCCTGGGATCTTCAGCAAATCCTTTCACCTCTCTGGGCCTCAGTTCCCTCGTGTGTAGAATGGAGACAACTGGATGCTGACTTCGTAGGGTTACTATCTAAAGGAGACCACATATATAATGTGCTTAACAAACATGAACACGTGTTTTTCTTATTATAAATTAATAAACATTTGCCCACTCACAAGCTTTTAGCCACAAAATATGCAAGCAGTATATATGTTCTTTTCCCAAATCTGGGTTATTAGCAGGAAATCTTTGGAAAGCACAAAGCTGCTGAAGTTAAGAGGACTGAGTACTGCCGGGATAGTGTATTTTTTGTATTGTTGAAAACTTGCCCAATAAGTATATATCTACTTCTGTCACAAACAAATGCATACATACATACATACGTAAGCCTGTTTTAATTTGGAAATAAAATATTTATGAAGCATGTTCTTATTAATTCAGAGGCTGAAACTCATGATACACATACCAAAACACATTCCTTTATACTGCACAGAACAGAGATAAAGGGCTTGAAAGAGGGAGTCCAGGGAATTTCTAGCACCATCTTGCATCAAAAAGCTCAACCTTCAACATTCTATTATGTACAGGGCAATAGGTGAGGCCCTCATTTTCACCTGAAAAGTCTCCATTTCAAGACAGAATTGTTTCCTCTTGTTGCTTATTGCTGTCATTTTGTTCATACGTATTTGTCTCATCTCATTAACTAAATTTTGAGTTTTTGAAAGTCAATACCCATTTGTTTTATCTCGATTGTTGCAGTATTTCTACATAGTGCCCAATGCAGCATTAAATATTCACTAGTCATTCGAAAAGTTCAGGAGTTGTTAGTTGTTCTTTCTCTGGGGGTGGTTGTTCCAGCCAAGTCCATGATACAGGTTGTAAATGGGCTCTCCATAAATGGATTTAGCCTGCAGATAGGTTTCATTTTGTGTACAGAATATTTTGAAATTTTTAGTTGGTGTCAAGATTTTTTAAACATTGGGAGATTTCATGCCCAAATCCAGATTTCCAGCATTGGCTGAAAAATCAAAACATCGGATCAATTAGATCAACATTCCCACATGGCAGCACTGTGCCGGGAATGGCAGCGGCTGCATCCTTTAGAAGGGGAGAATGCATTCTCCAGTTTGCCACAGTTCCCACCATTCCCCATTGCCACACACCTGTCTAGTTCACTGATTTGTTACTTACTGGGACCCTGAATTCGTCACTTCTGAGAAGTTCTCTGGTTGATTTTTCACACTTAGAGTCTCTGGGGCTTTACTGCTTTGTCCATATTCTGTTCAGGCTTCTGATCATGGTCTCCCAGAACTGGAACAATTTCTTTCAGGAAAGCAGTTTGGAAGTGCTGCCTCCTTCATGAAGCCATTTCTGGTTTTCCTCACCCAATGGCACCCTTTGAATTTCTCCTATAAATATCACTTTTCACCTTGTCTACAGGTAAAGGAAGCACTTGTCCAGAGTAAGCACTTAAAACATTGTAGCCTTATTATTACAGCTATTCATGTTTGCATCTTTTCTTCCAGATTGTAAACTCCTTGCTTGCGTGAAGGGTTTTACTCATCTTTAGACCCCAATGAGTGATCTGTACAAAATTGGTGTTTAATAAATGTGCATTGAATTAAATAGAAATGCACACAGAGAGTTGGATTCATAACAAGAATTTAATAAATTAGGATGCAAAAAAATCTGTGAGCCAGTGAGGTTGGATGGGCAACAAAGGTGGTAGGGGAAGGATAAAGCAGTGTTTCTCATTCAATAAGAATAACAGAAAAGCTTCTTAAAAATACACATTTCTGGTCCATGAGCCTTCTGGAGCTGAGGTCTAGGAGTCTGAGGTTTGGTCAAGCTATGCAGGTAGTTCCCAGGCATACCAGCTTCACAGTAGTTCTCAATTGTGAATTAATTAATTTCACCTTTGGAGCCTAACTCCACTTTCAGAGATTCTAATGTATATAACTGTCTTGAGTATTAAAAACAAAACCAAAACGCTTCCACTCTAATATGTAGCCAGAGTTGATAATTCTTTATTAGGGTAAGAATACATTTAAAAAGTTTTCTTTGTTCTATTGTGTGTCTTTTATTTAGCTGTTTTTGGTATTTTATAAATATTGATTTATCAGAAGATTAATCAAGTTGGAAAGAAAGTCACCCCCACTTTAACAATATGAGCTAATATTTATTAAACATTTGCCGTGGGTTAGGCACTATTAAAAATGCCTTCTATGTATTAACTAATTCAGTCCTTAAAACAACTTTATAAAGTCGGCATTATTATTATCCCTGTTTTAGGTTGAGTAATTAGAAAAGCTGGGCTTTGAACCCAGAGAGAACAGCCCTGGAGCTCCTATTGTCAAGCCAGAGCCCCTCTGCACCAAGAAAATCCAGTAAATGTCCCACATCTTCCAGAAAATTCTTCAGGACTTCTCTGACCCAGATCAACCTTACTGACATATTTTATATTGCATTTTTCATGTTCTACTCTGTGTCCAGTTTTTTTCCCCAAACATATACAGAGCACTTTTTGGACGCTCAGCCTTACGCTCTTCATCTCCCCTGCGGGGCTCTGCTTTGCCCTCCACCCTCTGTGTGGTTCTTTAGTGACTGTTTCACATGTACCGGCTTCCTCTCCGAAGAAATTATGTGCAGTTATGCGGGCCCAGCAAGCATTACTTTCTGCACTGCCCCCTTATCTGGGGTTCGTGGTGAATAGACAGTATTGCGTGGTGGTTAGGGTGTCGTCAGACCTGAGTTTAAAGATAGGCATGACCACTTTCTAGTTTCATATTCTTGGGCAGATCAATTAACCTCCCTGAGCCTCAGGTTCCTCCTCTGTAAAACGGGGACCCTTTCACTCAGCTGACAGTGAATGATCTGTTGTGATGTGCCAGCGGCTGAACTAGGTAAACACAGACGCTGGCCTCACCAGGCTTCCAGGCCAACCTCTTTCTCCCAGGAGAACAAAATGAGATGATAGCAAATGAAGCTCTTCCTTAGCTCAGGTCAGAGGGGCATGTAATAGACACTCAATGAATGTTACCTATTCAGTCAATATCTTCTATTTAATGAAAAGCAAGCAGTCCATTTGACACCAGAAGAAAAGTTAATTAAACCTCACACTGCACAAATACAATATTATACATCACTCCATCTCGAGGCTTTACTGATTTTGCTGTCTGTTTCATGTCAGTAGCAGTTACTCCAGGACCTGGGAAACCAAGACAGCCCTCTCGCCCCGGCGTTCCCATCTTTTTCTGTAGGCTAGTGATCAGTCAGAAGAAGGAGAAGGAGAAGAAGGAGGAGAAGAAGAAAAGGAAGAGGAGGAGAAGGAGAAGGAGAAATGCCAACACCAGGGTTACAGAAATTATAGTCTCTTCCAAATACTGACATTAGATGAATCAACTAAACATTCACCAAAATACAGAGCTGTATAATTGTGTAGTCACAAGATAATTATTTCTCAAAATGGATTTAGTTTAAAAAATGAATTCACTCATACTGTATAGAGTAGTGGGTGTGGTCATGGGACACACATTTAAAGCTGTCTGGGAAATATTTTCTCTCTGCCCTGTCAGTGTACCTCTGGGTCTCTACTTGCCAACCCATTTGGAGATAATAGGAAAACCTCAATGGCTCCTTCACCAACGGTCCTCCCTTTTTCCACCCCTTCTCTCCTTTGCTATAGTACACTCAGCATCAGATCAAGTTGGAAGCTCTGTCCCGTCACTTAGTAGCGATTTTGAGTTAACCCCTCTCTTCCCTTTCTTCATCTGTAAAGAAAGCACAACAAAACACTGCTGAATCACAGAACTGTTCTGCCTGGCATTGGATAGGCTTTCTCTTCTTCCCTCTTCTCTATCTGTCTCTGCCTCTCTCTGTCTTTCTCTGTCTTTGTCTCTCTGTCTCTTTTCTTTCTCAATACCTTCCCTCCCTCCCTTCCTATTTCTTTCTTTCAGGAGCAGAAACGCCAGTTTGCGGGAATCTCAAATTAAGTCATTAGCCAGACCCAGTCCCATCCCTGGCTAGATTCTGTGCTTCCCGCAGCCGCCGGTGTCTCATTCATTCCCTTTATTCTAAGGGCAGTCGAGTGTTGGGATGCTTGAAGCCACGGAGGCGGAATCAAGTCCCTCCCAGCGCTTTTGAGTCGGAGGGAGAGATGATAGGCGCGGGCTGGTGACCCCCTCCATTTCCCCCACTCTTGGGAGCGCCAGCCGCTCCGCGCCCTTTGGCACCAGTACCTTTTCTCTGTAGGGAAGGCAAGCCCAGCCCGCAGCGGCGCGGCGGGGGCCGAGAGCGCCCCCTCCCTTCCTCTCGCTCCCCCTCCCCTTCCTCCCCTCCCGATACAATGACTGGGCCGGAACAGCGCATCAGAGGAGTCTCATTGGCAGCGGCCGCCCCAGCCTCGGGAGAGGCGGCGGGCGGGGGCAGCTGGGGAGAGAGGAGCCCAGAGCTGGGGCTGACAGCGAGAGGAGGCAGGCAGGACGGAAGGACTGCAGGACGCGAGGAAGGCGGCCCGGGGCGCTGCTTTAAGTGTGGATCAAAGCGAGGACGCGCGGCGAGCGACGGCGGGGGCGACGAGCAGCCCCGGGCTGGGGGATGCGGCGGGAGCTGGCTGCCCTGCGAGCCCGGGAGTCGGGCTGCGCGGCTCACGTGCAGAGCAGGAGCTTGGGCAGAGAAGAGGAGGAGAAGGAGGAAGGCAGACGCCGGGGAAGGCTCTGTGGAGAGCGGAGTTGCGGGGCTGGCGCAGAGCCGGGTCCTCAGGTCCCGCGCGGTGAGCAGCCGAGACAATAAAGTAGCGGACGACAGCCCCCCCGAGCGCCGGAGGCTGGAAGCAGCAGAGCAGGTAGGTGGGCGACTGCCCCGGGTGCCCCGAGCGCACAGCTAGGGGCGACCGTGCCACGCGGCCACAGCGGCGCTTGCAGTGCGCCCGGGGCGCAGCGCGCGCGTTTGGAGACCCCCAGTGGAGGTGCGGGTCCCGGGCGCTCCCGCGGGCAGGAAACCCCCCCCCACCGCTCCGCTGCTGCCTGCCGCCTCCGCCGGAGTCCCTTGGGCACTTGGTGCGGCGCTTTGGTCGCTTTGGTGGTTTGGAGACAGGAAGTTTGGCGGTTTCGGGGCGTTGGCGCTGGTGGGGCTTGCAGGCGCGCCGCCAGGGACCATGTGCTTTGGTTGCCGCGCGTTCGTGGGAGGTGAAGAGAAATGCTGATGAATCCCAGGTCGGGCTTCCCAGAGGTACTTTCAAAACGCGGCGAGAGGAGTGGAGGGGGGAAATCCCTTGCGTTTGCAGAGGATACTAAGGGTTTGGTTTGGCTGCCCTTTTCAAATAGGTGTGTCTGATCCTTGCTCCTATGCTGAAGTGGCTGTATGCGTGTGGATCGCTCCCTATCTATTTTCTGGAGTATTTCACTTTTTACTTTCATCTGGTGAGGGAAAAACAAAGATGATATTTTGGGAAATGCCATTCGATTTGGACTAGGGGATGAACTCTTCCTTTGCGTTGAATGACTTGTGTTCCGAACGATACTGCTGAGCAGTGCCTGGTCTTGTTCACAAAAGGGGCGAGAGCTCGTACTAAACCTTCCCCGGGCCTGAGAAAGCTGCAGCAGGAGGAGGTCTCTCGTTCTCCTTTGTGTGGCCGCTTCCTTCCAGATGTGAGAGGGTTGGGCTAGGCGCTCCTGGGTGGGGTAATAATTATCTTGAACATTCCTGCGATCTGCTAGGACTTGTAAACATACCAGAGCCAACTCCTCTGAACTTTGCGAACCGACTTGGTCTACTTGCTGGTACCCAGACTTCTGCGTCTGGAAGGTGGCCCCTTGGTGGGGAAAAAGACCCTGGAGTGCTGACAGCCGCAGTCTTTCCAGAAAGGTGGTTGATCCTTCAAGGTTAGCTAGTTTCTGGATACCCCAGAAACTTGTCAACTCAGTTGGAGGTTGGGTACAAGATTTTAGCGCAATTCCTGGCTTGCTGTTTCCTGTCCTAAAGAGAATGGGTCTGTGGAGCTTCCATATCAAACGTCTGCAGGGGAAGAGAAGCAGCTTCGCCTTACTTAACCTCACCAAGCTGCTTGCTCTTTGATCTCCCACACACATACTGTTACGAATGGCGCTTAAGAGAGCTTACTATGGGACAGGCACCCCAATAGGCAGTTTTGGGGCATCGTAAATAGTCCACAGAGTGGTAAACTAAGCCCTAGAGCGAGGTTAAGTAACCTGCCATAAGTTACACTGGTGATTTTTGGTTTACATGAGGTCTGTTTCCAGATGCCAGGGTCTTAACTGTAACAGTGCCTCTAAAAAGGCTGTGCCGTGGTGGCATTGATGATGATGAAACAAAAATAATTACAATCACAACAACCATAAATACCTCCTGTGTTTTTCATAAGATTAAATCAGATGATGTTTAAAAGAGTGCCTGAACCAAGGTGAGCACTTAATGTATATTTTGGTCTCTAAATGTCATAAACTAGGTGATGGGTATACTGATGATTCTGTGAGTCTTCCTTCTTTTTTGTATATCTGCAAAATTGGAAATAAAGAGTAAATGTACGTGCACTCGTGCACACCACACACATTCACCTCTACCTTTTGAACAGTGCTTGTTACACTTCCTAAAAGAGGGTCAGAAGAATTCACGCAATTCCCAGAACTTCTTGAACAGAAGAGGTTTATCATTTCCTCATGACATCTGCAGGTATTAATTAAACACTTCATTTGCTTCAATTCAGTAACGCAGGTGGGATGCATTTGAACACTATGGTGATGGAAAATGAAGGAATCTACCTAAAATACCATTATAGTGAGGTCTGATTTTCATGATCACCTGGAGAGTTCTCAGAAGTCACCTCTCCTGGGTGTGCAAGTGATTGTCTTAAACTTCACTTGGTTTTGAAATGAATAATGGTTTTGAATTTCCATTTTCGCCGCCCGAAAGTTAATGGGCTTCTCAAACAGGCAGACAAATGTGTTTGAGCCTGACAGGCTGGAAAAGTGTGGGAGGAGTTAACTTTACAGCCACTCCAGAGTGGAAATGCAGAGTTTTCTCAGGACTGTTTATTTGACTGGCCTCTATTTCCAGCAAGCCTGAGAATCCGAGCTCTCCGTTTGATTCCACAGATTTAATCGAGACTCTGCAGTGCTTCTGAGCAGACAAAAAGGAAGTTTTGGCTAACTGACAATACAAATAAGGTACATGGAAAACAGTTAAAAATACCCTGTCTTGTCCAGCCTGCAGTCATTGTCTGAAATTTCAGGAACTCTTCATAGTTATTTTACACACGTAAGTGAAGGCATCAGGCTTATTATACTGCAAGGGATTTCTCTGTCTCTCTGTCCCTCTCTTCTTCCCTCCCCCACTTACTCCTTCTCTCTCCCTCCCTCCGTCCATCCCTCCCTCTGTCCTTCCCTCTCTCCCTCCCTCTCCCTAAATCTGCCCCAGAGATTTGATCTTATTATGAAGGCACTATTTTTACATATTCAGTGCTTGCTGAGGTTCACTGAAATTATTATCTTTAACCTGTAGATAAATAAATCACGTAACTCAGCTCATCAGCAAAACTTGGGTGTCTATTTCCTTACTTAGCTATCTCTCTTCTCTCTCTTTTTAGACATGGTTTTTGTTTTGTTTTAGAACTCCACTTATCTTTTTATTTTGTAATTTATTTATATTTAGGTCATTAAGATTTTTTTCTCCTGGTAAAATGTGTGTCCTGTGCGGTCAGAGAGAACTGGTGAGATAGCAGTTTTCTATTGCTAGATGCTTAATTTAGGGGCCAAACCTCCTGTTTTCCTCAATAACCTGATTAAAGTTATCGTGTCATTAAAAAAAATCTCATTCTTCCTGGTGAAATCAATTTTTAACCTAATCTCATAAAACAATGTTTTTCAAAATGAAGGTCATGAAATTTAGTGGGTCGCACCAGTATTTTTTTTAAAGTATTACAGGACAGGAAGTATCAGCATCGTCATATGTTAGTAAAGGTTCTGTAGTTTCATGAAACTTTGGGTCAGTCCTGTATCCGGGGCTGTGTGCAAACTCTGGGTTGCAGGATTAAATGTAATTCATACTGTGAGTTGCTGTCAAAAAGTTTGAAAGTCACTGCCACAGGGTGTGTTTGTATAATAAGTGACAAATACCCAATTTAAAGGGAATTAGGATATATATATATTCCATATATACAGGTTCGACTTTCTAAAAGGTACATAGGTAAGACTGACTTCAAGAGCATCTTGCTCGGGGCTGAACAGTTACTTCAGGATCTGATTCTTTTCATCTTTTTTTTTTTTTTTGGCTGTACGCGGGCCTCTCACTGTTGTGGCCTCACCTGTTGCGAAGCACAGGCTCCGGACGCGCAGGCTCAGCGGCCATGGCTCACGGGCCCAGCCGCTCCGCGGCATGTGGGATCTTCCCGGACCGGGGCACGAACCCGTGTCCTCTGCATGGGCAGGCGGACTCTCAACCACCGCGCCACCAGGGAAGCCCTGATTCTTTTCATCTTAAGCTCTGCCTTTCTCTTCCTTCCTTTTGGTTCCTTGTTGGGTGGCAAGATGACTGTAGCAGTTGCCCGTTTACACAATTCCAGGTTCAAGTCTAACAGAAAAAGCATAAACCCTCCTTCCCCAGTTGTTGAGCAAAACGTCTCAACACCAGTTCTGATTAGCCCAATTGGCTTGACTGGAGGAAACCCCATCGCCCTAGTGGTGGAGTCCTATCCAGGCCATATGGACCATGGACGCTGGAGGCCTGGACCTCCAGATGAATACAGTTGCTGGAAAAGGGGCAAATGGATGCCGGGAAGTTGAATAGAGTTCACCACAATTTTCAAGTGCCTGACTCAGTGTAGGCTGATTTCTGTGCTCTTTGATGCCCCAAATGATGGAGGACGAACGGAATTATATTCAGGCACATAGGTTATCAATATTTCTCATGTGTGTAAGGAAAGCCTTAGCTGCCACTTTTACCACGGTCAATATCAGGACTTGGAGATCACAGTGCAGAGCAGGTCAAATTAATGGTGGTTTTTGTACCTTCCAGTGACACTGAGGGAAAAAGGCAGATATATTGATTTAAAACCCACTGTAGACCCTAAGTCTCTTTTTTGCATCTATGTGCAAATCTTGGAAGGCAATTATTTTAATCAATGTGTTGTGCAAATGTGGTGAAAGTAGTTCTTTGGAGTAGTGTCTTAGGCAAATTATTTGAAGAGTACACCTCCTTATGGGCCAAGGCGAATTGAGCTCTCTGCTCTGCAGCTCTTCATTTTGGAGATATTTATCCGTGTCTGTGTTGCTTCGCCCCTGGGGATGTGCTGCTTTTAACTGTGCTCTGTCACTTTAGGTACAATTTTCCAGTGGGAAGGGGACCCTATTGTATGGGGCTGTGAGGATAATGTTTACTCCCAGCAGGGGATCCCCGGAAGTCAGGTGATCATGCTGGCTTGCCCCGGTCAGTCCTGGTTAATGTCTGAACCTCCAGTTTGAACAATAAATTACATGGTCACTTCACCTATAAAGGCTATTTTAGGGGGCCATGATGAGGGGTCTTTTTAATAGATTAAATTATAAAGAACTCCTCTCACCAGACAAGATTAAATGGTAGCTAAGGATGTGTGCTCAAGTGGTAGAAATATTATAAAGGAAAGCAAAAAAGTGAATGCCGAAAAATCATGAGTGTGGTGGGTCTCAACCAGGGGTGATTTTGCCCCTCTGGGCACATTTGTCAGTGTAAAGAGAAATTGTTAGTTGTTGCCACTTGCGGGAGGATGCTAAAGGAATCTAGTGGGTAGAGACCAGGGTTGCTGGTAAACATCTTAACCATGCACAGGATGGTCCCCACGACAAAGAATTATCCAGCCCCAAATGTAGATAGTGCTGAGGTTGAGGAACCCCTGGACAGTGGTTACATTTGGAGGGGAGATAGGGAAAGTGTTTAGGAGTTTCTGGGGCAGCACAGCGATGGATACATGGCTTTTCACTTGGAGATAATTATGGAGCTGTATACTTATATTTTGTTCACCTTTTTATGTATGTTATACTTAAAAAATTTTAAAGCGTTAAAAAAATAAACTTCTTACCATAATTGAAGGGTGAAACTCCTGATGCCTGGTAGCAACTTGTTCCGATATAAAGACTAAGTAAATAATAGTAGAACTAATGATAATAAGAGCTGCTCACCTGTGCTGGGAATTACACTGCCAAGATTATGTAATATTTGTCAAATTGGCAAAGTCTGTGTGTTGACCAGTCTTTTACAGAAGAGAAGGATAGGTTGTGGTTATAAACGTTGGCTCTCATGTCAGATGACCTGCCCTCAAATCCAACTGCACCACTTACTAAATGTGTGGCTTTGAACAAGTGGCTTAACCTTTTTTGTGCCTCAGTTTCCTCATCTCTAAAATGGGGAGAATAAGATTTCCTACCTCATTGGGTGATTATGAGGATAAAATAAGTGTTTCATGCAGTGCCTGCGACATATTAAATATTCCGCAAATGTTAACTTTCTCCTAGCTTTGTGGAGGCTAGGAAGAAGTAGAAATAGCTATATTTTTTATCGAATACTATGTGTACCACATCTCAGTCTAAGCATTTTTCAGCTATTGTTTTCTTTATTCTTACGAATCCTGTGATCTGGGTGTTAAGGCCATTTGTTGTTATTACTCCCATTTTACAGATGAGGAAAACTGAGACTTAATGAAATTAGCAAGGAATAGAGGCTTAATTGCAACCCCAAGTCATTTTGACCCCAGAGCCTCTGCTTTCATTTATTGTGTCATATTGTTAGACTTGGAAGGGAGCTTTGAGATCAACTAACCTTCAAAAATGAGCCCCAAAGATGGAATGTGACTTGGCAAGTTATTTAGGGATGGTATAGGGCCAGAACCGCGGTTTTCTGCCTCCCACGACCATCTATATTTTGAGGATACATGCATCCATCTCACAGAGCAACCACGCTGAGTGGGAGCAGGCATGGACCAGGAATGCTAGATCTGGTGTTGGGGAGATGTCTTCTAATCCAGCTACAAACAGTCTAGTGCTGTGTTACTGGCGGAGGTGAACCCCTGGTGAATATGAGTTAATTTTAGATGATAGATGGAGAATCATTTTACTTTAGTGATTATTTATTTATTTTAATGTGTACCCCCCTCCCCAATTTTTTTTCCCTCAGACCTTCAAACTTTATTAAATAGTAGATTTCTTTCGGCCTTGCCAAATAACTATTAACAGACAATATTATTGCTTAAGATGAGGCTAGCAAGACACAGTGTCAATGTAAAATCACTTAAAAATATATATTAGGTAAAACATAAGGTGGGTAGTGTTGAAAAATGACAAAAGCTACGAAGGGGAAGATGTGAATGACTGAAGTCCAGGAAATAGTGGACTAGAGCAATGTCTGTCCAACTCTGTGCACAGGAATCAGTTGGGAATCAGATACTGATTCAGTAAATCTGGGGCAAAGCCTGAGATTCTGCATTTCTAACAAGCTCCCAGATGATGCTGATGGTGCTGGTCTATGGACCAGTTTGCCTAGGAAGGGATCAGAGAATCTAGAAGATTCTTGGACATATGCTGGGTGCCATGGAGGATTCAAAGAAATGTAAGGTACAATGAGATATCACCTCACACCTGTCAGTGGCTATCATCAAAAACTCTTCAAATGACAAATGTTGGCAAGGATGTGGAGAAAAGGGAACACTCCTACACTGTTGGTGGGAATGTAAATTGGTGCAGCTACTGTGGAAAACAGTACGGAGGTTTCTCAAAAAGCTAAAAATAAAATTACCATATGACCCAGCAATTCTACTCCTGGGTATATATCTGAAAAAACAAAAACACTAATGTGAAAAGATGCATGCATCCCAATGTTCATAGCAGCATTATTTACAATTGCCAAGATATGGAAGTGACCTAAATGTCCATCAATAGATGAATGGAAAAAGATGTGACCACACACACACACACACACACACACACACACACACACACACACACAAAATGGAATACTACTCAGTCATAAAAAGTGAAATTTTGCTATTTCCAACAACACGGATGGACTTGGAGGGGTATTATGCTAAGTGAAATAAGTCAGAGAGAGAAAGACAAATACTGTATAACTTATACGTAGAATCTAAAAAAATAAAACAAACTGGTGAATATAACAAAAAAGAAACAGACTCACAGATATAGAGAACACATTAGTGGTTACCAGTGGGGAGAGAGAAGGATGAAAGGGCAAAACAGGGGAGAGGATTAAGAGGTACAAACTATTAGGTGTAAAATAAATAAGCTACAAGGATATATTGCATGACACAGGGAATATAGCCAATATTTTATAGTAACTGTAAATGGAGCATAACTTTTAAAAATTGTTGATCACTATATTGTACACCTGTAACATATACTACATCAACTATACTACAAAACAAAAAAACAACAACAAAAAAACCCACAAAGAAATGTAAGGGAATCCCGTTGTCCAGAAGCTTAAGCTAGTTGGGGAGAGAAGAGGTGAATGAACGTGGGTGGTAAACTCCCCCATCCAGAGAAAGTGCAAACTCCCCCATCCAGAGAAAGTGCGACACCAAAAGAGAGGTACAGGGATGGTGATCTGCCCCAGAGTTGCTGCAGTGGGGTAGCAGGAGCGGGTAGGGTTTCACTTTGGCCTGAAAGATGTGTAGCAGCAAGTGGGGAGTTACCAGACAGGCTTGATGAGCAGGCCACGGAAGACTCCAAAAAATGCCTTCGCCAGCAAAGTGGAGATTTCAGGAACAATCTGATCAGTACACTGAAACGTTCCCTTAGGATAACCTCCCTTTTTAAAGAACAAGCCCCATTGCCCAGTCGTAATAGTCTGCATTTGTTGAGTCCCTATGAGTGCCAGCTACTTGCCAAGTGCTTTCCAGACAGTATGTATTTCATTCCATTTCCACCATGAACCACCGTAGCTCACACTTTATAGAGGTGAAAACGGAGGCTTGGAGAGGCTGCATCACTACTCAAAATCACACATCTGGTTAGTGATAGACCTGGAATTCAAAGTCAACCGAGTCTGTGCTCTTGGACATCACACTGCAAGTGGCTCTTGGACATCACACTGCAAGTGGCTCTGCTTTGTGTTATCCCCGACAGTCACAGCCTGCGTGAGAGGCTCAGCTCTCGAGAGAGAGCATAGCTCACTGGAGATTCTAATGGCTTATCTTGTTTCAGGTAAGAATATTGCCCTCTAAAACAGATCCGGAACCCTCAGCCAAAGTTGATTATATTCCTTTCTGCCGTGCTGAATAAACTATGACCAGACTGGAGTTTTTAGCATTGTGACCTTCCATGAGAAATAAGTTCAAAACCCCCTCGCCCCCGCCTCGCTCCTGCAAATAAACACTGAATGTTTTGTTGCAATGAGAAGGCGCTTTGGAAATCACCAGGTAGCCTAGAGAGACAGTTATTGGAAATAATTATGCCTCTGCCACAGCATAGGGCCCATCACTGCCCTTCCTGATTCAAAAGGTCTTTCTGGAATACCAGCATCCACGTTCCAGCTGGAGCTTATGACAGCCGACAGCGGCGGTAGGGAACCCAACAGTGGATGAGGCCTGAGGATTGTTTTCCGGCTTCCCTTGTTGCACCTGACTGAGCCCATCCCATCTATTCAGTCCTCGAAAAAGAGCAGGGGGACCATATGTGACCTGAATGGGAGGCACGAATCACAGAGCCAGCTCTGGCCCTGGTTCATCCAAGTGTACTACTCCGGCAGGGTTCTCTGCCGGATGAAGGAGGAGCTGGGGAGAAAGGGGTGCGGTGACCCTGGGTGGAGAGTCAGAAAAGCTGAGTTCTGATCGCAACTCAACAGCAGACTGACCTTAGCCAGTGTTAATTACCTCGCTGGATTTATCAAGTGGGGGTGATCTTTACACTCTGAACCACCAGAAGTGCACCCAGACCTTCAAATCGTATGAAAGATTTGCACTTTATTCACAGCCGTTGCACTGTTCTCACTTTAACTTTTTTTAAAAAGGGCTCAGAGAACACACTAGTGATTACTAATGTGCAGAGGATGGGGGAGGGGCGAGATAGGCATAGGGGATTAAGAGATAAAAACTGCTATGTATAAAATAAATAAGCTACAAGGATATATTGTACAGCCCAGGGAATATAGCCAATATTTTTTTGGACTGTGTTTTTATTTATTTATTTAAAGAAATGTCTAAAACTTAAAATGGATTGATTGATTCATCGCGGCCGGGTCTTCGTTGCTGCGCGCGGGCTTTCTCTAGTTGCGTTGAGCAGGGGATACTCTTCGCTGCCGTGCGCGGGCTTCTCATGGCGGTGGCTTCTTTTATTAAGGAGCACGGGCTCTAGGCACGCGGGCTCAGTAGTTGTGGCTCCCGGGCTGTAGAGCGCAGGCTCAGTAGTTGTGGTGCACGGGCTTATTTGCTCTGTGGCATGTGGGATCTTCCTGGACCAGGGCCCGAACCCATGTCCCCTGCATTGGCAGGCGGATTCTTAACCACTGGGCCACCAGGGAAGTCCTGTTTTTTATTTTTGGTGACACCCGCACGGCTTGCACGTTCTTAGTTCCCCCACCAGGGATTGAACCTGGGCCTTAGGCAATGAAAGCATGGAGTTCTAACTGCTGGACTGCCAGGGAATTCCCTAGTCAATATTTTATAATAACTTTAAATGGAGTATAATCTATAAAAATACTGAATTACTATGTTGTACACCTGAAACTAATGTAATATTGTAAATTAGCTATAATTTTTAAAAAGTCTCAGATAAATAAATGCGTTTAAAAGAGGTTCTTTATCAGTAGCGTGTTGGTGGAACATTTCAGTAAAATTACTTGCTGTGTAGTAAAAATGAGCCTTGGTGTAACTTGTTCTATCAAGTAACCTTTCAGTATTTAAAGAAATCTCAAAACATTAAGATAGTGTGACTTCTTTGATAAATCAGGAAGGTTAAGGGTATTTGAGGCAATCACAAATGAACTGATTGCATCCATTTAAACATGCAACTTGAAATGCAGGCTCCTGATTAGGTAATGAAAACCATGTGCCCTTAGACTGGGAACAGAGAGCCCAGTCCCAGCGGGGCCGTAAGACTCAAATTGAGGACATATCATGGTAATTTGCTCCAACTGTGTTAAATTAATTCAATTTGTATTTTGAAGAGAAAAAAAGAAGCATGTTATTTTATATACCTCCCTGTGCCCAGTCTAGCTGTACTTTCACTTCCTAAAGAATGGGCTGTCCAGTTTACTAGAAGTCAAAAGTTTGATTCAAACAAATTAAGAGTAAGAAAGCACTTTTGCAATGCTTCAGCTGCTTTGAACAGTTCAAGTCTTGAGTGGTTCTTGATGTACTTTCTAGCACTGAGCTTAATTACACTTGGAAAAGCGTACTGGAAAACTATCATCGGTCCTTTTTAGATTTCAGAGAAAAGCTGTGAAAATGATAAAGGGTATTTAAAAATTGACAGTTTGTCAGCAAGTGTTCATGCTATTGGATAGATTCTTTCACTCTATAATAAGAGGGGAAAATGTAACTTTGCCTTCTTTCAGAGTATACAATGCAAACTCTCCCCTCCCTCCTCCCCCCTCCGCCACTTCTCCTACAGTTTCATTTGTATAGTATTGTCAAGGAATAAGAAATTTGTTTCACTAAAGTGATTTCTCCAGGTGACTAAAGCTTACCTCTGCCCACCTACATTATTTTTTTGCTTGAACTGTTTCTGATGGAAACATGGCACCTGCTTCTTTACTTTTTTGCCTGGAACATCACTTTTCATTCCTTGCCATCATCCTGTTACTCTTTGACAGCTGACTTGTGTGGGGCTGAGAGCCTCTGCATAAATAATATCGTATTTCTATTCTTTTGTAGGTGCCATTATTCCCAATAATAGGGTTCCTCTGAGTAGTTAGCAAATCCCAGGCAGGGTGCTAAGAATGTTATCTTCAGTATAGTCTTGGCTAATCTGCCAAACACTCCCGCCCCTGAGAAATGGGATTATTCCTTCTATTTTATGGGTGAGAAAATTGAGATTTAAGAAGCTAGTAGTGAGTTGTGGAGTGGGGATTTGAACCTGGATCTCTCAGTGAGAGATGCCTGTTGATAGGTAATACAAGAGTTGCCTCTGTTTCGCTTCTCTGCATATTTCTGTCTCTCTTCCTGCTTTTAAAACCTTCACCCAGGTAAGAGCCCAAGATGAGGTGTGTGCCTCTTTTACAGGGCATTTATTGGTATCTTCTTCCTTGAGTGTGGTTATGAGAATATTTCTGCTGATTGCGAGGTTCCCAGGCATCTTCTGCACAGGTGCAGTTTCGGGAAGTCAAACCTGTGAATTCATTACTATGTGGGCTAAGGCTTTGGGTAGATTGATTATAGGATTTGCTGCATTATGGTTTAGTGACATAACCAAGAAACCTGCAATCAGAGGAATGCCTGGCAAGTCTATAACTCAGGGGTCAGCACACTTTTTCTGTGAAGGGCCAGGTACTAAATATATAAGGCTTTGCAGGCCATTTGGGTTGCAGCTACCCAAATCTGTCTTTGCAGGGCAAGAATAGCCACAGATAAAACATAAAATGATGCATGAAGCTCTATTCCAATAAAACTTTATTGACAGAAACAAGCTGTGGGCAGGAGTTGGCCCACAGGCTTGTCGTTTGCCAACTCCTGTTATAATGGATGAAAGAACCACTCAGGGTATTTTAAAAGCCAAAGTAGGTAGAGAGTTCAGAGGCCATGTAGAGTAGTGACTTCGCCCAGGGACTCTGGAGACAATGCCTAGATTTGTCTCCTGGCTTCACCACTAACTACTGTAACTTAGTGTAACAAATATCTTAACCTCTCAGTTTTCTGTCTTTAAGATTGGGAAAATAATAGTCTTCCCTCTCAGGGTTGCTTTGAGAATTGTTTGTAAGGTACTGAGAGCCATGCGCAGGACAAGAGAAGCACTACATAACTTTTTGTGAAATTAAGAATCGCAATGAATCCAATTTCTAGTGAGCTAAAATACCATAACACGTTGATGGAAAGAACGGAGACTTCCTTTGCTCTGAGTGAAGTGGAGGGCAGTGATAGTTCCCGTCGGGTGGATGGATGTGTGGCAGGAGAGGATGGCTTTGTGAAGCCTTAGTGAGGGCAGCTCAATGGGTCAGACAAGGCTGTGGCCCGGGAGTTACGGGAAGTGGGCTCCACACCACAGACAGTCTTTGACTTACAAGTCACTTCCCTTTAGGGCCTTGGTTTCTGCATGCATGAAATAATGGGGTTCACCTTGATTAGTGGATATAGGCTGGCTGCTCACAGGTTGCATTCTGCCTACAGAGAATTTGATTAGTTCCTAGAGTGTTTTTTAAACATTTGAAATCATCATCAGCAACTATGAATCAGGAGATTCCACAAAAATTCAGGATTCCTGGTTTTTGTTAAAAATTCAGAAGCTCTAACAACACTGGTTGCATTCCTGCCTGACAGCTGTGGACCGGTGCTGGGGCATGGCGGCCCATGGGCTCTATTATGGACTGCCGTAGCAGAGGGTGTACGTGCCCAGTCTGTACCCTGGCCCTGGCCTTGGCCTCTCGGTCAAGCCAGCTTGACTTCCCACCACCTCTGCCTGCATTCATTTGTCTGAGGACTTTCTCTGACTGTGGAAGTGATGGTTTGGAAGTGCTGGGGAATTACTTGCAGTCTATCTTAGGATATGCTTCTGGATGAACCCAAATAAGACCACCAGCATGAGGAGTAAGTTATGATCCCCATGGGGAGAACAGGCTGGCAGAGGCTCAGGAGACAGCCTGAACCAGATGTGAATTTTGGCTTCATCCCTGAGCAGCTGAGTAATGCTGGGAAAATTATTTGACTGTTTGGTGCCTCCATTTCCTCATCTGTAAAACGGGGCAACCTCGCAGGACCGTAAACTCTCAAATGAAACAATTCCTCTAATGCCTACAATGACGCTAATATATAGCAAACACTCAACAAAAGTAAGCTTTCCTTCCTTCTTATCTCCATTTTATAAGTGAGAAAACGGAGGCTCAGTAAGGTTTCCTGACCTTCACAAGGTAATCATGCAGTTAGGTGACAGATCCTGGATTCAAACACGTATCTTTCTGCCTCCAGATCTACTTAGAACTTTCCCACTAACCCTCACATATCAACTTCACCGTCAAAGTTACCTCATTTGATACATAAAATCATTTTAACCTTCAAATTCCCAGGTCTTCCTTTCACTTTGTGTTGTGCAGACAACACATCTGGATTCTGATTTACAGAGATTCCCAGATCTTGGTGCATTCACACTCTCTGCTGTTTATGTCCTCAGACTGGGGCATGACTGTCCCTCTCTCTCATTCAGCTGTGACACACTCGTCTAATTTGGGTGCAAAGATCTTCACAAGTTCATCTCTGATTAAAACACAATGTTACTAGGGGCTTCCCTGGTGGCACAGTGGTTGAGAGTCCGCCTGCCGATGCAGGGGACACAGGTCCGTGCCCTGGTCCGGGAAGATCCCACATGCCGCGGAGCGGCTGGGCCCGTGAGCCATGGCCGCTGAGCCTGCGCGACTGGAGCCTGTGCTCCACAACAGGAGAGGCCACGAGCAGTGAGAGGCCCACGTACCGCAAAAAAAAAAAAACAACAAAAAAAGCATACAATGTTACTAAAAATAGATGAACACCCAGGAGAGGAAAGATGAGAGAGAACCCAGGGCAGAGCAAATGCACATGTAAGTGGTTTCCCCTTGGACACAGGTGAGGTGACTTTTCCAAGTGCCCTTTCACCCCCGAAGAGAGAACCCAGAGCTTCAAATGTGGGGAGCACGCCTGCTGAGCCCCTGCTTGACTGAGTAGAGGCTGTGAAAAGGAAGAAGTACAGAATGTTTCCAAATCCATTCCCTTAACTAACAGTGTTCTGTGACCCCACAGCCAGCCAAGTCCAAACGGCAAGCAGAGGTACAGACAAAAAGCAAAACCAAAGTCACGCTCTTAAACTCACTCCAATTTTTAGTTAGAAATCTAGACACAGCTGTTTTATTTTAGCATACATTTAAGTTTGGGGTCATTTTTAAAATATAATTTTCTTTTGAAATATATATGTATTGGAGGGACATCATCTTTCAGAGGTTAGACTTTGAAAGGTCCTGTGTGTGACCTGCATCTAAAATAGGGTGACCAACTCATCTCGGTTTGCCCAGGACCTTCCCAGTTTTAGTACAAAGAGTCCCTCATCCCACGAAATTTCGCAGCCCTAGACAAACGGGGATGGTTGGTCACCCAATTAGAAAACAAATTTGACTCTCAAATTGCCTCTTTTAAAACACAAGTCTCCTCAGACAGGTTAAAACAATTCACCAGTCACAATCTAGAGATGTGGATTGCTTCTCACAAAATACCCCATCAAATAGTCCCATTTTAAGGATCCTCTATTGCAGGAATCACAAAGTCAGATACCCATAGAGGCAAGGCTGAAACTATGGGTAATCATGAGTCAAATCCATCTAACTAATCAAGGTCATTATAGTTGTTGCTAGCAAAGACTTGCATGTCTTCCTAGCAGTATGTAACCTAAACAATAAGATGTTTGCCAGGGCTGTTTTCCAGGAACTTGGAGTCACCTGTGTCTAGTTTAAGCTGAGCCAGTTAAGACTGGATTAGGACCACATACCCTCCAATTAGGCATGTGCTAGTGTCCTTTTGGTGACCCTTTGTTTTTCCAATCACCTTCTCCCACACTCCCCGCACCTCAGACTGCCCTGCCCTGCCACTTTATTCTTTTTTTTTTTTTTTTTTTTGCGGTACGCGGGCCTCTCACTGTTGTGGCCTCTCCCGTTGCGGAGCACAGGCTCCGTACGCGCAGGCTCAGTGCCCATGGCTCACGGGCCCAGCCGCTCCGCGGCACGTGGGATCTTCCCGGACCTGGGCACGAACCCGTGTCCCCTGCATCGGCAGGCGGACTCTCAACCACTGCGCCACCAGGGAAGCCCTGCCACTTTATTCTTCATCCCATAAATACCCTGAGCCTCCTGCCTTCGGGGAGGCGGATCTGACATTTGTTCTCCTATCTTCCCGTTTGGCTGCCTTAGAATAAACTCTCTTTGCTGCAAGGTGTCTCAGAGTTTTGGCTTGCTGAGAATTGGGCAAAAAAACCTGGTTTGGTAACAAGACTTCAATAAGTAAAGATCACTTGCATAAAAACTTTCTGTCTATTCTTTACTTACACAAGGAAATAAACTCCCCTTCTTCTAGAAATCCTCAGCCCATTCACTCCTTTACCTTCCCTCTTTTGAAGGACATGGGATGGACAACTGTTTCTCTACCCAAGAAAAACTGCCCAAGCCTGATGAAAAACAAGGGCAATTCTCATTTGGCCTCAGTGGCAGGGACTATGGTTTTCTTAGTCTGATTTCCTCTGGAAGCTGACCCTGGACAAGGGGTCAAATGTGGGGTGATTATCTGAGGTTTATCTGAGAGTTCATCCCTGGGAACAGCAGTGGGAGACTAGGGGAAATGAAACAAGAAAGGAAAGGTCATCAAAACAAAGTGTCCTATTAGATGTCGTATATATATTTACCATGGAATATTACTCAGCCATAAAAAAAGAATGAAATAATGCAGCAACATGGATGGACCTAGAGATTATCACACTAAGTGAAGTCAGACAGAGAAACACAAATATATGACTTAGCTGTGGAATCTTAAAAAATGATACAAATGAACTTATTTACAAAGCAGAAATAGACTAAAGGACACAGAAAACAAACTAATGGTTACCAAAGAAGAAAGGCAGGGAGGGATAAATTAGGAGTTTGGGATTAACAGATATACACTACTATATATAAAACAGATAGATAGAAAGGACCTACTATATAGCACAGGGAACTATACTCAGTATCTTGTAATAACCCATATTGGAAAAGAATCTGAAAAAGAATATATACATACATATATATGTAAGTATAAAGATAATCTGGAAAAGAATATATATATTTATAACTGAATCACTTTGCTATATACCTGAAACACTTAGATCAGCTCTACTTCAATTTTAAAATTAATTAATTAAAAGGTCCTATTAAATCAACTATCACCATAAGTGACCAGGGTTTAATGCCATGGGGAAACTCTAGGAAATGGTGCAGAATATTCACCTTAGTTATCCTACCAGATGGGCAAGGGAGCTGGAATGTCCAGATGCTAAACCCTTCATCACTGGAGAGATGGGGGTTATTATTTAAGTAATAACCCCCATCCTTTGGGTTTTCTCTGGGCACATGGCTGCCAAGACAGGGACTACATTTCCCAGCTTCCCTTGTGTCTGGTGTGGCCACGTGACCAAGCTCCGCCTACATGAATGGGAGAGGAAGTGATTTATGCAAGCTTATGAGTTTTTCCCAATGGAAGGAAACACCTTCTTGTTCTTGCCTCCTTCCCTTGAGCTGGAACAAGGAGGCAGTGGTGAGCCCTTGTCAATAATGGGGGTGAGGGCAGTATTCCAGGTGTTGATTTACAACCTCGGGGGGTCCCCAGGTGAAACCCGAAACTGGCCTTTGTACGCGGAGGGCAAGGAGAGACGGAAGAAAGAGGCAGATGACTCCAGACTGGTAGGTGGCAGTTCTAATAGTTTCCATGGTCCTCCTTCTCTTTCTTTATCTTTTAAAAAGAAAAACCCAGGAAGACGCGTCAGATTTTTGTAAATGAAGGTACGACAAGGGTGTGGCCAATTTTGCTTTGTGACCTTGTGCAGAAGATTTTGTGATACTACCTATATATCTTTACACACATGTATATATATCTATATCTATGTATCTGTATATCTATATATCTGTATGTATCCCAAACCGGCAATGGGACTTTTTTTATATAGCAAATAAATATTATTTTTTTCCTCCACCCACTCTCTCCCTGCATACGCACATCCCCACTTTATCCTTGCTCCTTTTCCCTTCCAACCATCCTTGCCCCTGGCTACATAGCCTCTGTACTCCTTTCTGATCTCTGCTGTCCCATCCCTGGAAAAAGGTCTGGAAAGAGAGTCATACTTGGGCTCTGAGGGAGGGTGAGAGGGAGGTCGTTCCCGGCTCTTCAGTGTGTGTAAAACAATAGGTTAAGATAGCGACAGACTTCATTCTTAAAGTTCACTTCTTCATGGGTCATTGTCAGACCCAAAAAAATTATTATTAGCTCTTTTTTTTTTGTAAATTTATTTTATTTATTTATTTTTGGCTGTGTTGAGTCTTTGTTGCTGCACGCGGGCTTCCTCTAGTTGCATCAAGCGGCGGCTGCTCTTTGTCCCAGTGTGTAGGCTTCTCACTGAGGTGGCTTCTCTTGTTGGGGAGCACGGGCTCTAGGCCTGAGGGCTTCAGTAGTTGTGGCTCACAGGCTCTGTAGTTGTGGCTCGCGGGCTCTAGAGCACAGGCTCCGTAGTTGTGGTGAATGGGCTTAGTTGCTCCGCGGCATGTGGGATCTTCCCGGACCAGGGCTCGAACTTGTGTCCCCTGCATTGGCAGGTGGATTCTTAACACTGTGCCACCAGGGAAGCCCCAGTTATTATTAACTCTTGGTGAGAACTTTGAGTAAAGATATCTTTTCTTACTTTCCTTTTTTACATTATTCTTTCAAGCCTGCATCCTTGAAATGGCTGAGTGCAGGAATGGTGGGTGGAATATACATTCCAAGGATGGAAGGGGTGTTGAGGAGCCTCCCATTGTCTGGGCCCAGCTCATGGGTCACCCAGCAAGCATGCCCTCTCGATGACCTGCTCCAACGCCAGGACAGGGTAGAACATCAAGGTGGAAGGGGTTTGGGTCCCCCTACCTCTGTGTGGGGCAGAGCTCTGCTGCCAGCCCCTGCCCTCTGCTAGACCACTCTCTCCTTGGACTTGGACTCAAAAGAGAACAAATCTATACCACTCTTGCTTGGTCTCTGCTCTAACCAAGAACCTATGTTGTGACTGATATTAAAGTATTGACACCTGACTTAGCCTCAGCCAGCTGAGAGTTACTGGAGAGATCATGAGGGTTGGCGCCAGAAGACCTGGGTTTAATCTTAGCTCTGCCACGTACTACTGGGATGGTGTTGAGTAAGAGACTAGCCTACAGCTCCTCTGCGACTGTGGCATGCATTACCAGATTTAATTCTCGGCAGAGAGCCTCTCGGGGTAAAAAGCCTGGCCCGGTGCTTGCCACATAGTCAACAATCAGTGAAAGTTGGTTCTTGATGTTATTCATATCACTGTTAATTATTCACAATGCTGAGTGGTTGCTGACCAACTCAAGCAGTGCTGGTAACTTTATACCTGCTGGCTGTCAGGTCTGGACTTAGTTTTGCCAATTTCTGAAGGGGCTGGGTGACCATGGCAAAT
Source organism: Tursiops truncatus (assembly GCF_011762595.2). Classification (NCBI taxonomy): domain Eukaryota; kingdom Metazoa; phylum Chordata; class Mammalia; order Artiodactyla; family Delphinidae; genus Tursiops; species Tursiops truncatus. The sequence continues at coordinate 82,069,240 of NC_047043.1, read as the reverse complement.
GAGCAGGTCAGCAGAAACCATATGTTCCGTCAAGCTCTTGTGGGTGGCATTTACTTAACTTGGGTAAAGGATATGTCTTATGATGAAGTGGACAGGCTTCCTGGGGTGGTGCCTTCTGATCCCTCACAAAGGGTGAGGGAGGAGGTAAGGGTGGGGAACCAGCTGGTCAGGAGAGAACTGAATCTTTCCCGTGACTAACCTGGGAAGCCACATCTTCAGTGCCTGCCAACTGCTGGTGGCCTACCTGATACCCACTTCCTCCACTCGGGGTAAAGAACCCCAGTCTTATTTGAGGTGGTAGCGTGCTTTGGTATAAAATTAGACTACATTTCCCTGCCTCCCACACTATTAAATATGGCCGGGTTACCACGTGCTGGCCGGTGAGGTTTAAGTAGTGTTCTGTGGGATGTTCAGCTCCAGGTGGGAACTGACTCAGGTGGGAGACTTGCTCTTTTGCCTTTCCATCCTCCTCCCCCTCCTGCTGCCTAGAACATAGAAATGATGGCTGGAGCGTCAGCAACTGTTTTGTGACTTTGAAGGCAGAAGCCATGGGTTCAGGAAGGCAGTCGAAGATTTTCTGCCAGAAACGGCTCCCCTACCCGAATATCTGAGTGCCGCCCAAAGCTCCTTCCCACCATTCTGGCTTTATGTGTATGAATGAGCCTTGGTCTCATTTTACATTACGTACTTCAAAAGCCTTCAAGACTAAAAGCCCCATGCTAAAGAACTGCATAGCTACTTCTCTTATCTTCCTGTGGGGCTGGATTAATTTCTTTATCCTTCTTGCAAACGCCTAGAGTCCAGCTTCCCAGCTAAATAAGCATATGATACCACCGTTCTGTCCTCTGCACTTAGGGCTGAACATTTGGGTGCTTAACTGCTCTCTGATTGTTTTGACTTGTTTAATGGCCTTTCAGGATGGTCAGAAAGTTTTTTTTCCAAATACTGTAACACTTCTTGTATTTGCTTTTCTGAATACGTGGATGGGTTCCCAATGATTGTTCCCTCAGAGGAAGGGTCCTTGGAAAAGGCCTTAGAAAAATATCCGATGGGTATCCTGCTCTCCTCTGAACTGTGACGCAGGGTAGATGTCTACAAGCTGTACCTTTGCCACAGCCCATTATTAGCTGGCTTCTGGTTAGGCTCTGTGAGTGGAGTTGTTGACCACAGATGGGGATGGGAGAAGGGAATTATTTCGGTTTTCATCTCAAGTTGGCATCTTCGCAGCAGCTGTAGACATCATGGTGCTTCAGCCGGGAAATGTGTACTTGAGTGGGAAGACTGACCCAGTCCCATATTTACAAACAATGTCATCTGAAGGCTGATGGACAGTTTTCACCAAACCCCATTTCTTTTACCTCCTGGGTGGCACACAGAGAAATTACACTGCTCAGCCTCTTCAGCTGGAGTATCAGGGTGGAGGAGAGGAGGAGGCTGATTTCTGACCAGTACAATGAGGGTAGAAGTGTTATATGCTGTTACTGTGTCTGGTCCATAAAAACTGCCTCCAGGGGCTTCCCTGGTGGCGCAGTGGTTGAGAGTCCGCCTGCCGATGCAGCGGACATGCGTTCATGCCCCGCTCCGGGAAGATCCCACGTGCCGCGGAGCGGCTGGGCCCCTGAGCCATGGCCGCTGAGCCTGCACGTCCGGAGCCTGTGCTCCGCAACGGGAGAGGCCGCAACAGTGAGAGGCCCGCATACCGCAAAACAAAACAAAACAAAACTGCCTCCACTACTTTCCCGACCTCCCCCGCCCTCATTTGCTTTCTGGATACAGAAGATCTGGTGCCCAACTTAAGGTCCTTGGGATTGACAGACTCACTGGAAGGAAGGAGCCTGCGATGCCCAGACAACTTCGGGAAACAGAATTCCTTTCTTCCCCCTAGCTGTCCTGCACTGGATCATGACACGATGAGAAGGCAACCTTTAATGTGCTAATAAGTGAATTAATTAAAGTACCACTAAGCATGTTCAGACTTCACAGCTTGCTAAAGGGTTCATCATTCATTCATTCAGGAAACACTTACTGAGTGAGTGCCTACAGTGATTGTGTGAGGGACCATAAAGACTGAGGGAGTGCAACTTGGGGAAGAAGTGTACCTTTGAATTAGCAATGAAGGGAAGCCTGTCTCTGGAGTCTGTGTTTCATCTGAGCCAGAAGGCTGAGAAGGAAGCCGTTATGTGAACACCTGGGGGGGGCGGTGAGCATTCCTAGCAGAGGGTGTGGCTAGTGCAAAGGCCCGGGAGTAGGAACGTGCCTGGTAGGTTTTAGGAATAGAAAATGGCTGGAGCAGAGTGAGCAGGGGAGAGGGTGGTGAGGCGAGATTAAATCATGGAGGGCCTCGTACACCACGTTGGTTGAGCGTTTGTATTTTATTCTGAGTACAATGGGAAGCCAATGGAGTGTTAAGCAGAGAGGTGACGTGATCTGATTCACAACAGCATGGAAGTGCTGATTCCCCAGGATAAAATAGACACTCACTCCAGACAGAACTAAGGGTGTTCTGGGAATACCTAGAACAATGTGAAAACAGGAGAGTGCTGGAAGCCTAAACAAGCACCATTTACATTCCAAGGAAGGCCAGGAGAGATTGATAAGCCTTTCTATAGTTTTCTGCCTTTCATTTTTCTCTTTCATCATTATTATTGAGCTTCTCCCTAAAGTACAACTGGAGATGAGTACTTGGGCGCCTGTAGTTTACTCTCCCTAAAGTACAGCTGGAGATGAGTACTTGGGTGCCTGGAGGAGATCTCAGGGAGAAGGGGCAGGGGTTTTCTAAACAAGTGTCGACTGAAAAAAAACGCACAACGTACAAGTTGAGAATTGGTGGATTTGCTGAGGGCTTGAATCCTGGGAGACAGCCTCTCAGATAGCACTGAGGGACTATTCCAAAGAGCTAAGAGAGGGGCCAGAATATCTAGGAGTTTTTGCAACAAAAACCAGGTAGTCAGGACATCAAAAGATTACTGTTAATTAAAGAAAAAAACAAACATCTCAGGTTAATGACTTTGGTACTTTTCTTTGTATGGGAAGATGCAAGCGTCTGGGCTTATTGACGTGCACCTTGACTATCTAGGGCTAGTATCCTGTTTTTCTCCATCCTGAATCTGCTCAGGGTGCACAGTCGGGGGCGGCTTCAGTGGCTTGTGGCTTGATGGCTGCAACATCCTTTGTCTGCTGAGATGGCACGTGACATTCTTCGTCCACACCAGGACGAAGACACATCATCACCAGCGGGCAACTGCACCTCAGTCCCACTTGGGGATACTCTCTATGAGATGCCATACAAAATGCGCTTTAGAATTTTCTACCTGGTGGGAGGAAAAGAGTATTTTTCCATCGGGTCTTGCCCTCCTTGAGCAAGGTTGCTTTGTGGGTGTAAGCTGCCTCATATTTCCAGGTTCACTCAGGCCTCACACTGAGTGCTTCTGCCAGGCTCTTACGCCAAGCCCTAGGGTAGAAAGCCCCAAGATCTTTCCCTGTAGGCTTTAGCATTAAATGCTCCTTTAAAATGTTGGGTTTTGATTCTACAAATGTCAGAGAAGCTAACCAGAGAGAAAAAGGGTCTGGGTAAGGAAAATATATAGAAGATGGCAGCCAAAAAGCCAACAAGAGCCCTGAGGCATGGGAAGGAATAGAAGGTTGCATGTGGGAAGAAATAAGAGGTAACTCTTTCTCAACAGAGAATTTTGGTTGTTGGGCAGTGTGTTCTCTGTCTGTCTGTCCGTCTGTCTCTCTGTCTCACACACACACACACACACACACACACACACACACACACACAGTACAAGCCATATGGAGGGACTTTTGGATCCCCAAATATGCCACTCTTTTGACTTATGTCCTTTGTACAACGCCTTCCTTTGTCCGTCCCAGCCATACACACATACACACTTAGCCTGACTGATTCTCATTTATCCCTGAAGACCCTGATCTCCCTTTGATGGCTTTCCTTAACTTTCTAAACCTGGTAATAATATACACTGTCTTAGAGCTTTTTGATTCTAAGAACCAGACCCCCACTCAAAGAGTTCAAGTTAAAAACAACCAAACAAACAAATGAATGTAGGGTAGTGTTTCTCAGCATGTAATCCGCAGACTACTTACCTCCGGATCCCTAGGGTGCTGGTTCTAAGCACACGCCCCTGCACCCTGCTTACACCTGCTCAACCGGAAGTCTGAGGACTTGGCACATAAACAAGCTGCCTGGATGGTTCTGGTGCACATCCATTTTTAAGAACCACTGCTCCAGGAGAGTCTCCCATTGCTCTTTGCAAAGAGTACATACAGCCAGGTCTGAGAGGAACCAGAGCCTTGTCAAGCATCCTCCTAGATCTGTAGAAGTTTGATTTCTTGTTTCCCCACCAGTCTCCTTAGTTGCCCTCCTTTGCTTACACATGGCTCCCTCAATCCTAAACTCGACTCTTCCAACAGCCAACTGGCTTATCCTCAGAATCCCCATCCCCAATCGTGGATTGATCCAGCTTGGACCAGGGGTCATCCTTGCTCCAGCCACCTGTGGCCCAGGGGATGGAAGGGTAGACGGCACCTCATGGTACGTTCTCTGCAATGACCATAGACCAGGCGGTTTTTTAAGTAAAAGAATAGAAATTGTCATTTCTAGTGCAACATTCCATGGGGCTTTGACTTTCTCCTATTATAGCATTTACTGTCTAATCTTGTAATTGGCAGTATACTTCCTCGTATCCACCATCAGACTGACAAAAATCTGAGGACAAGATCCCCATCTTAAGGACTCTTATATCCCTAAAACTTAGCAGAATGCTTATCACCGAGAAGGGACACAATAAATAGTTACTGGATGATGTCAGTGCAAATGTACAGGAGCACATGATTCCACTAATTTTAAAAGTTTTAAATCAATTTTATTAAGGCATCATTTACATACAATGAAATACACCCATTTTAAGTGGAAAGTGGATAGTTTGATGAGTTTGACAAGTGTATGCATCAGTGTAACCATGTGTCAATCAAGATATGGAACATTTTCATCACCCCAAAAGTCCCCTCTCGCAAGGGGCCGCTTCTTAATTCTTCTCAATTTGCTTCAGAAGGGAGCAGTCCAAGCTCAGAGTCAGGAGATGGTTCTCCAAGTGTGCTCTCTCAAGTAGGAGCACCAGCCTTTACTGGAAACTTGCTAGAAATGCAAATCTTTGGGCCCAACCCCTGACCTGCAGAATCTGAAACTCTAGGGTTGGGACCCCACAATCTGTGTGTTGTTGGTGAAAGCTTAAGTATGAAAACCATTGCACTAGATCAACTGAGGTTTCTTTCAAATGGGCAACTGGAGTGGAGCCAGATGGGTCATGGAAATGTTTGAGAGCCTGCCCTGGAATCAAAAGGAAGCTGATAAAGTGTTTTCTGAAGAAAAGGCTAGGTGGGGCCTGCAGGATGGATTTGAAAGCAGAAGGTTGGAGTCAGGAGGACCAGTTCCTTTTACAGCAGGCTCTGGAAGGCCCATTGTCACTGCAAATACATAGGAGTACATTGCTCCATTACTGGAGGTCTTTGGTAGTTTTGGAGTCTTCATGCAACGAGGCGTTTGAAACGACATTATCTTAGGATGAGATTTGGTGGTTAGGTAGTTTTCCTCCCCTTTGAAAGGATTCAGGTCATATGTCTGATCCTGATGCTATTTTCATTAGAATTTTTTTCCTCTATTCAACTCTGCCTTTATGATGTCCATTTTTAAAATTTATGTGTGTGATTTGTTGCTTTTTGTCCACAAGGTTGCTAGGCTGAAAAAATCAACCTGTTACAGGGTATAGTGGCTGGGTAAGTCATCACAGAGGAAAATGGAACAAAGGGAGTTTATTGTACGGATTGTATGCTACTTGAAAAGACAAGAAATACACACAGATTCTAGCTTCAGGAACAGTGTCAGCTGATGTGCAGACTTGGTTGGTCAATAGATTTTTAGGGAGAAGAGGAAAGGAAGTATGTGATTGCTTTGGAAAAAAATATGGGCAGAGCGAATGGATGCTAAAAAAGGTTATTTGAAACTTGGAAATATAGCAAAAAGATCACTGTATGTCTTTTCAACACGATACCAGAGCACTGTTCAATCAAGTACTCCCAGGGGTCATCCAACTCTCCAGATGAAGGTAACCTTAATTCATGATTAACTAGTGATTAGAGCCCAGATTATGTAAAATTAAATGTTAACTTGTTGAAAACTGGTAATATCCAAATGAGTTCTGTCTAGTAGACATTGTATTAGTTTCTGATGGCTGCTGTCAGCAAATGACCACAAATTTAGTGCCTTAACACAGCACAAACTTATTTTTTAAAATTAATTTTTATTGACGTATAGTTGATTTACGATGTATTAGTTTCTGCTGTACAACAAAGTGAAACAGTTATACATATATCCACTCTTTTTAAAATTCTTTTCCCATATCATTACGGAGTACTGAGTAGAGTTCCCTGTGCTGTACAGTAGGTTCTTATTAGTTATCTCTTTTTATATATAGTAGTCTGTATATATGTTAATCCCAATCTTCCAGTATCCCCCTTGGTAACCATAAATTTGTTCTCTACATCTGTGACGCTATTTCTGTTTTGTAAGTTCATTTTTACCATTTTTTTAGATTCCACGTATAAGCAATATCATAAGATATTTGTCGTTTTCTGTCTGATATTTCACTCAGTATGACAATCTCTAGGTCCATCCATGTCGCTGCAAATAGCATTATTTTTTTTTAAATTTTTAAATTTAATTTTATTAATTTTTTTATACGGCAGGTTCTTATTAGTTATCCATTTTATACACATCAGTGTATACATGTCAATCCCAGTCGCCCAATTCATCCCACCATGCCCACCACCCCCCGGCCGCTTTCCCCGATTGGTGTCCATACATTTGTTCTCTACATCTGTGTCTCAACTTCTGCCCTGCAAACTAGTTCATCTGTACCATTTTTTAGGTTCCACATACATGCGTTAATATACGGTATTTGTTTTTCTCTTTCTGACTTACTTCACTCTGTATGACAGTCTCTAGATCCATCCACGTCTCAACAAATGACCCAATTCCCTTCCTTTTTATCGCTGAGTAATATTCCATTGTATATATGTACCACATCTTCTTTATGCATTCAGCTGTTGATGGGCATTTAGGTTGCTTCTATGACCTGGCTATTGTAAATAGTGCTGCATTGAACATTGGGGGTGCATGTGTCTTTTTGAATTATGGTTTTCTCTGGGTATATGCCCAGTAGTGGGATTGCTGGATCATATGGTAATTACATTTTTAGTGTTTTAAGGAACCTCCATACTGTCCTGCATAGTGGCTGTATCAATTTACATTCCCACCAACAGTGCAAGAGGGTTCCCTTTTCTCCACACCCTCTCCAGCATTTGTTGTTTGTAGATTTTCTGATGATGCCCATTCTAAATGGTGTGAGGTGATACCTCATTGTAGTTTTGATTTGCATTTCTCTAATAATTAGTGATGTTGAGCAGCTTTCCATGTGCTGCTTGGCTATCTGTATGTCTTTGGAGAAATGTCTATTTAGGCCTTCTGCACATTTTTGGATTGGGTTGTTTGTTTTTTTAATATTGAGCTGCATGAGCTATTTATATATTTTGGAGATTAATCCTTTGTCTGTTGATTCGTTTGCAAATATTTTCTCCCATTCTGAGGGCTGTCTTTTCGTTTTGTTTATGGTTTCCTTTGCTGTGCGAAAGCTTTGAAGTTTCATTAGGCCCCATTTGTTTATTTTTGTTTTTATTTCCATTACTCTAGGAGGTGGATCAAAAAAGATCTTGCTGTGATTTATGTCAAAGAGTGTTCTTCCTATGTTTTCCCCTAAGAGTTTTATAGTGTGCGGTCTTACATTTAGGTCTCTAATCCATTTTGAGTTTATTTTTGTATATGGTGTTAGGGAGTGTTCTAATTTTATTCTTTTACACGTAGCTATCCAGTTTTCCCAGCACCACTTATTGAAGAGACTGTCTTTTCTCCATAGTATATCCTTGCCTCCTTTGTCATAGATTAGTTGACCATAAGTGTGTGGATTTATCTCTGGGCTTTCTATCTTGTTCCATTCATCTATGTTTCTGTTTTTGTGCCAGTACCATATTGTCTTGATTACTGTAACTTTGTAGTATAGTCTGAAGTCAGGGAGTCTGATTCTTCCAGCTTCGTTTTTTTCCTTCAAGACTGCTTTGGCTATTTGGGGTCTTTTGTGGCCTCATAGAGTTTGGGAATGCTCCTTCCTCTGCAATTTTTTGGAAGAGTTTGAGAAGGATGCGTGTTAGCTCTTCTCTAAATGTTTGATAGAATTTGCCTGTGAAGCCATCTGGTCCTGGACTTTTGTTTGTTGGAAGATGTTTAATCACAGTTTCAATTTCATTACTTGTGATTGATCTGTTCATATTTTCTAGTTCTTCCTGATTCAGTCTTGGAAGGTTATACCTTTCTAAGAATTGGTCCGTTTCTTCCAGGTTGTCCATTTTATTGGCATAGAGTTGCTTGTAGTAGTCTCTTAGGATGCTTTGTATTTCTGTGGTGTCTGTTGTAACTTCTCCTTTTTCATTTCTAATTTTATTGATTTGAGTTCTCTCCCTCTTTTTCTTGATGAGTCTGGCTAATGGTTTATCAATTTTGTTTATTTTCTCAAAGAACCAGCTTTTAGTTTTATTGATCTTTGCTATTGTTTTCTTTGTTTCTGTTTCATTTATTTCTGCTCTGATCTTTATGATTTCTTTCTTTCTGCTAACTTTGGGTATTGTTTGTTCTTCTTTCTCTAGTTCCTTTGGGTGTAAGGTTAGATTGTTTATTTGAGATTTTTCTTGTTTCTTGAGGTAGGCTTGTATAGCTATAAACTTCTCTCCTAGAACTGCTTTTGCTGCACCCCATAGGTTTTGGATAGTCGTGTTTTTATTGTCATTTGTCTCTAGGTATTTTTTGATTTCCTCTTTGATTTCTTCAGTGATCTCTTGGGTATTTAGTAACGTATTGTTTAGCCCCATGTGTTTGTGTTTTTTACGTTTTTTTCCGTGTAATTCATTTATAATCTCATAGCACTGTGGTCAGAAAAGATGTTTGATATGATTTCAATTTTCTTAAATTTACTGAGGCTTGATTTGTGACCCAAGATGTGATCTATCCTGGAGAATATTCCGTGCGCACTTGTGAAGAAAGTGTAATCTGCTGTTTTTGGATGGAATGTCCTATAAATATCAATTAAATCTATCTGGTCTATTGTATCATTTAAAGCTTCTGTTTCCTTATTTATTTTCATTTTGGATGATCTGTCCTTTGGTGTAAGTGAGGTGTTAAAGTTCCCCACTATTTTTGCATTACTGTTGATTTCCTCTTTTATAGCTGTTAGCAGTTGCCTTATGTATTGAGGTGCTCCTATGTTGGCTGCATGTATGTTTATAATTGTTATATCTTCTTCTTGGATTGATCCCTTGATCATTATGTAGTGTCCTTCCTTGTCTCTTGTAGCATTCTTTATTTTAAAGTCTATTTTATCTGATATGAGTATTGCTGCTTCAGCTTTCTGTTGACTTCCATTTGCATGGAATATCTTTTTCCATCCCCTCACTTTCAGTCTGTTTGTGTCCCTAGGTCTGAAGTGGGTCTCTTGTAGACAGCATATATATGGCTCTTGTTTTTGTATCCATTCAGCAAGCCTGTGCCTTTTGGTTGGAGCATTTAATCCATTCACATTTAAGGTAATTATCGTAAGTATGTTCCTATGACCATTTTCTTAATTGTTTTGGGTTTGTTTTTGTAGGTCCTTTTCTTCTCTTGTGTTTCCCACTTAGAGAAGCTCCTTTAGCATTTGTTGAAGAGCTGGTTTGGTGGTGCTGAATTCTCTTAGCTTTTGCTTGTCTGTAAAGCTTTTGATTTCTCCATCGAATCTGAATGAGATCCTTGCTGGGTAGAGTAATCTTGGTTGTACGGTCTTCCCTTTCATTACTTTAAGTATATCATGCCACTCCCTTCTGGCTTGTAGAGTTTCTGCTGAGAAATCAGCTGTTAACCTTATGGGAGTTCCCTTGTATGTGATTTGTCATTTTTCCCTTGCTGTTTTCAGTAATTTTTCTTTGTCTTTAAGTTTTGTCAATTTGATTACTATGTGTCTTGGTGTGTTTCTCCTTGGGTTTATCCTGCTTGGGATTCTCTGTGCTTTCTGGACTTGGCTGGCTATTTCCTTTCCCATGTTAGGGAAGTTTTCGACTATAGTCTCTTCAAATATTTTCTCGGGTCCTTTCTCTCTCTCTTCTCCTTCTGGGACCCCTATAATGCGAATATTGTTGCGTTTAATGTTGTCCCAGAGGTCTCTTAGGCTGTCTTCATTTCTTTTCATTCTTTATTCTTTACTCTGTTCCACAGCTGTGAATTCCACCATTCTATATTCTAGGTCACTTATCTGTTTTTCTGCCTCAGTTATTTTATTGATTCCTTCTAGTGTAGTTTTCATTTCAGTTATTGTGTCGTTCCTCTCTGTTTGTTTGTTCTTTAATTCTTCTAGGTCTTTGTTAAACATTTCTTGCATCTTCTCGATCTTTGCCTCCATTCTTTTTCTGAGGTCCTGGATCATCGTCACTATCATTATTCTGAATTCTTTTTCTGGAAGGTTGCCTATCTCCCTTCATTTAGGTGTTTTTCTGGGGTTTTGTCTTGTTCCTTTATCTGGTACATAGCCCTCTGCCTTTTCATCTTGTCTGTCTTTCTGTGAATGTGGTTTTTGTTGATTATTTTGTTCTTTTTTATGGCTGAGTAATATTCCATTGTATATATGTACCACATCTTCTTTATCCATTCATCTGTCAATAGATATTTAGGTAGCTTCCGTGTCCTGGCTATTGTACATAGTGCTCCAGTGAACATTGGGGTGCATATGTCTTTTTGAATTATGATTTGCTCTATAATTACAGAGGTCAGAAGTCCTAAATGGGTTTCTTGGGGCTAAAATCAAGATATTGGAAGGCTGTATTCCTGGTGGAGGTTCTAGGGGAGAATCTGTTCCTTTGTGTTTTTCAGCTTCTAGAAGCTACCTGAATTCCTTGGCTCTTGGTCCCTTTCTGCATCTTCAAATTCAGCAGTGTAGCATCTTCCAGTCTCTCTCTGACTCTCACTGCATTGCCTTCTTTTCTCTTATAAGAATCTTTATATTTGCATTGGGCCCATCTGGATTATCCAGGATAATCTCTCCATGTCACGATTCTTAACTTAATTACATCTGTAAAGCCCCTTTTGCTGTGTGAAGTAATATATTCACAGATTCTAGGGATAAGGACATACACATCTTTAGGGGACCATTATTCTGCTTACTGCAAAGATACAGATGATTTTGTTCGTGAGAGAAGTTGACCCCCGAAATTATGGTTTAATGCACTGTATGACACTAACCAGTTTTGTATTGAATATAACCATCATTTCAGCATTATTTTTTCTACTTTAAATATATAACGCTATGTTTGCATATGTATGTACGTATGTGTATAGTATCTGTGTGTATATATATGTATTGTATATACTTTACACATGATGAAGGCAGTAGGGTCAGAGTCAGGTGTGTGTGTGTGTATGTGTACACGTGTATGTGCATCAGGTTTTTGCATTCTCCTTTGAACAAGCTTTATCATCCTCTGGTTCCCTCATTAATGAATTCAATATTTTGATTGTTTATGTTCTCTTTATAATTGTAAGGGAATGATAGTTTTAATATTTTGAAAATTATACTTGACCATGGTGACGGGACTATGTAAAAGGGACAGAGGAGCCAGCTGAAAGAACTCCCAGTGGCCAAAGCTGCAACAGTTTGTGTAACAAAATAAGTAACACTGGATATAACCCAAGGTATAAAATACCCCTGAGGTGGTGACATCACCGACATGACTCAGTAAGAGGTCCCTTGTCATAAAATGCCCTTAGCAACAACAGGTCAGCATTTGTCCACAGACAAACCTGCCTTTGAGGGAGCTGTGGGATCCAGCACCTGTGCCAGGGACCCAGGAGGAGTCTCGCCTACTCGCATGTTGGGTAACAGACATACAGACCTCGCTCCTGGCTGTGGACCCTGCAGTGGCCCATGAACTGGCTCCAGCCCTTCTCAGCTGCAGTGTGGGAGCCCCTGAAAAGCACGGTATTAGACAATCACTCACGAATGAGAGAGCCTTTAATGAACTCCAGATTTCCAGCAGAGAATTCCCAGCACACTGTTGGAGCAAAAAAGTACAAGTTTGGTCACATTGGAGAGGATGAGAAGAACAGTTTCACTTTACTCACACCACCCCTCCTCCAAGGTGACACAGCGCAGTGCGAAGCGAGATCTTCTGGGCCTGTGATTTCTCCTCCAGGGGAAAGTGAGAGCGTGTGCATGAGCACCTGGCCTCTCAGGTCTGCTGGACATTGACAGGGAGGCCCATTTCTCTCTCACCCCACCTAGAGCACTGAGTCATGAGCTGCATGACTTTGGGGCTGGAAGAGGCTGGGAGAGCAGTGGGTAGGACTTTAGGATGGCATTAAAGGGATACAGATCCTTCTGTTTCTTAGTTTGAACATGAATGAGTATTGAATTTTATTAAATGATTTTTCTGCATCTATTGACATAATTGTATGATTTCTCCTTTAAATTATTACTGTAATAAATTAATAGATATTCTAATATTTAATCAATCTTACAGTCTTGGAATAAACTCGACTTGGTTATGATGTTTATAAAAAAAAAAAAAGGAACACATCCTACTAACCGCATTAAGAACTCTATCAAGTAGTCTGTCCACAAACCATTGGTAATTCCTCACCAGCTGATCCCCCCCAGTGACCCGCAGGCACCCCCACCACTCTGTGCACCTCCCCCACACACACCCCTACCGTGTGTCTGGCACTGTTTGCATACTCCCAATGGCAGCAAGAGAGAGTGAGCTTTGGCAGATGGCTAGTGAGCACAGACAGAAAGCCAGGCCAAGTCTGCAGGCCAGAGAGAGAAACCGCAAACTTGAGCTTTGACTCTGCCCTCAGGAAAGCAAAAGAGAGGCTGTCAGCACCTGGCTCAGAGGGTGGCAGGATCAAGAGAAGGCATCCAAGCTCAAGAATTCCATCATGAGAAGGAATAAGAAGCATGGAATAGGCGTATCCATAGAAAATCTGAAAAGCCTCAGAATCCCTAACAGAACTGATCACAGGTATTTCTCTTCCAAAGTCAGTTAGTAAAGATGGAAGGAGTTGACTGCCACTACAAATGCGAAGACAGCAGTGCAAGACTTCAAGGAACGTGAAAACAAAGAATACGACGGCACTAGTAAGTCCTTACCTATCAATAATTACTCAATGTCAAAGGATTAAATTCTTCAATCAGAAGTCATAGTGTAGCCGGTGGGATAAAAAACAAGACCCAACTATCTGCTGCCTACAGGAGACTCACTTCAGCTTCAAGGACACATAGGCTCAAATGAAGAGATGGAAAAGGATGTTCCATGCAAGTGGAAACCAAAAAAAGTGGGGGTAGCTATACTTATATCAGACAAAATAGAGTCGAAGCAAAGAATAGTAACAAGAGACAAAGAAGATCGTTATACAATGATAAAGGGGTCAGTTCATTAAGGGAATATAACAGTTGTAAATATACATGCACAATGATAAAGGGGTCAGTTCATTAAGGGAATATAACAATTGTCAATATACATGCACTCAACATTGAGCACCTAAATATATTAAGCACATACTAACAGGTCTGTCTTCCACTCACCAAAATTAACTTGAAATGGATTAAAGATTTAAATGTAAGACCTGAAACCATAAAATTCCTAGAAGAAAATGTCGGCAAAAAAACTTTATGACTTTGCTCTTGGCAACAATTTTTTGGATATGACACTAAAAGCAAAAGCAACAAAAACAAAAATAAATCAAGTGGGACTACATCTAACTGAAAATCTTTCTGCACAGCAGAAGAGCTGATCAACAAAATTAAAAGGCAACCTATGAAATGGGAGAAAATATTTGCCGATCATATATCTGATAAGGGGTTGATATCCAAAATATTTAAGGAACTCATACAACTCAATAGCAAAAAACAAACAATCTGATTTAAAAGTGGGCAAAGGAACCTGAAGAGACATTTTTTCCAAAGAAGACATCCAAATGGCCAACAGGTACATAGAAAAGATGTTCTTGGTCACTAAATCATCAGAGAAATGCAAGTGAATGCCACAATGAGATATCACCTCATACCAGTTAGAATGGCTATTATTAAAAGTATGAAAGACAACAAGTGTTGGCAAGCATATGGAGAAAAGAGAACCCTTATGCACTGTTGGGTGGGAATGTTCTCACTGGTGGAGAACTAGGAAAATGGCAACACCTGGAGCGGCCATGTTGAAAGATGGCAGAGTCAATCCATGATCACGGATCCCTATGTGATCCTACAGATCAGATGCTCTACCTGCCCTAGACTACCTGCTTCTATTTGGACTATTATGTGAAAGAGAAATACATGCTTGTCTCAATAAAATCCTTATATTTTGGAGTCTCTTTGTGATAGCAGCTTAGCATGAACCATATTAATGCTTTAACCATACCAGAGTGCTACAGTGATCCAAGTATCGGCCTTCTTCTTTGTTGGCCTTCCTTATTAAGACATTAAAACTAGAATTGAGGCTTTAGGTGCTCTGTCACCAAGTGGAAATTAGCTTTTCTTTCTTGCAGTTCTGTCCGATTTTATTCTTGGGCTGCATAAAAGTGTTTAGAAAGGAGTTCTGTGACGTCTGTAGCTGTGGAAGATTAAAGCTAACATATAGGTATATAAAAGAAATAAACCTCTGCCTTCACTTATTGTACAAGATAGCTGCAGCCAGCTTAGAAATTAGACTTTTATCTATATTACGTGATTTTCTTCAGGCGTTTCTTGAGTTTTTAAGACATGTACACCTTGTCTGCCATATTTAAGAAAATGACAAAGAGTAGAGAATGGATATGATCAGGCTGTAAATAGATGTAACAGTATAGGTGTTTGAAACAAGCATACTGTGGGTTGGATAAATAAGAAGGGAGGAAATTGTGATAACAGACTATTATTTCAGTAAGTTTGACAGGGGGAGGGAGCATTTAGGTGAGCGTGTATGGCTAATATATGAAACGATGTGTATATATGTGAGGAAAAATGTGCTTCAGTACATAGTCTAGATTCCATCCCGTTGACACCCCTTGTATTATCTGATTCTAAGAAAGCTGTTTTACAGCTGTAAAAGCTGTGGATAACTACTGTCAATACTAAATCATTTTATCTGTAGGCATGAAAATTCTACATGTCTTTTAGAGGTTCAAAGAAAAAAGACATTAAAACTAAATTAGTAAATAAATTCTTATGAAAAATTAAGTGGGTCTCCAACCTATACAGGGTCTTTCCTTTTAACTCCAGAACAACATAGTATCTCACTATGGTGAGCAGGAATGATATTTTTATTATTTTCCTTTTTATTTGGTCCTTGCGTATCTTTGTACCTTACACTTCTTGTGCTCTCTCCCTGTCTCTCCCTCTCCCTTCCTCCGTCTCCCGTTCTCTCTCTCTCTCTCTCTGCTTTCTATTCTAGGCAGAGTACATAAAGCTTGTTATTTCCCTTTTCTTTTCTCTCCAAGTGGATATACTCTCTCGTGACCGGAGGCTCCTTGCCCACGCTAACATGTATCTGGAATGTTCTTCTCTTCCTTCTGGCTTCATTGCCTTCTACTTGTACTCATAGCTCAGCTCAGTTATCACCTCCCCCAAAAGTCTTCCCTGACCCCTCAGAGTAGGTTGTGTTCCTCTCTTACGTGCTGTATTAGTTCACCGCCTCTGAGAGACAGACACCAAAAAGGGATTCGATGTGCAAAGAATTTTTTTAGGGAAAATGATTTTTCAGTTTAAAAGTTGGGAGTGCAAGAAGCAGGAGTAGACAGGGAGAGCCTTCAGACCGTGATGCGGGTATGGCCCCTGGGAGAGGGGGGAGGGGAAGGAAGGAGGAGTGGGTAGGAAGAGTCTTAGACTCTGGGCACCTCTGAGAACATTTCGCTGAGGTTGATGGGGCGTCCTCAAGCGCAAGTAGCCCACTGAAGGAGTCCTGCCTCTCACAGGATGGGTCCCTGCTGGGCCCGGCTCTTGGCTGGAAGGAGCCCAAAGAATCAAGAAGAGCATCAGCTGGGCTGTCAGTGAGCTGTGCTGCCTGCAGTCAGACATGTGAGTGGTGCATTTTAATAGCCACCTCATCTGCTCTCTAAGCCCCGTGTCTGATTATACAAGTGTGTGACTGTATAGGCATTATATTCTTATGCTCTTCCCTCTTTGTACCACTCTGCTCCACGAGGGAAAGGACTGTATGTGTTTTGCATGATCCCTAGGGCCTAGCAGATTTTAAAACAAAGGCAACCAGAACTTTCCAAAAATCAATTTAAAATTCTTTTAAATTTTAAAAAGATTTTTATTAATTTAAAAAATTTTTTTCAACTTGGTTTAAAGAAAAATGTGCCCTGGGGGAGGTTCAAAATAAATAGAATCTGCAATAATGGTTGTAAACAACTGAAAGCATTAACTTGAAAATCTCTATTAGATGAAATTTAATGAAATTAATGTCCTTGTGGCAGTTGATCAGGCGAAATGCTGGAAATACCTAATTCCAAGAAAATCTTAAACCCAATTTTCTATTCATTGTGCTTAGAAAGACAGTGTTTGTTCTGAGATATCTTTATGAGTTTAATAAAGTATTTATAAATGACCCCACATGTAAATAAAATGCTTTATTGGTCTGCAGGGGTCAGATAAATGGTCAGATTTATTGGTCAACTATAAAAATGTAGATGATTCTTCCATGCTCACTGCTTTGAAGTTAGGCAAAAAGAGGAAGCGTCAGAAAAAGGCAGGCATGAAATCTGGGCACTGTGACAGGACTGTATGAGAATTCTTGTCTTACTCAGTTTGTCGACTTGCTAGTGTAAATGTGGGTGGTCTGGAAAGTTCTTTGCTTATAGTGTAATGTGTGGGAGTTTAGGATCCCAAGTGGCATTACTAAGTGTGAGCCTGCCTGCTGCCGTCATCAACACCATTTGCTTTCCTGTTGCCTTTTGGTAGCCCTCCATGTGTAAATTTAGATCTGTAATTTAAAAGTGTGCTCATGGTGCTGGATTTGTTTCCTCTGAGGGTGCATGAAATCAGGTGTTTGGAAGTAGAATCCAGTTCTACCCTTGATTTGTACTTTCAGCTATGCCTTGAATTCATTTAAGTTTCCTCACTCCAAATGGAAATTGCCTTATTGTTTTATCTGATAATAAAAGTATTATTAAAGCAATTCAATATCAAGGGGGAAAATAAAACATCTGTAATTTTGTCCCATGAAAGAAACTGCTCAACATTTTGTGTAAAGAATTCTGGACTGAATTCATTTCTTTTTTTAATTTATTTTTTAATGAAGTATAGTTGAATTACAACGTTGTGTTAATTACTGCTGTACAGCAAAATTGTACAGATATATATATTCTTTTTCATATTCTTTTCCATTATGGTTTATCCCAGGATATTGAATATAGTTCCCTGTGCTATACAGTAGGGAATAGCACAAATAGGGATTTGTCTTTCTGACTTACTTCACTTATTGTGATAATCTCTAGGTGCATCCATGTTGCTGCAAATGGCATTATTTTGTTCTTTTTTACGGCTGAGTAGTATTCCACTGTATATATGTTCTACATCTTCTTTATCCATCATCTGTCGATGGACATTTAGGTTGTTTCCCTGTGTCTTGGCTATTGTAAATAGTGCTGCCATGAACACAGGGGTACATGTATCTTTTTGAATTATAGTCTTGTCTGGATATATGCCCATAAGTGGGATTGCTGGGTCATACTGTAGTTCTATTTTTAGTTTCTTGAGGAACCTCCATACTATTTTCCATAGTGGCTGCACCAACTTAGATTCCCACCAACAGTTTAGGAGGTCTCCCTTTTCTACACACTCTCTCCAGCATTTGCTACTTGTAGACTTTTTAATGATGGCCATTCTGACCGGTGTGAGGTGGTGCCTCATTGTAGTTTTGATTTGCATTTCTCTAATAATTAGAAATGTTGAGCATCTTTTCATATGATGGCCAATAGGCCGTCTGTATTTCTTCTTTGGAGAAATGTCTCTTTAGGTCTTCTGCCCATTTTTTGATTGGATTGTTTGTTTATTTGTTGTCGAGTTGTATGAGCTGTTTGTATATTTTCGAAATTAAGCCCTTGTCGGTCGCATCATTTGCAAATAGTTTCTTCCATTCTGTAGGTTTTCTTTTTGTTTTGTTTATGGTTTCCTTTGCTGTGCTGGACTGACTTCATTTCTGATCTTCATTTCGTCGTGGATTCTGACACTATCGTTTTAAGTTAGGATATTATCATCTATCTAATTGTTTAGGAATTCCATTCTAATAACAAAAATATGTATTATAATCAGTTTACTATGTACTAAATGCTTTATGAGGATTGTATAATTTAATCCCAACGACCCTTGATGTAGGCAAAATTATTCTGCTCTTTTTATGTAAAAGGAAACAAAGACCTTGGAGGTATAAATATTAGCTAAAGATAAAACTGACATTCTAACCTGGGTAGCTTCTCTCTGATTTGAGAAGGGAGAAGTACTTCATTTTACATCGTCTGACAGTATTTTATGGGTTATTATAGGTATTTGTAAATCCTTCTGGATTAAGGCATGAGATAAATCTAATTTTGAAGGGACCCAGAGACTTTCCTATATGAATAAACATGTGGTCTGCCCTTCTGTGACCTTGAAAGAAACTATTTTATCAAGGAACCACTCTCCTAATTTCCTTGACTTATAATTTCAGGGTTCCATAAAGTGAGGGTTCAAATGTAATTACACCAAGTGCTCCATTTAGACTGTCATGATTTTTGATAAATGTTTGGCTACCTAATCTTCTAGCGTGTCTGGAATGTCTTGTGTGTCTACTAAGTTCCTTATAACCTTTCAGAGTAGACCTTCGTCACTTCATGGCTGGTCAATATTCTCAGATACATTTTAGTGCTCTTGATCTTCTACATGTGACATTAATTCTGTTTTATGGATGAATGTTTCAAAGATGAGAGGTGTTTCTTTTTTTTTTTTTTTTTTGGCAGTACGCGGGCTTCTTACTGTTGTGGCCTCTCCCATTGCGGAGCACAGGCTCCGGACGTGCAGGCTCAGTGGCCACGGAGAGAGGTGTTTGTGAGTGACCACTTCTGTATCTTCAGTCTCAGATGCTCCATTATGATTCTTAAGTGACTGGCTGAAGTCATTATCGAGGCAAGAGCTATTACTTCAAGTGTTGGCAAACTTAATTCTTGTATCTTGCAAGCAGCCAACAATATGCTTCCTTTTATACACACTCAAAAGCACAAACTCACATTCACACACATGGTTTTCAGCTTCATTTCCAGTTCAGCAGGTAGAAGAAGAGGAGTGTTGGCCAGATAAACTTGGGAATTTATCAAATTATAGGGGATGAGGAGTGGATGGAAAGTTAACCTATTGCCTCAAGAATTTTAAAGATGGAGTCAAGAGTTACAAACTCAAAGTGCTGGAAAGGGCCAATGAGACAGATTACCTAAGTGCGTAATTAAGGCTGAGTAAAGCAATAAGGGAAGGTGAGGCCTGGGACAAACTGGGGAACCATGCCCCAGCTGAATTTTGTGTTTTTTTTGAAGTATTATGCTGCCCAAACAGAACATACTGAGAGCTGCATCTAAACCAGAACTGGCTGCTGTTGGAAGTTTTCTAGTTTCTGGAACAGATTAGTACAAGATAGGGAAATATATGAAGGTCTCATAAGTTTGACCATTGTATCCAAGTAGATCCCTCTTTTTATTCCCCTTTCTAGCACTTATCACAGTCTGTATAATTAGCTTCCGTTTTTAATTTGTTTACTTGTTTATAATCTCTTTCTCTCAACTTTAAGCTTTATGAAGGCAGTGACTGCATTTTTCTTGCTCATCTCTGTGATTACCAACACTACCCAGGGTCAGATACATAATTGGTCCTCATAAAAACTGTTGAGGGGATGAAGCAAAGAGTACAATACATCTTGTCAACATGCGACATATCTTTTTAATCCTGGCACGCCCAGCGCTTAGTGCAATTGTGGTGATGCAGTAAGTATTCGTTGGATGCAGTTGTTGGTGATGATGGTCCGCCGCAGATGGTTAACCACATCGAACTAGCTTACACTGGGTGAAGGGCAAAGTCTCGAAATAGATGTGGTCAGCAGACTGGGGAGAAACTTGGGCACTGGCCTCAGCTCTGCCAGGCAGTTCGGTAAGACAGAAAATGTCAAGCTTTATGGATACTAATTAGGCATGACTAGTAATCAGAGCAAGTTGCTGGCATCAGTGACGTCTGATGATGGATAAAAACAGGAAATCCAGAAGGGGTCACTGTTCCCAGATAAAGGTATGCAGTCCGCCTCGGGTAAGCCAGCGGATGCTAGAACTAAATCCGCAGGAGCTGAATGTTGAGTTCACACACGTGGTAAGAAGAGGAATGGTAAGAGAAAGGCCCAACAGGAGATAAGGCACCAGGAAACCATCTGGGCATCCAGTACGGGTTTAGAATTCTAAAATTCCAGAAATGATCGCAAAGCGTAGACTTGGCCTCAACGTCCAGACAGAATGATTGCGGGAGCCCAGATCAGGCCCACACCAGCATTAGTGTTGTTTGGTGTCGAGTTCTCTAATAAATTCCACCCCAACTAAGAGCACATTAGTGCCAGTAACTGAAGGGCTAACACCAGTACCCTTGGCTCTAGGGAGAAGAGCTTCCAGTCCTTTGTCCTAAGTGAGTATGAACCTAGGATGTTTAATTTTTAGAACAGGAGAACCCATGTGGGTTAGTGCTTTCACATATTTAGCAATCAGGACTCTTTGGTTATATGGAACAGAAAGATCCTTCATATTAACTTAAGTGACAAAGAGGAAGCTATTGGCTCATATAAACACAGCATGTGAGAGCAGAGCAGAACTGGCTTTGGGGTTTATGCTCTCTCTGCTGTGGCTTCACTCTCTCCTCTGTTGGAGAGATTTCCCTGCAGAGAACGGTGTAACCTGGTGGTCATGAACTTGGGCAGTCCCACAGCCTGGCTGTGAAGGCCACCACTCCCCTTTGCCCTTAGACAAATTCTTCATCTATAACATGGGCATAATTAATAGCACCTATGTCATAGATTGTTTGCAAAGATTAAATGAGCACATAAATGTAAAACCCTTACAGTCGTGCCTGGTACATAGAAAGTACTGTGTTATTATTGGCTTCCAGGAGCTCTGGCTCATAGCCCAACAGTTCTGTTACCAGAGGATGGAGAATGATTCACCCTGCCATACTAGTTAAAGACAGTTGTCTAGGATGACTCTTATTAGCTGAAACTGGGACAGTTATTGTCCATGTGAGGTGTGGGATCTCGTTCAAAAGGGGGAGAATTGGGCTTCCCTGGTGGCGCAGTGGTTGAGAGTCCGCCTGCCGATGCAGGGGACGCGGGTTCGTGCCCCGATCCGGGAAAATCCCACATGCCGCGGAGCGGCTGGGCCCGTGAGCCATGGCCACTGAGTCTGCGCGTCCGGAGTCTGTGCTCCGCAACGGGAGAAGCCGCGACAGTGAGAGGCTCGCGTACCGCAAAAAAAGGGAGACTTGAGCAATGAGGCAGAGATGCCTCTGTCCACCACATTTTATATTCCTCTTCCATATAGAATTGTTGCTGGGAAGTAGCTGCCCAGCTAGGGTCTGTATTTCCTAGCATTCTTCCTCCCCTGCATGGGAGATGGAGGAGTTAGAGGGCATACATGTGATTAGTTCTTACTCATGTCGTGGGGTTGAAGTGAAGTGATGTGTGATCCTTCCAAGCCAAGGCTTTTATTTTATTATTTATTTTTTTTGCGGTACGTGGGCCATTCACTGCTGTGGCCTCTCCAGCTGCGGAGCACCGGCTCCAGACGTGCAGACTCAGCAGCCATGGCTCACGGGCCCAGCTGCTCCACGGCATGTGGGATCTTCCCGGACCGGGGCACGAACCCGTGCCCCATGCATCGGCAGGCGGACTCTCAACCACTGCGCCACCAGGGAAGCCCTTCCAAGCCAAGGCTTTTAAGAGGTGCTCTTGTTTTCTCCGTACTTTCTCCTGGTTATAGTTAGCGATGAGGACCTTGATCTCAATGCTCCTTACACATTGGAATCACTTGGTTATCTTAACAAAACTGATGCCAGGCCTGTATTAGACCAGTGGTTCTTAACCAGGGGGTATTTTTGTCCCCTAATGGGCATTTGGCAAAATCTGAGGATATCTTTGGTTGTCACCCTTGGGTGGAGGAGTTATTGGAATCTAATAAGCAGAGGCCAGGGATGTTGCTAAACATCTTACAATGCACAAAACATCCCCCCACAGCAAAGAATTATCTGGTCTGAATTGTGTCAAGAGTTATAAACCCTGCCCTAGAGGATGGAGAGCCACAAGACTGAGAGATGGAAGAGGCCTGGTGCCTGAATCACTGCATCAAGGAAAGTTGCCTGTCGACCTGGAGCACCTACCTTGGAGAGTCATCTGAATGGAAAACAATCCTCTAATGTGTTAAATCACTGAAAGTTGGGGTCTCTTTGTGATAGCAGCTAGCATTGCCTTAAGTAATACAAGAAGAGAAATGTGCTGAAGGAATTGTGATTAGTTAGCTTACGAAATAGACATGCAATATATTTTATTGCCTTCTACCTAGGTTAAATTGTGGGCCATTGTTTTACTTAAAATTGATCAGTAATTCACAGCACAGATTTCCCTAATTAAAATCATCCAAATCAGTATTCAGTGATTTTATGGCATGGGAATGGATTTTGAGTATTTGGTTTGTATCCTGGATGAAAAATATTGGAGTCTGACCTTAATAAGTAGGTTAGGTTGTGTTTCAAGTCAAAATTTGTTTTATTTAGGATTTCATCTGTTTTATTCAGTAAATGTAAAGTTAATCTTTCACATCATCTTATTAGTTACTGTTTGTAAAGAAGATAGGTTAAAAAAAAGAAAAGCAGATAGGTTAGATTTGTAAAGTAAGAGAAGAAAAATTGTTACAGATGGTAGCTTTAGTAAATATTGTAAAAATGCCAGACTCTTAAATCTGTTTGACTATGTATGTTAATCCTTGAAATTGGTTAAGATTGAAACTCTGTAGGGGTTGTGTTTTTTCAGGAATTTTAGAGAAAAATTTTAGAGAAAATGAATCAATTCTTTCAGTGCATGGCATCTAGGAGGACCCACGTCTTCCTCTAGAGTCACCCGGGCTGGATAATTAAGACACTGAACTCTTTGGCTATGTTGATACAATTAGAGATGGGCTAGATTAGGGTTAATCTTGGGACTTGTTCAGCATCTATCAGAAGAAACATGCTTTATTTTTTGCTGGTTTGGAGCTATAAGGCTATAAGCCAAGAGCTGTGGGCAGCCAATTTACTTAAGAATGAAGCCAGCATAAAGAACAACATAGATGAGATGGAGATGGAGATAGAAAGAGAGAGAGAGATTGAGTTCTAATGACATCATTTGAATGTCTGGGCCAAGTTATCAAGTCATACCTAGAGTTTCACAGACTTTTCATTGACCCATGTTAGTAAAGTCATGCTTTTTGCTTAAGCCAATTGGCTTGAGTTTTCTGTCACTTATATCTACTTTCATGTAACATAAGTGAGATATGTTGATTATGCCTGACGTGGTGAAATACGTTGATTGTGTCTTTATTTGTTATGGTAGATTACATTATTATTACTGATTATTTGCTCCTCTCCTGTGAGCTTCCATGTCCATCCATTTGCATGTGAGTGGCATTACCTAGCGTGTGGAAGGAGAATACTTCTCTAAACCATAATGTCAAGTCTGGTCATGTGACTTGCTTTGGTCAATAGGATGTGGGAAGAAATGAATATGCATATCCATGCAGAAGCTTTAAGGGCAATCACATGGTTCTGCCATTTTCTCTCTCTCTCTCTCTTTTAATCTGCCAAGTGGCCATGAATCCCAGAATGGAGAAGATATTTGGGGCAGAGCCTCAGTGGATCCACAGATGACAAGTAACGTGAACAAGAAATAAATGTATTTTGTTGTAAACTATTGATATTTTGGTGGTGTTGTTAATGAAGCGTAACCCAGCAAGAGTTGACTAATATACTTGCTGTCTTTGGAATGCTTGCAAAATTTATAATTGAGTATAAACCTAGAGCACCTATAATCTTTGATTATATCCTGCAAGTTACCAAATATGAATTTGGGATGACTGGTTGCTTCTTATTTTTTTGGTGTTTGTAGCCCTGTTATATGCAGTTGTGACTGAGAACATGGGTTTTATCTCTGTGGTTTAATAACTAGTAAGCTACCGAACTTCTTAGATTCTCAGTGTCCTCCTTATAATAATAATACTAGGCTTCCCTGGTGGCACAGTGGTTGAGAGTCCGCCTGCCGATGCAGGGGACATGGGTTCGTTCCCCGGTCCGGGAAGATCCCACATGCCGCGGAGCGGCTAGGCCCGTGAACCATGGCTGCTGAGCCTGCACGTCCGGAGCCTGTGCTCCACAACGGGAGAGGCCACAACGGTGAGAGGCCCGCGTATTGCAAAAATAATAATAATAATACTTTCCTCCTAGGATTTTTGTGAATACAGAGTTAAACACAGTGCAAGGCACATAGTAAAACACTCAGTAAATAGTAACTATAATTTTTACCATTACAGAAGACAGTGCCCTAATAAACTCTTTTTGATGCTTCCAGTAACAAACCCCCTTGGGTGAAATCCAAGGTAAGCCTAACCAATATTAAGCACCACTCTGTAATGGATGGCATTCTGGGGAGGCTCCCAAGACAGTACTTTTAAAATTGCATCTATATCATTTCAGGAAACAGTAACTGGGGAGAATGCTGCCAAGAAAGTTGGATGAGAGTTGAGGGAATATACTGAGAAGTAGGAGAGCCATTTATTCTCTGAATTTCTTGGTACTTGAAAGTAAATGAAAAGATAACAGTGCCTGCAGAGTTGGTCCTCAAACCAGATCTGAGAAGGACACCAGCATCTCATGGCGGTTCTTGTACATTCTTCAGTTACAAGGGCCTTTTGGAAAATTTGTTTTGTTAGAGGGCAAAGGTTATATTGGTTTAACTAATTATTTTATAACCTTGGAAAAGGGGATAAGGAGGTTTTTATGACAGGAATACTTCTTAAGACAAATATCTCTGAATAATGAAGAGTAAGTCTTTTGATTGATATGGACTGATAGCTGTGTGTGTGTGTGTGTGTGTGTGTGTGTGTGTGTGCGCGCGCGCGCATGTGTACGTTTGGGGGACATGGAAAGGTTCAGAATGTGAGCTAGTAGAGGGAAAGGAAACATTGGGTTTAGAAATATTACCTGGGAATTGGGGATAGTTCCAGTCTTCCTTTTTTCAATAAAGATTCCTCTCTCAGGTATTGTGTTCACGTATTGTGTTAGGGACTAAAGATAGAAATTTATTCTCTCATTCATTCAGCAAATATTTACCGAGCACCTACAATGTGCCAGGCACTGTGCTAGGCACCTGGGAACACAGTAGTGAGTACAATCAGGTATCATCTGTAACCTTTATGGAACCTAGAGTCTAAGAAGGAACAGGGGTGATTAAATCATAACATAAATAACTATGAAGTTACAATGTGGTTAAGTACAAGGAAGGAGAGTTACAAGAACCAGGAGGATATTTACTAGAAGGATATGTCCTTTGTCTGGTAGTGTCAGGGAGACAATATGGTCAGATTTGTCTTTCAAAAAGATTATTCTGCCTTCATTGTTGAAATGAAGATTCAATAGTGGGTACAAAGAATCAGTTAGAAGGCTACTGCGGGGATCCCAGGAAGAAATGTGGCTGGCTTAGAACAAGGAGGTGATAATGGAGACAGAAGTGGACCAATTTCAGAAATCTTTAGGAGGTAAACTCAATTGAACTTGGTGAAGAATTGGATGAGAGAGAAGAGGGGAGTGATGTCAAGAATGACTTCTGGGCTTTTTTTTTTTTTTTTTGCGGTACGCAGGCCTCTCACCGTTGTGGCTTCTCCCGTTGTGGAGCACAGGCTCCGGACGCTCAGGCTCAGCGGCCATGGCTCACGGGCCCAGCCGCTCCGTGGCATGTGGGATCTTCCCGGACCGGGGCACGAACCCATGTCCCCTGCATCGGCAGGTGGACTCTCAACCACTGCGCCACCAGGGAAGCACTGACTTCTGGGTTTTAAGCTTCTCTCTCTAGGACCTCATAAATGCACCATGAAAAATAAAGTGAAGTATTTGCCCCAGTATAAGCAAAGTTACGGCACAGATAATTGGGACTTGATAAAATGTCCCATCACTGACCCTTGAGCTCACTTCCCTGAGGGCCCAGTGTTTAAAGAAGATTAGAGTATAATGTATTTGTTGGTGGTCCGTAGCCAAAGTCAGCACAAGTACCCAGACTATAATGTACTGCTCAAGGACACAGTTCGAATATTCCAGCCCCCAGGCCAAACGGTGAAGTCTAGCTGTTGTGTGGTCCTGTAATCTTCTCCAACTTCCCCCCACCCCAAGTGCTTGATGCTCTGCTCTTGTCAGAGCTGTTTGAAGAGCCTGAGGGATATTGCGTAACAGCATGCTCTTCAAGGAATTAGCTTTGCAACTTAGGGAAGAGAAACTTTCATGACTTCAGCTGTGCTCAGTGTTTATTATTTCTCAGACTGTGCTCTTGCATGGTGTAGTTATAAAAGCATACACGTATACTAATATAAGTTATATAACTAATAGCTGTAGAATATATAATATGTAACTCTCATAAGAGTTATAAAAGTAGACACAGTGGGGATTTCCCTGGTGGTGCAGTGGTTAAAAATCCACCTGCCAGTGCAGGGGACACGGGTTTGAGCCCTGGTCCGGAAGGATCCCACATGCCACGGAGCAGCTAAGCCCGTGGACCACAACTACCGAGCCTGCGCTCCAGAGCCCGTGAGCCACAACTACTGAGCCCATGTGCCACAACTACTGAAGCCCACGTGCCAAGAGCCCGTGCTCCACAACAAGAGAAGCCACTATAATGAGAAGCCAGCGCACCGCAATGAAGAGTAGCCCCTGCTCGCCGCAACTAGAGAAAGCCCGCGCACAGCAATGAAGACCCAACGCAGCCAAAAATAAATAAATTTAAAAAAAAAAGGAGACACAGTGGGCATTGATTAATGTTACTTATAAATGCGAAGACTGAGACCTGCAAATATTAACCAGCTTGCTTTTGGACTCACGGGTACTCATTATTGTTCAAAGCTTATATTTATATCAGGACTTATTCCTTCAACAAATATTTTTTGAGTACCGTATGCTAGGACTATTTCCAAGTAAGCAATGTAATCTAATAAATTGCCTGTCCTCATAGAGCTCATGCTCTATTTGGAAAGATAAATAAGCAAAAAAAAAAAAAAAAAAACCCAAATAGTATAATTTCATATAATACCATGAAAAATAAAACAGAGCAAGGGGTAGAATGTAATTAAGTGCATTAAAAAGGGACCTTTGTCAAAGAAGTCCTTTGTGAAGGGAAGATATCTGAGCTGAGACAGGATTGATGAGAAGGAATTCTGGGGGCAAAAAACATTCTACGTGGAGAGACAGCAGGTGCAAAGGTCCTGAGGCAGGAAACAACTTAGCAGATTTGACAACAGGAAAGAGAAAGCCACATGGTGGGAATATGGTGAACCCAGGAAAGAAAAGTTTATTTGGGGGCCAAGATATTAGAGACTCTTTAGGGCTACAGTAGAGAGCTTGGATTTTATCTAAGGGCAGTGGGAAGTCATTAGAGGGTTTTAAACACTAAAGTCACATGATCTGAGTAGGATTTAAGAAGATCCTTCTAGCTCCTGGGTAGAATGGACAAAGTGGGTACAGCAGAATGTGAGAAGAAAGTCAGCTGAGGAGAAAGCTGGTAGTTTGGACCATCGTTGTAGGAGCAGAGATACAGAGAAGTGGGTGAATCTATGATACCTTTGGATAGCAGGTGGCAGGGTTTGCTGGTGGACTAGTGATAGGAGATAAAAAAAAATACAAAACAGAAACAAGGGCAACTTCTGTGGTTTTGACCAAAGCAATTAAATCATGAATCTCTATAATACCAAAGATTCAACCCAGATCTCCTTAACACTCCAGCAATCTCTTTTGAAAGGCAAGGATCTAATTGCCTGTTCTAGTGTGGAATTTTTCCTTTTGAAGTGTCACCTTATTATTCTGTCTACAGGAAGCACGGAGAGAGATTGATATTTATAGGTTGGATTAGAATTCAGATTGCCCGCCCCAGATGTCTGCTGCAAGCCTTCTGACTAGGTTAGTAATAGCTGTGGCGCATTGGCTCTGCCAGTGAGGATGTATGCCTCGGTGTCCAGTTCCTTCAATCTAAAAGAAGACAAAGGCTGACCATGTCGAGCTGACTGGCCTTCTTGTTGCCTAGCGCTGCCCTTTGTCCGCAGCCTACTTCTTGGACCTGGTGTCATGACTTACTCAAGAAGACTGTTTACATCCCAGCATGGGATGACAGATGGGGTTGCAGGAGGGAATCTGGACCATGGTCAGGGGCATCTGATGGTCCCCAGAGGCTCGAGTATGACAGCCTGGCCTCTTTGGCTCCCTGCTTTCTGTAGGCAGAGCGGGTTCCAGAACTCCATGGTGTGGTGGAGCTGGGTCACCCCTGTGGTTTGGACAGAGAGCAGGGTGGGGCAAGCTGTCCCCCGGCTGCTCCGGAGTTGGCTTCAGACAAGAGACTAAGGTCAGGCATGTGGTTGAAATTACACATGTGTTCCTGGCAGCATTCACGTCAGGATTTATGAAAATAGATTTTATAACTTCAGCTGTACTTGGCAATGATCATTTCTTGGTTGAAGTTGCGTGGAGGGTCCCTAAGATCAATTCTTACTGCAGACGGAAATCTGAATTCTGACAGTGAGTGGCGTATCCTTACTTTTTGAAAGTCTCCTGAGTGGGCCTACAGGCGAGTATCCATCAGTCAGGATCCTGGCAGGAAACAGGATTCACCTCTGATGGTTCAAATGAAGAGACTGAATGAAGGAACTATTTGCAGAGGTGTGGGCGGGGTTGAGGGGACACTGAAAGGGCAGGGGAGTCACCAAGAGGCTAAGAGCAGGGCAAACTGTTACCACTCCAAGGGCCAAAGAAGAGAAAGGACAGAACTGTAGTTACCTGAGCCAGGTGAGACCTGGTGCCATAGAGGAGGGGCCACGAGCAGCAGCTGGAGACCCGGTGGAAGCATCTGCTACCAGAGAGGTCGCCCAGAAGCGGGAGGGAGCGAGGAAGCTTCTCCACCCGCCCTGTCCTATCATCTGCTGGGGAGAGGAGAGGGCGGACAGGAAGGAAGACGGATGCGGAAGGGCAAATGAAGGACCAGAGACCCAAGAGGGATGTCGTCCTTCGCTCCACATCATAGCATCGGCATTGTCTTTAAACACATACACATACGCACCCCACCTCCTCCTCTCTTTTTACTCATTTATAATAGTCTTCAAACCCCACGACACCCAGAAACCACTGCAGGGACGGGAGATGGAGTGTGAATGCTGTGGTATGTGGATCTTGGGTGCATCCAGGTATTCCCTAGGGGCACCATGGGATGGAAGTAGGGAGTGTGCATGGGGTCCTGGCCTGGACCCTTATTGCTGGTTAGGGGTTGACTTGCAGAGTGGGAGAGGGGCTCAGAGTGAATGAGGAAACTTCTCACCCCAAAAGACAATGGCATTTTGGGGGTAGAAGGGGGTCACAGTACATGTTTCATGAAGACTAAGGCTGGGAGTCAGAGCTTCAAAGACGCGTGTTCCTACACGGGAAGGTACGGGTTTGAGGTGGTTTGATTTAAAGCCCCCAAGTTGGTGTCTGGTCCAGTTTCCTAAAAACGGCAGCTCACCTTTCAGGGAGAGGCATTGCAGAAAATTACAGCAAAGATATTTGGTTTGGCAGTCAAGGAAGGGGGAAGGGGAGACAGTGATGCTCTTTTAATTTCACTCAGAGTAGCGAGAACTGGAAGAGGGCCCTGGATGAGCTGGAGGCCAGCGTCTTGGGAGAAGGTATCGCAGCAGAAGCTTTCCAAGTGTAGCTCTGTATTTTTTATTATGATTTGGGAGGTAGTGCTGTGTATGTTTTTTTTTTTTTTTAAAGCGTATTTATTTATTTTTGGCTGCATTAGGTTCTTCGTTGCTGCGCGTGGGCTTTCTCTAGTTGCGGCGAGCGGGGCCTACTCTTCGTTGTGGTGCGCGGGTTTCTTATTGCTGTGACTTCTCTTGTTGCTCGAGCATGGGCTCTAGGCACTCGGACTCAGTAGTCGTGGCTCGCAGGCTCTAGAGCGCCGGCTTAGTAGCTGTGGTGCACGGGCTTAATTGCTCTGTGGCCTGTGGGATCTTCCTGGACAAGGGCTTGAACCCGCGTCCGCTGCATTGGCGGGCGAATTCTTAATCACTGTGCCACCAGGGAAGTCCAGTGTTGTGTATGTTCAGGCAAACCAATATTTGCATATTTATTTATAAATTGCATCTCGTCTATGCATATTACCATATGGACATACTGAGCACTGTGAGGTATAGTGGGTAAGAGCATGGATCTGTACCTCAGTTTCTTTGTAGGTTTGTTGTGAGAAGCGATTACCTGCAAAGCCCTTAGTACAATGCCTGACATGAAGTCAGCAGAATATGGGTTACATTGTGGTATGAAACGTACCCTAAACACAAGTTTTTTAAGGGTGAGATCAAAATATATAAATAGAAGTTTTTATATATATTTTAAGTGTATAAGAATATATATTTCCATACCCCATCTTGCACACCTTCTTGGGGGTGTACACTCCCCACTTTGGAGACCACCAGTTAAGACTTAGTATTTGCTGCCACGCAGACTGCGCTACCTTGAGTAAATTCACTTTTTCCAGCCTCAGTATCCTCTTCTGTGGGATGACAGCAGTTAATAGCGCCTGCATTATAGGGCTGTTGGAGGATTAAATGCACTATATCCACTTAACCCAGGCTCTGCCTGGCGTGCCCTCAGGACTCAGTAAAATGTTACATGTGATTATTGTCACAAAAGTAACCATCATTGTCTTTAAATCAGCAAAGAGTAAAAAGATCATCCATAATCCTACAGGATCATATATTATCGCTGTAAAGGAACTTGTTGGCCTATTTTTAGACCTTTTCCTAAAGCTTCTGTGTACACACATACGTATTTTGCATAATTGGAATCATATTGTGTGTTCTCTTGTGGACCCATTCTTAGTGGCTGTAGAGTATAACAGGCTCAGATTAATTTTTTCACCCAACCCTGTTGTTGATCATTTGGTTTTTCTGTTTTAAACAACACTGTGATGAAAAGTCTTTTTTAACAGGCTTATTGGGATGTAGTTTATGTACCATCAAATCACACACTTAAAGTGTGCAATTCAGTGATTTTTAGTGTGTTCAGAGTTGTGTGACCATCACCAGAATCTAATTTTAGAACATGATTGTTGCTACACAAAGAAACCTGCACCTGGGACTCCCCTGGTGGCTCAGTAGTTAAAAATCTGCCTGCCAATTTGGGGACATGGGTTTGATCCCTCTTCCGGGAAGATCTCACATGCTGCAGAGCAGCTAAGTCTGCGAGCCACAACTATTGAGCTCACGTGCTGCAGCTACTGAAGCCCGTGCTCCTGGAGCCCGTGCTCTACAACAAGAGCTTAGCTTGGCCACTGCAATGAGAAGCCCTTGCACCACAACGAAGAGTAGCCCCTGTTCACTGCAGCTAGAGAGAGCCCGCACGCAGGCAGCAAAGACCCAATGCAGACTAAATAAATAAATAAATAAATAAATAAATAACAAATGTTTTAAAAAGAAAAAAACCCTGCACCCATGGTAGTCACCGCCATCCTCAACTCTCCCAGGCCAGGCAACCATTAATCTACGTTCTATCTCTGTAGATTTGTCTATTCTGGACATTTCCTACAAATGGGATCATACAGTCTGTTGTATTTGAAGACTGGTTTCTTTTACTTTACATAATGTTTTTTGAGGTTCACCCACCTTGTAGCACTATCAGGTCATTATTCCTTTTTGTTGCCAAACATCCCATGGTGTGGCTATATCACGTTTTATTCATCTTTTCATCAGTGATGAACATTTGAGTTGTTTCCATGATGAATAATCTTATAGATTAATCTTAACTATTTCCTTTGAATGCATTCCTAGACTTGAAAATTCTGGGTCATATAATTTCCAGACTTTTGACTATCAAGCACTTCTAATCCAGACTTTCTCTCTCATTTGAGCACATTAATGACTTCCTTCTTCCTCATCGTATGAACTACAAAACTTTTGTATTCCTTGTGACACCTGGAGGTATTTACAATTTCTAATATTCTAGAGAACCATTCTCGGGAATTCTATCCTATGTTGGGTGTCAGAGGCTCTGATGGACAGTGATATTCCTAAAGGGAGCACATTGTATTTACTTATATCAGTCTTTATCATTTTCAACTAGAAACCTCCCTGCCGTCTGGCATTAAGGAAAATTGGCAGAGACTTGTAAGTGGTAGATCGTCTCTTTAAATTGTCTCACTTTGTCCTTTTAAGTATATGTATCCCCTACCAGCCTCCTAGAAGTGGTTGACAACCAGAAAAATAATGTCTTGTGTCAGTGGAATTTAGACCCAAGGTTTCACAGCCCATAGGCAGCTAAGTATCATTAGGCTCATAATCTTATTTATTTAAAATATGTTATTGCCAAACTGACTTTCCCCCTTCTTTAAAAATTTGGGGGCTTCCCTGGTGGCGCAGTGGTTGAGAGTCCGCCTGCCGATGCAGGGGACACGGGTTCGTGCCCCGGTCCAGGAAGATCCCACATGCCGCAGAGCGGCTGGGCCCGTGAGCCATGGCCGCTGAACTTGCGCGTCCGGAGCCTGTGCTCCGCAACGGGAGAGGCCACAACAGTGAGAGGCCCACGTACCGCCAAAAAAAAAAAAAAAAATTTGGAAGTACGTGAAAGTTTGTTTTCTACATGCTGTGGTTTTTAATCCAACATAGCTGTTAAACTCTTGCGGTGGCCTCTTCGGGAAAATCTACTCACCCTTTTTCTTTATTATATGAAAGGATCCTGCAGAGAAGGCAGCTGGTGGATATACACCAAGCTTAAGCCTTTGTCATTGTGAATCCTGGATAATGTTTACAAATAGAATGGTCTCTGCAGGTAAGAGAGCTTCCTCCTTTACCACTGCGTTTAATCTTTCCAAAGCCTGAAAAGTATTCGTTGAATCATGGTGATTAGGACAGCTGATTTTGCCCTTGCCCTCACCCCCAGATATTCTTCCTCCACTGACCTTTCTGGTCACAAGCAACAGAGCTGATTAAAATACTCCGCTCTTCGTACAAAGACCGTCCAACCGCACCCCCTGAGGCTCTCTGGTGTTGTCATCAGTGATGCTAATGGATTTGCCTTGATCTTTACTTCACTGCCTCTTGAGAATAACAACGTGCATTTATGAGACTGTTGCCTAGATGAGAAGAAGTCTGGCAGGGGCTCGTAAGTGCTGGATCTCTCTTATGAGAGACGTTTTTATATAAGATATCCAATTTCAATCTCGTGACTACCCACAAAGGTGGTGCTAATATGCCCATCCTAAGGATGAGAAAGTTGAGACATCATTGCTCTGTGCCTCCTGGCAGACAAGGTGTAAAAAAATTCCAATTCAATACAGACTTCTTCAGATTACAGCATAGGAAATACAGTCATTCCTAAGAGTAAACAAAGGTAACCCTACTGCTAAATTCTTACCTATCAGAGATGGTGCATACCTTGGTGACCAAAGCCTTTAAAAAATAAATGCTGCAGTGTTATACTCGCCAAGGTGTGGTGTTCAGAGAAAATGCCCTTCAAAAAAACGGGAGAGGGAGAGTTTCTAGGATTAAGAAATTTGGGAAATGTTGGGTTATATTAAGTCACACACACTGTAGACTGCGGACCTTCTCAGAGACTCTACTATTGGAATATGCATTGTGAAACCCCAAGATGGGTAGAGCATAAATCTTTTTTTGTGGGACACCTATTAGCGTTTTAAAGAGCTGGTGTGTGTGACACACACCGCCAGAATGAACTTCATAACAGCCATTCTTTTTTGGTTTACTTTTTTTTGTAGGTAAAAGACACATGTGGTAAACTCAGAGTATGCAAAGGTATTCAGTGAAAAGGTCTGTCTGTCTGCTTTTAATCACTGTCTCTGAGATTCTCTCTTGAGAGACAAGCATTGATTTCAAGATGTGCAATCATGTTTGTATGTGTGTAAGCGCATACGTGTGTAAGTGTGTGCGTGTATTTCGATTTTTAGCACACTATATATGTTGTTCTGCACATTATCTTTTTACTCAATATATATTAGAAGTCCTTCCATATCAGTACTTATAAAGCTGTGTCATTTCGTCTAATATCCGCATGGTATTCTATTGTATGGATGTATCTTAATCCGTTTAACCAGTACCCTATTGATTTAGAATATTTCTAACCTTTTCCTACTGTGAACAGTGCTGCAGTGGGTACCCTTGTACATTTGTCTTTGTCATCATGGTGTTTCATGTATCAGCCTTTGATAAAAGCCAGGGGTGTAAAGATAAAATATGATTCTGTGAAGTCAAGAATAACCCAGGTTCATAGCCTTCTGATGGTCTGGCTTGATCCAGAGATATTTCGATAATTTAGAGAATTTAGAGAACTATAGATCCAAGTCCTAAAACTATATTATCAGAACTTGTTTAAAATAGTGGGAAAATGTATAGATTATTTTTCAGAGATAAGAAAAATTAGTTTGTGAAAAATCATATTTCTCTTAGGAAATAAAGATGTTTGGAGTTGATACAGTAATTGTACATGTGTTCCAACTCATGGCAAAATGAAACTCAAGGCATGAAATCTATAAAACAGGGATTTCCCACGTGGATAACCTTTGATTCTTAATTCAAAACTCAGAGCAAACTGCTTTATTTACCCTGGTTCAGAAACAATGGTTTTGCTTCCTCACTATCTTGTACTGCATTTGATTTCTGCCAAATAGCGTTTGACTGACTCAAAGACTTTAAAGATTGTTTTCTCTCTTCAGCATATTTCTCCCTTTTCTCTTTTGTGAACGAAGTAGAAAAATAATATAAGGTAGCTTTATGGAACAGGAGATAAAACCTTTCTTTTTAAAACAGATGTTGTCGTCTAGTTGGAATTCAGCTATAGAACTTGATAGAAGTCCTTCCATATTTGTTATTTTTTGATAATGTCTCTCTTATTGTTTTTAATCAATCTGATCGATGGGGCTCAGTCTCAGAGCAGGCTGGGCAAGTTTCCTTGAGGCCAAATTACTACTGGGACATCAGGTAATTTAAGTGTATTTTCACTGTCTGGTCCTTCTTTGGGAGAGTGCCTAAGATGCTGTAGCCACCATCCATCATAAGGTGCCATCACTCTGGGCCAGGCACTTTGCACGCAGTGTCTCATCATTTATACAGTGTATATAGTATCACTCGATCCTGTACTATTAGGTGGGAACTGCTCTTATCCCCATTTTATAGATAGAGAAACTGAGGCACAGGACAACCAAAAAACTCCCTCGAGGCCACCCAGCTAGGATGTTATAGAGCTGGAATTTGAACCTATTGTTTTAAAGTCTTGCCCGAATTAGAGATGGGTTTATTCTCTAGAGGAGTAGGTCTTGAATTCTTTTAAACTCAAAGTCATGTAATCAACAATAAGAAAACAAAGATTTGTCACTGCTCTAACCTAGTTATGCCAGCAACATGTGAATGGTCTCCATTGTTCACAGCTCCTGGCAATGGGGGGATTTGTTTTTCTACGTCTGAGCGGTCCTGGCTCCAGAGCTGGTGTGGCTCTCCAGGCCAGAGGATGGAACAAGTGTAATGACACGTGTGACTTTTTTGGAAGGAGATGCTCTGACCCTTTTATTACCTCCCCTGGGACACAAGTGATCACGACACAAGTGATCACCTGCAGTGATGTCTAGTCTTAACTCTTTGTCCTCACTTGAAGCCAACCAAATGGCCAGGGCTTCCACCATGTTCTTAAGGAAACGTTTGCCCAAATTTTCCCTTAGAAATCTTTACAGACATTAGCATTCGATCCCTATGTTGTAATATGTAGAAATGGTGGTCGGGGACGCATGGAACCCAGTGTGACAACAAGTTTTCAGTTTCCCCTTTGTGTCAAGGGGCTGGAAGAGAGTCATTATGTGAAACCTGAGTATTAAGGCGTTTTCAGGTCATGAAGAGGAATTTGACCAGAGGAGTCCCAGAAATGCAGATCTTGAATTCTAATCCTGTGCTCTTAACCACTGCTGTGCTGTGGGCACCTGGCCATTTGCATTTGTCCTCTAGGGCATTATAAACCCATCTACTGGCGGAAAATCTCAGAAACCTTATATAAAGGGAACTAACCCCTACTGAGTTGTTACCAGGTGCCAGGGACTGTTAGATGCTTTGTATCCTTACTAACAGCCAGCTGCCCAAGCTTGCATGCTCAAACTAGGTCTTGGAAACTGTCACTTCTGCATGTGGTCATTCCACATGCTCTGCCGCTTCCCCAAACAGGCAAGATGTAGAAATCAGAGACAAAAGGGAGTCTTGATTGCCAGGTTCAGTTTCCTGCCAGGGCAGGATGTAATTGCAGGGCTGTCTAGAGCCTATGATAAGCTGATACTAAATTTGTTCTTGGCAGACTGTCTTGGGACGTGTGGGGGAAGGGTGGAGGAGGGGGAAGTGGGAGCTTAGGTGCAAGGATCCTTTTGTAATCTCTGGTCTCCTCTTGTTTGAGCATGAGAACATTTCCTGAATGCTGGTCTTAAATATTTAGTGGTCATTCAGATGTAAGACTAGTCTGCAAACGTTCATGCCCGAGACATGGATACAGTTTTGCTGTATCCAAACTCCCTCTTCCTGTCTCTTGCGCATCTGGCCTGAGGCTTGTGTATCAGTGAGGTATTTGGATGTGACGTCTCTCCTGGTGTAACAGGTAAATTGCGAAGGACTTCTGACATTTTTCTTACTGACTGTGCTGTTCACTAACACTGTCTTAGGTTAAAAAGGAATGGAGCATCATTTGAATGGCTTTGTTTTCTTAACTTTAGCTGTTTCTTTTCTTTTTTGCAGAAGAGAAATAAATAGTTCAGGAGATGAAAAAAGGGCGCTTTGAAAAAATTTGACGATAGTTGATTTACAATATTGTGTTAGTTTCAGGTGTACAGCTTCAGATTCTTTTCCATTATAGGTTATTATAAGATATTGAATATAGTTTCCTGTGCTATACAGTAAATTCTTCTTGTTATGTTTATAAAATTGTAACATGTGATAAAGGTGAAATTATCCAGGAAAGGATACATTGTTCAAAACTAGTGCTGGGAGAATTGACAAGCTGGGAAAAAATAGCATCTCCCCATACAACATATACCAAATTAATTCTTAATGGATTAAAGATTCAGATGGAAAAAAATACATAAAAAGCTGAAAGAAAAAACTGGTGCTGTTACACAAAGTTTCTTCAATTCTAAATAGGTGGCATTTTCTTTCTTTTGATTTTCTTATCTGAAAGTATTAGATGGGAGTATACTCTTGCTTTTATTTCTTTTCCTTTTTTTTCTGGTCTGCGCGCTCTCTCTCTCTCTCTGTCCCTTTCCCTCTCCTTCTTTCCTTCCCTTCCTCCCTCCCTTTCTGTCCTTCTTTCTTTTTTAAATATTGAAGAGCTTGATGCTTTGCAACTAGCTACACAAAGGCAGCTCTACATTCGAGAACTCCACAATAAGCCCTGCTTCATTCACCTCTTTGTTTCCTGAGTGATCATCATTTTGTCAAGGGGGTCGCTAACTGGAGACCGCCTCAATGAAAGGAAAAACTGAGTACAACACCGCCTGGCTTCCTGACACCTATTGTTTGAGCTCGGCTTTGCTTTTCCTTTCATTAGAAGGGCAAGCTGGCCTCTGTCATTTCTCCCTGAGGCTTGTGGATCGGGGAGGTACGCAAGCCTCCCTTTCTCCCTTTCGTCTCGTGGGTCTTGCTTGAGACTAGTTTTCCTGAAACATAATTTTCGTCAAGCCAGTGCTGGCCCTTCAAATGAAGAGGACTCTAGTTTCCTGAAATTAGTCTTTTATGGGGAGGTTTTCCATGTAAAATGTTGAGGAAATTCTTGCTCTTCTTTTTCTGGTGGGGGTTGAGGGTGAATGAGGGTGGTTTTGGAGAGGGAGTAAGGCTCTCTTTTTTTTCCCACCCTATTACAGGGCCTGAAGCAGGCAATCTTATCTTGTGTTCCGTTCAGCCTAAAAGGTGGTCGGCCAACCACTCTTAATTTTAGGCCTGGTGTGGTGGAGACAGCTGTGGCAGCGTTGTGGCCCTCAGGGAGTGTATGCTCTAGTGTGTAACACAGTAAAGCCGTAAGCTGATACAAATGCGAATATGGAAACAAACCTAATAGAAACGCATTCCAGAAACAAAACAATGAGTGGTAAGTAGTGACTATGGGCTGCTTGAGCTACAGAAGGCTTCTCTTTTGCATTGACCAAAAGGTTGCAAAGAAGGCAGTCATGGCAAAGGTCTGGGAGAAAAGTTTTCAGAGTAGAAGGAAGAAGCACAGTTGCAGATGCCTGAGACGGGAACAAGCCTGGCACGTTTGAGAGACAGGAGCGTTTAAGCTCTTCTGAAAGATGAGAGGAACCAGATTGTACTGAACGGAATCAAGGCATTCCCGAGAAAGGGAAGAACCGGGGCAAAGGTCCTTATGAAAGGAGACTAAGAAGAATAGCAGGTGCTGTCTGGCTAGTGCTGAAAACGTCATGCAGTATATGGTGTGAAGGTACGTTTTAAATAGCCTTAGTGAGAGGTAACATCCCACGAGATGTGTTTATCCGTTTGAAATGTTACCGGTTTAAAATATATAGTTCACTGGCTCTTAGTATGTTTACAGAGTTGGGCAACTATCACCATAATCTTACTTTAGAACATTTTCATCACCCCCCAGAAGAAATCCTGTACCCACCAGCGGTCCCTTCCCATTCTTCCAGTCACCCCAGCCCTAGGCAACCCCTGATCTACTTCGTGTCTCTGCAGATTTGCTCATTCTGGACATTTCATATACATAGGATCATACAATATGTGGTCTTGTCTGATGGCCCTAGAATGTTTTTGAAGTTCTTCTATGTTATAACACCATCAGTATTTCATTCCTTATAATTGCTAAATAATATTCCATTGTATCTGTCCATTCATCAGTTGATGAACATTTGGGCTGTTTCCACTTTTTGGCTCTTATGAGTAATGCTGCTATGAACATTTGTGTACAAGTTTTGGTGTAGACATTTGTTTTCATTTCTCTTGGGTAGTTACCTAAGAGTAGAATTTCTGGGTCATACGGCAACTCTCTGTTTAACATTTTGAGGAACTACTGAATTGTTTTCCACAGTGGCTGCACGAGCAGTTTACACGAGCTATGTGTGAGGGTGACGATTTTTCCACATCCTTGCTAATACTTGTTATTGTCTGTCTTTTTGATCATAGCCATTCTAGTGGTTGTGAAGTGGTGTCTCATTGTGGTTTTGATCTGTGTTTCCCTAATGACTAATAATGTTGAAACATTTTCATATGTGCTTATTAGCCATTCGTATGTTTTCTTTGGAGAAATGTCCATTCAGATCCTTTGTCTATATTTTAGGTGAGCTACTTGCCTTTTTATTTTTCAGTTATAGAAGTTTTATTTAATATTCTGGAGGTAAGTTCCTTATTAGATATATGATCTGCAGATATTCCCACCAGACAGTGGGTTATCTTTTTGCTTTCTTGATGGTGTTCTTTGAGGCACAACATTTTTTAGTTTTGATGAAGTCTAATTTGTTAATCTCTTTTTTTGCTTGTGCTTTTGGTGTCATATGTAAGAAATCCCAAGGTCACAAAGATTTCATAGTGTGTTTTTTCAAAGAGTTTTATCTCTTATATAGGTCTGTGATACACTTTTCGTTAGTTTTTATTTATGTTATGACGTAGGTGTCCAACTTCATTATTTTTCATGTACTTATCTAGGTGTCCTAGTACAATTTGTTGAAAAAAATATTCTTATTGAATTATGTTGGCTCCTTTGTAGAAAATCAATTTACCATGAACATTAGAGTTTATTTCTGGGCCCTAAGGAGGATGCATTTTTAATTACGGCATCTTTCTAACATGGTGTGAAGGCTTCAGAGATCCGCGCTCTGGTTGGGTAGTAAAGCAGCTGTCAGGTAAATTCTGGATTGAAGAGGCTTCATTTTCTCCGCAGTAAATTTATGGATGAAGATTCTTGTATTATTTCCTTATAGTACTGAAAAGATCCTTCAGGCCATTTTCAGACATTTAATAGGGCTTCATCTTAACCATCACTGACAGGGCAATATCTCTTCTGAAGTTCCCTTTTTCTTTCATTTCTTTTCCTTTCCCCTCCCTCCCTCCCTCCCTCCCTTCCTTCTTTCCTTCCTGCCTCTCCTCCTCTCTCTCTCTCTCTCTCCTTCCCCTTCCTTTCTTTAGTTCTTTCATTTCTTCCTTTAAAACATAACCTAGGTTGAAGAGATGAGATTTACAGTCATGATACAAGGGAACATTTAAATTAGGTGATGCATACAGTGATGTGAATAGATTAGAATATATGGATATTTGAGATCATGTAATCACACAAACTCAGGCTAATGACTTCTGAATTCAGCAAAGTTTTTGAAGTAAATTATAAGAAACATACATATTGAGCACTCATCCTCCCAAGATTTATGCTTCTTTCTAACACTTTTCACTTGGGAAGTTTCTCCCTGGACCATCTTTATGTGGCTAATGCTCCAAACTGAATCAGCATCCCTGGACAGTGTCCTAAACTCAGGCCCTAAATGTCCTACTGGATATTTTCACCAGGACACCTACTAGGTGTCAAAGGTCACAAACAGAAGAATTATTTTTGACATTTTAAAAGAGCATACACCTGTTTGGGAAAAGCATCTTATGAACTTGTTTGGAAACAAGAACAGCTGCTCTAATCTACAGATCCTGGACTTCAGCTGCAACATTTTCAGCCTCCAGCCAACCCTGCTGCTTCAGACTGGCCCACACAATCCGAATTGGCTGTTGCCCACCCATCCTGTTACCGTTTGTCCTGAATTCAGTGGTTTTGCATACTGACGGACACTCTCGGTTTGTCTCAAGTCTGAAGTCAAGGGGAGGTTCTGTGAACAACCAAGGAACTCTGTTCAGTCTTAAATGGATAAATTATACCACCGACTAGATTGTCTCTAATTGTTGAATACATCGCACCCTTAAAAGTTGTCTGTCCATTTGTGTTTATATCAAATCTGAACTTAGGGCCAGTATATGCTTGCTCATTGTTTGAAATTTAAATATTTATAAGATAGTATATCCATAAAAAAATAATAAAAGACCAAACAATTTATCAGTCCTGTGAATTTATCCATTGCCATGGGTCTGTCTCATCTACTAGATTTCCGTTCCTCTTGCCTCTACGTGATTCTCCTGAAATAGTGCACTAAACTTCTGACCAGTCTCTTCCCCTGCAGTCTCTTTCTCTTCCAGATAGATTGGGTTCACTTTGTTAGAAAACCTCATTGATGACATCAATCTCTAGAGCCCCAAATCTTCATTGCCTGTAGGATAAAACTTAAACTTCTTTGCTTCATATTCAAAATCCTTGTCCAATCTGTCTTTCACTTGCTTTCCAAGCCTTTTTTCTGACTTCCTCCGAGTTTTTCTTCTTCCAAACCACGCTGTTTAGTGTTTCCTGAACAGACCTTGAGCCTTTCTGCTTTGGGGCTTCTTTTACCTTTTGCTGCCCATGTAGTATATCTGCCACTCTCCCTCCCTTCTTCTTATATAAATCTCCCTTTCTTTCAAGACTCAGTAAAAATCCTATTTCTTCTGGTTACTCCCCAGTGAGTGATAGGTCCAAGTCGAGATCCTTAACGGCTTAGTTCCATGGTGGAGATTGCAAACTGTCAATCCATGGGCCAAATTCAGTTTACAGATATGTTTTCTTTCATCCACATTGTGTTTTGTTTAAATAAATTTTTCAGTTAGTGCCAACAGTTAAAATTCTGATATATCACATTTAAAGAATCAGATTTCCAGCCAACTTGGAAAAATTCAAAGCAGGGCTGTGTATTCCCAGGTGGTAACTATGTGTGATTGCTCCCTTAAGCTGCCCCCATTTGGCCAAGATGTGTGTGTTTGCACAGCAGCACTGAGCTATGCCTGGTACTGGGTCTCCCCCATCACTCATGTATATCCCCCATCCAGCACCTGTGAACATCTGCCTGGACAGTTAATTCTGTAAGGCCTTATGACTACCTCTTCTTGTTATCTTGAATGTTAGATCATTAAATTAAAATATTCCTTCTATGCTACCTCCCATGAGAGCTCGTGTGTATAATGTACTAAATAAATGCCTTAAGGTGATTTTAACCTCTCACTTCTTGCGTAAAATAATGCCACCTCTTGCTTAAAAGGATTTCAGGTAGTATTTTTTTTTTTCAGGTAGTATTTTTAAAAGACCTGTTCCATAAGGAAATAGAAGAGAAATTCAAATAAAGAACCAGACCAAAGAAACAGGAGCATGTAATAAAGGTGATTGTCAAGATTTCATATATAAAGGGAAAAGAAAGGTAAGACATATTTTATTTCAAGGAAAACCAAATCTGTAAGCCGAACCCAGGACAGCCTCACTAATCAGTGTTCTGGTTACATTATTTA
Source organism: Tursiops truncatus (assembly GCF_011762595.2). NCBI lineage: Eukaryota > Metazoa > Chordata > Mammalia > Artiodactyla > Delphinidae > Tursiops > Tursiops truncatus. The sequence goes on along the minus strand of NC_047043.1, from coordinate 82,026,429 downwards.
TTTGTTGGCTGTAACTGGATTTTATTTTTAAATGACATTTTCTTTCAAATAAGGTAATCAATTCAGGGCTTTTGATAAGGTCATCATAATGGAAACTAAATCTTCCGTTTTATTTTGGTTGATTTTAAAAATAACTTCACGGGTCCACAGTTGGTTACCATTTACTGCTTTCATTTTTAGGATTTGGCCAAGAGATAGGTCACTGTTTTTCCACCAGCAGTTTTCAGGGTTTTGTGTCTTCTCCTCCTCATGAAGTTTCCCAGCATGAAATGTAGGGAGATGGCCCACTGGTGGCCAGTTCCCAAGACAGTCCCATATTTTCCAGTGTTTTATCATTGACATGAAGGGAGGCAGTTCTTCAGTCCATTTTCTGCTTTGCATTAGTCAAACACTGCACCTTGGCACACTTCCCTTCTGTCAGGGATTCCACAGTATCTTTGTAGACTTAAGATTTTAAGAGGAAATATCTTTAGGACTCTAAGTTGTTGTAATCATTATTGTCACCAGTGTAAGCACTGTGTAAGGGAAAATGCTGCAATGAAGGAAGGAAGCAGCTCTGAAGACTCGTAAAACACGTGAAGCTCTGGAAAAGGTTTCAGAATACATCAGCACTCTTTCCCACATAAACTATTTGACTATTAACTCCCATATCGGCACGGGTTGGGAACATGGGGTCTTCTTTTGACCCAGGAATCTCACAATCATACATGCTCAGTGACTAAAAGAGTATTTCCTGTCTCTGTGCTACATATGGGACCACCACTCCTGATACTTTTCTTTAAATTTGCTGCCTTTTTTAAAACTCAAAAATAATCTTAAAAGGTAACTTTACATGCCTACTATAAAAGGAAGACCAATAATTCTAGCCCAAAATGGAAGGTTATTGGGATATTAAATGCAATGAAAACACACCTTTGTTATTCAGTTTTACTGAGGTCCTCCTAGCCACCAGAGGCTCTGCTTTTTCTCTGTACAACAGGGGATAGACTTGGTTTTAGGGAAGTGCTGAATATGTAATAGCACCTAACTGAGACTCTTTGAGGACTACTCAGAGGGATTGAAAGAGAAGCAAAAAGGGCTAACTTTTTACTCTGGAATGTAGTGTTATTGAGGCACCCCTGCTGGCGATCCCACGAGGTGATCTCAAGCAATAGCATAAGCCCACACTTTGGCAATCCCTGGACCGATTCGGCAATTCCTGCCTCCTCCAACGTACTTCAGAAGATGTTGATGAAAGCTTTGATCCTTAAGTCAGAGGAGAATTGGTGTGAGCATCTAGAAAAACCTCCACTGTGAAATGTTTGCGTGGAACTTGCTTTTTTAAGAAAGATGTTACAGCAGTGCCCCAGCTCAGACTGGCTTAACTTTCCTATCTTGCTCCTTCATTTTTTCCCCCTCTGCCTCGCATGCCTCCCCTCTTCCTCGTCTCTCTCTTTCTCCTGCTTCTCCTTCCTTCTCGTTCTCACTCTTTATTTGTCATCCTCACAGGACCAGTCACCTGTGGGAGTGTGTTTTTCATCATTAAGTACAGGAGCAGACACACTTCACGTGTCTCCAGGGTATGACCTGTAATTCCCAGCGTACTCATTTCTGTGATATTCTTAGGGCTGCAGAAAAGCTCTCAGCAACAGTGCTTGCTTAGAGTATTCTTAAAGTGCTTTGTCTCACTGCAGCTTTTACCCTTCATCCTCTAAGAAAGCAAACGAAAGTCTAAGGAACTTGAACTTGGGCGTTGAACTACAGGCCCATAAGAACATTTTGGTATGAGCAAATCAAATGAATATACATTTTTGAAACCTAGTTCATGATATTTCTCCCCAAAAGAATTTCAGCTTTTAAAAGAATTTGTTTTGTTTATTGAGTTTTTTTGTGTCTTTGGCGTCACTTTATGGAAGCAGTTTGCATTAAAAAATCTAGTCAGTAGTTGTGGGATTTTCTGCTCAATCTTTTGGGAATTGCCCAAAAAAGCCCTATTTCCCTGGTTTCTGTAGGAGCAGTCATTTGATATACCAGTACCCTGTCCTCTGTTGAGGGCTGGTTTGTCCAGGGTCAGGGATCTGACTTCAACTGGGCCAACTGGAGCTCCTCCCTGGGATCCTTGAACTTGGGACCTTGAAGGTAGAGGTTTTCTCTATCTGGGGACTGAAATTGTAAAAGGTAAAGCTTGGGAGCTGCGGTGGCCAAGTTTTCCTCTGTATAAAAAAGGTCAGTGAACCAGAAGATTGAAGTTGAAATGCAGAGGGAAGGACTTCCCTGGTGGCACAGTTGTTAAGAATCCTCCTGCCAATGCAGGGGACACAGGTTCGAGACCTGGTCCGGGAAGATCCCACATGCCGCGGAGCAACTAAGCCCGTGCGCCACAACTACTGACCCTGCGCCTGCAAGGCATAACTACTGAGCTCATGGCCACAACTGCTGAAGCCCGTGCTCCGCAACAAGAGAAGCCACCACAATGAGAAGCCCGTGCACTGCAAAGAGTACCCCCACTCGCCACAAGTAGGGAAAGCCCGCGCTCAACCATAAAGACCCAATGCGGCCAAAAAAAAAAAAAAAAAAAAAAAGAAAAGAAAAGAAATGCAGAGGGAGAGTTAGACTTCTCATGGCATTTGAGCCCCTGATTATATCCTTCTTGAGACACAGCTTCCTCCCTGTCTTTCTTACTGCTTCCCTGATATGTAAAGTCTCAGAATACACCTAAATTTCCTTTTTTGCTTCAGGTGTTTCACATTGGAGTTTATTCGTCTGTAGCCACAAAAAAAGGCCTAATAGGTGACAAGTGATCGTTACACAGTCTGAGTCTCATGCAGGAACCAACACTATTATGAGCAGAAAAAATAATATAGACCAGGAAATTATGGTCCAGGAAATTAACATACAATATCTCAGACTCCAGACCCTACGACAACACTATGGGGTAAGTAATAGCCTTTCCTCGTTTCACAGACTAGGAAATTGACACTGAGAAGTTAAGAAGTATTCCCAGAGTTACCCAGCCAGTAAGGGGCAGAACTGGACGTGAACCTATGATGGTCTGACTGCAGAGTTTATTTGTTTGACCAATTTTACCATTGTAACCTCCCAACTGATATTTCTTTGATTTTCTCTTACTTGTGTTAGTTGCCTTTTGTCAGAAAGGATCAACTAAAGACTCACTAAACTGATTAGCAACCTCTTCCAGGATTTTGGGACTTGTAAAGATGGAAGGAGCCCTACAGGTTAAGTTCTCCAAACCCTTGTTTTACAGAGAAGGAACTGTGGCTCTAAGAGGCAAGGGTACATGCCCAGGGTCACATAGCTATTGTACGGCAGTCCTGTAACTTGAATTTGTCTCCTAACACCAACACATTTGTTTTTTCCTTCTAACACACCCTTTTGGTCTAGGCTTAAAAGCGACTTTCTCCACAAAGTCTCTAGATTGATGAATTGCTCTTGCTATATAGGCTTTCCTCCCACCCTCCCTTTCTCTGTTCATAGCATTTAATTCCTGTTTTAAGTGCTTGTTCAACCGTCCATCTGCCCCATCAATCAGTAGCCTCTGTGAAGGCAGGAACCCTGTCTCTCTTGTTCATTATTGCCCCTCACATGGCATATGCTTAATATGCTTAAATGGTGACTAGAATACATGAATAAAATAGCGCAAGGATGTGCAACAATGGTCTGAAGTTTAAGGCAGTTGAGCTATATAGTATTGGAACATATATTCCAGTTGTAATTCTTTGGTTTTTGCCATGTTGAACATTTGCCATTGTTATACAGGTAGTATTTAAACTTATAGCTTTGGGGACAGAAATGCTCACAGCAGTACCGGGAACCACGTTTCTTCCTTTCTTCTTAACTTCAATTTGCTAGAATAGGTTTCTGTCACTTGTACTTAGTAGTTGCTAGCAGGTACGTGAGCTAAGACCAGACTCAAGATGAGGAAGCAAGAGGACAGCAAGTAATTGAGACGATTGGATAAATGACTGGTGAGCTCTACCATCCTTTGGGCATTTGCATTTCAGAGACTCAAGTGAATCTCTAACTTTTGAATTGTGTAGGGGAGGTTGGAAAAGGGGAAGAGAAGTTACGTGGTAGAAGGCTAGGGAGAAAAGGTGCCTAAGAGCTGAGGCTTGAAAGATCGATAATATTTTGCTGAGGGTGACAGGAGCAAGACCAGCCTTCACTTATTGAACTCGATAGGCTGTCTCCCTCTTGACTAAACATGGTGTAGGATCACTCCTTCAAACCTCTTGCCTAAAGCTGATTTGTTTCATCCACCTAAATTTTCATGTTACATTCAGCAATGACAAGATTTCATAAATTACGCTAGTTGTATGAAGCTCACTATTAAAAAACCCATGCTTGTGCAGATGGATTATAAACCACCAGCTGAATTCTCAACAGACACAAAAACATGAGGATGTTGGAGAAATGGAAATATATGTGCTTAGATGACTCTAGGAAAGAAGACAGAGGTGGCTGGAGAGGCAAATCAGGCTCAAAGGCAAGATGACTCCATGAAAGCCATGCCAGGCGTTGGGGTTTGTGAAAGTGAATCATATTCCCAACACGTTCAGAGTGAAGAGTGAGATGGGGATCAAGATAGGAGCCCTGCTGCTGATGAGGCCACATTGTGGGCTTGAAGCCGAAATGGTCTTTGTTATGATATTTTCCATCCCCATGTCTAGACTTTGGAGCCCAAACTTGGAAAGAGTTGACGGGGTAGAGTGGACACTTACCCACCAGTTGTAGAGAAGGTTCCAACTTCTCACCCCTCACCCCTCATGCCTCACCCCTGTGAAGCGCAGGAGCAGGGCAGGTAGCATTGTGCAGGCTTGCTTTAGGGATGCCGTTTAGGAAGAGGAAAGGCCAAAGAAAGCAGATGCGTGTATTAATCATTGGTCTTCTCCCATTCCTGTTAGGTAAATTACCCCTGGAGAGAGGGTCCAAAGGTTTTTCCTCCAACCTTCGTCTCTTTTAGGGAAGGTTCTTTCTCCTCTACTTAGAATCATAAGGGATTAGTGAGCGCTACCCCTCAAATGTGGAGGTTAGATCCCAAATTACACTTACTTCTTGAGGGTAATATATGCGGAGGGAATTAGCTAAGAATACAATTCCCCGGAGACTCACTTCAAGGCTTGAAAATGCTAACAGAGCCACCAGGATGGATAAAACTCACAGTCCTTTGGAGCTCTCTACTCCTCATATGCCCAGTATGGCGGTCGCCATCTGATCCATGGCAAGCCTCTATGAGATGTTCTCTTAAAACTCCACTGATAATTTGAAGCAGAATTTGCAAGATAATGGCTTTCTGTACAAAGTCCTCTTCCAAGGAATAGAGCCATTTGAAATGAAAAGTCAAACCAAACAATTTATCGTCTCCACGCAAGCCCATCATGAGCATGCTCTGCAAAGAAATATGCGTCTTTGGCAAAACAATAGCCTTCCCTATTCACGTAGATACGATTTCCATAATGGACTGCATGATGGTGCCTTCCTGATGTAATTGCAGAAGCCTCCTTGGCTGCACTGAGAGATTTTATTTGCTACCATAAATAATAAACTTGCTTTCTGCAAAGTAACCTCTTTGGGGAATACAGATCAGAAATGTTCCCATCATCTTGGAGTCTTTAATGGGTTTTGCAGCTGAGTGTCTTGGGGTATATTTCAACAAACCTCTGAACTAGATTTTTTGATTCTGTCCCGTGGAGAACAGTGCTGTACCACTATTAATCTGGAACATTTGCCGCATCACGTCAATTTGGTGAAATTATAATTGAAACATGGTACTTGACCCTGAGGGGACCATGGAGAAAGGGATTTGCTTTGGTGGCTCCTCAGGCATCATTTAAAACCTGCTGCCGCTGAATCAGAGTCTGCTTCTTAACTCTGTAAACCTTCCATTGAGAGCCACTTCAGCTGGGCTGCAGAATGCTGTGCTTCTTGCCACCTCTGTCATTTTTCTCTATTTGTCTGTATTTTTCCATAAATTGGATTACCCAGACTAATAATAGGATTGTGAAAGAGGAGCTTGTTATGGGATTCTGGTGACTATCAAACAGAATATAATTAAACCATAGTTATGCAGCCTAATTGAGGAAAAGAGATTTGGAATTAAGGGAAATCGGTGAAATTCAGTTGTTAATTTCACGTACACAAGGTACATGGGCTAATATGGGATTACTGACTGTTGGAATCCTTCTGAGATCTACCTAAAAAGGAGAGATAAAAGGCATGTATCGGGCTTCCCTGGTGGCGCAGTGGTTGAGAGTCCACCTGCCGATGTAGGGGACACGGGTTCGTGTCCCGGTCCGGGAAGATCCCACATGCCGCGGGGCGGCTAGGCCCGTGAGCCATGGCCGCTGAGCCTGCATGCCGGGAGCCTGTGCTCTGCAACGGGAGAGGCCACAACAGTGAGAGGCCCGCGTACTGCAAAAAAAAATAAAGGGATGTATCATTTTACCTATTTCTGAGTAAATAGGCTCAGTTCAGTCTTCAGGAGAGTGCTGAAGAACATCTTGTTTACATTCTCAAGTCTTTTTAATTAAAAGTTGTCCGTTGAAACGAATCCAGTTAACCCTCCCTGCTATTTCCCTAGTGGAGACTGCTAGCTGTGCCCCTGTATTTATTTTTCCTTTTTTTCTAGTAGAAATAGAACTGGACATATGACCACCCAGAATAATAACCACATTTCTCAGCCTTCTGTTGCAGTTGGTTGTTACCTCCAGCCAATGAGCTGTGATGTGTGCGATTAATTTCTGGGTTGTACCCTTGCAGGCACTGGGTATCCACATTATCTCTGTCTCTCCCTGTTGGCTGGAGGGTGTATGTGCTGGTGGGAGGCAGAGCAGCTGGCGGAGATGAGAAGATGGAAGAGGCCTGAGAAGGATGCAGGTGAAACTTGGTCCTGATGATTGTAGAGCCACCTTAACCTGTCCAGGACCACCTCTGCAAACTCTTCTATGAGAAAGAAATGAACTTTTTTCTGGGTTAAGGGACTTGCTTTTAGGGCATCTTTGTTATATCATCCTAATCTGAGTCCTCACTCTGGAATTTTAAACCCAAACTGTATGGGTCTGTATTGATGGCAAAATTGGGTGCTTTCAGCAGCAAATAGCAGATTTCTGGATTCACACAGGCTTAAACAGTGAAGCAGAATTTTAACTCTCAGAACAGCAAGTGCAGAGACGGGGCAAGCTTTCAGGTTGTTTGATTTAGCCGCTAAATCGTATCATTCAGGGCTCAACTTCCTTCTCCCAGTCCTCTGCCATTCATTTTTTTTTTTTAATTTAATTTTATTGGAGTATAGTTGATTTACAATGATCTGTTAGTTTCAGGTGTACAGCAAAGTGATTCAGTTATACATATACATATATTTTTAAAATTCTTTTTTCATATAGGTTATAACAGAATATTGAGTAGAGTTCCCTTGCTATGTAGTAGGTCCTTGTTGGTAGTCTATCTTTTATATAGTAGTGTGGGTATGTTCATTCCAACCTCCTGATTTATAACCCGCCCCGCCCGCACATTTCCCCTTTGGTAACCATAAGTTTGTTTTCGATATCTCTAAGTCTGTTTCTGTATTGTAAGTAAGTGCATTTATATGTTTTTTAAAAATTAGATCCCACATGTGAGTGATATCATATGAGATTTGTCTTAATCTGTCTGATTTACTTCACTTAATACGATAATCTCTAGGTCCATCCATGTTGCTGCAAATGGCATTATTTCATTCTTTTTTATGGCTGAGTAATATTCCACTGTATATATGTACCACATCTTCTGTATCCATTCCTCTGTCGATGGACATTTAGGTTGCTTCCATGTCCTGGCTATTGTAAGTAGTGCTGCAGTGAACATTCCAGTGCATGTATCCTTTTGGATTATGGTTTTCTCCAGATATATGCCCAGGAGTGGGATTGCTGGATCAAATGGTAGCTCTATTTTTAGTTTTTTAAGAACCCTCCATGCTATTCTCCATAGTGGCTGCACCAATTTACATTCCCACCAACTGTATAGGAGAGTTCCCTTTTCTCTACACCCTCCGCAGCATTTATTGCCATACTTAATATTAGCTTCATCTTCAAGCCAGTGGCAAATGTTAATATTCCAGTTCTGAGCATCACATCCAGGCTGGACAACATTCATAGAAGAAAGAGAGACTATTTTATTTGTGGCTGCTTCTTAGGAGAGCAGAAATGTTCCCAGAAGCAAAAAATTTCCCAGCAGTGTCCCATTCATATGTTAACAGCTGATATTGAGGCACATTCCTGACCCCATTCCTGTTAGTTAGAATGGAACTAACCCTGGACCAAACAGGTGCACCGCAGGGGCTTGAGTGACATCTGCATCTCTGGCTGAGTAGGGGAAGATTTGAAAGAAAAGGAACAATCTTGGATGGACTCATTGAAGACAGGGATGATGGGTAGAACACTGACAGTGCCTACTACAAAAGGAAACACTATAAAAGGATCTGAAAAAAATATGAATGAAAAGGTATGTGTTGGGGATTTGCTTCAAAATACCATGGGAGAGGAGAAATGGGTAGAGCACAGACAAAGCAAGGCTACCCATGAATTAATCATTGTTGGAGTTCATGGGGGTTCATTATACTTTAAGCTTTTGCATCTGTTTGAAATTATCTGTGATTTAAAAACAACCCCCAAAACCTTAAAACAAATAAATAATCCAGGCAAAACAGGGGAAGAAAAAGTAGCAGGAGAAATTTGATCTGTTTTTGTGTTATCGGTAATGGTAGCTAACGTTTATGGAGCATTTGCTCTTTGCTAGGAGCAATAGCTATCAGCTGAGAATGGCTTAGGCCAACAAGAGAATTTATTCACTGGTCTGACTGGCATTTTCAGAGGTAGCTTCAGGCCCAGTTAAGCGCATCTTTTGCTTGTGCTTTCTTCCTCATTGGGGCTCTCTCTGGGCCGTTGCCTAGCAGCTCCTGGCTGGCTCCCATTTCTTCAACACCCCAGAGGAAAGGGAACTCTCCTTTTAATTTTTAAAATTTCTATTTATTTTTTAAATGCAGTATAGTTGATACACAATGTTGTGTTAATTTCTGCTGTACAGCAAAGTGACTCAGTTATACATATATATACATTATTATTATTTTTATTAATTTATTTATTTTTGGCTGTGTTGGGTCTTTGTTTCTGTGCGAGGGCTTTCTCTACTTGTGGCAAGCGGGGGCCACTCTTCATCGCGGTGCATGGGCCTCTCACTGTCGCGGCCTCTCTTCTTGCGGAGCACAGGCTCCAGACGCGCAGGCTCAGTAGTTGTGGTTCACGGGCCTAGTTGCCCCGCGGCATGTGGGATCTTCCCAGACCAGGGCTCGAACCTGTGTCCCCTGCATTGGCAGGCAGATTCTCAACCACTGCGCCACCAGGGAAGCCCTATACATTCTTTTTTTAATATTCTTTTCCATTATGGTTTATCCCAGGATATTGAATATAGTTTCCTGTGTTATACAGTAGGACCTTGCTGTTTATCCATTCCATTTATAATAGTTTGCGTCTGCTAACCCCAACCTCCCAATCTATCCCTCCCTCAACCCCCTCCCCCTTGGCAACCACAAGTCTGTTCTCTATGTCCGTGAGTCTGCTTCTGTTTCATAGATAGGTTCATTTGTGTCATATTTTAGATTCTACATATAAATGATATCATATGGTATTTCTCTTTCTTACTTCACTTAGTGTGATAATCTCTAGTTGCATCCATGTTGATGCAAATGGCATTATTTTGTTCTTTTTTATGGCTGAGTAGTATTCCATTGTATATATGTACCACATCTTCTTTATCCATTCCTCTGTTGATGGACGTTAGGTTGTTTCCATGTCTTGGCTATTGTGAATGGAACTCTCCGTTTTATTAGTTGCAGCAGGAAGTCCCACAGTGAGATCCCATTGATCCAGCATGGATTCTGTACCTGGATCTAAACCAGTGATGGACAGGAGAATGTGATGCTCAGAGGGACCAGTCACATTCTACCCCTGGAGCTGAGAGTAGTCTCCCTCCCTCTCAAACACCAGGGACTTAGAGAGGCTGATTCTTCTAAAGAGGGTCCAGGGAGTGTGCCAAGGGAAAACGACGTGGATATTGGACAGAGAGAAGTGACAGATGACCATTGTGCTTATATGATCTCATTTAGGCCTCATAAAAACTCTGGGCACATACTGTTTTTACCCCATTTTACAGGTGGAAAAACGGAGACTTAAGAGCTTAAGTGAGTTGCCCATGAGCATGTAGGTGATGATGGTAGAACTAGGATTCAAACACAGGAAGCTATTGGTGCCCTGGGCCTACCCTGGAAGTTGTCTGCAGACAGTTCTACACACTGACAAGGTTCTTTGTGTTGTTCACCTGAGCCCATTCATTCTCTAGCCACAGGAGTGGGGTCCTTCTAACTATGGGACAGGCCACACATGCAGGAGGGTGAGTGAACATATCCAGGCATGACCCTCAACCAGCAAGAGATGGGAACTGTGGAATAAAACTGTTGGTTCCCCGCCCCTCCTGAGGGCATGCTGACCTTATCTCTTAGAGGGTTCCCAGGGAAATTGAGCCCCGCTTCTTCAGGGCCATAACCTACTCAAAAATGTACTGTGTACTGGCTTCCTTCCTTTCCCTGCCTTGCATCCTTATTCCCCTACCTGTGCTTCCTAAGAGCATTTCCCCCAAAACTACTTGTCCCCAAATCCTTGCCTCATGGCCTGCTTTTGAGGAAACCCAATCTAGAGACATCAGCCGCCAGCAAAATACTGTAATGATTAAGTGGGATAATATCATTAAAACCCTCAGAGCAGTGCCTGTCTCTTAGAAAGTGCAAAATGAATGGAACAGTCGTTTTGACTGTTTTCCCTCAAAGTTGCCCATGCAACCATGTAATTTATCATCCAATTTGGACATTTTTGAGAATGAAAGGGGGCGCTATGGTAATTGCTCAGGGAATACAGGTGAAAACTAGGACTGTCTGTAGGAAACCAGGGTGTATTATCACCCAACAGTCATGACTTTAGTAGAAAGGGAATTCTCCATACAAAAGAAATTCTACCCCAACACTATAAACACCCGTAACTGTTTCATAATTTCATATTTTTATGTATTATCCTTTCTTAAGTGGAGGCTCACCTTATCGTAGCCATTTAGGGCCTAGACAGGATAATATTAAACTTCTCATTTGTAAGTTAGCAGTGCAGTTGTCACTTACAAAGAACTGACAAGGCATATCACACACAGAAGTGCTTTAGGTCTAAACATAGTGAAAAGGACTGTTCAAACTTCTCCTGGTAGAATAGAGAATTGAACTTTGAGAGAGTAAAAACTTCAGATGTAGAAAGCTAATACCCAAGTGGTATGCATTTGAAAGCATATTAAGATCACTGTCTAAATAGTGTTGACTGAGAGTGGCCACTTCTCACAGTGAAAGTAGAGAATCAAAGCTCCAGTGAAGGCTGGAAGAAGCCTTATAGCGTCTCATCTGGTGGATCCCAAGTGCAGCTGCCTCTCGAGATCATCTGGAGGAGCTTTTGTAAATAAACAGAAAATTGGTCCTTATCCAGGGAGGCCACACCTGGCCTAGAGCAGGGGTCAGCAAACCATGGCCCCCAGGGAAGCTGGCCAAATCCAGCCACATTCGTGTACATTTCATCCTGGGCTGCTTTGATGACACAGTGGGAGACTTGAGCATGGCAGTTGGCAACAGACATCATACAAGCTACAAAGTCTAAACTATTTCCTATCTGGCCCTTTATAGAAAAATTCTGCTGACTGCTGGCCTAGAGGAATCAGTATTTTAAAAAGCTTCCCGGGGCTTCCCTGGTGGCGCAGTGGTTGAGAGCCCGCCTGCCGATGCAGGGGACACGGGTTCGTACCCCGGTCCGGGAAGATCCCACATGCCGCGGAGCGGCTGGGCCCGTGAGCCATGGCCGCTGAGCCTGCGCGTCTGGAGCCTGTGCTCCGCAACCGGAGAGTCCACAGCAGTGAGAAGCCCGCGTACCGCAAAAAAAAAAAAGCTTCCCTGTAGATTCTGGTGCACAGCCAGGTTTGGGAAGTACTGATGACAATTTGCGCCTTGCATTTATAAAAACACTAAGCTGAGAGGCCCAGAGAGGTGAAGTGACTTGCCCAAGGTTGCAAAGCCAAGACAAGTCTGAGAAACTTCTCCCTTTTTAACCCCCGTCTTCCTCCCGCCGCACCCTCCCTCCCTAATGATGTTCCTAGCTTCTGTTAGAAACCAGCCTCTTCACTGGACCACTGTGGGGCTCAGCTGGCAGCAGTCAGCTCCCTGGCCAACAACATTTGATGATGAATAATACAGTGACTTGGCTTGGCGTCCATCACCCTAACTTTCCTGCATGCCAGAACGCCTTCGCTTTGTCATGGGCACCATCTGGATAGAAAACCATGTGGAATTTCCAGCAAATGGCATTTGATAGACATGTGCCACAGAAATCTCTTAAGTGAAAAGCTTGTCAAGAGTGAGAGGGGGATGGGCTTCCCTGGTGGCGCAGTGGTTGAGAGTCCGCCTGCCGATGCAGGGGACGCGGGTTCGTGCCCCGGTCCGGGAAGATCCCACGTGCCGCAGAGCGGCTGGGCCCGTGAGCCATGGCCGCTGAGCCTGTGTGTCCGGAGCCTGTGCTCCGCAACGGGAGAGGCCACAGCAGTGAGAGGCCCGCGTACTGCAAAAAAAAAAAAAAAAAAAAGAGTGAAAGGGGGTTACACATCCCAAAAAAGAATCATTCATTCATTGGTTCACTGATTCCGCAAACTTTGATTGGGTGTTTTACTATAAGCCAAGCACAATGCCAGGCTCAGGGAGTTTAGTCTCTGTCTTTATGGATCCTATGGTTTGATGAAGGAGGCAAACAAACAATACGTAATAGATAACTAGTAAAAAATAGGTAAGTAGATAGGCAACTGCAATTGCCACGTGCGACGCAGACAAGACACAATATGACAGAAACACAAGAGGCAACAGTTACAAAATGCCTGTTATGCTCCAGGCACTTTTTTTACATGCTTTGTATGTACTGACATTTAATGTTCCCAATAGTCCTGTGATGGTAGCCACGATAATAACCCCCATTTTACAGATGGGGAAACACGTTGGTTAATTGGCTTGCCCGAGGTCATATGGCTAAGAAATAGTGAGGCTGGGATGTAAATCTACACAGTCTAGCTTAAGAGTTATAAACCATCGTGTTTTATGCCCCTCAAAATGGACGCAGACCTAAGAAAGAGCCGCAGAAGCTGATCTGGTGTCTTTTGCAATGCCTGGAGCACACATAATGAGTACAGAATGAATGTATGAATGAATGAATGAATGAATGAATGAATGTGTACATAGTACAGCTATGTACGTATACCTTTAAGAATTCTATCTGGCATAAAATGAACTGTTGGGAGTCCTGCATTACCCGTCCTCATTTTTTTTCCTTTCTGAGTGTTTGAGCTATTACCACCTATTTCAGCCAAAACATTGCTGCACTCTCATGTGAAAGGTAAAATGCGATAATTAGACAGAGCTCATTAAATCAGTTCAATGATCCTGAAGTAGGAACCAGAGAACCATGATTTCCTAAAATGTTTCAAGTATTAGTATGCAGCGAGAATAATAAGGCAGACTCTTACAAGACTGCTATAAGAAAAAAGCCCATCGATCATAAACACAGAAGCACCAAAGACGTATTTATTGCCTTTCCTTAGCATAGAAAGCACTGTGCGAAAGTGCACGTGTTCAGAAAGAATTCAGCTGATTCACATTCTCAGGGAGTGTGTGTGCACTAAAGGTTTGTAAGAATCAGATTCTTCTGAGGCTCCTTGAGGGATTCAGCAAACAGGCGCCCTTCAAACCAGTTTAAAGTGACATCTTTGTGAACCTGACGCTGTGGGTCTTTGAAACAAGGTAGAGTGCCTTTTGCCACCTGGTAGAAGAGCCACGCTCTCTGCTGTCCCCAGTCAAACAAGAAGAGAATCCACCAGGTGCACGGTCTGACTGCAAGGGTGCTTTTCCAGGCCATGTTTCAATCTTAACAGCACTTTGATCCTCTTGGGAATTAATACCCTGAAAGTGTCCAAGCATTTGTTCAGCTCTTGGGATATTTAACCCATGTGAAATGAAAGGGGGGAATGTTTGGTGACTGTATAATTTTTGAAGTCCTTAAACCTTTAACATGGTTGGTTAGCTCAGATGTCCGCCTTCCTTGTTCAGTCCTTGTACATGGAGGAAATAGCCCTTGCCTACTCTTGGGCTAACTCCTACTTGAAGGCCCAGTTGAACCTAGTCTGAAATGATTCAGCACGAGTTTTTTGAGAAGACAACATTTAGGGAAAGTTACAACTTTAGGAGTTCTGGACGTGCCACACAAAATATGCTGCTTTGTTGGTATATGGATTATTTTGAGATATAGACACTTTAAAAATGTATATATATATTTTATTGAAGTATAGTTAATTTACAATGTTGTATTAGTTTCAGGTGTGTAGCACTGTGATTCAGTTTTATTTATTTATATATATACATATATATATATATTTTTATTTTTCAGATTCTTTTCCCTTATGGGTTATTACAAAATATTGAGTATAGTTCCCTGTGCTTTACCGTAGATTCTTGTTGGTTATCTGTTGGGTTTTTTTTAAAATTTTATTTATTTTTATTTTTGGTTGCATTGGGTCTTCGTTGCTGCACACAGGCTTTCTCTAGTTGCGGTGAGTGGGGGCTACTCTTCGTTGGGTGCGCAGGCTTCTCCTTGCTGTGGCCTCTCGTGTGGAGCATGGGCTCTAGGCACACGGGCTCAGCAGTTGTGGCTCTCAGACTCACACGCTTAGTTGCTCTGCAGCACATGGGATCCTCCTGGACCAGGCCTCGAACCCCTGTCCCCTGCATTGGCAGGCGGATTCTTAATCACTGCACCACCAGGGAAGCCCTGGTTATCTGTCTTATATATTGCAGTATGTATCCCAAACTCGTAATTTATCCCTCCCTCACCCTTTTCCCCTTTGGTAACCATAAGTTTATTTTCTTAAATAATTTATTTTATTTTATTATTATTATTTTTTTAGATGGAGAATTTTAATTAAATTGGCATAGTTAAGACCAAAAAAGGTAAAGTGGACATTGTCAGTGTATCTTCAGCCCTTGCCTTAACAGGTGAATGAACACAACTTGAAACACAGGTGACTCTTGCTGGTCTATGAGACAGTGAAGGGAGCTTCTCAATATTTAAGTATATTAATATAACCAGTTATAGAAATCTAAATATAAAACCAATCTCCGATAGGGTTTGAGAAGGCATTCACCATATCCCTGAAAAGTGTAACATTCCTTATTCAAGTTTAATCACCTCTTTAGAAGGGGAAAATAGTGATAGTACTTGCTGAACCAGAATTACTATCAAAATTCAAAAAGCTGACCATATTCATTTAGCCACGAGCCAATCTTATTTAAATCAGGACAGAAATATTACATCAGCCATTCATGATCTGAATTCTAGTGTATGAGGTCCATTTAAATACGGTACACATAAAAAGTCATGAGACATTTGTTCCATAATAAATAAGGCAGTGGCCAACTATTACTCATTAGTAGCTTTTTCGAGATAAGCTATCAAGTCTGCCCTTTCTCCCTTCTTCTTAATGCCAGCGAAGATCATTTTTGTTCCAGGGATGTACTTCTTGGGATTCTCCAAATACTCCGTCAGTGTCTCCTCTCCCCAGGTGATGCCTTTGTTCTTGCTGGCATCTGTGTAAGAGAAGCCGACAGCCTGACCTGTCTTTCGCCCAAACAGGCCATGGAGATTTGGCCCAGTCTTGTGCTTGCCTCCCTTTTCCACAGTATGGCACTGGGCACACTTCTGAACAAAAATCTTCTTGCCCTTCTCAACGTCACCCTTTTTTTTTTTTTTTTTTTTTTGTGGTATGTGGGCCTCTCACTGCCGTGGCCTCTCCCGTCGCGGAGCACAGGCTCTGGACGCGCAGGCCCAGCGGCCATGGCTCATGGGCCCAGCCGCACCGCGGCATGCGGGATCCTCCCGGACCGGGGCACGAACCTGTGTCCCCTGCATCGGCAGGCGGACTCTCAACCACTGCGCCACCAGGGAAGCCCACCATCACCCATTTTTAAATCATTCTTTCTCCGTGTACGACCAAGACGTTCCCGCTCGCAAGCTGAACGTCCCGCTCTCTAATCTATTTATTTTATTTTTGACTGCGTTGGGTCTTCGTAGCTGTGTGCACGGGCTTTCTCTAGTTGCGGCGAGCGGGGGCTACTCTTCATTGCGGTGGCTTCTCTTGTTGTGGAGCACGGGCTCTAGGCGCATGGGCTTCAGTAGTTGTGGCTCGTGGGCTCCAGTAGTTGTGGCTCGTGGGCTCTAGAGCTCAGGCTCAGTAGTTGTGGCGCACGGGCTTAGTTGCTCTGTGGCATGTGGGATCTTCCCGGACCAGGGTTCAAACCCGTGTTCCCTGCATTGGCAGGCGGATTATTAACCCCTGTGCTACCAGGGAAGCCCCCATAAGTTTATTTTCTATGTCTGTGGGTTTATTTCTGATTTGTAAATAAGTTCATTTGTATCTTTTTTTTTTTTTTTAGATTCCACATATGACTGATATCATATGATATTGTTTTTCTCTGCCTGGCTTATTTCACTTAATATGGTAGTCTCTGAAGTGCCCTTATCTGCCTAGAAACACATCCTTCAGAAGGAGCTCAATTGTCATAAATCCGCTCCCCGGGAAACTCCAGGGAAGATTGATTCATCACAGGAGAGAAAACTACAGGTCCACACCACACCCAGTCAAAAACCTTGTCACAAACTATCATACCTCTCATGTGTTCTTTTACGGCGCCATTCATCTTTTTTTAAAATCATTTACTCTCCCCTAAGAGGCCTACATGCCCCCTTCCCTTTCCCTGTAAAGATGGTATTTAATCCTGAATTCTCAAGCCACCTCTTTGAGTACTTATTTATTTTTCCCTGGGTATCTCCCATATATACATGAGCCAAATGTTTATAACCTTCTGCTTGTTTTTCTCTTATTAATCCTTTATTACAGGTGTCTCAGCGAAAAACTTGGAAGAGTAGAGGGAAAAACATTTTTTCTCCTAGACACTAACTTTCCTATATTTTCCTATACTTCCATAATGCAATTTACATAGTGCTTGTTTAATGTCCGTAAGTATAGACTGTATTTACTAGTTCACCATTATGTTACCAAGTCCAGGCTCGTACTGCTTGCCACACAGCAGGCCAAAAAATTGAGAGACAAATTGTTGGGGCAAGGAGTAGCAACTTTATTCAGAAAGCCAGCAGATGGAGAAGATAATGAATAGTTTCCCAAAGAACTGTCTTACCCAAGTTAGAATTCAGGCTTCTTTTATACTAAAAGGGAAGGTCGTGTGGTTGGTTGCTGCAAACTTCTTGGTATCGGAATCCTTTGTTCTTGCAGCTGCCCAGAGGTCAGGTCACAATGTTTCAGTATACCTGCAACAAATATATATATATATTTTTTGCGGTACGCGGGCCTCTCACTGTTGTGGCCTCTCCAGTTGCGGAGCACAGGCTCCGGACGCACAGGCCCAACGGCCATGGCTCACCGGCCCAGACGCTCTGCGGCATGTGGGATCCTCCCAGACCTGGGCACGAACCCGTGTCCCCTGCATCGGCAGGCGGACTCTCAACCACTGCGCCACCAGGGAAGCCCTACCTGCAACAAATCTTATTCTCTGTTCTGTAACTTTTTATCTCTATCAGAATGGAAAAGTGTCATACCTTTAAAGGTCAGGGCCTTGAGAATGGGCTACCCTGTATATTTCAAGCAACATTCTTAACTTGTAGCAAAAGCACTAGAATACAAAGGTTAAAGTGAAAGAAATAGATGTAATATGGAGTCAGATTTGTTCTTCCCTATTACAATTACATACCCAGCGCCTGTGTGGCCCATTGTAGAAGTCTAATAAGTAGACTTATTAGAGGAATAGTGGAGGAATATGTCCTGGAAACTAATGAGTTCTATTTCACACCATCTGTGGGAGCTTTCTGAAGCTCTGTGGTGTAATTCTTATTACTGGTTTAATATTTCCTCATGGGGCTTCCCTGGTGGCGCAGTGGTTGAGAGTCCACCTGCCGATGCAGGGGACACGGGTTCGTGCCCCAGTCCGGGAAGATCCCACGTGCCACGGAGCGGCTGGGCCTGTGAGCCATGGCCACTGAGCCTGTGCGTCCGGAGACTGTGCTCCGCAACGGGAGAGGCCACAACAGTGAGAGGCCCGCGTACCGCAAAAAAAAAAAAAAAAAAAAAAAAATCCTCATGAATTCTCTTAGTTTGAGTTCCTCCAAAACAGAACCTAAAGCAGGATCTTGGGTGCAGGAGGATAATTTGTGAGATTTCCAGGAAGCAGGAGGGAGGAGTGGGGGCAGCTGTGAGAGCAGGGAAGGAGAAAAAGCCAAGAAAGACATCTCTGTGGGCAACTGGTGCTCATTTCTGCAAGGACCCTGACTGAGGCCCAGAGGCCGGGGCATTTGTCCACAGCTCCCTCGTTGTGGAGGGTTGCCACAGGGTTCTTACCTTCCCTGCCTCTACAGAAGCAGAGAAGGACAGTGGAAGCGTTAATGGGAGACATCAGATTTGCCAAAAACCCACCTTGGCTGAGACTGAAATCATGAAAAGGTCCGGCTACTTGACCAGAAAATGTTTTCTCTTTCATTTCTTATTGTTGAAGTATAGTTTACAATGATTTACAACTTACAAGGATTTACACCACATCTTCTTTAATCTGTCGATGGACATTTAGGTTGCTTCCATGTCTTGGTCCTTATAAATAGTGCTGCAGTGAACGTCAGGGTGCGTGTATCTTTTCGAATTATGTTTTTTGCTCCACATATAGGCCCATGAATGGGATTGCAGATAATGCTTTCGTGTTTTTTTTTTTTTTTTGCGGTACGCGGGCCTCTCACTGTTGTCGCCTCTCCCGTTGCGGAGCACAGGCTCCGGACGCGCAGGCTCAGCGGCCATGATGCTTTCGTTTTGTAAGGAACTTCCATAGTGTACTCCACTGTGGCTGTTACCAACATACATTTCCAAAAACAGCTTAGGAGGGTTGCCTTCTCTCCCTGCCCTCTCCTGCGTATTTTGTATGTAGATTTTGATGCTAGCCATTTAGACTGGTGTGAGGTGATTCCTTGTTCTAGTTTTGATTTGCGGTTTTCTAATAATTAGCCATGTGGAGCATCTTTTCATGTGCATTAAAAAAAAAATCAGAAACAGCGTGCATTAAATTTACCTCTTGAAATTGGTTTCTTAAAAGTCCGCCCTGATTCGAATTCTTTTTCGATCAGGTACCCCAGGACATTTCTTGAGGGCAGGTGTCCTTTAGAGCAGGGGTCCCCAACCCGCGGGCCTCGACTTGTTAGGAGCCAGGCCTCACAGCAGGAGGTGAACACGGGAGAGCTAGCGCAGCTTCATCTGCGACTCCCCAGCGCTCCCCGTCACCCCCATTGCCACCTGAACCTTTGCTCGCATTACCGACTAAACGATCCCCCCCATCTCTCCTATTGCCGCTGGAACCATCCACCCCATCGCTTGCATTACTTCCGGGACCATCCCCGCCCCTGTCCATAAAATTGTCTTCCATGAAACCAGTCCCTGGTGCCGAAAAGGCTGGGGACCCCTGCTTTAGAGCCCCGCAGGCCTTGTTATGAAGTGTCCCTTAGAGGGATATCTAAGGACCGGTTTTAAAGTTGTTGTTACGGGAAATGGCCACAAGGTGGCAGCATTTTTTCATGCCCCACTCGGGTTACCGGCAACCAGAGCCTTAGAGAAAGTCCTGTTACTGGGTCGTAGATTCGAGTGGACTGTGGCAGAAGAAACACCCCAGAGCTCGTGTTTCCTTACTTCTTCCTCCTTACCCTTCGCTCCCCGCTACCCCCACGACAATTCCCAAGCCCTGCCAAAAACGCCATGCTGAGCTTGCTGTCGTGCGGAGGTGGGGAGACTCCGAGGAAGGAGGCTGCCCCTGGGAACCCCACCACCAGGAGACTTGGAGACCAGGTGATTTTTCAAAGCTCATGCAGCGTGAGGGTCCACCGACCTTTGGGTGCACTAGGCTTGGTTGAGCTGTAGGAGGCCCCGCCTGCATCTGGAGGTTGTCGTCCGCCTGTCAGGTCCAAGAGAGGCTCATTTGCTGGCACCTGCTTCCCAGTTCCCTCACCTCCACCACGTCTAGACTTGGGACCCAAGGCTGCTCTGGCTCCAGGGATGTGACACCAGCCTAGGTCACCGAGCCCTGAAGGGAATATCGTTGGCATTTCTTCTCTTTCCTTTTCTTTTGAAATTTAATTTTTATTTTATATTGGAATATAGTTGATTTACAGTGTTGTGTTTGTTTTGGGTGTACTGCAACCTGATTCAGTTATACAGATACGTATATCTATTGTTTTTAGGATTCTTTTCCCATATAAGGTATTACAGAGTGTTGAGTAGGTTTCCCTGTGCTCAACAGTAGGTCCTTTGATTATCACTTACATATATATTACTGTGGATATGTTAATCCCACCCTCCTAATTTATCCCTCCCCATCCCCATCTTACCCCTTTGGTAGCCATAAGTTCATTTTCTAAGTCTTTGAGTCTTTTTCTGTCTTGCTAGGGAGTGCATGTGTGTCATCTTTTTAGGTTCCTCATTTAAGTGCTATCGTATTTTTTTTTGGTCTGTCTGACTTCACTTCGTATGATAAACTCTAGTTCCATCCATTTTTCTGCAAATGGCCGTCTTTTCTAAACTGATTTTCTAATCTAGGTAGAAATGGGAAGCTGTCCTCTGGAAGTGTATTAAAAAAATTTTTTTTTAATGTAAAGAGAAAACATCAGTGCAAATTGGGTGCCGACTTTAATGTTTTTTGGAAACAAAAAATTGGCCCTGGGTATGAACCCCTCTGCCTTTGCCATGTTTTCATTTTGCTGGAGTGTAGCACTGATCCTCGTGCAGTGAAGAAGCAAATGCCCCTGTGACCCACCCTGAGTTCCCTCCCTTACTTGCCAAATCTTGGTAGAAAGATTCCTGTTTTTTATGTAGATTCATATTTTCTTTTCTCTGTCTTTCTGTTCAAGATCACTTATTTCTCTTTTTCTTATTATGTAAGCAATGCATTTTTATTCTGGAAATTTTAGAAAATACAAGAAAGATCAAAGAAAGAAATAATAGTCATTTATATTTTCCTTACTTAGATACAGCCAAGCTCACCTTTTTGTATATTTTCTTTTGGCAGTTGATCCAGGTATTATGAAAATGACAGCGTTCTGTTCATAGCATATTTAAAACTCTCACTTATTTTGGACATTTTTCTATATTGACAAATATGGATAAACAGTTTCTGCCCTCCGTACCTCCCACCTCCCTCCATCCTTCTTTGGTTTCTTTCTGCGTTCCTTTCTTTTGTAAAAATAATTCTATCTTTTGTCTGGTTGGAAAAGCAGTCATGTAAAAAAAATACACACACACACAGATATACATATACATGTATACACATGTGTGTGTTTATTAGACCACTCAGAAAGAACTTCTACCATCTAGAGCGGGAGTCAGCTAACTTTTTTCTAAAGGACCACGTAGTCTGTGTTGTAACAACTCAACTGTGCATTATGGTGCAAAAGCAGTCCTAGAGAAAGTGTAAAAGAATAAGCATGACTGTGTTCCAATAAATCTTTATTTACAAAAAACAGCAGACAATCCTGAAACTGTAGTTTGCTTGGCCCAGTCTAGGGCAAAGCACTAATTATTTACCTTCCAGAAACACATACCTATTTTTTTCCCACAAAAATGGAATCATACTACATAAGCTGTCTTTGGATGTATTTAAATATTTATTAGTGTCTGTTACGTGCCAGCTCATATATAGTGGTGTGTACAATGTTGAACAAGACTGACAGGCTGTCTGCTCCCGTGGTGTGTACTGCCAGGGACACAGTGAAAATCATAAGCGCTCTGAAAGTCATGGGGGGATGTGATAGACAAAAGTCAGCATTCTAGTGTATCATAACTTTTGCAACCAATCCCCTATTCAGGGGCATTTAATTTCCTTAATTGTTTCTATTGTAGACTTTCCTGTCGTAAACATTTTAGGATTAAGTCTTTATGAAAAACCGTCATTTTTACTTGGGCTCAAATTCCTTAAAGTGGAATCCCTGAGTCAAAAGGAATACAAATTTTTTTGGTCTTTTGCTAAGCATTACCAAAGTACTTTCTAGAAAACTTATACCAACTTACACTTTCACCTGACCTTTTTTTTCCCCCCCTTGCTTCCTTTGTGCAGCCAGACTGAGTTTCATGAATTGAGAAAGTAAAATGAAAGTGGCACAAATCTAAGCTGGGAAATAGAAAGAAAGAGATGGGGAATCATTGGCGGGAGAGGAGCCCAGTTTCAGATGTTTTGTCTTCAGGGGTTTCCTGTGATCTGCTCCCTATGTAATAGTTAGGAATAAATCTCAGAAGTTTTGTAGTGCGAGCTGACACCAGTTATTTACTGCCTTCACCACGTGCCAGAAGCTCTGGTAAGCCCTTCACGTGCATGATCTGAATTAAGCCTCGGAACGGCCTGATGATGGTGGAGCCGGACCACGACCGGGTCTCTTTGAACTAGAGTAGGAATGTCAAGCTGGGAGCCCCGCGGTCTGATTTCTTTGGCTCACACAGTGTGGCCCGGCACAGCATTTAAACATTTATCGACATAGTTCCAAACATTTTAAAACTGGAAAATGTCACAGAAAATCTATCTTTAAAACTTTGGGAAAATTGCAAGACCTGGGCACGCTGGGGTCATACTCCCACTTGCTGACAGTGGGTGTGTCGTGGGGGGCTTCTTCTTCACAAGGGACGTGTGTTCTGTTGATGATACTATTGAGCTAAGACTAGCGGCCACTAAGAAATTCCTCCTTCAAACCGATAGTAACTCTGTGCTTGGGACACGGCGGGGAGCTGTGGGGAGAATGCATGATGCCCCTCCTTCTCCAAGCCACTTCCTTACTTATTTACTTGCCCGAGTTTGTTGCCTGGATGTTAACTTTGGGACAAGACAGGACTGAGCAGAAGGAGGGCAGATGTGGGTCCAGCCATCACCATGACCCAGCCTAGGCTCTAGAGGAGGGGACGCTGCAGAGGCTCACTTAGGTGAGGGTGTCCCAAGCTGTTGGGGGGACAGCCTGTAAAATGAGTCTTGGTTTCTGGGTGTCTGCCCTCCTCCTCTTACATCCATCTTTCTCATTTCCTGTGTTATTCACCACCTAAATTCTTTTCTAGTACACGTCACCACACGCTTCCTGGCCACGTGGGTCTCCCTACTCCATCTCGCCTTAGGAAGTAGTGGACTTGGCCATTTTCAGACTGTTGTCTTCTTTTCTTAGTACGTCTCTGCCAAATGCTTGCCCCCAGCCTGGCCGTGTGCCCATCTGTTGCCCGCTTGGCACGTGTGCACCCATTGGTTTTCTGCTAGGAGTGGCTGTGGCTTTTGTTCACCTCCTAACTCTCTGTGGCTGGAGGGCACACGGGGGCTCTGTCAGACCTAGTGGCTTTGGAAGCCAGAGCTTGGCTATCTCGTCTTCATTTTGTGTTTTGTTTATTTAGAGCCACAGAGCGCAGCGAAGAAGTCACCTTTACGTATGTGCGCTTCCCATACACCAGCCACTGTGCCAGGTGAGGGGTACCAGGAAGGAGAGGGCAGTGAGGGCGTCAGAGGTGCCAGCAGAGGGTATGAACCAGATCAAGTGTGGCATCTGCACCAGCAGGGAGTAGATTCAGAAACTCCTCGCGGCAGAACGCACCAGGTCAGGGAGACTTCTGGAAGGTGCTGCAAACAAAGCCTTCACGCCAGGAGAGAGCTCTTAAAAACACCCAAAGTCAGGGCTTTTAATGTCCATCCTGTTCAAGCCCCACTTCCTCCTTAAGCTCACCTGAGTGCCTCTGTCTTCAACGAACTCTTCTGTCTCCTAACTTCTGTCCAGTACAGAAGCCATTAGCCACCCGTGGCTGCCGATCATCTGCAGTGTGACCAGGCTAAGTTGAGATGTAATGTAAATATAAACTACACGCGGGGTTTGAAGGCTTAGGACACACACAAAGATAGAATGTAAGATATCACGTTAATAAACGCATATTGCTTACACATCGAAATGACATTATTTGGCTATATTGGATTAAATATATTATTCTGTCTTTTTACTTTTATTAATATGGCTATTAGAAATTTGAAAACTACATATGGACATCTCATTTGTGGCTCAAGGGAGAGTCCCGCTGTAGAGCCCTCCCTGACTCAGCCACATCAAATATGGTTCTCTATGACTTCGCCGTGTATTTGTTACATATACATATATATATATGTGTGTGTGCGTGCGTGCGTGTAAGTATAGTATATATTCTCAGTCTCTCTAAGTAGGTAGAAGACAGGACTAATGTCTCGTCTCGTTCCTCTGTGTTTCCTCACTCTCTGCCCTGCCAAAGTGCCCCTTTTGCTATTAAAGATCCAATGTGTGTTTGATAACAATTCTTTCATTCATTTGACAAATATTTGTTGAACTCAGACTCTGTGCCAGGTTCCCCTGGGAACTTAATAAACTTTAACTCAAAACCTGGCGTAGGGAAAAAGAATGTAGGAATTATCAACTTTATTTTGCAAGATAAGGAAATTGGGGTAAAAAGTTTAAGTGATTTGCTCAAGGTGACCCACTAGGTAAGGGGCAGGAAACAGGATTCCAGAACTCTTTTTTTGTGTGGCTCCAAATCACGTCCAGCATGCTGATCCTGTTGAGAATCCTTCACCCCAGCCCAGGTGCACCCTAAATCCTGTCTTCTTGTTTGTATATGTACACTTATTACAACGCTCTCTAATCGTCCATCTTTCCCGATAGACTCTGAATGGGAGGACAGGAACTATGTCTCTGCTGATCCCTGTTGCGTCCCTGGGGCCTCGCACATGCCTGGCACCTCGTAAGCACTTAGTAAATGTCTGTTGAAGATATTTAGTAATAAACGAGTGTGCCTTCTCCCTCCCACCGTTATAAAATTCATGTTGAATTCCATTTTCCTGGAGAGGATACAAATTGGAATAAAGCTCTATAGCTGCTTTCTCAACAACTGAAATATTGTAAGCATTCATTTTGTATTTTATTTATTTAGAGCTCTACAATGCAAAAAAGAAATCCATTTAGAGTCTGGGGAAGAAGTCTCTCTTTCCCTGCCGGTTCTGCTTTTATCTTATCTCACCTACATGACAAAACCAACCACCTGTCTTTTGTCAAAATACACTATGCATCCTCATAACAGCTGTGTGCTAGCTGCTGCCAGGGCCTTGGTGCAAACCCGGGACTGATGGGTTTTTAAAATTATCTTGGCATAACTTATTTGCCATAGAGTATCTGAATGGATTGTAACATGCCAGGACCACCTAATGGTTATAAGACCGGAAACCATCCTGCCCACCAGGAAAGAAAGGTAGCCAGACATGGAGAGAAGAACACTGAGCTACAAAGCATTAGAAGTGGTTACTGGTCTCAGCTTTGTCATTACTATCTCTGTAACCTTGAATGAGCCATGCTTCCTCATTGTCATGAACCTAGTTCTCATATCTATAAAATTGAGGACATTGAAATAGATCAGAAAGGACAGCAACATGGCATACGTACCACCCTGCTGTTGCTGTCTTCCATTGCAGACATTGCTAATCAATCACAATTTACTTTCCATTGATCCAGGGTACAGCTTCATAAACCTTATCACAGCACTGCTTACACTGTCACTCATCAGTCACTGACCATTGCCAGGCAAACAGTCCTTTTTCTCTTTTTGTGCAGGGTAGGGAGAAGAGAAGAAATCACAGTAGGATAGCTTTTATTCTTAAAAACCTTCCCTGCGTTAGCTGGAAGTCACCAGCGTGGTCATGATGATATCGCAAACAATCCTCTGAGATGACCCTGGTGTGGAAAGGTCATTGAGCCCTTCTGGTTCCTGGCAACACTGAGGTGGCAGAGCTCTGAATGGGCTGAGACTTTGAGGGAATTGGCCAGGGACCGTATTCTTTCTGAAGCTCCACTAGTGGGTCATCATCAGGACTTGGTAGGGAAGGGGGCTGCAGCCTTGTTTCTTGGGACAATACCCAAAACTCTGAGATATTTGCTGGATTGTGGGAACTTCTTCCTAGTGGTTAGAACATCAGTATCTGGCTCTCCAGACAGCTGTTTACATTTGGATTTCTTTGGGCTAGTTTCGTGTAGTGGAAAAGGCAACTGGGGAATGACTTTTCCTGGCAGAGTACTATTAGGTGAAATAAAGCCACAGACTTTATTGACTCTTTTTAAAGAATAAGAACATATGCATAGATCAGTGTCCAAAAGGATAAAATCATGATGGCTAATGTGTCTTTTTTTGCCTTTCTTTTTTTAAAAATTTTATATTGGAGTATAGTTGATTTACAGTGTTGTGTTAGTTTCAGCTGTACAGCAAAGTGATTCAGTTATACATATACATATATTTATTCTTTTTCAGATTCTTTTCCCATATAGGTTATTACGAGTATTGAGTAGAGTTTCCTGTGCTATACAGAAGATCCTGTTGATGATCTGTTTTATATATAGTAGTGTGTATATGTTAATCCCAACCTCCTTATTTATCCTTCCCTCCCCACCTTTCCCCTTTGGTAAGCCTAGGTTCGTTTTCTAAGTCTGTGAGTCTCTTTCTGTTTTGTAAATAAGTTCATATGTATCATTTTTTTAGATTTCACTTATAAGTGATATCATATATTTATCTTTCTCTGTCTGACTTACTTAGTATGATCATCTCTGGGTCCATCCATGTTGCTGCAAATGGCATTATTTCATTCTTTCTCATGGCTGAGTAATATTCCATTGTATATATGTGCCACATCTTTACATGATGGCTAATGTTTATTGAGTGTCTGCTAAAGGCCAGGCAGTGTGTGAAATGCTTTTCAAATTCCATCCCACCTCATTCTCACAACAGCACGAAGAGATGAGTGTCCCTGTCAGGCCCATTTTGCTGACAAGGGCACTGAAGCTGAGGAGGGTGTAGTAACTTCTCCATGGTCACAAGCTTGTTAAACAAATAAGCAAGGATATGAAGCCAAGTGTGTGACTCCAGAAGCAGCCCTCTTAGCTTCTGCATCATACTGCCCCACCCAGAGTTTGAAAGTGATTGTCTCAGAGTCTTGAGATTAGAGGCGATTCAGCGATTTTTTTTCTTTGTGCTTTTCTGAGTTTTCAAAATTTTCTACATTGAACCTATATAACTGTAGAAAACAGAGGGAGAAGTCTTAAAAAGAAAAAACTGACAAGACAATGAATCTGGAGTCAGAGTTAGAAGATCTGAATTTAATACCCAGCTGTTTTTAACAGATTGTCTAACCTTAAGCTGGTAATTTCCCTTGTCTCAGTCTTGGTTTCCTTTTCTATAAAATGTGATCATTGGACTGAAAGATCTGTAAGATTCCTTCTGGGCTGGAAATTATATACATGTATTTGGGCAGGGGTTAGGAGGTAGTATCTAGTAGATGCATTCATCAGCTTTTTTTTTTCCACCTGGGAGGTGATGACTATATAAGAGTGAGAAACTCTTTTGGGACCATATGGTATAAAAAATTCAGAGCGGTTTCTGTGTGAGTGCTCTAGAAGCACAATAGCTCAATTTTATTACAACTATGAGTTTCTCAGAACAAATGTGTTAGAACATGACCTTGGTTGTCATCATGGGACTCTTCATACACAGCTTGGCCTTTTCTTTTCTTTTTTTTTTTTTTTTACATCTTTATTGGAGTATAATTGCTTTACAATGGTGTGTTAGTTTCTGCTCCATAACAAAGCGAATCAACCATACATATACACATGTTCCCATATCCCCTCCCTCTTGCGTCTCCCTCCCACCCTCCCTATCCCACCCCTCTAGGTGGTCACAAAGCACCGAGCTGATCTCCCTGTGCTATGCGGCTGCTTCCCACTAGCTATCTGCCTTACGTTTGGTAGTGTATATATGTCCATGCCACTCTCTTGCTTTGTCACAGCTTACCCTTCCACCTCCCCATATCCTCAAGTCCATTCTCTAGTAGGTCTGCGTCTTTATTCCCGTCTTGTCCCTAGGTTCTTCATGACATTTTTTTCCTTAAATTCCATATATATGTGTTAGCATACGGTATTTGTCTTTCTCTTTCTGACTTCACTCTGTATGACAGACTCTAGGTCTATCCACCTCATTACAAATAGCTCAATTTCATTTCTTTTTATGGCTGAGTAATATTCCATTGTATATATGTGCCACATCTTCTTTATCCATTCATCCGATGATGGACACTTAGGTTGCTTCCATGTCCTGGCTATTGTAAATAGAGCTGCAATGAACATTTTGGTACATGACTCTTTTTGAATTATGGTTTTCTCAGGGTATATGCCCAGTAGTGGGATTGCTGGGTCTGGCCTTTACTGTATAGTCCATGTCTGTCATCAATGTCTGTCTGGTTGTCTAGTTTAAATTTAGTGGTTTTGCGGTGTTGAGGTTGTGATGGGATTGTTAGAGTTAAATACATGATGTTTTATTAATTTAGTCACGTTTATAGATCTTGAGAGGCCTGCAGTGATAAAAATCTGAGTTATACATTGCATTAAGCAGAGTTATATAAAGCCTGTTGAATATTAATTTTGTACTGATTCACCTTACAATTTTATGAGACTAGATATAAA
This sequence comes from Tursiops truncatus, assembly GCF_011762595.2. Classification (NCBI taxonomy): domain Eukaryota; kingdom Metazoa; phylum Chordata; class Mammalia; order Artiodactyla; family Delphinidae; genus Tursiops; species Tursiops truncatus. Next base: position 81,997,711 of record NC_047043.1, on the reverse strand, counting down.
AAGATACTGTGAATAATTGAGCCCATGATTTATAAAATGAAGTCTAGGGAAGAAAGAGTAATTGCAAGTGAAAAGAGCAAAGCTTTTCCCTTTGCTGAGATCAAGTTAATTCAATCTCAGCCCCTTCCTGCCAATTCAGGTCCCCTAGGTTCTTAGAGCATTAGATGAATGTATAGTAAAAAATACAAAGCAAATACAATGTGGATATTTTCTACCATATTACTGCTTTCATCATTTTTAGTTTAGCCTCTAAATATATTTGATTTTTATAATCTGAATATTTTATAAGTCTTTTTATAAATCTTTTTCCAGGTTATATTTTTCAAAAATTGTTTCTAAAATAAAGCAAGTTCTTGCACATGAGACATGAAATTACTTATATCTCTTACCTCTCAAATTGCCCTTTGCAGAAGTTATATAGATGGGCAATAAGCATGTTAAAAGATGCTCAACATTATTAGCCTCAAGGAAACCCACATTCAAACCACAATGAAATACCACCTCATACCTATCAAAATGGATAAAATTAAAAGACTGACAATACCAAGTGTTGGTGAGGACATGGGGCAACTGGAACTCTCATACCCTGCTGGGAGGAATGTAAAATTGGAAAACCACGTTGGATCACCGTTTTCAGTTTTCATAAGATTAAAAATACCCTTACTATAGGACCTGGCCGTTCCACTCCAAAGTATTCACAGAAAAAAAAGATGTGAGGCACACACACACACACACACAATGGAATGTTACTTGGCCATGCAAAGAATGAAATTTTGCCATTTGCAACAACATGGATAGACTTGGAGGGTATTATGCTAAGCGAAATAAGTCAGACAGAGAAATACAAGTACTGTATGATATCATTTATATGTGGAATCTAAAAAATACAACAAACTAGTTGAATATAACAAAAAAGAAACAGACTCGCAGATAAACAGAGCAAACCAGTGCTTACCAGTGGGGAGAGGGAGAGGGGCAGGATAGGGGTAGGGGTTTTAGAGGTACAAACTATTGTGTATAAAATAAGCTGCAAGGATATATTGTACACACAGGGACTATAGTCAATATTTTGTAATAACTATAAATGGAATATAACCTTTAAAAATTGTGAATCACTATGATGTACACCTGAAACTTATATCATGTTGTACATCAACTATACCTCAATTAAAAAAGAAACCCCAACAAATATCCATCAGTAGATGAATGGATAAACAAATAGGGGTATAGCCATACAATAGAATACTGTAACCTAAAACAAAACAGTAAAAATGAACAAACTACTGATATGTGTAACAACGTGACTATATCTCAGAAATAGGCTGAGTGAAAGGAGCCACATGCAAAAAAAATTCGGAGCGTCTAATTTCATTCGTAGGAGATTCTAGAAAAAGCCCGTCAATATATAGTGACAGGAAGCAGATCAATGCCTTCCTGGGGCAGAGGTAGGAAGTGTAAAGGGGGGAATGGAGTATGGAGGGACATGAAGGAACTTCTCAGGGGATGAAACGTGCTCTATCTTAATTGTGGTGGTAGGTACAGGAGTATATATGTATTTGTCAAAATCCAATGAACTGAACACTTAAAATGGGAGTATTTTATTATATGTAAATTATACCTCAAAAACGTTGATTTTGAAAATGGCTTTTGCAGTATCTCTCTTGCTGGTTCATTAACATCTCTAGACGACCTAAGATCTTGATTCTAAATCAAGTTTCCGTATTTACTCATTGTGGGATCGTGGCTCTCATACTCCATATATAAAATGGGTATAATTACTACATTTGGCCAAGCTTTTGGAGTTGCCATGAGGAACAGAAGAGATGGTGAATGTGTAAAAGTGATTTTTGAATCATGATACTCCACAGAAAATTGGCTGTCACTCCCACTTTGTAGTTCACTCTGCAAGTCAGAGTGAAATTACCTTGAAATGGTGCCCCCTCTAAAATTTCAGACAGTTGATCCTCTTACCTGGGCCCCAAATGAACTCTCCCCGTACTGAATGCCAGGCCAGAGCACAGAGAATCCTAGCAGATTTTCTTAGCACTTTTAAAATATCCGCCTGCCTCAGTCCGTGTGACATACCGATCAACCCACTCAGGCTCTGAGCCTTTCACTTCCAGCGGTGACAACCTACACAATTGTTCCCCCGAGTCAAGACACACTATATGAGTCATCTTAGCTTGTCAACTAGGTTTAAGTTTCATTTGACATCTTCGAAGAATCTTCTGTTTCCAGAGCAATGAACTCTGTGTCGGAGGCTAACCTAGTTGTGGGTAACAACGAAGATATTTATATGTAGAGAGAGATGTCCCTTCTGCAAATTAACAACTTGTCTTCTGGGCAACAAATTGACTTTGAATGGACAAGGAACATTGAAAAGTTGGGCCCTGATTTAATCTGAAGCAACACAGGCATTCAATTGACAAAAAGTCACTCAGTATCTACTGTGTGCTTTGTCTAGGCCCTGGGGCTTTAGCACTGAATAGGAAAAGCAAGATCTTCTTCCTCACAGAGCTTACATTCTCTTTGCGGGGAGGAAACGAGCAGTCAAACAATGAGACTTAAGGATCCTACAGGATATAAGTAGGGGGAGAGAAAACACAAATATAGGTTGATAGTATTTAGGATATAGTGGTCAGGGAAGGTCACGTGTGTTGGGTTGGAACGATGAGATGGAGCCAGCTGTGGGACAAGCGGGAGAAACAGTGATCTAAGGAAGCAGTGGGGACGGCAAGTTAGAACGGGCTTGGCAAAGGAAGGAAGGAAAAGGAGGCCAATGCGAGAAGTACTGAGGGTGAAGGGAAGATTGTCATGACATAAGGTTTGAGAGGTGAAGAGGGGATGGAGTTTATGTTTTATTCTGTGAAAATCAGGAGACACTGAAGAGTTTTAAGTGGGGGAGGGAAATGATCTACTATATAAATATGGCCACCGTGAGAAGAAGGAATTGACTCGGGCCCGGGTCAAGGGGGGCAGTTAGCATGAAGGCTATGGAAGTAGTCTAAGGGAGACATGACGGTGGCTTGGACTAGGAATGGCATTGGAAATAAGGAGAGAGGAACAAATAGAGGGAACGTGTTTGAGAGGTAGTGCTGCTAGGACTTGATGAATGGGAAGAGGGGTGATGAAGAAAGAGAATGCATCGTTTTATGGCTGGAGCAACCAGGAGGTGATGGGAGTCTTTCTTAGGAGACCACCTAGGGTGACTGCTTACAGTGTCTGCATCCTTTGTCTGCCGTTAGAGCAGTGACCGAATTACTCTGAAGACTGAAACAGCAGTAAGTATTTGTAAATATCCTGTGACGTGAACTCTCTGGTTGTAAAGACTATATCATCTCCCTTCTCTGATTCGCTAGACATGCTAATAAGTGGGCGCTGGAAACGTTAACTTCTAATCACAACCTTCTTTTGCTAAAGCCGTTTTCAGCAGACACCAGTTCAGGGCAAGATCCAAACCTCTCTGGCTTCTGTAGTTTATTGCTGGTATGTCACTGTTGACTACATGCTCACTGCAGGGAGAGGGCTCTGATGAATTGACATTCGCTCTGGGAGACTTTTGAGAAGGTTGCCTATTTTTGTTAATTATGGCTCGTGAATTACTTTGTCAGAAATTTTGAAACCCAGAAGTCTAAAAAAATTATGAGGTATTATTAAATATTTCTAATTTCTCTATGTGGTATGAGATTTTGGCTGCGATTGGATCTTTGGGCTGTTTAGTTCCATGTTTATCATCTTGTAGAGAGTCACAGGTCCAGTTCTGCCTATTAAAGCAAATTTTAAGTTTGTTTCAAACAATCTGTTGGATAAGCATGTGTTGAGACCTTGTTGGTTGTTCTCTATTCATGGGCAGTAAAGTAGTGAGCTTAGCACTGGAATACAAGCATCTTAGCTTGTGAAAATAATGTCTGAGTAACAGTGAGAAATGTTATCTTTTAAAATGTTTTGAATTATTTTCTTTTCATTATAAAAATAATATATGCTCATCCTAAAAATTTTGGAAGGTACAAAATAGAACTCAGCCATAGCCCAATCGTGAAGAACTCCATGAGATGTTGAAGTTTCTCATAAACTGGAAGGGCTGGAACGAGCTTGTTCATTGATCTGCACCATCTTCTCATTTTGCCTGTGAAGAAACTGAGGCCCAGGGCAGCAATGAGTCGAGAACCGAGGTTTCCTCACTACTAGTTTTGAGCTGCTTCCCTGATTGTTTATATGGCTTCATAAGTACTTCACATTCTTGGGTTCTCACTGGAGGCACAAGGATCTGCTACCCCCTTTTTTAAAAAAAAAAAATTATTTATTTATTTAGGGTTGCATTGGGTCTTCATTGCTGCACGCCGGCTTTCTCCAGTTGCCGCCTGCGGGGGCTACTCTTCCTTGCGGTGTGCAGGCTTCTCACTGCGGTGGCTTCTCTTGTTGCAGAGCATGGCCTCTAGGCGCGCGGGCTTCAGTAGTTGTGGCACGCAGCCTTAGTAGTTGTGGATCGCCGGCTTTGGAGTTCAGGCTCAGTAGTTGTGGTACTCGGGCTTAGTTGCTCCGCACATGTGGGATCTTCCGGGACCAGGGCTTGAACCCTTGTGTCCTTCATTGGCAGGCAGATTCTTAACCACTGCGCCACCAGGGAAGCCCCCCACCCCCCACTTATTGAGTTAAGGGCCTGTGACACATCTTGTCACTGAGCATACGCGTGGCTCCATCTGCCCCCTGGTGTTCGGGAGGCTGAATGGTCTTTTCTTCTTTTTGCTTCTTCCCCGTGGTTCTTAAGTAAGGATGGCATTAAATTGTCTTGATCTAGGTGAGTAGTTCTTAAAGAATGGTTTTTGGACTACCACATCAGAATTATCTAGGGTACTTGCCTCAACCCAGGTTTGTGGAATCACAATCTCTAGGGGTGGGACTGGGAATCTGACTTCTTAAACTCAGATCCACTGAAAAATAATACTTTATCAAGAGGAATAAAACTTTTTATATTTTATCATTCAAATTGTCTTCTCTATGTTGGATAAATAGAGAGATGGATAGATAGATAGATATATTGATGGATAAATGTATAGGTGTTTGTAAATGGATAAAAAGTTTCTGTTTCCATGCAGAGAAACTCTTAATGGTTATCTTTTAGGTATAAAAATGGGGTGAATGGGAGAGTGGGGCTTTCTCTGTTCTAAGACACTTAGAAACCTGGATACACAGACCATAGATGTGTTTAGAATTCCTAAACACATTATAAGTATTTGTGCAGTTAAGCTATTTCTTTGAGAGACTAGAAATATCTATGTAATATTATTTAATTTGCTAGCGTGTGTATGGCCAGTGGGAGAAAGGGAATACTCCATAGCTAATATAAGAGGACACAGAAGGAACAACCAGGGGGCTCAGGGGAGATCAGAGTTAGTTCATTTATTCACTTACTCATTTATTCAGCAAATATTCATTGAAAAACACCTAGTGTGTGCCAGAAACTGTTTGAGGTGCTGAGGACACAGGAGAGAACAAGTCAGCAGGGTCCCTGATCATGTAGCACTTCTAGTCTACTATGGGAAACACCAATAAAGAGTTAAACAAGATAACTTCAAATGGTGACAAATGCTGTGAAGAAATAAACGAGCTGTACCATTATGAATGATCAGAGGGCCATTCTCTTGTGGACAGGGATGGTCCCTCAGAGATGACATCTCAACTGAGACCCTAACGGTAAGAAGAAACCAGCCAGGGGCATACCTGGGGAATAAGGGTTCCAGAAAAGGGAAGCTGCATGGACAAAGGTCCCAAGGTGGATTAGCTTGTTGAGTTTGGGGTACATTAAGAAAACTTGTGTGGCTAAAGCTTAATGAATAACAGAAGATACAAGATAAAGTTTAAGAGGAAAACAGCACCAAGCCATGTATTATAATCATGCCAGAGTAAAGAATTCGAATTTCATTCTAAGGGTAATAGAAAGTCCTAGCAGAGCTACACTGAGAGAGGGATGAGTTGATATCTTTGGATTTGGGTTGTTTTTTAAATCACTGCAGCCCTCAAAATTATGTAGAAACGTACAGTAAATTGTAAATAGATGTGCAAATACTTGGAAATCATTAAAGAAATGGTAAGATATACCATATACATGGAAGGGGAAGATCAATATCATAAGATGTCGATGTTTACAACAATGTATTTATAAATTCATTGCAGTTCTAAGCAAAATCCCAACAGCATTCTAAAATTTGAGTGGCAGTGTAAAAATTCATGAATTTATTAACAAGGGAGTTTTGCAAAAGGAGAAAAAAAGAGTTAGGACTCCACTAACTATCAAAATCTATTCTAAACTCTTAGTAATTAAGATACTGTGTTTTTGGTGAAAGGGTACAGAAAAATAGATGAGTGGTGCAGAATAGAGAGCCCAGTGATGAGCTGAACAAAATGGATGTTTCTGTATGATACAGGAGGACTTGGAAGTCCCAGTGGAAAACATAGAGAATCAAGAGTAAAGGGTCTTGGAACAATTGGTTTTCCATACGAAAAAAATGATATATTTTTTTTCTGTGAGTCTGTTACTTTTTTGTTGTATTCACTAGTTTTATATTTTTTAGATTCCACGTGTGATATATGGTATTTGTCATTCTCTGTCTGACTTATTTTACTTTACATAATTCCCTCCAAGTCCATCCATGTTGTTGCAAATGGCAACATTTTATTCATTTTTTATGGCTGAGTAGGATTCCATTGTGTGTGTATATATATATACACACACCACATCTTCTTTGTCCATTCACCTGTTGTTGGGTAGATGCTGCTGGTACTACTTTGAACTCCAAGAAGATGTGACCACTTTTTTTTGCTTCATTTCTCTACTGCCCAAAAGTTCTTCCTAGTATAACACTTGCCCCTGTTGCTTCCTTTGTCTTCCAAGTTATGAAATTGTCATCTAAAGAAGCCAGGAATTTGTCAGCTGCTCACACTTTTAGCAAAATGAGATGCTCAACTGATGTCTAAACAATTTCAGTCCTCTTTATCCCCATCCCTCCAGTTATGCTCCCACACCTTTCTTTTTCTGAGCATTTTGATTATTGTGATAAAATATACTTAACATAAAATTTACCATTGTAATTATTATTATTATTATTATTATTTTTTTTTGCGGTACGCGGGCCTCTCACTGTTGTGGCCTCTCCCGTTGTGGAGCACAGGCTCCGGACGCGCAGGCTCAGCGGCCATGGCTCACGGGCCCAGCTGCTCCGCGGCACGTGGTATCCTCCCAGACCGGGGCACGAACCCGTGTCCCCCTGCATCGGCAGGGAAGCCCCATTGTAATTATTTTTAAATGTACAATTCAGTGGCATTAAGTACACTCACAATGTTGTACAACCGTCACCACCTCTGTCTCTAGAATCTTTTTCATCAGCTCATACTGAAACTCTGTGACCATCAAACAGTAACTTCCCATTCCTCAGTCCCCTCATCCCCCGATGACCTCTGTTCTACTTTCTCTATGAATTTGACTCTAGGAACCTCATACAAGTGGAATCAAACAATATTTATCCTTTTGCATCTGGCTTATTCCACTCACCGTAATGTTTTTTTTTTTTACCATAATGTTTTAAAAATTCAGTCACATTGCAGCGTGTATCAGAATTTCATTCTTTTAAAGAATGGATACTATTCCATTGTATGTATATACCACATTTTGTTAACCCATTCATTCGTTTATGGACACTTGGGTTGTTTCTACCTTTCTGCTGTTGTGAACAATATAACAGATAGTGCAGCTATGAACATGGTGTACAAATATCTATTTGAGTCCCTGCTTTCAGTACTTTCTGGTAACATACCCAGAAGTGGAATTGCTGAATCATAGTAATTCTATGTTTAATTTTTTGGGGATCGAGTGCACTGTTAACTTTGGCAAATTAAAGAAGGGGGCATGAGATGCTGTCCTGAATCTCCCATTTCCTGGTTGGTCACAGTTCCTTCAGGTATGTCACCATTCCCAGAGTGATTCTGTTATTTAAAAATATTGGGGTTACTGTAACTCATCCATCCTAATTCATTCAGACTTACAGTTCTTTGCTCATCCTCAGATATCTAATAGCATAAATATCTTTCACTAAATTTTATGGGTGAAATTATATGCGCTAATTGCATTTGTGTATTTGGTACGTCCGAAGATCTTAACACACAGCCCTCACTCGTGTTAAGAGTCATGGCAGAATATATTTATATAACTCTCTTAGCTTGCCTTTTCTCCCTTCCTTTCTTTAATCTCCTTCCAAATACAATCCACTCTGTTTCTATTCATAGGCTTTGGGGTTTTCAAATTGATGCATATTTGCTTCGTGTATAGTGCTGTTTGTCACAGGCAGGAGTCCTTGTGCATGGGGCCATGGAATCAAAGAACTTACTAGCTGTGTGTAACTTCATACAAGAGATTATATTTCCCTGACTCAGTTTCCTCATCTGCACCATTTAATAAAACCTATATTATTTTCGGAGTTTCTAGATACATCAGAGGCCACATAAGTGGTGTACCCAACTCTGGCTTATGGTGGGTGCTCGATAAATGGTAGTTTTCTAGGCAATTGGGAGGTATCTGTTCATATCTCTTTTGTCTGTCCTTGTGATCCGAGCTGACAGAAGCTGTTCAGTCTTTGTTAACGCAACTAAAATAAGGTACTTAGACAGTTCTTTGTACGTGATGCTAGATGCTGCTTGTTGTATCATTATTTACTAGGAACTTTTGTCATCTAGTGGACACAGGACAGTTGTGGAGAGATGGTTCAATAAAGCAGAAAATACACGGAGTCGTTCCAGCACCAGTTTTCCCTATGTGCGTAATCTTTTGCAAATCACTCTCTCTCTCTCTGAGTCTAATTAATTGTAAAGTAGGGGCTTGGACTCTTAACACATGCCCAGTATATTCTTTCTAAGCCCAGTATTTTACCTAATAGTCTTGGGGACCAAGGGGATGACTGGGTGTGGGAGGTCTTCATTCTGATTTAGTACGACCCAAACCACTACCCCATCCCCTCACTCTCTACCTACATTACACTCTGTCAACATCAGATTTCACTATGTAGAGTTAACATAGTTCATATTTTAATGTTTAATTTTAAACACCTAACATAAAATTAGCCACTTACTAGCTTTAAGAGCTACTTTTCTCCTAAAAGGATATTGAAGAAGATTGCCTACAAGAAACTCCCAACCTACACTATGCTCTCGTTGTAGATGAGTTCTTAGAATATCTAGTTACCGGGTCCAAGCTCATACTGCTTGCTGCACTACAGACCAATAAATCGAGAGACAAGTTGTTGGGGCAAGGAATAGAGACTTTATTCAGAAAGCCAGCAGTTTGCGAAGATGGTGGACTAGTGTCCCAAAGAACCTTCTTACCCCAGTTAGAATTCAGGCTACTTTGATATAAAAGGGGGAGCGGATGTGGTTGGTGGTCACATACTTCTCGATGCCAGAATCCTTTGTTATTGCAGCTGTCCACATAGATCTGGTCGTAATGTTCCTATAAACCTCCACAACCAATGTTGTTCTTTGTTCTGCAATTTTTTATCTTTATATGAATGGAAAAGTGTTATACCTTTAAAAGGAAGAGCCTTGAGAATGGGCTATAATGTATATTTCAGGCTATAGGCAACAGTCTTTTACAGAGACAGCGTGACTAAGCACAAGCAACGAAGCACAAGGGTTAGAGCTAAAGGAATAAACCCAATATGGAGTCAGGTTTGTTCTTCTCTCTTACAGTTCCTGTTAGAAAAGATGGATTTGTCCTATGGCAGCAGTAAGGAGAGAGCCGTTAAAGGTGCTTGTGAAGGAATCATACTGAGTTCTTTCTGCTTCCTGTTGCCACCTTCCACCTCATACCTGTGTCACATCTAGAGGAGTTGAGGGTCAGATGGGCTGGGCTGTGGGGTCCGCTGAGGATGGTGCAACAGTGGAGTTGCACTGAACCACGTGGCACAATGATGAATACCACATCTGCTGCCTCTGCCCTCCTCTTCTCGTCCAGTTTTCACACCCTGCTGTGTGTGAAACAGTTTGGGCCCACAGTTGACAAGCGAGAATTGTCCTTCCCGACTGAAGGAGAGCTTCTGGGGAAAAGCTGTTTTCTTTTATAGGGAGAATGACAAATCCATATAAATGAGTGTATCTTATGGCGCAGTACACACGCTAAATTTCATCAGTATTCATGACACGTGCCTCATTCTCTCCACCACTGACATCTGTTAAAACTAGGTTCAGGAGTAAACCATCCTGGTTTCAGCAATTCCGAAATATTGTATTGAGTTCTCCCACTCTCACAGCCTTGATTTTACAACTGACTGTAGCTAACTTATAGTGCTTTAGCGTCTCCTACAGAGACAGAGGCTAGCATTCTATATTCAATGAAAGGCCTTACGTGAGAAGCCAAATCAGTATCAGATCTTTAGTTGTTAAGGAGGAGAGCCTCTTTTCGTCTGTATTTTGAGATAGCTCTATTCTAAATCTCACCTAATTAGGTGAATTTCTAAAACTGATTAAACTATAGCCAATCAAAGGAAAATTAGAAATAAATTAGAAGTCCCTGATTTGAGATGTCTGGTTCTTTCCTATATGCCTACAGAAGTCAAGGAGCTGCTCCCTTCTGTGTTTCAGGTTTTGATGAGAAATCCGGAAGAAAGAATATGTGAAGGAAAAAGATGACATCTGTGCCTGGCAAACAAAATCCAAAGATTATTACAGTGAAAACAAAAGGAAAGCAAGACAGTACTTACTAGTTCAAGGTAAGCAGACATCTCTGTAAATGCTGAACTCTGATAGAACAGGTAAGTGGGTTTATGAATGTTTTTGAGTGTGCGTTGAGCTGTCAAATGGGGATAGGATATATGATATGATCTACCATCTAAACGTCTGTGCTATGAGCAATGAGGAAGAAAATCAGTAAATAGTTAGTCTGCTACTCTCACATAAAAGCTAAGTGCCCAAAAGTTAAATGATAGATTACATTTTAAAAAGGGGTTCTCTTGTCAGAAAGGAAAACAAACAAACAAAAAATAATGAACAATGCTCTAACTCTACTGTGCCAGAGACACATTTCCTACAATATATTTCCAATATTCTATTTGCACGTTTGTAAAATTGTCTTTTTATTCGCAGTTGAACATTTGACCAGTTTAAGTCCACTGGACAATTGAGCAACACTAATGATTATTTTTATATATGCAATGATTTTCTTCCTTAGCTTAGTTGTAGTGAAGGTGTGCTTTATATCTTTTATATCAATACTTTGGGGTTTGTTTTTCCATTTTTCACTGCTTTTTAGAATACAGTGAGGGGGGGAATGAAATATTCCAATGGTTGCCTAAGCCTGCCATAGTGATGACAATGCGATAGAGACCAAGTGTGGGTGTGTAGGTAGCACGTCCATGTGCTCTCTCAAGATTTTTCTGCGTTAGTTGATCTCAGTAGTTCATATTTGAAAGGCAAAGGTGGTTTGACGTGTGCTGATGTCTAATGTGCAAAAAGTATGACTTGTGCACAAATAGAATGTACAACAGTTAAAGACAGCGTTTTCCCAGTCTTCTCAAGATGCTGCCTCTAGGGACTTGCTTGGTGGTCCAGTGGTAGAGAATCCATCCTGCAATGCAGGGGATGCGGGTACAATCCCTGGTCAGGGAACTAAGATCCCACATGCTGCGGGGCAACTAAGCCCTCGTGCCACAACTACTGAGCTCATGCGCCTCAACTAGAGTCCGCGTGCCGCAAACTACGGAGCCCACACGCCACAAGTAGAGAAGAGAAAAACCCGTACGCCACAACTAGAGAGAAGCCTGTGCACCACAAAAGAGCCCGCACACCGCAACGATAGATCCTGCATAGCTCAACGAAGATCCCACGCGCCTCAACTAAGACCTAATGCAGCCAAAAATAAATTAAATAAATAAATAAATAATAAATAAATCTTAAAAAAAAATGCTGCCTCTAGTGAAATTAATGATGGGATTGCAATTTCTGCACGCTGGCCCCTGGTGGCGAGGACTACAGTGTAGTGGTCCAGGACATGGACTCTACCACTTACCTCTTGTGTGACTGCAGTGAAAATGATGAATCTTCCTTTGCCTCAATTTCCTGGATTAGAGAAGGATGAGTAGATGAAACGAGTTAATGCATGCAAGGCACTTGGGCAAAGGCCAAGCGTATAAAGAGTGCTCAGTAACTGTTAACTGATTTTTTTTCATTGAGTGAAGTGTACTTCGGGGATGGACATTTCAGTTGTCTGTTTTTTGGGCAGTAGAGACGTGGAAAAGCCCAAAACATGTCAGGCAAGTGGAGGGCGATAATTCTAACCCTGGGCGTGTGCGCACTTTCCGAGAGACTATCATCGGGGCTGCCGGGCACCAGGCAGAGATGTAAGAAAGTTAGAGGGGAGCTCAGGGCATTTCTCAGATTCTTACTGATTTATGTACTTTGAGAAGTATTAGTGAATATCGACTTAAACGATGTAGGATCTTCTTAAGTCACAAATCAGGCTGTTTGCTGTCATCTGTAAGGCTTGGTGTCTGTAAGGCTTGGCGTGACCCGGCTGTGGCCATTCTCCCAGCCTCACCCCCTTAGTTCCTTATGCTCACTCTTAGCTCCTTCCTCACCCTCTAAATCACACCAGCTCTTTTGCACTTGGAGCGTTTGCACACACTCAATGCAGCCTGGGTGCTTTCTGTTTTGGCACCTAACTCCTGGCCTTTTCCTTTAATCTCAGACTGGATTTTCTCTGGCTTCTCTACTCAGAAGGACCCCTTTGTGATGTTATCTTCCAAAAATATCATCCCTAGTGACATCCTCGTCAGCAGTGACTATGAGTGCTGTATTGTCCATATCCTTGCAACAAGGTGTATTCAAATTTTTTTCATCCTTGCCAGTCCGACAGGTGATGAACTTGGTTATTTAAAGTTGGTATAAGGGAGGATGTGAAGGTATGCAGTAAGGGCCGAGGTTAATCATTCATTAACTCATCTTTGGAGGCTGTTTCCTTTTTATTTTTTTAGCACAACATTGTAAATCAACTATACTTCAATTAAAAAAAAAGAAAAGCTTGTTTCCTTTATAGCACTCATGATTATTGGGAGTTATTTTCTTTATTTGGCTGTTCAGTTATTTTTCACCTGCCCTTTTTACTGGTAAGTAAAAAAGTACGTAACTTCTGTGAGGCCCAAGATGGTGTTTGCCTTTTCACAGTGATATTCTGGGATCCGGGTTCAGCAACTGCAATATACAAAGTGCTCGAAAAACATTTTGGGAGAGAAAGAATGAATGAGAGAGACAGGCTTCCTGCCCTCAGGAGCACTGGTCTCGTAAATGAAATAGACGATTGTTCTACAGTGTTAGGGGTTCAGAAATAGAGTGAGGAGGGAATCAGTGGGTCTCACAAAAAATTAGACTCATGTTGGCAGGAGCGATATTCTGAGTATTAACAACCAGTCAGCACAAATAAAGATCAAGTTGAGCTGGCATCAGCAATGGTGCCGGGCAGGGTTTTTACCCTTCAGCTGCTGGATTGTGGGAAGGTGGGTTGGGATTCAAGGGTGGAGCTCAGGACAGTGATCTATTGCCAACCACTATGGAGGAGTTTTCAGTATTTTAGCATGAAGTGCAGCTGCATGTGTGTATTTCTACTGAAATCAGCCCTGATTATAGAAACAAGCAGAACCCCTTCTGGTCCTGGAATTCTGTTCTCTGCTTTGGTCTAGAGGACTCTGACGCCCTCAAACTTCACCCCTGAGCACCCTCTGCTCTCATGGCACACCTGTACATCCTTCCTTATACCTACTTTAAATTAGCAAACTCATCACCTGTCAGACTGGCAAGGATGAAAGAAATTCCAAGTAATTCTTGTGGGAAAGATATGGACAAAAAAGCTCTCATGGTCTCTGTTGATAAGAATGTCAATAGGGGTGATATTTCTGGAAGCTAACTCAGCAGTATCTATCAAAATGTTAAATGCACATTCTTGTTGACCAGCTAATAGCACTTTTAGGAGTTCATCTTCCAGGAAACCTGGTAGAAATGCAAAATGATGTATGTACTAGTATGTTCACTCTAGCACTGTTTTACTGGCCGAAATATGACAGCAGTTTATACATCTGTTGTTAGAAGAGTAGTAAATAAATGACGGTACTTCCATCTACTAGAATAATGTGGCTTTTAAAAATTTAGGATAGATAGTTGAAATGTATTAAGTAAAAGGGAAAAAAGCTGCCAGAATTGTGTATACCATGATCATGTTTGTTAACAGCAAATGAACACAGCCCAAGTGTCCCTCAGCAGATGAATGGATGAGAAAAATTTTGTATGCAATGGAATATTATTCAGCCATTAAAAGGAATAAAGTTCTGATACAGGCTGCAACGTGGCTAAACCCTGAAAACATTATGCTGGGTGACACAAAGGGACAAATATTGTATGATTCCACTTATATGAAACATCGAGAATGGGGAAATTCGTAGAGACAGGAAGTAGATTAGACATTACCTGGAGCTGGGGTGAGGGAAGATGGGGGGTTGATGATTAATGGGTACTGTTTGGAGTGATGAAAAAGTTTTGGAAATAGATGGTGGTGATTGTTGTACAACAGTGTGAATGTAATTAATACCACTAAATTGTACAGTTAAAAATGACTGAGGGACTTCCCTGGCGGTCCAGTGGTTAGGACTCTACGCTTCCACTGCAGGGGGCATGGGTTCAATCCCTGGTCAGGGAACTATGACCCTGCCTGCCATGCAGCACGGCCAGAAAAAATTAAAAAGAAAAATAATCTGCATGTTCTGATGATTCTGGAACGATAGTATTAAAAAAAAATGAAGTGGCAGGTTTTATGTCATATATATTTTACCACAATTTAAAAAACTTTAAAGAAAATGCAAACGAACAGTCAAAAAATAAAAGAAAAACACATGCATGCATGCATACCCACGCACACTGTATAATCTGGAAAGATGTGTTTGTATTGTTAATGGTGGTTATGTCTAACAGAAGGAATTAGGGAAGAACAGAAGAAAATATTGTCCTATATACTTGTGTATTTTTGGCACTTTTCACAGTGAACATATATTTTATAATTTTTTAATTGAAGGTTTTTCTTTAAAGTTGACCTGTGGTAAAATCTTGGAGTTGTTACAATTTTCTAGTTTGTACAACCAAAACAATCCTGCAAATCTGCTTGCAGTTGAATTTGCTTGTGCCTAACATCCCTGTGCAATGTTTAACCTAGAGTGAGAATTTAATTATAGTTTAAAACGCTGAGTGGTTTTCCATTTCTAGGTGAAATTATTTCTTGTGGAAAGACAGGCTCTCAATATAGACGGCATTTGGTCTTCTGACTCCCTCAGTCAGGACCAACTCTTCTGTCTAGTAATTTACTGTAAAGCACGATGCTTCTATTTGTAGTTTTACATCCCTTTCTTTGGCATTTAAGGCATGTTGGCTGTTAAAAAAAAATGAGCCTCAATCTCAGAACACCGAAAAGTTTTTGCATAATAAGAGATTTTCTAGAACCCTAATAAATTGTTGCAGAAAATACCACTTTAATGGGTCATCCATTATATAAAAGGTTTAAACCCTATACTGAGATCATAAATTTGTGCAAGTAAAGAGAAGATACGGAAGGATGCACTCACCAGGCTACTCGTGTTGGTAACCTCGAGGAGATTATCTGATGGATGGCATCGGATGAAAGATTATTTATTTTTCTTTATACACTTGTGTATTGTTAAATTGTTACAATTAGGACCTTTTCTTAATCGCTTTATTAAGCTATAACTGACGTATAATAAACTGCACATATTTAAAGTGTAAAATTTGAGATCAAATATATTTAAGACAGGATCCTCGGAGAACTGTGTGTCTTGCTTGGTATTGAATGTTCAGCACCACTTAGGCAATAAAATAAAGCAGCAGCTCAGAGCTGAGAAACCCCCAAAATAAAAAATTAAGTGTACAATTTGATGTTTTGACCTACGCATATACCCATGAAAGCGTCACCATTATCAAGATAATGGAAACTTCTGTCATTCCACAAGGTTTCTTTATGCCCCTTTGTAATCCCACCTACCTACCCTACCCAGGCCCTGTCTTGCCCCAGGCAACCACTGATCTTGTTTTTATCACTGTACAATAGTTTGCATATCCTACAAACCCATATAAATGAAATCATACAGTATATATCTTTTTGTCTGGCCTCTTTCACTCAGCATAATTATTTTGAGATTCATCCATGCTATAATGTGTATGGGTATTTCATTCCTTTTTATTGTTGAGTTGTATTCCATTATATAAATAAACCCCCGTTTGTTTATTTATTCACCATTGACAGACATTTGAGTTGTTTCCAGATTTCCACTATTATGAATAATGCTACAGTGAACATTCATGTACAAGTCTTCATATGGACATATGCTTTCATTTCTCTTGGGTAAATACCTAAGAGTGGAATGCCTGGATCATATGGTAGGTGTGTGTGTAACTTTTTAACAAATTTTCCAAAGTGGTTGTACCATTTTACATCCCTATCTGCACTGAATGAGAGTTCAGTTGCTCCAGATCCTTGTCAGTACTTGGTATGATCAATCGTTTTGCATTTTATCCATTCTAATAAGTATGTAAGTAGTAACTCATCGTGGTGTCAACTTGCCTTTCCTTAATGGCAAATGATGTTGACTATCTTTTCATGCTCTTACTTGCCATCTGTATATCTTCAGTAGTTGTGGCATGTGGGCTCAGTAGTTGTGGCTCACGGGCTTTAGAGTGCAGGCTCAGTAGTTGTGGCGCATGGGCTTAGTTGCTCCGCGGCATGTGGGATCTTCCCAGCCCAGGGCTCGAACCTGTGTCCCCTGCATTGGCAGGTGGATTCTTAACCACTGTGCCACCAGGGAAGTCCCAAAAGCAGAAATTTTAAGTGTGTTTGATTTGATTTGATGAATTATTATAGTGAGGGACATTTAAAGATATTTGTCAGCCCTAGAAATTTTTACCTTTAGATACCTACCCCACATGATAATAAGCATATTAAAATGCACAGGGACTTCCCTGGCGGTCCAGTGGTTGAGACTTCACCTTCCAATGCAGGGGGTGTGGGTTCGATCCCTGGTTGGGGAGCTAAGATCCCACATGCCTCACGGCCAAAAAACCAAAGCATAAAACAGAAGCAATACTGTAACAAATTCAATAAAGACTTTAAAAATGGTCCACATCAAAAAAAAAATCTTAAAAAAAATAAAATAAAATGCACAGATACCCCACATTAAAAATAATTTCTTACTCTATATGTTGTTTAAAAACCCTATAATTTTGCTTTTGAAACTATTACAATAAACTCATTTACTATTGGCTATAATTTTCCAGGATTCATCATGCATTTTAGTTGATCCATACCAAATAAAAAAATCAAACCTAAAAATTATTTTTAAAAATAATGCAAGTTGTGAATATGATGATTTATCAACTAATGAAGTGGACAGCATATTAACTTGTATAGATACTAACTTAAATATTTATTACTTTAGATTGTGTAGTTTTCTTTTCATATTTAAAAGTCAGTACGTTTGTTTCCTTGTTTTTTAGGTCTAGAATACTTTTTCTAGGTCCCTGGAAAATGTGTAGTTTCTAGACTTTGTATAAAATAGTTGTGTTAAAATACATTTGAAGAAAAATAGAATAATAAATTTAAAAACAGGTAGAAATAATTTAAACATTTTCGCAATCATGAATAGACAGTCATTAGGTGGAAGTAACAGGATTTGAAACAGGTACTTGGAGACTGACTGTCATTTAGAACACTAAACATTGAGGAATTTGATGTATTTCTTCTGGTACCTGAATTTCCTGCTGAAGTTTGATTAAAACAAACAAAGAGACTCTCCTTAGGCTCTGACGTCTCACAAAATGATGGCTCTTATTTTTTTTAATTTTCTTATTTTTAATATTTACTTTTTGTTTTAAAATTAATGCCTGATTTTTGTAAAAATATGCAAAGAGTAAAAGTATTTTGTGATGTTGAAAATTAAAAACTCTCACCATCCACACCTCAAACTTAACTGTTAAATATTTTTTTTAATTAAAATGAATAGACACCAGACATACGTACTTTTTTCCTCTTCAAAGCAAGAAATAACTTTTTTTTAAACATCTTTATTGGAGTATAATTGCTTTACAATGGTATGTTAGTTTCTGCTTTATAACAAAGTGAATCAGTTATACATATGTTCCCATATCTCTTCCCTCTTGCGTCTCCCTCCCTCCCACCCTCCCTATCCCACCCCTCTAGGTGGTTACAAACCACCGAGCTGATCTCCCTGTGCTATGCGGCTGCTTCCCACTAGCTATTTATTTTACGTTTGGTAGTGCATATATGTCCATGCCACTCTCTCACTTTGTCACAGCTTACCCTTCCCCCTCCCCATATCCTCAAGTCCATTCTCTAGTAGGTCTGTGTCTTTATTCCCGTCTTACCCCTAGGTTCTTCATGACCTTTTTTTTTTCTTCTTGGATTCCATATATATGTGTTAGCATACGGTCTTTGTTTTTCTCTTTCTGACTTACTTCACTCTGTATGACAGACTCTAGGTCCATCCACCTCACTACAGATATCTCAATTTTGTTTCTTTTTATGGTTGAGTAATATTCCATTGTATATATGTGCCACATCTTCTTTATCCATTCATCCGATGATGGACACTTAGGTTGCTTCCATATCCTGGCTGTGTAAATAGAGCTGCAATGAACATTTTGGTACATGACTCTTTTTGAATTATGGTTTTCTCAGGGTATATGCCCAGTAGTGGGATTGCTGGGTCATGTGGTAGTTCTATATTTAGTTTTTTAAGGAACCTCCATACTGTTCTCCATAGTGGCTGTATCAATTTAAATTCCCACCAACAGTGCAAGAGTGTTCCTTTTCTCCACACCCTCTCCAGCATTTATTGTTTGTAGGTTTTTTGATGATGGCCATTCTGACCGGTGTGAGATGATATCTCATTGTAGTTTTGATTTGCATTTCTCTAATGATTAATGATGTTGAGCATTCTTTCATGTGTTTGTTGGCAATCTGTATATCTTCTTTGGAGAAATGTCTGTTTAGGTCTTCTGCCCATTTTTGGATTGGGTTGTTTGGTTTTTTGTTATTGAGCTGCACAAGCTGCTTGTAAATCTTGGAGATTAATCCCTTGTCAGTTGCTTCATTTGCAAATATTTTCTCCCATTCTGAGGGTTGTCTTTTGGTCTTGTTTATGATTTCCTTTGCTGTGCAAAAGCTTTAAAGTTTCATTAGGTCCCATTTGTTTATTTTTATTTCCATTTCTCTGGGAGGTGGGTCAAAAAGGATCTTGCTGTAATTTATGTCATAGAGTGTTCTGCCTATGTTTTCCTCTAAGAGTTTGATAGTGTCTGGCCTTACATTTAGGTCTTTAATCCATTTTGGGTTTATTTTTTTGTATGGTGTTAGGGAGTGTTCTAATTTAATACTTTTACATGTACCTGTCCAGTTTTCCCAGCACCACTTATTGAAGATGCTGTCTTTTCTCCACTGTATATTCTTGCCTCCTTTATCAAAGGTAAGGTGACCATATGTGCGTGGGTTTATCTCTGGGCTTTCTATCCTGTTCCATTGATCTATATTTCTGTTTTTGTGCCAATACCATACTGTCTTGATTACTGTAGCTTTGTAGTATAGTCTGAAGTCAGGGAGCCTGATTCCTCCAGCTCCATTTTTCGTTCTCAAGATTGCTTTGGCTATTTGGGGTCTTTTGTGTTTCCATATAAATTGTGAAATTTTTTGTTCTAGTTCTGTGAAATATGCCATTGGTAGTTTGATAGGGATTGCATTGAATCTGTAGATTGCTTTGGGTAGTAGAGTCATTTTCACAATGTTGATCCTTCTCAAACTCTTCCAAAATATAGCAGAGGGAGGAACACTCCCAAACTCATTCTACAAGGCACCATCACCCTGATACCAAAACCAGACAAAGATGTCACAAAGAAAGAAAACTACAGGCCAATATCACTGATTAACATAGATGCAAAAATCCTCAACAAAATACTAGCAAACAGAATCCAACAGCACATTAAAAGGATCATACACCATGATCAAGTGGGGTTTATTCCAGGAATGCAAGGATTCTTCAGTATACGCAAATCAATCAATGTGATACACCATATTAAAAAATTGAAGGAGAAAAACCATACGATCATCTCAATAGATGCAGAGAAAGCTATCGACAAAATTCAACACCCATTTATGATAAAAACCCTGCAGAAAGTAGGCATAGAGGGAACTTTCCTGAACATAATAAAGGCCATATATGACAAAGCCACAGCCAACATCGTCCTCAGTGGTGGAAAACTGAAACCATTTCCACTAAGATCAGGAACAAGACAAGGTTGCCCACTCTCACCACTGTTATTCAACATAGTTTTGGAATTTTTAGCCACAACAATCAAAGAAGAAAAAGAAATAAAAGGAATCCAAATCGGAAAAGAAGAAGTAAAGCTGTCACTGTTTGCAGATGACATGATACTCTACATAGAGAATCCTAAAGATGCTACCAGAAAACTACTAGAGCTAATCAATGAATTTGGTAAAGTAGCAGGATACAAAATGAATGCACAGAAATCTCTGGCATTCCTATACACTAATGATGAAAAATCTGAAAGTGAAATCAAGAAAACACTTCCATTTACCATTGCAACAAAAAGAATAAAATATCTAGGAATAAACCTACCTAAGGAGACAAAAGACCTGTATGCAGAAAATTATAAGACACTGGTGAAAGCAATTAAAGATGATACAAATAGATGGAGAGATATACCATGTTCTTGGATTGGAAGAAATAACTTCAAGGTCATCAAAGGTGCATATGTATATAGGAAAATCTAAATGTCAGATGAGTGCTAGTGGTTGAAATATGTGCTCTTCCTATGGAAGTCTGCTTGAAAATCATTTAAAAATGTTAAACGCTCAACATCACCAATCATTAAGGAAATGCAAATCAAAACCACAATGAGGTACCAGTTAACATCAAGTAGGATGGCTGTAACATATGTATGTATAAAAAAGAGTTGGTGAAGCTATGGAGAAATTGGAATCCTGTGGGAATGTTAAATGATGCAGCCATTGTGGAAAACAGTACAGAGGTTCTTTAAAATGGAATATCGTTCAGCCGTAAAAAGGAAGGAAATTCTGACACATGGCACAATATGGATGAACCATGAAGACATTATGCTAAATGAAGTAAGGCAGACACAATAGGACAAATATTGTAGG
Organism: Tursiops truncatus; assembly: GCF_011762595.2. NCBI lineage: Eukaryota > Metazoa > Chordata > Mammalia > Artiodactyla > Delphinidae > Tursiops > Tursiops truncatus. The sequence continues at coordinate 81,976,431 of NC_047043.1, read as the reverse complement.
ATTCCATTCTTATGCAGTACCTAGAGTAGTCAAATTCTTACAAAGCAGAAGGGTGATTGCTAGAGGAGGGACGGGGAAGTAGGGAGTTACTGTTTAGTGGATACAGAGTGTCATTTTTGGATGATGAAAAAGTTCTGGAGAAGGATTGTGGTGATGATTGCCCAATAGTATAAATGTACTTAATACTACAGAACTGTACACTTAAAAAATGGTAGGTTTTATCTGATATACAGTTTACCGCAATTTTAAAAAATGTTAAGAAGAGGAAAATTTCCAAGTGTTTTCAAATTTTAAAAGTTACTAGCTTAAAATACATGTTAGTGATAGTTCGCCAACATTTCTTAATGGTCTCATGACCTAAAACAAAAGTACAATATTTTTAAAGGGAAAAAAATACTGTTTTCCATTTAAATGATGCTTCATACTCCTGACTTTAGTGGTGCAAATTCAGAAGCAAGAAATTACTAGCCAACTACTGGGCACTCTTTGAAGACTTTATGTTTGTTAACTCATTTACTCCTCAACAGAACTAGGAGATACTGTTATTTCCATTTCACAGATGAAGACTATAAGAACAGAGAGGTTATGAACGATTCCCAAAGTTACACCGCTAGTGAGAGATACAGCTGGCTGTCAAACACTAGAAATGTGGCTTCAGAGCCCACAGCGCTCTGAGCCACTCTGTTTTCCCACCTCCCAACTACGAAGAGCTTTATTATCAGGAGAGCTGTCTATACACTGTGTGATCATGTCTAGGATTTCTTCTGGGTAGTTATACTTGAAAAGCTTGAGTGTATTGATATGCTATTAGCTTTTCTTCTGTAGAAGACTGTGACCTGATACCTGTAAATGATTTGTCTCCAGCTGGAAATTAACATTTGCCCAGCTTTTTATTAATGCCAATCGTGAAGGAGACCCAGGAGAATGCTATAAAAATGAAAGTTTTCTAGATTTTATCAAGGAAAGGCTCTGGAAAGGAAATCTTTATATTGGAAGAGGAAGACATGACCTCATGTTCTTTCCTTTGCGCTAAGATTGACGTCTCCGAAAATGTTAGGTTAATTAAAAAAAGAAAAAAAAAGACTTCATGTCTATGTTCAAATAATGCTGGATTAAAAGGAGTTAGACTTTCTTGAGTGCTGGACTTTTTAGGGATTTAACATGCTAATAAATACTGTGAATTGCCAGAAAGAGATATAACATGTATAATACATTAAATAATATATGAATATATATTATATAATTTAAAAATTGTTTCCCACAGTCATTTTACCGCAGAGTACTTCGCCTGTGGAAAGACATGCTTCCAGGAACACTTTTGGGAATAATGTTCTAGGGATTTTCCAAATCTACCACCAGGGGGCAGTTCTCCCCCCTTTTATATTCTGATTTAAACATTGACCAAAACTTTATTTTCCCTCAGCACACCTGAGACAGGCTGACATTTCCAAGCAGACTTTGCTAAAAACTTTCAAGGGATGAAGGAAAGAAAGAAAAACAAGTAAGAAGTCCTATAGTCATATTTCCCAAATCCATGAGGCTGAGCTAAAGAAATAGCGTATCTGCCAAGTTCTCCTGGGCCAGTATGGAATACGAGTTCTCAGCCATATTGCTTGCCTTTTTCCCTCCTGTTTCTCAGCCAAGTGGCCTTTCTATCATCCTGGCTCCCAAGAGCATCTGTGGCCTTACGTTATCACAGCTGAGGATAAATCCCACAGACCTTTGTGTCTTCACAGCTCAAATTCTTTTCTGATTTAAATTTCTCAGGTCTGCCCTGTGATCTTTCTTCTCAGTCCTGCTTGGAAGCTCTGAGGTACCTCTGTGGTGATGAATAGACATGGCAGTCCCATGAATGGTCTAATCCTGATTAAATTCGCAGTAAATGTGCCTCTCAGGTCTCATGCCAGGGCAGACATTATTAATCATCTCAGCATGCTTTCTCTGTAGAACTCAGTCTCACAATCCTTCCTGACCCTGGGCTCCAGACAGGTATTACCAGTAGAGTGCTGTTAATGTAATTGGGAAAATTCTCTCATCCAAACCTAGGATATAAATGCCACCCATCTCTGGAACTTTCTGTAGTGACTCTCAGATGAATGTAATCTCCCTAATTCTGTATGCAAACACACACACACACACACACACACACACACAGGTTTTAAAAACTCTATTTTAGATCCACAAAAATCAAAGTCTCCACTCCAGCCCCATCACATCCTTGTCCGTACCTTATCTGTAGCACACTGTGTAGGTGCTGCACTTAATTGGAAGAGGAGGGTTGTTACATCCAGCACATGCCAGAGGCTTCAGACTGAGCCCATTCTGTTGTTTAACTTCTGATTGTAATTGATATCATGTGACCTATGTCCCATTTTAATTAACATGTCCTTGGAGTTGCCTTAGTATGAGCTGCTCAGGAAACACCCTGTGCTGTGTCAAACTTTAGCAAAAGCCTAACCTATTAATATTTTGGTAGGTTTTGAAACTATCTTCTGACAGGTGTTTTTTTTTTTAATGCTGAGAATTTATTTTAATAAACATAATATTTATACTGATTATGTCATTATATTTAATTTATATAAACATAATATTTAATAAAGAGAGCAGTAGGAGGTCAACATTAAGAGTAACCTCTGGAGTTAGACGGGGTTCAGTTCTCTGCTCCGCCACTTACTTGCTTTGGAGGCTTTGATTAACTACTACTTAACCCCTTATGAGAAATAAAGATAGTAACAACACCTATCTTGTTATGGTTTATTTATAAAATAAATGTTACTGTGCTTCTGCTTTGTACCAAGTATTAAACATCTTTGGGAGGACTGAATGGAATTGGGCAATTAATGCATCTAGGCCTGAAATGATCTTACATTAATTCATGTGTCGTAAACCAATAAACCAATAATTTGGCTTTTGACAATTGAAGAGAAACTTTGTATCTCATTCGTTTAATATTTATTTATTTATTTATTTATTCATTCATTCATTTAGGCTGCGTTGGGTCTTAGTTGCAGCACGTGGGATCTTCCTTGCGGCTCGTGGTCTCTTTGTTGCTGCGCGCAGGCTTCTCTCTACCTGTGGCGTGTGGGTTTTTTCTCTCCCTGGTTGTGGTGTGTGGGCTCTAGTTTGCGGCACGCGGGGCTCTCTCCTTGAGGCGGTTGAGCTCAGTAGTTGTGGCGCGCGGGCTTAGTTGCCCCGTGGCATGTGGGATCTTAGTTCCCTGACCAGTGATCGAACCTGCACCCCCTGCATTGGAAGGTGGATTCTTTACCACTGGACCACCAGGGAAGACCCCGTTGAATATTTATTTTTGATTGTCAGTCAAGACAAGGATTTCTTCTTATATTTATTGGCCATTTGTATTTCTTATGAAAATTGCCTGTTCCCATCCTTCTTTTTGTATTGATTTGTTGATTACATTAATAAATTAAGAAATAATTGATTCGAAGGTGACACACCGAGGTATAAGCCGTGTGTCCTAATAACACAGTCCCGACCACAAAAAGATTGCAAATAATTGGAGAATGTGAATTCTCAGCTTCTGCCTAATCTTTATAGTTGGTGCCTCGGGGTGTCCCTTTTTCTTGGAGTCAGTCTTGAGCCCACAGATGGCTGTTTCCCCTTTCTGATTAGGTGTGCGTGGTCTCTGTGAGCCATGGGCCAGTTGCATGGGGCGGGAGAGCAGCATCTTTGCCGTCCCGGCGGAGTCCCAGAGAGGAGGCAGGTGGGGCTGTGTGACCACCGTCCTCAACGGAAGGCAGCGGCAACATTTGCCTGCGAAGGTGCACAGCTCCACGCCTGCCATCAGTTTTAAGGAAAGGAGATGCACGATTCCTCCGCCAGTCTGGGTTGGTGATTGCATCTTATTCATTTCTATATCTTACTCTCTGGGCCAACGTTAGTTGGGATGATGGTAGAATAAATGATAAGTGACTCCGTTTGCCCCAAATATGGTTTCTCTTAGCACCACAGTCTAGGAAAGGGGACCCCTTCCATAAACTGAATTCCTTCTCAGAGGAAAAAATAATGTTCAAAAAAGAAATTTAAATTAAATTATTTTTAAATACACTTATTAAAACTGTGATATAATAACAGAGGTGCTTATAATGCAATAAATAACAAGATCTAGTGTACCGTAATTTCAAAGGAATCAGGAGTGTAAACAGTATTTTGTGATATAGACAAAGACTAATGTGATGTAAGAATATCTGTGATTTCTCTTGGAGACCAAGTGATGTTACTGCTAATATTTCTGTAGGTTGTTACTTATATTCGCAACTGAAGGAATGCTAAATTTTAACTAGAAGTTAGTGATAATTTTTAAATATGTAATTTTTATACTAATTCAGGTTCTATCCTTAAATTCTGTGCCAGGATCCGCTGGGGATCATGGACCCCTGACTAAAATCCCTTGGTTTCTGGGCTGGGGTAGGGGAAGGGGTGATTACAGAGGAGCCTGGGGGCATTTTTTGAGGTAGTTAGAGCTATTCAGTCTTGATTGTGATGGTGCTTAAATGACTGTATATGTCTGTCAAAAATGGAGAATTTTATGGTATGTAAATTAGAGAGAGAAAAAGAAAAGAAAGGAAGAAGGGAGGAAGAGAAAGAGATGGAGAGAGAGAGAAAGATGTGTATTGCTGCTAATAAAAGCAGACACTAAAAATCCCTTTGTATTGGAGCTGGGTTTCTTCCACAGTTATCCAGTGCTTTCTGGAATGAAACTCCCTGAGTTCAGATCCTGGCTCTGCCAATTATTTGCTGTGTGACCCAGGGCAAGTTACATGACATCTCTGTGTCTAAGTTTCATCATCTATAAAATGAAGGTGATAATAACTGTGCCTACCTGGTAAGATTTTTTGAGGATTTAGTGGATTAATATTGAGTGCTTAGAATAGTGCCTGGCATATAGTAAGAGCTATGTTGTCATCTAATATTTAGAAATGCTTTGGTGAGCGGCGAGGGTCACTATGAAGAGCTCAGTCAATGCCAGTGATTACATCAGTAATCACAGAAAGGTTGTATGTGGTCAAGGGAAGTCAGTCACTAACAAAAAAAGTATGTGTATATGTGTCCCTAAGACATATCAACTTGCTTGTTGATATTCTCCTAAAAGTATTTGAAATATCTTTTTTTTTTTTTTTAACTCTGCCTGAACCTCAGTTCTCAGATGTATCAGCTTCCAACATCCTCTTCCGTTTTCAAATAATTTCCCCTGCTGGACCACCTCACGTGATATATTTCCAAAGGGCAAAGCCAGTGCATTTTATGCAACATTTGCAAATGAAAATCATACCCAAGGACGTATAATAAAGGTGACAAGTCTCCTGTAAAACCCTGGTTGACTTACACAAGGAACACTTAGGTTTGGGTTATTAACTATGATTGATATTTAGTACCATTTGTAGGGAGTCTACAGAACTGTTGAATATTTACAATGTGGCACAAGGTACACCAGCCAAGTTTCCAACAGAGTCCTGCTGAGATTTTAGGCCTGAGGTGTTTCATTAGTTGGAGCACAGTTTGTGCGCTTGCAAATTGCCTACAAGTAAAGAATTTATTGAAAATAACTTTCTATGCCATTTACCAGGCAAGAACCCATTTATCTGGAGAATCAGAAAACAGGGAATCGTGGAAACCTAAAGTCATGAAATAACCCCAAAACGTCATTTAAAATAGTTTCAACCTTCCTCAGTCAACCTTAAATCCAATTTGTAAGGCAGAGGAGGGAACCTATAGGATATCACAGCAACTCCTTTTTAGTGTCACTAAAAAATATATATACATAAGTCAGTTCTGTTATTTGCAGGAGTTATGTCCTATAAAGTCGCCACGGACACTGAATGAGTGAATTCTGAACCATCACTTCTAGGGGAAATACAGGGTTCCTGTGAATCTCTACTCACAATATTGTCATCAATCGATCAATACATAACCTTGTTTTATGTGTGTTTCTGTTTAACGACAGTTTACTACACAGTGTGGATCCATTAACGTTGAATTCACGGCCAACAGCACTGTAACTCATGCCTGAACGGAACTTTCCAACACGCAGATTTTCTCCGTAAGGCACATCACAGCCTTCTTACGCTTAGGCACACTAACCAGCATTTCCCCACTATGCTAGGGGGACATATTAAACAGCAAAGTTTAAAGACCTACAAAGACGTCTACGAAGTCTATGAACAGGACACTGGGTTTAGGGTATGAGAGCTGAAACAAGAAGGCAGAGTTGCCTTATTTGATCTTAGCTACAGTCTTGCTTAAGGGGTAACTCAAATTTTTTGCCCCTCTGCCCACGTCTGAGAACGACTGCAAATGCACCACAAGTATTGATTTGGGGGTCCCAAGTGAATCTTAGCAAGTAGACAAAGTTGCACATATGGAATCTGTGAATAATGAGGGTTGACTCTATAAATAAGGTGGTCTCACAAGAAAGGGCCTGTGTGGTCCAGCCCTCCCTTCCTGAACAGCATTAGCAAAGCACAGAACTTACATTGGATAAATGCCCAGTGAATCGTATGCATGTGCCAGAGCTCAGCCCTCCCTGGCTCGGAGCCCACCAGTCTCTCCATCAGAGAGTTTGCAGGACTTAGGAGTCAGCAAACCCCAGTCTGTGGGCCAAATCCCGCACGCTGCCTGTTTTGCTACGGTCCCAAGCTAAGAAAGGATTTTTTCACTTTTGAATGGATAGGGGGAAAGAAAGCAAACAAAGACTATTTCATGACACTTGAAAATTATATGGAATTTAAGTGTTGGTGTCCATAGGTAACGTGTTACTGGAACACAGCCATGCCCATTTGTTGACATAGTGTCAATCACTGCTTTCACGTAATGAGGCAGAGATGAGTAGTTGCCACAGAAACTGTATAGCCTACAAAGCTGAAAATATTTACTAGCTGGTTCTTTATAGGAAAGTTAGATGATCCGTGATATAAAACATTGCTGATTGTCACCCTGGACAGTTGTGCACAGACAATTAAAAGCTTTATATGACAGTGAAACTTCTCTAGCAGGGAAGGGTAAGTTTTAGGCAACATAAAATAGGGCTTTTCTTTTCCCCACTCCTACCTCCCTTTCTAAAATACAAGTTTAGATTTCAAATCCCTATAAATAACTCAAGAATTTAGTCTGCATGTTGAAGCAGATAAGAAAGTATCAGGCTGTTTCTGTGAACAAATCTGTTGAACCCAATTTAAATGCAACTAAAGGGAACTCAGCAGGGTGAATAAAACATGATGACATGAACATTTTTGTGTTGAAGTTAGGCAGTGAAATTCCAGTAGCTTTGTTTCCTACCAATGAAGAAAGTAAAGTTCATTTCAGTTTGTTTTTATTTGGAGTTTTAATAGCTGAAAGTTATCTTACAGGTCATTTAGATCAAGGCTGTCCAAGAGAATTTTCTGTCGAGTTGGGCATGTTCTCTGTGTTATGCAATATGGTAGCCAATAATATTTACAAGTGGCTCTTATGCATTTGAAATATTTACAAGTGGCTCCTGTGGCTCTTGGGCATTTGAAATGTGGCTAGTGCGACTGAGGAACTGAATTTTTAAGTTTCTTCAATTTTAGTGATTTTTTAAATTGAAGTATAGTTAGTTTACAATGTCGTGTTAGTTTCAGGTGTACAGCAAAGTGATTCAGTTATACATATATATGTATATATATACATGTATATATACACTTTTTCAGATTCTTTTCCCTTATAGGTTATTACAAAATATTGAGTATAGTTCCCTGTGCTATATGGTAGGTCCTTGTCGGTTATCTATTTTATATATAGTAGTATATGTTAATTCCAAACTCCTAATTTATTCCTCCCCTCCCTTTCCCCTTTGGTAACCATGAGTTTGCTTTCTTTGTCTGTGGGTCTATTTCTGTTTTGTATAGAAGCTCATTTGTATCATTTTTTTAAGATTCCACATATAAGTGATATCATATGATATTTGTGTTTCTCTGTGTGGCTTACTTCACTTAGTATGATAATCTCTAATGGATTTGCATCCATGTTGCTGCAAATGGCATTATGTCATTCTTTTTTATCGCTGAGTAATATTCCATTGTATATATGTATCACATCTTCTTTATCCATTCATCTGTTGATGGACACTTAGGTAGCTTCCATGTCCTGGCTATTGTAAACACTGATGCAATGAACACTGTGGCACATGACTCATTTTGCATTATGGTTTTCTCAGGGTATATGCCCAGTGGTGGGCTTGCTGGATCATGTGGCAGCTCTATTTTTAGTTTTTTAAGGAGCCTCCATGCTATTCTCCATAGTGGCTGCACCAATTTACATTCCTATCAAGTGTGGCAGCGTTCCTCTGACTTCTTGTGGAAAATTGGAGCATTTGGGAACACTGGGGATGCTCTTTCTTGGCAAGACATGTGGTCTCTAGTCCCCACTGCTCCCTGTCGGCTTCCACTCATCCTGCCGCATCATTTCGTTACCTTGCTTCGTCTCTGTTGGCATTTGAATATGCAATCCCTAATCTAATTCCACCCCACAGTTTTCATATGGGGAACTAAAGCCCAGAGACAATGAGTACCTTACTCAAAGTCGTCCAGTAATTAATGCTTGGCCTCACACCAGCATCCCCTGGCCATGCTCTCTCTACTCCAGGGCCTGATTGAAATCTTTGGGTGTGTATGGGCGGTGGCGGGTACTCCTGGGTGGTACCTGGGTGTGTCTGAGCTGCACTCACAAGCCGCCTCCTCCCCTGCTTCCAGGCCCTGTGTAGGTTGGACATTGGGTGAGTGAGGTCTCTGCTTCCTCCCCTCTGGGCTGAGTCACTGGGAGCCACAATGGGCATTGAGGGCGTGGGAGGGAGAGGGGCCTGAACTTTCCCTGGCCGTTTCCCTCTCTGGCTTCCTCCCTCATTGTTTACCTCTGACAGTTCTCAGTGATGGTGCATCTGATAACCCTTTGTTGGCCGATCACCCTCCCTGGTACCTCTGCTTCATGCAGATCTTCTGCTCACTGGTCTACTTTTCTTTTTCCAAAGTGTTTTTGACTTCCTTCTGAAGTCCTAGTCAATTCAATCTTGGGCCAGAATACTTACTTAAATCCACAAAGCAAGCTTTGAAATAGTCTTTCATACTATGAGAGTTAAATTTTACTGGGCATTTCTCCAGTCTCTTATCCTGTTCAGGTCAAGGCTAATTCAGAAAGAGGAGGTTTAACTCAGTGACTAAGGGGGCTGTACTCACCTGGATTTGAGCCCTTGCTCTGCTAGTTCCCAGGTCAATGACCTCAATGAAAATCCCTTAACATCCTGAGACTGAATTTCCTTAAGTATCAAAGAGCTCCTTCATAGGGCTGTGGGTGAGGAATAAATCAGATGATGAATATAAGGTAAAAACCTTGATACCGTGTCCTTTTTCATACGTCTTACAGGCTTTTGCCAGAGAAGGATCTGTTAGTTTAATCAGGCCACATTTTTCTGAAGTCCTTCCCTGGGGTTGCCTTGTTCATAAAACAGCAGATCAACCACCCTGACCCATTTTAACCCCAGACGTCTCTTCATACATCTCAATCTGCAAGTTCCGTGTATTCTGCATAGAAACTTCCATTCACTACTTGATTCTTGACTTACAAAGGCCCCTTCCCTTCTTGTCCCAGATGTGGAGCTGGCGTCCATGTACTTCTGCCATGTTGCGTACTGGAGATTGGGCACCTGTGGTTTTTGCCTGCTTGGTATTCAGTCCCCCTTCTTCTGGTGAGAGAACCCACCCAAGTTTCCTTTAGGCTTAGGTGAGGCTGCTCCACCAGCCTCTGCTGGTGTCAAGGTTGTACATGTGACTCAAGTCTAACCAGTCAGAGCTAGTAAAGGATAATGGAAGGACTCTTATTGGGATTATTAGGAAAGAGAATCTCTCTTTCCACAAAGGTTGCTAAACCAGCTGGATGTAAGCTCGGACCCACCAGTGGTCACCTCTGGCTCCACTGGGAACTGAGAGTGAGATCAACACGGAGGAACGAGAACTGAGGGAGTCCAGAGCATCGTGCATGAAGCCAGGCACCTCTGGATGTGTCAGTTATCTGAGCCCATAAACTCTCCACATCCACCTTTATAGGATTTATTTATTCATGTTTGCTTTGGCCAGTCTATGGTGGATTTCTGTTCCTGTAACTGAAAGTGTTCTGTTAAAACTCTCCCTTTTCCATGTCTAAATTTCCCCAAATCTGTCTCCCAGTATATTTCCCAGCTAACGCACATCTATTTGCTGGCTCTAAGCCATCTCATGTTTGCGGTGGACATTTTCCTCCCAGGGTGATTTCCTATCTGGGCATTTGGTGTAACTGGTGCTTTTCATTTGGACTATCTATGATTATTCAAGCTCTACCTCAGATGTGGATAAGAAACACTTTGTAACCCAAGTGTATTCATTTTCGATTGCTACATAACAACTACCACAAAGTTAGTGACTTCAACAACGCATATTATCTCACAATTTCTGTGGCCTAGAAGTCTAGACACAGCTTAACTGGGCTTTCTACTCGGGGTCTCACCAGACTGAAATTAAGGTGTCGGCTGGGTCTGTGATCTTGTCTGGAACTCAGGATCCTCTTCCGACGTGACTGACGTTGGCTCAGTTCAGTTCATTACATTTGGAGGACTGAGTCCGACCGCTCCTAGAGGACACCTGTACTCAGTTCCCCTGCCAGGTGGCCACTCCACAGCATGGCAGTTTGCTTCTTCAGAGACAGCAGGAGAGTGTATTTCTCTCCAGTCTGCTAAGATGGAGTAGTCATGGGGGTGACAGCCCATCCCCTTTGACATAGCCATAATCCAATCAGGGGAGTGACATCCCTGAAGGACATCATTTTTGCCATGTTCTCTTGACTAGAAGCAAGTTACAAGCCCCGGCTACACTCAAAATGAGAAGACCACACATGACATAACTCCAGGGCATGGAAATCATGGGGCCATATTAGAATTCTGCCTATCACTTCAAGTTAACCTCCCACCATATGATCTAAACCTAATTCAGAGTAGTGATAGGTATTGGTTAGTAAAGTTGTTCTGCATTCATAAAGTAAAATTTTAGTAAAAATGTTATCAGTTATAATGTGTGTGTGTGTGCGCTTTTTAGATTTGAAAAAGATAACTGCAGTCAGCTGAATAATGCCCCCCAAAGAAGTCAGGTCCTAATCTGTAAATGGTACATTTATATGGCAAAGACTTTGCAGGTGTGATTACATTAAAGTTCTGGAGAATGGGAAATTATCCTAGATTACCTGGTTGGCCTGACATGCCATGACAAGTATCCTTAGACGAGAGAGGCAGAGGGAGATTAGGGAGACACACAGAGGAGAAGGTGATGTGAAGTTGGAAGTAGAGGCTGGATCTATGGGGCCACAAGTCGAGGAATGCTGGCAGCCAGCAGAAACTGGAAGATGCAAGGATGGATTCTCCCCCAGAGCCTCCAGAAGGAGTGTGACCCTGCTAATGCTTTGATTTCAGCCCATAGAAGCTGATTTTGGACTTCCGACTTCCAGAGCTGTGAGAAAACACGTTTCTGCTGTGTTAAGCCAGTCATTTTGTGATAATTTGTTATGGCAGCCACCGGAAACGAATACAATGGCCATACTGTCTGATTAAGAATCAGGTGTGCATTTGAGATTTTTTGAGCCTGAAGACAATTTGATCACAGATTTCAGTCTAACTTATAAAATAATATTTCTCCCAGCAAGGACCTTGGAGTACCTGCTTTGTGTCTTTTGTGACGCTTGCTAGGAATGGGTTACTCGCAACCACTTGCTAAACAGTGCCAGTTATGAAGGGCAGACCAGAAATTTGGCTTCAAGCTACTTGGTGCTACCTAGTGGTCAAAGCAAAAAGTGGTCCCCCAATATATAACTTTCCATATTTAATCTTTCTATCTGGGAGGGGAGGTACTTTATTCAGCGGGGACATCTAGTTTTTCTCTTAGATAAACAGTTGATCCCACAAGCACTGCTATCTTGTATCTGAACTTAAGATGTCAACCAGATACTTTGATACATTCAGTAAACATGTCTTGAGCCCCTGCAACTTGCTGTGAGGGATGGAGATATAATAAAGAGCAAAACACACAATGTTTCCTGCTCTCAAAAAACCCACAGCATGCTGGAGAAGATAAAAATGAAATAGTTCCATGAATAAATGTGTAATTGCAGACTGAGGTGATCTGGAGAAAAGAAACAAGTTTTGAGGAGGTTATTTAGCAAAAAGAACTTTCCTAGGCTAGGAGAATCGTGGCTGGTTTTCTCCTGGGCGTGAGTTGTCAGCTGAGAGCTGAAACTGAGTAGGACTCAACCAGGAAAAGGTTAAGGGTACAATGTGGAGGCAACAACATGCACAGTGGCCGTGTGACCAGGTGACATGATGCGTTTGAGGACCAAGAGGAAAGAAGTGGGGCAGTGGGGCAAGGGGGAGCTGGAGGGGTGAGCAGGGCCTGGCCATGAACACACAAAGACAGAAGCCTCTTGAAGGTCAAGCACATATGGTTAAATAAAAACAAGTGGGATTGTAAATCTGCTCCCCGATTCACCACGTGAGACCTTGCTTTCTTTTGGAAGCAATCACCCAGCCTCGAGAAGCCATTATGGGGCCTTCTCCGTGTCTGAGTGATTCACTCATATCATTGCCGGTTCCCAAAGTACCCATGTCTAATATTCCTCTCCTGTCACTGAGCTGTGGATCTCAGCCTCGATTAGAAGCAAAGATTAGAAAGAGTCGTCCGTATGTCCATACCTGGAGGAGAACACAGCCGCCTGCAGAAGGCCGGCTGGACCTGCATCTGAGGCACACCCTCTACCTCACGTGAACACCTGTAATGGTGTTAAAATACAGCCCCTTGAAATGTGCTCCACATCAAACCCAATGGCATGGCAGTGCTGACCGGCAGCAACAAACAATGTCTATTGATTCACCCAAGTTAGAGATCTAAGATTACCATTGACTTTTTCTGCCCATGGACCACTAGACTTTGATTGAAGGAACACCTTCTAATTAAAAGGGAAGCATTATTCTCACTTGCTGAAAGGAAGAGCCATTCATTTTCTAAGATGCATGCTTCTCAGCCACAGAATAGAAATTTGTTAGAGGGGAGGGAGCATCCTTTTAATGCAGATCTGGCTTGTGCTGTTCATCTGTTCAGTTTTATCCTAGTGAGTATCTCCCCATTGTTAAAGCAGTGCATTATTTCCTCCTGAATGAGGTCTTTTGAGGAGAGTGTTGTGTATATTATCAAGATCTCGTGGTTCTATTAAGATACTCATCTATTACCCATAGCCATCTTTCTCTTTGGATTCCCTCTCTGTGTGAATGAAATATCACTGTGTGATAACTTCTAGGTTCCCTTTGGATAAAGGAGCATACATGTCATGAGGAACAGTTGAAACTATTCCATGTGTCTACATCTTCCCCAGGCCAACGTCATCCTTGTGGAAGAGAAACAAATTCAGTGTCGTGAAACTCCCAACCCAACCACCGGAATTAAGAAATTCCAGAATCAGAAATTCCCAGGGGAGGAGAATGAAATCAGTGTAAACAAAAGAAATTAAGCAAGTAGAAATGGTTCTCCACTTCTCCCTTGCCTCTCTGAGAAATAACTAGGAGAAACTTGCTCTGATCTTCTTCTAGTCCTTTCCCTTGCAGTACACAGTGTATGACAAGCAGGGGTTTTTGTCTTCGTTCTGCTGCTTCTCCAAATGCTGCACATCTTTGGGATGCATGGTGGATTCATCTCATGCCCTTGGGATTAATGAGGTAATCAAGTCAAACTCTAAAGCTAGTGAAAGAGAAGAAAAGGGGAAACGATATTTCAAGCATCTTGCATATTGGTCTCCATCTTAAAGCCATTGTTGGGATTCGATGACTTGGGGAAGCCTGGCTATGAAGTGAGGTTATGGTGATTTGTGACCAGGTACAGGTGCAGTTTTGAGAGGGGCAGTATTTGAGAATTGGTGAGCAAACGTGGGATGCCTCACTGCCTTTACACAGGACAGCAGGTGAGGGGAGATATGGTGTGAGGTTAAGGATGTGACTCTAACATCAGATTCCCTCAGGGCAAGTCCAGGCACCACCTGGCCAAGTCAACTAAGTGACCTTGAGTAGGTTCCTTCTCTTCTCTGTGACTCGGTTTCCTTAACTGTAAAATGGAGATAATCAGAGTGATGTCTCTATTATAGAGTAGTTGGGAGATTAAATGAAATTTATAATGTGTATGTACTTAGCTCATTAGTACTCAATGAATATTAGCTGTTGCTTTTATTGATACTGTTGACTAGTTTCATATGTTAGTCTAGTTCAATGTCTTTAATCCATTCGCTCAACAAACATGACTTGTGCCCAGTATACAGCAGGCATTGTGCCAGCTGTTAAGAATGTAGTAAGGGCTTCCCTGGTGGCGCAGTGGTTGAGAGTCCGCCTGCCGATGCAGGGGACACGGGTTTGTGCCCCGGTCCGGGAAGGTCCCACATGCCACAGAGCGGCTGGGCCTGTGAGCCATGGCCGCTGAGCCTGCGCGTCCGGAGCCTGTGCTCCGCAACGGGAGAGGCCACAACAGTGAGAGGCCTGCGTACCGAAAAAAAAAAGAATGTAGTAATAAACTCTTACCATGGACCCTGAGAATTACTGTACTAGGGATATGAGTAGACTACTGTAGTGGAATCAAAGAGGAGATCATAGCTCTGAGACCCACCTGTGCTATAGGGGACCACAAAGAAGGTTTTAGTGCCCGGTGGGTATGAAGCTTCCCGCTGAACTTGGCGGCTCTGCAAAGAAACCGGAGTTGGTCCTTGGCATTCTCTCAGGTATCCTCTGACTGCCCTCCATCCACCCCCCACCCCAGGGCTCTCATCTCAGTCCCTGCTGCTCAAACCCCCAACGTAAGCATTTGACGCAAGTTAACCCTTTCGTACAGTAAAACTTAAATGATTGAAAAGACTCGTGTCAAGTTCTGAGTCTTGGATTCATGGTTAGGAAGCAAATTCATGGTTAGGAGCAAATTCATGGTTAGGAAGGTAGGAACACTGGAGAAGCTTACGTTACTTTACAGCCATTTGTGCTTTAAAGTCAGCGACATGAATTCCTCTTTGGCCTCAAGATGGAGAACTTTGAACCAGGGGCTGTCTTACTGCTCTTGCTTACTTTAGACCTCCCACATTCCACCCTTATCTCTTCCTCCTCCCACTTCTACCAACTTTCACTCCCCTGTGCTCTGACTTTTGGTTATGAAAAACGAAGGAGTCAGTAAAGTAAAATCAGCCTACTGATAGTTGGCCCATCCACCATATTGTCTAACTCCAATGACAAGCTCTTCTATTTCCAGGTGTCCTTTTATTTTTTTTTAATTTTTTAAAATTATTTTTTAAAATTTATTAACTACAGTTGATTTACAATGTTGTGTTAGTTTCAGGTGTACAGCAAAGTGATTCATATATATATATATATATATATATATATATGTATGCTTTTTCAGATTCTTTTCTCATGTAGGTTATTAAAAAATATTGAGTATAGTTCCCTGTGCTATATAGTCGGTCCTTGTTGGTCAGGTGTCCTTTTCCTGTGACAGCAGTATCCATCAGTATCTTCAGTTTATCCTTCCTTTGTTATCATTCAAAAGATCTTTTGAATCTGCATTTTAATCCAGTGAGGCAGTTGGCCTGGGTTTTGAAACCTGACTCCACGACCCACTGGCTGGAAAACCTTGTGTAATTTTCTTAGCCCTCTTTTGCCTCATATGAGAAAAATGGGGATAACGATAGACCCCCTCGTAGGGTTGTTGAGCTCATTAAATAAGTTGATGGATGCACAGTGCTTAAAGTAGTGCTTGGCACATAGTAAACGCTCAGTAAACATTTGTTATTGGCATCTAGAGAAATGAAATGTCTAGCTGGATCAGCAGGTGGGGAATATCCCTCCTGTATCCCTGAACACTCAGCCACTTGCTTCTACAACTCGGCGGAAAGACAATCACATTTAGAAATCACTCAGGGGTTTGTTCGGATTTGATATAGATAAGTGTTCAGGAGCATGGCCCTTGGACATCTTCCGCTTAAAGGAGTGTCTGGTGAAACCAGGATTTGAGGCTAGTATATCACTAACTGGAGTTTCAATGTGAGTTACATTACCACGACATCCCAAGATGGTTGTCCAGGATATTGCAGATTACTCACTGTGTACTTTATGTGATAGACTTCTTCAGAGTTCCCCTAGAAAGGAGTGGAAAGTCAGCCTTGGAGCTAAAGACTTTGTTCGGTAGGCAAGTGTTTTTACGAAATGGAGACAGAACATTTCTAATGCCTCATGCTTCTGACAAAGAGATTACCCTGCTGAGGGACTGGGCCCTGCATGATTCATATCCTGTGGGCTGAAAAACAGAACTCAGAAACCCAGTGCTGTCAACTCCTCCCTCTCTTCCTAGGTTTGAACGGTGTTGCTCAGATGCATTTATAATCATCCAAGTGTCCCTTGCTTCAGACTGAGGTGGGGCGGCAGGGGGGGAGGGCAATTGTACTTTTTGTGAGTTGAGTCATAGTTGTAAGTACTTTCAGGGCAAGAAGAATTTAAAGGACTCCCAAGTTAAACCTTCTTGAATCTAAAGAAGCAACTGAGAATTTAAGTGTAGGTTGTACACTGGAGTCTTATTTTGATACCAGGTGAATTAATCACCACCATACAGGAAACAGGTTCATGTATAAACCTGGATAACTTGTTCTGCTGTGCTGTTTCAAAGCCAGAGTCCTGGCACCACTGGGCCACCATGACCACTTGTCAACCATCAGAGCTAAGTGGCAATGTCCCCCTTCGATCAGGCATGCCAGGTCCACTTTGTCACAGGAGAACACCACCCGCAGGACTCATAGATTTAACCTGGCTGACCCTCTAAGGCTTGTGACCCCTGTTCCATGGGCCATGTACAGATTTTCAAACACTAGGCTTGGGTAGAGTTTTCTATTAAAATAAAAAATATTCTTCCCTTTTTTCTTTGTTCCACAACCTTTCTCTTATTTACTCTTATTGAAAGAGAAAGCTGTGTCTTCTGCCTATCGTCATGCCATTTCCCTTCGTCTCGGGGCCAGTCCTGAGTCATACCTGCCTCCCGTGTCATCAGAGAGCATCTTCACAGTCCACCCCTAGGGGGAGTGCTCATCCAGAAACGGCCTGCATGCACACCGCATACACTCACACACTTGCACATACATACACATTCAGACACACACACTTGTGTGCACCCACTTGCACTTACAAACACTCACATTCATACACAGACACACATCCACTCTTTGGCACAAGAATGCTGGTAGAATTATGAGAATTTCAGAGCTGGTATCAGACCTTGCTTTCGGAACTTGAAGTTGGTCAGACTTGGTTGATGGCAGATCACTCCAAAAGGAATGTCAGGACAGAGAGAACAGTCAGGAACAAGAGATGGGCTCAGAGAGGAAGGGCGGATGCTGCCAAAGTTAAACTTTATCGCTTTGTGCTTTTGCTGCACAGCCTGAGGGCAGCAAGCCAGGGTCTGTTCCATGTACTAGGAAATTGCGTGTGTTGTCAGGAAATCTGGTCCACTTGAGGAAAGGGTGGAGTTCTTGTTGGCATTGCTGGAGGGTCTGGGGATCCTGGAGGTAGAAGAATGTGTGTGAGCGGTAGACGTCCCAGTGTGAAGTGGCATAAATAAAAAGGACTGTTGATTGGCTGGTGTCACTGAGAAATCCAAAGAGATCATTTCAGGTGAGGTTTGATCAAGAGGCTGACACAGTGCTCTGAATTCTCTCTGTTCTCCCTCTCCACCTGTGGGCTTTATGATCACATTTTCTTCCTTTATAGTAGCCAGACTGGCTGTAGCAGTTTAGTCCTTCCATCTGGGCCTCATGTATACAGAGAAGAGAGGGTAGCTTTATCCAACATTCCAAGCAATAGTCCTGAGACTCTCCCTAATGGACCGGCTTACATCCCAGGTCCACTCACGTGCTATTTATGCCAACTAGGTTTTCCCCCAGCGTGAAGACTGGGGCCATACATGGGTTGTGTGGCAATGGATAATGTGTAAAAATTGGGATTTAACACCAAGAAGGAGAATGGATGCTAGTGGCCCTGGGCAGGGGCTCATCATGTTCCTCTGGCCTTGTTGGGAGCGATTGGTGACTCACTACTTCTCCTGCTCGCAAATCATCATAAGCTTTCTGTTCTAGACACGGAGAAATGGAGCCCTGCTAAGTAAAAATCTCCAAGGTTGTGTTACTTTCCTTTTTCATGAAATCGTTTTTGAAATCTCTCCACAGCACAGTAGATTTGCTCTTCCAACTTCAGGAGAGAAGTTCAGATATCTAGCTCCAGGGTAGTGATTAAGCCAGAGTTTGCTGGTAACTTACTCCTTCCTTTTGTGGCCTCTGCTTTACAAAGAAGCGCTGAACCCAGTGAAAGCCAGCGTCCTGCTGAGACAGTTTGGGTGGTAGAGGACTAGACACTACCGAAAACCCACTAGGCGCCAGGGACTGTCCCTATAGACACTGCATACATATTCCTCATTAATAACCTTAGGAAGGAGGTGGTTTTCTCTCTGTTTAACAGATGACAAACCAGAGCCTTTGAGGGATTAAATAATTCCTCAAAGGCCATAGAGCAGGTAGGGCAGAGCTGGGATTTTTACCTCACGTTGGGGTAAAACCTCAGCTTTTCACCCGCCTCTCTGTGTATAAACAGACTCTGAACATCGGTCCTCAGGTGGACCTTGGGGGCGAGCTGCCCCGTCTTGTGCCCCTCCCTGCTTGAAACTCTCCCCACCCATGGCCGTCCTTGCTCTAAGAGTGACCCCGTCCCTCTGCCAGTATCCATGCAGTATCTCCAAACGCTGGTGTCCTCCACCTCAGGAGAACTGGTCTTGTTTCCTGCCGCACCCAGACCTACCCTGTCCAGCTAGTGCAATGAGCCCTGACTCAATTTCATTTCCCCATTTTACAGCATTTTCCATTCAAAACGTACATGTCCCCTGTCCCCTTCCATCACAGCTGTGCTATTAGCTAAGATGCTCCCCCAAAGCTGGTGGGTTGTTGTATTGTGTTCCATGGAGACGGGTTGACTTTTCAATGAGTAAATTCTGGAAGGAGTGTGTGCTCACTAGGTAGAAACTCCAGACTAGCAAGATAGTGCCTTTAGGGCTTCCCTGGTGGCTCAGTGGTTGAGAGTCCGCCTGCCGATGCAGGGGACACGGGTTCGTGCCCCGGCCCGGGAGGATCCCACATGCTGCGGAATGGCTGGGCCCGCGAGCCATGGCCGCTGAGCCTGCACGTCCGGAGGCTGTGCTCTGCAACGGGAGAGGCCACAACAGTGAGAGGCCCACGTACTGCAAAAAAAAACACCCAAAAAACAAAAAAAAAGATAGTGCCTTTAGGGTCATTTGGTTCTTGACCCACACTGGTAGGGGTAGCAATATCTTGCTTGAACGTGATGGAGTCCATGTTAGCATTGCTGATTATTAATTGAAAGGAATGTTTCATGTCCCAGAAATGCAGGATCCTCCATCATTTCCAGGGAGATTTTTTTCAGGTTTGCCCCTTATTTCCTTTCCAGACATGCATTTCCTCCTGATACCACCTTCCCATTTCATCTGTGCATTATGTCCTACCCGTATCTCTCATAATCTTCATCCGGGGTCAGCCGGCCATGGCTTGTTTTTGTGAATAAAGTTTTATTGGCACACAGCCACACTGTTCACGTATGGATTGTCTCTGGCTGCCTTCCCATTACAGTGGCAGAGTTGAGCAGTCACAACTGAGACTGTATGTTCCGCCAAAGCTAAAACATTTGCTATCTATCTCTGATCTAGGTCAGAAACCTCCATGTAAACTCCTCCACAAACCCCTAATTCCTTTCTCCTTCACACAGCCAGGAACAGAAACCTCTCAAAGCCTGGGCTCTAACAAGAAAAAAAAAAAAAAAATCAAATGCCTAATGTCTGGAAAGGAAAACACAATCTCACTGTCAGCCCAGTCCCCAGGAAAGCTTGTGCTGACACTTCTGCATCCCCTTCCAATTTCTGGGCCCCTGGCAGACATTGCTAATCAGTTATTGCACTCTTTCCTATTGAGCCTCAGTTTCTTCAAAGCAATGCCTGGGCAGCCACTTCTAATCAATCAAATTTGGCATTGAAGTAGAAACTATTTTCCACCTCTGGTCCAGCGGCCACTATCGGATCAGAGAATCACCTAAGACAAAAATCACGTTTAATGAATAATCCTTGAACATCCTTTGGGTTGCCGTGTCAGAGACAGACATACTGTCTCTCATTAAGTCCAGAGTTGGAGCTTAATCCACTGTTTTCTGTTTCTTTGATTAAGCACCAGATAGATGAAGTCGTTGGCTTGCAATAGGGGACCGTGTTATATGAAAAATGCCTCCGTCTCATTTTATTTTATTTTATTTTATTTTATTTTATTTTATTTTATTACTATTATTATTTTTGCGGTACGCGGGCCTCTCACTGACGTGGCCTCTCCCGTTGCGGAGCACAGGCTCCGGACGCGCAGGCTCAGCGGCCATGGCTCACGGGCCCAGCCGCTCCGTGGCATGTGGGATCTTCCCGGACCGGGGCACGAACCCGTGTCCCCTGCATCGGCAGGCGGACTCTCAACCACTGCGCCACCAGGGAAGCCCCTCCGTCTCCTTTTAAATAAGAGATCTGTTATACTGTGCAATGCTCGCACCGTGAGAGGCACCTAGGAACTGAGGCCCACTGAGAATATTCTCAAGTCGCATGTCAATGTCACCCTCATTGAGCGGCTTCATAGGTGGAATCACGGACACTGTTTATGCTCTTTCTCTCTCTCGGCTAATCCATTCTCTTTTAGCCAAGCTCCTGTTGTTGAATTCATATTAGGTAGAAGCACATACAGTGTTGCCAGGGGCTGAAGTGGAGGCATCTGTATCACTGCATGTTTCTTAAACCAAGCCAAGTTTCAGGAAGCTCTTAAAAGACCCTCTTTTCAAATGCTGGAGCAGATACGTGTTCAATAACCTGACATTAACCGTAATAGGTAAGAATTGGCTAAAGATAGGTATCCATTGACAGCTGTGGGGACCTGCCCAAAAGACCACATTTGCTGCCATAAAACTCACTGGACCAGCTCCTGAGGAGGTGATAGGTAAGTTGCAAATGAGGAAGTGGATCACTTAGCAGTTTCTCCCAGGTTTTTTCCTTCAGAAGTTGGAGAAGAGGACTGGAAGGAAAGAGGCTATTTTACAAAGGAAATGTGGTTTAAGGGGGCAGTTCGCTGGAGAGACATGCTTCTTCTTACTGGCTAGGGAGCATCTGAGCCTGTAGGAATGATAACTATTCACTGGAAGGATCCAGACGCCCTGGGAAACTTGATTTGAGCTTTGCACAGTTGGCATCTTGACAGCAAAGTTGCATGCACCACGTTACAGTGTCAACTGGAGTCCAGCCAAGTTTTTCCAAGATCCGTTGTTCATCAAAGTTGGAGCTTTCAAAGTTGAGCTGGTGAGAGTATGAGCGTGCCCTTTGGCCATTTCAAAACATTAAGCCAACCTTGGCAAAAGGTTTTAGTATTTGGCACCTTGTGTCTTTTTGTGTTGGATTTATGGAAGCAGTATGAGATGTGTCCTCCCAGATGGCAATGATGAGGGCCTTCTTAATAATGTTTTAAGCTTTTAGGTTTATGGGATCGCAGTAAAATTAATAATGTGGAGTTATTGATATTCTTTGAGTGAAAAAAGCAATGCATCCCTTCCTGGAACAGATAAAGAATTTAGTAAGTATTATACCCAAGGTGTCATATAACCAAACATTGAAAACATAAGATAGTATTATTTAAAATCACATTAATGTAAAGGCTGTTACTATTCATATTGTGCATATCAGGGGTACTCTTTCACTGAGAGGAACAATTTAAATTTCAGTTGGATGGGCTGTCATGGAACTAGAAGGCCCTTTCTGCTGACCAGAAAGCTGATTACCATGGATTATTTAATTTCTGGCACAAATGAGACTGGGAAATAAGATATTGGAGTAAGCTAGATGTCATGGTGCGTTCCAGAGCAAGGATGCCATGGCTTAGCCATGGTTCTACCTGAGCTTGGGGGTTGGTTTGCCTCATGGGCAAGAGAATTGGTAAAGAAAGTATGTTGTTTCTGCTGCCTAGCATCCCTTTATCCCCTTCCTCTGGTACAAGAACTCCCTTCACTGGGGGAAACGTTCTTTCCACACTTCCAACCAAGTTTTTCAGTAGGGGGCTGCCGATCATGATACCCTGCCCTCCTGGACCCTGGGATGGCTCCTGCTTCTGGCTGAGCCAATCACTGCACATACACCCCATACCTGCACCCTGACCACCATCCTTATGATAGTCAACATCCTTTGCCGTGACTTAACCTGCTAGAGCTGGCAAGGGAGAGCTCTCTTTCCTTTCTGATTAGTAGGCTATAAGGATATGCACCTGGAGCTGCCTTTGGTTGTAGTTTTATACCCTGCTGAGGTAGCACACCCAAAAGAACGAATGAACCATGCAAAGGAAACAGTGACAAGGGCAAGGAGAAAGAAAGAGAAAGTTCTTGGCATCCACGAGGCCTGTTCGACCCTGCCTGTTCCCCAGTTTCACCACAGAAGCCCGTAAATGTCCTGTTTTTCTTAATTTAGTTAGAATTATGTTTCTGTCATTTGCAAGCAAACAGCTTTACCAAATAAAGCTGGCACCCCACATTTCTCTCCTAGACTGCTAGACCACATTTCTAACCCCTTTCATTCCTGCCTGCTTCAGCAAGCTTTCTTTAGTTGCCTGTTACTGTGCCAGCACTGTGATAGGCCCTGAGGATACGATGCTTAGGCAGATAGTTGTGGTCCCTGCCCTCTTGGGACACATAGGGGTATAACAAGACCTCTTGCACCTTCTTCCTTTCCTGTGGAGTTTTGGGTTTTGAACCGTGGACTCACCTTTCCCTGTGCCTCGTCCTCCTTTGTTGATGTCCTCATTCCAATTGCTCACGTGAACTTGGCTTTTTGTCTTTCTTGACCTACTTTGTGCACAAATTTTCTCAGTACAAAGCACTAAATTCATTGCTCTGCCTTGACTGTTGGCCTTTGGGTGGCTTTTTCCAGTCTCTGAATCTAAGCTGTCGCTCTCTAACCTCTCTAAGCCTCAGATTTGCCATCTGTAGAATAGAGGTAGCAATAATACCTGTTCCATAGGTTGTGGTGGAGATCAAATGCTTAATGCGTGCTTCATAACAAGAAGTCAACATACAGTAGTAGGAATGATTATCTGTTACTTCTAACTCTAGTAAACAGATTTAAATGGAGAATCACATTCTTTTCATCTTTAGTATGTGAGAAAATAATACTATAAAAAGATCTTCTAGATGAGAAAGGCTATACATTTTTTAATTTTAATTTTTCAGAGTTCTGTTATTGGGCAGAAATCTCAGGGGAAGAAATACATTTGCCCTGTATTTCCTATTTGACTTTTTTTTTTTTAAAAAAAAAAAGGAGAATCCAGAAGAAGATACCCTTAGGAATAGACTTGTCACTGATTCTAGGTAGAATAAAATGTGCAAAGGGAGACCAGTATGTGTGTGTATGTGTGTACAGATGTGTGTGTGTGTGCCTGCACACACGTCTAATAGAGAGGGAAAATGAGTACATTTGAACTTGTAAGGTCTGACCGTGTCCTTAAGCCGCCTTTATTTTCCAGCTGATCACATTAGATGCATATTTAAGGTTTCTACACTTCAAAACTTGTTGAGCCCGTTCCTTTTCTCTGTGAAGGGTCCCGTGACTGTCTTTGTTTAGCGCCCAGTATTTCATAGTCTCAGGGGGTAGCAGTAATGGCAGGAATGAGATCTACTTCTCCACTTATCTAATGAGAAAGGGTTCTCTTGTTTCTTGTTGAAATCCTTGTCACTGAACGCTTTTACTTTGCTAGAAAAGGACCTCTGGTAGAATGCTACCTTACATGGCATCCCCTGTTGCATTAAATGAATTCATCCCTTGGTTCATGTAATGAATTGCTCAGTTAAGCCAGTTTTTAAGTGGGGATGGTGACAGTCCTTTCTGTGTCGTTGAAGACATTAGGGTGGTTTGGTGGTTGTGAAATCCACTGTGGCAATGTCAACACAGCTTCTTTTCTTAAGAATATCATGAAGGAGTAAATCTTCCTTTTCCAAGAAGGAAGCCCATTTGAGGCCCCTGAATTCATGCTAGACCTCAGAGCACCTCTGTGATCTGAGCAGTTCATACAAATGAAGTGGTGGGGATCTTACCTAGCCTTTCAGTTGTATACACAGTATCATCTGAATTATCTACACATCTAGCTGCTACTGGCATGTCCTCTGGAATGTTCCACAGATACACAGCGCTGTTCCTCTCCTGCATTCTGTACTTGAATGTCTTATAATCCAGACATTCCAGGATTTGTGAAATAAAATAATCACTTTGGATCTTCTTCAGCTGTTCTTCAACCAGCCATTTCCATACTTATATCTCATTGGTTCCTTATCCCTTTTGATTGCTGTTTGTCATGTATGATATAAATAATATATTGAGGTCAATTGTGCTATCTCCTGATACCAACAACCGTCAGCTAGCTTCATGTCATAGTGTCTATCATCTGGGTTGCTCATTTGGGTATTAGATGTCCAGGAGACCTAGGGTTGACTGAGAAATTCACTTGGTATGTTGTAAGTTTGAAAATTGGTTCAATTTAGTCCTACATATATTAATTAAGCCTCTACTATACATGGGATATTACGTTAGCCTCTGGGATACAAAGATATGTAAATCATACATCTTGCCCTTGACAAAGCTTCCAGTCCAGCGTAGAGTGTATTGTCAAACATCTCCTAAAGTAACAGAGAAGAACACATATTAGTTGGCTTAATTAAAAAGAAAACATATAAGCAGGCATCCTGAGACATCCTCCAGCACACACACAATACTTGAAAGCTCCAGTGTTTCTTCTTGGTAATTGTCTTGCTTAAGTTAAATCTCTGTATTGGCTTCATTTTCAAGATGGCAGCAAGAGGGCTCTACCAGTTCCCAGGCAAGGTTTTCAGAAGCTCCCCTCAGTAGACTTTTCCTTAGGTCTTAATAGCCAAGACTGGATCATAATCACACAGCGAGGAGAGTGGGATTACCATAACTGGTTTAGGCTAATCATTTTGGGTAGAACGGATCTTGGGTAACAGACCCATTACCATAACAGTTGGATAGACATGAGAAATTAGAAATTTACTATAATGTGGCATGTCCTATGATAGGAGTCTCTGAGATTTCAGAACAAGTGTCTCTACATAGACTACCGTATTTAATCACTTACTGGTTAAACTTTTTTTTGTTAAGGTAAAAGCTTTTCTGAAGTCTGTAGAGATTATAATGATTGTTTCCCCTAATGTCTACCTCTGTGCTTCTTACACTGGAGTAATGCATTCTCTTAATCAGGGTACTGGGGGGTGTCCTTAGAGATTATGGGAAACCAAAAATAAATATGTGCATCTTCCTGGAGAATCAGTTTTACTTACTTTGTTTCTAGAAAGAAAGTCTAAATATATATATAATATATATATAATAATTAATAATAATAAAATACATAATGAAGAGTACAAAATGTACATGAATCTTTTAGATACAAAAGGTGTATTCAACTTCTGATTGGTAAAATTTCTTTGGGAACCTACCCCTGGCCCCTGATGGTCTATCTTCCCTCCCCTTTGCCGTGTAGTTTACTTGGATGGAATAGTAGAAGAGGGTCAGTTTCCCCAAGCTTTCATTGTTTTGGAAAGAAGTTTAGTTAATCTGGATGCATTTCTTTCCACACAACTGTGTTTCAATGATTGTGGGCTTTTGAAATATCTCCTCCAGCTTGATCATAATCTGATGTTTATGGTAGTTGTACTTTATCATGTAAATATAATGTTTGCATTTTATATATTTCTGTGTTGCATAGCTTAAATTATTTACTTTAATTCTTTACCCTCCCTAAAACTGTATAGTAGTGCGTACAGAAAATGGCATTCAAAACAGAGTAAAGAATGCCAATAACTGTTGACATTCTCTGCACTCTTGTAGCTAATCAGTTATTCTGTTTTAGAAATAGACACAGAGGACAAATCCGCCAGGCTAATGAGTTCAAGTCTTCTCATCCTGCTCCTAGCATAACTTGAAGTTATAGAAGGTGAACTAGTTTCCTAATGTCCCAAAGCACTCTTGAAAAGGTTTAGAGAACTAAACCACTTAGGAGGACAAATATGTCTCAGATAATCCCTGCTGCTACTGTCAAGACTCATTTGAATCAGGTCAAATTAAAATTAAGATGGTTCAGCACCAGAGGTCTCACACATCACTTTCTTTCTTAGCAAATAGTGTCCCCAACTCTGTTAGAAATATCTCACACTTAAGCCATCTGAACACGTTCCTGGGTCTCAACTATTTTACCCCATTGTTGGTTCTTATCCAGTGATTTGCCCTAATCCAATATCAGCCCCATGTTTCTTCCTTGGAAAATGCTTCTAGACCTAGGGAATAGGTTCCAAGCCTTATTATTCTTGGCTCTCAAACAGCCAGTCCTAAGCTCTCTTTTAAATTACATCCAATTTTTTTTTTTAATCACAGTGCTTTAATTTTTGTTTTACTTATTTTATTTATTTATTTGGTTGCACCAGGTCTTAGTTGAGGCAGGTGGGCTCCTTAGTTGTGGCATGCATGTGAGATCTAGTTCCCTGACCAGGGCTCGAACCTGGGGCCCCTGCATTGGGAGCGCAGAGTTTTAACCACTGTGCCACCAGCGAAGTCCCCCAGTTTTTTTTTTTAAATGAGGAAAGGCTCTCCTTTTGTAGGACCATGGATAGCTGTTACATTTCTCTCTAGACGGGCATAGTTCCTGAACTCATGGACGGTGTGGTCTGGTGGTGAAATCAGGCATAAGCAGGTGATTGTAAACATGATGGATATTATGAGAGGGAAGGATTAAGCTGCTGTGATGGAACCTGCACCTGCTTCAGGAGACCAACATTCAAGCTAAGTCTTGAAAGATAAATGAGGGGTTTATTGGATGAAATCCTGGGGAGGAAAAGAATGTTCAGGAATGAAGGAACGGCAAACATGAAAAGCCCGAGGCAAAAGAGTTGGAACCCCAAAGAAGACCAGAATGGCCTTCTGTAATGAGGCGAAACCTGAAACAGAAGACAATAGCTGAAAAGGTTATTGAGAGTGACAGGGGAAGTCTTGTAATCAGATCTGGTCATTTGAATTATTTACTAATGTAACCATCACTTCCCTCAGGTAGAAATTTCAACCCAAATTGAATGAATATACAGATGTTAGAGTACAAATTATTAGAGTGCCCTAGGATTTCTGTTTGAGCAATGCTCTCTGTTTTGAAGGACAGGAGAGTGAATGAAATGGAAGTACCAGCTTTCACGTGGGGACACTCACTCTCAGGTTTCTCAGCAGACTCATCCTAAAGCTTTCCCCGGTAGAAGCTGGACCACAGGCACACCACCATGCCCTTCTAAGCCGTGGCGAGTGTGGTGAGTGAAGTACCAAATATCAACCCGCTTGGCAATGGGTACAACCAGTCTCATGTGCTGCTTAAACAATGTGTGTGAATTGTGGACTGTTAAGGTGGAAAACAACCCAACAACTGTTGCACTTAGAATTCTTTCTTTAAGACTTGTTTGTTCAAAACATGCTTTTCTTCCCTTACATCCAATTTTACCATGCTACCTTGAAAGACTTTTCTAGAAGTACTTGAATTCTGATTATATTATATTGCCTTTTCCTGCTATTTTAAAATTCTTTTTGAATAATTTTTACCTACATATTACAGTCTATGTTTAAATAGCATAGACTATGTCTGGAGGGGTATACGAAGAACTAGGCATGGTGGTAGCCCTTGGGGGAAGGAGAAGGGCAGGGCTGCCATCTACATAGCATTTTTCATGTGGTTAAGATGAAAAGGACTCTTTCCTCAGAGCCATGAGTTATGGCTTATCCAGCGGAGCCCAGGGGCTAGATTATAACCTCCACTCACTGCCTCAGCCAGATGTCCTTGTGCAGTAAACAACTTGAGCAGTCTTACATGGCAGCTCTGGAAATGAGGAGCTGGTGAACAAGGATGAGAGAGAGGCTTATGTTTCATTCACTGAATAGCTTTTATATGATTACATGTGCAATTCAAAATTAGAAATTGAAAAGTAGTATGTGCTGATATAGAAAACCAGGAAAAGAAAGCCTCGCCCAAAATAAATTAAAATCATCCAGTGATGCCAACTCAGAAATCACTACTATCAATAATTTGATCTATTTTTCTCTAGTTTTTTTCTATATGCATACAGTCAGTTTCAAAATGGAGTTCATATGCAGTACTTTTCTCCTGCCCTCATTTTTACTTTGTTTTGTATAATAGGTGTTTTTTTCCAGTCAAGAAAATTGTTCACCCCTTTTTCTGAAGATGTAAGTGTCGCATGCTCATAGTAGGATATTTAGCAAACATCGATAAAGGCTTAAGGTTTTTTTTTACTTCTTTTTGAGACATAATTCACATACCATAAAACTCACCTGTTTAAAGTGTACAGTTCAATGGCTTTTAGTGTATTTATGAACTTAGGCAACCATCACTGTACTCTAACTTTAGAACATTTTCATTGTCTTAAAAAAAAAAAAACCCCGTGTTCATTAGCAGTCGACTCATTTCCTCCACCCCTCCCTCCAAACTCCCTTAGCCCTAGGCAACCACTAATCTACTTTCTATCTCTATAGATTTGCCTAATCTGGAGATTTTATATAAATGGAATCATAAAATGTGTGGTCTTTTATGACTGGCTTCTTGCACTTAGCATAGTGATTTTGAGATTCATCCATGTCGTAGCATGTATCTTTTTTTTTAGTTATTTACTTTTTACTGATTGCTTGATTATTTATTCTTGATTGATTTTTATTTATTCGCACACCACAAAATCTACCCTTTTAAAGGTACAGTTCAGTGGTTTTTAGTATATTCACAAGGTTGTGCAACTATCACCACTATTCAATTCTAGATCATTTTCATTATCCCCCAAAGAAACTCCATACCCACTGGCAGTCCCTCTCATTCTATCCCCTCAGTCCCTTGGCAACCACTAATCTACCTTCTGTCTTTATGGGTATATGGCCTCTTTGTCTAACTTTTTTTAATTCTCGTGTTTTCAAGACTCATCCATGGTGTAGCATGTGTCAATACTTAATTCCTTTTTATGGCTGATAATATTCCGTTATATAGCTATACCACGTGTTATGTATCCACTAATCAAGTGACATTTGAGTTGTTTCCACTTTTTGGCTCTTAGGAATAATGTTGCTATGAACGTTTATGTCCAAGTTTTTATGTGAGCAAATATTTTCAATTCCCTTGCGTATATGCTTCATTCCTTTTTATTGCTAAATAGTTATTACATTATATGGATATGCTGGTTTTTTTTTAATCTGTTCATCTGCTGATAGACGTGGCTTGTTTACACCTTTCGGTTATTCTGAATAGCAGTGCTATGAACATTTGTGTTTAAGGCTTTTTTTAAACACCTGTTTTCACCTCTTTCAGGTGTATACCTAGGAATGGAATTGCTGGGACACATGGAAATCCTGTTTAACCTTTTGAGAAATCGGCACTCTTTTCCACAGCAGCTGTACAATTTTACATTACCACCAGCAGTATATGAGGGTCCCAGTTTTTCCATAGCCTCACCAACACTTTTTACTGTCCATTTTTTGATCATAGCCATTCTAGTAGATATGAAGTGGGTATATTATTGTGGTTTTGATTTGCAGTTCCCTAATGATTAATGATGTTGAGTGCCTTTTCATGTGCTTACTAGGCATTCGTATATCTGTTTTAAAGGAATGTATATTCAAATCTTTTTCCCATTTTTAAATTGGACTATTTGTCTTTTTGTGATTGAGTTGTAGTTCCTTCTATATTCAGGATATAAGTTCCTTTTCAGATATAAGATTTACAAATATTTTCTCCCAGTCAGTGGCTTGTCTTTTCTTTTTTTTTTTCATAGAATTCTTTGAAACACAAAAGTTTTAAATTTTGATGAAATCCAGTTTATTTTTATGTTACTTATGCTCTTCCTGGCATAGCTAAGAAACCACAGCCAAATTCAGTATCACAAAGATATACAGTTATGTTTTCTTCGAAGAATTTTATAGATTTAGCTCTTACTTTTAGTTCTTCGGTCTGTGTTAATTTTTGTACACGGTGTGAGGTAGGGGTTCAGATTCATTCTTTTGCATGTGGCTCTCCACTTGTCCCAGCACCACTTGTTGAAAAGACTGTGCTTTCCCATTGAATGATATTGCAACTTTTGTCAAAAATCAGTTGACCATAAATGTGAGGATTTATTTCTGGATTCTTGATTCTATTTCATTGATCTGTTTGTCTACCCTTATGCCAGTACCACACTGTCTTGATTACTGTAGCTTTGTAGTAAGTTTTAAAATGTGATCTATTGAAAAGTAACAAAACACCCAACTGAAAGTAGCTTAAACTATGTAAGGTCATTTGTTGTTTACATCTCATTACAAGTCATCTGAAAATAGGCTGCTGCTGAGTTGGTTTGATATCTAAACAATGTCATCAAGGACCTGGGCTTTTACCACCCTCGTTTCTACTATATTTGCTGTTAACACCTGTCCTCTTGGTCACAAGATGGCTGCTATAGCTCAAAGCATTGTGTCTTCATATGACAGTGTCCCAAGCAGGAATCAGGGAATGTGCTCAAAAAATTCTTGTGTTGTTCCAGCTCTTTGAAGAGGAAAATCTTTTCCAGAACCCTTTAGAAATCTTCACTTTATAGCTTATTGCTTGAATGGGGTGTCATGCCTTCCCTTAGACCAATCATACTTCATCCCAGGGGCATAGAAAATGGCCACCCACAAAATCAGAGTCTCTGAAAAGGGGGTAAAATGGCTAATGGATAGACGACCAACACTATTTGCCAAAATACATAAACATATAAAGAATAAACCAAGATTATCTGTTAAGTCCACCAGACTGAAATAATAATGGATCTTTTTAGGGTAAGGGGGTCTACCTTAAATTTCTTTGGTGCTAGGTCCTTCAGAAATAAAACCTATTTTCTTCCTCTGTTATTGACTCAAGACCAGATCGTGTAGTTCTTCTCTTCATTCCTGTCGAATACTGCCTGGAGCTCTCTGAACTCTTGGTCTAAAAAATACACAAGTGCTTTCTCAACTTTATACAATATTCACAATCCTTCAGGTGTGTAGCCTACTGCTTTTGGCCTCTTTATCTTCTTGTAGACAATTCATTTTATAGTTGAAAACAGTATGTTGCTACTACCCACTTCAAATTAACTTTAGGATGGCAAGACACAAGAAATACTCTTATATCTTTTTTTTTTTTTTTTGATGCTAAACTTTGCTTTTATTTTGCTCTTACTGCTAACGGGCCAAATAGTTGAAGTTCCTAACAATAATCCTACCAAATTTTTCTGTAGTTTTTAGTAATAATGGAGAAATGATCTATATTTATAACCTGTTGCCCATGTTTGTTTGCTAGCCAGAGTATTCCTGGCCTTGAGAGTTTTTACTACTTTGAAGGCCATTGATCTTGGCTGATTTCTGTTTTTCATTTTACTAAAATTATCTGTTAATCTTTGGAAAGTCAAGATTTTTCATTTATCCTTTTTTTCCTTCTACCATTTATTGTATAGGAGTGAAGGTCATTGTTGTTTTTTTTCTTTAATAAATTTATTTATTTATTTTTGGCTGCATTGGGTCTTCGTTGATGTACGCAGGCTTTAGCTGTGGTGAGCGGGTGCTACTCTTCGTTGCGGTGTACGGGCTTCTCATTGTGGTGGCTTCTCTTGTTGCGGAGCACGGGCTCTAGGCACGCGGGCTTCAGTAGTTGTGGCTCGCGGGCTCTAGAGTGCAGGCTCAGTAGTTGTGGCACACGGGCTTAGTTGCTCTGTGGCATATGGGCTTGAACCTGGGTCCCTTGCATTAGCAGGTGAATTCTTAACCATTTCGCCACCAGAGAAGTTCCGGTCATTGGGTTTTAAGTCACTGCTTTCTTATCTCCCATAAAAAATTCAGTTACTTTTCTTTATAGATTTTCTTTTCCTTCTCATTGTTTTATTCTTATTTAAATTGGGTAAACCCAAAGGGTGGACATTTTGTCACATTAAGTTCCTGGATAATAAGTAAGTCCTAGAGCCCTCTGTATCCTATAAATTTTAGTGTGAGGCCAAAACAAATGATAACTTATAAATACCAAAAAAGTCCTTTTATATCTCAGTTAAAGTAGAAGGACTGAAAAATTAGCAGCTGTGCCATTTAAGATGCTTTTAAATGCTTTTTTCCACAGATCTTCAGCAAATCACCCAGATTTTCTGTGTCTCAGTTTCTTTATCCATGAAATGGGGCCAGCAATACCTTTCTCCATTTGACCTTGGGAGAATATTGTGCAAATCAACTGATAATATGTGTGGAGCTGCCTTTATTTATTTAGAAAAGGGTGCTATATAGACCAATTTATTACTATTTTATTTTTGTCACTGTTGGTGTGCATGTAAATTAAGTATAAATAAAAGGTGATAAATTATGGGGGTGGAGATAAGTCACAAGATTGATACTATTTCTTCTTTGAAGAAGGTCAGCCCATATACACACTACTATATATAAAATAGATAACTAATAAGAACCTACTGTGTAGCACAGGGAATGCTACTTAATACTCTGTAATGACCTATATGGAAAAGAATCTAAAAAAAAGTGGATATGTGTATACGTATAACTGATTCACTATGCTGTACAGCAGAAACGAACACAACATTGTAAATCAACTATATTCCAATAAAACTTTTTTTAAAATTTAAAAAATTTTTTTAATAAAAATAAAATGCAAAAAAAAGAAAAACAAAGTATTTGAAAATGCTTTAAATACATAATAAATAGAAAAGTTATAAACAAAACAAAAAAGCAGAAGAGGAAGGTCAGCCGTTTCCCTCTGATCTACGTGGGCTTCCTTGGAACCTTCATGGTCCTTCAAGTGCTTTCTCATCTACACTGATGAATTCTAAAATCTGACCTGGCAAAAATCTCCAGTATCTCTTTAGTGGGTTAACTAGTAAAAATGGATACAATGCAGGATCTGATATGTTGCTCCCTGTTTTGTACTTTTTCATGCAGTGGAGATAGCATCCTCCTCTTTCCTTTGAGCAAGGAGAATTTGATTTACTAAAATAACAGGTGAGGTTTTTGAGGAAAGATGAGAAAGTTTTGTTTTGTTGTTTTCCTTCTATGAGTGGAATGAGTTTGCCGAGGAAAAGAAGATGGATAGATGCCTTGGTGCTGGATATTGTTTAGTTACCACTACAGGTTTTTAGCCCTTTATGATGCCAAAAAGCCATTCAAAGTCCTAAAGGCAGCTGCAGAACTTCACCAACCTACTGGTCAGCCTTGGGTGATGGTGATAATGACAGGTACCCTACCCTTCAGGATTCCATGACTTCTGCATGCTCCCGTCCACCTCCTGCCGCTGGAGGCCAAGACCGAAGGATGCTCCTGGCTCGCTCAGCCCGAGGAAGGGAAGAGAGAAAAAAGCAGGAGAGGAGGGAGGAACAAGAACACTTTGCCTTTGGCTCAAGTGAGATTGAAGCAGAACTTGTGTCCCACTGGCCCTCCTGCCTTCTCCTTGGGGCAAGATGTAGAAGTGGGGAGGGGCATGCAGACCCCCTGTTGGGGTAGACTGCCTCTGCACAGCTGGGCAGTCCTCCCAGAGGCCACAAGAGGTGCTTGCGTTGAAAAGGGCACCTTTGCCCACCAAACTCTCACCCCATGTGCATATTGAAGCCCTGTTCCGGGGGACCTGTTGACTTTATTATGTAGCCATTCCTAGGTAAGCCCTTCCTTGTCACCCTTGGAATTTTGCAGCTGCCTTGCAGCTGGGCTTCCGTGCTCTTCTGCTTCTCAAGCGCTCTCTCTCACCCTTCCCCTCAAGTCCCACGAGTCTGAGATCCCTCTTGCTATAGAGCCATGGAGCCCTCATTCTTACAGCTCATGCCACCTTGGACCACTATTGTGTCCCCCCTCTCCTGTCACCTGGCTCCGCCCTCCTCAGCCTTCAGGTCTCAGCTGCGGTGTCACAGTGTCACATCCTCAGTGAGGCCTTCCCTGGTCCTCCCCTGCCCCCAGCTTCCATCACATGTCTCTTTTATAACCCTGTGAGGCTCTGCCTGCTTCTTCTATATTACTTGTTCAGATGTCTGCCTTTCTCTCCCTTCTCTAAGACCCACTTAGACAGAAATCCTCTCTGTTTTGCCTGGTGTGTTCTAAGTACTCAGTTCCCTGCCTGACACGTACTGCAAACTCAATACGTAATTTTTTAATGAACAAGAGTGTGTTTTGGAAATGGATGAACTTCTTTCTATATTCACGCTTGAGACAAAGAGTCATTCATTTGTCAGGTCAAGAACCATTGATTGATGGCCTGTTATGTGCCAGCCACTGGGGGAACAAATATGAATAAGGCGTTTTCCCTACTTCTGCCAGTGGTTTCTGAGTGGACTTGGCTACCACCCCACCTGGAGTAATTGGAAGTGTGTGGAGGTGCTTTTTGTTGTTGATGTCATAATGACTGGGGACACTACTGGCGTGTAGTGAGCAGAGCCCAAGGTCACTAAACATTTTCCAGTGTGTGGGGTACACTCCTGCACAAGGAGGGACCATCCGCCTCCACTCACCTGTAGGCACTCCTCAGAAAACTGACAGTCTGGGGACTTCCTTGGTGGTCCAGTCGTTAAGAATCCGCCTTCCAATGCAGGGGATGCAGGTTCGATCTCTGGTCGGGGAACTAAGATCCCACGTGACACAGGGCAACAAAGCCTGCGTGCCGCAACTACTGAGCCTGCGTGCCACAACTACTGAGCCTGCGTGCCGCAACTACTGAGCCTGCGTGCCACAACTACTGAGCCTGCGTGCCAAAACAAAATACCCCGCGTGCCGCCACTAAGACCCGACACAGCAAAATAAATAAATATTTTAAAAAATCAGTGAAAGCCTTCTTTGACTTACTGATTAATTGGCTATATGGAATTTACAATAAAGAGTATTGTATATTAAAGAAAAAAGTTGACAGTCTAGCAGTGAAAAGTGGACCAAAGGGGGCACCTTTGCCCCTTTTGAGGCGATGAGAGACTTCTGTAGCAACTCAAGGCCCACTGGAGGCATCAGCATTCCACCTTGGGGTTGATATAGGGGGAATTGTTTTTGTCATGTGCCAAAGAAAGCCTTCAGCCCTACTAAGCAGCCTGTGATTTAAAGGAAATGATAAGGCCAAAAATTAAAGTGCCAAAAGATATATAGCTTATGGTGAAAATGACTATTTCTTATTTTTATGATAAATATCCAAAAAAAAAAGGTAGGAAAAAAAAATGATAGGAAATGTCATTCCAGTTCCTTCTCGATGGGCTTTGAGTCCATTACGGCTCTTGGTGAGTGTGTGAATACCATTATAGAGTGATTGTTGCATCTCCAGTCTGCCTTTTGGTAGAAAACATCAAGAGGGAAGAATGTTTCCCCACCAGTCCTCTGAGAGGAAGAGCAGGCTGTGGGGTTGAACTAGACCAAGGTTCCTCAGTCTCCACACCACTGACATTTGGGGCAGGAGAGTTCTTTGTCGTGGAGGCTGCCCTGGGCACTGTAGGATGTTTACCAGCATCCCTCTACCCACTAGACGCCACTAGCATCCCCGAGGTGTGACAACCAAAAATGCATTTGTAGGCAGGGTTGCAAAATTGCCCCTGATTGAGAGCCACCGAACCAGACCTTGTTTTCGTCCCCCTCAAGCCCTGTGTCAAACGTGGCCTGTCAGAATTTAGCCACACTGGCTCTTCAGCTATGGAGAAAGGAGAGTTTTAAAAATATCCACAGGCATTCGATGGACTCTGTCTTTTTGATGGGCAGAGGGGACCCCTGGAAGCCGCTGCGATAGAACTGCTTATCTCTTTCTAGAGACAGGGGTTAGCATTTTGTGCTGTCTTCTTAGCACTGTGCTCTTCTTCCTGCGGATTGCTCAGAGGAGAACCTACGGGAGCCTCGGGGATAATGACAATTTCTCTTTTACGTCTGCAGCAGAACTCCCAGGAGTATGAGCCATGCTGTCACCTGAAGCATCTTTTTAAGCCTCCAGAGAGAGCTGCAGGAAATTACAGTGTATTGCAGGGAACTCTGATGCTGTAGAGGAAAAAAAAAATCCTCTTCTTAAATTAAAAAAAAAAAAAGAAAAAGAAAAGGCAAGATAATTTTGAAGACAGCTTGATTTATCTCCCTTTCCACAGGAAATTTTAGACCAGCTTCAAGGGTGTGTGTCTGGGATCTGGTTTGTGCCACGTGGCTTGTCCATTTTCAGAAAGATGCCGCAATTGGGTGGCTCTTTTCTCCACTGCTCCACGCCTGGGTTCAGTTGCCACCCACTGTCGGCCCCTGGTGTGAAGAACTTACTTTTCCTTCCCTCTAAAAGCTATCTCTGCCTAGAGCTTTGAACTTCTCCTGCTGCAGGAGAAGAAAGCTGTTTGGATAAGAAGAAGCGTCCATGTTTATATTGGTGGGAAGAAAATGTCTTTTCTTATCTTGCATCTAGCTTGGAGCATCTCCTGCTTCTCCGGGTCCTCAAGAAAGGCTGGCTGTGTGATGGAGAAGAGCTAGCTCCAAAGAATTTTTTGGGGAACTTGAAGAAAGTGAAAGAACTGCTCCTTCAAAAACAAGTCAACTTTAACCTCCAACACACAGAAAGGGATAGGAAAACAGATGTAGATAATTAGTTGAAATTTTTTTTAAAACACATTTTATGAATACTGTTTTACCTAGGTACCAAAAAAAATGAAACAATTCCTGATTTTGGTGGTGGTGATCATTGTTTTCTTTGGGCGCTCACTTTTTGCCAGCCATATACTAAACAATTTATACAGCATATTTTACTTAATCTTTCCCCAGTTGCTATGTAGTAGATTCTGATATTATCCCTGTTTTATAGATGAGTACACTGAGGCTTTGTGGCTTTAAGGAGCTTTTACAAAGTGCCACAGGTCTTTTTTAAAAAAAAAATAAGTAAATGTATTTATTTATTTATTTATTTTAAGGAGCAGGGAGTTAAGTCTCTTAGGACACTTAGCACCTAATGCCCATGCCCTGCAATAGCGCTTCTCCATCTTTAGAGTCAGAATCCCCCAGAAGCCAAGTGAAACCTCAGATCCCTGACCGCACCCTGATTCTGGAGGGGGCCCAAGAACTTGTATCTCTAACAAGTTCCCAGGTGATGTTGATGCTGCCAGTTCAGGGACTACACTTTGAGGACCCCTGTTCTGCCACATCCAATTTTTCTAGAAAATAGTGTAAGCACTGACTTTGAAAACCTTGAATGCAAACCACTGAAGTTGGAATTGACCACTGACATTAGGCCTATGCACAGATAATAGCCATGGTGTTTCTAGAGCATCTCTTGTGAGAGAATAGTGTCATGAGACGGAGATAAATGACCTGTCGTAGGTTTTATTCGGTATTCCCTTGGCTGCCGATTTCCGAGAACACGGTCTCACTGCATCATTAAAAAGAATAGTAAATGTACCACCATCATCCACTCATACTCGTAAGCCAGTTTTGAAGTTCGGTAGTTTTCCATTAGGATGACATTTTATTTTCAAAGTGTACTTGGTTCATTGTCTTTTGACTCAGTGGGACCTAGTATTTTCTGATTCTGTGTAAACACTGTGACCATTATCTTGGAAAATATCAGAGTGCTAATACTAAGTAACACATGGAGCAGATTTACTGTGAAGAAAGGTTTGCAAATCTTGGATCGGGTCTTTTGTCCTATTAACTAATTCAACAAAAAAACTCTTAGGCAATTTCATTAGTAATAAAAGAAGTAAAAAGTAAGAAAAGAAACATCTTTTAAGAGTTTCCCAATTATGGTCACTTTGAAAACAGTAGGCGCTTTGAGGACAGATTTTTGTGTTCTCTTTTCACCGGGTGACTTTCACCTGAATTAAGATTCCAAAGGCACATTTGAAACCTGAAATAAAGCTGATTTACTTGTCGATAATCTCTTCTGAAGCCTTCTGAGCTAGTTCGGGAGAAAAGCTTTGGCACTTTTACCTTTCTGCCACTTAATAGCACAGATAACAGCCTAGGTGTGAAACTGCCAGTAAAATACAGATGATTGTCCTACAGATGGATTCAGGAAAAAACAACATCCTGAAATTTGCTGCAGTACTTTTGCTGTGAGCAATGTTTTACAATTATTTGGGACCGAAATCTACACATATTCCAAAGGAAAATAGAGCCTGGTGGCATGTGGGACTCCTTGGGCTCTGTTTTGCACATGCCTTTGGCAATATCAGTTCCTGGGGGAGAACTTTAAAAAAACAAAACATTAATTATTTGGTGACTGTGAGTGGTGGAACACCTTCCTTTGGTTTTGAGTCGAGAATAAACTATCTGTGCAGGTTTGTGCTAGCAGCTGCTGCTACACATGTCCAGAAGCTGAATTTTCCAGAACCGAACCAAGGAATCTCTTGTGAGCTTCTGTTTCCCAGCAGATACTAACTGGAAGCTATTTGCCAGAGACCAAGAACGCTCTTTGTGTTTCTCATGAACTGACTGCTGCGTTGGAATTAGCACAGTGTGCGGGGTGTGCGATCCTGCTTTCCGGCTGGCAACAGTAGGCAGGTTGTCATTTTCTCTGAGACCCTCAAGTTAGGAGCGAAGGCAGGTTCTGCAGTCACGCACACGCTATTGCTCAGAGACTGTTATCTTCACCTCTTGGTGAAGCACAAGGAAACACTCAGGGCTGTTCCCCCGAGTGGGGTCCAAAGGGCTGCTTCGGAGGATTTTTTTTTTTCCTCCTGTATCTGTGGCTGCCCAGAGATATTTATCATGTGAACAGAGGCCAAGCAAAGACCCTGTAGTGTAAAGTAAGGTGCTTCCCAAAGCGGATTCGGAGATTGGGGCTGGTGTGTGTGTGTGCGCGCGCGCGTGTGTGGTGTGTGCAGGACGTGCAAGCCCAGTGCGCTGAAATGCAGCGCTCTCGTCTGCCTGCAAAGAGTTGCTCCACTCCCCCCGCTGCCCAGCGCACTCGGGGAGCGCCAGGGGGAGTCCTCGCCGGCCCGGGCTTCCAGCGACCCGGGAGCGCCGAGGGCTCGCCTGGCGGAGCTTAGCGCAGCTCGCTCGGCGCCGCCAGCGAGAGGGCGGGGTGGACACTGGGCTTCTGTGTGCCCGCCGCAGCCGTTGGTTGGCGGGCGCCCAATCTCGGGGCATGCCGCCGGAGCCAGGCCAGCACGCACCGTGAAAGACCAGTTTGGGGGAAGGCTTGACCCCCGGCGGTCCACAGAAGCCGGCGTCGGGAGCCCAGGCGGTGGGGCCGCTGCGATCGGGCTCGCAGCGCTGCAGCTGCGGGAGCCGCCGGCACCCCACCCCCTGCCTGGGTTCAGAGGGACTGAGGAGGCATGGCCTCGGTGTTCATGTGCGGAGTGGAGGACCTGCTCTTCAGCGGCAGCCGCTTCGTGTGGAACTTGACCGTGTCCACGCTGCGGAGATGGTACACAGAGAGGCTGCGGGCTTGCCACCAGGTGCTGCGGACGTGGTGCGGACTGCGGGACGTGTACCAGGTGAGCCGGGGACCGCGGCGCCTGAGGGCCCTAGCGGGATGCCTGGCGCTCGTGGGAAGCCGGTTGGTTCCACCTGTATGATTTCATTGTCCCTCTCCTTCCACCGCTCTCTTTTTCAACTCCTATCGGGCTGCTCGCCTCTTGGGTCAAAAGCTCAGCAGCTGTGGGTAACCGTTGCCTGACAGAGCTTGTGAATTTTCCCCATCGGGCATGGGGGCACTTGTGAATTAGTCCCTGGCTTTGCAGACATCTATTAGCGAGTGATGGTGTATCTTAGCAGCAGAGCGTCTGCAGGGAGCAACTCTTGACATTCACATGATTCCTTCTTTTTCATTTCATTGGGGTGAAGGTAGGCATTTCACGGAGCAAGGATTTCACACCAGTTTATGGTCAGAAGGGTCTGAATGGATTTGCATTCTTCCCTTTGATTTTATTTCAGCTTTCCTTCGGGCAGCCCCAACTTGCAAGGCAGAGCCAGGAAAAGCTGATTGTGTCTACTTGGCTTTTGGAAGGAAGGACAGCAAATTGTGAACACTTTGCAGGAGGATGACGGGCTGGGGAAGGGAGGGGTGGCCTGGCTGAGCGTTGGAATGCTTACGTTTGGATTTACTCCCTGTGGTATAACACAGCCTCTTTATTTCTCTGCTAGGTCCCATCCTGCAGGCAAAAAATGCAGCAACTTTGCTCAGTCTCTCTGGGGCTACAGCTTCCCTTCATATTTTTTAAACAGTCGTTTGTGGATTTAAAGGTCCTGTGCTTTGGTTGTTAATATTTTTCAGGTTTAAAAAATAATCTACATTGCCTTTAGGAAGATTACACCCGGTGTTTACTATAGAATATAGTGGCACGTTTTCTTTCCTGTGATGTAGAATTAGCTTTGTTGCAGTTCTTGGATTCTCCCTACTCTGACCACATTCTCCATATGGCTATGATTCATATCGCATTGTATTGAGTCCTATATGTGATCAAGCTTCTGGAGTTGATAAGCCATTGTCTTCCATCAATCAGGCAAAATTAAAAGACCGGCACCTGCGGTTAAACTGTGGGCATTTAAAAAATCAGCGTCCCCTTGTCATCCCTGACATCCGTATCATCCTTGTTAAAATGTGAGGAACATTATACTTTGTGCTTTCCCGACTCCTGCTTTGGATAACATGTCTGAGATGTCTTGCGTTTTGAAAGAATCCAAAAGCCAGGTGGAGAACCGGGGCAGCATGTGGTGGTTTGAGAGGATTATGGAGCTGTGGATATAGCCCATCTGGCCACATTACCCAGATCACCTAGCTTTTTGGAGCCAGAGGTGTGTCTGCCTCAGCCTTTTTCTTTTTTGGGAAATCATTGTTCAGTTTGGTCTGTAGGAGAAGTGGCCCTGATACACTTTTGTTTTCACTTTTTAACATTTGAGAAACTTTCAAAAGGAGAGCACAAGCACTGTGGCCAACCATTCAGCCTTCATGCCGCTCTCCCCAAAGGCTCAGGGGACTTATGGCTTACCTCTTCTACTGGTAGTGACCAATTCAAAAATGACGCTTCCAGAAACCTGAGACCCCACGAGATCTTTACAAGGTTGATCAATAATTATTTTTAAGCAGAACAGCAACTTGAAGGACTAACCTACTGAACGACAGGTTTTCTCTTCCGTAAAATGGATAGTGGCTGAGCCAGTACTCTCTCATAATGATAAGAGGGAACATCTAAAACAACCATGGCCATTTTATGAGTATTGAGTCTTAAGCAGAAAATGATCTCCAAGGTTTGTGTCTTTGGAGAAAACTTGAAAATATTTTAAAACTTGAGAGAACTCTAGATTTTTAAATTGTACAACATAGTTGTTAGCAAAGAAATACCGTTTCCTTTAATGCCTTTCAAATTTCAACAAGAAGGTACTAACGTAAATTGTATAGAACAGAATGGCAGTAAAATAAAGTGGTTAATACCTTATACTCCAAGTTAAATAGACAGAGGATAGGATAAATCCTACCTCTGCCTGTGTATGATCATGGATGAGTTACTTAATTTTACTGTGCTTTAGTTTCATTGTTTATAAAATGAGAAATACAATAGTACTAACCACAGAGGTTGATATTAAAATTAATTGACAGTACCAAGAGCTTAGGAAACATTCAGTAAATGTTATCTGCTCTATCAGTTGGGGTATTTTTATTGTAATAGGAAAATGAACTCAAATTAACCTACAGAATAAAAAGTAGGGACTTTGGATGCAACTGAAAAATCTAGCAGTAGGATCAGGGCACTATAGTTGTTCCCCATGATTCTGTCAATCCTGTCTTGTTCATGTATCTTCAGCTGGTTTCTTTCCTCATGATAGCAGACAGCTAAAGCAGTTCTGGGGCTTAGACCCATGTATCAACCCATATAGAAAGAAAGAGAATGTTTCAAAGGCACCAACTCTCAAAAAAAATTCCCCGGTTTGCCCTCTGATGGGTCAGTTTAGGGTATGTGCCCACCGGCAATGCCATGCACTGATTGGCACAGGGAATGGGATTGTAATTCATGCATTCTCAAAGGGAATGATATGGCCCCCAACAGGCAAAAATCATTTCGTAAGGATGGGAGGGGGGGCAAAAAAAAATCTTAGTCTTTATGTACAAAGCACAGGTATACATAAACAGATCTACAGTGTACTTATGGCGTTAGAATTTTGGGGGGAGTGAGGTGGCTAGCAAACAAAAAAATATCTTCAGAGGCTCCTTAAGGGAGTGATAACGAATACAAAGGTTGAGAGACCCTGAATTACATTGATTGGCTTAGGCCAGTGCAGACCCATTTCTGAAGCCGGCAGTGAGGTTGGCCCCGCCCAGACCACATGGCTGCCAGGCAATGGGGGGAGGGATGCAGTGTCCACTGTATCTGCATTATTAGAATCTCAGATAATGAGATTCTTATGCTGTTTAAATAAAATGATTATTTTTCAAGATAAGTACAAAGATTGATGCACAAATACATTTGTAAGTATTTTGCAACAGTAATTTATTTGAGTTAGGGGGTTAGGGGGCCCATCATTAGAATACCAGCATTGCTATCCCATAATTATGAATTCTAAAACAGAGAGGAATGTTCCATTATACTGCTCAAGTTTCTGGCATGTGAATTGGAAACACCACAGGGTTACATATTTTATTGAACCCAATTTTTTATCATCTTGATGATAAAAAGGTGTCAATTTCTTGCTTCTAGTCTGAATAGTCTTGTTTGTAAAAAAAAAACCCAGGATTCAATCACTCTAGAGAGAAAGGGTGGGGTGGGAGATATCCATTACACGAAATACCTGACAGTCCCCGGGGGTGTTTTGTTTATTCATATACTATAAGTGAAATAAGATCTCTGCCTATTCATAAGGAACTTGACAACCACATTATTGCCTCGCCAGCACGGCCGGGAAGACATAAGTTCTTTGGAATTGAACACTTCCTCCATTTCTAGATATTGGAGAGGCAAGAGACTTAATTTGCCAGAAACCATGAATAATTAAGATACTAGCTATAAGGCATTTCTGTAGTCATGTGACTAAATAAAAAGCAGACTGAGGCTGCCCTGAGGCTGCCTTCTAACAAAGACTCACTTGATGAGTGAAGGTTTGAATGTGGTTGGAGTAGCAGACATGGGACATTCACCTTCCACTTAGGGCTGAATATTAAAAGCTGATATATCTCTCCTGCTTTTATCTTGCCCGATGGGTTGCGTTATCACAATTAAATAGATTTAACAAACAGTTGAGGTGGAAAATGATGGAAGAATGTTGTTGAAAAAGGATCAACACCCTTTGCTTTCTATCAAGTGTGACACGGTCGAATGAAGCCCTCAGTTTGTTACTTGGAATTAAGTTTTCCCTTCATCGCCAACGTCTCAAAGGTAGAATTTCTTGCAAACCCTGAATGGAGTAATCGCCCCCAGTAGGGGCAACTTGAACAGAATCTAGGGTACTTAAGGGACCATAAGAGGCTGGGTCAGTTCCACTGCACAGGTAGCTGGCAGTGAGGGGTGGCATGCCGGGCAGATCACAGCAGAGGCTGTTTGCTCAAAATTGAGCAAATCTGACCTTGAGCAAATTGCTTTTTCTCTCTGAACCCCATTCCCTCCTGGGTAAGAGGGGAGAACTGTAGTCCTGGCATTATGGGTAGTGTAAAAAATTCATGAGATTGTGTGTATAATACTGAGTGCTCTGCGTGGCACAAGCGAGTACTCAGTAAATGTTAGCTCTTGGATATGCAAAGGGCTTAACACCAGACCCATAGAAGGTACTCGATAAAGGGTAGCTTAGGGTTTTACTGTTGTTTTTATAAGTGAGACTAGTTCTGTGGAAACTGAATTTCCATCTTTGCACGCAAAGATGTTCCGTGAGAGAGACTGTGGAATCTCCCACAGCAGTGGATGTAGGGTGGACCTTGGGTATCTGAGCTTGTGTTCTACGCAGTAAACCCACAATTTT
Organism: Tursiops truncatus; assembly: GCF_011762595.2. Classification (NCBI taxonomy): domain Eukaryota; kingdom Metazoa; phylum Chordata; class Mammalia; order Artiodactyla; family Delphinidae; genus Tursiops; species Tursiops truncatus. The sequence goes on along the minus strand of NC_047043.1, from coordinate 81,932,314 downwards.
TTTAAGGCCCATACAAAAAATCTAGGAGGTCACAGGAGCTAGCAGTAGGGTCTCTAAGGAGATAATCTCTTTATATTCCAAGACTCTGATGATTCATAAATTGGTAACACCTGAACTTTTCATCCCACTGCATTGGTTATGAAAGACCAAGTCCCCCAAATGGCAATCCTTTATTGAGCCTTCAGTGACCTGTGTACATTTCAAACCGTATATCCTTTGCTTGCCCCCGCCCTCCACTCTCCACAGCCTCCTGAATTATACAGACTAGAAGGGAGGCTGACAAGTTATTGGGTTGGCCATAAAGTTTGTTTGGGTTTTTCGGCCAACCCAATACAATGCACAGGAGAAAACTGGCCTACCTCCTGGTTTTGTAAATAAAGTTTTATTGGCATGCAGCCCTGCTCATTCATTTACACGTTGTCCATGGCTGCTTTCAAACTACAATGGCAGAATTGAGTAGTTGTCACTCAGCTACTTAGAGTTGAATAGTTGATACAAAGACTGTATTGGCCACACAGCCGAAAATATTTACTATCGGGCTCTTTACAGAGAAAGTTTGCCAATCTCCAGACTAGACAAAAACAATATGTTGGGCAGAGAATGCTAGAAGAAGGAAAGTTTAGAATTCAGTCATGGAAAAATAGAACTTGAAGGAATATGGAAGAATTTTCTCTTAAAAAACCCAGTCACTAGGAAATTAATAAACAAATATTCAGGATCAGTGTTCAGTTTACCTTTACTAGGTCCTGCATTGTAGAACATGATTGGAGTTATAGATCAATTGATTCATTTGTCCGTTTATTCATACATAAAATAATTATCAGGTGCTTACCGTGTCCCAGTTGTTATGCCAAGGTGTTAGCAACACAAAGTCAAATAGATTATTTCCTGCCCTCAAGGAATCTGTTGTCAAGTAGGGAGACAGTTAAGAAAATAACCTCTGTGCAAGGGCTTTACCTGGGTCGTCTAGGTGCACAGTGAAGGGAGTTTCCGTCAGACAGGAGTGAAGCAAAAGGGGAGGGCGTGGAAGCCAAGGAAGCTTCCTACAGGGGTGATTCTCAGGCAGAAGTCGGAAGGACAAGTAAGAGTTAGATAGACTAAGAAAGGCAGACGTGCATTTCAGGCATGAGGAAACAAGGCTCTGGTCGGTGGGGGTGCGTGTTATAAAGAGTTTTTTAAGGCTGATGAGGAAAGAAAGAGACAGACGGAGTCAAAGTCATAGACAGACAGGCAGATTTATTTATTTTTTTTTTGCGGTACGTGGGCCCCTCACTGTTGTGGCCTCTCCCGTCGTGGAGCACAGGCTCCGGACGCGCAAGCTCAGCGGCCATGGCTCACGGGCCCAGCTGCTCTGCGGCATGTGGGATCTTCCCGGACCGGGGCACGAACCCGTGTCCCCTGCTTCGGCAGGTGGACTCCCAACCACTGCGCCACCAGGAAAGCCCAGACAGGCAGATTTTAATTGAGAATAACATTCAACTTGAATGATCTTTTATTTTAAGATTAGGATTTGATGTTTTTCTTCAGAACTTTGGGGGTGGGGGACAGGTTAAGTTAGAACTGTCCCTGGTAATGGTGAGGCTGATAGATTTGGAAGAGGGTGGCATAGTGGAGGCAGGACAGGGGAGGAAGTTAGGAGGCCTGTGGTGATGTCAGTGTGTTACTCAGGATAGGATAGATTTTACTGCGGCAGCAAACAGCCCCAGGATCCTAACGGGTTAAAGAAATAAAGGTTTATTTTTGGTTTACACTACCTGTCCATTCACAGGTTGGCTGGAAGCTCTGCTCATCACTGTCACTCAGGCTCACAGAATGTTCCGGAACATTGCCAGTTGCCATGATAGAGAGTGAAGAGCTTTTCAGGGCTTTGCATTGGCAATGCAATGCTTGGCCTCTAAGTAGCTCACGTCACTTGTCTCAAGACATTGGTCAGAGCTGGTCATGTCACTCACTCAACCACAGGGGGCAGGAAAAGCAGTCCTTCCATGGAACAGCGTGAATGCTGGTGCAGATCTGGTTCCTTAGGAAGCAGACTCTGAAACAGAGATTAACAAGCAGGAAGTTTACTGGAGAGTGCTCTGAGGATCAACAGTGTAGAAGGGAATAGAAAGAAGTAGGACTGAGCAGAGGGAGAGATTGGGTGACAGTTCAGGCTCAACAAAGACCTCAGCTGACCTCACAGGTAGCCCTGAAGCTGAGAGTTGTCCCCAGTTGGAAGGAGAGGGCTGGATTTCTCCCCAACCTTCATCAAGCCTCATTAGAGATGGGCTGCCCTTGTATAAGCGGTGTGACCTTGAAGTAGGCAGCTCTCTTTAAGGAACAGCAGTTCCCAGAGGGGCTAAGAGCTCAGAAAAATCCAGACAGCTGATGCAATAAGTCTGGGCAGCTCATCACACTGCATCTTCTACAAATGTCTGCCCAACAGGTATTCACATCAAAGCCTGGACTGCAGCAGGGCCAGCGGGAAGGAAGTAGAGTAAGGATTGCATTGATGTGAAGGATGTAGGATCTAGGTTTAAAACATGGCCTGACAATCAGGGCGGTCTCCCAGCTAGATCCTACATTCTGTTGAAGGAGTTGGGCAACCACAGAGTCAGTTCATAGTAGCAACACATACAGAAAGAAGCAAAGACTTGGTTGATAAATGACATATGAGTCCACTTATCACTGAGGAAATTCATCTTCTACATTTTCAGGTAACCAAAGACTAGGATTTTATGGCAGGAAATTGGGATGCTCAGATACCGCAAAGTGAGAAAGAAAACTGTCTTAATGTTTGAGTCCATCACTTGGCATCAATAAATTTCTAAAAGACTGTATGATTTAAGATCAACAGATCAGTCTCAGGATCTCTAAAAAGCATTTTTGAACCTTTGTTGTACAGCTTGGAAAACACCAAGTTAAGGATAGACTCTCCTGCCTTGTCAAGTTGGTGTTTGTTTTCCTCCTTCTGTCTTTTCTTGGTGGAGCTGCAGCGTGAAATAACTTCCTGTTCGTCCCCTACTTACGTTTGTTCTGAATGTTATATTTGTGATGTCCAATTTGGTTGTTATGGAAAAGTGTGAATGATCAAATGGGATAAAAAATTGAAATTAATATCCATAAGTAATTACATACGTGTGTGTATATGTACATACAGAAAAGATAAAAATTCTAGCATCCTTGAAATAAAGTTTTGCCATGAAAGAGCTGGTAACTATGGTAAATGAAACAGTACCGTTTTCCCCTAATGTCCTGATCATTTTTAGTTTCTTGAATTTTGTGTTTGGGCAAAGCGCATTGCTTAAATAACTATTTTCTCCTTAACTAGGGCTTTTATACAGTCTTAGTGTCTTGACTTGACTAATAGCTGCTAATTATTAAGTAACTGCTTTGTGCTGTGCCTTGTGCTTGGCACTTTACATGTATTATATTTTTTTAAGAAAGATATCATTTGGGGAAGATTTCAATATACAAAAACATAAAGGATAATATAGGTAAAAACCCATGCACCCACCACTCAGTTTTAAGGCATCTCAACATTTTGCCATGTTTGCTCCAGATACTTTTTTTGTAATATAATAAAATTTTACAGAATCAGTTGAAACCACCTTTATACCTTTCCTTTCTCCCTAAAAATAGTCTTGTTCTGAAATTCGTGTTTTTCATTCCCAGGCATATTTTCATCATTTTGCCACATGTGTTTGTATCTATAAACAATATATATTATTTTCCTGTCTGTAAAATTTATTTAAGGATGTGTCATTCTGCTACCTTATTTTTCTCTCAATAGGCTTTTGGAATTTATCTCTAAAGTCATTTTAACCCTCATATTCCATTGCATTAAACATACCAATCTCTTGTTGATGGGCATTTAGGTTGCTTACAAATTTTCAGTGTCCCAAGATACTACACTGAAATTTTTGTATTGTCTCTTTGTGCTTGTGAGCAAGAGCTTCTCTAGGGCAGCGGTCCCCAACCTTTCTGGCACCAGGGACCGGTTTCATGGAGACAATTTTTCCATGGACCGGGGCAGGGTGGATCGTTTCGGGATGACTCAAGCCCATTACATTTATTGTGCACTTTATTTCTATTACTATTACATTGTAATATATAATGAAATAATTATACAACTCACCGTAATGCAGAATCAGTGGGAGCCCTGAGCTTGTGTTCACTCACCACTCACTGATAGGGTTTTGATATGAGTCTGCAAGCAATTGATTTATTACGGTCTCTGCGCAGTCAAACCTCTCTGCTAATGATAACCTGTATTTGCAGCCGCTCCCCAGCGCTAGCATCACTGCCTCAGCTCCACCTCAGATCATCAGGCATTAGATTCTCATAAGGAGTATGCAACCTACATCCCTGGCATGCGCAGTTCGCAGTAGGGTTCACGGTCCTACGAGAATCTAATGCCTATGCTGATCTGACAGGAGGCGGAGCTCAGGTGGTAACGCGAGCGATGGGGAGCAGCTGTAAATACAGATGAAGCTTTGCTTGCTCACCCGCCACTCACCTCCTGCTGTGCGGCCCGGTTCCTAACAGGCCACGGACTGGTAGCAGTCCCGGGGGTTGAGGACCCCTGCTCTAGGGTATATACGAAAAGGGAGACTTGCTAGGTTTTTAGCTTTATTAGATGTTGTGCCTTATTTCTGTCCTTATAATAACACTTCAAAATGATATCATAAATCCCACTTTATTGGTTTTATATACTTATTAGCTAATAAAACATGATGCTGGAATTTGAACAGAGCTCTAGCTGACTCCAGTGCTTAGCCTCTTGCCACTGACTTGCTGCTTTATTTATTAGAGAGATACATAAAGATAGTATCTCATTTATTTACTTATTTGCTCAATCAACATTGGGTGAAAACATAGCTGAGTGCTTAAAAATGAAGTCTATAAACTTCCTGAATTCAAATCCTAACTCACCTTTCGTTAGCCATGTGAGTTCTCTGAGATTTTTCTCATTAAATTTTTTTTGCCATAAAATAGTTAATTATGGACCTCCCTTAAAGAGTTATGCTTCTGGGATTGTTATAAAAATCAAGTGCACTAATATTTAAAAGCACTGAAAACAGTGTTAGATATATGTGTGGATGCTTGGATGGATGGGTGGATGGACAAAGGTGTGGATGGATGGACAGATGGGCAGATGATTGGATGGATAGATTAATGGGTGGATTGATGGTTGGATGGATGGATGAATCCCTCATGAATAATTATCTTCATCTGTGCAGTGCTCTACCACTTACGCATATGCATAACCTTTGGAGCTTCTAAAATCTGCAGAAGCCTTGTCTCCTCCTTCCTCCCCTCCCCTCTGGATTAAGAACTATAGTCTAATGTAGCAAGCAGGAAAGGGGCCCACTGACCACGGCACAGAGACGTTGCGCTCACATGGTTTCATGGCACAGCATTTTATCAGGAGACCCTGGCATGCTAATGCTGTTGTCTTTTTGGTTTATTCTACGAAAGCAAAGATTCTCACAACTGTTTAGTTGTTTTATTTCTGTCTCTCCAACAGAAAGCCATTAAACTTTCTCCCTCTCTACCCTGAGCCCCACTCCTTAAGAGCCCTAGACTCTCATGCATAAAGGCCCTGGGTCCCCACTGACTGCTGTCTTTCTCATCTGTATAAGCTTTCTTCTGATATGACTCTTGAATTTGCAACGGCCAAGGAGACCCTGTTATTATAGGCATCGTGCTACCCTTGGGTAGTGTAGCCAGCAAATATTTTTACAGGAATTAGTCAGTCTCATTAAACTTTGATTAGATGCTTATTAGCTAAGAAAGAAAAGAGCCTTGACAAAATAGGGCAATAGAATGGGCTTTAGTCAGTTGGACCTGGGTAACAAATCAAGGCTTCATCACTTACCAGCTGTGTGACCTTGAGCCACGCTACTTAATTGCTCTGAGCTTGTTTCTTATACGAAAGATAAAATAAGATCTACATTTTAAGTTTGGTGTAAAAGTTAGAAATGACATGGATTGAGAAAAGGTAAACATTTGGATCCCTTCACAGAGTTGATCCTAAGCCTAAAGTTGTCATGCTAGTTGTGATAAGTGCAAACTGTGACCAGGAATTAAGCCCAAACACCCACATTTACTAGCTGTGTGACGTGGGCAAGTTACATGATCTCTTGATGCCTCCTTTTCTCACATATGTGATGGGGATGGTAATAGTGCCTGCCGCTCAGGGTTGTTGAGAGGACAACACAAGATCATGTAATAAAGGTCTCGCTAGGGTGCCTGGCTCACAGTCAGCAGTTAAGAAGTGTCATTTCTACTTAATGAACATTTTCTATGTTGTCAAACAGTGCGAAGCATTTTTTTTGGCCGTGCTGCACGGCTTGCGGGATCTTAGTTCCCTGACCAGGGATTGAACCCGGCCCCTTAGCAGTGAAAGCGCTGCATCCTAACCACTGAATTCCCTATTCCCTAAGCATTTCATTTTCACCATTTCACTTAGTTCTCCTAACAACGACATGAAATAGGTACTATGAAACCCATGTGGCAGATGTGGAAATTGTTTAGCGCTGTCAAGTCACTTAGCCGAGTGCAAAGAGGGGGAGCTCAGATCTGTGTAAATCCAAGTTCCATTCCCTCAGCCGTTGCATGGAATGGGCTTAGTCTGCAAACCATTCAGCCTCTTCCTTGTCTACATTTGCCTTCATGGAGTCCTTCCTAGGACTTTCCCAGTCTCTAATCTCTGCCTCTACCAAAACCTGTAGCCAGAGCAGGTATTAATAAACTCACTGAGACTGAATAACTAGAGCAGGTATTAATAAACTCATTGAGACTGAATAACTAGTGCCATTTTCCCTCTATAGTCTATTCCCAACCCAGCCTCCAGAGCGATTTTGTTAAAAATAAGTCAGATCGTGTCATTGTCCCGTTCAGAACCCTCTAATGACTTCCCAACTCAGAAAAAGCCAGTCTCACCGAACCTACAAGACCCTGTGTAATTGGCATCCCCTTCTCTGCGTTCCTCCACCACCTACCCACAGCAAACATGCTCAACTTCTGATCTTTTTTTTTTGCGGTATGCGGGCCTCTCACTGCTGTGGCCTATCCCGTTGCAGAACACAGGCTCCGGACGCACAGGCTCAGCGGCCATGGCTCACGGGCCCAGCCGCTCTGCGGCATGTGGGATCTTCCCGGACCGGGGCTCGAACCCGTGTCCCCTGCATCGGCAGGCGGACTCTCAACCACTGAGCCACCAGGGAAGCCCTCTGGTCTTTTTATTACTAATAGTATTAGTATTAGCATTATATTCACTGTATTTATTTATTTGGTTACTGTGGTGCAGTTGACATGTAACATTATATTGGTTTCAAATGTATAGCATAATGATTCGATATTTGTATATATTGTGCAATGATCACAACATGTCTAGTTAACATCCATCACCTCACGTCGTTACAAATATTCTTTTCTTGTGATGAGAGCTTTTAAGATGTACTCTCTTAGCAACTTTCAAATATACAATACAGTATTATTAACTATAGTTGCCATGTGCTACATTACATCCCCGTGACTTATTTATTTTATAACAGGAAGTTTGTACCTTTTGATCGCCTTCACCCATTTCTCCCACCCTCCAACCCCACCCTGGCAACCACTAATCTGTTCTTGTGTCTGTGAGCTGCGTCAACCTCTGGTCTCAACTTCCAACTTTCTTTTTCTCTCTAAGTGTCCTCCAGCAGCGCTGACCTCTTTGCTGTTCCTTCAACCCCGCCAAGCACATTCCAAGCTCAGAGCCTTTGCCCTTGGCGTTTTCTCTGCCTATAACTTTGTCACCCAGAGGTTCCTGTGGCGTGCTTCCCCCCCTCACTGCCTGCAGGTCCTTCTTCAGATACCATCCAAACAGAGAGGCCACCCCTGACTGCTCTCGTATCCTGCTTTATTCTTCGCTGTAACCCCGTCACCACCTGACGTTAGGAATTTATTTGCTTATGTGCTTATTGTGTTTCCCCGACCAGAAGGTTAGCTGAAGGCATGCAGAAACTTTGCTTTGTTCACTGTGGTATCCTCAGTGCCGGAACCTAATACTCCTTTGGAAATAGTTCTTGACCAAATGAACAAAGGGATCTGCTTTACATTTTAAGACGCTCGCTCTAGCCACTGTGAAGGGACTGGTGCTTTGGAAGGGGTAAGAGCAGTTAGGCTGTTTCTCGTGACCAGTTGTGGGACGATGGGAGACCTGGGCTGGAGTGGTGGCCACATATGCTGTAGGAAGACACGAAGAATTTGGAGGAGGGGGAAGCAGCAGGAAGGAGACTGTGTCCAAGGAGAATGTTTACAGTCTATGTAGTTTTGGAAACATCCAGGACAAAGCCATGTGTGCTGAAGTGTATGTGTGTATTCTTTTTCATTAGGGAAAATAGCCACAAGCCAGTGTACGTTGACTGAGACTACATTCGTCTGTGTTCTCTGACAGCCATTTCATTAAGGAAGTAGCATTGCAGAGAGCAGAACAGATTATTTCCTCCAGTTCCTGTAAAACGGGCTCAGTCAGGGACCCCAGCTTCTGTGTACAGCCATCTGCAGGTCCCTGCCCGTGCCCAGCCCAGGGTGGGGAAGTTGGCAGTTTCTGTAGTTCTTGTTAGCTCTTACTGTCAAGTGATCACTGTTTCCTGTGCCCATCCCTGTGGTTAAGGTCTGGAAGGTGCCCTCTTTGGCCTGACTGATGCTGACAGACGTTTCAGACCTCTGGCTTTCTCTTCGTGGCACTCTGTGGATGTCGATTTTCATTCTGACCCTGTCTCAGGTCATTCCCATCCCCTGGAGCTAAGGATGGAAGGACCCTTTGGATTTGCCTGCATTCTTGGGGGAAAATATTTTTTTTCTCTCTGGTCTTCATTAGTGTTTAATTAAAAGCTTGCTTTCCCTAAGTCTTTGGCTGTGTCCAGGCTTTTTAAAATTCTGCAAGCACAGACAATATAAAGAGAGTTTGACCCTTTGAGTTACAAGAGCTGGTTATTGTGTCTAATTATCAACCTCAAATGATGACAGAATCAGAATCTTCTAGAACAAAAAGGAATACGAGGCATTTTTCAAATATTCCCTGAAGACAAAGTACATTTACTTTCAATAAATAGTCCAATGCCAGTTTTTCAGTGAAATTAATGTTTAAGTTTGAAACAGTTTGGTTCAGGATATGAAGAATCCTAAGCATCCGCTCATAGTATTTAGATTTTGGGGTTTTTTCCTTCCTTAAGATTTTTATATATTAATATTTCTAGGTATTGATGCCAGATATAGTTCTAGCCGAGCTCATAAGATTTTTGCTCTCAAATTCTTTTTGGAAATGAGATTTTTTTAGTGAATGTGTTTTTCCTTTAATAAACTTCAGAAGCCAACTCTGAGTTTCAAAAAAATTTTTTTTGAGATATCAGTGCCAGAGTCTGAACGGTGCCATTGATTCACCACCAAGTTGCATCAGTTTAATTTTTTTTTCAGGCTCAAACATTACATTAGGTTACAAATATAGCAAAAGTTTGCCACACCTTTATGCTGTATATTGTGTGTTATAAGTACATCAAATTTAATTATATCCTTTTCTTTTTTTCCTCCCTTTTTTTTTTTTTTGGTGTATTTTCTCTGAGCTAAATGGGTCACATTTAAATGTATAAATAAATTACATATAGACATATATATGTGTGTGCATATATATGTATATATGAGAATGTATAAATATGCATACATATATGTGCATGTGTGTCTATATATGTATGTGTATATATGTATATATCACTGTATCTGAAGTTTTTCCAGAAAATAATACGATTAGCCAAGATATTTACCAAACATCGCTTTTTTTCCCCAATCTTCAACATCACTTCTAAAGTTATATTATGACCCTGAAGTAATTAGCCAGTACCAATAATATGTTAGGTTCTGTAGTAGATTGTATTTTTCAGGTTACTATCAATTTTGATGAAGTTCAGCAAATGAAAGCTTGGTCAACAACTTCATCTGTTACCCTTAGTTTTAAAAAAGAAGAAAATAGAAAACCAGAGACCTGGTCATGTGTAGAAGCTCCTGGTCACCTCCTGGCTCGGCTCAGCTCACTGGTCTGTGAAGTGGGGCCATGGCATGGGCTGTCACACTGGAGGGTACTGGGTGTTAAGTAGACAGCAGTAGAGCAAATTACTCAAAATGGAGCTCTTGCCCCCTCCTCTTCCCCAGCAACTACGTCCAAAAAGGAGGACGAGGCGGCTGGTTAAGGAATTGAGGGACCTGTGAGGAAAAAGATGGAGGGAGCAGCCTGGGAAACAGCTGCCTTCCTCAGCCCAAGCAGCTTCATTCATTATTTACAAATATTAATGCCATCGGTCTGTTTTTCTTTTTTTTCTTTTTTTTTTTTTTTTTGCCGTACGCGGGCCTCGCACTGTTGTGGCCTCTCCCGTTGTGGAGCACAGGCTCCAGATGCGCAGGCTCAGCGGCCATGGCTCACGGGCCCAGCCGCTCCGCAGCACGTGGGATCTTCCCGGACCGGGGCACGAACCGGCACCCCCTACATCGGCAGGCGGACTCTCAACCACTGCGCCACCAGGGAAGCCCGGTCTGTTTTAATGGAACTTGTAATGAGATGAACAGCTTTGTCTACTTTCTTTTGTGTGATTTGCACATAATCTTTGGGAGCTAAGGATGTTGGAGCCAGATGGATATGAACTCTAATCCTGTGTGCCTCATCCCTCACTGGTTGTGTGACCCAGCGCGCGATGCCTCATTCCTTTGAGCCTCGTTTTCTCAGCTATGAAATGGGAACATAATATTGCATCATACTGCTGCCAGGTTTAAGTGAAACGATGCCCTGTGACTTCTCAGAATGGTGTCTGGGACATGACAAGAATTCGATACACTGTAGTTTAAGGAAAAGGCCCTGGTTACTAAAATAGGCCAAAAAAGAAAAGGAAAAATCTTAGAAATGGGAGGCTCACTTCCTCTCGCGTCTACAGGAAGTTACGTAAAATAAGGATAAGAGAAGAGATGGACATTTTGAAGCAGAAGAATTAAATTATAACCTGGTAAATTGTTACAACCTTTCCGTAGGACAGTTTAGTTGTATCCAATCAAAATGTAAGATATGTGCCCTCGTTGACCAGACATTTCCATTTTCAGGAAGTCATCTTAAGGACACGATGGTATATGTGTAAGGATTTTCACAGCAGCATAATTTGAAATAGCAAGCCAGTGAAGACATGAATAAGAGAATGATTAATTAAATGATAGTGCCTCCAAAGCATGGGATTCTATGACATCAGTAGGAAAAGTGAAGTAGACCTATACATCACAGCCCCCCCAGAATTGTCATTGACCGATTTTGGGGTAAAAATAAACACTAAAGACAGAACAATATACAGGATGTGTGTGTGTATATATGTGTGTGTATGTCTATAGAGACAAAAAGGCACAAATAAATGCAAGAAGTGCGTGTATATGTTCCTGTACATGGGAGAACAGCATTGGAAATACATATACCAAGCCATTAATAATGTTTACCCCTGGGATATGTAAGTGGACAAAGAGAAAGGTTTCTACTTCTTTTACTTTAATAATTCTGAATTTAAATCGTTTATGGCAAGGATATACGTAACTTTTATAATTTTGTAAAACTTCCTATTCAAAACATTTGATCTGGGGCTTCCCTGGTGGTGCAGTGGTTAAGAATCTGCCTGCCAATGCAGGGGACACAGGTTCAAGCCCTGGTCCAGGAAGTTCCCACATGCCGCAGAGCAGCTAAGCCCATGCACCACAACTACTGAGCCTGCGTGCCACAACTCCTGAAGCCCACATGCCTAGAGCCCGTGCTCCGCAACAAGAGAAGCCACCACAATGAGAAGCCCGTGCACTGCAATGAAGAGTAGCCCTCACTCACCGCAACAAGAGAAAGCCCGGGCGCAGCAATGAAGACCCAATGTAGCCAAAAATAAATAAATAAATAAATTTATTTAAAACAAAAACATTTGATCCAGGCTGTTGTGTAGAGTATTTCTGGAGAACAGGGATCTGTCCAATGTAACCTTGTGTCCCAGCACCCGGCATGTAGCAGTGTCTCTCCACGTGTTTATCTAGTGTGTCTATTTAATAATGACCATTAGTTATTATTGATGTGATTACTATTAAATAAAAATATTTGTGTTCCTTGGAGAGCCATAGAGTTTTTTATCATTAAAATAACATAAGTCCATAAATTTAATTGTTATAGAAATGCATGGCTTAAAAGTGAGTCTTTTATCAACGGTATATATTCACCGAATACTTTCTAAACATATAGTGACTTACATATTACATTAATATAAATTTTTACGGAGGTGAAATCATTCTATACATCTTAGTTTGAAATGTATTTACTTACACATCTTAGATGGTGATCTATCTCTGTTTTTCATAACTGCTGTGTATTCAGTGGTATGAATGTATCAATTAATTTTGGTAATCCCCTATTAATAGACATTTAAGTTGTTTCCAAAATTTTACTAAGACAAATGTTACCATGAACATCCTCATATGCAAAACATTTGTGGGAGAATTTCTGTAAGATACATACCTCATTTGGAAGGAATTTGGATTTCCAAAAAGGTTGTACCAATTTCTGATGCCATTGAGTGAACAAGAATCCTTCTTTTCCATACCATGGCCAACAACTTTTGATTTATACCATGGTGCTAGCAAAAAATTTATATTTTATATCTGTTTTCATTTTATCTCCTTAGTTAGTGGAGCTGTCTGCTTTTCATAACCTTCTTAAGGGCCCTGATGCTTGGAACACTGGAACTGTACTTGCCTGAGAGCATCAGGAAAAGCATATTTTGCATTTCATCACAGTATAAATTAGTTTGCATGCTTTAGAGCACATTTTAGTCTCTTAGAAAATGTTTGTCCTCTCACAGTGATATGGAATTTCCTTGTATAGTTAAAGCAAGTTTATGTAGAGCATTGCTGGTTGAAATCCAAGTATCATAAAGATATATTTTCATATAGTCTCTCTGCCATGTACTAAAGTCTTAAGATTTACAAATAGCTCCGAATAGTTATTTCTTTTTTGCATTCATTATACTCTTTGGTTTCAAACTATGGTGTCCCCAAGTACTATTTAGTAGATTTCAAAAATCTTGTTTTATCTTGTCTGTAAACATTCTCAGCTTCATTTAGCTAAGCTTGAAAGTGATCACCAAGGCTTTATTATTTTTTTAAACAAGGGATAAAGCTTAGGGCAGGAGAACAGAAGATGCACCGTTTATTTTCTCTTTTTCACCTTTTCTCTTTTGAATGCCCGAGGACTTCAAGCTTATTTGGCCCTCTAAATCCATATTTATTAAGTTAAATGTAATTTAGCCAGAGTTGAATTGTTTCAGTGAGATTTCATAGCCACAAGCGACTATGAAACTGTCATTTGTCTCATTTCGGGAGGCACCAGAACTGATTACTTGGGAGATGATTGAAACTGCAAGTCCTGTTAATGTCATGGTTATTTGAGAGATTGCACCTTGAGGGTGAGGATGGGTTGACCTGCAGATTTGTTTGTGTATAGACTTTCACCAGGGCCAGCCTATCTTAGAGTTAAATTGGAGTTGCTACAGGAAACCCCTCAAAGGGCTTTTGTCATGTGTGGGCTGGCCAGCACTCACCACTGGCGTTCTGTTAGCTCCCCGACTCCCTTCTGGCGGTGCCCACCAGGCAGATGGCAAAAAGGCAGGTCCCCGTGCAGGCTTCCTACCGTGGCCACCAAGGGAGCCAGATCTTCCTGTCTGCCCCTGTTCATCTAGGGGGCAGGCTTGAGGTCTCAACCAGGCTTATGATACCTCTGTGCTCCTGCACTCCGAGTTTTGAGCTAGAGGAGGGAACGTTTGCAAGTAAGAACCATCAAAGCAGCAGAGGGGGCGGGACACAGACAAGACAGTCGTTGTATGACATGGTGTCAGCTGTGTCTGCTCCGTTATGGGTGGGTTCTCTTGTTTCCTGTTCATTTTCTAAGCCTGCTTCCAGGAGCCATTGTTTTCCTTCTTCCCTCCTGAGAGGCCTTATTTGGCTCAGGGATCAATATCACCTCCCATGTGACTTAGGAATATCCTGGTAGGTCTCTAAGCCAGGGCTTCCCAACATTTTTCATGTCGTAGCGTACATACGAGATGCTAGTACCTGTATGGTACACAGGGTAAATGTATATGAGGCCACTCAGAGCCTGAGGTGACCATTTGCAGGATCTTAGGCTGTCTTGAGGGCTGAGAGGACCAATAGTTCAGGATACTCTATTGCCTGTTACATCCACACGTTGGTTGTGAAGCTGAGGTCAAAGTTAATCATGTGGTCTTATTCCTCTTGCCAGTGATTGGTTTAGGGTAAACATATGACCTAGCTCTGGCCAATGGGGTGCAACTTGCTGATGCATTTCTTTTTTTTTTAAATTTATTTTTGGCTGCATTGGGTCTTCGTTGCTGCACGCGGGCTTTCTCTAGTTGCAATGAGCGGGAGCTACTCTTCGTTGCTGTGTGTGGGTTTCTCATTGTGGTGGCTTCTCTTGTTGTGGAGCACGGGCTCTAGGTGCGTGGGCTTCAGTAGTAGTGGCACAGGGGCTTAGTTGCTCTGCGGCATGTGGGATCTTCCTGGACCAGGGCTTGAACCCGTGTCACCTGCATTGACAGGTGGATTCTTAACCACTGTGCCACCAGGGAAGCCCTGATGCATTTCTTGAAAAACTCTCTTTACTCTTAAAAAGAGACATAGAAGAAAGAGATGATCTTTCTTTTGGAGTAGGGATGTGATGCCTGGAAGAGTGGCAGCTATAGTGTAACCATGAGGGAATATTAGTTTCAGGAGAGCATGCTGAGTGGAAAAATAGAAGGAACTGGAACTTTGATGGCAGTACTAATCTGTGGACTTCACCAACCTTGGAACTACCCTCCCTTTAGATAGTGAGATAATCGATTCATATCATTAAAGTTATTTTTACTTTGTTACTTACTGCAAAAAGCACTCTGATATAAGATCTGCTCAGGACTTGAAGATCACGACTTAGAGAAGAGTTGTCTAACAAAAAAGGTGCTCAAGGGCTTCCCTGGTGGCGCAGTGTTTGAGAGTCTGCCTGCTGATGCAGGGGACACGGGTTCATGCCCTGGTCCGGGAAGATCCCACATGTCACGGAGCGGCTGGGCCCGTGAGCCATGGCCGCTGAGCCTGCGCGTCTGGAGCCTGTGCTCCGCAACGGGAGAGGCCACAACAGTGAGAGGCCCGCGTACCGCAAAAAAAAAAAAGGTGCTCAAAGTAAGAAACTTATGTGGAAAGAATGGAACAAGAACTGGAGATGTGCTGGTAAAAGGAAAATGTCTAAGTTCAGAGTAAGTTGGATAAAAGTAGAAGGAAACTCTTTTTTTAAAAAAATGCTTTACATTAAAAAGTACAGTGTTTCTTTATTAATTAGTAGTATTGACCAGAAATATTCGCCAGCATCTCTGTGAAACATTAGAGAAAGGAAAAAGATTTTAATTAACAATTGCAAGAGGCAGAAGAGCTTACAAGTCAGAAGCCCTGAACCCTGAACCCTGGAGCTAGACTGTCCAGTTTCAGATCCTGCATCTGCTGCTTCCTAGCTGTGACTTCCTGTAAGTTACTTAACCTCTCTGTGCTTCATTTTTCTCATCATCTGTAAAATAAAGATAATAATAGTCCCTACCTCAAAGGTATTATTGGATATATCTTTATAAAGTATAGGAACAGCATCTGGTGTATCTTAAGTACTATGTAAGTGTTTGCTCTTATTAATTTGCAATTATCATCCAAACCTATACACATGTTAAAAAAAAAAGTCACTTAAACATGGGTGCTTCTAGCACTACACAGTCACTAAAGTGGCTAAATTAAGAAGCTCTATAATACCAAGTGTTGGCGAAGACCTCTCCTACATTACTGATGGGAGTGTAAAATTGTGTAGTCTTTTGGGAAACTGGCAGTTTCTTAAAAAATGAAACATGCTTCCACCCCATGATCTGTTAGCTCCACTCCTATGTATTTATTCCAGAGAAATGAAAACTTATGTACATACATACGTACTCACATACAAACACACAGATAAACACACACGCACAAACCTTGTAAGCGAATGTTCATAGCATATTTCTTTATAATACCCGCAAACTGGAAATAGCTCAGATTTCCATTAACAGGAGAGTAGATAAATAACTTGTAGTATATTCATGCAGTGGAATACCTACTCAGCAATAAAAAAATGAATTAACAAATATATCCAGCATCCTGAATGAATTTCAGAAACATTTTGCTCAGTGAAAGAACATTCATCAAAGAATTCATAGTCTATAATTCAATTCATATGATGTTCTAGAACAGGAAAAACTAACCTATGATAATAGAAATCTGAACAGTGGTTGCTTATGGAGGATGGGGAAACATTGGCAGAGGCAATTGGCAGAATATTCTGGAAATATTTTTTATCTTGGTAGGGGTGTGGATAATATAGGTGTACACATTTGTCAAAATTCGTCAAATTGTAATACTTAAAGGGTATATATTTTACTGTTTATAACTCTATTTTTTAAATGAAACAAAAAGCAATAACAGACTGTAGCAATAGCAGTAGCTGTGTAGGTCTTGGAAAGTATCAATAAACATACAAGATGAGCATCTTTTCATCCTATGTAGCAAGAAAGATAGCAAAAACTGTGAGAGTCATGTCAGAAGGACGTAGGAGTTGACTGGAAGAATTTCCCATTGGCTAGTATGGGACAATTTGAACATCACAAAGGGCAACAATGTTAATAGATGGAAACACATATAATATATTTAAATTCATGAATTTATAAATACTTTAAAAACCAATTTGGCCACCATTGGAAGTGCCAACTCACTATTTTGAAAACTAGTAAATAAAGGTGAAGAATCAAGCATTTGTTGCCTTTTCTTTATGAATTGTACCACTAGGTAACCCATTAGTAGATGAGAGGAAATTTCACACTACAGAACTATTCTGGCTCAAAGGAAAGGGTGATAGAATTGGAAGGTCATCATATTGCAACCCTTAGTCAATTAAATGATCTAGCTATTGAACTAACATTACAAAAAGAGACAGCCCTAATGAGAAAACACAGATTGGTGACCAATGAGACAATCTTGCCCAAAAAGATCTAACTGGAATCTGATCAAGCCTTCAGACTCAATCAACCTACAGGAAATATGGTGGACAAAGGACCATATTAAATGACACCAGAGAGATGTAATCAGCAGAACTCAGATGGGCAGGAGAAATGGCAGGATAAACAGCCCTGTTTCTTCAACAAATAAATTGCAAAGAGAGAGAGAAAAAGAGAGGGAGAAGATGAATGGAAGGGGAACTTACAGATTAACAGAGACCTAAGAGAAATAACAACAAATTGCAAAATGTAGACATTTTTGGATCTTGATTCAAACAAACTTGAAAAAAACACATTCATAAGACAATTGGAAATTTGAACACTAACTGCATATCTGCTGATATTAATGAATATTGTTTTAGGTAATTGGAGTTGTCTTTTAAAAGAGTCCTTAGCTGTTATATTGAAATATTTACAGATGAAATTATTTGAAGTCTTAATTGTCTCCAAAGTAATACGTACAGAAGGACAGAAAGTGGATGAGAATATTAATGAAACAAGATTAGCCGTGTGTTATAACTGTTGAAATTGGGTGATGGATACACAGAAGTTCATTATACCCATCTGTCACTTTTTGTAAGGGCTTGAAATTTTCCACCATAAAAAGTTCTGTTTCGATTTCAAAGAAACACAAAGGGAGAGAAAAGGGGGAAAACCAAACCAAACCAAAAAAAAAAAAAAGATTCTGCAGATATACAGGAAGGAAACCTAACAGCATGTTGTTAACCCCTGGATGCATTTCTCATTGTCTGCAAAAGCCAAATAAGAAGGCAGTTTAAGCCTGAAAGCCCCGAATCCTCTTCTTCTGCACCCAGTTGGGGGGACTTCTGTTACCAGATCTTTTGAGCCTCTGTCTCTCATCTGTAAAATAGAGATGAACAAGTACCCACTTCATAGGGTCGCTGTCAGGATAAAAGGAGAATCTGTGTAAAGCACGGGGCGTAGTACCTGGTACCAGTCAGCACTCGATAAATTTGGGCTGTTGAGTGTTAGTTTATTGCATGTGACATTTAAAACAGAAGATAAAACAATGAATATATGCACTTTACAGTGAATGTTGGAACATTTTTGATGACTTCTGAACTTCCAAAGCCTTTTTCTGTTCCTATCTCCAAACACAGGGGTGAGATTAGATTTTACAATGTCCATCACCTGAAAACCTGTGCATGCCTTATGTAAAAACCAAGTCAAAACTCATGGCACTCATCTTGTGAAACAGAAAGGAGCCCCTACAATGTCTCCTTTTCTCCTTAACTTTTTCACCTCTGTTTCTCTGTTTTGGGTTAGGAAAGCAAGAGAATCCGCCTAGAACAAGAAACTTCCCTCTTTTTCTGCCTGAAGGGGAATGTGAATAACGGACTTTTCCATCAGGGTTGTTTTTCCTGGACATGGTGTGCCCCCTCCAACTGCTGAAACATGTGATCCTGAAGGAGACCTTAAATAAACTTCAAATGTTCCTTACCGCTCAGCAGTGCTGTCCCAATTCTAGTAAATTATGAATTTGTTTTCTGTATTTGGTGTTCTTCCTTTTTGAACAGAAGTTCTATTCATTCAGAATATGAGTTGAGAGATTTCCGTGTGCCACGTGTTATAGCCCCAAACAAGGCAGAAGTGGTCCTGAACTCGTCCCCCAGATATCCACATGGCTGGCTCCTTTTTTTTTGGCCATGACCAGGGATTGAACCCAGGCTATGGCAGTGAAAGTACCAAATCCTAACCACTAGACCACCAGGGAGCTCCCCTGTCTGACTCCTTCTTAGTCTCCAGTCCCTCCATCCTCTTCATCACATCCTCCTGCTTTAGTTTCTTCACAGGTCTTAACCCTCACCTGGAATTACCTTATTTATTAATTAATTTATTTTTTATTTCTTGCCCCCCTCTGGAGTCTCTCCTTTTCATCACTGTTTCCCCACCACCTAGCCTGGTACCCAGCAGAACCAGCTACATAATTGGTAGGACCCAGTGCAGACTGAAAATGTGGGAGCCCTTGTTCAAAATGTATGAAGAATTACAAGACAGCAGAGCATTAAACAAGGTTGGTGCCCTTCTGAGAGTGGGATCCTGTGGGACTCTGCTGGTCTTACAGCCATTATTATTAGGCACCCCCAAAATAGTTATTGGAATGAATGCAGATCTAAGAAAAACCATCAGGGACCCAAGGAGTGCTGGCATCCAGATTGATAAAAGACTGAAAACAGGAACCAGCATGTGTGTAAAAGATGCATGATTCCTCAAGTGCAGGGTTGACTGTGAGGTGAAAAGTAAGATAATGACTCTGCTCACCTTGAGCAACACCGAGTCTGGGCTGTAAATCCCTCGAGGGTCAGGACTGTAGTGTTTTCACCTTTGATTTCCCTTGCAGGGCTTCTGCACGTCCGTGGTGCTCCATGAATATTTGGGAAGAACCGAATTGGTTCTAGAAGTAGAATTAGAGAAGGATGAGGAGTTATGAAAGAAATATTCTTTTTTCTTTTTCGCGGTACGCGGGCCTCTCACTGTTGTGGCCTCTCCCGTTGCGGAGCACAGGCTCCGGACGCGCAGGCTCAGCGGCCATGGCTCACGGGCCCAGCTGCTCCGCGGCATGTGGGATCCTCCCGGACCGGGGCACGAACCCGTGTCCCCTGCATCGGCAGGCGGACTCTCAACCACTGCGCCACCAGGGAAGCCCAGAAATATTCTTTTCTTTAATGCAAACCTCACTAAATTTAGGAGGAGATGAGCTGGTCTTTAAGTTTGTCCTTTTAGTTTATGACAAGTGGTTCAGAGCTGTGCCTAGCCATCAGAGTTTTGGAAAACTGCAATACATTGTTGGGATTTTATGGTGTGTCTGGCATTAATTTGGTATATGAAGTGTTCTATGATGAAAGTGATAGTTTTGTGATAAATGCAAAGCTTCTCGTAAAGATTCCTAAGACTGTATTTCTTTAAAAATCTGGTCTACACTTTCACATATTTTCCCCCCAAATGATGGACCTATTCCCTTTGTCCCACTTCCAGGATGGTGGAAGCCTCCACAAAGTCACCATATACTTATCCAGACTCACCAGTTAGTGATCAGCGAATTGTGTCACAATTGGCACTTTATAGGCATAATTTCACATATGCCCATCATTCATTTGGACCTATTCCGGAGATATAATTTCATTTTCTTTTTTCTCCCCTTTTTTAAAAAAAATGTATTTCATTGAAGTATAGTTGATTTACAATGTTGTGTTAATTTTGGGGGGGGGGGGGTGTTGTTTGTTTGTTTTTTCATTTTCAATGGGACTCCGTAACAGGGCTCCCTGAGTCTGCGTTCTTGGATCCCAGGTTCAGCCCTGCCCCGTGTCTGACTGCCCGGCAAGAGCCATTTGGAAGAGCAGTGGTTTCAGGTTGGATGTAGAGTGAGACTTTCTGCTATTCCTGTGTGGGCCTCTCTATGCCATTTCTAAAGGACCTTTTCCTAACTAATGCACTGACCACAGAGCTCCTATCTGATGCCCCAGTGCTGCAGGAACTATCCTTTTACCCAAGGCTGAATCCCCGGTACCTTGGCCTCCCACCCAGGTCCCCAATTCTGTGTCGATAATCATTCAACTTGTTAAACAGTATTGGTCAGCTGATGAAGGGTATCTGATTCCAGTTATCCTGTCTCCCATGAACTGCTGTATTAGATCGGACCTTTCTGTTTGCAAACCAATTTAAAAAAAAATTAAATTAGCTTAAGTAGAAATAGAAATTATAGTGATTCAGACAGTCATTGGAGTCTGTCTCTCTCCAGCACTTCTGTCTGGCCTGAAGTACTCTGGTACCCCAGGCTCTCATCCCAACAGCTTTTTAACTCCAGAACAAAGATAAATACCCTTCTTCCCTCATCCCTATAACTAGGGAATATTGGGGCCGGGTATTTTTATTGGTTATTCCTGAATCGCATGTTAATTATCCCTTGATATAGGGGCCTGAGGTTAGGTCACCCTAATGATTTGGATGGTGCTGTCATAGAAAAGCGGGGATCTGTGATTAGAAAAAGTGAAACAGACTTTGGATGGGCAAAAACAACAGATACTTACTCTGATCATCTAGTTTTAATCCTCCCGGTGCTCCCACAACCATACCCTGACCTTGCCCCAGCCCTGTATTTGGTCTGTCAAGTCACTTCACCTGGTTCTTCATGTTGGCCTTGATCTCCTAGTTTTAGCCCATTCTGTTGCCTCGATTCTGAAACTATTTATCAAAATTCTGATTGTCCTTCGACAGTGAAAAATTCTTACCTTAAAATTGGAAATGTCACACTAGTTTTCTCAGGAGGCTATTCAACCTGGTGAGAAAAGTGACCATTTCTTGAGTTTTTCCTGCTATATATACCTAAATAGAAGGTTCCCTCAAATATAAAGTCACTCATCTTCCCACTAAGAACATTCAAAACCAGTGTTTTAGGCCAACCTGAATGTATAAAAATTTAGCAATGTAGATGAAGTAGTCCAGTATTTACTTCTAATATTTAAGATCATTTGTCCTATGGATTAATAATTTGGGTGATTCCTGTCTTGCACTTTCCCTCTTTATGAAGTAATCTTTTTCAGCCTCTCCACATGCATCTGTGTGTTGGCCCTGAAACAAAAGGCCCTCTTTAAATCATCCTTCTGGCTTACCCAAGCACAGCATCTTTGCTTCTGCCTAAGTTGTTTGAGCTACAGAACTTGTTCTTTTTTTTTTTTTTATTGAAGTATAGTTGATTTACAATGTTGTGTTCGTTTCTGGCATACAGCAAAGTGATTCAGTTATAAATATACGTATTTTTTTCGTATTCTTTTCCATTATGGTTTATTACAGGATATTGAATATAGTTCCCTGTGCTATACAATAGGACCTTGGGTTGTTTATCCATTCTGTATATAATAGTTTGCATCTGCTAATCCCAAACTCCCAATCCATCCTTCCCAATCCCCCCCCAACCTTGGCAACCACAAGTGTGTTCTCTATGTCTGTGAGTCTGTTTCTATTTCGTAGATAAGTTCATTTGTGTCATATTTTAAATTCCACGTATAAGTGATATCATATGATATTTGTCTTTCTCTTTCTGACTTACTTTGCTCAGTATAATAATCTCTTGGTCCATCCATGTAGCTGCAAGTGGCATTATTTCATTCTTTTTTACGGCTGAGTAATATTGCATTTTATATATGTACCACATCTTTATCCATTCATATGTCCATGGACATTTAGTTTGGCTCTTGTAAATAGTACAGCCCTTTTCAATCTCCATATATGATACTTCACTGGGAGTATTATTGCATGACCTTTTTTTCCCCCCTTTTTCATTCATCCTAGAGGTGTATACGTATGGTCTTCCAGCATAACCACCTATCGTGTGGCCTTTTAAAGTAATGTTTGGAACTTCCCTGGTGGCGCAGGTGTTAAGACTCTGCATTCCCAATGCAGAGGGCCCAGGTTTTATCCCTGGTCGGGGAACTAGATCCCCCATGCGTGCTGCAACTAAGAGCTCGCATGCCACAACTAAGGAGCCCGAGTGCCACAAATAAGGAGCCCGCTTGCTGCAACTAAGGAGCCCATGTGCCGCAACTAAGACCCCGTGCGACCAAATAAATAAATAAAAATTACAAAAACTAAAGTAATATTTAAGTAACTTGTTTGCTTTGACATTCAGCCCCTCCACTTGTGAAGTCACATGCCTGTAATAACTACCTGATCTGTATTAACTTCTTTGCCACCTTTTCTACTGATTTCATCAAGTAATCTTTATAAGCATACAAACTTGTTATTGAATGAGGCTGTTTCAAAGTATTGTGTCTTCCCCCGACAGTATGTTGTAGTTCAAAGGAACTGGAGTCTTTGAAAGGACTTGAAGATAAAGCTACTCTCTCATTTTTGAGAGATAAGGGATTTTGGTAGGGGGGAGGGCACCTCACCTTTTATTTAAATACATGATATATGTCTGTCTGCCAGGCACATTCTTTGTGCTTTGTATGCACGATCTCATTTAATTCCTCCAACACCCCTAATAAGATAGGGATTTTTATCCCTATATACTAAGGAGGCAATGGATTCTCAGAGAGGTCAAGTAACTTTCCCAAGAACATACAGCTACAAAATGCCAGGTTTGTCTGGCTCTAGAACACATGTTCTTAACCATACCACTCACTTGCACAAAAATCCAGAAGATTCTTTTTTCAGGTGGGAAAAACATGGTACCATGCCACAGGCTCTTACTTAGCCATTCTAAAACTAATAAGTGGTTTTATTATTTTTACTGGATTTTATATATTTTTCTCTCTGCTTTACTTTGAAGTATAATGGATTTTGATTATTCCCTATCCATTGAGCAATTTCAGTAGTAATGACTTAGTTAAATGCAAATGATGAAATAAATCCTTTCTCGACCAAAGGCATCTTACTAGGATTTTCTGTTTGTGGCTGGCATCACTGATGCTGAGTGATCTTATGAAGTTTGTCCCGTGGAATTCTGAGTTTCCTTCTCAGTGTAAAAGCTATTGGTGTAAAATGGCTGTGGGTGGCACAGTTAAGTGTCATTTCTGTTTGTATTCATTAAATTCAGAATGTGTAAAGACTGAAGAGCCAAAATTGAAGTTTGGATTCTTAGATGGCATAGCCCATCTCTGAATTATTATCCAA
Source organism: Tursiops truncatus (assembly GCF_011762595.2). Taxonomy (NCBI): domain Eukaryota; kingdom Metazoa; phylum Chordata; class Mammalia; order Artiodactyla; family Delphinidae; genus Tursiops; species Tursiops truncatus. Next base: position 81,908,546 of record NC_047043.1, on the reverse strand, counting down.
TGCAGATCATGCATTATCAGTAAACAACATTTCATCATATGTTTTAAACATGTTATGAAGAAAAGCTTTAGGTGGCAAAAAAAAAAAAAATAGCAGAAATTTTGGGTTGTTGGTTTTTTTTTCTCCCACTGCTCTCCTGACTCATGTTGAAAGCCTTTTGTTTCTAATCAAAGCAACAAACGGTAAGGTCATTTCCTTGTGATTATATGGCAGCGGAAGACGTCGGGGTTTTTAGGTCCCTACTTCCACCAGCTTATATTGGGAGAAAACACACACACACACACATCACAAGTGCTTAATATATGTGTCCTTTGTCCTGCCCGTTCTCTCCGGTCCCTTTAAATGAGCCGAGACCATGGTTCGGAGGTAAGAACAATTTCTCTTATAATCTTTTGACTACAGACAGTATAATGGTGCTTCTTGAGCTCTTCCTGGCATTTCTTAGTGAATTGAGGGCAGATTTTAATGTTATACGGGGGCTGGACGAACTTACGTACTAATATTTCAGAACCCAACTTGCAAAAAAGGAAACTCCAAGAAATGTTTGTCTTTTCAAAGAGTTATTCCTTCTCCAAAAGAGTTGAATCTCCTCCAGTTTGATACCACAGTGAAGATCGTCCTTAACGCTCATCTTTCGGAGGGTTTTCCTGTCATTGTTTGAACCGTTATCTCTGTTCCCCTAAAAGTCCTAAAAGGCTCATTTCTTGTTTTTTTATTTCAGAACTTTGGTAATTATTGTTGCAGTGTATAATTCCACCTCACCGCTTCCCCCTAATGCCATCCCACTACCATTCTCTTTCTTTTCTTTTTTTTTTAATTTTAAAGACTTGAGCCCTTTTATGGATGTGGAAAGGACAGGGCAAGGGCAGGAACGGTGTCAGTAAGCAGCATGAAAATGCTTTGAGATTTGCAGTTGTTAATCATCTCGTCAGCACAGGGTTTTGGAGCCATCTCTATTTCTGTGAGCATTTGGCAGGAAAGATCCTGTGGGGGACTAGAACTCATTAGTAACTTTTCTAAAAGGACCTTTTAATGTACGTCCCTGTCTTGCCTCGAGACAGAAGCAGGGAAATTGAATTCCGTCCCTCAGTCTAGTTTATGAGGACTTTATGTGACCAGAATTCAGTGGCTCAAGGTAGAGACCTCAGAAATGCCATCTTTGGGGATGGCTATCAATTAATTCATAAAACCTTTATGATTTGTCAAAGGAAGTCCTACAATCTAATTAAAAGGGAAGCTTTTTTTTTCTTTCTCCCTTCTGATGTGGTTATGCTAAACTCATAATGTCCAATTCTATGTGTCCATTTTTTTCCCCTCATGGGTAGATGTTGGAGATGGAGGAGGGGAGGAAAAACTGGGTAGACTTCAGAAAACAAAGGAAATTGTCTCATCCAGGAGGCTGCAAAGCTCTTGGGTATAGGAGGAAGTCTGTGGAGGAAGTGGGCAGGATTAGGTAGAGAAGAGAAACGTCAGGGAAACAAACATATCACAATAGGGTCTGGGATCGGACCCTCTTGTCATAATCTAACACAATAGCATGTCCTTAGAAATGAATCGATTGTTTCTAAATCAGTCCTGTTTAAAGGTATCTAATGATCTGAAGGAGTAGAAAGGAACGTGATCGTATCCAAAATGCAGTCCTTTGACCTGGATTCTCAGAGCGGCATTATGGTCACCCAGAGCGTCGTGTTAGACGATCCTATTCTTAGACTCAGGCCATAGAACCCCGCTAGAAGTAAGACCATTCTGTAATGCAGCCCCTTCAGGAATCAAAAAGTACATCTCTTAGCAGAGGATCTAAGATATTCCCAGACATACCAAATTCCACTCCAGGGCACGTTCTCTGTGTTCTAGTGCATCATTTATTTTCATCCTTCATTTGTAGTACATGGAAAAGTGGTAACTACTGGAATGGAGGTTCTTATGGTCAAGTATACCGCCCCCCGCCACCATGGAGAGAGTGCTCAATAACTATGCGGAGGGCGGGGGATGAGTGGTGGATTAATAACACTATTTGAGTAGAATTTTTTAAAATTAATTAACTTTTATTTTTGGCTGCGTTGGGTCTTCATGGCTGCACATAGGCTTTCTCTAGTTGCGGCGACCAGGGGCTACCCTTCGTTGAGGTGCACGGGCTTCTCATTGCGGTGGCTTCTCTTGTTGTGGAGCGTGGGCTCCAGGCGCGCGGGCTTCAGTAGTTGTGGCTCGCGGGCTCAGTAGTTGTGGCTCGCGGGCTCTAAAGCACAGGCTCAGTACTTGTGGCACACGGGCTTAGCTGCTCAGTGGCATGTGGGATCTTCCCGGACCAGGGCTCGAACCCGTGTCCCCTACATTGGCAGGCGGATTCTTAACCACTGTGCCACCAGGGAAGTCCTGAGTAGAATTGTTAAATATATTCATGCCGTGGAATATTTGAGCTGGAAAAAACCTTGTAAGTCACTTTGGAGTCATCCAGTCCCCTTATGCTGTTACTGAGTAGATGAAAATCCAGAGTAGTGGAGGAATTTTCCTAAGCTCTCCTATCCCATTAGGGGCAGGGCACAGGCTAGAGCCCTCTCTCCTGGGTCCTGAGTCTGTGCTGTGTCCACCACAATGCTGTCTCTAGGACCAGCTGATGGCTTTGTCTAATTTCCAGCATCTCTGCAGTTCATGCAGCATGAGTTTCTTCTCATGCACTCATTTCTATCTTGGAATAGAAAGGTGGAAGTTGCGTCCCAAAGGAGGCTGTGCTTCTTATTATGGACTGCTTCCAACTGCTGGCAGAAACCAGTGGGCAGGTACACGAAGGACCCCGAGAAAAAGAACCAGCAGCCTTGTCACTAGTCATAACAAGCTGTAGTACTTGGTAAAAACGTACTAAAACACTTTCTCTTTGCTTTGAAAATATTGTCAGAACCTGAATATATTTAGTTAGCTCTTTGTAGAGGCCTGTTCCAACATCATAATTCAAGTATGAGACACATTTGTTTGTCCCTGATCTGAATTCCATGAAGCTCCAGTTAAGACTTTTTCCTGCTTAATGCTGGAAAACTATGAAAATTTTTAAATGGAAGACTTTTTCTAAACTGGAAAGATAAAGCTGAGTACAGGTAAAATATACATTAACATATGTTAGTATAATCTGCCAAGTTTAGGCAAACAGTTTATCCTTCCAATAAAAGCAGTGAAAGCAAAGGGTGATATTGGGCACATTCTCTGTTTATTTTAGATGTGTTTTTTTCCCTTAAAGAAGCCATTGTAGGTAGGGCTGTAAAGTACATGTTCACTTCTGTCCTCTTGTCTTGGTTTATTTCCTCTTTTGGTTTTCTTCTATCCTTGCAAGTTAGAATGAACAAGTCAGCAGAGTTTGTACCCGTTTTTTCATGATTTGACTGTACACCACCCTTTCTATTAGAGGTATTCATATTCAGTTTTTCCAGTCAGGAATGAGGTTAGTCCAGAAGCTGACCTTCCACAATAGGAAATCTTTATCTGAAGAGCAGTGTGAGAGAGAGAACTGGATTCCGGGTCTAAGTCTGCCCCTTACTGATAAGCTCTATGGCCTTGGAGAGCTGATTTTTCCTATCCAGGCCTCCGAACCCACATTTGTGGGTGAAGAAGTTAGTCTCGTGCTGAGGCCCCTTTTCAGTTTCGAAATGCTCTAACTTTAATTGAAGTCACTACAGGTTCTTTACAGATCAGTTGCAGCTGTCTCTCCCTCTCTGCTAGCCACCCGCTCCCTCTCTTCTTTCCTCTTTTCCTCCCCTTTTCCTTCTTCTCTCCCCTCTTTCTTCCTTTCCACTGATATTTTCCTTTTCACAAAAAGGGATTCAGGGCATGGACTATATGACTCAGATGCCTGTAGAGCCAGGGACAGCCTGTGAGTAGCAGCAATGGGAAGAAGGCAAAGTTGGAAATGGAGAAATTCCCCAAACTGCAAACTGAAATCAGACATGGAGATGCTATCCAGGAAGAAATCCAGACTTTGTGGGTCATGGATACACCTCTTGTATTGAAATTTGACACTGCTCCTTGGATTCCAAATTCCTTAGAAGTCAACACATACTTCCTGGGTGTGTCTTGCGCCACCCGGTGTGCCAGGCTCAGGCTTACAAAGGTGAATGAGACGCAGCCCCTATATGAAGCTCCGTCCAGTGGGGGAGTGCAAACTGGAACTCTCCAGTGAGTCTCAGTAGCTCTTCCAAGCTTGACTTTTAGTTCATCTACTGTTCACTCTTGGGGAGTGGAAAAGCTGTTGACATAAAATGGCTGTGAGTAGTGGAATGTCATGAATATGATTTGAGGTCAAAGGATTAAACTGACGGGTGTTCTTAGGTAGAAATGGAACAGTGTCAATTCCAGCGAACAGTGACACTGTAAAGCATTCAGGAGTCCACTGGTAAAGGTTCTGTTTTTGGTAGGCTCTATCCAAATGAAAGGGGGAGAGGAAGTGGCAGGAGTCTTAGCACATAAATCTTGCTTGGCCACTTATGAACTGAGTGACCCCCTCTGGCCTTATGACAGGCACAGTTGAAATGACCTTATTACGTTGTTGAGGGGATTAGAGCTGGCCTCTGGCACTGAAGACGCACATAGTAAATGGCAATTAATATATATTTTTTAAATTAATTAGTTTATTTTTGGCTGCGTTGGGTCTTTGTTGCTGTGTGCGGGCTTTCTCTAGCTGTGGTGCGTGGGCTTCTCATTGCAGTGGCTTCTCTTCCTGCGGAGCACGGGCTCTAGGCACGTGGGCTTCAGTAGTTGTGGCTTGCAGGCTCTAGAGCGCAGGCTCAGTCGTTGTGGCTCACGGGCTGTAGAGCGCAGGCTCAGTAGTTGTGGCACACGGGCTTAGTTGCTCCGCGGCACGTGGGAACTTCCCAGACCAGGGCGCGAACCTGTGACCCCTGCGTTGGCAGGCGGATTCTTAATCACTGCGCCACGAGGGAAGCCTGGGCAATTAATATTATTAAGTAACATTATTATACGTCTATCCCAAGTACAGCAAATAAAAACAAGGGTACATACATATGAAAATATGTAAACACCACCAGAAGACTGAGTATTCAAAGTAATGAATGGGTAATTTTTTTCAGGGCCCTTCATGCTCATGATAGCATCAATGTGAATCAGTTATTCATTACCCCACATCTTGTCACTGTCAGGGTATCCATCAGCCTTCCGTCCTTTTGGACACATGAGATCTCTTGACCCTGCAGACATTTGTCTGTATTTCACTGGGCACAAGTTCACAAATAAGTAATCAACTGCAGTATGTCTCTTGCAGACTTCCGTCTTGGGTTTGAGGTCAAGTGTTTATCATTTTAAGGATCTAGTTCTAAACGTTTTTTTTTTTTTTTGCGGTACGCGGGCCTCTCACTGCTGTGGCCTCTCCCATTGCGGAGCGCAAGCTTAGGACGCGCAGGCTTAGTGGCCATGGCTCACGGGTCCAGCCGCTCCGCGGCATGTGGGATCCTCCCGGACCAGGGCACGAACCCGTGCCCCCTGCATCGGCAGGCGGACTCCCAACCATTGCGCCATCAGGGAAGCCCTCTAAACCATTTTAAGGACGTGGACCCAGAATATAAATCTGACAGAAGTTATAGAAAGTCTTCCTGGAAAGATTCTCACACGCACATTTTGTTTATACTTTGGAGGAAGGTGTTTGCAAACTCCTCTACCAGCACTAATAGACTTGTAAGAGCTCCTGTATCCCAGCTGAGGAAATGGAATAAATGTATGTATCTTTCAGAGAAATGGTGAGAAACTAGCTGGCCTCTGTGCGTGACACCGAGAAATGAGCTTTTTGGAACTCCTTAGCACTTAACCTTATTTGAACCCTCTAGAAGTGTGTGATCCTGGAACTGACACGGGCTCCATAGAAGGTATTTAGAACGTAAGAGCAAGTCCTGCCACCTCCTCCTCCGTAGCTGTTTATACTGCTCGTCGGAGAGGAGTTATACCTCTACCAACAATGGGGGTGTGGGTGAGGCAGGCACCCTCTTGGTACTTGGCCTTGTGTTGAGAGTAAGGTGACTCTAGTGGGACCTGTAAGTAATTGCTCTGTTCACCATTAGAACAGTCACCTGACTTTAAGGAGTCACCTGAAAATCTGCAGAGGTTTCGCAGTAACCACTATATTTCAGTTGCAGCACTGGGAGCTTGTTCGTAGTAACCGCGCACGTCACCAAGCGCTCACCTCAAGTGCAGGCACCCCTCTTTATTAGAACAAGTGCTGAGGTCCGACATGCCACAGCTCTTACTTTGCATTATTCTTTTTTCCTTGTTTTTAAAGGAAACTACGCATCAACTCGTGATAGCTTTTAAATGTTTTATATGAAACAAGAAGTCTCCGTTGTGGTCTCAGTTTTTAAAAAATGAATAAGCAACTCCATTTTTTCATCCAGTAGACATTTATTGAGCAGCTGCTTTTGCAAGGTGCCAGCTATAAGCTCGGGGGTCCAGAGATTAAGAAGACAGATAGGGTCCCTGGAGGCAGATATTATATAACAAAGTACATCATTCTTTAATTACAGTTGTGTAAAGTGCTGCGGAAGAGCAGTTTAGAGAGCTAAAGGAACACATAACACTCAGAGTAAGAGTTATGGCTATTCCACACACTCTGCATCAGCTTATTCAAAGCTCGTAGCAAGGCACCAGTACTGTTTCCATTACGCAGATCAGGTAACAGAGTAACAAAGAGATGAGGTCATTTGGCCACGTGGTGCCACTAGCAAACCGTCTAAGTCAGGATTTGAACCCCGGGTGATCTGAGTTCGGAGTCTTCACTCCTAACCACTACACAATGGCTTCTATGAGAGACTCACTTCTAATCTGTGTTTTTAAGGGTAAATTGGTTTAGCCAGGCACTTTCCAAATGCCCTCATGCTTTGAGGTGGGAAGGAGATCATACAAAGAAGAACTAGAAGAAGACCAGTGTGGCTGGAGCCCAGAGAGCAAAAGGGAAAAGAGTGCAAGACCAGGGGAAGGGTGGGCAGGGAGCAGGCGGTGCAGGACGAGGTGGACCGCATGGGTGATGGAAGCTTTTCTTCCAACTGAATCGGGTCAGCTCCAAAGCTAGACCCCCTCGGTCAAGAAGACCCTCTCGGGAACCTCCCATTCCTGTGAGATGGACACATGGAGGGAAGTTCTCCTGATCTGGCTAGATTATTCCAGATCCATTTACCTTTGTGTATGCACAAAGCATCCTGCTCGAGGATGTTTTATCTGTGTCATCAGTCTGTCCCACTGATGTCTTTTCCAAGCCCATATGTTTTCCGCCTTTTCTGGGAGCTGCGGAATTACATTTTTCTTAGTGGTCCACGTAGCCACACTGCGCCTATAGCAGGTCCAACTGTCATCATCATTCATCGTGGCTAACAGAATGACAGGTGCTGTGTTGGGCTCTTTCTACCTGTTCTGGTGTTTCAGCCCCAACTCCATGAGTTAGACACTGTTACTATTGATATTTTTCAGATAAAGAAACCGATTTACAGGGGTTAAATGACTGGCCCAGAGTCCCACCAGCTAATTGTCAGAGTCAGGTCTTGCATCCTGGGTTGCCTGATGCCAAAGTGCATGCTTAACCCTGCGGATCTCACTTCCTATTTTACAGATGCAAAAACTGTCCAAAGTTAATGATAGAAGTGATTCTAAAACTCAGATTTTACATGAAGTTTCACTTTCTAGACCAACATTAAATCTCATAGGAAAAATGAAAAAGAAAGGAAACTGAATAGAACACTGTGGACCTTCACCATGACCTGGAGTAGCCTTGTAAACATGTTACAGATTTACCAGCCCACAGAGATATGTTACCCGCCCGCCGGCTAAATTGGTAACACGGGCAAAAATAGAGGGATCTGAAGGGAGTGGGGGAATCTGGATATTAACCAGTAGGAGTTTGGAAGAGAGAATTAAGAGTAAAACAGAATAGTTTTGGTATTTTTTATAAGTAATAGTCACTCGGTGCCAAGCACTGTGCCAAGTTCTTGACAAGTACTCACTCATTTAACCCTCACAACAAGCTGATAAAGTTGGTCATATGTGTATGTCCATTTTATGGATGAGGACCAATGCAACAGTCTTGTCATTCTCTCTCTCTCTCTTTGATTTTTGCCACCCCACTCCCAGTCTCATCTCCTGATAGGAACCAGAGTTATCCTTTACAAATGTCCCCCGATCTTGTTTCCCCCTTGCCTAAAAGCCTCCAATGGCCTCCCACTGCCTTTGCAATAGGACCCATACTCCTAACTCCTGATATAGCCTAGGGGTTTTCAGACTTCAGCATGCAACAGAGTGACCTGGACGGCTCGCTAAAACACAGATGGTTGGTCGCCACTCCACATTCCTAGCGAGCTGCAGTTAATAGTGACACTGTGAGTCCGGGAACCACACTTTGAGGACCACTCATGAGCCCCTCATTGATCCCCTGACCTTGTCTACTGTAGTCTCCCTTTTGGTGCCAAGCTCCAGCCACGTTTGCTGCTACTTTTTTCTTAAACTGCGCATTCTCAGTGGGACAGCTTTTCTCCAAGGAGGGTGAAAATTGGTTCTTGGGGGCAAACATTAAAACCTCTGATATTACAGTAGTCTGTGGACTTCAAAAGCTCAACTCTACCCAATAGATATACAATATATCTGTGATATTAAAATTTCATGAGGGAGGAGGGCATAAGGGGAAAAATAAATGTCTAGAGAAGCTCCTTAAGAGTGTAATCATGAAAAAAAAAGTTGTGTGACAAATGAAGCCTATTCCTGCCACAGGGCCTTTGCACTTCTTGGGCCTCTGTCTGGAATGTTCTTTTTCCAGATCTTCCCAAGTCTGACTCCTCATCATTCCCCTCAGACTTTTATCTGCAGGGCTATTGTAAAATTCTCCAATTCTTCAAAAGTGCTTTTCTCTTCACTGATTTCAGTCTAATAAAAGGCTTCAGGGGCTTCCCTGGTGGCGCAGTGGTTGAGAGTCCGCCTGCCGATGCAGGGGACACGGGTTCGTGCCCCGGTCCGGGAAGATCCCACATGCCGCGGAGCAGCTGGGCCCGTGAGCCATGTCCACTGAGCCTGCATGTCCGGAGTCTGCGCTCCGCAACGGGAGAGGCCACAACAGTGAGAGGCCCGTGTACCGGAAAAAAAAAAAAAAAAAAAAAAGGCTTCAGGGACTGACAAGGTGAGTGCTCAAGGCAGCAGGACCCTGCTGACGGAGCACTGCAGATTCCCCAGAGCACCCCTGGGTTGGGAGCACTGCATCCTCGTTTACAATTCTAATTGAATGTCCTGGGAGCCTTCCCACTGTAAAATGCACAGGAGGAAGCATTGCAGGCAGGAGCTGGCTTATATTTTAGTTTTGTTTTTTCTTTTAACTTTACTTTTTTCGTGAATACTCTTATAAGGGCCAGGAGATGGTGTGGGGCAGTACAAAGAAGGAACTCTACATCTGGCTCTGTCTAGCTGTGTGACCACAGACAAGTCACTTCCCTTCTTTGAGCCTTCATGGCCTCATCTGTAAAATATGGATATGACAAATGGAGGATAATCTGCAAAAATAATGACTCACTGTGCCATGCATCTGAAACTAACATGATATTATAAATCAAATATACTTCAATTGAAGTATGAAAAGGATATGAATTAACAGAGAAAAATAGGGATATGACACTTCTGCCACATCAAAACTTGCTGTAAAGTTTCAAAGGAGAAATAGAGGCCAAGGCACTTTGAAAGTTTAAAGCACTCCAGACAGCCAAGGTGATATTATTACTAATTGAAACGTTCAGAACAAGTTTATACATGGCCGGAGCTTCTTGCTTCCTTCTCTTCTGTAGAGTTCAGGGACAGAAAAGAACCTGCCCACCACCTGCTCAGTACCTGAACGTGGCCTTTGAGAACACCCACACTGAAGGGGCCTGTAGCAATTACCTGGTTTTTATTAGTGAAAAGTATAATAATATTACATGTTATTACCATTTGTAAAGTGTACACTCTGCTAAGCATTTTATGTATATTATCTCATGTGACCCTCCCAGCCCTGGGCAGGGGGGTGCTATTATTATCCCTGTTTTCAGGTGAGGAAACCAAGGCTCAAGAGAAGTGAAGTATCTGTGTAAGACCAACAGGTGCTATAGAGGAGAGCTGGGATTTAAACCCAAGTCTGACTAACGCCAGAACCTATGGTCTTGACCATCACACTTCTTAAATAATATACTATACTTTAAAGGGTAGTAAGGGCTGCTTCTTATGGGACGCTTATATTGCACTTAGGCAAAATTATCCCCATTTTACAGCAGCTACTCAAAGAAGGTAAGTGGCTTCCCTGAAGTGTCCAGCCAGTTCGAGGCAGCACCAGGAACAGGCATCATGCCCACTGGACTTGTGAGGGGCTGCGCCTAAGCACTGCCCTGAACCAAGTAGCTGAATGGGCGGCTCCAACCTGATTTACCCCCCCGCCCCGACTAGAGCAAGTATGATCAGAAAAGCACTAGAAATTCTGGAAATTGATGACTTTCCAATGACTTTGCGTAATCCACCATCCAGGCCACTCTTACGAGAGGCAGCCATCCTTCTTTAAAGGACCACACCACCACCACCCCCAACCTTCAGAAATGCTGCTCTATGAGAGCACATGTAAGAAACAACACTGAGGCAGGGCCGCAGGGGGAGATATTTGGTTCCCTGGTTACAGCCCCAAGTGTCGGGTGAGATTTCCTCTCACAAGGCTGGTCCCTTCTGACGGGGGCAGAACGGAACTGAGATTATTTCAGAGCAGGAATAGAAATGGGGAGAAACTTGCCGACAGAGCATAATGACACAGGCTCAATTCTGCTTGTGATGAAAAAGGTGGAAACGTCTTTCATCGAGGCTTTAAGGTCACAGTGGCGTGCTTTAGCAGAAGAGTTCCAATGGTCTGATAGATTCCAGAAGGAATCTGGCCATTAAGAAGCCGAGGAGTCCCTCACTTGCCGATGAGACCTTAACAGTAGAAATAGGCAGAAAACTCAAAAGTGGATCAGGGGCTTACCCTGGTGGCGCAGAGGTTGAGAGTCCACCTGCTGATGCAGGGGACGCGGGTTCGTGCCCCGGTCCGGGAAGATCGCACATGCCACGGAGCGGCTGGGCCTGTGAGCCATGGCCACTGAGCCTGCGCGTCTGGAGCCTGTGCTCCGCAACGGGAGAGGCCACAGCAGTGAGAGGCCCTCGTACCAAAAAAAAAAAAGGGTGGGGGGGAATCAGGAGCTGGAAATGAAGGGAAATTCATTTATTCCACACATATTTATTTAGCTCCACAATGGGCTGGGCACCGTCTTAGGGGCTAGGAAAGCAGCAGCAAATGAAACTTACATTCCAGTAGCAAAAGAACAGGGAAAGCAAATGACACTGAACATTTGATATGCGAGTTGTAGTCCTGGGTCAGGAGAACCTCAGCAATGAGCTTGTCCCCTGGGGATTTTTTCAAGTACAATAATAAAGTATAACAAGCCCCGGTTATGTTGGCCTCTGTCAAGCTCTGTGCTCTGTTGGTAGGCATTACTAGCCCCATTTTAGAGATGTAATAAATAAGTCCTAGGAAAGTTAAGTCAGCTGAGCTTTGAACAGTTGTGTCGGAATCTAAAGCCTCTGTTCTTTCCTCTTTGTCATGTGGTCTCTCAGTGGCCTCAACATCTTGACCTAGAGCTCAGAGCAGCACCCTGCCCCCAGACCTCCTTCTCCCATCGAACTTCCCCAGTGGTGTGCTGGTAAGTAGTTAACAACCAGCTGTCTGGGGAAAAGGGCACTGATTGGTTGTATTTGCCAATTTCCATGGTGTAAATACTCTCACCTTGACCGACTTCATGTTACCAAGGTCACAACACTGAGTTGGGGAAAGATGAGCATTAGGTACCATTAAAGAGCATTGCTTTCACTGATTCACTAGACATTGAAAACCTCAAGAGCAAAGAGAATAGTAAAAGGGAGTAAAATAATTGGAAAGTGATGAATTTATTTCCAATTTAGTGAGCATTTATTACCCTTGTTTTTAATGTAATTTATTTCGATTTAAGTTGACATACTTTAATTTTTAATATTGGTTGTGCTTAAAAACCAGCTTGAAAATGGGACAGTAGATGCTCATGAGCTGTTAGGAGACGGCTCCATATCACCATTCTCTCCCTCAAAGGATTCTTTTCTCCTCATTCTGTTTCCTGGTGCTCACGCAGAAGTCTTCTTGGGTTCCTATTTCAAATTTCTCTCATCTTGACCTGTGGCCTTCCAGTTTATGATTTGCTCTGTTTTAATCTTTGAATCCCATGTTAGCCTCAAAAAAAGAGTGAATCCTCTTTGAAAACACAACCTGCATTAGGCGACATTAAAGTTTCATCACCGAGTATTAGAAGCATCTGGGTTGAGTGGGGGAAGGTTTGTTCTGTGATGGTAAAATGGGTCTTGGACATTAAGAATTTTTCTATATTGGCCCAAATGAGTTTGACTTTTTTGTTTTCATTAGTTGGTAATGCTTTCCTAAATCCCCTACCCAAATATGACATTTCTATCCACCAAGCTAGGACTCTGGACCTAGTAGAATCCATTTGTATTCATTATAAACCTCCCTAAGGACTTATTTCAGCCTCTCCTTATATACATGAACCCCAAAGAACGAAGAGATTTTGAAAAGCATAAAGCAGAGACATTCTAACAAGCTGATGAAAAAACTGAAACATGAAAACTCTGTCAGTAAGCGTGTCCTCTAAAATTAGGGTAAAGTTGATTTAGGTTTTCTAGTTAATTTTTGCACACTTTTAGGTTTTCAGGGCAATATATGTGATTTGTTTGTTCTGTGGATGGCTTATATTGAGTCCAGATTTCCAAATATGCTTCACTGAATAAACAGTACCCAGAGTATCTTTAAATTACAAGTATGGTAGTTTATTTTTAAAATCCCTCCACCCGAGCTGTGCTTGTCTTGAAGTTTTTATCTTCAAGTTTTTGAAAGACGCAGTACTTTCGCTCCTTCCTACAGGCTGTTTTTTCACGGGAAAAGAGAAAACTGAGTTGGCAAAGCAAAAAGTTTCCAAACCACAGGGTGTCTGCTACTTGCATAATCACTGAAGCTAAAATTTCCATTTTCTACCCGGCGACCGGAGAACTTCTTTTCTGGTCAACCTGAAATGCAGACAAGAACGAAAATCCCCCATGGCTCATGGGCTGTGTTCTCAGCTTTTCTTGGTTCCACTTTGTGACTTTTCCTGTTTACAGGGTCTGTGCCCTCCCATTTTTTCTTTTCTTTTTTGACTCATCGATACTGTACCACGATACCTAAAAATACAGCCTAACGACTGGTTTTAAGTAAAGAGGATGTTTCTTTCTGGAAAAAAAAAAAAAAAAAAAGCAGCAGAAATATCCTGCATGGTTTTCTGAAAATAAACATTTGACAGTCTCTCATCAGTGCCTCATCCGAGTTTCTAATTGGAAAACGAGGCAGAGTATGAATTTATACAGAGAACCCTGTTTTCATGAAGCTATGTCACCTGTTTTTCCCCTTGTTCTTTGGTGAGCTCCTTTTTGAACCTGGCTCAGCCCCTTATTAGCTGGGACCCTTGGGCAAGTCGCTTTCAACCTCTTGGGGTCTCAGCTTCTTTGGTGTAAAACAAAGGGCCAAAAATGTCTACGTGGCAGGATGGTTGTGAGAATTCAATGGGTAAAATGTACGCCAAAGCACAGGACATAGACAAGGCAGTCAACATATATTCGTTTCTGTTTTGTGTTAGTGCAAACAAGAGTAGCTAGTCCAGGACACCATTTGGTGGCCATCAGGTACAGAGCAAGAGTTTGCAAGAGTTTCCCCAGCTTTGTGCACACAGGCAGCTCCAAATGGTGGATTTGAGTTAATCTGTTGATTATCACTGAGAAATCAGAATGGAATTAATCCCCAGCTATTGGGTTGCCTGCTCTCTCCAGGGTTTCACTGGCAGTTTGAGTCTTCAACTCTAGTGTGACAGTTTGACCTCTTAATAACCCAGCAGAACTTTTTCCTTAAGAAAAACAACCGTTGAACCAGCTTAAAATAACCATGTACAGTTAACATAATAGCACTCAACAGCTTACAAATCATTTCCACTAATTATAAGACTCACTGCACTACGGTAGGGCTGATAAAGCGTGTCAGGCTTAGCACAGACCCTAACGCATCATCGGTGCCGATTAACTTGAGCGTATGACAGGTGATAGGACTGTCTTCTGAAGTAAACTTTAGGTTCAACCTGCATTAATACAAGAGACAAACAAAGCTAAATGAGATTGATTCTTACCCATTTTACAGGGGCAGAAATGGAGGTTTAGAGAGAGACTCTGATTTTCAGGCCATACTCTTAGTTACATGGCAAAGCTGGGACACAAACCCAAGCCTCCTGATTCTAAATCCTGTGTGCACCTCATTGACACCAGGCTGGTTTCTCCTGATGGCCTTCCGTTCCAGCCTTAGTAAGTTGTTCCCTTTCTCTCTCCCTCTCTCTCTCTCTTCCTCTCTCTCTCTCCCTTTCTCTCTCTCTTTCAAACCTGGCTTTTCTTTTCACCAGCCTTATGAGATCAGGAGATGATCTGATAAGGGATTGTCTTTTATGAGAATGCCTTCCCCGGGGATTGTCTGCTAAAGTTGACTGAAATTGCTTGCCAGGTTGGTGCTGAAGCCACAGAAATAGCTTTTCTTGTTTGCTTTTCTCCAGCCTCTGCCAGGCAGAAAGGGGGCTAGCAGTTGTATGCTAACATCCAGAAAACAGGGTTATCCCTCCAATCTCTCCTGGGAGCCACCCGTCAAGAGCAGTGGTCCAATTTAAGTTCTCCTCATCCACTTCCTGAAGTCACGTGCTTCCTGGGTAAGAAGTGAGTTTCGAAGTGCATTTTGCACGTGCTCAGAACTTAACTGCATTGCCAGTTGAGCTATTTGAGAGCCCTATTCTTATCTGAAAATACCTTGTTTAATTGTTTTTTTTTTAAATTTTATATTGGAGTATAATTGATTAACAGTGTTGTGTTAGAGACTTCCCTGGTGGTCCAGTGGGTAGGACTATGCGCTCCCAATGCAGGGGGCCCAGGTTCGATCTCTGATCGGGGAACTAGATCCCGCGTGTATGCCACAACCAAGAGTTCGCATGCCGCAACTAGGAAGTTCGCATGCCGCAATAAAAGATCCTGCATGGCAACTGGAGATCCTGCATGCCACAACAAGGATCCCACGTACGGCAACTACGACGTGGTGCAGCCTAAATAAATAAATATTTTTTAAAACACCAAAAAACAACAAACAATGTTGTATTAGTTTCAGGTGTACGGCAAAGTGATTCAGTTATACATATACATGTATCTAGTCTTTTTCAAATTCTTTTCCTGTTTAGGTTATTACAGAATATTGAGCAGAATTCCCTGTGCTATACAGTAGGTCCTTGTTGGTTATCTGTTTTAAATATAGCCTTGTGTACATGTCATTCCCAAACTTCTAATCTATCCCTACCCTACCACCATTGTTCTTTTCTTCTCCTTATCTCTAGAGCAGTTGTTCTCAACCAGGGATGATTTTGTCCTCCGGGAGACATTCGGCAGGGTCTGGAGACATTGGCTGTTGCAAGGAGGGAGGGAGTACTGGCATCTGTTGGGTAGAGGCAGGGGTGCTGCTAAGCATCCTACAGTGCACAAGGGCACCCCCCCAAGCAAAGAATTAACTGGCCTCAAATGTCAGTAGTGCCAACGTTGAGAAATCCCACTGTAGGACAAGCTCCAGAGACAGTGCCCTGTGGATCTCGTTTGCAAATATATACTAGTATCGAGAACAGTGCTCGCATTTTGGAGGTGCTCGGTAAATATTGGTTGAGTGAATGAATGAACACACGATCTGGAGCTTCTCCACATTGAATTAATGGCACTGTGTGCTAGACTGCATCTTAAGACTAGAATAACAGAGTTAGGCCCAGGCAGCCACCTAACCGATAGGTAATCATCCTACACCCAGAGTGTTCACATAAGCAGGACAGGGCTGGCAGCACAAGAGGCAGGGGTTAATTCCATCCTGATACTCACTGAAAATCATTAACAAACACATAGACAACGTTTTTAGCGGCCGCCCATATTTCTTCAGTGTATGGCCAGGAGGAAAGGTGATTACGAAAACCTTTGCAAACCTCTGACCTTGCTTTCCGATAGTGGCAGGAACCAAGCAGCTGTGGTTTGGTGAATCTAGATCAAGCTGTTCCAGAACATGCTTGGTGATCAAGATGATACGTAAAATGCCTAAGCTATGTGTGATTTAATATATAAGACTAATAGGTGGGGGCTTCCTTGGTGGCGCAGTGGTTAAGAATCCGCCTGCCAATGCAGGGGACACGGGTTCGAGCCCTGGTCCGGGAAGATCCCACATGCCAGGGAGCAACTAAGCCCATGCGCCACAACCACTGAGCCTGCGCTCTATAGCCTGTGAGCCACAACTACTGAAGCCCCTGAGCCACAACTACTGAGCCTGCGCTCTAGAGCCCGCAAGCCACAACTACTGAAGCCCGTGAGCCACAACTACTGAACCTGCGCTCTAGAGCCCATGAGCCACAACTACTGAAGCCCGTGTGCCACAACTACTGAGCCTGAGCTCTACAGCCCGCGAGCCACAACTACTGAGCCTGAGCTCTACAGCCCGTGAGCCACAACTACTGAGCCCGCGAGCCACAACTACTGAAGCCTGTGCGCCTAGAGCCGGTGCTCTGCAACAAGAGAAGCCACCACAATGAGAAGCCTGCGCACTGCAATGAAGAGTAGCCCCTGCTCACCGCAACTAGAGAAAGCCCGCACACAGCAATGAAGACCCAACGCAGCCAAAAATAAATAAATAGATAGATAGATAAATAAATAAATACTTCTGAAAAAACAAAAGACGAATGGGTGGGAAATAACGTTGTAACAGAAGTCGTGTAACACGGCCATGCAGGGCAAACTGCAAATCAGATGCCTGAATTTAAGTCCTACTCTGCCTCCTTCTAGCTCTTCGACCTAGTGGAGACCTGTGGGCTGCGGTCCGTCAGTTACCTTCTCTGAACCTCAATTTTCTCACCTACACAGTGAAGCAGGATTGGAATCTACCTCACAGGGTTGTCATGAGAGAATTTAAAAGGCCCATGTAAATAAAAGAAAGGTCTCTGGAAAGAGCCAGCCCACCGCAACAGTTACTTACTAACATTTTTTCTAAGGCAGATTACTCAGCTACTCAATTTCATATTTGGTTAACTGAATTCTCCCCTTCTTTTTCACTTTCCCCACCCCGGCCCATTTTCCTTTCCTCTTCTGCTTCTTTTATGCCACGGGTGCTTTTTCCTTACTTACTGTCTCTCGTTTTCCTACTCCAGTCCCAGTGAACCTGCAAGGGACGCCCAAGAGTCCTACTTTGATATGACTAATGGTCCTGAGATTCTACCCCAGGTCACAGCAACGTGACCCTAGATAAGTTACTGAACCTCTCTGCCCTTCAGTTTTGCCACCTATAAAATCTCAACAATAAAACTTCTTCCTCCTAGGGTTGTTCACAGCATGAAGGAAGATACTACCCACATGAAGTGCTTAGCACTCGTGTGACATGTCCTACATGCTTCCTAGAAGCTAGGAGAATGGTTGGTTGATAGTGAAAAAAGAAGTTCCCAGTGATTGCGCACTGGGAGGGCAGGCACCGTCTTGAAAGACCTTGAGGGGAAATCGCAGCTGACTGGGATTGGAGACATCTGTGTCAGTCTAGGCCATTCTCTGAATGAGAGTGTCAATAGCTCATATTCACTCAGCACCCAGAGATGATATAAAGGGACCCTGTTCAGCTGGAGTTGACATCATGTGGGTGAAATCTAAAACCCTGTCCACTCAATAGATCCCAAAGTAAGAACGTCCTAGATACGTCCCTCTCTCCAATTCCTCCAGGATGTCTCATCTCGTGAGGAATTAATAGCTCACCTTGTTCTCTGGGTGGAAAGCTTGTTTTTTAAATGTGTAAGTCTGTCTGGGTCAAGGCTTGAGAGGTGTTTTTGGAACATCCTCACTTTACATTATGCTCTACATGTTTAAATCACTTGTGAATATTTCATTGGTACCTGTGTCTAGACTCTGACCAGTTAAAGTATTCCTCCCCTGAGCAGAGATTTATTGCCCACATTTTACTGTGTACCAGGCCCTGTTCCAGGCCCTGGGGATACAATGGTAAACAAATCAACCAAGGCCTCTCCCGTGGAGTTTACATTCTGGTGGTGAAAGATAGAGGATAAACAAACAACAACCAAAAAGAAATACTAGCTACAAAGAAAATAAAGCAGTGTGGTATGAGAGACAGTGTCCAGGCTGTACTTTACACTGAGGATAGGGAAGGCCTTTTGGGGATGGTGACATTTGATTTAACATCTAAAAGATGCAAAAGCACCCAGTCGTGCTGTGATCTGGGAAAAGAGCATTCCAGACAGAGGGAACAGCATATGCAAAGTCTCAAAGTAGGAACAAGCCTTTATTCTGAGGAAGAAAAGAAGGTCGGGAGTTCCCTGGCGGTCCAGGGTTAATACTCTGCGCTTCCATTACATGGGGCGTGGGTTCGATTCCTGGTCCGGGAACTAACATCTCACATGCGGCGTGGCCAAATAAATAAATATAAAGATAAGAAAAAAGAAAAGGTCAGTATGGCTGGTGTGTCCAGGCAAGGCAGATGGGTTGGACATTAAGTTAGAGAGGGTGGTGAGTCAGGTTACATGGACCCTGTGAGCGGGGCAAGGAGTCGGATTCTCCATTGTATGGCTTGAGAAGCCCCTGGGCGTTTTTAAGCAGAGAAGTGAAGGGATTGGATCTGTATTTTGAAGAGATCATTCACAGGGCCATACGGAAATTGGACTCAGAAGCACCAAGCCTGGTTAGGTAGCTGATTTTGCACACATCCAGGCAAGATTAGACTCTAATGATGATGGTGGATAGGTCATCCCACAAAAAATCTTGGATGTCATTTTAATGAGACAGGTCCTCTTTTGCTGAACTTTCAGAAAAGGTCAAAAGGGAATGAGAGAGAGGAAATGAAGCTCGCTGCTTCCTTACCAAGCTTTTATATTTCCGTGTTCCAAAGAGCTACTAAAGCAAAACCAAAGTAGGCTGGGCTTCTGGTCCTTTTTTGGTATTTCCTGTTGCTTTCTAAGCTGCCCCCAGTCATTAGGAATGATCCCACCCTGCCCTATCTTGACTTGCCTTAGGGGGTTTTTTGGGTTTTATTTCGTTTGTTTTTTGTTTGTTTTACCGATGCTCTGCTCTCGTCTCCTGAATCAGGTAGTGGGATTGGGATTTGGTGGGGCGTGAGGGTGAAGTTCACACAGACTTGAACCCCACTATAGGCTGCACATCAGCGCACCCCATGAAGCCAGAGTTCTCGCCAGTTCTCACTTCCCTTCTGATCTTCCTCATTTAACCACTGACCAGATGGAGAAGGTCCTTCCACCAGCACTCAGCGCTTAGCC
The DNA here is from genome assembly GCF_011762595.2 of Tursiops truncatus. Taxonomy (NCBI): domain Eukaryota; kingdom Metazoa; phylum Chordata; class Mammalia; order Artiodactyla; family Delphinidae; genus Tursiops; species Tursiops truncatus. The sequence goes on along the minus strand of NC_047043.1, from coordinate 81,889,095 downwards.
TCTGAGGACCTGCTCTATCATCTGGGGAGCAAACGCAGGGCAGCCACTGAGGTGGGAGTTTTAATCCAACATGCACAATTTTAACTTCCGATTTCCGGAGGTTGAAGACGGGAGAGGGTGGTGGGAAGGGTATCAAGTCTGGGTGGGTGTCAAGCGAAACTTTCCAAAGAGATCAATTTCTTACATGTTTTTCTATTCCACGCGAGGCATTGCTGCTATTAGCTGTCACTGGGTAGGGGCCAAATCCGAAACTGCTCTGATGGTCTCTGTGGGGCTCAAAGGTGATTTTGAATGTGTAGGTATAATCATTGTGATCCATGAACAGCTCCCTTCAAATATAACGCCTGTGGATGAAATTAGAAGAGAAAGCTTCAGTGGGAGTCATGTTTGAAAATAAGTAAGAAATGCCCAGGTTTTTTTTCTTTTTATGTTTACGGTATTTTTAAAAAATTAAAAGAAACATCCATTTGTTGGGAAAAGAAGTGCATTTGCATAAGGTGGTATTTAGCAGCTGAGTAACCTCATGCTTACCTCATGTCGGGCCTGGAAGACAGAGTCCTGAGTTTTATTATGTAAGTTTCAGGTGTACAACATAGTGATTCACAATTTTTAAAGATTATGTTGCATTTAAAGTTACTATAAAATATTGGCTATATTCCCTGTGCTGTACAATATATCCTTGTAGACTTTTTTTTTTTTCCGATATGCGGGCCTCTCACTGTTGTGGCCTCTCCCGTTGCGGAGCACAGGCTCTGGACGTGCAGGCTCAGCGGCCATGGCTCACGGGCCCAGTCGCTCCGCGGCATGTGGGATCTTCCCGGACCGGGGCACGAACCCGTGTCCCCTGCACCGGCAGGTGGACTCTCAACCACTCCGCAACCAGGGAAGCCCCCTATTCATTTTATACACAGTAGTTTGTACCAGTGAATCCCCTACCCTATCTTGCCCCTCCCTCTTTTCCTCTCCCCACTGGTAACCACTAATTTGTTCTCTATATCTGTGAGTCTGTTCCTTTTTTCCTATATTCACTAGTTCGTTTTATTTTTTAGGTTCCAGAGTCCTGAGTTTTAATCCTGGGGCTCACATTGACTTGCTGTGTGGCACCAGGCACATCTTTCCTTAATTTCCCCACGTTCCAAATAAGCGGTGGTGATTAGATCCCTTCTAAGACTCTAAGTTCTACAATTCTAACTAATTCTAGTCAAATGATTTTGCCCTGGAACTGAGATGACTTTTCACACCTGCTTTATGACGCATTGTTTTTCCCTTTCTACCCACTCATCTCCTCTCCTGAAAATGGGCTCCGTGGGAAGGCTTTCCCACAATTTGTCACTTTATAGTGTAGGGAGTACCTAGTGGGTAGCTAAGTGGTTAAGAGCTTGGACTTTGAGTTTGGGTCTAGTTCTGCCATTTATGTATCTTGTTATTTATAATCTCTCTAGTAACCTCCTTCTCCTGTGTTATTGGGAGATAAGAGTACCTGTCTCATGTGAGTATCACAAGGGCTTGCATATGTTAATACATGTAAAGTGATTAGTGCAGTGCCTGGAATGTAGAAAGCGTCTGCTGGTTGTGTTGCTAGTGCTATTATTAAAATACCTAGCCAGGGACTTCCCTGGCAGTCCAGTGGTTAAGAATCCGTGCTTCTACTGCAGGGGGCATGGGTTTGATCCCTGATTAGGGAACTAAGATCCCGCATGCCACGTGATGCAGCCAAAAATACATAAATAAATAAAATGCCTAGCCAGGTGGCAGGGTCATGGAAGGACACAGGAACTAGTGTTCCCCTCTCTCTTTTTATTTCTGCTCCATCATCTCTGGAGAATGTTTCCACCATGTACTTTTTAACTTTACCTGTCATTTATCTTCTTTAAAATGGGTTAGTAATATTCCTCCCATTAAAATGCTTTTTCTTTTTTAAATGGGAGGATAAATGGATTACAGAAAAGTTTAGCTGTTTGCTTGTTAATTTTAAAGCACGTGGGGACTATAATAAATGTGGTCCTCAGAAGCGGTATATTTCACTCTCAAGAGTGTCAGATTAAAAGCTGTCAGGACGTTGCTTGTGAGGTTTGGAAAGACTGAGTAACTTTTTTAAGGTAACAGAGGTAGTAAGAGATAAAATATGATTGTGAGCCCAAGTCTGGCTTAGAACGCTTGTACAAGTTCCATCATTTCTCAGGCCTCAGTTTCCTGGTGCTTGAAATGAGGATGCCTGCTTTCATAGGCTTGTGTAGAGATTGAAATAGTATTTTTTTAAAAGAAGAGAACATGAATGGTATTTTTATTCTGAAGTCTCTTCTGTTTTTCTCTTGCCATCACATAAATGCATTGGTTCACACTTGGTTCACACGTAGCTTGGATTTGAAATTTTATCCCCGTTAACTTTGTTAGAAACCCTGTTACACTGGAAGGTCTGGATTAGGACTACCTGACTTTTGGTCAGTTATTTTGGAATACTTTATGTTAATGAGGGTCAGGTATCAAATCCTTTGCCTGGTGCACAGCAGGCCTTCCTTTGACGTTTGGTTGTGTCTCTTCCCTGGTACAGAGTGAACTTGAATGTAGTTTTCTTATTCACATAGTAGGACTCCCAGGAACCTGGCAGATAATACACATGCGTGAGCCAGAGACCACCAACACTACCTACAGAGGGGGCTGTTCTGCCCTACCCTGGCCACATGTGGCCATGAAGGAAATCCAGCCCAGTGTTTCTAGACCTTACCATCTAAATTTTTTTAAAATGGCATCTCCTGATTTCTAATAGCAGCAACTGAAATTTATTCATAAGCATTGTTTTGACCAACAAGATACATCCACCACCTTTCAACTTTTGATTTAAGTGACAAGGGCAGGTTTTTCTGTGGTTATTAATGATCAGATTAGCCCTTTGAGCTCCCGGAGGAGCCATCCTCCCACGTAGGAAAGGGCTTGGTGAGGACTGTGGGCTCAGATATGCCAGGATTCAAGTGTGCCAGTGTGGGCATAAAATTGTAGCAGTTTCTCCCCAGTTCATCTGCACTGCCCTTCTCCAGTTTGTGTGTGTGTATCATCACATCACATGGTGGGGTGTTTGTTTAGTCCCTTCCCCGGGCCCCCCACCCCAGATGTCAGCCTCTCTCTTGGCTGCTGTATTGTCCGTGATGGGAGTATCAGTGATTCTGAGCAGATGATTTTACCATATTAATGACATCATCCGGGGAGTGTGTCCTCTGGGATCTTTTGCCTTGGTTTAGGTATAGATACCTGTGGTGTCGTATGAAGATGCTTTTAGTTGCAATAAGCAGACTCCAACTCAAGTTAGCTTAAGAGAGGGAGGCAGGGAAAAAGTGGATTCATTGAAGGAATACAGGGATGTTTTATGGAACTCAAGAACAAGGATTCTGGATAAACCGTAATGGAAAAGAGTATTAAAAAGTATGTACTCATGTGTGTAACTGAGTCACTTTGCTGTACAGCAGAAATTAACACAACATTGCAAATCAACTATACGTCAATTAAAAAATAAATTAAAAAAAAAAAGAACAGGATTCACCCAGACCAGTGGAACGGGCTAGAAGTGACTGGAAAGACGTAGGGACCCTGACAGCAATTCTGAAGCTTTTCCTCTTAGGCTGCGTGATTTCTCTGGCCTCCTTCTAGCTCCCTGTCTTCTTCATTCTCTCTGCAGATGGTTTTCCTTTCTCTCCACATGCAGCAGACAGTGGCTGCCCCACAGCCACCATATTTTCATCCACTCAGACTCAATTCCAGATTCCCTGGACTGAGGTTCTGACTGGCCCAGCTTAGGTCAGGTGTCTTTGCCCTCATCCAATCAACTGAGGCCAAAGGGGTAGAATCAAGTTGTACAGACATGGGCACCACTGCCCATGGTTGTCATGAGGTGGACAGATACACCTAAAAAAAAATTCACTATTAAACTCTCTAGGATAAAATTGTGTGTTGACAAAAGGCACATTGACTAGATCAAGGGAGATCCAAAGAAAACCAGAAAGGAGAAAGGATGTTTTTTTAAATCAGGAAATAAATTCATTTGGGTTGTGCAACAGCAGAATACCTTGCAATGTTTTATGAGTTTTGACATATCCCTTAATGGATTCATATTGTTTCCGTGGATCTTCTGAGTATTATTTGATTGTTCTGTAGGGCATGTACTTAGGGTTTGCTTGTGTGGGTTTTACAAAAGAGATTAAATGATTTAAACTGACACATTGATTGATTTCCTCCTGTAGTATAGAGGAGTAGAAAAAAGATGACTTTTTTTTTTCAGTTAGACATTAATTCAAATTTTACCTTGCTTTTTTCTTGCCCAGGCAAATTTGAATGATTAACCTTAAACTCTGTACCTTGACTTCCTTGTCTGTAAAATGGGGATGTTGCCATATTGTAGATTTTTGTGGAGCTTTAATGAGATAATTTCCATAAAGTTCCCAGTTTCGTGCCTGAGACAAAGATTGGTTCCCTTTCCTCTTGCCACCAGAGATGTGTATGTGACCTGGCTTTGCAGAGTTTGAGGGCATAATCAGTGGCCATGGGGCAACGTAAAGCTTCCCACTTACCTCTTAGCACTACTTCCGAGGTTCCTATGGGCCACATCTCCGTTCTAATCAACTGAGCTACTTTCTAGGCTTTTAGAGCAGAGCTCAATCAAACATGTAAGTAAGATATTGTAATTAGTATTTTTCACATTAAAAACAGATTGCTTATCCCACTCTGAGACTCAATTTTCTCATCTGTTGAATTGGGGATAACAACCCCAATCCCAGGAGGTGACTATGCAGCTCAGAGATAAGATTATAAACACCTAGAGCAATGCTAAGTATGTAGTTGGTTCTCAGTAATGGGATTATATGTATCTGAGTTTCCATGTCTTACAGTTTTGTTTTGTTTTGTTCAGTTTTTTGCCAAGTCATGGTGACTTGCAGGATCTTAGTTCTACGACCAGGGATTGAACCTGGGCCCCTGGCAATGCAAGTGCTGGGTCCTAACCACTGGACTGCCAGGGAATTCCCAAGGTCTTATAGTTTTGTACAACACCTAAGAGACAAAGTGCTGCCGATGCTTTTCAAAAGTAACCCAGCAATTCCACATGCATGGACAAAGCTGGATGTGCAAAATTTATTGTGACATTGCTTATGACAGCAAAAGGCTAGAAACAGTCTAAGTGTTCCTCAGCAGGAGACTCATTAAATACGTCTGCACAATGATTTGATACTATAGAACCTTTATAAAGAATGAGGTCGGTCTATATGTGTTGACATTGGAAAGATTTCCAAGAAATATTGAATTAAAAAAGCAAGGGGCAAAACAGTAAGTATAGCATAGTTCCACTTCAATTGAAAAAAACCATACACATATAAATATGCATATACACAGACACCGCAGTCACACACACACACACAAATATTAAGAGCGCCTGCTTCGGGACTTCCCTGGTGGTCCAGTGGTTAAGAATCTGCCTGCCGATGCAGGGAACATGGGTTCGAGCCCTGGTCCGGGAAGATCCCACATGCCAGGGAGCAACTAAGCCCGTGTGCCACAACTACTGAGCGTGCGCTCTAGAGCCCGCGAGCCACAAAAGCTAAAGCCCGTGTGCCTAGAGCCCGTGCTCTGCAACAAGAGAAGCCACCACGGTGAGAAGCCCACGCACCACAACAAAGAGTAGCCCCCGCTCGCCGCAACTAGAGAAAGTCCACACGCAGCAATGAAGATCCAATGCAGCCAAAACTAAATAAAAATAAATATTTTTAAAAAGTCAAAAAAAGAGTACCTGCTTCATTTCAAAATATGTTCAATATAATGTTAAAGTAAAACATTTAACATGAGAATATGTTTTTTTAACATGTACATGTATATATCTGAAAATCCATCTAAAGATGGTCTGTGAGGATTCTCCTCAATCTCACAGAGTGGTAATTTCCGCAGGTAGAAAGGTTTGGAGCATGAGTTACTCAAAGTTGATCTTTGCATTTTATGCATTGTTTAAATATTTTACAAGGAGTAATTTCCCAGTATTGCAGTTATAAGTGATAAAAAATTAAATATAATTACTAATTAATACATCGAATTGTTCTTAACTGCCTTAACTCTTCTTTTTTTAAAAGTATTTTTTAGCTGCGTTGTTATTTTTTAGTTGTGGCACACGAGATGTTTTGTTGCAGTGCGTGGGCTTCTCTCTAGTTGTGGCATGCGGGCACATGGGCTCATTAGTTGTGGCACGCGGGCTCCAGAGCACATGGGCTCAGTAGTTGTGGCACATGGGCTCTCTAGTTGCTCTAGTTGTGGTGCGCGGGCTTAGTTGCCCTGCGGCATGTGAGACCTTAGTTCCCCGACCAGGGATCGAACCGGTGTTGCTGCATCGCAGGATCGGTTCTTAACCACTGGACCACCAGGGAACTCCCTGTCTTAACTATTCTTAACTGTTAATTATGGTAGTGATATGAATACTACAAAGGAGGGCCAAAGTTTCAAAAATGGAGACTTTACATTTTAACTTTAGTATCATTTGTTTTTCATCCTATAATTATGCATGTATTGTGTTTATTAAAACACAACAATGAATAAAACCATCTTCATTTGGAAAATAAAATATTGATTCAAGGAAAAGTATAGTAGTTTCCTCTGGGAAGGAAACCTCCTTTTCATAGTATAATTTTGTGTGTTGTATAGGTGTTGTTTTTTCAATATATTGAGTGGTTTTTGCTTTTCATTCTTTTTTCTTTTAAATCTAAGAGCTAAAAAAATTAAAATAGGGACTTCTCTGGTGGCACAGTGGTTAAGAATCCACCTGCCAATGCAGGGGACACGGCTTCAAGCCCTGGTCCGGGATGATCCCACATGCCGCGGAGCAACTAAGCCCGCGAGCCACAACTACTGAGCCCACGCACCTAGAGCCGGTGCTCTGCAACAAGAGAAGCCACGGCAATGAGAAGCCCGCGCACCGCAATGAAGAGTAGCCCCCTCTCGCCACAACTAGAGAAAGCCTACACACAGCAACAAAGACCCAACGCAGCCAAAAAATATACAATAAAAATAAATAAATAAATAAAAATAAGTGCAAGAGCTGATGCCGTATAATAAATCTGTTTATGACCAAACCTGTTGATTAACTCAACTGATGGCATTTTTAGGCTGAGCACGTCACCCGTAAAAGAAATGGTAAATCAAGTTGAAGGGTTTGCCTGCCAGCCCCAGCCTGATGCCACTCTTGCTGTCTTGTCTCCACAGATGACAGAAGGCAGGCACTGCCAGGTGCACCTCCTGGATGACAGGAGATTGGAGCTGCTGGTTCAGGTAGGTGATGCCACGACAGAGACAAGCCATCCTGGTTCCCTCTGTAGGCCTTGTGGCCTGTGTTCAGCCTGCTTGCTTATCTGTGCCTCAGAGCCAGTGACACAGGATTGTTTATGGGGGATAAAGCTTCAAAGCAAGGAAACGTAGCTGTATTTAAGAGTAACTAGAGACTGGTGACAGGATTCAGAGATGCTTGGATTGCAGTCTGAGCTTTGACACTCAGTAGCTGTGTGACCCTGGGCAAGTGACTTGACTTCTCTGAATCACGTCTTGTTGGTAAACTGGAGACCATAATGCTTCCCTGAAAGGGTTTTTGTGAGCTGAGACTCGTCATTCTGCCACTTCCCTGTCACATGGCATGGTCCAAGTTAAATACCCAGTTTCAACAGCTGTGAACTGGGATTAAGATTGCCTAATATTCCTCTCAGAAATTATGGTTAAAATCATACTAGATTAATCCCAAGCTCCCAATCCTTCCCTCCCCCGCCCTCCCCCTTGACAGCCGCAAGTCTATTCTCTATGTCTGCAAGTCAGCTTGGGAGCTTGGGAGCTTGGGATTAGCAGATACAAACTCGTAGATACAGGATGGATAAACAAGGTCCTACTGTATAGCACAGGGAACTATATTCAATATCCTGTGATAAACCATAGTGGAAAAGAATATTAAAAAAGCATATGTATATATGTATATGTATAACTGAGTCAATTTGCCGTACAGTAGAAATTAACACAACATTGTAAATCAACTGTACTTCAGTATAATTAAAAAAACATCAAACTGCATTATATATGTGAACAAAATCTCTGTAAAACACATGGGACTATATGAGTGATGATATCTTAATTATTGATGCTTCTGTCTTTATTCACCCAACACTCTGGACCCAGAATCTTAAAAGACCGTGGAAGTGCCTGATGACAGCCACACCTAAAGCCGTGGCTAGAATTCCCTCCCTTCACCAAACCTAAATTCTTCTCCTTTCTGAGGCTGTGCCGAGCCCACTCTGTACAGGCTTCAATTAGAATGAAAATAGCACATCAATCATAGTTTCACCAGAGTAGACCTTTTGGTCTAGATTTCTATTCTTTTCTTTTTTCTTTTCCTTTAACTTTTTTTCTTTCTTCTTTTTTTATCATGACTGTTCTTTCTTCCCCAACAACAAACATCCAACCCTCAAACTACCATAATTGAGCCCTAAAACGTGTGGCTCAAAGGTCAAAAGAAGTCCACCTAGAATGCCTCCCTGCAAATCCCCCTTTCCTTCCCCAGTCTCTGCAAATCCACCATCTGCTCTCACTCTGGACACTGGCTGATTACAAACCATGCTTCTTCCCACCAGAGCCAGTGCTTCCCAAAAGCTTATAGACTAGATCCTTCCTCTAATGAGGTGCCCAGTAAGTACTGGTGATGATGATCTGCACGATGGATACAGTTACTCCATCCCAGGAGAGAAGTGCAAAGCTTAGTCTTTGGATTCAGACAGAACTGGGTTCAAATCAGGTCCTTAACTAACTGGAACATCAAGCAAGATGCTTGACGGCTCTTGGCCTTTGTTGGCTCATCTATAAAATGGCAGGAACCCCTACTTCATAGACTCTTTGTAAGGATTAAAATGAAATAATGGGTAGAAGGAGTCCAGCACAGTAGACAGTCACTATTATTATTATTGTGGTGGTGTTGTTGTTGTTAGTTCTCTCTGGGTCTTGAGCCTTTGGGTCTTGACCCTCCTCAGTTGACCAAGCCAAGTTATTCCTACAGTCTAAGCGGTGTTTCATATTCTTTGTCTTGATCACTAAACCATACTATATATAAAAGAGCATTTTTTCCAAAACACCAATGCATTGGTGCATACACTTTTACTTTAGAGGAAAAAATAAGGTGCTGGACGGAATTGCAAATATATCAAAATGATGATCTCAGCAGTGTTCCTGTTCCCATTTCCCCCCCTTCCCGAACCCTTAGAGAATGGTCTATAGTAGATTAAGCAACAGAAGGGCACGGGCATCCGAAAACAAACAAACAAAGGCTGCTTTAAACTGTTTGGGACAGAGGAAAGTGGTAGCAGTAAGAGAGAGAGGGGACCAAATTGTTCCTAATCCTATTTTTATCTTAACAGCCCAAACTTTTATCAAGAGAGTTGCTGGACCTCGTGGCTTCGCATTTCAGCCTGAAAGAAAAGGAGTATTTTGGAATCACGTTTACAGATGACACGTAAGAGTTTTCCTATTTTTACCTTTTATCTGGGTTACCTATGTGCGTAACTCTCAACTGGCAAAAGCAGGGGCAGGGGGAGCGCTGCAAGAATTAGAATACGTCCTGCTTAGCTAAAGATTTCTTAATACAGGTTTTTCTTTAGAACTCTGGTAAAAGGAGAAGAAAGGGAATATTGATCATTCTAAGAACTCAGAACATTGTCCCAAGTGCCTTAGCAATTTGTTGCAGTGAGTTTGTTATTCTAGATGACAGTCTGTCGTCACATTTCTTTGAATGCAGTTGTGCTTGCTTATTTAGCTTATGTACCGGGGATAGAAACGCTAGTGTCATCTACTCATATCTTGAAACCGAATTAATGTTTGGATGTGGTGGCCAGAAAGTTTAAAGGCGATTTTGGTGCCCACCTGATAAATATGTATATACTTGAATGATGGACGAAATTTCTAACTTCCACTTAGGCAGGCCCATTTTATGTAACCCTCATTTTTTTTCTTTTACTTACATTTTTAATGCTAACGTGGATATTGTATATATTTTGGTATATAACAGTGAATTCACAAGAATTTAAAGCTCCGTGGAAGCGAAGGCGTTTAGTCTTACCAGCTCTTTTCTGCATGTGTGTGTGTGTGTGTGTGTGTGCGTTTTACGGCAGCCTGACTTGCCTACGTTATATGCAGCTTGATATATTAAATGATTTCTTCTCCCTTATGGGATAATTTGCAAAGAGCTCTTCAAATATTAAAATTCAAGAAAACGTGTTCCAGACACAGAATCTATTGGCCAACCACCCAGCCAGCATTCTTTCCGTAACTCTCAGTTTAAATGTTTTTCCATTCTTCATGTTAACCAGGCAGAAAATTACCTCAGGAAGGGGTTAATTTGCTTTTAACACTTTGTATGTACTGATTACTTCCAGCCTTGGTGGGCTGCAAGCTTAGGACCTCCTGGAAATGCCAGTGGGCTCAGGACTTGGGCTGGGCAAAAAAAACAAACAAAAAAACCCCAGACAGCTGAGTTGTCAGGAGACATAGAAAAACCTGAAAACTTTGATTTCAGACTCAAGATGTTTCCTGAATGTAGTTCAACAAAGCAGGAAAAAAGTGCACTCCACCTCACCCACTTCATCCCGAATCACAAAATTATCTGTTCACTCAACAGCAGTTTGAGACCTTGTCTGATCAGTCCTCTGCTGGATGAAATAGGAAATGCAGATGTCCATTGAGCACAGGCGCTAGCTGGAAAGACAAAACCAGTTCATGAGAATCAGTGATCAAACACACACATACAGGTTGAATCTGGATGTGACTGAAATCATAGCAAACAGCATTGACTTAAAACCATAAATACATGATGGCTAAGTTATATGGTAAAAACCATAAATACACAAACACTACAATTTGGGGAAAGGTCACATAAAATAGAGGCTAAAATCATGAATGTTGGAGTAATTTATCCATTCAACAGTTATTTCTTGAGTGCCACTAAATGCCAGGCATTTGTTCTAGCTTCCAGGGATTCAGCTGTGAACAACACAGACCAGGTTCTTCCTCTCATGGAGCTTATGTTGCACTAGTATGGTCCAGTAGAACAAGTAAATAAATAGATAAATGAGGGACTTCCCTGGTGGTCCAGTGGGTAAGACTCTGCGCTCCCAATGCAGGGGGCCCGGGTTTGATCCCTGGCTGGGGAACTAGATCCCACATGCATGCCGCAACTAAAGAGTCCACATGCCACAACTAAGAGTCTGCATGCTGCAACTAAACGGTCCTGCATGCTGCAACTAAGACCCAGTGTAGCCCAAATAAATAAATATGAAAAAAAAAAAGATAAATGAGAAGATACCAGCAATGACAAGTGCTTTGAAGAACATGAAACAAGAGGCCATGATCAAGAAAAATGGGGGTGGGGTGGTGCAGTTTTAGACAGGGTGGACCAGGACGGCTTATAAAAGGTGATGTGTAATAGAAAGCAAGAACCAGTTCTGCAAAAGTAGGGGTGCCTTTCTTAACTAAAGCGGGTGGAAATACTCTCAGGTGAGAATAAGCTTGACTTTGTTTTTTTATTTTTGAGAACAAAAAAAATAGCCAGTATGCCTTGAATAGAGAGAGTAAGAGGAAAAGTGGTACAAGATAATGGTTGAGAGGGAGGCAGGGTGGACATCAGAGAAGCTTGGTAGCTATGAGATCTTAGACTTAATACCTTTGACACTCAAGTTTTCTCATCTGTACAATGGGCATAATAATAGCACCAAAGTAATAAGTACTATATAAGGTACATATGATAGGGTCATAGTATTATACTATTAAACAGGTATAATACTATGCAGAGCCCACGCACACAACATCCTATCGTTCGTAGTCATGGCAGGAAGGTGTGCTCTGAAGGAGGACTTGGGTGGGAAGCCACACAGGAGGGTAACTGGGAGGGCACTTAGACCTTAGGTAGTGGGGAGAGGAGCCGGCATTCAGGGAAAAGTCATTTGGTGCACCAGTGCATGGACATGGTCATGAACATGGTACATCTGCCCAGTGGCTAGGAAACTGGCCTGAGCGTGGATTAAGATATAAGAAGGACAAACACACAGGTGAGCCCAGAGAGTCATGGAGATGCAGAAGGCACACCAAGGCCCCTGAAGGATGTTCTGCAGGGGAGTGACATGATTAATGACTGTGGTCTTGCAAATGTCCCAGGCTGTAAGGTTCATGGTGGGCTGGAAAAGCGTCCTGGCCACATGGCTGGCTTTTGGGAAAGCTCCAGACTCAGGTGAACATAACCAGAGGGGGCATACATCAAGTGTTCAGACTGTAGCACCTTCTCTTCAGAAAGTAAGGAATACATAATATGAATGATTTCCTTTTCTGCCTTGGGCCACTCTCCCCATCGTGTGCCTGGGGATGATTTCTTTCTAAATACTCTATTGGAAGAAGAATGTCTCACTTAAGTCCCTCCTCTAGCTATTTTCTTTAGTGACATCAGTCAATGCTTATAGTCTTTCCAAGAAGCCTGGCTCCAAAGTGTCCTTCGTGCACTCCCCTGCAAATGACAGCAGAGTCTGTTTCTGAATTATGATCAGTTTAGAAGGTGTCTTCTGGCTCTAGCTGTGTTTATTTTTAGAAGAAGTATGAGCTGGGCTCTTGGGGGAGTGGGAATTGGCCATTTCCACCTTTCTGGGGAACAGGTCTGGAAAATTGCTTCTGTCAAAGGGTGTCTCCTTGGAATGTCTTGGTCACAGGCTTAGTTCTTTTTCTTGTCTGGTAAATATTTTTGGAAAGTATTTTCTTTCGGCACTCCCCTTCCCCCGCCCGCATAAAACCACTTAGTCGGATCCCTCCCAGGATGCTGTGTGAATTGCATTTTCCAGCCCAGATGCCACATCAGTTCTTTGCCTTTGATGAACTTCAAATAGAGTAAGGCAAAGCGGAGGGGACATTTTGTCAATGAAACTAGCCACTGTCTGTATCCTACTCCACGGGCCAAGAAGAGGAATGGAAAAATGGAATCACGCGGTTACATGATAAAAGTAGTGATGGTGACCAACAAAAACCAATTCGTGGTCCTAATGGAGGGAGGGGATAGAATTCCTAAGCTCACGCGGGTTAGTGCCTTCTGGTGTTCTGTGTGCAGGGCGAGTCTTTACCCCTAGAGGGCAGTCACGACCCTCCTAAGGCAGCACTCTGTTCCCCATAATGGTTCCCATCCCCTTCAACCCACTTGACATTTTTTTCCTTTCCTTGTTTTGAAAGGATTTGCTGGATGAGCTTTGTTTATTAAGAAATAACAAATAGGTTTCACAACACAATTGGGATTTTTGATCACCGTTCCATCCGGTGGGCCTGAGATGATCGACCTTTGACTGATACAATTCTAGCCAAAAGGGACGCTTGCTTCATAGTGGGCTAACACAGCTGATAGAGGTGAATGTGTAAATTCATGTCTTTTTGAGGTATTGATTAGATCTGTCCCATTTGCTGATGGAAAAACTTGAGAAAAGTAGGTTATAAGGAATAAGTGCTTTTTGATCTCATTTTACTCTCAAAGGCTAGAAAAGAGCATGTTAACCTGGAATATATCTCAATGATAGAGTTAAGGGTAATTTTCACTTTTTTGTTCTTCTAACTTCATCCTGTTGGTGAAATTATGGGTAGATTTTTTTTCTAAAAACTTATTTTTGTATTACTTTTACATGAATATCTTCTTATAAAAACATTTAATATCATAGTTGAGGCTGCTGTCTTTTGATGTAGCAATTTGCTCTGTATCTCTCCAGAAGTGTATCTAAGAATTCTAAGAATTTTCGTCAATATATAATAGTATTTGAGTGTCTTCTGTGGTTAATATAATTGATTTATGCTCTATATGTTATTATACAACTTGCTGCATTCTTGGACATCATTTCACACAAGTTCATGTAAATATACATTATGCTTCTTAAATGATGCCACATCTTCCTAAGTAAAAGCAAAAAAGACAATTCAAAATTACTCTCATTTTCTCTAAGAAAACTTTTAAATACTATACAATACTTTATGTATTTCAGACATACATTTGAGCATCTGTGAAATTGGGGTATGTCTTCAAATCAGTGCCATCCTAAACTTGATCAAATACAGTGTAAGAATCTTTTAACTTCCAGTCCCCTATCCTTATATATTTTTTACCCACAAAAGCAGTAATTCTATGAACCTTTCCTTATGTCACTTATATCAACTTATCTTGATAGTATTCCTCCAAGGAAAGCTAGAGACAGTTATTGGAAGTCTCATCTAATAATTACAGAAATAGAGACACACTTTTTTCCTATGTTAAAACTAGTAAGTGACAAAAACAGGAATAGGGGAGGAGCCTCAAGATGGCGGAAGAGTAACACGCGGAGATCACCTTCCTCCCCATAAATACATCAGAAATCCGGCTACATGTGAAACACCTCCTACGGAACACCTACTGAACGCTGGCAGAAGACCCCAGACCTCCCAAAAGGCAAGAAACTCCCCACGTACCTGGGTAGGGTAAAAGAAAAAGCAGAGACCAAAGAATAGGGACGGGACCCGCACCAGTGGGAGGAAGCTGTGAAGGAGGAAGGGTTTCCACACGCTAGGAGCCCCTTCGCGGGCGGAGACTGCGGGTGGCAGAGGGGGGAAGGCTTCGAAGCCGCGGAGAGCGCGGCTACAGGGGTGCGGAGGGCAAAGCGGAGAGATTCCCTCACAGAGGATTGGGGCCGGCCACCACTCACCAGCCGGAGAGGCTTGCCTGCTCACCCGCCGGGGCGGGCGGGGCTGCGAGCTGAGGCTCGGGCTTCGGAGGTCGGATCCCAGGGAGAGGGCTGGGGTTGGCGGCGTGAACACAGCCTGAAGGGGCTAGTGCGCCACAGGTAGCCGGGAGGGAGTCCGGGAAAACGTCTGGAGCTGCCGAAGAGGCAAGAGACTTTTTCTTGCCTCTTCGTTTCCTGGTGCGCGAGGAGAGGGGATTCAGAGCGCCGCTTAAAGGAGCTCCAGAGACGGGCGCGAGCCGCGGCTATGAGCGCGGACCCCAGAAACGGGCATGAGACGCTAAGGGTGCTGCTGCCGCCACCAAGAAGCCTGTGTGCGAGCACAGGTCACTATCCACAGCCCCCTTCCGGGAAGCCTGTGCAGCCCACCACCGCCAGGGTCCCGTGATCCAGGGACAACTTCCCTGGGAGAACGCACGGCGCGCCCCAGGCTGGTGTAACGTCACGCTGGCCTCTGCCGCCGCAGGCTCGCCCCGCATCCGCGCCCCTCCCTCCCCGCGGTCTGAGTGAGCCAGAGCCCCCGAAGCAGCTGCTCCTTTAACCCCGTGCTGTCCGAGCGAAGAACAGACGCCCTCAGGCAACCTACACGCAGAGGCGGGGCCAAATCCAAAGCTGAACCCCAGGAGCTGTGCGAACAAAGAAGAGAAAGGGAAATCTCTCCCAGCAGCCTCAGGAGCAGCAGATTAAATCTCCACAATCAACTTGCTGTACCCTGCATCTGTGGAATACCTGAATAGACAACAAATCATCCCAGATTGAGGAGGTGGACTTTGGGAGCAACGATATATATATATTATTCCCTTTTTCTCTTTTTGTGAGTGTGTATGTATATGCTTCTGTGCGTGATTTTGTCTGTATAGCTTTGCTTTTACCATTTGTCCTAGGTTTCTGTCTGTCCGTTTTTTTTTATTACTTAAAATTTTTTTTCTTAATAATTTAATAACTTTATTTTATTTTATCTCCTTCCTTCCCTTCCCTTCCCTTCTCTTTTCTTTTTTTCTTTTCTTTCTCCCTTTTATTCTGAGCCGTGTGGATGAAAGGCTCTTGGTGCTCCAGCCAGGAGTCAGTGCTGTGCCACTGAGGTGGGAGAGCCAAGTTCAGGACACTGGTCCACAAGAGACCTCCCAGCTCCACGTAATATCAAACGGTGAAAATCTCCCAGAGATCTCCATCTCAACCCCAAGATCCAGCTCCACTCAATGACCAGCAAGCTACACTGCTGGACGCCCTATGCCACACAACTAGCAAGAAAGGAACACAACCCCATCCATTAGCAGAGAGGCTGCCTAAAATCATAATAAGGCCACAGACACCCCAAAACACACCACCAGACATGGACCTGGCCACCAGAAAGACAAGATCCAGCCTCATCCACCAGAACACAGGTACCAGTCCCCTCCACGAAGAAGCCTACACAACACACTGAACCAACCTTAGACACTGGGGACAGACACCAAAAACAATGGGAACTACGAACCTGCAGCCTGCGAAAAGGAGAGCCCAAACACAGCAACTTAAGTAAAATGAGAAGACAGAGAAACACACAGCAGATGAAGGTGCAAGGTAGAAACCCACCAGACCAAGCAAATGAAGAGGAAATAGGCAGTCTACCTGAAAAGGAATTCAGAATAATGATAGTAAAGATGATCCAAAAGCTTGGAAGTAGAATGGAGAAAATACAAGAAACGTTTAACAAGGACCTAGAAGAACTAAAGAGCAAACAAGCAATGATGAACAACACAATAAATGAAATTTAAAATTCTGTAGAAGGAATGAATAGCAGAATAACTGAGGTAGAAGAACGGATAAGTGACCTAGAGGATAAAATAGTGGAAATAACTACTGCAGAGCAGAATAAAGAAAGAATGAAAAGAACTGAGGACAGTCTCAGAGACCTCTGGGACAACATTAAATGCACCAAAATTCAAATTACAGGGGTCCCAGAAGAAGAAGAGGAAAAGAAAGGGACTGAGAAAATATTTGAAGAGATTATAGTTGAAAACTTCCCGAATATGGGAAAGGAAATAGTTAATCAAGTCCAGGAAGTGAAGAGAGTCCCATACAGGATAAATCTAAGGAGAAACACGCCAAGACACATATTAATCAAACTATCAAAAATTAAATACAAAGAAAAAATATTAAAAGCAGCAAGGGGAAAACAACAAATAACATACAAGGGAATCTCCATAAGGTTAATACCTGATCTTTCAGCAGAAACTCTGCACCCCAGAAGGGAATGGCAGGACATATTTAAAGTGATGAAAGGGAAAAACCTACAACCAAGATTACTCTACCCAGCAAGGATCTCATTCAGATTTGACAGAGAAATTAAAACCTTTACAGACAAGCAAAAGCTAAGAGAATTCAGCACCACCAAACCAGCTTTACAACAAATGCTAAAGGAACTCCTCTAGGCAGGAAACACAGAGAAGGAAAAGACCTACAATAACAAACCCAAAACAATTAAGAAAATGGCAATAGGAATATACATATCGAAAATTACCTTAAATATAAATGGATTAAATGCTCCAACCAAAAGATGTAGACTGGCTGAATGGATACAAAAACAAGACCTGTATATATGCTGTCTACAATAGACCCACTTCAGACCTAGGGACACATACAGACGGAAAGTGATGGGATGGAAAAAGATATTCCATGCAAATGGAAACCGAAAGAAAGCTGGAGTAGCAATTCTCGTATCAGACAAAATAGACTTTAAAATAAAGACTATTACAAGAGACAAAGAAGGACACTGCATAATGATCAAGGGATCGATCCAAGAAGAAGATATAACAATTGTAAATATTTATGCCCCCAACATAGGAGAACCTCGATACATAAGGCAAATGCTTACAGACATAAAAGGGGAAATCAACAGTAACACAATAATAGTAGGGGACTTTAACACCCCACTTTCACTGATGGACAGATCATCCAAAATGAAAATAAATAAGGAAACACAAGCTTTAAATGATACATTAAACAAGATGGACTTAATTGATATTTAGGACATTCCATCCAAAAACAACAGAATACACTTTCTTCTCAAGTGCTCATGGAACATTCTCCAGGATAAATCATATCTGGGGTCACAAGTCAAGCCTTGGTAAATGTAAGAAAATTGAAATTGTATCAAGTACCTTTTCTGACCACAGCGCTATGAGACTAGGTATCAATCACAGGAAAAAAATCTGTAAAAAATACAAACACATGGAGGCTAAACAATACACTACTTAATAACCAAGAGATCACTGAAGAAATCAAAGAGGAAATCAAAAAAATCCTAGGAACAAATGACAATGAAAACACGATCACCCAAAATCTATGCACTGCAGTGAAAGCAGTTCTAAGAGGGAAGTTTATAGCAATACAGTCCTACCTTAAGAAACAAGAAACATCTCAAATAAACAACCTAACGTTACACCTAAAGCAATTAGAGAACGAAGAACAAAAAAACCCCTAAGTTAGCAGAAGGAAAGAAATCATAAAGATCAGATCAGAAATAAATGAAAAAGAAATGAAGGAAACAATAGCAAATATCAATAAAACTAACAGCTGGTTCTTTGAGAAGGTAAACAAAATTGATAAACCATTAGCCAGACCCATCAAGAAAAAAAGGGAGAAGACTCAAATCAATAGAAATGAAAAAGGAGAAGTAACAATTGACACTGCAGAAATACAAGGATCATGAGAGATTACTACAAGCAACTCTGTGCCAATAAAATGGACAACCTTGAAGAAATGGACAAATTCTTAGAAAAGCACAACCTTCCAAGACTGAACAGGAAGAAAAAGAAAGTATGAACAGACCAATCACAAGCACTGAAATTGAGACTGTGATTAAATATCTCCCAACAAACAAAAGTCCAGGACCAGATGGCTTCACAGGTGAATTCTATCAAACATTTAGAGAAGAGCTAACAGCTGTCCTCAAACTCTTCCAAAGTATAGCAGAGGGAGAAACACTCCCAAATTCATTCTACGAGGCCACCATCACCCTGATACCAAAACCGGACAAAGATGTCACAAAGAAAGAAAACTACAGGCCAATATCACCGATGAACATAGATGCAAAAATCCTCAACAAAATACTAGCAAACAGAATCCAACAGCACATTAAAAGGATCATACACCATGGTCAAGGGGGGTTTATCCCAGGAATGCAAGGATTCTTCAATATACGCAAATCAGTCAATGTGATACACCATATTAATAAATTGAAGAATAAAAACCATATGATCATTTCAATAGATGCAGAGAAAGCTTTTGACAATATTCAACACCCATTTATGATAAAAACCGTCCAGAAAGTAGGCATAGAGGGAACTTACCTCAACTCAATAAAGACCATATATGACAAAGCCACAGCCAACATCGTCCTCAGTGGTGAAAAACTGAAACCATTTCCACTAAGATCAGGAACAGGACAAGGTTGCCCACTCTCACCACTATTATTCAACATTGTTTTGGAAGTTTTAGTCACAGCAATCAGAGAAGAAGAGGAAATAAAAGGAATCCAAATCAGAAAAGAAGAAGTAAAGCTGTCACTGTTTGCAGATGACATGATATTATACACAGAGAATCCTAAAGATGCTACCAGAAAACTACTAGAGCTAATCAATGAATTTGGTAAAGTAGCAGGATATAAAAGTAATGCACAGAAATCTCTGGCATTTCTATACACTAATGATGAAAAATCTGAAAGTAAAATCAAGGAAACACTCCTATTTACCATTGCAACAAAAAGAATAAAACACCTAGGAATTAACCTACCTAAGGAGACAAAAGACCTGTATTCAGAAAACTATAAGACACTAATGAAAAGAATTAAAGATGATACAAATAGATGGAGAGATATACCATGTTCTTGGATTAGAAGAGTCAATATTGTGAAAATGACTATACTACTCAAAGCAATCTACAGATTCGAGGCCATCCCTATCAAACTACCAATGGCATTTTTCACAGAGCTAGAACAAAAAATTTCACAATTGTATGGAAACGCAAAAGACCCCAAATAGCCAGTGCAATCTTGAGAAAGAAAAATGGAGCTGGAGGAATCAGGCTCCCTGACTTCAGACTATACTACAAAGCTACAGTAAGTAAGACAGTATGGTACTGGCACAAAAACAGAAATATAGATCAATGGAACAGGATAGAAAGCCCAGAGATAAACCCACGCACATATGGTTGCCTTATTTTTGATAAAGGAGGCAAGAATATACAATGGAGAAAAGACAGCCTCTTCAATAAGTGGTGCTGGGAAAACTGGACAGGTACATGTAAAAGTATGAAATTAGAACACTCCCTAAGACCATACACAAAAATAAACTCAAATGGATTAAAGACTAAACTGTAAGGCTTGGGCTTCCCTGGTGGTGCAGTGGTTGAGAGTCCGCCTGCCGATGCAGGGGACATGGGTTCATGCCCCGGTCCAGGAAGATCCCACATGCCACACAGTGGCTAGGCCTGTGAGCCATGGCCGCTGAGCCTGTGCGTCCAGAGCCTGTGCTCCACAACGGGAGAGCCCACAACAGTGAGAGGCCGGCGTACCACAAAAAAAAAAAAAATTTATATATATATATATATATGTAATGTAAGGCTAGACACTATCAAATTCTTAGAGGAAAACGTAGGCAGAACACTTTGACATAAATCACAGCAAGATCCTTTTTGACTTACCTCCTAGAGAAATGGAAATAAAAACAGAAATAAATAAATGTTACCTAATGAAACTTAAAGGCTTTTGCACAGCAAAGGAAACCATAAACAAGATGAAAAGACAACCCTCAGAATGGGAGAAAATATTTGCAAATGAAGCAACTGACAGAGGATTAGTCTCCAAAATTTACAAGCAGCTCACGCAGCTCAATATCGAAAACACAAACAACCCAATCCCAAAATGGGTAGAAGACGTAAACAGACGTTTCTCCAAAGAAGATATACATATTGCCAACAAACACATGAAAGGATGCTCAACATCACTAATCATTAGAGAAATGCAAATCAAAACTACAGTGAGGTATCACCTCACACCAGTCAGAATGGCCATCATCAAAAAATGTACCAACAATAAATGCTGGAGAGGGTGTGGAGAAAAGGGAACCCTCTTGCACTGTTGGTGGGAATGTAAATTGATACAGCCACTATGGAGAACAGTATGGAGGGTCCTTAAAAAACTACAAATAGAACTACCGTATGACCCAGCAATCCCACTACTGGGCATATACCCTGAGAAAACCATAATTCAAAAAGTCATGTACCACAATGTTCATTGCAGCTCTGTTTACAATAGCCAGGACATGGACGCAACCTAAATGTCCATCGACAGATGAATGGATAAAGAAGATGTGGCACATATATACAATGGAATATTACTCAGCCATAAAAAGAAACGAAATTGAGTTATTTGTAGTGAGGTGGATGGACCTAGAGTCTGTTATACAGAGTGAAGTAAGTCAGAAAGAGAAAACCAAATACCGTATGCTAACACATGTATATGGAATCTAAAAAAAAAAAAGGTTCTGAAGAACCTAGGGGCAGGACAGGAATAAAGACAGAGACCTACTAGAGAATGGACTTGAGGACACGGGGAGGGGGAGGTAAGCTGGGACAAAGTGAGAGAGTGGCATGGATATATATACACTACCAAATGTAAGATAGATAGCTAGTGGGAAGCAGCTGCATGCACAGGGAGATCAGGTCAGTGCTTTGTGACACCTAGAGGGGTGGGATAGGGAGGGTGAGAGGGAGGGAGACGAAAGAGGGAAGAGATATGGGGATATATGTATATGTATAGCTGATTCACTTTGTTATAAAGCAGAAACTGAGTCGCTTTGTTATAAAGCAGAAACTAACACACCATTGTAAAGCAATTATACTCCAATAAAGATGTTAAAAAAATTATTAAGCGGGTAAATCTGTAGTAAGAGTTCTTACTACAAGAAAACAAAAATTAAAAAAAAAAAGCTGATTCAACCCTCTAATCTCATTTTCTCCTGTATCCTAAGTCTTGGGTTCAAATCCCAGCTCTGCCACTTTTCTTTGCAGATTTACTGTAAAATATAGTATTAATATATTTTTAAAAGTACCAGCTTGGTTGGCACTAAGTAGTTGCTCAATAAAGATTAGCTGCTATTATTATTACTCATGTTTCCTATCTACTTATAATAAATACAGCTTAGAGTTTTCTGATTTTTAAAAAAATTATGTACTCAAAGACCAAAATAGGTTGGAATATGTCTTCTGAACCATTATAGGTTTTGGTATAATTTGACATCGCACCACTATCAGCATGTTCTTAAGTTTTGTGTAAGCAAGCGAATGTAGTCTCTGCCTTCTTGGAATTTACAATCTAAAATGGATCAACTAGTGGGACCATCTTGGAAAAGTCACATAAAAAATCCCCAGCCACAGTGTCTCAATTCTTCTATCCCTCAGGTCACAATTTCAGGAGAATGTTTATACCCATAAATTTAATGAAGCACTTGAATGAATCAACAGATACGTGCTTAAATGTTAGGAATTCCATAATATATATCCAAAAACAGCCCCCAGAAAGTATTAGACCCCATTTTTTTTTTTTTTTTTTTTTGCTGTACGCGGGCCTCTCACTGCTGTGGCCTCTCCCGTTGCGGAGCACAGGCTCCAGACGCGCAGGCTCAGCGGCCATGGCTCACGGGCCCAGCCGCTCCGCGGCATGTGGGATCTTCCGGAACCGGGGCATGAACCCGTGTCCCCTGCATTAGCAGGTGGACTCTCAACCACTGTGCCACCAGGGAAGCCCTGACCCCATATTTTTATTTTTATCTTTTAATTAATTTTTTTATTGGAGTCTAGTTAATTTACAATGTTGTTTTAGTTTCTGCTGTACAACAAAGTGAGTCAGTTATACATACACATATATCCACTCTTTTTTAGATTCTATTCCCATATGGGTCATTACAGAGTATTGAAGAGTTCTCTGTGCTATTCAGTAGGTTCTTATTAGTTATCTGTTCTATACATAGTAGTGTGTCGACCCCATATTTTTATAAAAGCTATCTCTGTCTGTCTGTTTTCATTAAAAGAAAAGTTTCCCTTCTTGACTATCTAAAATATTTCAGATTTTATATTTAATAAGGATTTAAGGAGTAATATGTTTAATATCACCTAGGTTTTTATCTCCAAAGTCAGCCAGTGTTTTCAGTTTCTTGTTCATTTCATGATGTATCCTCTCTGAGATATTTTTGTACATATAAATGCACATATGTCTAGCTATTCTTTTTTTTAACTTAAAAAATGGCAATATATTATACTCACTGTCATGCATCTGGCTTTTTCATTTAACACCATATTTTGAAAATTTTTCACAATAAGTTTGTAAAGATACCCTTGATCTTTGGTATGGCTGCATAGTATTTCATTGCTGTTTAAATTCATTTTTTTAGGTTGTTGTGAGCCTGTTTGCTGCTACAAACAATGCTACAGTGAGTGGCTTTATACATAGGCTATTTTCCACATGTGCAGGTTTATCCTGATTAACTCCCAGAAATGACAATGCTGGTTCAGAGGCAGGTGCTTTTGTAATTTTGATAGAAATTGCCAAATTGGCCTCATCACTGGTTGTAACAGGTTATACTCCAACCATTAATGTGTGAGAATAACTGTTACCGCACAGCTCTGCCAACACAGTGTTTATTAAACCTTTCTCTGGGTTTCTGTTTAATCTTTCTTGTTTTGTTTTGTTTTACTCTTACAGAGGTCAGCAGAACTGGCTACAGTTAGACCACCGAGTTCTTGACCACGATTTGCCCAAGAAACCAGGCCCAACCGTTTTGTACTTTTCTGTGAGGTATGTAACCAGAGACACATCTACCATCACCACCTGCCTCTTTTTTTTTTTTTTTTTTAGAAAAAAAAAATTCTTGGTGATCAGAGAGAATTTTAAAAAAGAAGGGACAGATCAAAAAATTATTACGTGAGATTCTTTGCTGTCTTAGTCTGGGGAACAAGTTAACATAGATACTGTGTAGAACTGTTTCCTTTGAAGATGAAGTATAGAATCACCTTCCTTTAGTTCTCAAAGCCCCTTGAATCCATTTAAAGCTGAAAAACGTAAGTAATATATTTTAATACATAAACCTGTTTCTGACTCAACATACTTCTAGATTTTTATAATTCGAAATATAGCAAACACTTACTCTTACATTTTATGTAGGAATGTTTTCTAGAGACTATGGAAATAATTGAATTTTATACAATCTCACACCTTAATTGGAATAGACAATAAAATGCAAACAAATGCTCATGGAAAGAATTAACAGTACAGAAATCTGAATTCTGCTTTCCTGAAGAGACTGCTGGGAAGGAATACTTGATTTGTCCTCTGAGCTCTGCTTGGGCAAGTCACTTAACCATACATATTGGCCTCAGTTATTTCCTCCTGCAATGGATATATTCAACTAAATCAGTGATTTCTTAAAGCCAGCCGATGATGGAAATATTTTTTCACATTAATTATTCACACTGTCAGATAATAAAATGTTATAAAGAGTAACGCCCATGTTCCTTACCTAGCTGAAGAAATAAAAAGGCACCAATTTTGCTGAAAGCCCCTTCCTATGTAGTAGCCCCTCTCCCCACTATCCTGAATTTGATATATTTTCATGATAAATTTTGTCTTCCTGGTCTGAAGCCAAATATGATAAAATAAGCTAAGGTAGGAGATTTCCCATACATCTAAATATATTTTCATAAAGCTGGATTAACCTAAAGAATGGACCCTAAATTCTGAGCTTATGTTACTTTTTGGATGTTGAACTATGCTTTGTTTTATGACATGACGGTGGAGGCTTTTTGTCTTTCTTTGGGGCGGGGTGGGGTTTGGTTATAGTATGTTTACCTGACAAAATCATGTCAATTTCCACAAACCCTTGTTTCTTTTTTTTTTACTTCTTTATGCTCCTTGAAATCCAAAAGTGTGAGATGTCCTGATTGGCCTTTTCTTTTTAAGTCTCTGTTTAACATGAATTGATGGTCATTGTGGATAGAGGCTGCTCCTTATGAAGTAAATAAAGCGCTGACAGCCCCCAATTTGTTTTTTTGCTTTTTGCTCTGAAATCTTGTTTAGAATTTTTTTCTTACCACCAGAAGTCACATTTTTAAAACCCAGGAAGGAGGTAGCATAATGGTGATTTGTCCAGGAGCGTAGCATGTATGGAAAAGTACACAGAAATCCTACAGAAAAACATAGGAGTTTCCTGGAAAGAGTGTGATATGAGTGCTTGTGTCCATGGAAATGGAGAAAAAGACAAACACAGACCAGCAGCAATAACAAAAAATGTATATTAGTAATTAAGCAGGGGTCAGAGAATAGAGAAGCTTTCATCTCGTATTATGTAGGGAAAATGGCTCAACATAAATCAACCTTTTTTCACAAAGAATTATATTATCGCTGTAAACATTTCAAACTTTACGAAAGTATAGAGTGAAAAGGAAGAATTACTCTCCATCAGGCTGCTTCCTCACCGTATCCCCAGTTCACTCCCCTTCTTAGAGAAAAATAAGGCTGATGAGTTGTTTGGTGACTTACTTTTTTTTTTTTTTAACCTGGAGATCTTTCCTTGGGTATATGAAAATCACCTTATTTCTTTTCACTTTCATAATGTAGCTATCCACGCTGCTGTTAAGTGTTGAGGCTGTTTCCAGTGACTTTATTAAGATGTAGCTTGCAGTTAACATCCTTACACTTTCATCTTTGGGCACATAGGTAGTGCTTCTGTAGCCTAACTACTCAGTGCCATTTATTTAGTCACCAGGTTTGTGTTCTAGTTCTTTGACCACTACTATCTGGTCTATTTTTGGTCTCAAAATGCCAGGGGAGAAAGCTGTGTCTTTCCTTCTGTACAGTCACTCATAAGGCGGCCCTGTCATTCCAAAGCGAGTTCCTGGGATTCCGGAGTTGCCTGCTGCCTGTTTGTGAGTTTCAGCACTTATCTCACGAGTGTCCCGTAATCACTTAGCTTTACTTTCCCTGAACTACTTGCCTGTTTAAAAGCCCTTATCAAGTTTTTAATTATTCACTTAATTCTTCTTCCCAACAGTACCCTGGGGTCTTAATAGTCTTTGTTATTATTCCAATTAAGGACTTGTTGTTACTCCAGTTTAATTAAGGAAATGATAGAGCAAAAGCACACACCAGGGAATTAAGCGAACGGACAGAGGTCAGCGAGTGGATTGCATTTCTTTGGAGGTCTCACAAATGGGACTGTAGCCACCGCAGTGACGTCAGTGGCCTCTCAGAGGGTCTCCAGCCTCCTCTTTTAAGAAAACAGGACTGCCGCTCGTACTTACATCATAGCAGACATCACCACCGCCACCCCACCACCCCCAGGTTGCCTGGAGTGACAACACTTTTGAGTCATTGAAGACTAGAACCAAAGAGCATTTGATTGTATCTGGACACGGGGTCACCACAGAAGCCTCTAGAAAGACACATGGTCTCTTTTGATATCGGGGTCATTGCCTTTCCCATCAGCAAGTACTGCTGCATGCCCTGGAACTCGGAGTCGCTCTCTCGTGGACGCCAAGGTGTGTAGGTGCTGAGTAGTTAGCACACAAGGAGGAAGGATTCCCCACAGAAGTAATGCATGTCCCTGGCGGTCCAGTGGTTAAGACTCAGTGCTTTCACTGCCGGGGCCCGGGGTTCAATCCCTGGTTGGCAAACTGAGATCTCGCAAGCCACGAGGCAAGGCCTAAATAAATAAATAAATAAAGATTAAACTATCCAAATGCCAACAATGAAGATGGTTTCAGGAAGTGATGGCATTTTTACAGTGAACAATTGATCGCTGTAATAAAAGACATCAGATGAAAAGGGACATTGCATTTCAGAGCTCCCCCAGAAGGAGAGGGGTTGCATATCTGAATCACTGTAGGAAAATTTTTAAACAGTCACCCCTCCAACCCCCAAAACCTCTGCATTCCTGGCCCAGATTCTGATACCGTGCGCTGGAGACGGTCAATGGGATCTTGGGCAAGTTGGTTGTGAATTAAAAAGGGATCGGGGATACAAAATAACTTGGCAGAATATTATACAAATATAAGAAAATGTCATTTTTTTAATTGTAGCGTTTATGAAAAAGAAAAATACCATACAGTTTTGCTCTCCAGAAGTTTCCTCTCTACTGAAAAGTAGCATTAACCCTGTGGCAGGCACTGGGTTAGATATTTGACCTGTATTGTCTCATTGATTCCTGGGCTAAACACTGGGGTCCCACAGATTTGCAGGGAAAGACTTTTCTCCCAGTTCATATTCCCCGGGATGCAGGGAGCAGCTCAGAAACACATGCCGCTTCTGCATGGAAGGAAGAAAACATTTAAGGTGAATGCACTTAGTTCTCTCTTTATGAGCTTCAGGATTAAACCTTTGTCTGTGCTTTAGTTATAAAATCTCAATGATGTGTGCTATGTGTGTAACACATATGTGTATAGACGCCCCATAACTTATTTATGCACCATAATTCATTTAACCCATCCTCTGTTTCCCTGTGCATCCAGACTCCTCCAGGCTGCTGGGGGACTCCTCCAGCCCCAGGGTTGTTATCTGCTGCTGTAAATTATCATCCACAAACACATGGGCCTCTGTGGTAATGCAGCCCAGATGTAAGCATTTGAAGAGCTTGATAGTGAGCAAACAGGCATTTAATTCTCAGGGGTGGCAGGGGAACTGCGTGTGACCTCATTGGAAAAGCTCCCATCCCCTCGGGGGCGGGGGGGGGGGTGGGGCAAGCCGAGGTGGCTCTGGCTGGTACCACCCAGCTCCACAAAACGCCAGGATCTTGGTCTTTTACCCCTCTTATTCATCGGACTACCTCTTGCTTTTTTTTCCTTTCTGGTTCTCCCTCTCCTCTTCCCCTCTCTTCTTCCTCCTATTTCCAAATCTCCATTGCTATGCACTAAGACTGTAAGTGGCCACTCAGAGGTACCCTAAGTATTGTCTGTCTGTGACGCTTGGGGGTGAGAATTCGCCGCGTGTGGAGAGTCCTAGTAGGAGATGTGGGGAAAGACTACTAACTTTCCGTCAAAGTTGCTGCAAACACACAGCCTTTGAAAGACTTTTTTCTGTCTTAAAAGCACCCCTTGGCCTGGTTCTGGAACGTTCGGCCTTTAACTCAAGGAAGCATTATGACTGCAACTCGTGGGTCCACATCATTCCACCTGATTTTTTTAAGAAAGACAAATATATGAAATACAGCCCAACAGGTAAAGATTCTGGTGAAGAAATAGATTTATTGATATAGAAAGAAGTTCCCAGTATATTCTAGGGGAAAGAAGTTCCCAGTATATTCTAGGGGAAAGAAGCAGACCACAGGATGGCACTGAAGTAAAAGATAGGAGTAGGGAAAAGTGTAAAATGTTTACAGTAATTTACCTCTGAGTAGAATGATTGTGGGAATGACTTTTGCTTGTCTATATATGTTTTTTCCTACAATGAACGTATTAAGCAGTTTTTAAAAAATGCAAGTGTGAAGAGTGATAAATGAAGAAAAGGTAAAATGTTTGTGACTGGGTAGCCGTGAGCTATTTTAGAGCTGTCAAAGAGTAGGTGATATACAATAAGGAGAGGACAGGAAAGTTCACCTCTTCCCAGAGGAATGTGATTAAAAAGCACCGAGAAATAACGGATTTCTCCTACTTTAGGCCCAGCAGGGGGATCTGAGGCAGATGTGTGAGTTAGCCAGAGCTCTTTGCACATCACCACACTTCCATCTGAACGATATCCCGGAACCTGGGGGAAAAGTCTGTTAGTTGCCTTAATATTGACCATGACCTCCTGGCCTAACCCGTTCTTGAACTTCCAGGCACTTGGTAAGGGGCCTTCGTCTTTGAGGAGTCACCATCCTGATTCATATGAGAGTTCCAGAAAGACACAGAATCCTTCATAACTCAATCCTGATTCCAGTTTCTAATTTATTTATTTATTTTATTTTATTTTATTTTATTTTATTTGGCTGTGTTGGGTCTTCGTTGCTGCATGTGGGCTTTCTCTAGTTGTGGTGAGCGGGGGGCTCCTCTTCGTTGCGGTGTGCGGGCTTCTCATTGTGGTGGCTTCTCTTGTTGTGGAGCACAGGCTCTAGGCATGCGGGCTTCAGTAGTTGTGGCATGCAGTCTCAGTAGTTGTGGCTCACAGGCTCTAGACCACAGGCTCAGTAGTTGTGGCGCACGGGCTTAGTTGCTCCACAGCATGTGGGATCTTCCCGGACCAGGGCTCGAACCCATGTCCCCTGCATTGGCAGGCAGATTCTTAACCACTGTGCCACCAGGGAAGCCCCCAATTCCAGTTTCTTACAGGATTATATTTCTGTGTGCTCCGCAATCACATATCAGACAGTGTTTATGGGAATCTGCTCAGTCTTCTCTGTAATCTGTCCTCAGGGTGACATCGAAAGGGCAGAAGGGAAGCATTAGTATTATGATGGGTGAAAAGGCCGTAGGGTACAGAAGTTCAATGCTTGGCCTTTAATGCAAGCTTTCTCAGTAGCAGTACTACTGACATCTGGGGCCAAGTAATTCTTTTTTTTTTTTTTTGGCCACACTGTGTAGCATGCGGAATCTTAGTTCCCTGACCAGGGATAGAACCCGTGTCCCCTGCAGTGGAAGTGCAGAGTCCTAACCACTGGACCGCCAGGGAATTCTGGGGCCAAGGAATTCTTCACTGAAGGGAGCCATGCTGTGCTGTAGGATGTTTGCAGCACCCCTGGCCTCTACCCATGAGATGCCAGGAACACTCTCCAGGTCAGGACAATCAGAAAAATGTCTTCAACATGGCCAGATGCACTTCACTCCATCCCTTAAGAACCAATGCTTTAGCATTGCTCTTGGGTTCTAACCCTAACTGTCCTGTGTATTACCTGTGTGGCCTTTGGCACCCTCTGTGGGCCTCTTTCCTCACCTAGAAAATGGAATAGGAGCTTGTGGTAATACACAGGGTTGTTGGAGAATTGTGCATGTTAACATGTAACGAACACCCTCAGTAAATGTTAACTATTTTTATGATATAATTAAGAGAGGCTGCCTCAACCACATGTTCAATGGGTAAAAAATTCCTTCATGTGATATACGGCTACTGAATATGGAAGTTTGGAGACTGTCTGGCTTGGGTCTGACCCACTCACTTTTGCACTGGGTGGAAGATTTCCTCACTTGTCTCCATCATTCACTAGTCCCAGCCATCCCCTCCCTGCAAAGTTAACCTCTCCTGCCTCTTCCTGTCTCCTTCTCAGAGCATCTGTCCCTACTTTGCTCATGGTGGACGGGAGCCGGCTATTTTGCAGTTTGAAGCAAGCACTTGGAATTCACCACGGGACCCTAACACTTCACATTGCCTGGGGCAGAAGACTCCCTCCCCGTTCAGACAGGTCACAGCAAGGCCCTTACCCTCCTGGGCCTCCAGCTGTTCCCTGGAGAACTCAAAGAGTCACAACGTGGGAGAGGAGCGCCAGGGCAGGTTTCCACAGGCTCACACCTGGAGGGCCCTCTCTAGTTCTCCTTGGGAAGCCTGGAAATTCGGAAGTGAGGCAGAGTTTTCCTGGCAGGGGAGCACATTGTAGAAGCAAATAATTCTTCCCTTGGGGAATCTTCCAAGAGTGCACCCCTCCCAGAGATGAACGGGAACATATGGGACTCTCAGAAGTTGTGCATCGTCATTTGGAGAAAATGAAATACACTTAAATTATAGCGCTGTCTTCAGCGTGCATTATAAAGCAGGACTATGAGGTTGCAGGGTCATTACAAGCAATAAATACAGATCTCCCTGCTCGGGGTGTGGATTAGGACCTGAAGGAAATCTACTTAGGCAGGTGGCTGCAGTGAGTGCCTAAAATTACCCACAATAACTGAACGCAACCTGGAACGAGGCGTTTGAATGCAGCCCTTGCAGGACGCCAGTCACCAAGTCAGCATTGTTCAGAATGCGAAATAATTGAGTCATTCTTGCCCAATTCGCCTTCTTTGATGCTATCGCTCAGACACAGCAAAGATTCTGGAAAACAAAGAAAATATGCTCAGCTGGGGAGATAAAGTGGTCAGAAGAGTATGCGTTTCAGAGTGGTTTCCCATTCTGTCAAAATGGACACCTTTGTAGCATGTTGCTTCCTTGAGAGAAAGAGCTTAGGAAAGGTAACTGGAATTTCCATTCTTGTTGTTACTTTTAAGCAGGTTCCCAACTAAGTGTGCACCTTTTGTTATAGCCCCCCTGGTAGGCAGATAATAATAACATAGTAATAATCACCACTGCTCACTGACCGCTGAAATACATGCCACCCACTAAGCTAAGTTGAAAATATCTCTCATGTCTCTGGTGTGGAGGCAGGTAAGGAAAGGGAAGCACGGAGAAGCCGAGCAGCTGGATCAGTGTTAGGGCTGGACTTAACCTAGTTATCTCCCCAACTCTGTGGTGTTGACTTTTTTTTTCCTTTTCTTTCTCTTTTTTTTTTTTTTTTTTTTGGGGGCCACACCATGCAGCTCACGGGATCTTAGTTCCCTGACCAGGGATTGAACCCAGGCTGTGGCAGTGAAAGTTCAGAGTCCTAACCACTGGACCACCAGGGAATTCCCTGTGGTGTTGACTTTTGACCATGATGAATAAATGCCATGGGAGGAAAACATGGGCCACTACATGGCAGTGACCATTAAAGGACAGCCCATCCCAAACAACCAGAGTCCGCTGCTTTTCGACACACGTGTGTTGTCATCTCGCTGACAGGCCTGCCCCTCCTCCAAGCCAATTATGTCATATCGTTGAGGTTGATGTTCTGTTATCACCGATGATCGGTTAGGTGAACACCTGTCCCATCAAGAAAGGGGGAGAAAATGCTAACGGGAGGAACACGAAAAGCAGAGACAAAACCTCTTCTCAAGAAGGCAGATTCTCAGGAAATTACACTTGTTGAACTGCTTGAGGTCTGTCTCCAAAACATATGCCTAGCCCCCAAAAGCCTGGGTTTGTTTAGAGGCTGAAAATTGAACCGTGGGCTTTGACTTCACAGAATCTTAGTGAAATCACTCATGGTAAGCACGCAGAAGGGAAACAATATCCTTTTGCCAAAAAGGGGCTGAAACAAAAGGTCTTTATTTTATGTCTGGCATAGTCCGTTTCATTTCATTAAGAAGCCCTAGATTTTGTTTTCAGTTCATGGTACATGTTGATAGGTGCTCCTGGGGAGCCATTCTCCCGGAGGACCATACATACGTACTGTTCATACCCTCTGTAAATATAAAGTCATTACAGTGGCTCCCTTGAGGGAGAGATGGATCATGGATTCAGAGAGCCGGTAATCGGATGCCTAGGCAGAAAGGTAGAAGGCAACAGGGCGGATCGCCAGAAAGTAGCGGGAAACAAGATAGGGACCTGTTTACTGGAACTAGGATATAGTCAGGGACCTGAGCTTCAGAAACAAGAGGAACCCAATTTCTAGTACAAAGGTACCTGTGCAGAATTGGACAAGCCACAGGTTGATTTGGTGCTAAGCCACCCAGCTCCCTGCGTATGGCTTGTTAAATTCTTGCAGACTAGCAAGAGGCCTGGCTAACATGCCCTCTCCCTGGAATGCCCTTCCAACCTTCGTTACCTGGTGAACTCATGCATTCTTTAAGACTCGGCTCAATTGTCTGAGGGTACACCGTGTCCTGTGACACTTAGTTCTCTGGATTTCAGTTTGGCAGCCTTCTTCCTCTTGATTCATAAGCTGATTTAATGGCATCCCTCCCTCGGGCCCCATGGCATTGTGTACATTTTATACTTCATTCTGATTGTTACTGTAGGAAAGCATCCTATCATATTGGTTTGAAATATGAACTTTGAAGTCTGGAAGGCCTTAGTTTGAATCATGGCTCCACCACTTTCTACCTGTGTGGCTTGGGGAAGTTGACTTTATATCTCTATTTCTCAGTTTTCTTATCTGTAAGATAGGTTCATAACTTGCTACCTCTGGCATCTGCTTATACTGAAGTTAAATGAAATGATGCGTGTAGAGCCCTTTGTATTGTCTCTAGCACGTGGGAAGCCCTCTAGTATCCAGTAATTTGGATTCTTTGGTTTCCAGCAAAAGAAACCAATTGTGGCTAACAGAATTGAAGGAAAACTGGACTAATAAAGCCTCAGAAAAGATAGGAATCCAGGCTCTGCAGGGATCTAGGGAGCAGAAACCAATGGACAGTTTCATCTGAGTGCCACTGGCAGAACAATAGGCTCCAACCATCTTTGATCGATAGGTCATTGTAATCATATTTCTATTCCAGGGTGAAAGAATCTGACTGGTCTAGCTTGGGTCGCATGCTCATACCTTGGAGAAGGAGTTCCAGCTGAGTAAAAGGAATGTGCTCAGCTGTTTTATATCCAGCTGGTGCTCCTTAAGGCTTTTGCATATGTGACTCCCACCAAAGACCATTGCAGATTTATTTATTTAATAACACAAGCACAGGATTTAAAAAAAAAAAGTTTTGAAGACAGTGGCAAAATGTGAATGAAGATCAGAATCTTAAACATTAAGGAATTATGAACTTTGCTAGTGTGAAAATTCATTGAGGTTATTGCTTTTTTTTTTACATCTTTATTAGAGTATAATTGCTTTACAATGGTGTGTTAGTTTCTGCTTTATAAAAAAGTGAATCAGTTATACACATACATATATCCCTATATCTCCTCCCTCTTGCGTCTCCCTCCCTCCCACCCTGCCTATCCCACCC
This sequence comes from Tursiops truncatus, assembly GCF_011762595.2. Taxonomy (NCBI): domain Eukaryota; kingdom Metazoa; phylum Chordata; class Mammalia; order Artiodactyla; family Delphinidae; genus Tursiops; species Tursiops truncatus. Next base: position 81,855,589 of record NC_047043.1, on the reverse strand, counting down.
CTCTAGGTGGTCACAAAGCTCCAAGCTGATCTCTCTGTGCTATGCGGCTGCTTCCCACTAGCTATCTACCTTACATTTGGTAGTGTATATATGTCCATGCCTCTCTCTCACTTTGTCACAGCTTACCCTTCCCCCTCCCCATAGGTTATGCTTTTAATACGATTCCTCTCTGTTAGAAATATATATTGAAATAAGTAAAAGTGAAAGAATCACCGAATCTTGGCATAGATAACAGACCCTGAGTTCTCCTAATCTGACCTGGGACTCTTATAGGGCAAGAAGACCCTTCCAAGACTATTTTAACTTTCTAAAAGGTGTTTCATAGGTTGATCCAAAATCTATCACCTTGTATTTTTTTGGTCCACTGATCTGGTTCCGACTTTTTCTTTATTTTTATTATTTTTTTTATTTTGTTTATTTATTTTTGGCTGTGTCAGGGCTTCGTTGCTGTGTGCAGGCTTTCTCTCGTTGCGGCGAGCGGGCCCTACTCTTCGTTGCAGTACGCAGGCTTCTCATTGCAGTAGCTTCTCTTGTTGTGGAGCACGGGCTCTAGGCGCGCGGGCTCAGTAGCTGTGGCTCGTGGGCTCTAGAGCTCAGGCTCACTGCACGGGCTTAGTTGCTCCGTGACATGTGGAATCTTCCCAGATCAGGACTTGAACCCGTGTCCCCTGCATTGGCAGGCGGATTCTTAACCACTGCGCCACCAGCCAGGGAAGCCCTGGTTCTGACTTTTGAAACAATAGAGAACAAACGTACTTCTATTTTACTTGCTTCTGCACACAATTATTTAGGGCTTAGCTTTCCTTATAAACGCTAGTTGAGTGAACAAGAGAGGCAGTCAGGAGGAGGTTCCACTGAAAAGTGTTGCCTACAGGAGTCAAAGGGACCCAGATCAAGACCTCCTCCTGCCTGTGCATGTAGGCGGATCTCTGAATTCAGTTTCTGCATCTGTACAATGGGAATAATGATAGGTATCTCCTTCCCAGGGCTGTTGTGAGAATTAAATGAAACAACGCGTGGAAAGCACTCAACATGCGACCCGGCACATAAGTAAGAGCTCAAGAAACATTAGCTGTGATCCTGCTGCTGCACTTTCAGGCTGCCCACCGAAAACCTGCCCATCTTATCTCAGAGATAAAAATACTTGTAAAAGCAAAGGAAGCAGGGCAAAACCATCACCACCTAGTTGAAACAGAAGGTCCTTCAGGAAACTTAGCTGCACAGGTCATCTCAGTCCTCTGGCAGCAGCAGGCCTTGAATCCGCCGTCACAGGGACTCGCTACTCTTGGTGCCTTTCTCTGCCTCCACTGTTTCCCTCTTGACCTGTCGCTCTCATTCTCAGCCTCTCTAAGAGACCGTACCTGATGGGTTTGTCCGTTCCTTACCCCGTATAAGGAGCCTCTGATGGGCTGATCTCTCTTCTCCCCAGCTCACCTCATAGGATGCTCACCAGCTTACGGACTGGTTGCCTTTGAGTCAGGTGACTGTCCTTGGTCTGTCTGGCCATGGCCAGGAGGTCGAAACTGATGGGAGAATACTCAGATTAGAACTAACTCTTGGCGAAAGCCAAATTATGAATGTTTATCACATTACCACAGAGATGCTATTTACCTATTGTATTTTCTCCACCTGGATTTCTTTTTATCCTATAGAATCCTGTTGTTTTTCCTAGCCTTCAGATATAGTTCAAATCCCACCGTGTCCTATCAGCTTTTTTTTTTTTTAAACATGACGCAAGGTTTGCCAAGCCACACTAGTTAGGATTTCTTGAATTCCTACCACGTGCCAGGCACTGTCGTGGGCACTTCATAACGGCCCTCCTAGGGCCATCGTCATCCCCCTTTATAGACAAAGGATCTTAGACTCAAAGCTTAAGCCACAAGCCCCAGGCCACATAGCATTAAATTCCAGAAAATGGATTTTTATTAACAACTGTTAGTTTTTATTGTTTTACATCCTTTTCTGTTATCTCATTTACTCCTTCCAAAACCCTGTGAGGTAAGTGCAGTCATAACACCCATTTTAGAAAAGACACAGAGAAGCTAACGATCTTGCCCAAGGCTACACAGCTAATAAATGATGGAGCTGGGACTACATATTCTATATGTTTCATATTCCCAAGCCTGCTTTTCCCTCCAACTCTTCCTCTCTCCCTCCTGCCTTAATCCTTAACTTTCCCTTCTCACACACCTAACACTCATGAATCTTCATTAAGCTCACGCATAGGTGAGATAAACCCTTGTAAGTGAAAATATAAAGGATTTATTCTCTTTCTGGAACTTCCCTTGATGATTCAGCATTAAGGGTGGAATTTTTCAAATGATTTTACTGTCTCAGTGGTAAAATCTTTCACGGCCTTTTTAAGCTGCTGGATTTATTTCTCAAACGTTTCCTTATTGTGGAAAGGGAGGAAAAAATAAAAAAAGCAAATGCCCAATGCCTGTCAGGATTTTGCGGGGCTAAGGACAAGACTACCCCCCCGTGCCACTTCAGTCCGGGTTTATCTTGCGTCTCACCAAGTTGAGAGCAAGTTCTCTTCCAGGACCCTAGCTGTGAGCTCTCTTTGGGTATTAAGTCTCTTCATGCATTATTCATCAGTGGGGCTCCAACAGTAGAGAAAACCTTCTAGGCCGCAGCTGGCGCACTCACCCATGCCAGAGCACCAGCCTCCACCAGCCAGCTTCCACAGGACGGGATGAGGAAAACACAAGATTCTCCTCCCCTCTGTACCTCCTGGTAGTCAGCTCTCTCCTAAAAGAGGGACCTGGCCTCATAGACTGAAGGAGCAAAGGCCCAGAAAAGGCAGTGGAGGGAGCAAGGCCCAGAATGCCCTGATTTGCATGAGAAAGACCAATATTAAGTAGTAGGAGAGCTCAGCTTCCAGCCAGAGGGAAAGCCTGGAGTCTGGAAGGATGAGAGGAAAGGAGGGAGGGTGCAATTGAAACTCTCCTGGTGGATGGGGGCGAGGTAAACGTGGGGCTCTCACACCCACCCTGGGTCTGAAAACAACAGAGCCACAGGCCTCCAGGTTCAATTATTTAGTAGTGCTTACTCAGCAGACTTCTGTTTTCAGCCCTCAGAGCTCAACTGGGCTTTGTTTCGAAGCTGTCTCAGGTATTCTGAGCTCCCAGAACGTGTGTCGAAGAATGGGCGACCAAGAGTCAAGTTGGCTTTGCAGTTGGTGACCATTTCGGATTTTTCTTTAATTCACCTTCCAACACACAAAAGCCTTCTGTGGAAGATGTTATCTGCATATCCACATAGATTCATACATACACACAGCTGTACATATGTGTCGCAGATAGCTTTTAAGAGGGAAATAAAGCACAACCATCCCCTAGTTTCTGAAAATTCTCTGCAGGAAACTACATGAGGAAATGAAATCATTGCAGAGAGAAGGGAAGGAATCTGAAGGAACAAACTTCTGTACTGTTTTTCAGGTTTTACATTGAGAGCATATCGTTCCTGAAGGATAAAACCACCGTGGAGCTGTTTTTCCTGAATGCAAAGGCCTGTGTGCACAAGGTAAGGGCCCCGTTTGTTATGGTCAGTGGCAGACTCCAGAGGGACTGGAGAAGGAGGGAGCAATGGCAGGGCCTTTGTTTTCATGTTCAAATGGAGAAAAAAAGGACATAATCTTTTTCCTTGACATATCCTTCCCCACCAAACAAATAAACCAAAAAAAAAAAAAAGAAAGAAAGGCAGTTCTTCTCAAATTCTGAGTTGGGAAGACAGCCATGTACAGAGGCATTGTGCTCACACAGAATTACCACGGCCTTAAATGCAGTTCATACTCCACACGGGATGACCCAGCAGGACACAAAGATGGATCAAGCAGACTGTGATCGAAGCCTCACAAAAGTCAGGCCAGAAATCCTTTTTCACAGAATACGGCCTACATTGATCGTAATTCAAAACCAGTCTTCTTTAGGGGCTTCTGCTCAAAGCCATGTGTTTTAAGGCAGAGTCTCAGTTACCTGTGGTCAAGGGACCTGTGTTTTGGTTTGTTGTTTCCATCCAGTCCATGGAGGATACACAGCTTTTGTAAAATTCAATACACTCGAATTGCTAGAAAAATTATCCCATGCCTGGATGTTGCAGCCATGTCCGTCAGATTACTGTAGAAGTTTTAGACACTCTCCATTTTTATCTTAGCTCCTTGCAGATAAGCGTTGCTTTAAAGGCCTCTAGTCTGGCCTCCTCAAACCATACCCTGCGCAACGGCAGGGAGTCTGTGGGCCAAGATAGGCTCAGCTGGAGCCCAGCTCCTCCCTTCAAGGTTATGTTCTCAGTGTTCAGGATCTCAGATCCCACGCCTGCTTCCAGGGCCGGTGGGAACCCCTTCTGCCCATACATATCACCCTAAATCTGAGGGGTGGCCAGAGACAGCTGGCCTGGAAGGACAAGGGGTCAGACTGTGGGTTAGGACACCTGTACTGGTACTCCTCCCTCAGCCCCCAAAATGTTAAGGGTGGCCCCTGCACACATGCAGCTTTAATTAGTGTAAGACTCAGCAAAGAGCAGAGTTTTTGTTGTTGTTGTTTTTGGTTTTATAGCTTTATTGAGATGTAATTGACTACATAATTTTCTACGTCTTATTAGAAGTAATACCCTTGAAATGATCACTACAATCAAGATAGTGAATATAGCCAGCAACTACAGATCTGCTTTTTCTCACAGTAGATTACATTTTCTAGAGTTTAGTGTAAGTGGAATCATACAGTAGATAATCTTTTTGTCTTTTTTCAATGAGCGTAATTGTTTCGAGATTCATCCATGTTGCTGCATGTCTCGATAGCACTTTGCTTTTTATGGCTAAGTAATATTCCACTGTATGGCTATACCTTACATTGTTTTGTTTTTGCTTTTGTTTTTGTATTTTTGGCCGCACTGCATGGCATGCAGGATCGCGGGATCTTAGTTCCGCGACCAGGGATTGAACCCGTGCCCCCTGCAGTGGCAGCGTGGAGTCTTACCCACCGAGCCACAGCGAAGTCCCTATATCTTACATTGTTTATGCATTCACCTGTGCGTTTTTTTTTTCCTTTTTCTCCCAGTTTTACTGGGATATAATTGACGTATAATATCGTGTAAGTTTAAGGTGTACAGTATGATGATTTGATATGTGCACATATTTCAGAATGATCCATTCACCTGTTGATGAACATTTAGATTATGCAAGTTTGGGGACTGTTACAAATAAAACTGCTATAAACATCCATGTACAAGTCATTGTATACACATATACTTTCTTTTCTTCTTGGGCATATACCTGGGAGTAGAATGGCTAGGTCACATGGTAGATAGATTTAACTTTCTAAGGTTCTGCCAAACTATTTTCCAAAGTGGTTGTGCTATTTTAAATTCCCACCAGCAGTTTCTGAGATTTCTAGTTCCTTCATATCCTTGTCAACACATGGCATCAACATGTTTTCCATTTTAGCCATTCTAATAGGAGTGTAGCAGCATCTCATTGCAGTTTTCATTTCCATTTCCCTGATGACATATGATGTTTGAGTGTCTCTTATGTGCTTATTTTACCATCATTATATCTTCTTTATGTTTGAATCTTTTGCCCAATTTCTTTGGGTTGCTGTTTTCTTCTCATGAGTGTTCAGAGTATATATATTCTGGATATAAGTACTTTATTGGTTATAAGGATTACAGATATTTTCTCCCAGTCTGTGGCTTGCTGTTCATTCTCTTCATGTCTTTCAAAGACTAAAAGGCTTTTATTTTGTTGAAGTCTCTTTTATCAATATGTTCCTTTATGGATTGTGATATTGTATCAGTAAACTTTGCCTAACCCAGGGTCACAAAGATTTTCTCCTGTGTTTTCTTCTAGAAGTTTTAGAATTTTAGGTATTGCATTAGGTCTATTATCCATTTTGAATTAATTTTTATATATGACACAAAGTTCAGATTGAAGTTCTTTCTTTCTTTTTTTTTTTTTTGCATATGGCTATTCAGTGGCTCCAGTGCCATTTGTTGAAAAGGCTGTCATTTCTCTATTATGTTGCCTTTGCACCTTTAAGAAAAATTAGTTGTCCATATATGTGTGGGTTTACTTTTGGACTCTATTCTGTTCCATTGACCTATTTGTCAGCCTTTATGGCAATAATATACTGTTTTGATTACTGCAGCTTTGAACTGTGTATTGAAATCAGAACAAACCTTAACTTTGTTCTTTTTAAAAGTTGTCTTATTTATTCTAAGTTTTTTGCATTTCCATATAAATTTCAGAATCAGCTTGTCAATTTCTACCCAAAACAAACAACCCTACTGATACTTTTATTAGGATTGCATGAATTCATAGACCAAGGTGGGAAGAATTGACAGTTTAACAACATTGAGTCATCAGACCCATGAACAAGATATATATATATATATATATCCATTTATTTAGATGATATTTAATTTCTCTTAGTAGTTTTCAGTATACAGGTCTTTTGTTAGATATGTCCCTATGTCTTACATATTATTTGATACAATTATAAATGATACCTTTTTATTTCAATTTCTGAATGTTCATTATCAGTGTATAGAAATCGAATTGATTTTTGTGTATTGATATTGAATCCTGCTAACCTCATTTATAACTTTTGGTAACTTTTTTGTAGATTTCATCAGGTTTACTTTATAGATCATCTGCTAATAAAGATAGCTTTACTTCTTCCTTTTCAATCTGTGTGCCTTTTTATTAGTTGTCCAATTTATAGCCATAGTTCATATTTTCTTATTATCCTTTTAATATGTGCAGTCTATAGTGGTATTGCCTCTCTCGATCCTGATATTAATAAATAGTGTCTTCTCTCTTTTTTATTTCTTATCATTCTGGCCAGACGTTTATCTGTATTGAGCCTCTCAAAGAATCAGCTTTTGGTTTCAATGATTTGAAATTTTTTTCTACTTCATTGATTTCTGCTATGATCTTTATTAGTTTATATTTTATCATTATTATTGCCTTTCTTCTTCCTTTGGGTTTAATTTGCTCTTCATATACCAGTCTCTTAAGATGAAAGCTGAGATCACTGATTAAAGATGTTTCTTTTCTAATATATGCATTTATTACGGTAACATTTTCTAAGTACTGATTTTGTATTCCACAAATACTGATATGTTGTGTTTTCATTTTCATTCATTTGTAAATATTTTTAAATTTCCTTCTTGATATATCTTCATTGGCTCATTGTTATTTAGAAGAGTATAGTTTGGTTTCCAGAAATTTGGGGACTTTTAGGGATCTTTTATTTACCTCTAATTAAATCTCACGGTGGTCAGAAAACACACTTTGTGTAAATTAAATTCTTTTAAATTTAATGTGACTTATTTATGGCCCAGAATATGCTTCGTCTTGGTAAGTGGTCCATGTGCACTTGGGAAGAATGTGTATTCTGCTATCGTTGGATGGATGTTCTATAGATGTTAACCAAGTCAATTTGATAGTATTGTTTAAGTCTACTACTCTTGCTGATTGTGTGTCTACTTCCTGTATCAGTTATTGACAGAGAGGTACTGAAATCTCTAGCTATGATTGTGGATTTTTCTACTTCTCTTTGTAAGTTCTATCAGTTTTCGTTTCATGTATTTTGAAGTTTGTTATTAGGGTATAAACATTTAGAAATGCTATATCCTCTTGACTGTGTTTATAGAATGATCCTCTTTATCCTGGTAATATTCTTTATTCTGAAGTCTGCTTTGATATTAATATAACCACTTCACATTTCTTTTGATCAGTGTTAACATGGTAAGTCTTTTCCCATCCTTTTAATTGTAAACTGTTTGTGTCTGTGTATTTAAAGTGAATTTCTTACAGACAACATATAATTGCATCTTGATATTTTTACCCATTTTATTTATCCATTTGTCCATCTCGGTCTTTTAACTGGTTGTTTACATTATTTACATTTAATGTGATTATTGACATGGTTAAGTTTGTCTGTCTTGCTCTTTGTTTTCTATTTGTCCCATCTGTTCTTTGTTCCTTTTTTCTGCCTTCTTTTGGATTTATTGAGTATTTTATGATTTCATTTTATCTCTGTTGGATTGCTAGCTGCAACTCTTTGTTTTATTTTTTCTGTGATTGCTTTAGGGTTTATAGTATACATCTTTAACTTATCAAGTCTACCTTCAAGTGATCTTGTACGATTTCACATGTAGTACAAGGATCTTATCATAATATATTTCTATTTCTTCATTCTTAGCCTTTATGCTGTCAGTGTCATACGTTTTATTTTTAGATCTGTTATAGATGCACATGACACTGTTATTGTTTTTGTGTAAACATTTGGTCATCTCTGTCTGCTTTTAAAATTTTCTCTTTATCACTGCTTTGAACAATTTGATATAGCTTTCTCTTTCATGGTTCTTGTGATTGGTGTTTATTGAGCATCTTGGACTTGTGGGTTTATAGTTTTTATCAAATTTGGGAATATTTCAGCCATAATTTCTTCAACTATTTTTTTCTGTCCCCATCCATGCCTCCTTTGCAAACTCCAATTGCACATATAGTAGGCCACCTAAAGTTATCCTACAGCTAAATAATGCTCTTTTCTTTTTCTTTCTTTTTGTGTTTTATTTTGATAATTTCTACTGCAGTATCTTCAATTTTATTCATCTTTTCTCTTAGAATTTATTCTGCCATTTATCCCACCCAGTATATTGAAGTTTTTATCTTTAGAAGTTTGAGATTTGGATCTTTTTAAAATCTTGCCTGTGGCTACTTAACTTTTTAAACATATGGGCTACAGTTATAATAATTGTTTTAAGGTCTTCATCTGCTTACTCTCTTTTATTTTTTTGGCCGCACTGTGCGGCTTGCGGGATCTTAGTTCCCTGACCAGGAATTGAACCTGGACCCTGGCAGTGAGAGCGTGGAGTCCTAACCACTGGACAGCCAGGGAAGTCCCTTCATCTGCTTATTCTAATATTTGTGTCAGTTTGGGTGGTTCTGATTGATTGATTTTTCTCCTCATTATGGGTTATATTTTCCTACCTATTTGCATGCCTGATAATTTTTGATTGGATGCTGGACATTTTTAATTGTACCTTTTGGGGTGCCACGTATTTTCATATTCCTTAAATATTCTTGACATTTGTTTGGGGATACAGTTTAGTTACTTGGATGCAGTTCGATTTTTCAAGGTCTCACTTTTAAGATTTGTTAGGCTGGACCAGAGCAGTACTCATTCTAGAGTGCCCATGACTGAGGCAAGACCTTCGTCAGTACTCTACTCAATGCCCCATGAATTATGAGTTTTTTCAGTCTGACTGGTGGGAACAGGCACCATTTTCAGCCCTGTGTGAGAACCAGGCAGCCTTCCCTTTCATCCTTTTGGCTAGTTCTTTCCCCAGCCTTGGGTAGTCTCCTTCCACGCATGCAGTGATCAGTACTCAGCTAAATACTCAAAAAAGACCCACTGTATAGCTTCAAGAGTCTCTCTTGGTGCAGCTCTCTTTTCTCTAGCACTCTGTTCTACAAATTCCATCCATTTCGGTTTCCCCATTCTCTCAGCTCCAGCCGCACAACTCCAAAAGTCCACCTTGCTCCATCTGGGTTTCCCCTTCACAGCCTGGAAACCTTCTCATGGCAGCAAGTAGGGACAGTCAGGGTTTACCGCATTCAAGGTTCACTGTCCGTTGCTGCCTGATGTTCCGTGTTTTGAAAACTTGTTTCATATTTATTGTCTAGTTTTTTACTTTTTTTTCAGGAAACAGGGTAAATCCAGCCCCTGTTACTCCATCTTAGCCAGAAGCAAAAGTACTCAAAGCAGAGTTTTTGGCTACTTCTATGAGGAAAGGGTAATGTCTCCAGCACCAGAGACTTTGTGAGAGCCTCTTTTTGTGAGATGTGGGTTTCCTTAAGAACACCATGGTTTGACTGATAAGTAGACACCTGTATAGCCAATGCAGCATTTACTGAGTCAGGAAAATATTTTGTAAACAACAGTTGGTGATCATGTCTTATTTGGAGAAATACAGTTACCCCTTGTGATATTTCTCACTGCCTAGCTGGCCAAGGTCCAAAGAAATAGCCTCCTTGATGACTTGTTTGCTCTGTTGCTAATAGAAAGAAAAATAGGATGCAAATTTTGGCTCGTAGTATTTCTCTTGTAGTTTTGTATGCTATTTCTGTTGGTCTTGAAGAAGCAGAGTTCTTTTAAATTCTTCTCCGTCATATGTCAGGTCCTAGGAGCTCCTTTCTAAATGAGAGTATTCCATGGCTTGTCAAAGGATTCAGAACTTTTACAAAGCATAATGTTGTCAGGCACTATGACTTACGTTATTGGGATAATTTTTAAAAATTCATCTGTAGGAATTTACAGTTTGGTATTTTCTAGGTAATATGTAGATGGCTAGTAACGTAATCCCTCCATTAGAAAAATACTCAGTCGTCTTTCTCACTGGACAAAGCTAAGTGGAAGCTGAAAATTCCTAGTTGCTTTATCTAAAAAGAAAAGGTCTACTCTTTTTTTTTTTTTTTTTTTTTGCGGTACGCGGGCCTCTCACTGCTGTGGCCTCTCCCGTTGCGGAGCACAGGCTGCGGATGCGCAGACTCAGCGGCCGTGGCTCACGGGCCCAGCCGCTCCGCGGCATGTGGGATCTTCCCAGACCGGGGCACGAACCCGCGTCCCCTGCATCGGCAGGTGGACTCTCAACCACTGCGCCACCAGGGAAGCCCACAAAAGTGTGCCAGCACTGTGCTAAGTGGTATACGGTTAACTGCATTTGATCCTCACTGTAGCCCATGAAGAAGGAAACTTGTGACCCCTTTTACAAATAAAAGAACTGAGGCACAGAGAGGTTAAGTCGTTTTCTTAACGTCACAGAGCTATTATGTGGGAAAAGTGTCCTTGGCAAATTATACCAGCAGGACACCCTGGGTCTTAAAAACACCCCCCATTTACCTCAGCTTCCTTTTAGTCACTGCTCTGGGGAAATAAAAGTGTCCTCAATAACTTAGAACTCAGGGGCTGTTGTTACAGAGTTGGCAGGTCATAGCACTAACAAATATTAAATATGAATAATTTACCAGGCACTATATGTATTCATGCATTTAGTTTTCATTCCAACCCTATTAGATAAGTCAGGTAACTTACCTATTTGGTAAGTTCTATTATTATTATCTCCCATTTTATAGATGGGAATATTGAGGTACAGAGGTTAAGTAACATACACAAACCTCACATAATTAATAAGTGGAGGAGCCAAGGTTCATCCCAGGCAGTGTAATGCCAGAGCCCACGAGTTTAACCATGACACATCCTAGCTCTTGATGGATAAGGGCTGTCTGCCCACTGCACGTGGCATATTTGTGGCATCTGAATCTAAGCTTCAGAAGTGCACTAGTGCCCTTGTTGGTACAAAACCTACCAGAATGTTAGAAACTGCCTATACGGTTCAAGAGTTCCCCAGAAGAGAGCTGTGGTCTGAGTTGTCTTTCAAGTGAAGGCTCCCGAACCTGTTTGGTGAGAATGCAGAGGGCACACTTTGCCTGCACACAGCCATAACCTGTGCCAGGTGGTAATGATGGGAAATGCCCAAACTGATGCTGGGGAACCCTGGGAGCCCTCAGTATGTGAGCTGTGGTCCACCTTAGACGACCTGCAGCCTGCTTGGAAAAGCCTTAAATGCATGAGAAACCCACTGCAGGTTTGCCTGCAGTGATGGTTTTTGGAGGCCTCCTCAACCATACGTGTGATTTTAGTAATCAAACAACATTTATCACTACCACCTCATTTTTAAAATCAGCGATTTGAAGACATGCTTGGAAAATTAAAATAGTATTGGCTACCTTGTCTCTTTAGGTGTGTATAGAATTATTATAATAGTGAGATGACAGAAAATGTGGAAAAGCAAGTGGGGTTCAAGAGGTGCTCTGTGGTAGAGACCGTGCATGGGGGTGGGTGGGGAAGAAGAGGACGGTAGCTCGACTTACTGAGAGCTCAGCAAACAGCCGATACTGATTTTTTCATGTATCGACTCATCTAAGCCTCGCAACAGCCGATAATGTTATTTATTGTTACTTTAACAAATGAGCAAACGGAGGCATAAATAAGGTAAATAATTTGGCCCTGGGTAAATAGCTCATTAGTAGTGCAGTAATCACTAGGCGGTCTGGCTACAGAAGCCATAGTATTTGTCTTTATTCATTCAATAAAAAATTATTGCATTCCAATTAAGGGCTAGGATTTCTGATGAGTGCTGCATTATCAGTGTAATATTTAGCACTGCTACCTTCCTGTGGCCCATCCTAAGTCTTAAGGATTCTCTCATTTGTGTATGGGTGTGTGTTGTGTTTATTTTAAAGGCAATGTACATGATGGTACTTTCTAACATAATATTTCTGAAAGATACCAGGGACCTTGGAGGGACTGAGCATACCCAGAATTCCATGATGTTATGTGTTACTCCTTCCAAAAATCACATAGAAAGCCATTTGAAACATTTTCCTAGTTCTGCAATGCACAAACAGAATTAGGATTTTGTAATCTCACACACACACACACACACACACACACACACACACACACACTAATATCGTACTTTAAATCTGCAGCTCAAGAATCTACCTCATGATCATAAGCTATTTTCATATGAAAAAGTTTAAAAATTTTTGAATATTAGACCACATTCTTGGAAATTCAAGAAGTGAATTTGACAAAGGCTTCAAGAAGTCCTTCAGTGTACAGGTGTGTGATTTTGTTTAGCCCAATATTTTCCAAACTTACTTGCAGATGTAATTCTTCTTTCAAGCAGTGCTTACCAGTGAACTGCTGACCACGCTTTTGAAAGTGATGTTCTAGATATATCCTATACCGTTAAATAATAAAGCAAGACAACTGTAAGCTTCCTCGGTTTTACCTTAGGTTAGATCTGGCCACAAGATATAACCTAGGTCTATTCTGATTCTGTTTTTTGGCCGTGCCTCACGGCTTGTGGAATCTTAGTTCCCTGACCAGAGATGGAACACGGACCCTCAGCAGGGAGAGAACAGAGTCCTAACCACAGGACCACCAGGGAATTCCTTATTCTGATTCTTTAAATAAAACATCTTAGGACTCAGTCAAGAGATGTTAACCTGAGTACAAGGCAGTTAGGATCTCCCCTGCTCCAGGCTTTAACAGGAGCAGGTACCATATCAAGATGCAGGAGAAAATGGCTCAGTGATGCCTTCAGAGATTTACTGTGCCCCCTGCTTTCATAAGCACTCATCTCTTTGTACTTTGAATAAATGTGGAAATATTAGTGAGCCAAACATTAATAATCCTATTAAAAAACAAAGTCATTGCAAGACTATCCAATCATGTTTATTTTTATCCTCCCTCATTTCTGGACTGAGGCCTTATTAGGTGTGCCCTTTCATCAGGAGACTTGGGGAGAGTCTCAGCCTGTCACCCACAAACACGCTCTTGCCACACTTGCAGTGCTAGAATATGTTGCATAATGTCCTCAGACTGTTAATGCCATTTGCATTTACGTGTGTGAACCTGGAGGCACCAAAGCTCTCTTAAAAGCCCCTTCACAAGGCAATTTGGCCACGTCGGTGACAATGAAGAGTCTATCTTTTCACCCAGTGCTCCACCAACTTTAGGAATTAGCGTGTGGAAGATACTACTGAAATATGAAAAGATGAATATCAAAAGATCTTAGATTATTATTTCTAACAGCAGGAAACTGAAAACTGCCTAAATGTGATTGAATAAGGATTAGTTAAACAAGTGACCAATCATTCATGTGATAAGAATACTGGGCAGCCATTAAAAAAATAGAATAGCCCTTCTCGGCTGGTGTGGAAGCATGTCCAAACTGCATTATTTTTTTTTTTCTTTCATCCATTTTTTTTTCTCCGCACTGCACAGCATATGGGATCTTAGTTCCCCGGCCAGGGTTCGAACCCACACCCCCTGCATTGGAAGGGCTGTGTCTTAGCCACTGGACTGCCAGGGAAGTCCCGAAATTGCATTGTTAAGTTTAAAAAGAACCAAGCTACAGAACAGTAGATATAGTATAATTGTCTTTAACTTTATTTGCTTATATGTGTGTGTGTGTGTGTGTGTGTGTGTGTGTATAAAATGTACTTATAGGAAAAATAGAAAAATATATTGCATAGTATAAATTTTTATTATCTCTGAGAGTGAGATTATGGAAAGACTTTTGCTTTCTAAGTAATGCTTTTCTAAAATTTTTTAAATAGGATACTTGGATTCATTTTATATCAGAAAAATAGAGACAAAAATAATCAGTGTATTCATTAAACTTTACCTCTTTGAAGCTGTATGAAGAGAATAAAAACATTGTGTTGATCCCTCTCCCTCCATTAGAAAAATACTCAGTTGTCTTTCTCACTGGACAAAGCTAAGTGGAAGCTGAAAATTCCTAGTTGCTTTAGCTAAAAAGAAAAGGTCTGCTCTTTTTTTTTTTTTTTTGCGGTACGCGGGCCTCTCACTGTTGTGGCCTCTCCTGTTGCGGAGCGCAGGCTCCGGACGCGCAGGCTCAGCGGCCATGGCTCTCGGGCCCAGCCGCTCCGCGGCACGTGGGATCTTCCCGGACCGGGGCACTAACCCGCCTCCCCTGCATCGGCAGGCAGACTCTCAATCACTGCGCCACCAGGGAAGCCCACAAAAGGTCTACTCTTAATGACAACTGACAGAATGTTTTTTTCTGATTGTAAAAATAATACTTGATTGTTGAACATTTAGAAAATACAGAAAAGGACAAAAAAAAATCAAAAAAAGGAATTGATCCATGATCCTACTACTGATGCGTTAATTGTATTAGTTTGACCTGTTTCTTTCTTTGAAGTATGTATTTTTGTTGGCTGAGATCAGTTGCTGCCTGCATTTTATTTTGTGTTAGACTTTTAACTTTTTAGGTATTTTGGCTACGTTGACCTCATCCATCCACTTTTCTTCCTATTTTCTATGTGTTCTTGCAAGAATCAGGATGCAAGATGGGGAAGGATTGCAGGATTGCTTTGAACATTCACATTTTTGTTTCATTAAAGATAAACTCGCACATTGAGAGTAGGGACCAGGTTTTTTGTATGTTGGAGTCTCTAGGACCTAGATGTTACGTAAAAGGTTGCTTAAGTGAACGAGCGAATAATTAAAGAATGAATGAAGGGATGGCAGGATTGAGGCATTTTAGAACGTAAAATCAACAAGACCTTGTATCCCCCATGTTTAACGTCTTAGCCCCTGCTACCTACAGAGGCAATATAGTGCAGTGGGGGAAAGGTTCGACTGAAACCAGGCAGTCTGGGTTCAAACACATGGCTTTGGCTCTGACCTGGGCATGTTACTTACATTTTTAAGCCTCAGTTTTATCGACTGTAAAGTGGGGATCATAGTTCCTACTACAATGGATGAGTTAATATATACCAGGTAGACAGAAGAGTGTCTGAAGCAGACACTGGGTTTTTTTTGTTGTTTTTTTTTTATTTATTTATTTAGGCCAATTCTGGGTGACTTTTTTTTTTTTCGAGAACACACACACTGTATTTTATTTTTACAGGAGATAAATAAACTGACACCAAGCATTGTAAATGGATGAGCACACCAAAAGCAACAACAATTGCAATTAGCAAACACAAAACACACTCATACTATGTCATAATATTGACATTCAGTCCAGGAATCCTCCACCGTAACAGCTCCTTTACTTTGCAGTGAAAATTGATTTGTATATTTTTTGCCTCTCAGTCCTTGTGAGATTTTTTTTTATTCAAACAGAAAGTCACCAAAATTATAATCATCCTCATCAGTTCACTCAGTCCCATGTAATTAATTTTTTTTCATCTTGATCTTTTGTTAGCACTTTTATGAGTTCATCAATTTTCCATTAGAGTTCTGAAAATGCTTATTCATTCAGTTCAGCAGTATAGTCAGTTACCAGAAACCTGTACTTGTCAGAGTCTTTTCCATGAGCAGACACTGTTTTGCTATTAATGTTTTTACTATTATTACTACTACTATGACATATGATGCTCCCTCATAGGACACACAAGCCCCAGTTCGTCACTCTAGCCTCCTCCGCACTCACCATGTTCATACTGAAATAATTCCTCATCCCCTGATTAATACCAGCTTTCTCAAGCTTCCATGCCTTTTAATATATTTATCCCTGTGCTGAATGTCTTTCTCTTTTTCATGTTCTTTGTCTGCTGAATGCTTTTCTCTCTCCCTTCATTTCCCTCTGGTAAATTTCCACTCATCCTTCTGAACTCAGCTCCAAAGTCCCCTGCCCTTAACCAATTCTTTCCTTCCCTGTGTACCACCACCAACCATATCCTAAAGAAATTAAGTTCCTCCAATCCCGAAAGTATCCTCTAAATACTTCTCTAGCTCTCTTCCCATAGCGTTGCCTTGCTTGTTTATATACCTGCCACCCCGCAACTGGACTGATTCCTTGGGATCAGGGTCAGCTTTACATCCCAGCCACTGGCACAGAGACAGGCATATATTTGTAAATATTTGTCAAGTGAGCAAAGTAAATGTAGCTTACACGCACAACTACATTGATCAAATTTTGCAGAATGGGCTTGTGAAAAGATTGAGCCAAATTGAAAATAAGATCTGCGTAACAACCTTAAAATTAGACTCTTTCAGCTTTCAATCTTATTTTGTTTTCATTACCTAAGATGGAGCTAGTGCTCCTATGTTCAATTTTCCAGAGTTGATATTGTACTTGTAACCTTGAAATTTCATATACTGAACCCGTTGGAATACCATTTGGGGCATCGCATGATCGGATTTTGAAGCACAGGAGTCTCAGCATATGTACTGTAACCTTTGCTGCTTTATTCACCGTAAATACTTTTTGGAGACGTTTAGGAGAATTGCTGTAAAATCGGCTACAAGGATAGTTTGGCATACTTCTCTGCTCTTAGATTCAAACAGCTTTTCTTGGAATTTCAAGGAAATAAGTCATCAACATTCGATTGCCTTTAGTATGGAAAGGCATTGCAAGTGTATGCAGAGGGAGTCCACTTAATCTTAAAACCTCATTTTAGCCAAATCTTCCAATATATTCTTCTACCCCAACGATTCAGCCAAACTATCTGAACATCATTGGCTTTCCCTTTTCCTTCTTACTAAAGCCAGAGTTACCATATAGGCAACAACGAAGCAGGAGTGGAAGAAAAATTGGAGAAATGAATCATCCCAAAAGTCAATAATGAGGTCCTAAAACAATCATGTGACTTTTGTGAGAGGGAAACATTCTCCTAAAATCTAGAAAGGTATTTGCTAATTTAATACTGTTCCAGCTGCCTATTCATGACAAAGAGACTTTATAAAAGTACACGTTCATGGTAAGACCTATTATTATCCCTGTTTACAGTGCCTTAAAAGAGAGGAATTAGTCTCAGCTGGACTTAAACTAATACAACATGAAGCATATTCCTCTGTAACCAATCCATTACTGTCAGCACCACATTCATGGTTCTTGTCCTGGAATTATTCCATGTAGTGCAACAACCGACAGTTTGAATGGTTACCAAGGATAAAATATATTCAGTATATCTGCTAACCTGGCAGAGTTTTAGTATTTGGGATTTGAGAGTGTTTGTCTACGTGAATGTGTGTGTATGTGTGTGTATTTTAATCCTGAAACTCATTTCAAGATGCTGAAATTATTTAAAGGGTCAGTAACAGAAATTGAATTTTTTTTGCAGGCTGTAAGTTCTGTCTATACAGAGGTGAGCATGCTTTCTGGTAATAAGTAGCCATAGATATTTACACAGTGAAGTCACTAAGCTGAACATCAGAGTTGGTTTGAAGACTAGCCAATCCATGTGGAACAAAGAAATCGAATGCCATGTTTTAAAGGGCTATTGAGAGTTTCATAATCAGTACTTCACCTTTCCCTGTGTCATGTGGTTTTCCTTCTATGTTTTCCTGATATTGAAATGATGTGTGTCTTAAACCATGAGCATTTAGATCTGTGCTGCCTTGTGCATGTGTGAGAATCAGAGTTTTCATAATAATAGCTTATAACACATGCCAGTTGTAATCCTCAGGGACCTGTCCCCTGTGCTGTTTCGGTTGCCTTTACCACCTCCCTGAGGTGCTAAAGGGGAAGTTGTTGGGTCTTCAGATGAAAAAATCAAGGCCCACCGAAGGGCAAAAGGACATGGTCTTAGAGAACAAGGAAAATGCACTCTAGTTGGCACTACCCAGAGTAAATTTACAAAGAATGAATTATTTGTTCATTGATGTATTGCCAGCACAAGAAGGCACTCAAATATTTGTTGAATACGTTGAACAGAGCCACTAAACACCCAACTGGAATATTTGTATTTCATACTGGTGCCATTTAACATGAATTACCTTAAAACATTTAAACCCAGTGCTGATACTTTTGGTAGACCGTCATCTCAGAAAGAGGCTATCGGAATATCGTTACAGCTAAATTGTCACTCCAAAAAAAGTCATAAACATAGTATGATAAATGCTTGGATGGAGGGAGGACGAGGTAGATGGTCAATTCAGCTGAAAATACAATATCTTAAAATCTAGGAAAGGATGAGAAAACTCTGGAAGATATTTTCTCAATTTATTATAGAAATCAAATTTCTTTGTATGTTTTCTGCTTTTGAAAATGCTTAAGTGGACATCCTTGAAGATTCAAATCTTATATTTCAAAAGGAACATGGCAAAGAAACTTTTAAAAACTAATTTACCCACACCCACTCTCTCTCTCTGTACATCCATCCATTTACCTGTCCATCTATCATCTACCATCTATTTGTCATCTGTTTTTTCAACCCATACTAGAAGCACATGTCATTTGCCTTTCTGGCGTGTTACACATGCTTAAGAGGCCTAAGGAGGAGGTTTGAAAAGCTACCTTTATATTTTTCAGAAAGAAGAAATTGAATGGAAGACTGCCATTTCGTAATTAAGGAGGCCTAATATTAATGTTTTACAATATAGATTCATTGGGAAATAGACCAAGTTACCCATTTCAGCTAAACCTGTTGAATTGGCCACAAATAGTTACAATTTAAATTTACTAAGAACACATGCAATATATGCTATAAGAGTACAGTTTACCTCCCAGCTGAAGTGAAGTCAGTAAGTATTTCATGGGTGTTGGACACCAACCAAGATTGTTTTGTTCACTCCTTGGAGAGACCAAAATATGGCTCAGTGCATGACATGGCAAAGAGTTGGGGCACTATGGAGAGGTGGTCCCAGCTTGAATCCTGGTAGCACCACTAAGAGGGTAGGTGGCCTTAAGCAGTAATCTACTGTAATCTCCTAATTTCAGTCCTCACCTGTGAAGTGAGGTAATAATACCTCCTCATAAGGTTGTCCTGAGGATTCAATGAATTAATATATGTCAGCCTCTTGGAACAGATAGTTAGCACTTAAATGTTCTCGTTTTTATTGCTGTTGTTATTGATAATATTCTTCCAAAATTCCCAAGAGGACTATTATACGATGTTCTCATTTATAAGAAGTACTTGGGCATAAATAACCACCATTATGGCATAAAAGGAGAATGTTGGTGAAAACATTTTAAATGTGGTATATACCCTATTGGAAAAAAATGAAAAACAGGAGGCCCAATCAAATGGATGTACAATAGTCCTAAAAATAAAAGTATCATTGCATATTTACTCCTAGATGCAAAAAGCATCTCAGATGTTAGGCTAGGATACTAACTTTAGCAGTGCTTCTTTATTCAGAAGATTCATTTTAACATCATGACCGTAACTTTCTCTTCTTTCTCATGATTCATCCTTTTCTCCCTCTAATCATCCTTGATTATCTTGCAAGCCCCTTGCACTTTTTGGGTTTTTTTAATATGACTAGTTTTTCTTCAGGACACTCCACTGCTACAAATTCAAATTATAATCGTAAATTAGTGCCAGGGTACATTTAAGCAATTAGAATGCTGTCATTAAATTCTGCTGTGTATGTAATCTAATAATGCATACAGGTAAGTACAAAAGGAGAGAGCTGGGTTCTCAGTGTCTACTGACAGTTATTCATCTGTTCTCCAATTGTCTCACCTCCTATTTATCAGATGTGGGTGCCTTGGAACCTCCATGCTTATTAGTGGAACCTGACCTATTTAGGCTCCCCGTCTTGCATCGCTTAACGACTTGGCTGTAGATCACCACACCTCTCATTTTCAGAGCAGTCTCATAAACATTCAGCCCCTTGCTTTGCAACCATGTTGGTGCAAGAGTTTATTACAAGGTTTCAGATACTGGCAGAATGGTGGAGCCAGTGTCACTGATATTTGGCCACGTGACAATACCATTCTTTCTGGGATCAAAAGAAATAAAGCCGAGCCTCCAGATCTCAGAATAGGGGCGAAGTAAAAAGAATTGGGTGGAGGAAGACTCACAGTTCTGATGGTATTTTTGTAGCATCGTCTGGTAGAACCTTGTTATCAAAAGGTTTGGTATTTTTTTTAAAGTATAGATTAATTCATTTAAAAATATTTATTGAATGTCCACTATGTGCTACACTAATGTGCTGTGTGCACAGTGGTGACTTGGATCTCTGCCCATGTGCAGTTTAGAGTTTTATGAGATTAATATCATATTGTCTCAATAATTAGCTTTTGAGTTAGTTTGGTATTTGTTTGTTTGTTTGTTTTCCTTTTCTGGGCCAGGATCCATTTAGGATCACACATTGGTTTTAGTTGTCATGACTCTATAGTCTCCATAATGGGAAACAGATGTCCAGTCTTTCCTTGGCTTTTCTTACATTGGTATTTTTCAAGAGTATAGGCCATTTGCCTTGTAGAAGGTCTCTCAATTTGTGAAATATGGATTTGTCTAATTCAGTGATTCCAGACATGTATTGTGTTGGCCACATCTTAGAATCGTTAGGGAACTTGGTGAAACTACAGAGACCCACAACCTGCCCCGTTTCACCCTATACCACTTCAGTGAGTCTGGGTCTCTCTATTCTTCAGTGGCTTTCGGGTAACTCTGCTATACACAGACGTTTCAGAGCCACTAGTCTAATATAATTTCCTTGTGGCAAGAATACTACATAAGTGATGTTGGGTCCTCCTCAGTGTGTCTCACAGGGAGGCTTGCAACGTTAGTAAGCTTTGTTTTTGGTTAAGGTGGTATCTACCAGATTTCTCTTCATCTTTTCCACTTTGTAATTAACAACTTGTCTGGAGTCAACGCTTTGAGACTGTTTGACCATCCTGTTTCCCAACAGTCTTTGATCCAATGGTCTTGGTCTCCAGTGGTGATCTTGGCTAAGCCAGTTAGTACTGTGGTATATGGTGATTGTAAATGGTGATTTGCTAATTCTATCACCTTCAACATTTCTTAGCATTCATGGGTAAAGAATAATTTTCCCTTCTTCTCCATCTTTTTAAAAAAATAGTTTTTATTATCAACATGGACTCATGGATTTCTTTTTATTCAATATATTATAATCCCTTCTCTCATTCATTTTGATGCTCTAAAGGCTCCCACTACCATCGCCTTGGAATCAGCCGTTTTTCCTTTCAGTGGAGAATGCTATCTAGAAACCAAGGTCTGGTTTCTATGTAAACTAGTTGGAACCTCATCTCAAGAACAAAAATATGCACCACCTGTCCACCAAAAAGAAACATGCATTGCACAAACCATACCTGGGCTCCACCTTGAGAAAAGATGATCTGATTCATTTTCCCTTCTTTCTCATTTCCATGTCTGTATATTCACTTGTATTATCCTCCCACAACCAAACACTAATTCATAAACTTTCTCTTTGTTCCCATGTTCATTGTGATCAAGTTTCTGAGAAGCAGTCTGTCCAGATACTTTGATCCTACTGCTTATATCTTTGAAACTGTGATACACACCCACAAAACACCTGTACTTGTTTGCTCTTCTTGTAATGCTTTTTAGTTTTTGAAAGCATCTTTTTTTTTTTTTTTTGTGGTACGCGGGCCTCTCACTGTTGTGGCCCCTCCTGTTCCAGAGCACAGGCCCTGGAAGCACAGGCTCAGCGGCCATGGCTCATGGGCCCAGCCGCTCTGCGGCATGTGGGATCTTCCGCGACCGGGGCAAGAACCTGTGTCCCCTGCATCGGCAGGCGGACTCTGAACCACTGCGCCACCAGGGAAGCCCTGAAAGCATCTTTATAGCTCATTTTTCTTTTTTTTTCTCAAAACTCTGTGAAGTTGGGGGACAGATATATTATTTTCCTTTTACATTTTTAGAAAGTGATGCCAGAAAAGTAAAAGATTTTTTGATAAGTTTGCATATATATATATATTCTTGCATATATATATATATATATATATCCTTGATAACTAGGTACTATGCTAACAGTTCCCATAGCTGATAAAGCCTGAGCTATGTTCTCATAGTTCAGAAAGCTAGGATTCCTTATTCTGAGTTGAAAATCAAGGCAAATCAACTGTATAGTGAATCGAGAAACATAAGAAGCATTCCCTTTTTAAAAAGGAAAGATAATAATACACCCATCGACATTTTCCTTCACTACTCTTTTAGTTGATATTCTACAAATGTTTTGAGTACCTGCTGTGTGCCAAGTGGTCCTGGAGATATAGCTAGGGTCAAAAT
Organism: Tursiops truncatus; assembly: GCF_011762595.2. Taxonomy (NCBI): domain Eukaryota; kingdom Metazoa; phylum Chordata; class Mammalia; order Artiodactyla; family Delphinidae; genus Tursiops; species Tursiops truncatus. The sequence goes on along the minus strand of NC_047043.1, from coordinate 81,833,031 downwards.
AGGTGAAAACCCATGCCCTAAGGAGCTTACTTATTAGGCAGAGGTGATGGTAGATAGGGATAAAGACAATAAAGAAGATAAATAAGGTTATACTGCATTAGAAGGTGCAAACAGGGTCACCAAATACAGTTGCACAGGTTGCGCACTGCCCGACTGTGTGCCCAATGGTACCATGGAGATCTTGGACCAAGCAACTTAGGATGAAACTGACATTAAGTAAGATGGGAAAGGCTGAGGAAAGATCAGTGGTTCTGTGTTTTGTTTTTTTTTTTCTTAACTTTATATTGAAGTATACACATGGAAAAGTGTATATAATGTAATTGTGCAGCTCAATGAACTTTCACAGATTGAACACATCTGTGCAACTAGTACCACTATCAAGGAAACAAAACATTACCAGGACCTGAGAAGCCCCTAGCATGTTCTTCCAGTCATTAATCCCCCCACTACCATGACTTTTAATAGTATTTATTAGTTTGGGCTGACTTTGTATTTTATAGAACTGAAGTTATACAGTATATGCTTTTTTAATATATGGCTTCTTTTGCTCAAATTATGTTTTTGAGATTCATTCATGTTGTGTGTCGTTACAGCCAGCTTAGTCATTTTCCCTGCTGAATGGTAGTCCAGAGTATGAGTATACCACAGTTCATTTACATAAATGGACATTTGGGTAGCTTTGCAGTATTTGGTTATTATAAGTAGTGCTGCCATGAGGATCCAAGTGCCTGCCCTTTAGTGGACATCTGTAAACATATCTATTAGGTGTATACCTAGGAGCAAAATTGCTGGGTCATAGTGCATGTGTATGTTACACTTTAGTGGACCTTGCCAAAAAGTTAGTCCAGAAGTAACTTAAGTTGGTCCACCAGCAGTGTATGGAAGGAGTGCTGTTTTGATGTGTTAAGTAAAATGTCTACTTTATTCAGTGCAATCAGTTATACCACCATACATTGAAAAGAACTGCACCAAAATATTATTTGGAGACAATTTTGCTAGGTGCCTAGGAAATGGAAATAAACTAACTAAAGTTTATTGGCATTATTGGCTTTGGTGAAGAAGTTGAATACAAGTTAAATACACTAAAAATAATATCCTACACAATGATAACCAGATTAACAGAATGAAAAAAGTGGCCTATTTATGTTGGAGAATACAAAAAAAACAATTATTAATCCTAAACCAGGTTGTGTGTGGTCTTCATGGTATATCATAAAATTTTATGATCTCTGTAGAGCAATTTCAGTAGATACTTATTTTGGTTCCAAAGAGGAAGGCAAATTACTATATCTTTTTAAAAACTTGACAAGATTATTTTTAAAATTTCTTTAAAAACATAAATGGAAAAGAATGGCAAATATTATTATGGAAAGTTAAAGCCTTTGTCATATCAGATACTGAGACATATTATAAAGGAAGAATGATTAAATGTTATGGAACTACACAAAAATTGAACCGTGTCCCAGAACAAAGTAGAGAACCATATATATAATGATATATAAGGATGTAAGAAGCAGCATGGTAAACAGTGCAGAGAGAATAACATTGAGAGTCTTTGGGGGCTACCCTTCATGGTAAGTGCTTTATATTTTATACTTTATGCTCTAAACAACTCAGTAAATTCAATATTATCATTCCCCATTTTGCAGAGGAGGAACTGAGTGAGTTTCAGAAAAAATTACTTACTCAGGACCCCATAGATTCTTCCAATGTGGGAGGGCCAAGTCCAATCTGACTTCACAGGAGGAGAGAGCACATCAGAGGGGATGAGATTGAAGGACACAATTTCTGCCCCATAAACAAGACAAAGCGTTAATATTGGTAACTCAAGTTGAACATAAACTCTCAAGTAGATAAGTGAACAAAGGGTCATTTTACAGATAGGCAATAGCAAATAATAGGCAATTGCAAGGGAAATACTCAAGTTGGTTAGTAATCAAAAAACTGCAAACTGAAACAATTTTGCAGTATTATTTTGTACCTTTCTTATTAGCAAAAGTAATTTTTTGATATGATGTGGTTTATAAACATATATACCTTTCCCTAAGATGAAAAATTAGTAAGCATGTTTGATATCTTGATTCAGGTGATGGTTATATGAGTATATTCACACATCAAAGTCATCGAGCTGCACAGTAAGAGTTGTGCGTTTTACTGTATATACGTCAATAAAAAGGAAAAAAAACACTAAGATATGTTAACTGATGAAACCAGAATTATTTGTGAGAAAATAAAGGCGGAAATAATTAGATGCTGCCAAGGTTAAGCTTAGTATAAAACATTGAGCATGGAACTCCCCTGGTGGTCCAGTGATTAGGAATCTTCCTTCCAATGCAGGGGATGCAGGTTCGATCCTTGGTCTGGGATCTAAGATCCCACATGCCGTGGGGCATCTAAGCCCGCGTGCCGCAACTAAGACCCGACACAGCCAAATAAATAAATAAATATTTTATAAAAAAATTCAGCATGGTGAGTATAAAGCATTTAGCCCACAAATTTGAAATTCAACTTCTCTTACGAGCCAAAGCTCAGAGGAAGTTATGATCACTTACATAACGCACAGTGGTCATTAAGGTAAAAACAAAGCAGCTGCTCGAAGGAACAGTCATCACTCGTCCTAAAAATCAGAAACTGCTCCCATGTGTCCTTGTAAAGTGATATTATATGAGGTAATGAACTATGTCCTGAACAACACACCTAAAGTTATTAAAATAATGAGTTTCTGAGGGTTGTTTCTTACGTTGTTTCTCAACATAAGCCAGGGGAGTGATGCCAGAACACAGTTTCTAAAAAGCAGTTTTGGGCTTCCCTGGTGGCACAGTGGTTAAGAATCCGCCTGCCAGTGCGGAGGACACGGGTTCGATCCCTGGTCTAGGAAGATCCCACATGCCGTGGAGCAGCTAAGCCCATGCGCCACAACTACTGAGCCTGTGCTCTAGAGCCCACGAGCCACAACTACTGAGCCTGTGCTCTAGAGCCCACGAGCCACAACTACTAAAGCTCATGTGCCTAGAGCCTGTGCTCTGCAACAAGAGAAGCCACCACAATGAGAAGCCTGCACACTGCAATGAAGAGTAGCCCCCGCTTGCCGCAACTAGAGAAAGCCTGCGTGCAGCAACGAAGACCCAAAGCAGCCAAAAATAAATTTAAAAATAAAATAAATAAATCATACCAAAAAAGGAGTTTTACCTCGGGAAACCTTATGGCTCAGTTTTGTAGGTTTCTGATGATTCTAGCTTAATCCAAGAATAAACTTAGTGAATCTAGAGCAATGGTTCTCAATTGGGGTGCCAAAAGGAACCCTTTGGCCATCTCTGGAGACATTTTTGGTTGTCACAGCTGGTGAGGAGGCTGCTACTAGACTCTAGTGAGCAGAGGCCAGGAATGCTGTTTACTACCCTATAGTGCACAGGACAGCCCCTCCCCCCAGTAAGGAATTATCTAACTCAAAATGTCAACTGTAGTGAGGTTGCAAAATGCTGCTCTGAAAGAACGAACGTGTAGTATTCACTGAGACCATCCTCCATAAACATTGCCTCTCACAGCTAGCTTGGATGGAAAAGGAGAAAGTACTGGCTTATTTACCTAGGGGGAGGAGGGAGTGCAGGTGTAGTAATTATGGCCTGGCCTTCTAGGGGCATGATAACCCCTAGAAAATAGGAAATTGCCCAGGGAAGTATGTTTCTATGGCCTAGCAAGAGCTGCCTTGTTAGACGGTAGGTAGGTATTAAGTGTTGATGCGGCCTCTCCCCCAGCCAAATTGTATAAAAACTAGTCAGCCCATCGCTCTGGGCTTCTCTGGCCTGGCAGAGTCTTCCTTCCATGTAGATGTGTCCACAGAAGGTGTTAGAGAGGCTCCCAGGAGCTGTATCAACTCACTCATTTGTGTCCTTATCCCATTGGTTCTTTGCACTGTTTGCAGGCTTACTGGTAAACTGAGGTGAGAGCATAGAAGCAGCATCCAAGGCATCGTTCTCGACAATTTTTGAACTTTAACCAGACTTTGAAGTCTGGCCCAGCTCAGCAGTGGACACAGTTGACCACCAATGTTAAGAAGCCCCTTTCTGTCCATCTGTAGTCACTGATTGTCTCTGGTTCACATCTTCCCAATGTCACCTCCAGAGGGAGAGAGCTTTCTTCCCTTAGTTCTAATTTGGAAAATCCTTAGGAAGGTCTTTGAACCCTCTTCCATCACTTGCCCACAGAAGGATGATTGTATTTCCATTAGATCCAGTAAGGAGAGAAGCAATTCTCCAAAAGAATGGGATATTCTGTTCAGAAAGGGGGTTGGGGTACGAGGCAGTCGAGACAAATAGATATCCAACCCTCCCGGAAAATACATCAATTTTTTAACAAGCTTTTTATTTTGAAATAATTTCAAACTTACAAAAGAGTTGCAAGAATAGCACACACACAGACACACACAAAATGTATGTCTATCAAACCAACTTCACCAGTTGTTGACATTTTTCACACTTGTACTGGTGCTCTCTCTATCTCCCCCACCTCCAAATGTGTGTAATTTTTTTCTGAACCATTTGAGAGTAAGTTACACTGTTTACCCCTAAATGTTTCACGGTATCTTTCTTAGGATAACGGACATCTCTTACAGACCCATATAACAATGATCACATTCAGAACATTTAACATTGAACCTATACTGTTGCCTAATATGCAATCCAGTTGTATCAGTAGTGCCTTTATAACAACTTTTCCTCTTGATCCAGGATAACAGACTGCATTTAGTTGTTATAACTCTTTAGTCTCCTTTGCTTTCAAACAGTTCCTCAGCCTTCCTCTGGCATTCATCACACAGACATTTTTGAAGAGTATGGGCCAGATTTCTGTCTCAAGGTTTCTCATGATTAGATCTAGTGGTGTATTTTTGGCAGGAATACTACCCAGCGGTGTGCTAGAACCAGTTAGTACCATCTATGAGAGCCAGTTGTCACATCTCTTCGCAGCTCCATGTTCTGTAATGTCATACCGGTAGCTTGAAATCAGCCATGGTGGGAATGTTCACACCATGGAAATCAACAAATGCTACACATCAGAGCTTGTACCCCCTCCCGCATTTCTGGTTGTGAAACATTTACATTTAGCAGCACAGCACTGTATGTAGATGAAGTTATATCCTTCTCAGAACGTATCAGAAGGCACATGATGCTGGTCTTCCCAGTTATTGGTGATATCTCATCCCTTGGTTAAGATGGTGTCTGTCGGGTTTCACCATTGAAAAGTTACCATTTCCCCTTTGTAATTAATTCTCCCCTATGGAGAGATCCTTTGTGATTATGTAAATATTCTGTTTCTCATCTAACTTTCACCCAATAGCTTTTACTTATTGAAAAGTACTGCCTGAATCAATTAGTACTATGACTGTTGCAAATTGTAATTCTTTTTATCTCTTTCATTTCTTCTACATTTATTTGTTGGTGTTCTACAGGTTGTTTTTGTTTTGTTTTTTGGTAGACTTAACCCTTAAATAGATGATTAGTAGTAGACTTGGAAACAAATGGAGGTTTCTCAACGTTTTGTCAAGTAGTTCTCCATCTGAAGTATTTGTGACCAAGTTATGAATGTTCATTGCTATAGTGCAGAATAGGAGTACTATCAATACATCAATACAGAAAATGCAGAATGGGTCTTCAGAAATAGTTTTCCCATTCTATGTGAGTGTGTATGTTTGATGGTGACATACTATCCTACCAAGAGTGGAGGTGGCATTTGGAGTCATTTTTCTGATCTTAACCTGATTCCAATTTTTACCAAAAGCATGCCTTTAGGACATTCCTGGTGAGATTTGCACTGGCGTTAACTAAAGCACGGTAAAGTCGAAAGAGTCCAGAGTCAACATGTGCTGCAGGATTGAGTAGTTCACTTCTTGCCCCTGGCCCTCAGTGCCATCATCTGTAAAATCATAGGAGTCATATTTTCACAAAAGTCCCTTTCAAGTTCTAAAACTTTCTTTTATTCTGCTTTCCTACTTGGGAGTCAAAATCTAGAGGTCACCTCATTAGCATGATGTCTTGGCCAACTGAGCCAACAAGTCAAGGACCAAAAGTGAGATGTCGAAGGTGGAGCCTGAACCCAGTGACCTCGTGATTGGATCCATAATCCTGTTAAATGAGCTTTGGGAGTATAGCACCAGCACTTGATACTGTTTCACGTTACCTCTGTGCATTCAGCCACATCCCCTGCTTCACTCCTCTGCTTCTCTTTGTTTATCCTTGACAATCATGGAAACCCACTGAAGGATCCCATTACCTCTGCCTTTGAGGTGATCCCTTTCTCAAGTGTTAGCTTTCCCAGTACCTATAAGGTTACCTCGGTTGCCATGGTTGTAAGTAAAGGAAATGTTCTATCCAAGAGCAGACTGCAGTTTCTAAAGAAGTTTTACCCTTCAGACATGAAACTCCAGAGTTCTGTACAAGTCTTAATTAAATTTCACCATATGAAATCGCTGAGAAACAGGCAAAACAGTATTTTCTTGATGAATCCATTGTTTGGTGAACTCCACGCACAAGTCAGGTAACCTTGACAGTCAGTTTTAGAACTTAAAATATGTTGCCTTGTATTTCCAGAAGAGTGGTTAACTGAAAGGTGAGGTGGGGCCTAAGATGTGTAAAAGAATGTGGGGCTTTGCCAAACCACTCATTTTCCTCTCTTCCTGGAACGAGATTTCTCAAAGGCCCTACTGTTCCGCCCACCATGGCCTTCCTCCACCAGAATTGTGTCGGGGCCACTGGTGTAGGTGAAAAAGTCCACAGGCAAGCTTCGTATTTGCCTGCCCTCTCCCCTGGAGCTGTCTGAGCCTGGTACTTTGCATGCTTTAGCTCCTCATTTCAGCATTTTTAATATTTGATGACCCTTCCAATGTAGAGAAATATTTGGCAACTTCCTTAAGAGTATCTGTTTGAGGTCTTTTAATTTACTAAACTGAAAAGTTGGTGTCTAAAATATTGTTCCAGTGACTCATCTAAGGTTCTGAGGACGCAAAGGGGTCCCAGGGTGTCAGAGGAGTTGGCAATAATTTTCAATATACTTTATTCATCTTCAGTTTTTTTAAAAAAATATTTGAACTAACGCACTTCCCCTCTTCTCTCTGATTTTAAGACAGATTTGACTTTAACGAGTTCAGGTCTAATTTAAACTCAAACATGTTCTTGAGTTCCCCTGTGAAGCCCTCACCCCCATGCCCCACATGAGTTTCTATTTCTTTGAAGATAAGGAATTTAGCTTTTCTAAAATTTAATCTCGATCAACACCCACCTCACCTGTTGGATTAACTGCTTCATCATCTTTCACCAGATTAGAAAACGACTGTCTCTTGCCTGAAAGACAGAGGGCAATTGATTTCTGCAATCAACCTGGCTTCTCTTTGATTTTATAATCTGTTTCTAGAGATTATAGGCGAGCTTTGAATTCCAAGGCTCTGGGCCTGTCAGCTTTTGAAGCGAAAAACTTTGAAGCAGATCCACTGCCTCAGGTTTCAGAAGGGATACTTAGTTGTTGGAGGATGAAATATAAGGGAAACAGGTAATTATCACTGTTGACATTGTAATATCCCAGGTTTGGGGTTTGTTTATTTTATTTTATGGCTTCTAAAAGAATTATTATTAGTTTTGGGTTTTTTTTTTTTTGTTGTTCTTGTTGTTTTTTTGAGAAGCCCGATCAAATCACTTGGCCACTTGAGAGAAAAGCATAAACCTTCCAGAAATTCTCACTGAGCTAACTGCTTCTATAAACCTACCTAGTGTGCATTTACTTTAAAACTACTTAATTACTCACCACTGATGCACTTGGTATAATTAGAAAACTCTCCAGCTCAGATTCAACAGGTAGAGAGAAGAAAGAAAAAAAAGTGTAGGGCAATTTCCAGACCCATGTTCTTAAACACTATGCACTTTCAAGTACTAATTATATAGGATTTATGCAAGGAGGGGGTTATATGGAATTGTTTTAGCATGTGTTAATGCTTATAAGCTAGCATCTCACCCCCAAAAAAAATTTTTTTAATAAAGACCCTGCTCTACTACTCAATGTTGTAATTTATCCCATAATGCAATAATGATATTTACATATGTCATCACATTTAACAAAATAAATGAAGGTGCATGTGAGTGTTATTGATAGAGGCAATACCCCGACACAGTTATGCATCTGTACCAGGCACCTGAAGAAGTATTCCTGTTAGTTACAGCCTCAAACTCCTATTTTTCTTTGGGATCTTAAAGGCTGAAAAAATAAAATAGTGGAGGGCTTCCCTGGTGGTGCAATGGTTAAGAATCCATCTGCCAATGCAGGGGACATGGGTTTCCGTCCCTGGTCCGGGAAGATCCCACATTACGTGGAGCAACTAAGCCTGTGCACCACAACTACTGAGCCTGTGCTCTAGAGCCCGTGAGCCACAACTACTGAAGCCCGTGCGCCTAGAGCCCGTGCTCCGCAACAAGAGAAGCCACCACAATGAGAAGCCTGCGCACCGCAATGAAGAGTAGCCTCCGCTCACCGCAACTAGAGAAAGCCTGTGCACAGCAACGAAGACCCAACGCAGCCAAAAATAAATAAATAAAATATTAAAAATAAATAAATAAATAAATAAAGTGGTGGTGGGGAGGGTCGAGTGAGTACCAGATTTCCTTCTGGGAATGAAAATGTTAAAAAATAGAAAAAATAAAATAAAATCATGGAAAAATGATAAATTAGGGTTCATCAAACTTCAGTATAAAGCAACAGAATTTTTATCTCAAGCATTTTCTGTAACTGGTTCTTTTTTTAATTTTTAATTAATTTATTTGTTTTTGGCTGCATTGGGTCTTCATTGATGTGCGTGGGCTTTCTCTAGTTGCAGCGAGCAGTGGGCTACTCTTCGTTGCGGTGCACGGGCTTCTCATTGCGGTGGCTTCTCTTGTTGAGGAGCACGGGCTCTAGGCACACGGGCTCAGTAGTTTTGGCGCACGGGCTTAGTTGCTCCGTGGCATGCGGGATCTTCCCGGACCAGGGATCGAACCCGTGTCCCCTGCATTGACAGGCAGATTCTTATCCACTGCGCCAGGGAAGCCTTGTAACCTGTTCTTAAGGCTTACATTTTCTCTACAAGAGTATAAATATTAATTCAATAATGTCTCATTGACACAGAAGTAGAACTTATATTTTTTATAATATTTGCATTGTGTGTGTACCAAAATAACTGCTATGACACAGGAAAACACTGAGCAAACTAATCTAAGAAAAGCAGAGCTTCAAAATGAACTTAGAGAGGTAAAAATTATTCATTTAGAAGCTGTCTGAATTTTCAGTTTCAAAGTCATGTGTGTTCCTTCCAGAATACTGCTCTCAAAACACAATTTCCCACAGCTAATTAAAGTGCTGGCGCGCGCGCCCTCTCTCCCTCCCTCTCTCTCTCTCTCTCTCTCTCTCTCTTTCTCTCTCTCTCTCTCACACACACACACACACACACACAATGTGGCTTCCCCTTAACCCTGGATACGTCTCTCCACGCCCCCCTCCCTTCCCCCTGCAATGGTATGATCTGCGTTCAATCCTAAACTGAAGGTACCAAGCTGTGACAGCTTCCCCAACTCCACAGCCATTTGCTACGACCTAGGGCAGCCTGTGTTCAGTGATGCTTTCCTTTTCCACCGACAGGGGCAAATCGAAGTAGACAGCGAAACTATCTTCAGGTTAGCGGCGCTTATTTTACAGGTAAGAACTGACAAACTGCCTCTTACCCGCTTCTTTTGTTTGTTGGGTTTTGTGAACTGCCTGCCCTTCTGAATCTTTTGCATGGGCCAGTGGCTGACGGCTTTTTAAAGCCTTCTGGTTGTTTGCCAGTATAAGATGTGAGCCACTGTTTTCTGTTTTAGTGTGGATTGCATGAGCGAGAGTGTGATATGTCTCAGAAGAAAATGAAACTTAGACTTCACTGAGGAAGAAGAGTTAAGACCGTATTGCTGGCAAAGAGCTCCCGGTGGCTTGAATTTGGGAGGCTGCAGTTGTTACAACAGCTGTAATTTGCATTTAAATTTAGTAACTTTTGTATACTTTTTCTTGAGGTGGAGTTAAAGAGCCCTTTAATTCTTAAAGGCACATGTAACTGAAAAAGCAGTGTGTTCCATGCTGGTTTAGAAAAAGAAAACAAATGGCATGTGTTGATTTACCTGTGTCATGGTTTAAACAGTCTGAGGCCAGACTAAAAAGTGTGCTGCTCCGAAGGACAGGCCTTTATCTCGTGATCTTCAGAACATTAAAGGAGAAATAATCATCTATGCTTTTTCAGATAGATTTGTCTCTTCTGTTAAAAACAAGAAATAATTATTGGGTAATAACGATTTCTTAAATGCCACATTCTTCTCCAGGGTCATATGTAGGGAAGGTGTTCCTTGTGAAAAAGTTTTCAAAACAAAACTCAGGCATTTTAAGAGGGGAAAATGATCAGGAGTACAATTCTTTTAGCTTAATCACCATCAATACAAATTGATCATCTATATTTGTTTTTTATTTCAGGAAGCCAAAGGGGATTACACCAGGTATGGTTCCTTTTCGAATATTACTATGCAAAATAACCCTAGCTGAATCTTTTAATGCTATTTTAAATAACAATGGATGCAAAGCAAAAGAAAGTAGATCCCCAGGCGAGAGACTGAGGTCTCTTTCCTCTTCAAATAGAGACCTATTCTTTTTGTGAATGAATCCGGGAATGAAGCTTTGCAAGCCAGAGTGACAGCAGATTGTACTCAGAAGTCCTCCAAAGTTCTATTTTCCATCATCTGTGAGCAAGACGAAGAAATCTATAAAAAACTTGGGTAGCCCGTGCTGATTCTTTAAATTTATAATAATCCTGTGTTTAAAGAATTATACCATAAGCACAAAAAGATTAAATCCATCAGCTGCTTAGTTAAGGGATTAATAGGGGCTTTCTTTTTGCAGCTGCCCTAAAGGGGCCTCACCCTTCATATATTTGACCTAACAGTTGTATTGTGGCCACCGAGGCACTTACTGGTTCTAACTGCCTAACTGGCCAAATCGTCAGAGAGTGTTTATATTTGAATTCACCCTCTATCTGCTCCATTCTGTTCTTTTAATGCAATAGTTGCGTGGGGGTAGTAGAAAGGGTTAAAGGTGGAGGCAAGACCTCCAATTCGAAGCAGCTCACAGGCCAACGACCCACAAAGCCTCGCCTCTACAGTGTTAATGTTCCACTGCTGGTTAACCTTTACCTGTAGATTATTTACAGATCAACTAGTACTCATTCCCAGCCAAGGCTTTGACTAGTGTGCTGAACAGGCTGATAACCAAGTAATGCCTTCCAAGCTTGAAAACGTCCACTCATGGAGTCATGCTTCACCTCAGAAACTCCAAGCACTTTCCACATCTGCCCATTTAATGCGGTAGAATGACTGAGGCTTCCACTTAGCACGCCATGATCCACTCACCACACTCTCCTTTTAGCTCTGTTTTGTGCTATATTATTTTTAAAAAAATTTTAGATTAGGAAATATGCTTTGAAGGACTCATAAAGATCAATGAACACCGAACTTTTTTTAATTAAAAGAAAATGTCAGAGCATGAAAAGAGGATAAATTAGTCTCTAGGTCATTAACATCAAGAGCGGCTGTGTTCTCCACTGTTGTCTTCCCTGGAGGAGCCATGTTTCCTAGGAAGATCAGATATGTGAGGAATTCCATCGTGTAGGGGGTGAGTCTGAAGTTGATTTATAAATGAGGGCTTCTGAGCCAACAGCTCAGCCTCTGCGGTCTGTGAACCGCTAACCCTTCCTCCCCCACTTTCTCCCGGTCAAGCGTGTGATGGACACCCTCTGAGCTTCATTTCCTCATCAGGAAAATGGTACCTCCTTCGTAGGTCTGTTGTGAGATTAATTGTATGTAAACATTGCCCAGGGCGGTATCTGGCATGTAGCAAGCTCTCTATACGCTTTGATTATTATTATTAACTATTATAGTATCATTATTGCCCTCATCATTATCATCCTGTCCCATCTCTTGGCAACCTCTGAAGAGGCTTTTGAGATGTAGTAGGGTCTGAAGAAGCTGTAATCACGTGTCAGGGGAAAGAATCAAAGAGAAAGATTGATTCCACAAACCTTCCTTAGGGAAGATCGCTTGCCTATGGCAGGAGAAGGCTTAGAAGGAACGGTCCTTGGGTAGTACAGACGTTTTAGCCCTAGGATTTCAAGGTTGGTGAGTCAGTCTGGCCAAGCACAAACCAATTCTTTTCCTTAATTTCAGTGTGTTTCTGGTGGTTTCCTGAGTGATTACTAGACTAAAGAAATGGAGGACACTGTTCTGGAATTGTCTAAACCACACTGAGTAGTAGAAGGAGCTTGGGACTAGGAATCAAGAAACTAGCACCGTGACCCTGAATGCCCTCTGTCCGTTCTCAGCCTCGGTTTTCTCATCTGTAAATTGGGATTAAGGAAAATGGGACTTGGCAGGGTAGTTTTGAGGCTACGAATGATGTTTAAGGACTTTGTAGATGACAGTTTGTTTTACGAGCATTAGTTATTACTGATGAGGGTGAAAGAAAGAATAGGAAATGTGAACTTTTGTCATTGGGTATATAATGAAGCAGAATTCTGGTTGACTGTCACCACCCCTTCCCTATCTGATCTCCTCCTCCCCTGAATGGAGAGGGTATATTTTTCCTCCAAAGTTCTATTATAAAACTAATTTAAGAAACTCAGGCCAAAAATTTAAAAATACCATGCAGCGGTGTGGTGTAGTGATCAGAGTAAAGACGCTAGAACCAGAAAGCCTCACCCAAATCCCAGGTCTGCCACTTATTACCTATATAATCTTGAACAAGTTATTTAAACTCACCAAGCCTCAGTTTCCTCATCTGTAAAATGGGACTTATACTAACAGTATACACCCCACAGAATTGCTATGATGACCAAATGAATTAATATATATACAAAGTACTTAGAACGGTTCCTGCAGTCTCCACTTTCATATTCCATCAAATTGATGGACATAATTTATCACTCCTCTGTTGTCTTAAATATGAATTGTTTCCCATTTTTTGCTGATATAAATAATGCTTTGATGAACATCTTTGTGTAGTTGGGATTGGGGTTGTCTGTGATTTTTTTTTTTAAAGAGTTTTTGATTTGGACCATTTGTTAAAGTCCCTTTTGAGCTTGTTACAATATTGCTTCTGTTTTATGTTTTGGTTTTTTGACCCTGAGGCATGTGGGATCTTAGCTCCCCAACCAGGGATTGAACCCGCACCCCCTGCATTGGAAGGTGAAGTCTCAACCACTGGACCTCCAGGGAAGTCCCTGTGATTATTTTCTTAAGTGATGTTTCTCAGGTGGCGAACAAGCAAAGGGAAATTCCTCAAAGGAGGCAAAGTATGAAGCGCTGAAATGGAATTTATGCATTCTTGATACCACTAAACTAAAATTATACAAACTTCATAGCTTTATCCAGTGACGTCTCCTAAATGCCTGAAATGGGTCCGCACCCATCTAGGCAACTAGGATGCAGAGGTACTTAGGCAGGGGCCTTCCTTCCAGAGAAATTTGACTTTCTATCAAGAGCTACCTCCGTGGCAGTTCTGAATTCCACTTCTCTGTTTGTTTACATGTCAGTGGCTGCAGCTCTTAGCTTTTAGAACGTCACTGAGGTTTGATTGTGGATCAGAAAAAGTCCCCAATTATTACCCTCCTAGACCAGGGCAATGTGGCTTTTTCAATTAAAACAGTGATTGAACACCTAATTCTTGAGGCTGCTGTGGTCCACCCACTCCTCGTGAATATGGTCTTCTTTCTCAAATGTAGAATTTCCAAAGCTGAACCCGCCACCATCCCAGCCCCCAGACCAACTCCTCCTCCAGTGTCTCCCCTTGAGTAACCACCATTCTCTCTTGAATCATCTCTAAGGATTTTCTCTTTTCCCTCCCACCTTCTTGTCCATCTGTCAGACACCTCCCTTCTTTCCTTGTCTTTATCAGAACGCTGGCTTTCTCAGCCCTTAGTCTCCTCCACTCAGCCTGACTGTAAAAGTGTGTGTGTGTGTGTGTGTGTGTGTGTGTGTTGTTTCTTTGCCTGCTTTCTGTGACATTATTTTAAAAGTCAATGCCTGATTTCATTCAATTCCCACCACAGTTGTTATCATCACCATTTAACAAATTAATAGATGGAAATTTTAGGGCCAAAGAGACTATGTCACATAGCCAGTAAGTTCCCAGATCTGTTCTGATTCCGTTGTATACTACCACCTGCACATAACCCCCTGGTATCTTACTAAGACATAAATGCGATCATTGTTGTTGACTTCCAGACACCTCTTACAGTTTCTCATTGCACAGACACCCATCTTCCAAAACCCTAACTTGGCATTCAAGGCCCCCCATAATCTGCATTATACATTTTAACCTCCCACACTCTACTGCTCATACACCTTAATATCTGTTCCTGCCTCTCTTCTCTTTTCTTCACATGCTTTCACTATTTCACCTTTATGGCTTTGCTCAAACTCTTCTTCCTAGAATGCCTTTAAAAACAACAGTCCTCCCCTATTTTGTTTCCTGCCCTGTTTCCTTGAGTATTTTAAGTTAACATTATCATGACCAGTAGGAAACCTTGCTCTCTGAAAGTTAATTAAAATAGTGGCATGGGGACTTTTTTCTTTAAATAGTTGACAGCCTGAATTTCCAAGTCAGCCCTTAAGCTGCAAAGATAACAAGCTACTTGGGTAACACAACACAGACAAACACAGGATTCCTGAAAGCTGACACGGCAAGGAGGCAAGGTTTCATCACTGAGCCAGCCGCAAATGAGTTTGTAAAAGCAAAGCATTTTCTTTTCTTTTTAAGATCCTGAAAGGTGGAAATTACTAAGGGAACTATGTGACTAGGGCACTTTTTGCTTATAAGAAAGAGTGAGTGACTACAATTTACAATTCAGTACTGGGTCACCATGAAGGCATATTGTCACCTAGCTTCAAATGGGAAGGAATAGTTCACAATTTACAGCTGTGCTACTGGGAACAGCTGTTTTCCCATGGGAGAGGAACTTCTCTGGATGCCTTGAGAGTAGTTAATGAAGGGAGGGGGGAACAAGCAAAGACTTTAAAGAACTTCTACTCTTACACCTCTAGAGCACTTGAAGCTCTAAAATATCATTCCATTTCCGGGACCTTTAAAATCAGTTACAATGATAAAAATAGCAGCTCCCGTGGGCTAGGTGCTGTGCTGAGTATGTCCTTATTCACATCAATGGGGAGGCAAGAGTGAAGACAAGAGCTTTGGAATTTAATTGCCCAGGCACTTGCTGTATTACTGTGGGTAACTAACCTCTCTGGAACTCAGTTTCTTTGTCTCTATTACTTGGTATTACTATTATTATTGTTAATATGTTTAACCTTTCCACCAATCCCGTGATGACAGGCGCTACTGGTATCCCCATTTTACAGAGAGGGAATCAGCTTTGGAGGGAGTAAGTAGTTGACTGTCTAGGTCACATGGCTTAGAGAGTGGCCCAATTAGGACTCCACGCCTCATGCTTTCCACCTTTGTCAGGAGTCTCCTTTTTTGTATCTCCTTCTTTTGTATTTAATGTAAGAATCATTACCTTCCTTGCTGGCAGAATAAAGAAGGCTGACTTGACAGAAATTTAACGTTTCTGTCTGATTTCAGGCCAGGGCTGTAATGAATCAGCAAAACACTTTTGTGAAAAACCTATTAAGAAATGGCTTTTCTCTCTCCTGGTGTCATGACTCTATTTTAAGGTTTGACTTAAAGATACACATAGGTTCTTTTATTAATCAGTTCAGCGCATTAATATTTCATTTATTTTTAATGATTGGTAAATAATTCTACGTGTCAGGCTGTTTAACATGTTTTACAAACATTAACTCATTGTCTCCATCCATGAGGTTGGTGGAATATTATTCCCACGTTACAAGTGAGATTAAGCGATTGTGTGTGGATTATGTTTATATTACCATATTATGGTTTAACATTTCCCCATGGCTTGGCCAGATGTGTAGAGTTGCTATGTTGAATAAACAAACAAGATAAGAACACATAGGGAACCACAGACAAATAAGTGTGGGAAATACGTGGTTAAAAGCTAAACAGGGTTCTTTCCGATGAAGTTCGAATCTGCTCATGTGCGTGGCGGGTCTCCCAGAAGTAGACACATAAACAGTGTTTCCAACACTTATTTGTCCCTGATGTGTGAGTCTCCTGCCAGAGCAGTGTTCTATGGACTTCACTTTGTGAAGCAGGGGATTATTTATTTGCTGAAAGCTCAGTATTAAAATGCCTTTACAAGATAAGCAGTTTTGGCAGACCTTTTCTTGGTACTCCTTGCCAGATTATCGCATCCCTCGATTTTAATTCCAGTAACTCTTGGGGTAAACATTCATCAAGTTCTGAACTTGCTTTTTCTGAAGAGCCCTGAATTTGGAAGGAATCATCCATCCCATACAGTGGGTGCTTTTTCATCTGCTCTGTGCAGAGAATGTTAGGGCTGCCCAATACTATGAATTGGAACCCTCATTTCATAGCTGATGAACTAACAAGTGACATATCCATGACAATTCAGGTTGACAGGACCAGACCTACAGTCCCCAGGTCTCCCTGACCATCTCAGATTTACCATTTTGTCTTACACTTGTATCAGGAGGCCTCCATGGATCCTTGCTGTCCCTGATAGAAGGCAGTGAGGACAGCAGGCAGTGGACTCTACCATGGTAAGTGGTGTTATCACTGGAGTGGCCCCGAGGCTAATATTAGTCACTTGAGGACATAGCTTAAGAGGGAGAAGGCCGGAAATGAGCACGCAGTCAGCAGTGCCTTTGGAATACCTTGTCTTCTTCTCATTGCTCGACCTTATTCACTCCTGTAGATTGAACACCTAATACCTACAACGTGAGAGGCATTGGACCAAGCGAGGGCTGTGATGGAGGCAGACTGAGTTTCCGGCCTTCCTTTTATTCCTGAGCCACGGTCCTTCTACATCCTTTATAAGAGACACTGGAGAAAGGCCTGGGCCCTGGACTCAGACAGGCAGGCATGAGGTTGAGTGAAACAAGCCCTCCTCATCTGCTAGTGGTGCGACCTTGAGGCAGTTTTAAAGCCATCTGAACCTAAGGTCCCTTTTCTTTCGGAGATTCGTTGTGAGGATTGAGTGAGATCAAGCACCTTGCAGGGTGCCCGGTACAGAATGGAGACTTAGTACTTGGGAGTCTGGTTCCACTAAGTCCCATCTAGTATACTGAGATGCATTTGAGATGATGTTGCTGTTGTTGTTTTACCATCTTAGCCATTTTTAAGTGTACAGTTCAGTGGCATTAAGTACATCCGCATTGCTGTGCAACCATCACCGCATCCATCTCCAAGATCTGTCATCTTGCAAAATGGAAACTCTGTGCCCATTGAGTGATAACCCCTCTCCCTCCGCCCCCAGCCTCTAACAGCCGCCATTCTACTTTCCGTCTCTATGAATCTGCCTTTTCTGGGTGCCTTATGGAAGTGAAATCATGCAGTATTTGTGTTTTTTTTTTTTTTTTTTTTTTTGCGGTACGCGGGCCTCTCACTCTTGTGGCCTCTCCCGTTGCGGAGCACAGGCTCCGGACGCGCAGGCCCAGCGGCCATGGCTCACGGGCCCAGCCGCTCCGCGGCACGTGGGATCCTCCCAGACCGGGGCACGAACCCGTGTCCCCCGCATCGGCAGGTGGACTGTCACCCACTGCGCCACCAGGGAAGCCCCAGTATTTGTTTTTTTGTCACTGGCTTCTTTCACTCAGCATGGTGTCCTCAGGGTTCATCCATGTTGTAGTGTGTGTCAGAATTGCCTGTACTTGAAGGCTAATATTCCATTGTATGTATATACCACTTCGTTTAGCCATTCATCCATGGATGGATACTTGGGGTACTTCCACTTTTGGACTCTTATGAGTAATGCTGATATGAACAAAAATAGGTAAACATCTCTTTGAGACCCTGATTTCAGTTCTTTTGGGAAGAGAGATGCATTTTTAAGAAGAATCCCTGGCTTCCAGATAGTTAAGTATATTCTACTGTTCATTGGAGTGGGGGTGGGGTGAAGGCATAGGACTTGAGGATGGATATCAGATCCTTGTTCTACATCATCAGATCTTACTTACCAAAATTAATCCTTGAGGAGCCCAATACTTACATTAAAATATTGTTGTAGGTGAATATTTATTGACATGGACAAATGATTACAATATAGGAAGTAGGAAAAAAGCATATATATATTATCCATTTTTATAAAAAAATTATATATACCAATATGTTCAAATACATGATACAGATATAAAAACTGGTCCTTAAGTTGTAGCATCGTGCAGGAGCCCCTCAATTTTTTTGTTCATACAGCCCCTTTCATTCTCAATATGCATATACTTTTAATTATTTACTTAATTATATAGTTATGTACATGTAGAACTATATTGACATCACATACATTATAAACTATTGTCAAAAGAGTAATGTATCAAAAGGAAAGAGATAGAGTAACATGTTCCAAGAATGAATAAAAATAAATATCATTAGAAGTTCTAGTATTGGGAGTTCCCTGGCAGTCCAGTGGTTAGGACTCAGCGCTTTCACTGCTAGGGCCAGGGTTCCACCCCTGGTCGGGGAACTAAGATCCTGCAAGCCACGTGGTACAGCCAAAAAAAAAAAAAGAAAGAAGTTCTAGTATATTCTTTCTGCACACCTACAGATCTCTCTACCACATAGACTGTTGTAGAGTAGATTCTGAAGTTAGGCAAAGCTGAACTGGATTCCAGAGCCCACTTCTCACTGGTGAATAATCTTAGCTGAGTTACTGAACATCTCCAAGCTGCAGTTTCCCATCTGTAAGTGGGAATAATTACAGTTCTTTTATAAAAAAATTTTTTTTATTGAGATATGTTTTTTTTTGAGGTATGTAATATTATATTAGTTTCAGGTATAGAGCATAATGATTCAGTATTTGTATATATTGCAAAATGATCACCGCAATAAGTCTGGTTAACATCCAACACCATACATAGCTACAAAACTTTTTTTTTCCTTGTGATGAGGACGTTTAAGATCTACTCTCTTAGCAGCGTTCAGATGTGCAATACAGTGTTAATAGTGCATTGTGCCCTGCCTGGTTTATGGTAGGGGTAAAAAAATTAAGCTGGTACTATTGTCATGACTAACAGTTGTCTCGGGATGGTGGGGATAGAAATGTTTACAATTTTCCTTCTTTGCATGTCAGTGTGTTTTCATTTATTGAAAATGAAGATATAGTGCTTATGTCAGAATTTTTTTAAATGTTATTTTGTCTTGTTAAAAAACTCAGAGCTTAGCACAGTGACCTAGAGATCTCCTGCACTGCATCCTTTTTCAAAATGAATGTAAGATTCATGGAACACTACCCACTTGGCCTAACGGAAACTTCCCAAACCAAGGCTTAAAGCCCTTCCCTGCCACCCCAGAGCAGCAAGCCTGTGATTCCCCCCCGTATATGGGAGGCCCTGCCCAGAACCTGCTGGCCCCCAGGGGCCTGCGCGCCTCTGTGAACAGGCTCATTCAGTTCTCAGCACAGGCGCCTGAGGCTGGGCAGACAGAAAGGAAGCAATTAAGACAGTGGAAACCTACCAGGGAAAAAGCTGTTGGCAGGGCAGACTTCATGGGTGTGTGATCTGTGCAGTCACACAGGGCCCCCTGCTCGGAAGGACCCCACTCTTGGTTTGATGCTCTTCTGTCTCGAAATCTTGAAATTCTCCATGATTTTTTCCCAAAGAAGCTCCACATTTTGATTTTTCACTGGGCCTTGCAAATTGTAACTTGGTCCTGGCTGTTGAAAACTGTAAAGCATTGGGAAGGCCCGGGTGTTGAATGGATTGTTAAAGAAGGGGTCCTCTTGTAGGTGTCTAAATGGGTACTCCATTGAGGAAGCTGGAACCACACAGAATTCTGCAAAACAGCCTTTTTGCATATATGTCTGGGAACCTCTTACCCTTTTCTGATTTCACTATGTTTGATCTCCCAGGTCTGAAGCACGGGGAGTAACAACCTTGTTGTGAAAATCGAGAGAGAAAATGCACGTGAAAGGGTTACAACGGTGCCTGGCACCTGGAATACTCATTTTTAAAAGCTTCCTAAATACTCAGTTGCTACCCTGGTATCAACAATATGAGCTAGGTAGTATCATTATGCTCATTTTATTTTTTAAATATTTTTCCTGATGTTTACATTTTGTACTTCATTTATTTATTTATTTGTTTTTGGCCACACCCTGCGGCATGCAGAATCTTAGTTCCCTGACCAGGAATCGAACCCACGCACTCTGCAGTGGAAGCGTCGAGTCTTAACTGCTGGACCACCAGGGAAGTCCCTAGCCTCATTTTATAGATGAAGATACTGAGGTTCAGAGAAGTTGAGTAACTTGCCCAAGTCATACAGCTGGTTACCATATGGAGTTAGGGTTTGAACTCAAGCCATCTGATGGCAGAGGTCATGCTTTTTTCACTCCACCATTGTGCACCCTGCTTTCATCATCATCTATTAGGTGCCAGGTATTCCTGTGTACTTTTATCATCTGCTTCTCAAATTATAGCCATTGAGATCCTCATTCTGCAGATGTGGAGACAGACGTAGTGATCACGGTCACATATCTGTTCCACATATGGTGGTACTTGGATTTTAACCCCCATCCTCTGAATTTCTCCTCAGCCTTTCCACTTGATAATTCCTCAAGAGTGAATCCAAAAGATGTTTAACAGTATCTACTGCTTTGGGCTGATAATGCAAATGCAGTTAGACTTTGGCGAACTCCTGGACCCACATGCCAGACAGTTCTTCATAGCTTGTTTCTGGCAGCAATGGAATGTCATCAGCGCTGGCTCAGACCTTGGAATCTCACTGGGTTCCCCCCAACTCCTGGCAACCACCATTCTACCCTCTGTCTCTCTGAATTTCTAAAATGTTTTTATTTTAAATATTTACAAATTTTCATGTTAACCTAATTCTCAGCCAAAGTCATCCTTATGGATTACATTTCTTCTAAAAGAGTTGAAGTTTCAAAGTAGACAGGATCAGAGTCCTTGGCAAGCTGACTAATGTTTAGAAAAATCTCTCATCACATTTTCATTATTATTAGAAATTCTTTAGACTTAAAAAAAAAATGTAGTTTGAGAGTTGATCCCTATCAAGCCCGCAGATGGACAGAGTAATTCGTCCTTTGTTACAAGTTAGGCCACAGACAGAAATTTAACAGCAGCGGAATTCTAGCTGAGTGGACGCTGTGTTCCCCAGAACGCACACCGGTTTCTTGTCTCTTTGGTAGAGTGCTGAGGTGAGGGGGATCTGACACAAATTCCATGGATTGGTCATGATGTTGGAGGAGCAAGTTTCAAGGCTGAAATTCCACCAGTTACTGTGGGTTCTGTTGAACCAATCCTAAAGCCACTTACAACCTGGGACTTGCCAAGTCCCTTCCAAAGTTCTTTTCCCATGTGGCTTATTACCAGCCCTTAGGGTTGCCAGATTGAGCAAATAAAACAAACAACGAATAACTTTTTGAGTGTGTGTTCTAAATATTTAATCTGGCAACTCTAATCTAAGATCGCCCACTGGGGATTCTTCTCAGTGGTAGTAATCCACCCGCAGCCTGTTCTGAGAATGGTAGAAATAAAGTGTTTATAATTGTTGGTTTCATGGGCTGTGATCAGAAACGAAGGAACACATTTATTGAACATAGGCAGGTGCCTTCATAGCAACATAGCTTCATAGCATCTTCCCAAGAACCCTATAAAACAGGTCACTATCCCTGTCTTTATAATGAGGAACCGAGGCTCACAAAGGTTAGTTTATCTAAGACCACAAACGTCCTACAAACATGGAGACCTGGGACTGTATCCAGTTCGAAGTCCTTACCTTATTACTGCACATTACAAGTCTAGGGCCAGCTGGTAGGCTGCTCTGTTGATTTGTTTCTAAGTATGTGGCAGCTTTGCAGTAGCCTGTGTCCCAACCCTGGCTGCCCATGTGCCAGCTCTGGTGGGACAGTGGGCAGCCAGGTGACCTCTCTAAGCCTCAGTTTCCTTATCTGTAAGTTAGAAATAGCACCTACATCTACGTTCACCATAAGAATTAAATGAGTTCTTTTTTTGTATTTTGTATAAGTAAAATGCTGAGCACTTGTCTGCCACACAGCACATGCCCAGGACAGTCTCCTTTAAAGCCACAAGAGTTTCATTTATTGTCCTGTGAAGGGGCTGAGTGGTCGGAGGGAGCTGCAAACCAGAGGCAGCCTAGAAACGTGTGCTCACGCCTGATCCCCAGGGAAGGAGCTTCAATGGGTTAAGATGAATGGAGGGCATCCCTCCTTCTCCCAGAAGTGCTGGGGGAGCATCCCTAGCTTAAGGGGGAGGCCAGGAGAAGGGCTCCTTTCAGGTCTCACTTTCCGCTCTGCAAATGGTGACCACCTGATTTGGCTTGAGGCGTGATCAAGAGCTGTTCAAATGCGGTGGGAAGAAAATTCCAAGATTGGAAAGACCCTGTGACTTGGGAGGAGAGGGGGCAAGGTCTGGCCCAGCCCACCTGGCTTTTCCGGCCCCTCCCCCCAGCCTCCTCCTGCCTTTCCAGTTCCCTCCTCTGCTTCCTTCTCCTCCCCGGCTGCTCCACTTTGACCTGGAGTCCAGAGACCCAGACAAGCAGCCACTGGTCCTCTCGATCTAGCGCCACCTCTCCGAGGGGCCCCTGGGTAAGTCTTTAACATCAGCGGGCCCTGTTTCCCCCTGAGAACTCAGGGTCGGACACACCAAATCAGCTTGCCTAAACCAGCTGGCAGGGTTTGGTGTGGAGGGGTGGAAAGTGAGGCGGGCACTTTATTTTAGCTATTATGAAATCGTCTCAGTCTGTGAGCAGTTTGACTAAACTGCAACAACCAGTGGTGGCTTTAGAATGGGGTGGATTTGAGCCCTAGCTTTCTGCCTTGGTGTATGATTGACTATGAATGATGACAATTTGTTTCCAACTTTCTGCAGCACCTCCCAATCCCTCTGTTCTCTAAAAGAGAGAACTCGACAGGGGTAGATATTTTACTGTGAATTTTTTTAGTCAAGATTAAAAAATCGGGCATCAGGAACACCTCGTGTGTTTTAAGGAAACTTTGTTGGGTATTGGGCTTCTCAGGCGGATTTGGGTGCCCTGTTTTAAAATTCTGCTGAAAATGACGGGTCTGATTTTGTGGCTCTTAAAACAAATTGTTTAAAACTAAATTTGGTATCTTTGCTATCAGGGGACAACTATAGCCTGTAGTGGTTTTGGTTGGGTTTAAGAAACATTGAGTGATAACACATATTCAATCTTCTTATCCGTGTTCAGATCTTTGTGGTTTAATCCAGTTTTTGGCTAATCCAGATTATCTGGTTTAAAAAATGCAGCCTATCCTCACCGAAGAAACTAACTTTATTTCTTTTATTTATTTTTTAAATTTTATTTCTTGGCCACACCGTGCGTCATGCGGGATCTTAGTTCCCCCACCAGGAATCATGCCCCCCTGCAGTGGAAGCGCGGAGTCCTAACCACTGGACCGCCAGGGAAGTCCCAGAAACTAACTTTAGTAGAATCGATGAGAGGCCACTATAATTATAAATTCTGAAGCCTCGAGTTAAGCTGGCAGAAGCCTTCCATCTCCTCACCTCCTCCTCCCCCCATTTTCTGTCTCTTTTTGGAATTAGAGGAGTTAGAGTGGTTCAAGCACAGGCTTGGAGTCCTATTTGCTACTTTCTTTTTTTTTTTTTTTTTTTTGCGGTACGCAGGCCTCTCACTGTTGCAGCCTCTCCCGTTGTGGTGGAGCACAGGCTCCGGACCCGCAGGCCCAGCGGCCATGGCTCACGGGCCCAGCCGCTCCGCGGCATGTGGGATCCTCCTGGACCGGGGCACGAACCCGTGTCCCCTGCATCGGCAGGCAGACTCTCAACCACTGTGCCACCAGGGAAGCCCCATATTTGCTACTTTCTTGCCGTTTGAGTTTAAATCTCTCTTAAATCTCAGTTTTCACATCTATGTAATGGGGATGCTGGTGATAATAGCATAACCTGTAGAGAGAGGTTTTTGTCCAGTCTCTGAAACCTAGTAATGCTCAGTGAGTGTGAGCTGTCGTTCAAAGCCTTTCTTTTTTAGGGACTGAATGAAGGTATCCACTCTGTATAACTGCTGGCTCAGCCTCGAAGAGTCTTGTGAAACTAACCTCCTGGGCTGTCCTCAGCCTCTTTGACCTCCTTTCCTGTTTTAAACTGTAGATTGCTATCTCTTGCTTGAAAATCTCCCTTTGTTTTATGATGTGTTTATTCTGTTATTCTGTTCCTGTGGTTCTCAAGTCATTTATTAAACGGATCGCTGGGTCCCAGCTTCTGCCCTCCTGATTCTGTAGGTCTGGGGTGGGCTCGAGAATTTGCATTTCTAACAAGTTCTCAGATAATAGGGATGCTGCTAGTCAGGGGATTGTAAAAGAACTCCTGTGTTTTCTCATGCTTGTCAACCTTTAAAATCCCTTTACCTAGGAATTAGTGGAGACAAATTTACTGTTAGAACTCCCTAGTTATTAAGTCAAGGAGATAATAAACTAGATTCATCACTGAAGGCCAAGTTCCCAGATAACTGAAAGAAACATGATTTTTTTTTTAAATTAAAAATGGGTGATGTGAAGGCAATCTGGCCAGTGAGCAAATGCTCTAAGTAAACTGAGAACATACCTTAAACTGCTAACGACCAAGGTGTTGATCAATGCTGGTAGATTAGTTGAGGAAATTAGTGTTTCTATTCAGTATCCAAGATCCTTCTAATAATGGCATGTTTAAGCAAGCTGTCCTCCTTAAACACTGGATCCAGCTGGAATGCTTTAGTAATTGAGTTGACACCTGTTACACCATTTAACAGACATTAAATACAGTTTTTCTGGCCGTTATGATCATTGCCATGGACCATTCCTTCAGTATAGTGCAAAACTTTGACGGCCACCCCAGCTCTCTAGCAAGCATAGATAAGGAAGTGGCTTGTCACCAGCCTCTGTACAGGCAACTCCAGAAGACTGGCAAACGTTTCTAATTTACACCAGTTCCTAAAGACAGTAAATCTTTAGCTTGCACATAGCACAGTATTAAATAGAGCTCCCAGCTGTGACAACTTGCTTGAGGTCTTGGAGGCCCCTTAGGCTACATGGTAGACTTTATCTTGAGTGTTCAACAGGCATTAACTATAGCTTTTTTACATTTGCATATGCATGAGTTATACTCATGCAAGACTCCAGTCCCAAGTTACTTTTTAAAGAGCTTAATTTATGTCTTGGTGATCTTTCTACGCTCATTTCCATTGGGTCATTATATGTAACGTGCTTTGTAGGCACCTTTGCTTGCAATTTCAGTTAAGGAAGAGCGTTAGCATCAAAAAGAAAAGGGAAGTTTGGGGCTTGGGCTTTTTTTTTTTTTTAAACTGTCCTAGAAACCGAAGGGTGCTTCCACACCAAGCATTGACAGCTGCCATCTTTGAGGATCTCATTCAGTGATCCGTTTGCTCCACAAGTGCCAGCACCACAGTTTGCTAATTGCACGCACTCCCTCGTCCTCCAGCCTGAGAATGGCAGGTGGCTGCTTGTCACTGTGGGCAAGTTCCCAATTAGGCACAAACAGGTGCACACATCTGCTGGGGGTGGCTGTTTCCACACAACTGCTCCAGCGCACACAAAGGGTGGCCTCAGCTCTGCCAGCCATGTGGCTCTCTCAAAAATGAGTGAGGTTGGCACATTCCTACAGGGCTTTTGCGGTCAGTAAAGAAAAACAAGAGCCCGTGAAAGGGGCTTGGGAATGCCAAAAGGAATCATCACGGGAAAAAGAGCTGCGGTGGCTAAATGGTGGGTCATGGGCCGCTTCCTTCTAGAAAGCTGTCAGAATAGGAACTTGGAATACCTAAAGGAGGTATTACCAGGTATTTAATCTAATTATCAGCCTAGATAATTAGATAAAACGCAGTGTTCTTCATTGTGGCATCTGAATTCCTGCTGAAAGGATGAAGAATAGCAGTTTCTGGTTTGTTACTGAGAAGGAGCTAGTCTTGTAGATTTATGGGCATTGTCTTTGGCTAGGACCTGGAGAAAGCAGTCCCTCTTGGCAGTTCTGGTCAAGTTCGTCTTTAAAATAACACTTCCGTTGCATTCGGGTCAAGAACGTCCAGACAGGACATTCCTGGTGGCGCAGTGATTAAGAATCCGCCTGCAAACGCAGGGGACACGGGTTCGATCCCAGGAAGATCCCACATGCCGCGGAGCAACTAAGCCTGTGCGCCACAACCACTGAGCCTGCGCTCTAGAGCCCGCGAGCCACAGCTAGAGAAAGCCCACCCGCAGCAAGGAAGACCCAACGAAGCCAAAAATAAATAAATTAAAAAAAAAAAAAAAAAAGAACGTCCAGACAGGGTGAGTGTGTTTCCTGCTGGGACGAGGCAGAGACATCTCCGTCCAGGCTTGCTCACCTCCCGGCTGTTAGAGGCCCTCCCTTGGGATTCTGAGGTTGATCCTCATTCATATAAACCTAGCCTCCCACCCTGCCTGCCTGTCAGCCCCAGGAGGGGCCTTCTCTGCCCAAGCCAGACCTGGCTGCGTCTGCCAGCTCAGTGGATCCACGTGGCCTTGGCTCCCAGGCAAATTCCCCCGCAGGGGTTCTTCGGAGGGTGAACAAATAAGCACTCAGGCAGTCCACTCAAACGTGAAGTCCTTCAGGTTCTAAACTCTGAAAATGATCAGGATTAACTTAAGAATAATGCACCAGTGTTTGAAACACTTGCCTTCTGAATGGCAACGGGCTTGCTCATCAGTACCCTCCCTTACACCCACTAACCATATTTGACTTAGTTTTAGGTGAATTCTATCACCCGGAAGGATGTGTAAAACATGTATGAATGGTTTAAATAACAAATTAGAAATTACACAGCCACATAACCACACCCGATGAGGAATGTTGCCAGGATCCCACCTCACCCCCATTGTGTAGTGGACCCCCCTTTCCCAGTAAAAATCCTCTCTTTTCCCCAGAGGTGCTTGGGCTGTATAGAACATATTTTCTTGTTTTGCTTTATACTGTGTCACCTATGTGTGATTCTCTGTAGTTTCATTTTGTTTGCTTTCGAACTTATATACATGGGATGGTGATGTATATATTATTTTGGGTCTTGCTTCTTTGCTAAATATCGTGAGATTCATCATGTTGTGTGAAGCTAGTCTGTATTTTGTTTGCTGCATGGTATTCCATTGTATGAATACTGTAATTTTATCATTTCTACTGTTATGGGATATTTGGGCTGTTTTCTTTATTTGTCTTACTGTGAACAATGCTGCTATAAACCCTTTTCTTTTGCATAAGTTTCTCTAGAGGTATACCTAGGAAAGGATCTCTGGGTCATGGGGTATGCAGATTTCCAAAAAGATCATGTCAATGGGCATTCTACAGCAATGGATGGGAGTTCCTATCACCCTTCATCTTCATGTAACCTCAGTGCAGTCGGGTGCAAAGTGGTAATTCATTGAAGGTTTAATTTGCATTTCCCTGAG
This sequence comes from Tursiops truncatus, assembly GCF_011762595.2. Taxonomy (NCBI): domain Eukaryota; kingdom Metazoa; phylum Chordata; class Mammalia; order Artiodactyla; family Delphinidae; genus Tursiops; species Tursiops truncatus. The sequence continues at coordinate 81,805,448 of NC_047043.1, read as the reverse complement.
TACTTATAAAGCTGAACCCTTGCTTCTGCCTGTTGGCCATTTGGGTTTCTACTTGTGCACTGCTTGTTGAACGATTTAACCCATTTTGCTGCCAGGTCATCTGTCTCAGCCATCTTTTTCGTCCTCTTTTAGCGTCATAGACAGGTCCCCAGCTCAATCACCTCCTTATTGGTGGTGGCTTGTTAGAAGTTTCCTGTGTGAATAGGTCCTTATAGAAAGTGATGTTGTGTATTCACAAGAAAGGATATTTTGCAATAGCACAAGTGAACAGATTTGGAGGATTAATAGGAACCTTTTCTAACACAAAGAAATTAAGGCTGTGTTTTTTCCTGAGAAAGTAATCTTTTGGGATGGTCCAGATTCCACATTTGTCAGCATTATTTATGTGTCTCATTTACTCCTGCCCTACTGATGTTTTGCACTGTAAGTAAATTATCTGAAACTAGAAACCAAGCTGAACTGAGAAGGGCCTCCCTATACATTCTTTACTATTAGTTTGTCAGAAATTGCAAAGCGATAGTGATGGTCTGCAGGTATGTTTGATATAGCCTGCACAATGCTTTACTTTTTATTTTTGGCTTTCCTTTTTTGTTTTTTGGTTGAGGCAATATTTTAAAATTCAGACATTCTAGGTGAAACTCTGAGATTTTGCCTTATTTTTGAAGAAAGTGCCATCATTAGGCAATAGTGGATCCACATTCTCACGTGGCAGAAATTACATTGATCTGAGTGGTGGTTCCCCATCAGCAGTGGCATCTGGTTGTTTCCTCAGTATCCAATCTCCCTTTTCTCCACATTAGTAATAATATTAGTAGCAAGGCATGTGGCTGCCCCAAATAAAGACTACATATCTCAGTGTCCCTTGCAATTATCAAGAGCCTTGTGATTTTTCTGGCCAGTGGGATTAGGGGATGTGGGCAGCTTTCAGGTTCTGCCCCTAAAGGAGTGGCTATGTCCTCCTTTATTCTTTTTCCCCTACGTGATGGCTAAAAGGTGGACATGGTGGTGAGCTATCTCAGACCATGTGAAGGACAGCAGAACCCCACGAACGGTGAAGCAACAAGAGTCTCAGTCCCTGAACACTTCATGCTGTTCTAGCTCTAACTTGTAGGTAAAGAGAAATTAAAGTGTTGATCTCTGTCCCGCACAGTCAAATCTATATCCTAAGTAACTTCAAGTGGGTAACGTTCTCTCCTCTTCCTCATGGTCCCCACCGAGTCCCCATTGTGTCCCTGTGTCTGCTGCCCAGCTTGACTTGCCTTTCTCAGCTGGCTTAGACAGTTGGATTTCTAATGCTTCTCTCACTTGGCTCCTGTTAGAGAGTTGCATCTAAGATATATTTATATTCTAATATTTAATAGTCTAAGAGTGACACAAAAGAAAAATTCTTAAGTCTGAAAGATACAGTACAATTAGAAGTTTTAGGGTTGAATTATCAGGAGTTTTATAATAATCCAAATCAGGGTTTCTCAACCCTCAGCACTATTAACATTTGGGGCAAGATAATTCTTCGTTGCTGGGGGCCCATCTTGTGTATTGTAGGATGTATAGTAGCATCCTGGCCTCAGCTCAGTAGATGCCAGTAACACCTCCTTCCCCAGTTGTGACTGTCAAAAAATGTCTTAAGACATTGCTAAATATCCCCCGAGGGGCAAAATTGCCCCAGTTAAGAACCACTAATTTAAAGTATATTTCTTTATTTTTTTACCTTTTTAAAAAAATTAATAGACTTCAGTTTTTAGAGCAGTTTTAGGTTTACACAAAAATTGAGCAGAAAGTATGGAGAGTTATATATCCTCTCTCCTTCCCCTCCCCCTCTCTTCACAGTTTCCCCTATCAGTAACACCTTGCATTAGTGTGGTACATTTGTTACAAGTGATGAATCAATACGGACAGATTTTTTTTTTTTTTTTGCCGTTTTACGGTTTTATTAAACAAAACGTGCACACGAGCTGTCAATTCATTTTCTTCGCCGCGCAGCCTGGCATTGGGATTGGTGACTCTGAGGGCCAGCTGGGCTGCTCTCTCCACAATGGCTTTGCGGTTCTTGGAGGAGACGTTGTGCGCAATCTCAGCACAGTAAGACTTGTTGCACATCAGCAACACTTCAAGCTCCTTGACGTTGTGGACCAGGAACTGGACCAGGAACTGGGCAAAGCCGCTGGGCAGCATGTGCTTTGTTTTCTTGTTGCTCCCATAACCGATGTTGGGCATCAAGATCTGGCCCTTGAATCTCCTGCGCACCCTGTTGTCAATGCCTCTGGGTTTCTGCCAGTTCCGCTTAATTTTTTTTTTTTTTTTTTTGTGGTACGCGGGCCTCTCACTGTGTGGCCTCTCCCGTTGCGGAGCACAGGCTCCGGACCCGCAGGCTCAGCGGCCGTGGCTCACGGGCCCAGCCGCTGCGCGGCATGTGGGATCTTCCTGGACTGGGGCACAAACCCTTGTCCCCTGCATTGGCAGGCGGACTCTCAACCACTGCGCCACCAGGGAAGCCCAGTTCCGCTTAATTTTGACTTACCGGTCTGACTGGTGCCGGATGAACTTCTTGGTCCTCTTTTTGACGATCTTGTGCTTCACGAGGGGTCTGAGGGCAGCCATGATGCCGAGTAGGAGATGGCGGCCACCTCCGTAGGCAGCCGAGGAAAAGAAGACGACAGATTATTATTAGCTAAAGTCCATAGTCAAATCATGGTTCACTCTGTGTTCTATAGCTTTTGATAAATGCATCCATGATTACAGTATTATTCACAATAGTTTCACACCCCCCCCCAAATCCCTTGTGCTCCACCTATTCAATTATATTCCTTTTAAAGTCGTCTAAACTTTCCTTAAAATGATCCCTAAGCCACTTGCCTATTAATGCACATTTTAGTTGCTTCCCAGTGATTGACTAGTATCCCAAAAAAGTCTTAATGAGTAAATATTCATTGTTATTTAGGATGCTGCCTTGTGATTAACGTTTGGTAATTTATTGATTTATTTAGTCACCATTTCCAGATGTATAATGTCTTATCGCATCTTAGGACTAGGGTAGGTTCTAATGGTGCATAGTTAAAATGAAAAACTCCTTGGGAAGGTGACATGTCGAAGGCCAAAGTTCATCTTTCAGTATATCCAACACAGGTAGTATTTTTCTCCAGTTGTAACATGTAGCTATTTCTTAAGTTAGTCACTAGATATACAAGTTGTGTGTTTAGCAGACATGTGTTAAATGCTTTAATACTAGAAAAATCTCAGTATACTGAGAGACTGGTGCTTTAAGGACACAGGAACTAAAATTGTCTTAAAGGACAGCAACTTCAAGTCTCCCGTTTCACACTTATTCTCAACCATGAGCTTGTTGAATAAAATGATGGATAAAATTTCCCTCTTATTTCATTGCCCCCTCTCCTCTCTCCTTTGGCTGACTACATTGGTATAAGTTAAAAGCAACTTCGTCATATGACACTTGTTTCTACGTGCTCAGCATGCAGTCTACACTTTATACGTATTTGCTAAATGAATAAGTGAATTTATGGTAAATAGCAGCTTCTCTTCTACTCTAGTAGGTCTTGATTGCCACAAAATTAACTATAATCCAAAGAAATAAGTGAATGTGAGGCTGAGTTCTTGGAACACAGCACACAGTTCACATGAACCCAGGAGATAACACACATGTGGTTGGTGGTGATGATTCATAACAAAAAGTGTTATCCTTAGTCTGTCACTTTAGAACATGTACAGGTATTTGCCCTTCACAAAAAATTCATAAGCCAACCTCTTTGAAAAGGAAATGGGATTTGAAGGACAGAGCATAAAAGAAATCATTAAGAGAAATAAATATCATTACTGGGAGTCGACAGGTGACCTTTACTGTGGTTAAATACTATTGTGGTATATATTTTGGTTTTCAGGAAGCCCAAACCAGTTTCCCGAGATTGTCAACGTGGTTAAGCCATACTGCTCAGATTTCAAATGAATAGAGAGATTTAGCCTTATATAAGAATGGGAGCCAAGTGACTTTTCATTTCCTGGAGTAATTTGTAAAGTCAGATCTCTCACCTTTAGGAAAGGCCCCAAGCCTAGTTTTGAAATATAGCATTGACAGGTACAAATCATACCGTCTCTAAGCTAGGCGACACTCAACTCTATCTGTTCCTACTGAAAGTAAGTTTATGTACAGGTTGCTCGTGGGTTCCCCTGATTGTCCTGTGGCCTGGTGGGGAAACTTGGTGATAGAACCAGTAAACAAACCTTCTGTAGACATTGAAGGAGAACCAGTTACACCAGGCCTGATCAAGTGACAGGAGAGAGCAATTTCTAATCCAGCACAGTGCAACATAGACCAAACAAAGCCTGTCTGCAGGCCATACTTGGTTCCCTAGTTTGACCTATAACATTTGATCTAGGTAATTGAATGAATGCTTTGGGAGGAGATTGACCTTGAGTTCAGCGTTTAGTCCTACAGCTGGGGGTTCATCTCTTTCAGTATCACGAGTCACATTGGGGCAAACCCTGGGGAAGCTAATGTAAAAATGCTTGAGTGATGGATTTTGCAACTAATCAGTTCAGAGTTTTCATTTATAAGTAGGGGTGAGGGTGAAGGGGAGCTCTGCCTTGCCAGAGATGAGAATGTCCCAGGACACTGCTCTGGGAGTCTTTCAGAGAATCAGGTAATAGAATACAGTGGTTATGGTCTTGGCCTTTGAAGCCTTCTGGCTCCTCCACATAGTAGCTGAGAGACATTGAACAAGAGACTTAGCTTCTCTAAACCTCAAACTCTTACCTGTGAAGTAGTCTGGGTAATAATAGTACCTACCACATGAGAAGAGTTGTGATGGGACTTCCATGAGGTGAACAGTGCCCTAGAAGTGCATTTCATGCTGCTCTTGGTAACCTCAACAAAGAGATGATAATGGCAAAGATATGAAGAGGTGGCAAGTAAGTGGAAAAAAGTTACCAGTATGCTGTTTGATGAACACCAGGGTAATCATGATTTTGAGTAACTCTTTAATGTGCTTATCCTAGGCTCTAATGAACCCCAGAAAGTCATGTCTGTTTCATCAGAGACTGCCTTCTTAAATACTTGGGACTGTTCTCACACTGTGCAGGACAAACCTGACTGGGTCATATTACCTGTTCTCCCTTCTGTTAAGTTCCTTAAAGACCACACCCTTCTCTCTCTCTCTTTTTTTTTAACATCTTTTTTGTAGTATAATTTCTTTACAGTGGTGTGTTACTTTCTGCTGTGTAACAAAGTGAATCAGCTATATGTATACATATATCCCCATATCCCCTCCCTCTTGCATCTCCCTCCCACCCTCCCTATCCCACCCACACCCTTCTCTTTTCACAACCAGAATTTTGCCTTCTTTTTTGGTTCTGTTTTGTTTTCATTGTATTATTGTTTTTAACTGAGATATAGTTGGTTTACAATATTACATGTTTCAAGTGTATGACATAGAGATTCACAGGTTTTAAAGATTGAACTCCATTCATAGTTATTATAAAATATTACCTGTATTCCCAGAATTTTGCCATTTTAAAATTAGCTGATGTTTCATGAGGTAAATTTTAGTTCACTTGTTGCAATTTGAGGGATAACTTCCTTGGATTTCATTAGAAACACATTTTCAAGTCATCTTTTTTTAAAATTTTTTATTTTAATTTAATTTTTATTTATTTAATTTTGGCTGCGTTGGGTCTTTGTTGCTGCACGCAGGCTTTCTCTAGTTGTGGCGAGCGGGGGCTACTCTTTGTTGTGGTGCGTGGGCTTCTCATTGCAGTGGCTTCTCTTGTTGCAGAGCACGGGCTCTAGGCGCGTGGGGTCAGTAGTTGTGGCTCACATGCTCTAGGGCACAGGCTCGGTAGTTGTGGCGCACGGGCTTAGTTGCTCCGTGGCATGTGGGATCTTCCTGGACCAGGGCTCGAACCCGTGTCCCATGCATTGGCAGGCGGATTCTTAACCACTGTGCCACCAGGGAAGTCCCTCAAGTCATCTCCTATCCAAGTGATTTCCGCAGATGGCTGACTTGGTCCATTTTATTTCAGAGAGTGGTAAGGAAGTAACAGACGAGTAATAGAAAGGTCTACACTCAAGCGTTTTTATTGCAATGATAGCTGTTATGAAAAATGGTGATTCTATGTGAATGGTTTTAGAATAACCAGTGTTCCAACATTGTGAATATTATATAACCACTAAAAATAATTATGAGGGTACTACAGGAGTGTGGAGAAAGTGTATAATGAAATTTGAAGAATTCTGCATAAAAATAGAATATAAAGTGTGCACAACTGCAGTAATAATTATATATCAATAATAAAATAGATACATATAGGAAATATACAATGAAAATGGAGTTTATAAGTAAGGAAAATGGAATTATGGCAATTTAATAGTATTTAAAATTTTTTTTTTTTGTCTTTTAAAAACTTCAGAATCTCATCAGGTTGGTTGTCCATTTGGGGGCTGCCTTTAGTTAAAGTCTACAGCCTTATGTATGCTGACACTAACATTTGACAGAGCCCAGTGTGCTGTTGTTACTTTACAGATTTCATGTGGTGACCAGCTTGGGTAATCTTTTAGGTAACAACGACTGACATACTGTATTACTTTTCTTTTTAGTGATGAAAATGCCAGGAAAGATTTAAAGACATTACCAGCCTTTCCAACCAAAACTCTGCAGGAGCACCCCTCCCTTGCCTACTGGTAAGCCACGCCAAGATTGCCAGTGACCCTGTTACAGTAACCTCCACGGAGAACGGCATGCTCTTCAGGGAACTAAAAGAAATATAAGTGCGGAAAATATCAAACTGCCCATCATACGTGTCAGTCTAATCATGAGTAGACCTTGATCCTTCCAGTGAAAAGGTCTTATGAAATCTCTCTGGAGATCATTGTCCCAAGACTGTAGTCATGTGTGAAGAGTGGCCATGTGCCTTCTCGTTCAAGTGCATGATACATTTGTAGAGTGTGCTTTTAAGTGAATCCTGCTCAGTAGATGTGCAGTCACTGTATAATGCAGGCTTAATGTGGCAGAGGGCAATACAAGTGGTATAAAATACAGATTTCCTTGAACAGAGGCATTCATAATAAACAGAAACAACCCGAATGATCAGGTTTCCTCTACAGCCAGAAGTCATTGTCTATTTTGAGTTGTTTTATTTGCCTGTATTTTAATGAATCCATAGTCCCCATTTCCCATGCAACATTTTTCCTAGAAAAGTACGTTTTCTCCCCTTGAATTACTTACATTCCCTTTAAATATATTTTCCTCGATTTAAGTCTGTGAATCCTGAAGATGGTTTTCCTTTCCACCAAAAATACTGGTTACAAAATAAATATTCAACATGAATAGCTGTAATATGAAAGTTGGAATATTTCCCAAGTCAATAGTGAGAGTAGGTACTGAGGCTACATTGCATCCTGAGTCTGGAACCTTCTAAATAAATCATTGTTAAGTGATAGTTGCTTAAGGATAAAAAGCAAAGACCAATTACTGTTGCTTATTTGTTGTATAGAGATAAAAACGTTTATTCTTCTCAGTTATACTTGAGATATGACTAATGAGCTACCAGTCTGAAAGGAGGGTAAATAACTGAATGATGTCAAGGGTGACCAGACTTCAGCCTGTTTCTCCTTTCTAGTCAAAAAGTTTTATTCTAAGACAATAATGAAGGGTTTTCTTCTAAAGTATTATGTCTACAAGTAGTGACAGTAAAATATTTTAGATTGAACACTCACTCAGAAGCATTTTTAATTCTTTCTAAATCTTTCTGAACAATTTAAGGAAAATGTCTATAATACCTTACACTTGCTGATCTCTCTAAAAAACCCTTTTAATTTCCCCAGCAAGGCTCTCTCACTAGCATTTAATAACATTATTTTGTATTTATTATATTCCATTCAGTTATGGGAGAGAATATTAGTTTTTTATTTGATGAATTGATATTATGTTTCCTTTTCTAATAACTTAAGTTTTTAAAAATTTACATATTATATAAGTATATTATATAAAATTATATAAAATCGAGACAAGGTAGTTAAATGTCTGAGGTTCAGGAGTCCATATGTCCATATCCTACAAAAACAAAAGTCAACTAGCTTCTATCTCCCAAACAAGTTGGTCTAGGCCTTCTTTCTCAAGTGTTTCAAGTAGGCCACCTGAGAATCTTGAAACTGGATCTGTACCTCATACAGTCATGCATTGCTCTACTTTTCATTTCCTTGTTTTACAGTGAGGACAGGGTAATTGAGCATTATTTGAAAATCAAAGGTCTGACTCGGGGTCAAGCTGTGGTTCAGTAAGTATCTTTCTTTTTGCTTAGATATAGTTGTAATGTCTTCCGTTTGAGAAGGTCATCTGAAATGATTTCTATTGTGTAGTTTGTGTGCATATAGTAATCATCTGGTTAGAAGTATCTTATTGAATTATAATTTATATTTATAATTTATGATATTATAAATATAATATTTATAATTATATTTTTATAATATAATTATATTTATAATTATTTGAATTATAAAGTGTCTTGGGTCATTCCATACTTTGGTGTCATCAATTCAGATGCCTACCAGTGTCAGACAGGTAACAACAATGAGAACTCATAGGCCAAGTGTAGGCAATAGGGAGTGCTGGGGACTGTGGTGAACTAGAGAGCTTTTGCCCTGGCTAGAGACAAGACTACTCAGCTTCAGCATTCAGGCATAATGTTGCCAGATCATCTGATGTTTTTCAAGAAAAGCTGGAAATTACAATTTTTTAAATCCTAATTTTAAACATTGCAAAGTAATTTTAAGAAAATTTTAGTACAACATGAGGCAAACAACATCTATCTGGAGGCCGTGTTTTGTCACCTGGTTTGTGACTCTATTTTGGGTGGACCACGCAGTGTCAGTGTTGGATAATCTGTTTCTTTATGGTACCAATAGCAGACCATAATGATAGATTTCTGCATTTTAGACCTATAGAGTTACCGTCATTTATTAAGAACAGTTCACAGGCTACACTGAAGTTTTTAAATTGTAAAAAGTAAATTTATAATCTAAAAATTTTTGAATTGTAAAAACGAATGTAACATTATTGCTATAGTAATTGTACAGTAGAATAACTGTTATGGCCATAGAAGTTTTAACAAAAAATCTGCTGAATATAGCTTAGAGCATGTGAGAAGTGAAATAAGGACTTGGCGATCACTATTCCCCTGGTCAGTGTATAGATTTCCCCCACATCCCTGCTCTTGCGCTCATCTCCTTTTTATCATAGTGCACCTGCTGTGATCTTCAAGACAGAAATGAGAAGTTAACAGCCTGAAGTTGAATCCCTGACTTGTGCCTGTTTTGTGAACTGGAAAACAAAAAGGAATAACAATTTCCATGAAGGATTTTAGGTTAGGTTAATGAATGTATTACGAACTGTCCTTGTTGAAATGCAGCATCCTCTTACTTCCTTTGATCATTATCATTGTGGCTGCAAATAAGAAATTGTCTAACTTGGTAGTTAAGGCTCTAGACTGTGGAATCCGACTCACTTTGTTGGAATCCTGGCTGTGCAGTGTAATTGCTGCCTGGCCTTGGCACATCTACCTTTTTTTAAAAAAAATAAATTTATTGGGCTTCCCTGGTGGCGCAGTGGTTGAGAGTCCGCCTGCTGATGCAGGGGACACGGGTTCGTGCTCCGGTCCGGGAAGATCCCACATGCCGCGGAGCGGCTGGGCCCGTGAGCCATGGCCGCTGAGCCTGCGCATCCGGAGCCTGTGCTCCGCAACGGGAGAGGCTACAACAGTGAGAGGCCCGCGTACCGCAAAAAAATAAAATAAAATAAAAATAAATTTATTTATTTTATTTATTTACTTTTGGCTACGTTGGGTCTTCATTGCTGCATGCAGTCTTTCTCTAGTTGCGGCGAGCGGGGGCTACTCTTTGTTGCAGTGTGCGGGCTTCTCATTGAAGTGGCTTCTCTTGTTGTGGAGCACGGGCTCTAGGCGCACGGGCTTCAGTAGTTGTGGCTCACGGGCCCTAGAGCACAGGCTCAGTAGTTGTAGCAACGGGCTTAATTGCTCCGTGGCATGTGGGATCTTCCTGGACCAGGGGTCAAACCCTTGTCCCCTGCATTGGCAGACAGATTCTTAACCACTGCACCACCAGGGAAGTCCCCCTAACTTTTTATATTCACTAACATGTAGACCTTTTACTTTAAAAAGTTATCACATTATTGATAACAAGGTCCAGAGCCATTGATCTCCAAAATGTTACTAAAGAGTCCACTTGTATCATACAGGAACCTCAATTCTGTGTGGGCAGAGAGGAAATCTTACACAATTTAGTCCACTCCATAAAGTCTTAAAGTTATACAATAAATACTTGTTGAATTAAAAATAACAAGAGGTATATCATCACTTTAATTTTTTTGGGGGGGTGCATATTTTTAAAAATCAGGTTTGCATATAATAAAATTCACTGTTTTAAAGCATATATTTCTAAGAGGTTTGACTTAAAAGTTAAGTATAAATTTCTAAAAGTGTACCACCATCAGTGATAAAAACCACCGTGTTTTTATTATAGCATGTTTGCTTAATTTACAGCAAGCAGAAGATAAGCTTTATTTTTTACTTATTATGAGCATGACCCAAAAGTTGATTCTCGTGACTTGCATCATTAGGTGCTAGTTTAAAAATACTTGAAGTTTGGGTTTATAATAAAGTACAATATGTTTCTAAGCCATAGAAATTTTAATATGCAGAGAATAACATTTCCTATAGCTTTTTGAAATTGGATTTTTGTTAACAACCTCCCAACATTTGGATAAAGTAAAATATATTACTCCCTGGAGTGGTTTATTCTATTTCTACTTTAGTCAAAGACAAAGTTATAATGAGGAAAGTAGATACAAATTGTGTTTCTTTAGATCACTTTTCCCAAAAGGACCCTCCAACTAATTTAATAAGAGGTTATAATATATATTCATTTTCCATAGGTATATGAAAATAGTAGAAGCTCTACCGACCTATGGAGTCCATTATTATGCAGTAAAGGTAAATACTTTTATGTGACAAACCTTTCATCATGCCTGTGTTATTTTATGAGAGTTAGTGAACAGCACCAGCTTTCTAAAATCACATAAATCAATATGCGTATATATGTAAATTATCTCTAGAAATTTCAGCATTTAGAATAGGATTGATTTTCTTAAAAAAATAAAAGCCTGATTGTATCTTGTCATTTTTAGCAAAGCATAAAGCACATTATTTTTGCGAAGTACTAGCTGTGTTCAGATGTGTTCCCGAAGCCTCTGTTAGCCCTGAAGTATTCAGGTCATTCTCTTTTGGCACACCTAATCTTTTAGCTACTTTTGCTGATTTTTCTCTTTTCCAATTGTGCACCTTTCTAATGCTACTAGATGCTCATTTGATAGTGCCTTTGTATGAGAATCATTGAAGAATCATCCAGTATCATTTCAGCAGCTTCACAAAATCCTCAAGTTTTTACAAGATTTGCAGTACCCATTTTCAATTGGTATGTTTTATATTTGTGTAGTACTTTCAGTTGTTTATACACAGGGAGAGATTAAGAAATATTTTGAGATGATAGAGGATAAAGCATATTGTTAAGAAGAGAGTCTTGTTTGAAAGAGGAATAATTTTATACTTGATCAATCTTGAGTGACTTTTCAAGTTCTGACAGTGTTTGCAATTCAAAATGGTGGGGAATTGGATAATACCTGTATAATGAGGACACCTTGTACTAAGAATACGTACCAATTCCACTTTAATTTCTACTGATTCTTAATTTGTTTGCATATGGGTATATGTTTAAGCCCAAGTTTTTCTTTCCCTATGGCAGTATATATCCCTTTCTTTGGCAAGACCTAAAAGATAAATTTATGAAAAAAAATGTATTCCTCCCCTCCCCATATGTACCTCGAAGTATTCAAGCATCTCATCTTTGAATCATATAATTCACCCAAAGAATTTTTTAGTATTCCCATATTCATTTGTTAAGTATATTATAAACATTAGGATTTGGAACCACTTTTCTCATCGTTGTAATTCTTTGGAAACTTCTCTGACCTTTATAGCTGGTTACTAATCAAGAGAACAAAGAGCTTTTTTTCTTTCTCTTCTTTTTTTTTTTTTTCCAGTAGTTAACTGGCTTTGTACTCTGGATTAATTACTGGTTGAATTACTTACATTTTATTTCTTCTCTCCAACTGTTTAATCCTAACAATAATGCTACTTTCTTTTTGATGGTGTTAATAGTATTGGTGTGCTTTGACTTATAGATCTTATTTGAAGAAGCTCTAAGAAAGCATTTTAATAACAAGTTAGGATTTTAAATAGTGTTTTGCTTTCCAAGACAAAATTATTTTAACTTGTTGTTACTTGTTAAAGGATGAAATTGGTAGATGTTACTTCATCTCTGTAAGCCTTAACAATTAGGTCTTGGTTCTCATGGTTTTCCATCTTCCAGGATAAACAAGGACTTCCTTGGTGGCTTGGAATCAGCTATAAAGGAATTGGCCAGTATGATTTGCAAGATAAGGTGAAACCTCGGAAAGTAAGTGTGAATCATTTCAGACACTTATGAGAACATTGAGCTGTTCTAGAGCTAGAAACATCATTTTATGGGGCAACAAGCAGTCTTGGGTAAAGAACTTTTGATTAGTGAAGTCCTAGGTTTAGAGAAGACTCAAGTTAAATGTGAAATACTTTTTATAATTCATTCGTGCCCCATTTATACAGCAGTTCCACGTCTGATCATTTATCCTAAGGAAGTAAAATTACACACAAAGATTTAACTATAAGGATGTTGATCACAACGTAGTTTACAAGTGCATACAATTAGGTTTCTATTTAAGTTAGTATGAACATGATGATGTCATTTGTTTAATGGATTTTACATATATAAAAATATGTACATGCATCCACACACATATGCACACATATACGTATGTACATTGGATGGATAAACAAATGGGTGAATTGTAAAGACGTTAAGTCAGAATTTTTGGTGCTAGTTACCTCTCAGTGATACAGTTATAAGTAACCTTCTTTCTACTACTGCTGCTAGTTTTGCTTATCTTTGTTTCACAATTTTCCACATTTAACATGTCTACTTTTTTGTAGAGGAAAGTAAGTTACATGCTGTTTATTAAAGGGTCACACTATCAGGTTTGGATTTTCCAGAGCTAATAAGTTACATTCTTGGCAATTTGATTATGAAGTTGTTCCTCTTGACCAAGCACAAGTGTACAATACTTTTTTGCCTATATAAGAAGTGATGAGTTCGTGTAGATATCCATCCTGCTACTCTGGCCTACTCAGTATTATAATGACATAAAGGCTTACCCGTGCTGTTAGGTTTTGCCGCGCTCCGTTTCCTCTGCTGCCAGCCCTGGGAATCACAGCTGTGAAACAATGACCTATAATAACAGACCATGGTTAGGCTGCCTGCTCTATCACACCCCGACATCACCGCCTTAAATAGCTCTTATCACTTCCATCTGTCTCTTGCTTTAATTTGTACTAGAAAAACAGCCATATTTTTCATAAAGTCAGGCCCTGGTCGTAATACCACAAGCTTTTCATCTTCTAAGTGTCCTTTTAGCTTCAATCAGTACTTACAATCTTCCTTCGAGTTTAGAGAATAAGTTACCCTTTTCTTCCCATTTTATGGTTGTGAAACTGGCACAGAAAACATGAAAGGGTGTTGCCCAGGACAAACCACAGCCCCCGTTGAATGCCCATCCAGCTCTCCTGGATCAGACTAGCTGGGCACTGTGGCTTCTTATTGAGAATTATCAGTAAAAATAGGAAGGCATTATTTTTAACAAAAGATCCGTCTGTGTGAGGCATGGTAAGTAAGCATTTGTGTAATCATACAATTAGAACTTGATCTGTATAATTTTGGCCCAGTGACCCAGATCAGTTGAAGTAAGGAATACTTGATTTCCAGGAGGAATACGAGTAATTTTGGTTATATTTGAAAACTTGTTTCTAAGACCAAATTTCTAATAATGTTAGAAATGATATGGGCGTACAGTTTTTCTTTACAGTCATATATTTTAGTGTTTTTACCAAAAGTTTTAAATAGTCATTGTAAAAGAAACCAACAACAACAACAAAAAGCACACACTACAGAAACATCAATTGGGGCAGGAAGTTCTTCAGCAGCCCCCATCCCTCCCCTGTGATAATCACTGTCAAGAGAATGATACTGGTTGGTTGGTTTGTTTATGAATTTTATTTTGTTTTATTTTTTTTTAATTGAAGTAGAGCTGATTTACAATATTGTGTTATTTCTCCTGTACAGCAAAGTGATTCAGTTATACGTATACATAAATTCTTTTTCATATCCTTGTCCGTTACGGTTTATCACAGGATATTGAATATAGTTCCCCATGCTATACAGTAAGATCTTGTTGTCTATCCGTTCTATATATAATAGTTTGCATCTACAAACTCCAAACTCCCACTCCATCCCTCCCCCCGTCCCCCGCCGTTGGCAACCACAAGTCTGTTCTCTATGTCTGTGAGTCTGTTTCTTTTTTGTAGATAGGTTCGTTTGTGTCATATTTTACATGCCACATATAAGTGATATCATATGGTATTTGTCTTTCTGACTTACTTCACTTAGTATGATAATCTCTAGTTGCATCCATGTTGCTACAAATGGCATTATTTCATTCTTCTTTATGGCTGAGTAGCATTCCATTGTATGTATGTATCACATCTTCTTTATCCATTCATCTGTCATGGACATTTAGGTTGTTTCCATGTCTTGGCTGTTGTGAATAGTGGTGCTGTGAACCTGGAGGTGCGTGTATCACTTTGCTGTGTAGTTTTGTCTGGATATACGCCCAGGAGTGGGATTGCTGGATCATATGATAATTGTATTTTTAGTTTTCTGAGGAACCTCCATACTGTTTTCCATAGTGGCTGTTGATACTGCTTCATTTAGACTTTGTCAGCATGTATACTAAGTTTTTACAGAGAGAAAGAAATCTTACTATTCCATACTATGTCATATTTCTCCAAATCACTTCTAAAACAGATGTCTTTTTACTCTTTTTAAAGCTGACTAGGATTCCATGGTGCTGAAATACATAATTTATTTAACCAGTCCTCTCTTGATGGACGTTTGGGTTGTTTCCATTGTGGGAAGAGTGGGTTGGAGGATAATGAATTTCAGCTAAGGCAAATAACTAGCCCCTATTATCTATTTTGTAAGATCATGTTTTCTTAAGGTAGACCTCATCCATGTTAACATTTTTTTTTTGGCAATTTATTTCTTCCCTGAATTTTACTTTAAGAAATAACATTTCTTTGGTTTTTCTCAATCTTGCATGTAAAATATAACTTAAATCGACTCACAAGTAATTTCTTAGCTGTTGTGGCTTGAGAAAATTGAGATTCTCACAGACTCCAAATGCATCTACTAAAAACAACCAGGCTTTCTTCCAAAATAATGGTGAATCAGAATCTACACAGTAAATATTGCTGTTAATTTCCTCTCAGTTGCTCATGACTCACAGGCCTTTCTTTACATTCACAGTTTCATAGAAATTGGTAAATATTGTTTGACACTGATCATAATCAGGTTTGCTTGTTCATTTCAGTCTATAGACAATGATCAGAAGCCACTTCCTTTTTTCAGTGTGCAAGAGTTTTCCTATTTCATTTTCAAGACATGTCATTCAGGTGGAAAAGGACCATAAACAGGCCATCTGGCGTCATCACTGTCTTGCTTTCTCTTTCTTGGTTATTTTAGTAGGTGTCCACTTTGTACCACTGCTTGCTTTCTCCTTGCTTCTTCTGTTAAACCTGACAATGGGTTTTGCTTCCATATCTTTATTTTTTCCTGTCTAGACAACTTAAGAGTTTCATTGGCAGGAGGACGTTCTAACGTCCCTGTCTTGGCTTAGTTGCACAAATAAGGGAATGCCTAACTTAAAGGGACGTGAGCACTGACATGTAGAAGGAGGCTTACGCTTCAGCTGTCTGCATGGACCTATGTTCCAGCAAGTTACCAATGGCCGGGCAGGAATGAAGGTCCTATTGCCAAATTGGAATGAAACAAAGGCTGGAATGGGAGGTTGCGTAGATGCTCAGCCTCTTGAATCACGTGCCTGCTGCATTATAATTACATGGCTTAAAAACAGGCCAGGAGGAGGAAGAATTACCCATGATAAGATGGCGAAAGTCCGTTTTGAAAAAGGGTTGGTCCGAGGTCCCCAGGCTGAGGCCTCTGTCCTTTCCACATAATGTCTCTCAGTTACAGGGTCTGAATATTGGGGACTGTGTTTGTGTTACCTCCCAAAACACCCAGCACAGGCTCTTCATGTGTCCTGTCTATAAAGCTTTTGCCAGTCAGGGGCTTCGATTTGTTTGCAATCCACGTAGTATGATGCAACAGGGCAAGGGTTTGGGAAGCAATCCAAAGACTGTCTCTGATGTCATTTGCTGTGTGACCTTGGACATGTTGCTTAACCTCTCTTTAACTTTAGTTTCCTCCTCTGTACAATGGTAATACCACCAACTACTAGGGTGGTTGTAAGAATTAATGCGATTATATTTAGTGTCGTGCCGGATGCACAGTCATAACTCCATAACTGGTAATTACTCATTTGTAGTGAGGGGGAGAGACGATAAAGAAGGGTATGAGAAATAGTCTTGGATCACTGGTTAAGGAAGGACCCAACATTGCTACAAACCCAGAGCCCTAGTGTCCCACATAAGAGTCCACACTCACAGTTACTATTTTCAGAGACTGGTAAGCATTCTGCCCCTCCCAATTCATTAACCACAATGCCCTAAGGTATGATGCAAATTAAGAGAAATTTTTTTAACTTCTGAGTTACAATCCACAAAAATTATGGTATTAAAAAATCAGGTCATAAGCAGTTTTTCTTTTAAATCCTTCCTTTGTGCATGAAATGTGTCATTGCAAACTCTCAGGGAAGGTGAAACATCCCAGAACTCAACTTCAAATCGTAGGATGTTCAAACTTAAAAACGATGAAGCTTTATTTAAAAAAGAAAAATTCAAACACGTGCCTTCTAGGTTTTTATTGTTCATTCGGTATTTCAAGGAAAAATGTCTGTTCTTCACAAAGAAGTAGACAATGGGTCTGTGGCTGAGTAAAGTATTAATATATGTCATGACTGATTTGTACCCCTCTAGCAAGTTATTTCCCTGGGGAAAACCAGAACCTGTCAGAGGTGGGAGGAAAAAAAATGACATGCTAGTCAAGGTGTTACAGGTAGACCATAGTAGGATAAAATGATTTTCAAGATTAGTATCTTTGGCATTATAAGACTAATAAAGTCTTGTGATACATGTCATTACCCCAGGGCATTTCAGGGTGGGGAAAAGGTCTTTAGCCATCAGTTAACTGAGTTTTTTAAATTAATTGGAATTCCCAATTGCCTAGAGCAGAATTAAGTAACCAGCCCAAAAGTCTTCCTGTTTCCTTTAAACTCAGTGGCTTGCTTATTTCTCTAAGCACGGCCATCTTGATCATTTCTAAACCCACCTGGCTTCCTCCAACACTACCCCATCACCATGGACCTCCATTAGGATGCTGCTTCTAAAGCTGCTTAAATTCTAGGTGAGGTTAACTATAGGAGAGACAAGAGGATGTGTGCCATCCAGTTGTATTATACTTTCTACATCAATACAAAATGAAGTATGATGTGCAGGGAGAAAAACAATTACAGAATGTCACCCGGAGACCAGTCCATCCGGTCTATACTTTGTAAAGTATATAATTAAGCTCCCGCCACACCAGGAATCAATTTGATCGTTAAAACCTTCTACAGAGTCAGTGGGAGGAGAACTCCAACCCTATAGCGTGGATTTGAAATAAGAACCAGTCTGGCACTCCACTTACTGGTTGGCTGACCTGGAGCTGTCACTCAACCTTCTGGGTCTTTATTTTCTCAACTATCAAAATCAAAGAATTCTATCTACCTACCTCACAGGTCATGATGTACACCCAATGAGTTAGTGAATTCTTTCACTGACTATATATTTTTCTTTTCTTGTTTTAAATTTATTTTTTTTGAAGTATAGTTGATTTACAATGTTGTGTTATTTTCATGTTTACAGCAAAGTGATTCAGTTACACACATGTGTATATATATATTTTTTCAGAATCTTTTCAGATTCTTTTCAAAATATTGAGTACAGTTCTCTGTGCTATCCAGTAGGTCCTTGTTGGTTATCTATTTTATATATAGTAGTGTGTATATGTTAATCCCAAACTCCTAATTTACCCCTCCCCCTGCCTCTTTTCCATAGATATAGAAAACAAACTTATGGTTAATTATTTTTCCCTCACACCATACTCTAATTTATAGAAAGTTTACTGGGCAGCATAGGCATTTGTCTTTTCCTCCTATAGTTAATCACTATTGGAATTTGAAGCAGCTCTTCTAAAACAGGGTACTCTCAGAGAATTGGATGGGCATTGGTAAGTCTCCATTTCCATCTCACCACCGGTAGGCGGATGGAAAGAAGCCAAGGCAAGCAGCCTTATTCATAAAATCACCAAGTTTAGGGACTCCCGTGGTGGTCCAGTGATTAAGAATCTGCCTTCCAATGCAGGGGACGCAGGTTCAATTCCTCGTCGGGGAACTAAGATCCCACATGCCTCGGGGCAACTAAGCCCACACGCCACAACTAGAGAGTCCGTTCGCCGCAACAAAAGATCCCACGTGCCAAAACGAAAGATCCCGCGTGCCGCAACTAAGACCCGACACAGCCAAATAAATAAATAAATAAAATATTTTTTTTAAAAAGGTTTAAAGAAAAAAATCACCAAGTCTAACTGCAAAGGAGGCTGGGCAGTGTATACTCTAGGTGGGTGTTCATGGACAAAGCCATCACTCAAGGTGTTTTGTTAGAAGGAAAAATAGATCCTGAGGGTGATAAGTAGTTCCTGTCACTCTGTGTTTGTTTCCTTGGAAGTCTTCCAGGGGGATGGTAAATAAACAAGTGAGCAGAGAATGAAGACATAAGTATACATTTTGAATAGTCTCTGATGGAAACAAATGAGACAGAGGGACAAAAATGGGATGGGTAGGGATGTTTCAGGCCTCTCTGAGAAAGGTGACATTTAAGCTGAGACCTGAAGTGTGAGAAGGAGCCAGGCTTAAAACAAAGAATGGGTTGGCACGTTCATGTCAGAGAACAGTGTATGCTGATGGGAGGGAGGTGGGCGCGTTATAGAAACTGAGAGACCCCTACAGCTAGAGCTTAAAGAGTGAGTGTGTCCCCTGTAGAAACTGAAGGTGATGGTTGAAAAAGAGGAAAGGGCTGCTGGACAGGCAAAACCATTCGATTTCATTATCTCATCTGCTACTCTGTGTCTCTAGGCATTTACCAAATGGCTGACTTGCTGGCACATACAGAAAAATGAAAGGTAGCTCTCTAATAGGATTGACCAGTCCAAATGCAGAGAAAGCCAGTTAGTACATAAAGCATGGTGAAAATTTTTTCTATCACGGGGCATAAACAGTAAAGTTTTCTTCATTCTGTACTTATAACCAAAGATGGGTTTGGTTTTAATTCATTCATCCTTCAGGAGCAAACCTCTAACAAAGTGCAATGTACTCTGATATTTTTCCAAAAAAAAAAAATAATGAGCCCATTCTGTCTGGAAGGGCCCTATAGTACTTTATATATATATTTTTAAGATTTATTAATTATTTATTTAACTTATCTTTGGCTGCGTTGGGTCTTAGTTGCCGCATGCAGGGTCTTCGTTGAGGCGTGCGGGATCTTTCGTTGTGGCACATGGGCTTCTCTGTAGTTGTGGCGTGCAGATTTTCTCTTCTCTAGTTGTGGCGCCCAGGCTCCAGAGCACGTGGGCTCTGTAGTTTGCGGCACACGGGCTCTAGCTGAGGCGCGCCAGCGCAGTAGTTGTGGCCCGTGGGCTTAGTTGCCCCGCGGCATGTGGGATCTTAGTTCCCCGACCAGGGATCGAACCCGAGTCCCCTGCATTGGAAGGTGGTTAACCACTGGACCACTGGGGAAGTCCCCTACTTTATATTCTTTATCTCGTTTAAGGAAAAAGCCCAGTCCCAGTCGTCAAGGACCTGACAACCCATCTGGAAAGACAAAATCATGTTCAAAAATTAGAGATTTTTATTGAAAATATTTAATAAGCAGACTAGGTACCAACCTGTGAGGAGGGATGCCAGCTGTAAACATCCAGAAGAGCCATGCAGGTGTCTCTGAGCGACAGGTCAGCCCTGGTTATACCAGATACGTGCAGTGAGCGCTCTATTGCAAGTACTAACAGAAGTCATTAGATCAGCTCTCAGAGGTTAGAGATTTGGCCACAGAGGGAATTTATATGAGGTGGCATCCTCTTAGATGGTCAGATTTTTATATCATGCATTTTCTGATACCCAGGACTTCTTTGTCTAAATAAACGTTTCCAAAAATACTCAGAATGTTTCACTCCTTGTGTTTAAGACCTGATGTTTTGTGTGTGAAGGGTTATCACATCACATCTGAAAAAGTAATTTTCTCTACCTGAGTGTGTACCATTTGGTGTGTTCCCGGGCATTGAGAGCATGGCCTCTTGTAGTCTGATCAGTTGTTCAAAGTCCTCCTGGGAGGGAACATTTGCATTTAGAAAACAATCCAGGGTTTCCCTGGTGGCGCAGTGGTTGAGAGTCCGCCTGCCGATGCAGGGGACACGGGTTCGTGCCCTGGTCCGGGAGGATCCCGGAGCGGCTGGGCCCGTGAGCCGTGGCCGCTGAGCCTGTGCGTCCGGAGCCTGTGCTCCGCAGCGGGAGAGGCCGCAGCAGTGAGAGGCCCGCGTACCGCAAAAAAAGAAAACAATCCAGACATCTATTTGTTCCTAAAGACATACCTAGTTGAGATAAAGAGAAATCCAAAATTCATTATTTTATAGCAAAAATTTTATCTTCTTCATCAACACACTTCACCCACCAAAGCATAGTTATGTCACCAGAAATTATCGTCTGAGTCAGGTGTTCTCATTCTCTGCGCTATTTATGTTTTGGGCCAGATCATTTTGTCCTGAGCATGGTCTCATATTCAGCAGCGTCCCTGGCCTCTAACCACAAGATGCTAGTAGCAGCCTCCCCTCCAGTGTGATAAACGAGACATGTCTCCAGACATGGCCAGATGTTCTGGGAGTTGTGGGTGAGGGTGGGAAGTGAAGAGAAATCATCATTGCTGGAGAACCACTAGTCTCAGTAAAATATGAGAGACTGAGTTCTTTTCTGCAAATGGCTGCCATAATTGCTGCCGTTTTCTTCCTATGAGGTTGAACTGGGAATTACTCTCTTTTTCTTTCTTTTTTGGTTAACATAACAAATCTCCGTAGAATACTCTTCCCAAGTAAGAAAGGCAGGATAGTGTGCTCTGGTAACTGGGGAATTTGGAGCCATGGTTGTGCTTGGGTGTGAATCCCAGATCTGCCCCTATTTAACTTTGGGACCTTGGCCAATTAAACCTCTCTGAGCCTCAGTTTTCTCTTCTGTGAAATGGGGCTAAATGTAGTACCTCCCCATAAGGTTGTTGGGAAGACTCATTCTCAGTCACATAAATATTTGGTCGAAATGGATAGCTGGATAGAAGGTAGGTCAATTTGGCTTTCTCAAAGCTCATCATCCTGCAAAATTCTCATTTTCTGGTACTCCAGGAGGCCAAACAGATCTGCTAGCTGGCTTGTGGGTACTAACAGTACACTCATCAAGTGTAACTTTTTTTAAATGAAAAAAGAATAAATCAATAATACAGTGATCTTGTTTTGCATCACGTTACAGCAGGGGAATCACCCCATGTGAGTCATTATTTGATATACAGTCATACACCACGCTGCTACTATTCCAAATTTAGTCATTTCCAAGTGAATTCGCAGTTAAATGATTAACCTGTATTATAAGTTCTATTACAAAAAAAACCAAGCCTCTGATGATGTCTTTCCTATCATTGCCTAGTGTTAAACATTTGGGTGCTGTCTACTTTCAATCCATCAAGATTCAAAGAGACAGTGCATCCTTTCTGCCCAAGACTTTTCCTTGTCTTTCGCTACCCCAAAGGTCCCCCTTGCTGGTAGTGGGTCACACTCCTCAGCATTTTTGTACATGCTAGGGCATGTCTCTTCTGGGTGCTCCAGTCAGGAGGGAGCTTGCTAGCTTGCTGCCGTTGCGTCTCCCTGTGGACGTGCCTTTGACACATTCCCTTGCCCCTCCTCTATGATCTCTGTGATACAGGAACAGTGAACAGATTCCCTACCTAGAGGGTGTATCAGGAAGCCACCAATGAAATCAACAGAGATACAGCCGTTTTTACAGAGGCTGAAGCTCATAGAATTGGAAATCTGAGGGACACAGAAGTGTCAACAGAATAACTTGACTATTTCTCATCAGTGGAAAGACAGATATGGGATCCAGACAGCAGTTTCTAGTTCTCTTTCTGCTGTTAAGTGGCTCTCCTCCATCTTCAGAAGAGATGATAAAATAAGGGAATTGGACTGAGGGTCCTTCCTAACAGATGCAGCTAGCTTTATCGCTTACTAAATGTTGATTCTCTGAGCCAGGCACTGTGCTAAGTGCTTCATAAACATAATCTCACTAAACCCTTCCAGCAGCCCTCTGAGGCAGGCATTGTTGGTCCCATTTTACAGATGAGGAAACTGAGACTCAAGAAAGTTAAGCAACTTGCCAAATAAAGCGCATGTGGTGAAATCAGCATGTAAACCAAGCAATCTGATGTGGTCCAATCGGTTCAGGTAAGCATCACAAGGAAGGGGACCTGGCTGTTATTTGCCAACAAGAACAGGACCTCACGCATAGAAGGTGGACAAGAAATATTTGTTAATTGAAGAGGAATGTGTAAAGGACTCCAAGAGCTACTTAAGTGTGTGACTCCCGGTTTCCTAAAAGTCCCTCTGCTTTTCCTTACAGTCTTTTTTCCTAAAGTTTGACAGTGGCCTCAGATGTTTAGGAACCAGTGTGACTGTAGCATAGGAAGGGGAAAGAGGTGATTTCTTCCAGTTCTTTAAGGCTGTAATAGTGGGTGGCTATCAGTAACTAAATATTGAGGTTTATTTAGTTTTCCACAAAATGGCTTAAATATTCAACCCATGCATCTCATTAAATAAAGTGTAATAACGTGTGGCAAATTATTCTAAAACCGTCAACTTCCTTTACACCTAAGGATAAAGACTATGGCATTTTACACACGTTCACTTTTAATATAAGATTTGATGCAGCTTTGGTTTTCTGTGTCAGTTATTAAATTTTTGACACTTTCTTTTTTTAAGACAAGGTGATCTGTGACCTAAGGAAACATTCTCTTCCTGTTGTAGTTTTTTGATTATCTCTTTGTTACTATCGTTGTTCACATTGCTCCTCTTTGACTTTTTCGTTTTATCTTTGTTTATTTATTTTGTAATCTCAAAGTAGTCCATGCTATTATTTCATCTCTTGCTATCTACTTCCTTCTTTTGATGCTAAAGGGCACAACTAATCATTCCAGATGAGAGTAGAGTAGAAAGAAGTCCTTAAGACCTAATTTATGGTTTTATTGTCGCCATGCGAGTATTTCCTTTCATTACTAACACCATGAATTCTAAACACAACACAATTTCAAACTCATCCCTCCTAGTGAGTGCTACATAAACAACAATAAATACTAGTTAATGATTGTCATTATGCTTTTTAATGATCACTTTAGAAAACAGTCCAGTTTCATGCTCGTAACTCTGTGTTGCAAAGCAAATAAAAGTCCTCTTCTCCTACCCCCCACCCCCAAATCTCCAAGAGTGGGAATTTTGTCTTGGGCAAATTTTTGTTTTTCTGTTTTAATACGAAAATTACAAATTTTGTTTATACATACACATTCATATAATATAATATATATAATAGTCTTGTTCTATCCTGTAAGACATCGTACCCTGTAATAGTCCTCCTCTGTATGAGCACCGGTGTTCTCCAAACAGTGGAGAATGTGAAGCATGCTTTGCTCCCTTCTACCTTCCTTTGAATTTTGTTCTTTTTTCTTAAATGGTTTCTTGTGACCATTCTTCATCTTTCAGGTGATTTAGAGCATTCCTTATACGTCAGGCCATTTCTTTCTCTTTCTTTTCTTTTCTTTTCTTTTTTTGGCTCTGCTGCATGGCTTAGCTTGCAGGGATCTTAGTTCCCCGACCAGGGATTGAACCCCGGGCCAACGGCAGTGAAAGCGCTGAACGCTAACCACTAGACCGCCACGGAATTCCCTGTCAGGCCATTTCTGTAATACAGAGGCCCCAACAAGTCAGGTCAGCTTGGTGGCTATTTCTTTGGCATTTTCCTATTATCCTTCCATTGGTCCGAAGCCTTGAGTGATTTTGACCAGAGGGGGGCCTTTTATTTACCCTTTAAGGAAAACACTTAAGGACAAAAAGGACAGGAATGAAGATCGGGCAGCTGCCTGCTATGTGCCAGGTGCTGTCCTAGGCGTGTTGCATGAGCAATGGAATCCACTTTAACCTCGGCTCCATTGCCATTTTCAGAGCCTTGTCCTGCCCTCTGAGATGGAGAACTCCAAGATAATTTAAAAGCACAATAGAAGAATGATTTCAGAAATTTCAAAAGAAAAACTAGCTTATTTCCAGCTGCCAGCTAGATCAAGAGCAGCTGCAATTAGAAGTGTTTTCCTAGCAACTTCAAACATTGATAAGAATCACAGAGGTAATACCTGCATAAAATAGAGGCCTCCCAAATGGTTAGGGAGTGGAAATCTCACTCTTGTGTGAAACAGACCAACCTTTGGTCATTTTATACAAACTTCTATTATTTTAATTTTTAGAAATTAAAAAAGTACAGGAATACCAAGAATGTGACTACACCTGCATAACCACTTAAATTGACGATTACTAATATTTTGTTATATTTACTTCATCTTTTTTTTTTTTTGCGGTACGCGGGCCTCTCACTGTTGTGGTCTCTCCCGTTGCGGAGCACAGGCTCCGGACGCGCAGGCTCAGCGGCCATGGCTCACGGGCCCAGCCGCTCCGCGGCATGTGGGATCTTCCCGGACCGGGGCACGAACCCGCGTCCCCTGCGTCGGCAGGCGGACTCTCAACCACTGCGCCACCAGGGAAGCCCTCAACTTGTTTTTATTAATAAAGTAAATCAAACATGACTGGTAACATTGAAGTTTTCTGTGCCACTTACGCCTCATACATTCTACCGTCCCCACCGCTATCACGAAGGAAGCTTGTGCCATTCCTCTTCACTTTTATACTCTTACAGGCACATATATGAAATTACATTTTGCAAAAGCTTTCCAGGGATCGAACCTGGGCAATAGCAGTGAAAGCACCAAGTCCTAACCCACTGGATCTCCAGGGAATTCCCTGCAAAAACTTAGGATTTCAGGTGGGGAAATGGCTTTGCCTTTCAGACTTAAAAATGCAGTCTCATTCCCATAACTTCGTTTGCAAACCAGTTGCCATCTAATTATTTCACTCTTTAAATTAGCTGAAACCCTTCACCTTTTAAGTAGGGTTTTTGCTTGCAGGGGGACCGTCTGCTGTCCGTCTGCTGGCAAAAGCGCTAGTATTTCACGTTTGTAAGTGATAAGAGGGAGAGGTGGCGGCTTTCAGAGATCAGGTTTCAAGTCTGGCCCTGGTTTTATGTGTGTGGGAATGGACGCAAAGGAAAACACAGCTGAGCTGTATTGTGGCTCTTCCTGTCAAACCTGTTCGTGTCCAGGGTGAGTTAAGCGGGGGAGCAATGTCTCCCTCACCCAGCCTCTAGTGAAGTTTATGCCTGGATTCAAAGCAGCTTACTTCCCAGGAAACAACCATCTGAATCTACCCCGTACGGGATTTGAAAAATGTGTCTCTGTCCTGGGAAAATCTGCTAGAGAGAACTTGGCTGTCCTCTTCCTGATCAAAGAAGGAGTGGAACTGGGGTGATGTCACTCGGTGGAGTTACTGATGTCAGTAGGGTGTCAGCCGTGGGAGGTTCGGTTTGTGAAACTGAGTTACACCTAAGTGTCTTAGGAAACTCCATTCAGAACTCACCGGAGCTGCCCCGCCAGGACGGGGCAGGGAGGGAGAGAGCACCTCGGACTTTTCCTTCCCATTTCTGTCCCACTTTTGGAACCTTGGGATTAAAAGAAATGAAAGCCTCAAACCTATGGACATTTTAGAAAATCGGTATGTAGCTTTAAACTCTCACAAATCCTTCTTTCTACCTGGGTGATGGTTGTAGTTACAGACACTACGTGTTCAGACCATGAAGGGCTGTGTTCTTAGTGGGTGCTGGTTTATTTTACTCCGTTTGGGACTGGGGGTCCAGTTTGAAAACGTCTGTCTTCCAGCTATATGTGCACAGGAACCTTTAGCTCGTGCTGTTGCTCTTCGTGAGGTTTACATGTTGGTGAAAAGTCTTGGTTCCCGGACCCCAGGAAATGGTTTTGCTGATCATGCATTGCAGAGAAGTTACTATCTTGATGATTAAAATGCTTTTTGAAGATTGTCTGGACATAATTTTAAAATCCAGCCGAAGTCTAATAATGGAATGAAATCGCTGTGCTAGTATTTCTCTCATCATCAAGACTGGGATGGAGAAAAGAAATTCAACTATGACGTCAAAGTTAAAAGGACAAGCAGGGGCTCAGGTTAACGTGAGGGGTTGGGAATGAACCCAGAAAGTGCAGCAGGGCACACTCAGTTCTGTGAATGAGCTGCTTTTCACAAGTTATTTATTAGATTTCAGATGCCCCCTGCCAGTAAGTAAGTTCTCTTTCTCCCAACCAACTGGCAGATAACACCCAGTGTAGCATTAGAATGTCAGCAGTAGAAATGGGTTCTATTTACAAAAGCTGGAGGCTCTAGCTCAGAAACCAAGAGGTCAGTGTCAGTGTTCAGTCCCACCCTACCCTGCCTCCAATTCCAAATGCTCGGTTTCTGTCCCATTTAGAGGAACTCTTGTAGGCGGGAAACTGGTATCTCGGAGACTCACCCCTGCTTGGGGTTCCATTTTACTTTCACTTCGCATTCTTTTGAATTTAATCTGTGGTCTTATTGAGACAACCCTTTGAATTTCTTTCCATTTAAATATGAAGTCAACGTCTTTGAACAGAAGGCATATGGGCTTACTGGAATCGACGATTTCCTTACCCTTTTATTTAGTTGAGTCAGAGGAAAAATAGTATGCATGTTCCCCACAGTTGCTTGGTTTTATTGTTCAGGAAAGATTGAGGAGGTGAAGATTACCATCAGAAAAAGATTTCAGGTTATAGTTGGTTTGTAAAAAGACTGCATTACATATTCGTGCCTAATCTTAGTGCTTAATTCTTAATCTTAATTCTAGTCTTAATCCTTGATTTTTTCATTATTAAGCTGATTTCTAGATTTAGTAAAAGTTAACCTTAATCAAAGCTGTGTGGCTTTTCTGTTTTCTTCATTTCTTAGTTATTCCAGTGGAAACAGCTGGAGAACTTATATTTCCGTGAGAAAAAGTTTGCTGTTGAAGTTCACGATCCACGGAGGTGAGGATCACAGACTGTTTCCTGTATGAGCCTGGTGACCATCCAGATATGCTGCTCTCAAATTCACGTGCGCGTGTTGTCATTTCTCTTGGGCATATATGTACGATTGTAATCGCTTGATCAAATGGTAACTCTTTAACCTTTTGAGGAACTGCCAGACTGTTTTCCAAAGAGGCTACACACCCTTTTACATTCCCACCAGCCATGTGCGTGGTTTCATTTTCTCCGCATTCTCCCTAACACTTGTTATTTTTAGGTGGGTGTGTGTGTGTGTGTGTGAGAATAGCCATCCCGGTGGTGTGCAGTGATAAGCTCATACTGCTTTGAATTTGCACGCTGAGCATCTTTTCACGGGCTCATTGGCCGCTTGTACATCTACTTTAGAGAAATGTCTATTCGGATCCTTTGCTCATTTTCAAGTTTGGTGTTCTTGGTCACTTAAATAAAAAGTTGCTAAATTATCTGCGTGAGTTGAAGTCAGGATGTAGGCTCTCCAAGTTCTTCAGAGGAATTCCTTATCAGCCCTCAGCGGTTGCTTTTCAGATAAGTTTATGGATATTTGGAGGTCTGAGGGATGGAGGAAACAGCTGTGACAAAAAGATGACCCAAAGAGATAAGGCAAATTCCTACAAAGCACATTGGTGCCCTTCTCCTACCCCCACCCCTACTCAGTGTCTGCTTCCCCCCTCTGCCCCATCTTTCTCTCTCTTGCTCTCTCCTGACTCTGACCCTCTCTCCTCTTTTTATCTGGTGCATAAGCAGTACTGTGGACCAGTTTTGGACATGCATCATATTATTTTTTTTTTTTTTTTTTTTTTTTTTTGGCGGTACGCGGGCCTCTCACTGTTGTGGCCTCTCCCGTTGCGGAGCACAGGCTCCGGACGCGCAGGCTCAGTGGCCATGGCTCACGGGCCTAGCTGCTCCGCGGCATGTGGGATCTTCCCGGACCGGGGTACGAACCTGTGTCTCCTGCATCGGCAGGCAGACTCTCAACCACTGCGCCACCAGGGAAGTCCCATGCATCATATTATTATGTTCATCCTCTGACAGTGCCAGAGCCAGACAATTCTACCTAGACCTGAGATGCTCTCTTACCTTAAGGAAGGTGCTGATCCCGCAGATCCTGGTTGCTTTGTCTTTAAAATATTATCACGTTTATTCCCGCCTTCTTGTGATGGTCGCACATCCTATGGTCTTTAACTAAACGTTTTTATTACAGCCTCTAATGTGGCTAATTCTCATCTGCTGCTTTTTTTAAATATTTAATTTCTGTTATTTCCAATATCATGCTTCTATACAGAATGCAGAATGTGTGTATTTATGTACGTGACCATACTAGACTTAGGTTCTTCTAAAATATTATACAGTTGGTATATTAGTAATCATTTTCCTTTTTAAATTAATTTATTTTTTAATTTCATGTTGGAGCATAGTTGATTAACAATGTTGTATGAGTTTCAGGTGTACAGCAGAGTGATTCAGTTATACGTATACATGTATCTGTTCTTTTTCAAATTCTCTTCCCATTTTCTCATCTGCTTTTGAGTGTGTGAATGTGTTGTTTAATATGCTGCTTTGACAGAGAGCTATTACCCAGGTGGGGTTGGTTTTCTCATAAAAGGAGAAAATCAGAAGCTTGGCCCCTGAGAGCAAAAGAGTTTTGGCAGAGCCCAAACAATTAAGGGGAAGCTTTGTTACATTACCCACTGGGTACATTTTATGTTATGCTGGGCCCGAGACAGATTGTTTGAGTGCTTTCCTTACTCTTTCAGAATTTCAGTATCCAGAAGGACCTTTGGGCAAAGTGGCCTCTTTGTGCAAACGTGGTATGCGAACTCTTCTCTCATCAAGTCCATCTGGGTAATGGCGATTAGTCAGCATCAGTTTTACTTGGACCGGAAGCAAAGCAAAGTAAGTAACTAGAAGCATTTCTATAAGGACAGAGTCCTGTCCCTCATTGGCTTTGTGTTCTCAAGATAAGCTTTCTCAGAAAAGATGCAAGCACGTGGGTTTTTGTTCCTTGAGTTTTGTTTTTTTAAGCTTTACTACCCATTGTTTTAATTTTTTTACATTTAAGGAAGCGGGCAACGTATAACCTGATCTGAAAACTGTAAGATTTGCCAACTTTGTGGCATGCATGTATGTGTGTACACTCAGGATGTTTTAATGTTAATGATTGAACTATACCATGAGAAAGAATCATGCCTAGTTACTAAAACATTTTAACTGCAAAACTGAAATCTTATATTTTTGTTCTGAAAAATATCACTTTTGTATATAAAAATTTTATATTGTCCTCCGTGTTGACATTTTTATTCCATAGTAACTGAATTGCTTTATTAATTTGAAATAGGTTTAACTGAATGAATTCCATTTCAATGTTATATTAGGCAAAAATTCCTTCAGCCAGGAGTTTAGACGATATTGCAATGGATTTGACTGAGACGGGAACACCAAGGGTCTCCAAAATGGTGACACTAGAGGCAAAAAGTCAGTTCATCATGGCAAGCAACGGCAGTTTAATCTCCTCAGGTAATATTTTTGGATTAGAGAGCGTGCAAGCGATCTTTATGTTATTTCACATATTTTTCGTTGTAAACCACTTTCAAATGTATCTTTTAACCCATGATTTTGGGAATAAATAAGCATATGGAACCTACAGTATATTGCGGTTTTGAATAAATTTTGAAATTAATTTTTAAAAGAGTATGAAGAGAAAAAAAAAAGAGTATGAAGAAAGTTAAATAGTAAAGTCAGTTTGTATAATTAACAATAGATACTAAGGTAGTGAGTGCCTCAGGGTAGCTTGCAAGAATATTTTCTCCCCAAAAGGTTCATAAGCTTTTTCTTTCCCCAATATGTAGTTTTTGATACAAACAGTTATCTAATTCTCCATTTAACATAAAGTGAACCATGACTACAGCCTTCAAACCCACCTCACCCCCAAAGTGATTTTTGCCCCTAAACCCTTCCTCTGTAGAAATTTTGGATAAGAGTCTCACTAAGTATACATAACTTCACTAAAAATAATTTCTCATCTAAATCCCATTGTCAGCTTGTGAACCTGAAGCATAGAATATTCCTTTGCCTTGCTTACATTCTAAAAGAACATTCTAAACAACTATCTCAAGGAACATCTTACCTTCTCTCCTGCTCAGAAAAATGAATTTCTTCCTTGGGTGTGTCTGAAACACTAAGCATTTTATCATTGCTTCTAAAATGACTGAGCCAAAATGCAAAAGGCATATCTTATTACCAGGCTCTGTTTAATGCCCAGAAGCATGAGAAAATGTTCTCCAGTTTCCTTTTATTATGTTCAGAAACAAGGAGAAAAGAAATAAACTATTATTAAACAGCAGGTTTGGCTTAAAAATCCCTTGTCCTTTAAAAAGGAAGGAAACGGGCTTCCCTGGTGGTACAGTGGTTGAGAGTCCGCCTGCCGCTGCAGGGGACACGGGTTCGTGCCCCGGCCCGGGAAGATCCCACATGCCGCGGAGCGGCTGGGCCCGTGAGCCATGGCCGCTGAGCCTGCGCGTCCGGAGCCTGTGCTCCGCAACGGGAGAGGCCACAACAGTGAGAGGCCCGCGTACTGCAAAAAAAAAAAAAAAGGAAGGAAACATGCCGTGCGTAAACCTTCTCTGCCCTCCCTCCCAATCCCCACCAGGTTCTCAAGACTCAGAAGTCAGTGAGGAGCAAAAGAGAGAGAAAATCCTTGAACTCAAGAAGAAAGAAAAGCTGTTGCAAGAAAAACTTCTGAAAAAAGTTGAAGAGCTTAAGAAGATTTGTTTGCGGGAGGCTGTAAGTGTCTTCTGCTCTTAGGGAGCACTTCACATCGTGTTTGACAGTTCCAGCCAGGGTCAGTGATCTCCCTCTCGGTTCTGTCCTGTTTTACAGGAGCTCACAGGCAAAATGCCAAAGGAGTATCCACTGAACATAGGTGAGAAACCTCCTCACGTCAGAAGGCGTGTAGGTACCGCATTCAAATTAGATGACAACTTGCTGCCGAGTGAAGAGGTATGAACACCAGCTCTGAGCGTGTCTATCAACAATGAGACAGAAATGCTGTCAGTTCTGTGTGGCTGACTTGTTCCTTTGGTTTTTGAGTTACTGCTGTACATTTTTATCTCACCAGTTAAAAGTGATCATGGAGACCAAGTTGAATTCTTTCTTTCATGCACAGTCTAGTTAAAATTGAGTTCTCTCTCATGACTTTACCCCCGCCAGACAGAAAGAGCACTAAATGAACTCTAAATGTTTATAAATTGAGAAATATTTTTATAAGAATTAAGACTTCCAGCACTAGAGTCTCCCACTTAAAACCAAGTAGCCTTTGGCAGATCGTTGACCCTCTGTGAAGTCTCAGTTCTTGGGTTTTCTCATCAATAAAATGGGGGTAATGATTGTTCTTCCCTCTGAGAGATGCAAGGAGTATTCAGTGAGATAACACATGTATAGCACTTGGGTATAATAAAGTTAAAATATTGGTTAGCCAATATAGAGGGTACTTTCTCATCTGCATGACATCAGACACTATGACCCTACTCGTGTTTCTTGCAGAAGTTTAGCCATCTTGGCTTTAGAAAATGATAGCAGTTTCCATTAATAATAAAGTGAGCATTGCTATTTATTGAGTGTTCACTGTATACCCAGCTCTGAGCTAAGCAATGCACATACATTATTTCCTTTAATCTTCACCATAGTTTCATAAGGTGGGTGTTATCTCCCTTTTAAAAATGAAAAAAAAATCGAAGCATTAAAAATTAAGCAATATGTCCAGGGTCATGCAACCAGGAATCACCCAGAAAGAGGAATCAAACCTCAATTTATCTGTTTCTAAAGCTGTGCATGTGAATATAGCATTCTCTGGCTATGAATCTTGGGTGAAGTATCCCTTCTTGAAAAATACGATCTTCATCCAACCAACTGAGTGAATGGAAGGCCATTCCCTTCTTTGAAAAGGACAGAGAGTTGGACTATTCAGTTAAAGTAAATGGAGGAGGGAGGTCTTGTTTTCTAGGAAAGTGTTTGAGAATACCTAAGCAGTAAAACTTAGGATTTTGTTCTCAGAGAGCATCTGATTTGAGAGCGCATGAGAAAGAGAAATGTTATTATCTAGTACATATCACAGTGACTGTGTGTGTCCATAAAAATAAAACAGTATCATCATGTAAATGCAGGACCCTGCTTTGCAAGAACTGGAGAGCAATTTCCTAATACAGCAAAAGCTGGTTGAAGCTGCAAAGAAACTTGCCAGCGAGCCAGATCTTTGTAAAACTGTGAAGAAAAAACGAAAGCAAGATTACACGGATGCAGTGAAAAAGCTTCAGGAGATCGAAAATGCAATAAATGAATACCGAATTAGATGTGGAAAGAAACCCAGCCAGAAAGCATCAGTTATCTTACCAGGTTAGTAATTAGTAAGGTTTTTTAGAGTCACATAAGTCAATCCTCTTGATGGAATGTACCATTTCCAGACCAGTTCCTTTGGTAAGAGACAAAAGAAAGAACAGGATTAATTATGAGTTTCTTAGGATAAAAATGGTTTGGAATTTCAGTCTTACAAGTACGTTAACTTGGTTTTTAGTGACCTTCTTACTATTGTAATACTATACTATTGCATTGCTTTAATTTTCAGCTTTCATAGCAATGTTGGTTCCTAATAAGACGGATTCACCTTTAACTGGCCTGATGTCACTGCAAGAAATACATTTGAAAACACAGGATATTGAGAGAGCTGGGCCCTACCTAGTAGTTTCTCAAAGGTTTTTAATGCAGCAGACCATACATTTTCTTAAGGACCTATCCAACATATATGGATAGAAAAGAGCTCTTACAGTTATTGTCATTTATGGAGGCTATTTAAAGATACGGGCATATGTTCATGTTATATTATGGAAGGCAGAAGGCAGAATACAAAATTGTAACCATAACATGGTCCTGACATTGTATAATTATATACACACAAAGACTAATTGGGAAAGAGTTCAGAATGTTAATAGCTGTAGAATTTCATGTCACTTAATTTTCTTCCTAATTATCTTCCATATTTTCAAAATTCTCAACATTATATATCTAAAACTTCAATATTCAGGAAAAAAGTAAACTGAAAAACATCTCATTTAGGTCGATTTCAAGTCCAATTGGCCTTCCATATTTATTAGCACGACTTTTAGCCTTGATCACTGGTTGAAATACGATTCTATTTCTTTGATTCCAAGACTTTTTTTTTTTTCCCATTTAAACATCTGTGAAATTGTTATAATTCTTACACTAGATGGAGTGTTACAGTTATGATCGGCAGTGCTTTTTTCTTTTTTTACTGGGACATCAAGTAATGATACATCTTAGATTTGACAAAATATGGTAATCAGGTTTAAAGTGTACTCAGCTTCAGAGCATATGATTTGCAAAGCAGAGATATGGCTTTCAGGAAAGTGAATGCACAGACATCAACACACAAGTGTGCGTCACCTACAGCTGGGGAGTTTAGGATGGCTTTGACTCTAAATGTGAAATCCAGTTGGCCTAGTCACTGGCCACATTCTGGACCTACAGAGACGGATGATTAGCAGTGCACTTAACTTCCATAGCCATTTGTTGTGGCCCGTTCATCCCCAGCTGTGTAAGATTCAAATGTTATCCTTTTCAGTAACTGACATTTGGGCAGCGCTGGTGCCAATGGTTGAGCATATATCGGGTGGATTTTTTTAAAGCCTGCCTGACAGCTGACTCTACTGGCATTTCGCCTTCAAGCTCTACTGTGTGTCCAATTAAGAGACAGTCCTCCTGGCTCTGATAGAGATTAACATTTGAGACTGGATGTGGAGATTCACTTCATAATGGCTTTGAAGCTTACACTGAGGTGTCGTGTTTGCCTGTAACTTTGCCCATCGTTGACGCTGAGTATGGAATGACTTGCCAGAGTACATCAACATCTGAGATATCGCTTTTTGCTAAACCCATTTTGTAACATTTGACGGGCACCAGTAGTAATCAGATCATTATGGGCATTTTCAACCACCAGAGTTCTTTCACCAGCATGCTGTGTTTAGGGAACCAAAAGTATAGCTAACATTTATTGAGCATTTGTCCTGTGCCAGGAGCTGGGCTAAGGGCTTTACATCTATTACGTCATTTAATGCTCACCAAAGCACTAAACACTAGGTACTATTCTTATCACTATTGTAGAGATGAGCCAAATGATGCTTGGAGAGATTAAGTAATTTGCCCTGGGTCTCACAGCCAGTAAGTGACAAAACCAGGATGTGAACCGAGGTCTGTCTATTTCAGTAGTTCTCACTCAGGGGCAGTTTCACGCCCCAGGGAGCATTTGGCAATGTCTGCAGACGTGTTTGATTGTCAAAACTGAGGGTGGGGTGGTGCCGGCATCCAGTGGTGGAGGCTGGAGATCCTACAGTACAAAGGGCAGCACCCACCCTCCTCCACCACCACCACCCCACCCCCCACAACAAAGAATCATCCAGTCCAAAATGTCAGTAGTGCCACCCACTGTTAAGAAACCGTGGTCTGATTGAGAAGCTTATGCACCACAAGTGACCACCACACTCTATCAAGAAAAACCCCTTCTCTTCAGGGGAGGGCTCAAAAAAATAAGTGATCCTAACAGTATAGTAGATTCTCAAAGGACCGTTCTCAAACTCTGTTCCACTTCAATAAATAATCCAATGTAATATTTGTACAGTATATAAGATGTTTATACCATCAGTAGTCAATGAGTTCATTCTTACAATAGTTAACTTCCTAATGCACTGCAATTAGTTGTGTTTATCTAAATAAAAATAAGATGCACTCCATTGCAAAGGGTTTTATTGAACTATTAAGGGTGTCCAAATGTACCATTATACTAAAGGCAGTTTATTTTATTCACAGAAGACATAATCCCATCAGAAGGTAGCTCCTTGTCTGACACTACCACCTATGATGATTGTAAGTAGCTCCCCCTTTTCAGTTTAAAATGTTATATATTCTGAAATATTAAGAATATTTTTGAGTTCAGTAAAGTCTGTTTATTATTCTTCTGGGAAAAGTAGATAGCTAACTTACGTTTATGCAGAATGGCTGGGAATGGGGGATTAGGATTAACGTCTACACAGGTTACCTCAGCATTAAATACAGTACCGTACAAATCACGACTTCAGGGAATCAGAGTACGGTAACTGGAGTGAATAGGTATCTTGATAAGGATTTGTAAGGCTCTGTAGGATTTTTTTTTTTTAACGTTTGAAGTAACTATAGAGAAGTTGCGTAAGTAATACAGAGTCCTTCACCCAGCTTTGTCTACTGGTGACATTTTATATAGATAGTGTCCAATACCAAAACCAGGAAATTAGTGTTGTGTAGGCTACACTACACTACCAGGAAATAATGTAGAGTTTATCACTGTCTACTTATTCCCATTAAGTTGGAGTTTATTTTATTTTTCTTAGGAAGAAACACACATTTTAGAAATTGGGTTACCTGTCATTATGTTGGTTTCCTAGAGGTAGACTGTATCTATTGTAATGACCTGTGGTCAACATATTTCAGGAATGGATTTCATTTCAAGTGATAGAGTATTTCCTTATAATCCATTCCTTGTGCTTTAGCAGAGGAGCTCGCTATCTGTTTGATGTGATTTAAAGAATTTGGGGGAACCAGTAACCCCTACTTCTTTATCTTCCCCCAAATGGAATCGTTCATGAAAGTCTGCCATTTCAGAATCCTTCCTTTGAGCTGAGGTTTGATCATGTTTGCCATTCCTCTTTGGAAATACAAATGCCAGTGGGAGACACAATTCCCTAATGACTCACCGTAAATCAGATTCATCACTTTTAATGATAGGATGAGCCTTTGGTCAGCCAAGGAGGCCTAAGAACATTAAAAGTAAAGCTGAACAGGGCTTCCTTGGTGTCTCAGTGGTTAAGAATCCGCCTGCTAATGCAGGGGTCACGGGTTCGAGCCCTGGTCCGGGAAGATCCCACATGCCACGGAGCAACTGAGCCTGTGTGCCACAACTACTGAGCCGGTGCATCTAGAGACTGTGCTCTGCAACAAGAGAAACCACTGCAATGAGAAACTCGTGCACTTCAATGAAGAGTAGCTCGCTGCAACTAGAGAAAGCCTGAATGCGGCAATGAAGACCCAACACAGCGAAAAATAAAAAAATAAATAAATAAGACAAATGTACAAGTAAAGCTGAACAAAACTGATCCAGGCCCACTTTACAGGCCAGCTTCCTCTTGGCCCCTTACACGCTGAGGTTTTTCTGTAATATAATTCAAGAAAAGTATAGTATAGTATCACCCATTCCACCTGAGAGATTTATTTGCTCAGCATGCCACCTATTGAGTTGGCATAAGTTGGGTCAGGCCCCACAAGAACATTCAGTAATTCTTTTTCTATTGTATAAAATATAAAAATAAATTTCCTGAAACGTATGTACTTTAAAAAATATCATCTTTGGAAGACCACTTTGCTCACCAGACAAATCTTCCACTTTCTTTTTTGGGAGGTTTTGGCATGGTATTTGTTTACTTTTTTATTTATCTACTTATTCTTTCATTCAATTTACTTATTATAGCCAGTGACACCTGTACTCTTGCTGGGCAGCAATCAAGTTCGGTACCTCATTCTCCAAGAATTCTTCCTCCCAAGTCTCTCGGGATTGAGAGAATCCATTTCAGAAAGTCGTCCATCAATGAACAGTTTGTGGATGCCAGACAGTCCAGGTAAGAAGTCACATTATCAGTGAGGTGAATGCCTTGCCACTATGAGATCTTTTCTCCAAAATAGTCAACCCATTTTTGCGTTATCCTTTTTATTCTTTCAGAAAGTGTTATCTTGTAAAACCAAAGCATACAAACTAACCCAGTTATTTATTGTTGCTAACAAGTGGAAGTGTTTTTAAAGAGATCTTTTGAAAAGTATTTGGTGTTTCCTTGATTTTAAAGTCTACTTGATTTATATTAAATTATAGGAACATTGATTATAATCTGAATTTGGGTATAGTGTCCAAAGTTCTGTTTCATCACCCACGGTTTCAGGAAACTGTCATTAAATACCACTCTTCCAAACCAACTGAGAGAACTGACTTCTGAACTTTCAAAGGAAAATGGGACTTCAGT
Source organism: Tursiops truncatus (assembly GCF_011762595.2). Lineage (NCBI taxonomy): Eukaryota > Metazoa > Chordata > Mammalia > Artiodactyla > Delphinidae > Tursiops > Tursiops truncatus. Next base: position 81,767,814 of record NC_047043.1, on the reverse strand, counting down.
ACATTTTTAGTCTGTAAAGTAGATTAATACAACTTCTCAAGTGTCTCAAGTAAATATTATCAGGGCAATAACAACAGGGCAATAACTTTTTAAAAGATGACAGACCAATGGTTCCCAGAATTTGGCTGCAGGGATCAATACTAGTTTTATTTTTCTTTCTACATAGGGCTCAAGGTAGGATTACCAACTTTTTACTTTGCCTAATCAGAACGTTCAAACAAACAGCACTACGATTTCATGAAAAAAAAAAAAAAGACATTTACATATCCAAAATACAGTCATCGTTGTAATAATAATAATAACAATAATATGAAGTTAACATTTATTGAGCACTTACTATGTGCCAGACACTGTTTGAAGTGTTTTAATATGTATTAATAAATTTAATCCTCACAACAATCCTGACTGTATTACTACCATCCTTACCAATTATAGATAAGTACACCAAGGACGAGAAAGCATGAATCACTTGTTGGGTTTGTCAACTAGTGAATGTCAGAATTGGGATTTGAACCTAGGTAGCCTGACTCCAAAGCCTGTGATGTGATTTTAGCCAATATTATATTGCATCTCAGGGAAGATGGAAATTAGTCTCAAAATAAAGGAAGATTATTTAGATTAAAGAATTTTTCGCTTATGAAAAGAAAACCCACATTTTGTTATATTTCTAATTTGTCAAAGACCAGTGAAAACTTTCATCTCATTGGCCCAAGTTTTTAGATTAGCATCTAAAAACTGTTGCCTTAAACAATAGAGATCCAGGTGTCTAGAGCTGTGCTGTCCAATTTAATTAAAAGTAAATAAAATTTAAAATTCGGTTCCTCAGTCCTACCAGCCACATTTCAAGTCCTAATAGGCACATGTGGCTGATGGCTGATATTGGGTACCACAGATATAGCACATTTCCATAATTGAAGAAAGTCCTATCAGATAACACTGGACAAGTGTGTTTATTATATTAGGGAAAACAAAGCTATTTCAGCAAGAGGAATTATAACTGGGAAAATCATTATCTTAAAAATTATTATGCCTTCATCCCCAAGCGCTTAAGATGGGTTTGCTCTTTGATCCAGCAATTTCTCTTTTAGGAATTTTTCCCCTTGAATTAACTACAGGATGCTTTGTTTAAACTAGCATTGTTTATACTAGTAACAAATGAAGACAGCCCAAATGCTCAACTAGTGGATTGTTTAATTATGGTCAGTCTTTACACTGGAATACTATAAACTCATTAAAATAACAGTGTAGGTGAATATTAAGTGACATAAAATGTTAAATCAAATTTTTTTAAGTGGGTTTTGAAAGAGAATATACAGTAAGATCTCATTTTTTGTTGTTAAAAGTATAAATGCTTTTTTTAAATTGAAGTATAGTTGTATTACAATGTCATGTTAGTTTCAGGCATACAGGAAAGTGATTCAGTTATACATACGTGTGTGTGTGTGTGTGTGTGTGTGTGTGTATTCTTTTTCAGATTCTTTTCCCTTATAGGTTATTACAAAATATGGGCTATAGTTTCCTGTGCTATACAGTAGGTCCTTGTTGGTTATTTATTTTATATATAATAGGGTGTGTGTGTTAATCCCAATAAAAGTGTAAATGCTTGTAAGTATATATGCTTAGTAAAAATATCTGAAAATGTTTAGTGTTCTGACATATCTGAGGCACCAGATTATGGACATTTAAATGTTCAGCTGTACTTTTAAACTTTTTTGCAATGAACTTGACATGCTTTTGTAACAAGTGAGGTATAATCAAAGTCATTTTTAATTAAAAAATTAACTTCAAATTGTGTTCTCACTGTGCTGGAAAGTGGACAAAGTGATTTAAGGATGCTGTGAATGACAGTCCACTACCCAAATTCATGCTGCAGAGTATTTTTGTATGGCCCATGGTTTTAGATTTTTGAATACTGGAACAGAAATCAAAAGCAGTAATATTTTGTGACATAAAAATTGTATGAAATTTTAATTTACGTGTCCACGGTCAAATTTGATTGGCACGCAGTCACCTCCATTCACATACATATTGTCTACACTGGTCTCTTACTTCAAGGGCAGAGTTGAGTCATTGCGACAGAGATCATCTGGCCCACAAAGCCAAAAATATTTGCTGTGAGGCTCTTTACAGAGAAAGGATTTCCTGCTCTCGTTGCTTCCAATCTATTTTATTCAATACACCCTTTTTTAAAAGTCTTTTAGTTTTTTCCTCCATATTTATGACTCAGAGTCACATCACTTGTGCTTCCCCTAAGACTCATCTATGATGCACCAGGATACTAAGCCACAAAGACAGTTTTCCCAGTTATCTCTTTATGTTCCCATTCCTTCAGTTTCCAGTAAGTTTCCTTCCTTTTTTTTTTTAATTGAAGTATAGTTGATTTACAATGTTGTGTTAGTTTCACGTGTACAGCAAAGTGATTCAGTTATACCTAGATGTAATTTTTTCAGATTCTGTTCCCTTATAGGTTATTACAGAATATTGAGTGTAGGGCTTCCCTGGTGGCACAGTGGTTGAGAGTCCGCCTGCCAATGGAGGGGACACAGGTTCGTGCCCCGGTCTGGGAGAATCCCACACGCCGCGGAGCAGCTGGGCCCGTGAGCCATGCCCGTTGAGCCTGCGCGTCCGGAGCCTGTGCTCCGCAACGGGAGAGGCCACAACAGTGAGAGGCCCATATACCGCAAAAAAATATATATATATATTGAGTATAGTTCCCTGTGCTATACAGTAGGTTCTTGTTGGTTATCTATTTTATTTTTAATTCTATTTTATTATTATTTTTTTGAATGTTATTTATCTTTTTATACAGCAGGCTCTTTTTATTTTGCTTTATATTGGAGAAATTTGATTTACAATGTTGTATTAGTTTCAGGTGTACAGCAAAATGATTCAGTTATACATATACATATATCTCTTGTTTTTCAGATGCTTTTCCCCTATAGGTTATTACAGAATATTGGGTAGAGCTCCCTGTGCTCAACAGTAGGTCCTTGTTGATGATCTATTTTATATATAGTCATGTGTATTGTTAATTCCAAGCTTCTAATTTATCCCTCCCCGCTCCAGTAAGTTTCTAATCAGCTTATAACAAGTTTGCCAGAAATGTTAGGCGGCTCCTCATTTCCTGAATTCTTTTTTTTTTTTTTACTGTCACAGAGAAATGCTGTCGACGCACAGCAGTCCTTACAGAACTCTGGAGAGGCGGCCCCAGGGAGGGCGAAGCGTGCCCACCACACCTGTTCTCACCCGGAACGCTTACAGCAGCAGCCACTTGCAGTAAGAGGGCTTCATTCCAGTCGCTTTCTCTCTGTTGACTTTTGCTTTAAGGTTTTGTTTTACTTCACTGTGGTTTGTTTGTTTTTTAATTTGGCTGCGTTGGGTCTTCATTACTGTGCGCGGTTTTTCTCTAGTTACAGCGAGCAGGGGCTACCCTTCGTTGCGGTGCGCGGGCTTCTCATTGCGGTGGCTTCTCTTGTTGCAGAGCATGGGCTCTAGGCGCGGGCTCAGTAGTTGTGGCTCACGGGCTCTAGAGCGCAGGCTCAGTAGTTGTGGCGCAGGGGCTTAGTTGCTCCACGGCATGTGGGATCTTCCCGGACCAGGGCTCGAACCCGTGTGCCCTGCGTTGGCAGGCGGATTCTTAACCACTGTGCCACCAGGGAAGTCCCTTCACTGTGTTTTTAATCACTTTCTGCAGTGGGACTTTATTTTATGGCTCTACACTTTCTATGCACTTAACAGATCAAATATGTGAGCCAAGAAAATGTGCTTGAAAATGTACATGGTTTGGGTAGATACTGGATTTTTTGCGCCTTAATTTTTCCAACTGGACATTACCATTTGTTATTCAATGGTGAGGATGAAGATAATGACAGTAGCAACATTTTGAAGTGTTTACTGAAGGCCGTGCTATTTTATATGCACTATATTATTTAGTCCCCGCAACAAGTCTGACTGGAGTTACTAGATACTGTTTTTTCCCTCATTTTACAGAGGAGGGAGGGAGATTAGTTAAATATCTTGTCCACATTCATACGGCTGGGAAATGATGGAGCCGTAACTCAACCCAGATGCCTCCAATGTCAAAGCCAGACTCTGTTCCCCAAGAAATGCTGTGTTCACCCTAGTCTATGTATCCTGCTATCCTGTTGGAAGAAAGAACCCTCCAAAGACATGTGGGATTTTTCTTAGGCTTTGATGTAGGTTATACAGCATCAGTTTATCTTCCCTATTGTCAAGGAAGGATGTGGATTGCCCAATTGACAGAATTGATTTCTTTTCTCATTTTGACCATGTGAACCCAGTGGTTTCTGTTGTGTGTTCAGCTTTGGAAACCTTAAAAATCCTAGTGCAGTTCAGGAGCTATTAAATCGTTCAACGTGGTGTCCTTTTCCCTTCCCTCGGTCCTCCTTTCCCTGTTTGTCTTTTACAAGTTTGCTTCCTCCTCTTTCAGACCCGAATCTTCATCTCAGCACTGCCGCCAGCGGAGTGGAAGCCTTGAGTCCCAGTCTCATCTGCTCTCTGAGATGGACCACGATAAGCCATTTCTCTCCCTCTCCAAATCCCAAAGAAGCAGCAGCACAGAAATCCTGGATGACGGGTCTTCCTATACCAGCCAGTCGAGCACAGAGTATTACTGCGTGACACCCGTGGCCGGATCCTGTTACACCACCCAAACTCTGGACACTCGCTCCAGGGGTCGGAGAAGGTCCAAGAAACAGAACGTTTCCACTTCAAATTCAGGAAGCATGCCCAACCTAGCACAAAAGGATAGTCTGAAGAATGGCGTCTACTCAAAGAGTCAGGAGCAGCCTTCTTCCAGTTACTACACTGCCGGGTACACGCCATATGCAGAGTGTGATTTGTATTACAGTGGTGGCTACGTCTACGAGAACGACACTGAAGGACAGTACAGTGTCAATCCTTCCTACCGGTCCTCCGCCCACTATGGATATGACCACCCAAGGGACTACAGCAGGTCGTTTCATGAAGACGAGGTCGACCAGGTGCCCCATAACCCGTATGCAACTCTCCGGCTGCCGAGGAAGGCTGCTGCCAAGTCAGAGCACATCACCAAAAACATCCACAAGGCCTTAGTGGCAGAGCACCTGCGTGGCTGGTACCAGCGGGCCTCTGGGCAAAAGGAGCAGGGCCACAGCACACAGACTAGCTTTGATTCGGACAGGGGATCGCAGAGAAGCCTGGGCTTTGCCGGGCTGCAGGTACCCTGTTCTCCAAGCAGCCGAGCGTCTTCCTACTCTTCAGGTAAGAATACTGCAGAGGCGCTTGATATCCAGATTTCATTTACCTCATGTTCCCCACCTACTCCAAACCAACTCCCCTCAAGGGTCACGAGACCAGGACCCAAGGTCAGGAGAGTGGTAGCCATTGGGCAGAGCCACAGATTCAAGTCCAACAAACATTTATTGAGCACCTACTCTCTGTGCTGCCCTGGGTTAGGGGCTTTCATACATTTTTATCTTTTCTAGGTCTTCCGTTGACAATCACATCTCTTTAAAGTGTTCCGGGCTTTGGGATGAACAGATACACACTACTATATATAAAAGAGATATCCAACAAGGACCTACTGTATAGCACAGGGAACTATACTCAATATTTTGTAATAAACCTATAAGGGAAAAGAATCTGAAAATGGGGCTTCGCTGGTGGCGCCGTGGTTGAGAGTCCGCCTGCCGATGCAGGGGACACGGGTTCGTGCCCCGGTCTGGGAGGATCCCACATGCCGCGGAGCGGCTGGGCCTGTGAGCCATGGCCGCTGAGCCTGTGCGTCCGGGGCCTGTGCTCTGCAACGGGAGAGGCCACAGCAGTGAGAGGCCTGCGTACCGCAAAAAAAAAAAAAAAAAAAAAAGAATCTGAAAATGAACATTTTATATATATATATATATATACATATATATACACACACACACAGACATACCTATATATATATATGTATACGTAAACTGAATCACTGTGCTGTACACCTGAAACTAACAGAACATTGTAAATCAACTATACTTCAATATTATACATCTTTCCCTGTTCACAACTAGGAATTGGATTATCTAAAGGCTGTTCATTCCAAATGCTCAGGTCTCTGTGTAAGGCTTCTAATGAGTCTGATAGGAGGTGGCATTTACTAACCACTGTTCCTGGCAGTGTTCTAAGTACTTTGCAGGTCTTAATTCAGTAATCATATGTATTCCACTTTATGGTTGATTTAAGGGACTTTCAAAGATAATTTGGATTAGAGGTGTTCTCTTCACGTGTTGACTTTGGTCCCTAACTCCACTACTGTTCCTGGAGGATTTACTGCATACCTCCAGCTGTGCTAGGCATACTTTAAGGAGAGAAATGGGGGCCTAAATGGAGAGTCTGCCCGGGGTTTCATTTATTCAGCAAACAAGCAGGCGTAGATACTGAGCATCCAGTTTCAAGCCAGTTCCTGGCCTGGATGAATTCACAGTCTACTTAGCAGCCAGAGGAATATATGAAAATTAAGCAACATTAAAGCTCTAAGAAATGGTTGAATTCTCAAACCACGTGAAAAACCGAGGTCATGAGTCTTGCCCCCTCTTTCAAGCACGACACCTTAGTGAAACATAGCTCAGGGATCCCTGAATCATTGTGTGATCTTCGGTGAAAAGTATTCCTTTAAAAGTTTCCTAATGTTGTTGACAAGAGGCATCTCCATGGAGATTTCTATTTGGGTTCTAGTGTTCTCGTATTTGTCCAGGACTTTGGACTTCTGCTTTGGACTTCCCATTTATTACCACATCTAACATATGAAAAGCCTCCTGTAGTTATTTCTTATCTGTGGCTCTGATTAGAGAATGCCTTTCTTCCCCCTCAAGTTCTGGGTGTTGCATGAGAAACGTGCAGAAACCAAAGGAAGAGGGCTGGGGTGCATGTGGATGGCCAGGGAGAAGCAGGTGTAACTCAGAAACTTCAACATTCCTGGCCGGTGGCTCAGGACTGGGGCAAAGGTGAGAAGGGAGATAACACTTCCAGGACCCAGTGTGAGAGTGTGAACCTTGCTGATACCAGCAGGATTTGGCCCCATAGGCCAAAAGGCATCACATTTTAAGGACTAAGACGGATGGAATCAGTGCTCCCAGAATTCCCTTTTGGAATTTTCCTCATTCCTGTCTACAGTTTATAGCTACAGAAATGTTTTATAACAGGCACGCATCATTCTCATAGAGAGATCAGTTTCCGATTATTTGCCGGTTAGTCAGGGGGTTTGTAATCTCTTCCAGCCACCTAAAGGCTCTCTGGGTGACTCAGTTTTACTAGTAAGGACAGTCACCATTTATTGGCAACTTAACCCTGTGCCACCCGACCTGCTCAGCGCTTTATGTGTACTCTCCCACTTAATGTATGCAGCAGTTCTACATAACGAGTGCTGTTGTTATGTGTATTATTATTATTCTACTCTTGCAGCTGAGGCAGTTCTGACTCAGAGCGTTTAAATGACCCTGCCCGAGCTCCCAAGCTAGTTAAGTGGCAGAGTAGGAATTCGGTCACAGCTCAGACATCCTAACCACCACGCCTCTGAGTTATGAAACCTTCCTGGAAGCTTAAAGTGGGAATGTTACATCTTTGAGTCAAAGCCTTGTGGCATGCAGGACCACAGATGAGTTTTGAAATGTGTTTGTCTCACACTGTCACATGTGCTTTGTGGGTGTGAGAGAGAAGAGGAAGAGGTTGGCCTCCAGGAGCAGGAAATGGAAAGAGCTGGAAGAGGCTCCAGGAACAGTGTGGGGTTTTTGAGTCGTGGATGACTGGCCTGGCGTTATGCAGCCCAGGCATGGGGCAGGAATGGTTTCAGAGACAGGACAGCAAACACCCAGCGATGAGGCATTCACTGGGTTTTGCTCCCAAATGATGCCCATGTCTATTTTTTTTTTAACCATTAAAAAAAAATTTTTTTTAGTTGAAGTATAATTGATTTACAATGTTGTGTTAGTTTCAGGTATAAAGCAAAGTGATTCAGTTATACATGCCTATATATATTTACTTTTACATGTATATGTGTGTATCTATATATTCAGATGCTTTTCCCATAGATGTTATTACAAAATATTGAGTAGAGTTCCCTGTGCTGTACAGTAGGTCCTTGTTGTTTATCTATTTTATATACAGTAGTGTGTATCTGTTAACTCCGAAATCCCTAATTTATCCTCCGCACACCTTTCCCCTTGGTAACCAGGTTTGTTTTCGAAGTCTGTGAGTCTGTTTCTGTTTTGTAAATAAGTTCATTTGTATCACTTTTTAGATTCCACATAGAAGTGATATCATATGATATTTGTCTTTCTCTGTCTGACTGACTTCACTTAGTATGGTAATCTCTAGGTCCATCCATGTTGCTGCAAATGGCATTATTTCATTCCTTTTTGTGTATACCCTTGTCTTGTTACAGATTAGTCCCGCAGAAGAACTAAATCTCTTCTTCCTGAAATCTTTCCTATACTAGTTTCCCTCCCTACCCCACCCCCAAAACTTCTTTTTAAAAGGCAAAAATGTGCCTTGACGCTGCTAGTGACCCAATATTGCCTTTGGCTGGGGAACGGGCAAGTCTCAACAAGGCAACGTATGGAATGCTTTTCCTCTAAAGGTCTCCAAAAACTCAAACTTGTCATCTTACCTTTACAATTGAGCCTATGAAGCTGTCCAGCCACCATAGCCTGACTGGGACACTGGGAAGATTCTTTCAATATATGAGATTTTTTTTTTCTGGCTTGTCTTTTGGGTTATTTTTTTATAGTATGTCTTTCAATTAACTTTATTCACATTTATAACAATAATGTTATCATTTATTGCTAGGCACAGTGCTAAATATTTGCACAAATTAGGTTATTTAATCCTGGTATCATCCCTATACAGAATATATTTATATTATTATCTCCACTTTACAGACAAAGAAACTAAGGCTTACAGAGCATAAGCTATTTGCCCAATGTCACACGGCCAGTAAGTAACCAAATTGGAATAGGAACTCTGTTGGTTCCCAACATTGGCTCGTAAGCTCTACTCTGCACACAGCTGATTAATGTACATCTAAATGGCCTAAACAATTCTCACTTTGAACAGTCCCACTAAATTTGTCTTTTTTCATTTTTCTTTCTAGTGTCTTCTACAAATGCTTCCGGGAACTGGAGGACCCAGCTAACTATAGGGCTATCTGAATACGAGACCCCGGCACATTCTTCCTACACCAGCTGCTATGGCAACGTCTATAATCCTTTGCCCTCTCCAGGCAGGTGAGAAAGGCATGCGTAAAACTTTCAGTACCCTGTTCCTGGTCTAAAGAATTCAGGAATCCAGTTTTATTTTATGAACGCTAAGTAATCTAGCTCAAGGGTTGGCAAATTATAGTCTAAAACCGGCTGCCACCTATGTTTATAAATAAATTTTTATTGGAAAACAGCCATGCTCATTCATTTACATGTTACCTATGGCTGTTTTTGTACTATGAGGGCAGAGTGGAGTAGTTGCAACAGAGATCTTATGGCCGACGAAGCCAAAAATATCTGGCCCTTTAAGAAAAAGCTCACTGGTGCTCAATCTAGCTCATTCAAATCTGACCGTCTTCTTAGAGTCCTGTACATTAAATTTTGTGTCTGAAGGGTTCTTTTTAATTGCTATACTTGAAACTGTACTATTGATATACCCAGTTAAGACTTTTCTGGAACCTTGCAGGAAAAATATCTCTATCCCAGAAAAAGCTGTTCATACCAAGATTCCTCATAGACAGTTGGTGGGCTTGATTTCAAACATTTGCTGCCTTTTTGTGTCTAACCCTATGTTCATTAAGAAGCAACAGACGCAGCCAGCTGTCCTGTGTGTCTGTCATAGTAGTTCTTTGTAAACATTTAGAGGAAATAGACAAGGTCACTTTGTTAAAATGTGACTATTAAAAAGATTGCAAACTCTGGTTTTTCAATTCTTTGCATACATGGGAGGAGTTAAACTTGAAGCGGTCATTTTTCTCCATCACCTTCTCACAGAATGTAATCTGTACCCCTGGTGCCAAGAAGTAAAGCATTTTCTGTTTCTTTTTGTTTTTGTTTAAGAAAATTTAATTTTGCTTTCTTTAAGTCAGATTGCGTCAGGCATAGGAGGCTTATTACATAGACAATAACTTTTAAAGGTGAATACTGGTGAATTTGAGGTTAGTTTCTTACTAAAGCACTGAATGTTTTAAGCAAATTGGAGATAATTCAACCCCAAAAGCTTGTTTTTCTTTTCCATATTTAGCAAAAGTTTTTCTTGGCTTGAAATATTAGGCCAATTGTCTCAACTCAACAAAGGGCATGCTCAAAATAGAATTTTAATGAAAATATACTTCAGAGGACGTCAGATAGCTTGGACTTCTGTAAATAATGCTTGCAAATGAGTTAAGAGCAGGAAGACTTTGGCCCAAAATTTGAGCTGAACTTTTTCAATTCAGTTCTAATCATTTTGTATAATACATTTGCAAATAATTTTCCTGTTTGTATACTTTCACTTTTGTTTTTGTTGACTGAGTTAGAAATGATATAAAACAGACCATTCAGGGCATAAGACCGTTCTCATATCCTTAACACCACTTTCATAGGACTCAGGAAGTGTTCAACATTTTTAGAGACAATCTGTTTTTACAAAGTCTGTCCCTCTATTACAGCCAGGCCAACATGGCTTGATAGCAGAGTCAGAAGGGGCATGATATACAGGAAATTAGAAACTATTTAAAGACCCCTATTGTGTATGTGTACGTGTGCACATAATATGAGCGCACTGTAGAAAATGTGTTCCCATTTTTTTTTACAAAACTCTTTAAACCTTATTTTATGCAACCAATATGATATTCAACTCAATAAATATGCTCAATAAATATGCAGTTCCCCATAGTTTGATTTTAAATGGCTTTTGAATTTTCTTTCTTTTTTTATTGTAAATAAAATACAATACTTTGTGCAAAATATTTGTCTGAATTCTAGATTATTTCCTTAGGACACATTCCAATAAGTTGGTTTAATGGATTAAATTGAAAAGCATATTTTTTAAGCTCCTGCTTACTAGAAAGATTTGCCAACGTACCCTCCTATCCCAGAGAATTATGGGAATGCTTATTTCTACCCATTTGTCCGTTTCGGATTTTATTTTTATCATGTACAGTCTGATCAATTTAACTTGACCTATTAATAAGGCAAGTATAACAATACTCCATAAAGCTTTAGAAATTTGTTCTAAAACTGCGTGTTATTTTTTATGAAAATGTAATTATTAAACTAAGAGAAAAATTGGGTTTCAAGATAAAGATAAAAAACTTTAGATCTGCCCTTAAATTGAAGATTTGAAATGCTTAGCCGTAGATCAGTATGTTTTTAAAAATGAAGTGCATGTTATTTAGAGATTCTTACCTCGGAGTGTCCAGGTCTTAATACTACAGAAAGCTACAAATTTATACCAGTAAAATTTTTTTCCTTGTATGATGTAGTATAACTGTTAGCAGCATAAACTTTCTAAAATTAGAAATGTTGAAGTCTCTTCTGCTACCTCGTATGTAATATAGTCAAATTCCTGGCTCTGCTGCTGCAAACTGTGTTTTCAAATAACTTTTTTTCTTTTACTTCCTGTTTTCCATTTCCTATCCTCTTCCTTATTGAACACTCCTTGTTACTAGGCAGAACCAAGGGCTTCTGTCTCGGAGAATGGTTGTGTCTCCAGAAATGAGATCAGTTTTCAATTCTCTTTTAAGTGTAGCCAGCTGTAGTAAGTACAGTCCCTCGGATCGGTGTGTTGCTTCTTGCCTAGCAGCAGCTTTGCTTGTTCTGACTGATGTGTGAAGTTACAGAAATCTGCTTTTGTTTTTATATTAGAAAAAAACACTAAATATCTGGTTTTGCATAGTGTTTACTTCCGAAGCTCTTTTCCGGAGGACTTTTTATTCACCTGTACTAAAAGACATTGGAGTTTAAAATAAAAAGAAAGCTACTAACTATCTAACCTATTCTAACCTACTATTACAGGAATGAGGTTTTGCTTATTGGAGTGGTCTGTATAACACGATGCCTTCTTTTGGATGTACTTTCCAAATGGGCCTGTGATTGTTTTATGTGATGCTGTTTCCAATTTACACTTGACCCATACACCCTAAGGATGTAAAATATGTCCCAAGGTACCCTCGCCTCCCTTTAAGTATATTCCTTTGTTTCAAAGAAAAACATCTAGTATATTTCCCTTAAGTTGAAGACTGCTTAACGTCTAGCTGTCAAAAACACTTCAAAAGTCAAAAATACAACTCTCACACAAACCTAAAATGAGCATATGTCGAAGATTTAGTTAACTCATTCATGAGAGAACTAACAGAATGCTAAAGCTGGTTCCCAGATGATTCAAGAGACTGAATCCCACACACTGAAAGGGAGAGTACTGAGATGAGACTACTCAATTCAATACAAAACCAGTTAATATCCTACAGGGCAATAAAACTATGACCGTAATCTTTCTACTAGACAGAAGTTGTTTGTATTTCTTCCAAACAAAAACCCCCAAGTTAACATGTAACTTAACACAGTCTGGGTCCTCATCCATGGTAAATGTAACTTAGACAAAAGTCTATCTCTCAGGAGAAGTAAATACTCCTTGCATGGGCCTGTTAGACCATGTTCCAGTATGACCTTGAAAAAACACACAGCCATCCCTTGCCTTTATTTCCAAGTTTTGGATACTTTTCTTAACGGTGTTTTCTACTAACTTCTTTGAGTGTAGTAATCTTTGTACCCTGGGAACAAAAATGACAACAAGTTGTAACTTTTCTGGTTTCCTTTCATAGACCATACACAGAGACTGGTCAACTGGACAATACAGAGGGAAACCTGCTGGAAGACAGCCTGGAGAATAGTGAGCAGAGGCTCTTTTGGCACGAAGACTCAAAGCCTGGAACATTAGTCTGAACTGCAGTTGAGCCTCTTGACCGAGCACTGCATTCTCACACTAGTGTGCCTTGCAAAATGTGTTCGTCTTCCCAGAAGGCTGTTGGCTATAGAAACCTAAAGGCATCCAAGGTGGAAGAGAGGACTCCCGTGACCCCGGAAGTGAATCACACACTAAGCCACACAAAACCCCTGAACAACAACCCACCTTTCCAAGTCTAGGTGCTAACCTAACAGCAAGGTCAAGACCACATGTGAACCATTGCCAAGGAGGACTCAGCCTTTACCAAGAGCAAGCACTTTTTAAGAGAACAAAAGTTGTTGAAGGCAGACCTCAAAACTGTGAAAAGTGCGTTCAGGGTCTCCAACAGGAAAGAAGGACAGGGGAGATTTCAGAGCACAATTCAGAATGACGAGAGAAGGGAAGCCAGAAGCTCGTCACTGCTCACCATCGGAAAGTTTGAATTCGTGAGCTGGTGAAGAATTACATACTATGTCTACCCGGACATGAACAATTTAGACAGTATTAGAAAATTACTTGAAGAGAAGCTGGATTTTTCATGAATTCCTGAATGAGTGTAAATGTTTTTAGGCTATTATCAAGAGTGATGGTTTTCATAAGCACCATAAAATGGGTTCTGGAAAGACTTATGGCTGTAGCATCCTGTAATATAACTTCATGGTAGCAGATTGGGGAAAAATGAAGCAGCCCACCACGTAACTGACAAACTCTGCTTGGAGAATTTTCTAAGGTACACTATCATTGAGTTCCTTTTTGCTTTCTACTCCAATGGCATGATGAGCTATTGTTCAGGCTGGTAACTCTCCAACGCAGCTGTCATTGCAATGGCAGACTTGATATGGAAAGTTTTTATAACCAAGAGTTTGAAAAAGTATTTTAAGGTGATACAGCAAGAACCCAACACAATATAAAGAAAAAAACCACGAACACCACATCATTTTAGATGAATTGCGTGCCTTAAAATTGTGAACATTTGAAGAGTAAGCATATTGTCTGGATTCCCCAGGTAGTTCTAAGTCACCAAGTGACAAAAGCAAAATTAGTCATTAAAAACAAAAACGAAAACCTTCCAAGCTGCCGTAAATTTAATTATGAGGCTAAAACTACCTCATACTTTCCTTGGAAGAAATAATTCGCTATGGTATATCATTGGATGTTTTGGGTTGGTTTGTTGTTTTTTTTTTAACAAATATTTCCATATTCTAAATGGATCTTCTTTTTTCATCTTTACTCTGCTTCAGAATTCCATAAAAGGTGCTCCTTCCCCCTCTTTTATACAGTTTTCTTGTTCATATTGTGAATAGAGAAGTTTCTGAACAACTTTTGGGGAACATTTTCTATCTATATTCCAAAGCATGTAATATATACATAAAGTTGATTTGTTAAACTGGTCCTTAGTCATTTGTATCATTGAAAATGAAGTTTGGGGGAAAATAATTTGGAAAACAAAAAGACATGCAAAAAAATAACTTATTCCTTTTTGCATATTTGTATAGCCTTCTAGAAACAGATATATCCTTTTGCATATTCTTTTACTGTTCTGACTTTTTTAGACCTATTATTTTTTTTACATAGGTCAATAAATGAAAGGTGTGCTACTGAAAATGTTTATGTATCCTTCCTTCCATTTATGTCCAGGGTTCATACAAACCAGCTGAAGGTACTCTACTTCAAGTAATCAGGTTGGACAAGATTGTAGATTTTTAGTTAGGTATTGCCATATTTTATGGATTCCAAGATGCCCACTTTTTCATACTTACATCCCTGAAATCGGGATGCATCTTTTGATTGCTGACGTGTTATAGTTGAATTGGCAGTGTTTTCGGGTTTGTTTTCTTAGTGAGACCTAACGTAACGCTGTGTCTTAGAATAAAATTGTCTTAGAATTGGTGAAATACGGTAGTTTATTACCTCATGGAGGATAACCAATGTAGGCTTCCTAATCTTACTAATGTTGTTTATTTGTAACAAGTCATTCGTTCTAGTTTTTCAGACTGGCAAACAGGTCTTTTAAATTCAAGGATATATTTCATCTGACATCTTTTCATCCCAGACAGCGGGGAGAGGTGAGTGGGAATTGAAATATAGGGAGATTAGTATTTCTGTGCAAGTACCTTACGTGGAAATAACCTTTTCCTGTTCAAGAAATGGTATGCTCAGAATTGCAGGTGTACCTTGAAAAAACAGACAAAACTTGGCTCCCAAATGGAAAAAGAAGGTATAGAAATGGAAGCACAGTGGGGCTGCTAAATGATTTTCCCCTCACCTTTTTTGGAAAACATTTCTCAACCACATTATTGATATGCTTATTAATGACTATAAAGTGACAGAGATAAATTTTTTAACATGTCAAATTGATGTTTTTATTACAAAATATCATATACTCATTTTAATTTTGTATTACAAAATATCATATACTCATTTTAATTTCAAACATGAAGAAAATATACAACATAAAAACATAGTTGTGCCCTATAAGCCTAACATTACCAGATAAATTGTTAATTTATTGTATAACAGTTCAGATTTTTTCCTATGCCTATAGTAATTTTTTAAAAAACAGCATCATATTACAAGTACAGTTTTACAACTTATTTTCTCACCAAAACCTCTTGGGCCTCACCCTTTGTCAGTGTATATTGATCTACCTCATAAAGATGTATGTTTTACAAGGTGGATTGAAAAAATTGCCTCACCTTCCTGGATGTTTAATTTTTTTTCTATATTTGAGAAAATTATTCAGGATTCTTCCTTGTATTCATAAAAGCTTAATGTTAAGCACTAAAGATTCCAGAATTGTTTTGAACTATTAAAGACTGTTCTTAGGAACAAAGCTTCAAACACCAGTCTTTAAGAGCTTTCAGAATTAGAATAACGACCTTCTTTGGTAGTGTAGAAAAGTTTTGATGTTTTTTCTAAACTGTCAGTGGAGAAAATCCTGTTTTTAAAAATTTCAGTCATTGTGGGCCTATATTCTGTAAAGTGAAATAAAGTGAATTACTAAGGGAAAAAAATTTAGAGAATATCTATTACTAGAGAGATGAAATAAGAGATACAAAAGTATACATTTGTATTTATTATTAGATTCATCAGACATAAAACTACTCTGTCACGTTTCAATCCAAGTTTTTAAACACTGACTTAAAATTTCTGTTCTTAGCTTGTCCCAAGTTCTAGTAACAGAGTTTCTAGATTACCCCTTGAGTAACACTGATCTGGAGTTCTATCAAAGGAAGTCCTACCTCCACACTTACTAATAAGGCAAGTCAGGCTTCCCTGGTGGTGCAGTGGTTAAGAATCCGCCTACCAATGTGGGGGACACCGGTTCGAGCCCTGGTCCGGGAAGATCCTACATGCTGAGGAGCAACTAAGCCCATGTGCCACAACTGCTGAGCCTGTGCTCTAGAACCCACGAGCCACAACTACTGAGCCCGCGCGCCACAACTACGGAAGCCCGCGCACCTAGAGCCCGCTCTCCACAACAAGAGAAGCCACCGCAATGAGGAGCCCGCACACCGCAACAAAGGGTAGCCTCTGCTCCACGCGGGTGGAGAAAGCCGGCACGCAGCAATGAAGACCCAATGCAGCCAAGAATAAATAAAATAAAATTAATTAATTTTAAAAAATAAGGCAAGTCATCATAGTGCTCTATGATCTCACAAAATGCAGTCCATTTCCAGAGAGAAAAGTCTTTTAACACATATATGGAGTCCGGAAGATGATGCAAAACTTAACTCACCTTTCGGCACAAAGTTTATTGGGCCCTTCATCCCCCATGTTTCTAACTCCATTCCTATGCCCTCCTCTGGATTTCCATAGGTCTTTTCTACTCCTCTGCCTCCTCTTCCTTGTGCCACATGGAGCAGGAAAAAGAAAGGTATGTCCCTCTGCAAAAGTATGTTTGCTCATGTCATCCTCACAACAGCCCAGTGAGGTACATAGTGCTATTATATCTCCATTTTACAGAATCTGAGAATTAGAAAACTCAAGTAATTTGCCAAGTCCTATAGCTATTGAGAGAAAAGCAGGAAATAGATCCTGACTTGTCACACTGCAACTCATAAACTGCTACCACCTTGTTCCATGAACAGTGTCTCCACAGTAAGGGGAGCAAACAGGATTTTTAAAAAATACGTTAATGAAAATTGAGTGGATATATGCTAAGCTCAGATTCCCTTGTTCATAACTTATTAAAGATAATAGGCCCGGTTTTCTTTCATTTACCTGTGGCAGAAAGGCAGAGAAGCAGGCTTCAGTCCAAACACAGGTCAAGATAACCCTTATTTAGGGTACCACGTAGTCTTACATGGTTGCGCACGAGGTTCCATTATTTATTGCTCTATGAGCTCATCAGTAGACCAAGTACATTTCTTAAATTGTTTTCTAGTCAATGAAATGTCCCATGCCAGCGAACAGACCTGTTACCATCACAGATAATGATAATGAACTAAATATTGATCAGGAGTACTGAAAATATCTATTGACCCTTCCCCATTTCTGATTGCTCGGGGCAATATGATGACATGAAGTTTATATGCTATTCCACCCATGCCCTGAGGACTCCTGTCAGGATTCAGCTCTATGAGATGTCTGTGCTTGTGGCCTAAGCTCTTTGATTCTCTTTGGAAAGAGTAAATCTGAGATTACTCTTTAGAGTAATCTCTAAAGAGTATTTCTCTTTAGAGTAATCTCTAAAGAGTAATACTCTTTAGAGATTACTCTAAAGAGTAATACTCTTTAGAGTAATACTCTGTTAGAACCTGAGCCCGCTTCCAGAATGTCATTAGTACACTTCCATCCTCTTCTACCTTGTGTGATTCATTGAGCGAGTCTATCTTCCCTGCAAAAGAAAATAGGAAATATGCATGAGCTCTGTGATGGTGATACTTACCTGAGTGCTGTTCTTAACTAACACACGTACAAACACATTCTCGCCATTTCCTTTTGCTTTCGGATAGCAGCAGCCTTGACAAGGACCGTATCCTGGGACCTGGGAGGGGATGGGAGTCGACCTAACTTACGAGTTTCCGATAATGATCTTTTCTTGAATACTTATGATATTCATGAAGTGCCCAAGGCTTAGAAGTTTTGTGATTTCCAACTGAGGCATTTGGAAATGTGTTGCTGTGTTTTGGAATCTCCTAATGATTTGGAAGTACTGCTGGCATCTAGAAACCAGGGACATTAAACATACTGCAAAGGCATGGGATGATCCAACACCACAAACAGTTGTTTTATCCAACCTGCCCAAAATACCCCACTGAGAAGCCCCGGGTGACGTATCTAGGAAAAGGTGTTACGACAATCCCTATGGGCTTGATGCTTGTGTGGGCTGCTTTCCGGTATTTAAAGCAGAGATTTCTTAATTTTGGAGGGAGGAAGGGGGAAGTGAAGGAGATAATTGTTTTCTGAGGGTGGGGGAGAGATTTATGTAACTTGAAAAACCACATATCCAACAACTATTAAGACACCAACTATGTGTCAGTCGCTGCTCTAGGCAGTGAAAATACAATGTCTTCCTGAAGCTTACAGTGCAATGAGGGAGAAACAGAAGTGAGCAATTGGAGTAACTTAAAATGATCACTAGTCCTATGGGGGCCAAGAATGGTGAGAAGAAAGGGGACGTGGATAATACCTTAGGTTTGTGGGACACAATGGGACCTTTCTGGCAGTGATGCTGAAGGCTGACTCAGGGATTGGTAAGAAAAGATCCAGTTAAGCAAGAAGGAAAAGCAGCTCTCCTAGGGCTTAGAGAATGGCATTGTGGCATTTGCCATGGCCCTAAAAGCCAGGAGAAGCTTAGCCAGTTTTAGAAACTGAAACAATAGGAGGACAGATTATTCCAGAATTAAGGAAATATAAGTAATAAAGAAAGCTGTCATTTTTGAGCTCTCGTTATAGTTGCAACGATGGGCTAAGTGCTAAACATACATTACTTCATTTAATCCTTCAACTGTACGACAGAGGTGGTCTTATCCCAGAAAAGGATATAAAGGAGTTCCCTGGTAGTCCAGTGGTTAGGACTCTGCACTTTCACTGCCAAGGGCGTGGGTTCAATCCCTGGTCAGGGAACTAAGAATCCCGCAAGCTGCGCGGCATGGCCCCCTCCCCCACAAAAAAAAGAAAAAAAGGATATAAAGAGGCTCAGGACGGTTACTGTGGCCTTGGTGGCATGACCATGCAGCAAGTAAGTTGTAAAGCTAAAATTCAAACCTACGTCTGTCTGACTCCAAATCTCATGCTATCCATTACCATGATATTATAAACAGCAATAGCTCACCAAGCACCTCCCTTCAGTGGAAACCAAAGGAAATGAAAAGGTAAGAGAAGGAGCAAACAGGAGTCAGCCTGGGGAGGAGAAAGAGGAAAGGCCAATGGGAGGGATGGAAATCAAATTGGCATGGTTAAAATAAACAGGGCAAAGAACAGTCCAGGACAGTCTGCAGTTCATGAGTTTTCAAGATGTGCAATTCAGAGACTTCTGATCAGGGTGTGGCGTGAAGATATTCCTAATGAAGGTCTAGTTAATAGCAAACTGGGCAGGAATTACCTTTGCAAAAAGGGTGGCAGAAAAGAGCAAAAGCATTTGAGGGATGCCCTGGAAAGTCCTATGAATTAGACTAGCTTTGTAGCCTCCCAACCGTTGTTCTCTCCCAACACAAACACAGAACTTTTCCTGGAAAACCATTCTTTATGCTGTCCTCTCCTCAATTTCAGGAGAAAATGGTTGCATAAGGAGATCAAAGATTGGGAAGCCAGAGTGAGAAAGATCTCATAAGGAAGACTGGCAGCCCCAAACTGAGAAGGACATTCCCAGCAGCCCTTCAATTACCACGGAAGGAGCCTTTCTGGGAGTTGCTAGTGTGTGTCTGGGCAGACATCACCATCTTCATAAAGCAGTGGTTAAATGTGTGGGCTTTAAAATCAGGCAGATCTGGAGACAGGCCGCCAGGCTTGGAGTCAATCCCAGCCCCACGGCTCTCTCGTTGTATGAACTAGGGTAAGTTTCCTAACCTCCCTGGGCCTCAGTTTCCTCTTTAGGACACATCACACCAGGGTATTTTGTATGCTGAACAAAATAATGCACTTAAACAGCTGGGCACAGCATGTGATCCCCAGCAGATCCTTCACAATATAAATTATTCCCTAAGAAGGTGGTAAGTGACGTTGAGCGTTAAAGGAGATCTAGAAAGTTGGGGTTCTGAGGATTTGCACTGCTTTAGTTTAGCCCCTGCAATGACAACATTATTGAAACAACTCATCATATGTCTCAGGTACTGTCGTGGGCTTTTGGAATGTTTCTTTTTCTTATTTAATCCTCACAGCAAGTTTGCAATTATTAATCCCAAACAAAAGCTCGAGGAAGTTGAGTAGTTTGACCAAGTCACATACCAAGAAAGTACCCAGACCTGGATAGCAATTAACAAATGCATTCAAGAGAAGTTTTGTAAGTGATCGATTCGTGCCCCTCTGGAGTCCACCATGAAGGGAGGCTGCACCAATATTAACCCGAGAAATCAAACGGATTAAGGTGTTTTCCTGACCTTTCAACCAGAGCTCTCCTGCAAGGCCAGGACTCGGGCAGCGTGCGCTCACAAGAGACTGAGTGCCTTCTGAAATTGGGTGCCCTGGCTGCTTCACCTGGGCTTGGCCCTGGGCTTGGCCCTTTTCATATGCATGAGAATGCAAACAAGCCAGACAGTAGGGTGGCCAGATTTAGCAAATGAAAGTGCAGGATGCCCAGTTCAATTTGTAAAATAGCTCTAATGTTAAATTTTTGTAATTTATTGGAAAAAAACAACAAAAAAAAGCTGGATACAGGACATTCGGGGCATCCTGGAAAAAAATCAGTGAGAGACACCAAACAAAACCATTGTCCCATAGATACAGGACACCTGCACCTGGCAACCTTACTTGCCAGACCTCTGTCCAAGGGCAGGTGGGACTATAAGAGACGCTTAGGAAGCTTTTGGAGATGGTGTGCCAGGGAGATAGGTCTTACACCCTTCCCGGGCTGGCAGAGGTTGGCCCTGCTCAATCCAGAGCCTTTCTTCAGATCAGAAACCTTCCAGGTTAGCCCAGTTCGGTCTGTAAACATGCACAGGATGTGTTGAAGCTCTTCTGGAAGGGCACCCCTGAGAAAACCTTTCCTCAGTTTTCTCTGGCCTAGAAAACAAGTGCTTACAAAATGGGTCAATGAGGACACCTAAAGCTCTGCTTAGGTTATTGCAGGCAGGAGGTTTCTGATCCGCCACCTAGGGATACTGAATTCAAACATGGAAGTACAAACAAGTTTCAGAGGCTCTTCAAAAAAAAAACACTCAATTTCAAATGCCCAACAATTTGATTTATTAGCTATGTCTTCTTGGGGAAGCTGTGTACGTTTTTTAAAATATCATTTTTCTATAAAATAGAAATAATAATTGCACCAATCTCACAGAATTTTAAGGATTCAGTAAAACCATGAACATAAGGAGGCTAGCACGGTGCCTGGGCACAGTTAGCCCTTATCAACGTTTGTTGTCATTATTGTTTCTAATGCGACACTGCAAAGAAGTGGAATACAAGAGAGTTGTTAATAATATTTAATATTACTATAAACTTTATTAATAAAATTAAAATAGTAAATATCAATAATACTTAACATTCAGTGAGTGCCATGGGATTAGAGTGAAGTGAGTGGGGTACTTGCTCAGGTGCAAAATGTAAGGGGGCACCAGAAAACCCAGTTGACAAGATAAATAACATTTTAATGAAGTCTTTTAAAAATAATCAAAACGTAGGCAAAAAAAAAAAATCCATGATGAACAAAATATCGAAATTTTAAATAAGTATAATAATCAGTATTACTGATTATTCCTTTTGCCTCAGGCTCTAACATAGCTTAGCTATGTGCTCATACGTCATCCTAAAAACCAGAGAAGGCAAGGGTTAAATATATCCATTTTACAGAAGAGAGAAAGGAAACCCAGAGGAACTGCTCAGATACACTGCCCAGGGCCACATAACCAAGTATTGATATAAGGCCAGAAATCTACCCCAGGTTGGAACGATTGTAAAGCTCACGTCTTGCTCTTTCTCTGTTCCCTTTCACAAAGGGATGCAGGCTAACATTTTTCTACCCCAGGGTACTGTGTGTAGAATTGCCAGATTTACCGAATAAAAGTAAAATTAGAAGTGAAATTAGAAGTTGAGAAAAACAAATTTTAGTATGTGTATGTCTCATACATGTCCTTTATTTTATCTGACAACCCTCCTCCCTGCCCCATCACCAAGGCAACCAGACATTTTAATACAGAATTTCAAAATGGAATAGAGCTGCTGGATTAAGCCTGCCATGTCTGTACCTGAGCACAGACCAGGAAGAGTAAATGTCTGTAATAGAGTAATGAGGGCCAAAAACAAAATAAGAAATAGAGGAAATTGACTAAAACTCTTAGGCTTAAAGGCAAAGGGACGGTTTGAGCTTCATCTGGCTCTACCAAAGCCCTTTTTTAGCCTTTAATGAGATGCTCTGGGATAAGAAATTACAAGCCTGAGTTGAAATAAAATAAAGAAAACGCTTTAGATGTTCTGTGTTGCGTGTCGTACAAATGTTATTTGTTATTTTGAGATCTCCAGTTCCGGGCGACATAAATTATTCCTTTGGCAGGACAATAGTCTGAACCCCAGTGATTTGCTTCCATTCACAGTGCAATGAAAATGATGGAGAATGTAAGAAATTTGTTCTTTAAAACCAGTGGTAATCATGCCCACCTGGAGCCAAAACGTTAGCAAATTTCAGCTCCTTGGAGCTCAGTAAACTGAATATATTGTCAGAAATTATTTCTTCTTATAATATTGCCGCATGCAGAAGGAGAAGGGGAAAATATTTTAAGGCCAACCTGAACTTTAAGTAGTGTTTGAGGAATTAGGTTTTTAATTATGTAAGAGTGAATTGTTAAAATATGCCAATGGATTTTTAGGAAATTGCGTGACTTGAACAACCATTTCAATCTCTAATTCACACCCTACATACCCAGTGAAAATTTTCTAGATCTCTCCCAGGTAAATGGATCCTTCCCAGAGCAATACCTAACACTTCACACAACCCACCAATTTCCAGGTTACTGGTTTGTACGTGCATGTACGCTCCCAGGGATACTTATGCTTACCCCCCTCCCCTACTAGTCTATGAGCTCTTAGAAATCGAGGGGCATATTTTATTTAAATATGTGTTCCATTTAGACTGTAAAACCAATTCCTTGTCCAGCAAGTAGTTGTGGAATTGCGTAGTATTTACATACTATATTAGTTTGCCAGGGCTGCCATAAACGAAGAACCGCAAACTATGGAACTTACCAGAAATATATTGGCTCCCAATTCTGGAGTCTGAGATCATGTGTGGGCAGGACTGCTTTCCTCTGAGGTACGTGAGGGACAGTCTCTTTCATGTATCTCAACTGGCTTCTGGAGGTTTGCTGGCAATCTTGGGCATACCTTAGCTTGTACCAATAGAAGCGTCACCCTGATCTTGCCTCCATCTTCACGTGACGTTCTCCCTGTGTGCATGTCCCAGCGTCCAAATTTCCCTTTTTTAGGTCCCACCTCACCTTGACTACATCTGTAAAGACCCGATTTCCAAGGAAGGTTGCATTCTGAGGTACTTATTGGGGGTTTGGACTCCAACATATGTTTTTTTAGGAGGCTCAATTCAATGCAAAACGCATACCAAATGAAGAAGAAAAATCACCCGAATCCGAAAGATGTATTTTTGAGGTTCAAATAACATAAAATTGTAGGTTAACAGGTTCTACCTGATTAATAACTCTCTACTCAGCAGAGATGCTCGAGGGAAGGATTGGGGGCGTGGTTAATTCTGATTCAAAGTTACTCTGAATCATGACATCGAAGATACCTTAATCAGATCAGGATATTGACATGTGAGAAAACAGAACATTGTTCAGCCTGGATCTACTGAGTCAGAATCTGCATCTGTACCAGCTCCTCAGCTTAAGCACATTCAAGGGCTATGCTGTTCTGCTAATGTCTCCTCATTTCACAGCTGAAAGTAAAGTGATTGTTGAGAAGGTACACTCACTCCTTGGGTTTCTGTACAGCGACTTCAGCTAGACCCCTGTATGGTACATCCACCCAGGAAACTTTAAACAAAGATGTAGTGATGCTCCAGTCCTACAATGGACCAACTAAATCACTATATCTGAGCGTGAACCCAATCACTGATTTTTAAAGGGTCCTCAGGTGATACTAACAAGCAGCGTGGGGCGTGAGGACCAATGAGCTGCACCTGGCCTCTCCACCGCTCCTTCCGCTTCACGCAATCCTCTTCCCCCTTTCTCAGTCTGCCTGCCTGCCTGCAGAGAGGGAGCCCTTTTGTCAGCTCCCTGGTCCTGGGATAGACTTGTCACGGTAGTTTCTGCAAGCAAGTGTGCCGAGAGAGAGTCCTACGATGGTCCCGAGCTGCTTGTGGAATTCCAGGTAGTACTGACGAACCCAAACCCTACGCATCACTGGGAACCTTGCTAACATGCAGGCTCTGATTCAGGAGGTCGGGCTTGAGATTTGGGAACCTGCATTTCTAACGTTTTTCCAGGGCATGCCTGTGTTTCTTGTCCATGGCTCACACTAAGTAACAGAGCCGGCAACTAAACCATCCCTTTTTTTTTTTAACATCTTTATTAGAGTATAATTGCTTTCAATGGTGTGTTAGTTTCTGCTGTATAACAAAGTCAATCAGCTATATGTATACATATATCCCCATGTCCCCTCCCTCTTGTGTCCCACCCTCCCTATCCCACCCCTCTAGGTGGTCACAAAGCACCGAGCTGATCTCCCTGTGCTATGCGGCTGCTTCCCACTAGCTATCTATTTTACGTTTGGTAGTGTATATATGTCAATGCCACTTTCTCACTTTGTCCCAGCTTACCTCCCCCTCCCCGTGTCCTCAAGTCCATTCTCTGCTCTGCGTCTTTATTCCTCTCCTGCGCCTAGGTTCTTCAGAACCATTTTTTGGGGGTGGCGGGGTCGGTACGCGGGCCTCTCACTGTTGTGGCCTCTCCCGTTGCGGAGCACAGGCTCCGGACGCGCAGGCTCAGCGGCCATGGCTCACGGGCCCAGCCGCGCCGCGGCATGTGGGATCTTCCCAGACCGGGGCACGAACTCGTGTCCCCCGCATCGGCAGGCGGACTCTGAACCACTGCACCACCAGGGAAGCCCAGAACCATTTTTTTTTAGATTCCATATATATGTGTTAGCATACGGTATTTGTTTTTCTTTTTCTGACTTCACTGTATGACAGACTCTAGGTCCGTTCACCTCGCTACAAATAACTCAATTTCATTCCTTTTTAGGGCTAATAGTCCATTGTATATGTGTGCCACATCTTCTTTATCCATTCATCTGTCCATGGACACTTAGTAAACCATTCCTTCTGACGGCTTTTATCTGCTATTCGTTCTACATTTGACCCTTGAACAACGTGGCGGGGAGGGGCGCCAAGCTTCGCACAGCTGAAAATCTTCATGTAACTTATAGTCGGTCTTCCTTTATATATGTGGTTCCTCCATTTCTGCAGTTCCTCTGTATCTATGGTTTTGCATCCAAAAATTCAACTAACCATGGATCATGTAGTATTGTAGTATTTACTATTGAAAAAAAATCCACACGTAAGTGGATGCATGCAGTTCAAACCCATGTTTGTTCGAGGGTCAGCTGTATATGTACTTTGGTCTCTGATATAACACCTCTGTTCTTTTTCTGAACTTGGGTTTATCATTTATTGAAGAAACTGTAGGACTCCGGTAACCTAACTGGTCTCTTTATAGTGATTCACAAACACTAATGTAGTGCCTATGTAGTGAATCTTATTATTTTTTTTAATATATATTTATTTGGCAACGCCAGGTCTTAGTAGCGGCATGCGGGATCTAGTTCCCTGACTGGGATCAAACCCGGGCCGCCTGCATTGGGAGCGCGGAGTCTTAACCACTGGACTACCAGGGAAGTCCCTCTAGTGAATCTTCTGAGCGTTAACTGCCCAGGTGACAGTGATTCTTCTTTCTCTTGGAACTACTCCCCACATTCACAAGGCACTCCAGCCCCCATGGCCAAATCTTAAAGTCGATAGAACACAGGCGCTCTAGAGCCAGGCAGTGTGGGTTCAAAGCCTGGCTCTGATGCCTACTAGCCGTGTGACCTTGAGAAAGGCACTTGGTTTCTCTAAGCCTTCATTTTTTCCCCTCACTTCAAAGGGCTGACCTCTCGATTAAAGGAGATAAAATTTATAAAATGCATAGACAGCGACAGGCCTAGAGCAAGCACTCATTGCATGCTAGTGGTGGGGGTGACTTTGCCATTTCCTGACCTGACCCCTTAGGTATAGTTGATGGATGCAGCGGGCGGTGGAGGGTGCCTGACCCAGGCTAGAGCAATCACATCCCCTCTGAGGAATTTGGAATTGGAAGGTGAAAGCCTCAGAGAATGAATGCTGTCAAAATTGCAGCATTTGAACTTTTCCGCTCACATGTTTGTCAGAGGAGCTGCAGCATCAATAACGCCTGGGAGCTTGTTACATGATACGTACTCTCAGGCTCCCTCCCAGACCTCCTGAATACAGCTGCATTTTTAATAAGATGAACATCACTGCGTGAGACACATTAAGAGCAAAGTCTACTATCTTCTTGAAAGTCATCCATTGTGATCTTTGTTTCTTCAAACCTACAGATACAAATGCAGATTTTTATCAAATACTCTCAGCTAATGCCTTATCTTTTTGCAAGCTTGAGTTAGCTCTAGGTACTTTCTGCTACTTGCAACCCCAGAATCTCAATAGCACTGCCGACTGTATTTAAGAAAGCTTGCAGGATGCTATAGGTTTTCCACCGTATCCTATCCCGAAGATGATTGTAGAATCAGAGGAGGGATTTAGCTTCTAAATAAAGTCAGCCCATAAGGTGAGAATTGGGATAAAGTCAGCCCATAAGGTGAGAATTATGTCTGGTCAAAATGATGCCAGAAGATGTGTTAGAGATGTACATCATCTTTCAGCCAATGCAACCTGGCTGATTTTGGAATACATTAATACGTCTTCTTCACTTGAGCCCCAGCTGAAGTAGCTTCTCTTTCACGACCACATGGTACTTATTTTTAAACCCTAGATGCACATTTCTGCTCAAAAAGATCACACTTTGGAAGCTGAGAAAACAGATGCATATTTCCCAGCTTATATCCACTCTGGGGCATAAGCTCATTGAATGAAATGGCAGTCAGAATCACCTGCACAACTTATTTTTTCCTTTCTTTTTCTGTCTCTTCCATTCTCCTATCTCTGTCTCTCTCTGGCACGTAGAGTTGACTGTTCACAAATTAAATGTGAGCGTGTTAGGACCCTAAGTGTGTTGGTTCTCAAATCTTTTGCATACATCGCACACTCTCCAGTTCGAGTGTTTCTGACAGCCACTAGAAGGCATTAAAGGCTCTACGAGATAGTGAACAAGCCGGCAATCATTGCCACATGAGCAGTACTGCCGCAAAAGGATGCTCGTCTTTAAAAACATTCACAGTCACCACACACTTCACCTGCCTTCCAACTTGACCTTCACTTCTCCTCCACTTTCTCCCGGCAGTTTTATCCCACATTTGGCCGTGTCACTGTAACAGGTGCCACTGTCTGACAAGTTTCATCAACCGTGTGTGCCCTCAGTCCTAACAGATATAAGTTTTATATATTGATCAAAATTTGGTTGGAACACTGTGAATGTTTAGGTTTCCAGCTGCTAGAAAATATTAAATTCTCTCCACAATAACAGACAAGTCCACACCTCACTAATACGCACCTCCAAACACCATCTTTACAAGATACTGCTGTCTCTAGTCCACTGCTCCACATAACAGTCCTCCTGCTGCCACGTGGATGGACCTTGAAAACATTATGCTAAATGAAATAAGCCAGGCAAAAAACGACAGATACTATATGATTCCACTTATATGAGATGTCCAGAATAGGCATAGAAGCAGAACATAAATTCCAGGTTTCCAGGGGCTGGGTGAAGAGAAGAAGGAGAGTTTCTGCTCAATGGTTGCAGAGTTTCTATGATGAAAAGTTTTGGAAATAGTGGTGATGGTTGCACTGCATTGTAAATGTAATTACTGCCACTGAACTGTATACTTAATGGCAAATTTTATGTAATACATTTTCCTACAATTTAAAAAAAAGTGGGGAAAATCATTCTCTACTGTCCAGATCACCAGGTCTGAACACTTAAGATCCCCATATTCTAGTTCACCTATTGCTTTAATTCATCTCCAGGGACCACCATCCACGCCATTCAAAACTTTCCCCATTCTCTCCTCATTCTCTGAAATGCCACCATGCAAGTGTGTGCAGACACACTCTGGATGTATTCATTTTATTTATTTATTTGTTTGTTTGTTTATTTATGGCTGCATTGGGTCTTCTTGCTGTGCATGGGTTTTCTCTAGTTGCAGTGAGCAGGGCTACTCTTTGTTGCAGTGTGCAGGCTTCTCATTGTCGTGGCTTCTCTTGTTGCAGAGCACAGGCTCTAGGCGCTCAGGCTCAGTAGTTGTGGTGCACAGGCTTAGTTGTTCTGCAACATGTGGGTTCTTCCCAGACCAGGACTCGAACCCATGTCCCGTGCATTGGCAGGCGGATTCTTAACACCAGGGAAGTCCCTGGATGTACTCTTATTTCCTTGGTTTTTCACATGCTCTAGAATTATTTATAAATAATAAATAATGATTTATACTGCAGTCTCCTACATGGGCTCCACCCCTTAGAAGTTTGCAGTCTAATCAGGGAGTCAGTCAAGTTAATAGGTCATTGGAATATATTGCAAAGTGATACGATCAGGGACACAGAGAATGGAGAGAGTAGGCAACCAACCCAGCTGGGGGCAGGGTGCAGTCAAGGAAGGCTTCTGATTCTGTGTGTGTATGTGTGTGCATTTATATACAAGATTGCTGTTATCTTGTTAAATAAAAAAAAACAGACTTTTTTTCATAATCATCAAGTATCGGGCAGTATTGGATAGTCGCCATCCAAGAGCAGAGGCAGCAGCAAGCAGTTTGTGGTATTAACATTGCCGGGTACCAGTCAATTAATGGGTTCCTGTCCAGGAACTATAGCTACAGAACCATCCTGACTCTAATGGATCCTTTATCTTGCTATAATCCAAACACACCAGACTAAAATAATCATGATTTTCTTCAAATCTGCAGGAAAGGATACCTTCAGACCAGGGAACAGCATATATAAAATGCTGGGTCTATAGATTTTTTTTCCCCCTCCTCCTTTTTTGGGGGTTAAGGGGATGGGTTCTGGAAATTAAATAACATGTTAAACTTGGGAGATCGAAAAAGGTCAATGTGGGGAATTTCCTGGCGGTCCAATGGTTAGGACACCGGGCTTCCACTGCAGGGATCGGGGATTCAATCCTGGTCGGGGAACTAAGATCCTGCAAGCAGGGTGGCGCGACCGAAAAAGAAAGAAAGAAAGAAAAAGGTCAATGTGTATGACGTGTCTGAGCCATCGCTGAGATCACGTGTAAATAACTGAAAAAATTGTGGCTCGTGTTATTTGGATGTCAGGTGGTATAGTGGGGTCACTTTCTCACATGGTTGTCTTCGTAGTAGAAATAATGAGAAGACCTAATCATCTCGTCATATAGTTAGGTTCTGCATGTGTTGTCCCACTTAATCCTCATAGTATACCCATGAAGCAAGTACTATCATTACTCCCATTTTATTTATTTTTATTATTATTTTTTAAAGTTCTCTGAAGAAGCTACAGTTTTGCTTGTTCTAATTTTGACTGCACTGCGTGGCTTATGGGAGCTCAGTTGCGGGATCTCAGTTCATCTCAGGGACTGAACCCAGGTCATGGCAGTGAAAGCGCCAAATCCTAACCACTAGGCCACCCGGGGACTCACTCCCATTCTATAGATAAACAACCTGATGCTTTATTAGGGCACATGCCCAAGGTCATTTTCCTCATCCCTCAGATGGGAATGAAGAGGCTGATTTGTTGTTATTAGAAGTGGATAGGAAATACCCACGTACAGTATCTAACACAGGAGAAGATCTATGCACTCTGGTTCCTCTACCTGGGATTAATGCCATTGGACCACTTTAGAAATGAGCCCTCACTGTAACTATCCCCTTTGGTTACTTAAGTAACCAATACCTTCTGGCTAGAGTTCCATTTGGAAAAGTCTCATGGAATTCATGTCTTTAATAAGTTTCAAATTCTGGTTCCAGTTAACACAAGCATCTTGATAATTAAATAGTGATGCATAGATTTGATGCATAAATAATACTAGACTAGCAATGCAGGTCCAATCTACCCTTCAGAAGCTGTTGGGTTGACGTACACTGTAGGTCTGGCACAGTCTCAACAGAGCAGAAGGTTTGGTCTGGAGATCTACCAAGGATCTCAAGGGATATAGACATCTTGAGCCCAGTGTCAATGTTGGGGCATTGTCAGAAGTTACCATGCCATAAGACTAGCAAGGTAATCAGATAAACCCTGCGGGAGAAAGAAAATAGTTCCAAACTCAAAGTCCCTAGATTCTGATCAACAATATATTTTTAACAAGTAGAACAGTGGCCCAAATCTAGGGTTCGCCTTTCAATCAATTAGTGACATTAATAAAGCAAGTGTTATCCCTTCTTTGAAGATAATATGTGAGAAGGGAGATTTATGTCAATTTAAAGTGACTGATTTATGAACCATCACATCAGTAACCATTCTTTGTCACAGACTGTCCTTAAATCAAAAACAGAGCCAATCTGGGAAGATCAAATTTGTGTCCACTCTTATCTTCTAAATTCCCTCCTGATATAGAGGACAGCTGATCCCAAATAACCTGAATAGAATCTCAATTTGGTTCTATAAATAGGATTTTAAATAGCGTATTTACTTCTACTTATGCTTGGCTTTACAAAGAATTAATTGATGCTAAGTTCCTTGTGTACATACTGCAATTTGCTTTAAACAAATAGTTTCATAATGGTGCTCATAACTGTTCTCAAACTGTAAATTCTAAAAATCTCGTGGTAGGGTTCCGGTCTCTCTGGCTATCGAACATTTCCTGGCATATTCACATTCACTCCTGTGTTGTAGGCAAAGTTAAATGTACAAATCTAAGAAGGAAAATGGCATGTGATCGGTTGTGCTCTAGGACATAGGTGCTAGGGGATATCTCACGCGTGGCTCTTGGTCCAAGCTCCCTCTTTGTATATGGCAGTTATGTACTGGGGGGGTTCATTCTATATTTCTCTACTTATTCTTTCCTCTAGGACAGGATTTCCCAACCTCTGCACTGTGGACCTTTTGGGCCAGATACTTCCCGTTGTAGAGCACTGTCTTGTGCAATGTAGGATGTTGGCAGCCTCCCTAGCCTCTACCCTCTAGATGCCAGGAGCACGCTCTCCCCAGCTGTGACAACTGAAAATGTCTCTAAACATTGCAGAATATCCCTCGAGGGGACAACCTCCCACCCCAAAAAAGAACCTCCGCTCTAAAAGGAGGAGTTACTAATCTGTTTGGTGACAATCTGACCTCCTTTGGGCCACAGTTCACTGGTGAGGTGGCTGTGTGTTAAAGAGCCCTTAACCTGACCTCTGTTTTGCTTTCTGAAGCTTCTTCAGTCATGAGGGCCCATAGCATAAGAGCTGAAAGACCCCGGGTTCAGCCTAAATGGAATTTAATGCAGATTTAGCACTTATTAGCTATTTAGCCTTATTTCCCCCTTTCTCTAAGGCTTAGCTTCAGAATCTGTAAAATAGGAACCATAGTAATGCTCATCTCTGGCAGCTGCAGCTCATCCTGTATGCAGTATTTATTTATACCACCTTTCTTTGATACGAAAATCCTCAATTTTGTTTGGGCAACATGGTGCCCAGGGTAGGATTGTCAGATTTAGCAAATAAAAATATAGGATGTTCAGTTGAATTTTAATTTTAGATAAAGGATGGATTTTTTTTTGTAAAAATGTGTCCCATTTACTAGAAATATATTTGTTAGACACATGCCTGGGCTGCATATTCTGTTTGCCTCTCCAGATCTAGCTCTACCCTGTGCTCTGTTCCCAGAGGAGGCTGACATTAATGGACTATCTCAAAGCACCAGTGACCTCCAGCTTCCAAAGGGGTTCAGTCAATGGGAGGCACTATCAGGAAATCGGAGAGAAAGAGGGAAAGAGAGAGGTTCGAGTATTTATTCCCCAAGCTCTTCCCCCACCCCTGCAGCTTTGGGGCAGTGACTGCATTCCTCCCTGAAAGGCCACACCTCCTGCCTGATGGCTACAGCTCCTTCTTGAGATCTCACTGACCTTGGTCTTCCCACCCTTCAGGTCTAGAGGTGGAAGAACATGTCCATGCCCGCCCACTGTATCTCCTGGCAGTTTCCCCTATTTCTGACCCCACCTCTGGCTTGAGGGTACCACCCATTTCCCAGGGGTACTCAGATGAGTACAGTGTCACCCACACAATTTCTAACAGATAAACTTCTGAGGGGTATTGGGATTATCAACTGAGGTGATGATGTCAAACTTAGCAGGTGCCTGTCATAGCAAGTGCTCAGGAAATGTACAGTTGACCTTTTTTTTAAAATAAATTTATTTATTTATTTTATTTATCTTTGGCTTCTTTGGATCTTCGTTGCTGAGCGCGGGCTTTCTCTCGTTGCGGCGAGCGGGGGCTACTCGTCGTTGTGATGCGCGGGCTTCTCATTGCGGTGACTTCTCTTGTTGCACAGCACGGGCTCTAAGCGAGCGGGCTTCGGTAGTTGTGCCACGCGGCTCAGTAGCTGTGGCTCGCGGGCTTAGTTGCTCTGCGGCATGTGGGATATTCCCGGACCAGGGCTTGAACCCATGTCCCCTGCACTGGCAGGCTGGTTCCTAACCACTGCGCTACCAGGGAAGCCCACAGTTGACCTTTGAGCAACAGGTGTTGGAAATGCAAGAGTCCACTTATACGCAGATCTTTTTCAACAAATACACAGTTGGTTCTCTGTTTTCACTGGTTTGGCAACCTGGATCCAATCAACTGTGGATCAGAATTTCCATGTGCAGTTAGTTAAATCTGTGGAAGGGAAACCTGCGGAATGGGAGGACCGACTACTATGCCATTTTATTTAAGGGACTTACTTGAGCATCTTCAGATGTTGATATATGCGGGGGCTCCTGGAAACAACTGCCTGTGGATACCGAGGGAGGACTGTAATATTGTTTGTAAGGAAACATGGTAAAGTCGGTAAGCCAAATCAGAAATCCTCTTAGAGCTTGACCTCCCTTATTCATTCTTTACTTCTTCTCTGACAGACCTTTACCCCTGCCCCTCCTTCTCTCTCTCCTCCCCCACCCCCAATCTAGACAGGTCCCAAGTGTGCAAGTCCCAAGATTGAGATACTGCAAAGAGAATAAGAGGGAGTCTCCCTTTGTCCTTGAACCTGAGCCAGGTCCAAAGCCTTGCCTTAGGATACAGTGCTCTTACCAAGCATCGAACAATTTTCTATTTTGCCTTTCTTTCTGCAGTTGATCCTTGTATATATATTCCATGGATCAGAGCCTTAAAAGGGAAAAGAACTGTATAGTACCCCCAATCCCTAACAAAAGTTGCAAGGAACAAAGCCTGACTACTTGTTAAATAGAATTTCTTCAGGTTTATTGAGTTATAGTTGACATATAACATTGCATAAGTTTAAGGTGTACAACATGTTGATTGATACACATACATATTGTGAAATGATTAGCACAATAAGCTTGATTAACACATCTGTCACCTCACATAATTTTTTTGTGAGAACACTTCAGAGCTCCTCTCTTACCAACTTTCAAGTATATAATACAGTATTGTTAGCTATAGTCATCATGCTGTACATTAAATCCCCAGAATTTATGCATCTTATCACTGGAAGTTGGTACCCTTTGACCAACACCCCCAAGTCCCTGGAACCACCATTCTATTTGTTTCTATGAGTTTGGCCTTAGATTCTAGATATAAGTGAGATCATATAGTATTTGTCTTTCACCATCTGACTTACTTCACTTAGCATAATGTCCTTAAGGTCCATTTATGTTGTCAAAAAAGGCAGGATTTCCTTCTTTTTTATGGCCAAATGATATTAATATTCCATTGTATTTGTGTATATAGATAGATAGATAGATCACATTTTCTTTATTCATTCATCTGTGAATGGTCACTTAGGTTGTTTCCATGTCTTGGCTATGGTGAATATGCTGAAATGAACGTGACCAATCTCTTTGAGATCTGATTTAAATTCTTTTGAATATATGCCCAGAAGTGAGATTGCTGGATCATACAGTAATTCTATTTTTAATTTTTTTGAGGAAACTCTGTACTGTTTTTCATCGTGGCTGTACCAATTTACATTCCCACCAACAGTGCACAAGTGTTCCCTTTTCTCCAAATCCTCACAAAGAGTTATTATTGTGTGTCCTTTTGATAATAGCTGTCCTAAGAGGTCTGAGGTGATATTTCACTGTGGTTTTAATTTGCATTTCTCTGATGATTAGTGATGCTGAGAATCTTTTAAAGTACGTGTTGGCCATTTATATGTCTTCTTTGGGAAGATGTGTATTCAGATTGCCTGCCAATTTTTTTATTGGATTATTTGGGGGATTTTTTTTGCTATTGAGTTGTGTGTGTTCAATATACATATACATATATATATAAATAATCTCCACTTTGCCGAGAGCTTTTATCGTGAAAGTGTGTTGAATTTTGTCAAATGCTTTTTCTGCATTGACTGAGAGGATCATATGATTTTAATCCTTCATTCTATTAATGTGGTGTATCACATTTATTGATTTGTGTATGCTGAACCGTCTTTGCATCCCAGGGGTAAACCCCACTTGATCATGGTGTATGATCCTTTTAATGTGCTGTTAAATTCAGTTTGCTAATATTTTGTTGAGAATTTTTCCATCTATATTCGTTAGGGATCCTTATCCTTATCTGCCTTCGGTAACAGGGTAATGCAAGCTTCATAAAATGAGTTGGGGAGGATTCCCTCCTCTTCAGTTTTTTGAAGAGTTTGAGAAGGATTGTTATTAGTTCTTTAAATGTTTCGTGGAATTCACCAGTGAAGTCGTGTGATCCTGGACTTTTCTTTGTTAGGAGGTTTTTGATTACTACTTCATACTTGTTAGTCATTATTGGTCTGTTCAGATTTTCTTACCTTTTTTTGAAATTTTATTTATTTACTTATTGACGTATCGTTGATTTACAATGTTGTGTTAGTTTCAGGTATACAGCAAAGTGATTCAGTTATACATGGTGTGTGTGTGTGTTTGTATATAAAGATATATGTATATATATATTCCTTTTCAGATTCTTTTCCATCATAGATTATTACAAGATACGGAGAATAGTTCTGTGTGCTATATAATATGTACTTGTTGGTTATCTATTTTATATATAATAGTGTGTGTATGTTAATCCCAAATTCCTAATTTATCTCTCCCCCCACCCCTCCTTCCCCTTTGGTAACTGTAAGTTTGTGTTCAGATTTTCTGTTTCTTCATGACTCATTCTTAGTAGGTTGTATGTTTCTAGGAATGTATCCATTTCTTCTAGGTTAGGCAGTTTTTTGGTATATAATTACTCATAGTAGTTTCTATGATTCCTTGTATTTCTGTGGTATCAGTTATAATGTCTCCTCTTTCGTTTATAATTTAGTGTGAGTCTTCTTTTTTCTTAGTGAGTCTAGCTAAAGGTTTGTCAATTTTTTACTTTCTCAAAACACCAACCTTTAGTTTCATTGATTTTTTTATATTGTCTTTCTAGTCTTTATTTCATTGATTTCTGCTCTAATCTTTATTATTTCCTTCCCTCTGATAACTTTGGGATTAGCTTGTTCTTATTTTTCTAATTCCTTGAGGTATAAAGTTAGGTGTTTATTTGAGATCCTTCTTCTTTTTTTCTTTGCAGTACGCCGGCCTCTCACTGTTGTAGCCTCTCCCGTTGCGAAGCACAGGCTCCGGACGCGCAGCCTCAGCGGCCATGGCTCACGGGGCCCAGCCGCTCTGCGGCATGTGGGATCTTCCCGGACCGGGGCACGAACCCGTGTCCCCTGCATCGGCAGGCGGACTCTCAACTACTGCGCCACCAGGGAAGCCCCTCTTCTTCTTTCTTAATAAAGGTATTTGTTGCAGTCAACTTCCCTCTTAGAACTGTTTTTGCTGCATCCCATGAATTTTAATATATTGTGTTTTCATTTTCATTTGTCTCATGATACTTTGATTTCCCTTTTGATTTCTTTAACCCATTGGTTGTTCAGGTGTGTGTTGTTTAATTTGCAGGTATTTGTGAATTTTTCAGTTTTCCTCCTGTTATTGATTTCTAATTTTATACCATGTGGTCGGAAAAGATGTTTGATAAAATTTCAGTCTTCTTAAATGTGTTAAGAATTACTTTGTGGCCCAACATTATCATCTTTCCTGAAGAATGTTCTAGTTTACTTGAGAAAAATGTGTATTCTGGTGCTGTTGAGCAGAATGTTCTATGTGTCTTTTAGGCCCGGTTGGTCTATAGTGTTTTTCAGGTCTGCTGTTTCCTTATTAATTTTCTCTCTGGATGATCTATTAAGTATTGGAAGTGTGGTATTGAAGTCCCTGCTATTACCGTATTGCCATCTCTTTCTCCCTTTGGGTATCTTAAAATTTGCTCTAAATATTTAGCTGCTCCAATGTTTGGTGCATTTATATTTATAATTGTTATATCCTCTTGATAAATTAACCCGTTTTTCACTATATAGTGACCTTCTTTATTTCTTGTGACCAATGTTGACTGCTTGCAGAGTGTAGCTGTGAGAGGGCTGGAGCTGAATATAGGGGTCTTTCAGGACTGCTAGTAGCACAGATAAGAGTGTCTCCTGCTGGGCCCCTGGGCCAGCAGGCGTGCTCGTGGACTGTGGCTGGAGCAAGTTGGAACCCCATTTCAGGGCCCTTTCAGAATCTACAAACTGAGCTGGACAGGCTTAACTCCAGAAGCTCCCAGACCATGGCCAAGAAGGGCTGGAGCTGGTTCATGATCCAGTCAGTACTGAGATCTGTATGACTACTGCTCAACATACAAGTGTGTATTACTCCTCTTGGGTAACCTTGGCATTTGGTGCTGATGATGGAACAAAAGCCACATGGGGTCATAGCTAAGTTCTCAGGGGTATGGAGCTGTTTCTGGGTCTGTAACCAAGACCGTGGTCCATGAATCCGCCACCTGGGTTTAAGCCTGCCTTCTCACAACATCTCTCCTCCGGCTTTGACTGAAAGGGGGTTTTACAATTTTCTACTTCGACCCCAAAGCTCCCACAAAGACACTTTTGTCTGTGAATAGATATCAAATTATTGTTGAAGGGGGACACAAGTGAGGAACATCTTGTTCAGCCATATCATTTGATAAATGGTTTTAATTAGGGACTGAATATAGGTTTCATCTCAGACACTGACTTGGTGGATAGTAGCTGCCTGGTGTGGGGCTCTGTGAAAGATTCTGAGGTTGCTCCTGGGCTTAGAGAACGCCATCAGCGGTTAGTAATGTCTGCCGTGGACATGACTTAGGGGAGTGCCGATACAAGTGCCATGTATTTGTCATTCCTGATCTGTAATATGAACCTCAGCCAGTGGTGGTAGTTGTAATTTTCTGCTGGGTCATGCCCTGACTTGGCCTTGGCAAGGTATTCAGATGCCTTGGTAGCAACTGGGTAATTTGCTGTTTACTTATCTTGCCTAAAGTAAGAATTTACTTTTGCGCTAATTAAAATTGTATTTTAATTTTAGTAACTGACTGACAATATAGTATGCATATATGTTTGAACTCTCAAGAAATGTTTAAGCTTTTAAAATATGTTCGGATGCCAAGAAAGATGGAAAATCTATTAGGACGAATGCAAGAAATAAATTTACTTTAGATCAGAATGTGCTAGTGAATACCTTGTTTTTGTTTTTTCATGAAACTTTGGAATGTTATTTCTCTTTGTTCTTGAAACAAATATTTTGAAAAAATGGGGACGACCATGTTAAAAGAAATTATAAGTGCTATGACATATAAAAATCCTCCAAATAATTTTATTAAAAACCACAGCAGACTAATTTCTCCCCCCAAATGAGTGCCTACACTAACTGTTAAACATGCAAATACCGTGTTCTCATAGTCCTGCATCTTACCCAGAGCCTTGCACTTGTATTCCCCCTGTTGCTGAGTGGTTGTTATTGTAAAGGCACCATCTGACCCTCTATAATCCCCAGATTGCATTTCAGTGGATTGCAGTTGGGCAGACAGATAAATTTTTTTTCAATTTTAGAAGCTCCCATCATACCTACAAGTATTTTTTAAAGTGATGCTAGTTTGTGTTACATGGAAACGTTTGCTGAGCAAAGTCAGGGAAGGTCTGGCAACCAGACAGTGAGCAATGCTTAAATCAATCACTTTGTGATATCAGGGGGGAAAATTTGAAGCCAAATAGTGTGAAATTTGTTTTGAAACATTTAGCATATGACACCGTCATTAATTTAAAAATAGGACCCGAGAAATATGTGAAGTATGTAAAGAATGACGCTGGTCAAAGGATTAGGGAGACAACCTCACTGTGACTAAAAAAATAAAAACAAAATGGTGGTGATAGGGTGGCCACAAATCAATTTCCAGTTGTAATTCCCCTAATAGTTTTGTCGTGGTTTCTCGCTTCTGAATGGGTTGAATCCATTTAAGGCACTGTGCCTTAAAAACTTGAGAAACAATGACTGTGACTCGCTGCTGGTGATCTGTGGCATTTTTTCACCTCTAACTCCACAGTTTTATCTAGAACATCAAAAGCTCACAAGGTGAACTGATTGTGACTTTCAGTTGCAACTCAAATACCAGCTACAGTATGGTTGGCTATACTGGACTACAACTGGTTATTTTGGGTTCAAGTTGTTTTAAATGGTTGTCACACAACCTCCGACAGCCTCGCTGTGTAAGCTGACACTCTGGTTAGTCTCCAGGCTGCATACAATTACAAGGTGGTAATATCTGTGTCCTGATGGAGTGGGAGGTGAAATCCCCTAGTGTGAGCTCTGTTGCACAGTAGAGACCGATGCAAAGGCCTGGTTCCACATGTCAGGGCAGAGGTGGGGACACCTGAGCCTGGGCTTTCTTTATGTTCCTGTTGTCCTCATACGTTTATCAGATTATTTTTGATAAGAACTTTGGATGCTTTTGATAAGTCCCCCACATACCCTCCTTTTCCCCCCAATCACCTTAAGTGGCTCATTCATTCGCTCAGCCCAAATACTTGATAACCCACTGTGTACATCAAACCAGGCGAAGACACAAAGAACAGGCGCTACAGCCCTTGTCCTTATAAAGCTTTCCAATACTGGAGACATTGCATTCTTTACAACAAAAGATTTGCCAAGGAATAACCAAGTCAACTTTCAATCGGTTTACTGATAGTTATCTTTTATATTTTTGTGTCTTAGAATGTCATCTCTCCTCCCTTTTTACACTGTGAAGAAAGGGGAAAAATATGTTAATTGAAAACATTACCATTTGGAGGACAAACTACTGGCATATCCTGTCCAGCAGCATGCCCAGCTCTTCTTCATAATCACTGTAGTCAGCCTGCTCTCTCATCCTTCACTCATTAACCCCCAGCCACACTAGAAAGAAAGGAGGTGGAAGGGAGAGGAATAGTCTTCTTGAACACTGTAAATTATTTCAGCAATCAATTGACCCTCAATAAATGAAAATTTATTACCATTCATTCAACATATTAGGTGTTTTTAAAATAAATTTTATTTATTTTATTATTTTTTATTTATTTTATTATTTATTTTATTTATTTATTTTTGGCTGCGTTGGGTCTTCGTTCCTTCATGCAGGCTTTCTCTAGTTGCGGCGAGCGGGGCTCTTTGTTATGGTGCGCGGGCTTCTCATTGCAGTGGCTTCTCTTGTTGCAGAGCACGGGCTCTAGGCGCGCGGGGTTCAGTAGTTGTGGCACGTGGGCTCTAGAGCACAGGCTCAGTAGCTGTGGCACACGGGCTTAGTTGCTCTGCAGCATGTGGGATCTTCCCAGACCAGGGCTCGAACCCGTGTCCCCTGCATTGGCAGGCGGATTCTTAACCACTGCGCCACCAGGGAAGTCCCAACATATTAGTTTTGAGTCTCTCTTTATGTCTTCTGGGCACTGAGGATAACAAAGCAAACAAGACAAGACAAAGTCTCTGATCTTACACCGCTTGTATTCTAATGGAGAATAGTCAAATTGAGAATATTTAACGGAATCCTGCATAGGCTAAAGGCAGCTCTCAGAGACATCGCAAAGATGTTTTCATGGATGGCAGAAATATTTGCCATATAAGTGCACATCCTACCAAAAAGACTACAAAAAGGAACTCACGTAGATTGGTAAACTCTAGTGTATTCATTTAAAAAAATCATGTTTTATAGCCATCTGTAGTCATGTTTCGTGCACAAGCATAAGTAATGGTGCTTTTATATTTGTGCGAAGAAATCATTCCTGAAGAAATATTACTAACTTGATATTATAGAACACATTCCAAGTCATAAATGGTAACATTTGAAAGACAAATTGGTTTTGTCTTAGACGACAATAGACCCACCTTTAGAAAAAGAGTAACCGAAGAAAGCATTTTAAGATCACATCACGAGTTGAGAGACAAATATGATTAATTACATTATGTATCTGTTGGCTCTTCCCTAACAAAGACAGCCACAGCTTTCTGCAGTGATATGTGCAGACTCTCACTTACACAACTGAAAAGATTAGAAACGATTTTTAAAAAAGGTACAGCATTTTTTGAAAAAAAGAGCCTGGAAGAAAACAAACCACATGTTAAGAGTAGTTATATGTTAACTGGTGATTTGGATTTTTTTCTTTCTGCTTACCTATAGCTTCTATTTTTTTCTATAATGAACATGTATTCATTTTTCTATAATGAACATAGAAACATACATTTCTACGTATGTACATAATTTAAATCAAGTCATCTGAAACAAAGAGAAGGCATTAAGTTATTTCCAATGACCAAATTTTCCAGCTCTTTCTTTGGAAAGGGACCAAAGAAGAGGCTTGTTTGTACCTTAGTAAGATTTGATAAATTTCTTGAGACAGTGAACATGGTTTCAGGTTATGCTTCTCCAGTTTCTTGAAGCTCTGGCCTTTTCTCCAATGTCCTGAATGCTTCTTGAGTAACAGAATTGTGATATCTAAATTTCTCCTTGCATTTCAGTCAGCTGAAGTGCCCTTTGCCTTGTCTCCTCAAGTGTGTGGTACCACCAGTGTCGTGGTTCTTGTCTCCACTTGTGAATGGCCTACATTTTTTTTTTTAATTTCACCGTTTGTTTAAAATTTTATTTCTGCATTGAGGTAAAATGTGCACCGAGTAAAATGCCTAGATCTTAGGGGCACAAATAGATGAGTTGAAACAAATGTATTCACCTATGTAAGCAACACCCCGGTCAAGATATAGCCGTCACCCCAGAAAATTCCCTAGTGCCAACTTTCCAGTCAATCCCCACCCTCCATAAGCAACTGCTCTTTTGATTTCTATCTCCATAGTTTTGCTTTGCCTGTTCTTGATCTTCATATAAATGGAATTTTACTGCATGTATTCTTTGGTGTCTGGCTTCTTTCACTCAACCAAATGCTCCTGAAATTCAACCATGTTACTGTGTACATCAATAGCTCATTTTTTTTTTTTTTTTTTTTTTTTTTTTTTGGGTGGTACGCGGGCCTCTCACTGTTGTGGCCTCTCCCGTTGCGGAGCACAGGCTCCGGACGCGCAGGCTCAGCGGCCATGGCTCACGGGCCCAGCCGTTCCGCGGCATGTGGGATCTTCCCGGACCGGGGCACGAACCCGTGTCCCCTGCATCGGCAGGCGGACTCTCAACCACTGTGCCACCAGGGAAGCCCAATAGCTCATTTTTATTGAGTAGTCTTTCCTGTATTCCTGTACCACAATTTGTCTACCCATTCTTTTGTTGATGGACTTAATACTATCAACTATTTTTTTAAAATGGCTTTTTATATTGTGAAATAATTCAGAAAAAAATGAATAGGATCTTATATAATAAATACTAGTGGACACATTCACCTTTATCATCTATTTGCTTGAAATATTTTTATTCAATAATTTTTCAAGTATTTTTTTAAATTGTGGTAAAAAAGCATGTAACCTAAAATTTATCATCCTAACCATTTTCAGTGTACAATTCAGTAGTATTACTATATTAACATTGTTGTGCAATAGATCTTCAGAACTTTTTCATCTTACAAAACTGAAACTCTATACCCGTTTATACAACTCCTCACTGCCCCTCTTTCCAACCCCTGGCAACCACTGTTCTATTTTCTAACTGTATGAATTTAACTACTGTAAATATCTTACATAACTGGAATCACACAGTTTTTGTCATTTTGTGAACTGGCTTATTTCATTTAGCATAACGTCCTCTAGGTCCGTCCATGTTCTAGCATGTGTCAGGATTTTCTTCTTTGTTAAGGCTGAATAATATTGCACTGAAAAGAGAATTCAACTGCAGAAGCATAACCTTTTCTCTCTTCTTGCCTACCCTGCACATTTTATTTAGGGTTACCACTTCTCTGCTATAGCATTATGTTTTTTTTAAAAACATATTGCCCAAACTATGCTCTATGACTGCTTACCTTCCTCTGTGCAACTCTTCCTCACCTCATTTGGATTTTCAGATAGTCTCAAAAGATTAAAATTTTCCCAAT
The DNA here is from genome assembly GCF_011762595.2 of Tursiops truncatus. NCBI lineage: Eukaryota > Metazoa > Chordata > Mammalia > Artiodactyla > Delphinidae > Tursiops > Tursiops truncatus. Next base: position 81,725,093 of record NC_047043.1, on the reverse strand, counting down.
TAGCAAGGTGAGAGTGGATTTGTTTTCTTTAATGCTTCCTTCTCTGTATTCTCCAAACGGTGTTAAAATAACTTAATCCTTTGATACCATATACCCACCACATCACTCACTTCTATACCCTGTAAATAGTTTATAAATTCCTGTCTAACAGCGGTGCTGAAGTTAGAAATTTTAATGTGTCTATTTTGGATTTTTAAGAAGCAGACTATCATGGCACTTTTTGCGGGGGGGCGGGAAGGAAGCTGCACAGCTCTTGAGGAGTCTTGGTTCCCCAACCAGGGATTGAACCCAGGCCATGGAGTAAAAGCGCCGAGTTCTAACCACTGGACCACCAGGGAATTCCCTCATGGCACTTCTTTCTTTATGGTTACAAGATAAGTGCCTTGTGACACTGATCCAGTGTTCTTCAGTGAGCAACTAAATTGCTGAAGTAGAGAAACTAACACAAAATGACAGAATGTTAGTTCAGGAGCAACCTCAGAAATCATCTAATCCAGACTCATAAAGAGCACAACATATAAAAATAATTATACATAGCACATAGTTTTATTTTCAGGGTTGTAAATTATATGTTGTAAAACGTAACATGAAATCGGATTCATGAATATTTTTACTTAGAACAGAACTTTTTTTTTTTTTTTAAAGCAAACAGTTAAGAAAAAGCATGAAGTAAATAATGATACATGGACATGGAAAAAATTGGGCAGGTGAAACATGAATGACTGAAGTTTGATAATACAAAATTCTGACCTCAATTTCTTGTTCATAGCTTCGAAAAATGGTTCTCTAACTTCATTAGACAAATGCTTTTTAAGCTAGAATAAACAGGAGTTATAACTCTCTACCACTCTTCAAAGAATTTTCTTTAGAGAAAGTGAAAATGTGCCCTATATTTTCCATGGAATGTCATACCAGACAATTGAAGAGAGAAAGTAATGTAATAGAGAGTACTGGACCATGGCATGTGACTTTGTTTTCTAGTCCCTGTTTGCTAACCATAAATTGTGTGACTAACCGAGGACAGTGGATGTAATGTTACCAAATTTTTCTTGCAGCTCCTTAAAAACTTCTATTTCACTACTAGTCAGTTTAACAAACAGCTATGGAATGTCTCCTATCAAGGCATATGCACAGGGAAAGAAAGATAAACTATGGTTCTTGTCCTCAAAGAAATTTACCATGTAGGGCAGGAAACTCTTGTCTGTCACCTTTCTGAACTCGAATTCAGTTAAATATCAAGCTGAGTGCCTTCTGTGTTTCTAAGTATTCACTTTGTAGATAACGCTACCATAAACATTCTTGTATGTATTAAGGTGTTCTGGGGTTTTATTCTCTTTTTTCTGAGGGAGGGGTGGGCTTTGTGTATATAATTTTTTGTATGTTTGCGATTGAATACCTCCAAAATATTATCCAGAATGGCTCAAGTTCACACGCCGATCAGCTGATCATGTTTCCCTACATCCTTATTGACAGTTTTATACAACTTTTTAATTTTGGTAAATGTGAGGGGCATAAAGTAGTATGTTACTATTGTTTGAATTTGCATTATTTGATTACTAACAAGATTGAAAATATCTTAATATGCTTATGAGACATTTTGGTTTCTCATTTTGTGAAGTGCCTCTGCATAGCTTGCGGGATCTTGGTTTGCAGAACAGGGATTGGACCCGGGCCACGGCAGTGAGAGTGCTGAGTCCTAACTGCTGGACCGCCAAGGAATTCCCCTTTGTTCACTTTTCTATTGGGTTTTCTGGTTAATTTTCAGAAGTTCTTTAAAAATTTTAAATATTGGTCCTTAGTTGATGATATACACAGCAAAAAATAGATTCCCAGATTGCCATCCATCTGTTACTTATGTCTTTTGTTGAACAGAAATCTTTACATTGAGACTTCTGTGGCGGTCCAATGGTTAGGACTCCATGCTCTCAATGCAGGGGGCACAGGTTCAATCCCTGGTCGGGGAACAAAGATCCCACATGCTGCATGGTGAGGAAGGAAGGAAGGAAGGAAAGAAAGAGAGAAAGAAAGAGAAGAGAGAGAAAGAGGAGAGAGAGAGAGAGAGAGAGAGAGAGAGGGAGGGAGGGAGGGAGGAAGGGGGGGGAAGATCTAATGTAGATAGATCCATCACATTTTACCTCACAGGTTGTGCTTTCTACATCTTGTTAACAAACTATTTTCCTACATTTTCTCCTAGTAATATTCTGGTTGTACCTTTTGTGCTTAGGTCTGAGTTTCTTTGTGTGTAAGAATGATTCAAGTTTTATTTTTGTTCATTCAAGAGAGTCGATTTCGTCAATACTATTAGTTAAATAATGCAGCTTCCCCCGGTGATTCATGATACCAACTTGATCATATATCCACTCCCCATGGGCATAATTGGCATATGAATCTGTGTCTGTGCTCATTATATTCCTGTTTGTTCCTGCCATAGAATCACATGTTTTAACAGTTGCTTTAAACATTATAGCTTTCCAGTATGTCTTAATATCAGGTAGTGTGAATTTATTCTCTCTGTTCTTCATTCATTCATTCATTCATTTATGGCTGCGTTGGGTCTTTGTTGCTGTGCATGGGCTTTCTCTAGTTGCTGCGAGCAGGGACTACTCTTCATTGCAGCGTGGGCTTCTCATTGTGGTGGCTTCTCTTGTTGCGGAGCACGGGCTCTAGGTGCGTGAGCTTCAGTAGTTGTGGCACACAGCCTTAGTAGTTGTGGCGCATGGGCTTAGTTGCTCCACAGCATGTGGGATCTTCCCGGACCAGGCCTCAAACCCTCTTCCCCTGAATTGGCAGGCGGATTCTTAATCTCTGAGCCACCAGGGAAGTCCTCTGCTCTTCTTTTGAGAACTGTTTTAGTTATTGGTAGACTTTTTCTTCTTCCATGTAAATGTAGAATTAGTTCCAATTCCATTTAAGTCTTGTTGGAATTGCATTATAGTTATGATAATTTTTGAGGGAATCAACATCTTTACAATGTTAAATCTTCTCTTTTGTAAACATGATATATTTCTCCAGTTACTTAGGTCTCTTTTAATGTTCTTTTAATTTTTTTCCGTAAAGGTTGTGTGCAGCTTTTGTTAGGTCAATTCCTAGATTCCTTACAGTTTTGGTTGCTTTGACATGCTATCTTATTTTCTAATTGGCTACTGCATGTATAGGAAAACTTCTGAGTTTTGAAACATGGATTTTGTATACAGAAATAATGTTATTTGGGTTTTAATCTTTTTAGTTCTAATAGCTGTCTTTGCTTAATTTTTAATGTAAATAACCATATAATCTGCCATAAATTATATATTTGTCTCTTTACTTCCCATCTGCGAGTCCAAATGGCTCTTTTTTCTTATCATCGAATTTGTCAGCACTTCCACTGCTATAAGGAGTAGAAATAGCTTTAGCAGGCATTCTTTTTTTTGTTCTTAGCCTTAGATGTAAGACTCCCGAAGTTTCCCCCATTAAGTATATTTTCTGTAGGTTTTGATAAGTAGCCTTTAGCACTTTTGATAGTTTTTTAAGACTTTTTATTGTAAGTAGGTATTAAACATTAGCAATGACATTTTCTATAGCTATTGAGATAAACATGTGGGTTTTCTCCTTTAAGTCCGCGAATATGAATTCCATTGGTTGATTTTCTAATGTTGAATTATCTTTGTATTTTTAGGAAAACCCTACCTGTACAAAAATTTTTTTTTCTAATACAATGTCAGATTCAGTTACCTAATATTTCACATAGGATGTTTGCCTTATTCATACATGTGATTTTCTTTACTTACATCTCCTATCCAGTGTGGTATCAATCAAGGTTATTCTAGTCTTATAAGTGAGTTGGAGTGTTTTCCTCTTTTTCTATGCTCTGCAAAAACCTGTATGAGATAATATTAATCTTTTCTTTAAAGATTTGGTAAAATGTTACCTCTAAAATCATCTAGACTCTCTTTTTTAGTATATATGGGAAATTGACATTTCAATTTTTTGAATGTTTATTAGCTTATTCAAATTTTCTATTTTTTTCTCAGGCTAATTTTGGTATTTGATGGTTTCCCAGAAATTTTACACTTCATCTGAGTTTTCAAGTTTATTGACATTTATGATATTTTGTATCTAGAGTTATTTCTCCTTTGGTTTGTGTCTTCCCTCACTTTTGACATTCTTAAACAGATTTGGGAGTGGTATGCCAAATTTATAAGCTTTTTAAATAATTAAATTTTAGTTTTTGTTAATCTCTAAAAATAAAAATTGTTGCATTGAGTGTATATACCACATCTTGCTTATCCATTCATCCGTTGATGGACATTTGGGTTGTTTCTACCTCTTGGCTATTGTGAATAATGCTGAGATGAATATGTCTCTTTCTTAAGAGAAATAACTCTTTGAGACCCTGCTTTCGATTCTTTTGGATATATATGGTAGTTCTATTTTTAATGTTGTGGAAAACTGCCATCCTATTTTCCATAGTGGCTGCACCTTTTTTTTTGGGGGGGGGAGGGTGCACCATTTTACATTCCCACCAACAGTGCTTCAAATATTGTAGTTAGAACCGAGGTCCTAGGCTACCTTTTCCTTTCACGCTCTTCCTTCTCTCCCCAGAGAGAGTCACTGTCCTGAATTTGGTACTTCTGTTGCCAGTGCATGTTTTTATATTGCTCAATTGACTTTGGGCCTCTATTACTGTGGGTAAGATATCTACTGTCACTCTGATTTTTGTTATTCGTAGATAATTTCTTATTCTCTCTGCTAATTCCTTTTGAAGTTCTGCAGTTTTATTGCAAGTTGTCTGAGTATGGCCAGGAGCAGGATTTTTTAAATTGCTGAGGGCCGAAAATGTTTTAGAATTTGTTTTGCTTGCTTTCACTCAGACAGTGCTTTCACTCTGAGGACCTAGGTCTTTCTTCAGTTCTGGAAAATTAGCCTTAATTTATCTTCAGATATTGCTTCTTCACTATTCTCTCCACTCTCTTATTTTAGAATTCCTGTTAAACAAACGTGGGAGCCTTAGAAACATTCTCCATACTACGATTAAGTTTTCATCCTTTTGGCCCCCGCCATCACGTTTTGAACATCTCAGTTCTATGTTGCAGTTAAGAAAACGCACCCTGCATTCAGCTGGAGTTTATCCCATTCATCGCATGGTTTATTTCAATAATTATATTGTTTATTTCCAAGATTTTAAATTAATTTTTCACATTCACCAAGTATATAATAATGTATAATTGTTTGTGAAACAGAAGTTTTACTTTATTTCTGTGAACATTTTAAGTATGATTGTTTTAAAGTCTGTCAAAATATATAAACTGGGTTAATCTGGAGGGAACAAATGTTGAAATACTGATTTTGCTGGTTATGTTTCCCCCACTCCCACATGATTTGGCCCATGACACATTTACTTACTGTGTTCTACTTAAAAAAATTGTCTTCATTCTTACGTCTTCATTTCAAGATAATAAAACAGAAGGCCATGCCAGCCTCTCCATGATACTGCCAGTACACAGTGGCCTATATTTTATTGATGTAAAATGACCCCTACAGGATATTATCTAAATATTGACACACTTAAAACATGATGTCAGGTTTTTCTGATATTAAAATCATATATGCATTTGTAAAATATTCAAATGTTTGGAAATGTTTAAAGCAGAAAACAAAGATTGTTTCATATCGATAAAGATTCTCTCAAACAAAATAAATATAATGTATTTAAATGTTTTAAAATTTTTTAACAGAATAGGCCATTTAATAACACATTTTTCACTTAATGAATTATAGATATCATTCTATAATAATAAATATAAAACTTCATCAGTTTTTTAAAACAGGTTTTGTGGTAGTAGAGGTAAAAGTAGGGTATGGTTGGTTTGATCAGTCCCCCATTGTTGGGCATTTAGGTTGTTTCTAGGTCACTGTAATAAACAGTGCCGTGAACACACTTTTAAATACCTGAAGTTGTGAGGAACTTTCAGCATAAAATATGGCACCTAAATATATTTCATTACCCTTGCTTTTTGTTATTATGGTAATGCATTACATAAAATTTACCAGATGAATTATTTTTAAGTGTATAGTTCAGTGGCATTAAGTATATTCACATTGTTGTGCAAGCGTTCTTTCTTTCATGAAGCTGTGAGTTGAATTCACAGCTCAGTTGAAGAAATCTCTTTATGACAAAATATGTTGCAGACAACCCTCAAGATATACTAGGCTTGCTTTCAGTTTTTAAGTGTTTTGATATCTCTGTCTTTGATAATGTGGATTTTCATCAGAGTAGTAGGGAAATGTCATATCCATGAGATATCCAAAAAGAAAGACTTAAGACTTGCCTGCTGTGTTTACAAATGTCATAAAAAACTACAAATGGGTTGCTTTAAAAGTTTTTAATTATTATTTATTTTTGGCTGCGTTGGGTCTTTGTTGCTGCATGTGGGCTTTCTCTAGTTGCGGCGAGCGGGGACCACTCTTCCTTGTGGTGCGTGGGCTTCTCATTGCGGTGGCTTCTCTTGTTGCAGAGCATGGACTCTAGGCGCCTGGGCTTCAGGAGTTGTGGCTCACGGGCTCTGGAGCGCAGGCTCAGTAGCTGTGGAACACGGGCTTAGTTGCTCCGCGGCATATGGGATCTTCCTGGACCAGGGCTTGAACCCGTGTCCCATGCATTGGCAGGCGGATTCTTAACCACTGCACCGCCAGGGGAGCCTTGGAGTTGTAACATTTTAGAGTATTTCCTTCCAGTCTTTTCCCCATGTAAACCCATAAAATAGATTATTTTCTTCCTTTGATTCGCTTAGATCATCATTTCACAAAATGTGTTCTGAGAAACACATGCTCTGTGGTAAAAAGCTTTTTGTGCTTATCAGTTCAGAAGACTGTTTTCTCGATTTACAAATTCACAATTCTCGTTGGCATGTTCAAAGCTTTCTGTTTAAGAAATACCTCTAAATTTCTTTAACCCAGCGTTCTTCAGACCAATTTGATCCAAGAATTTCTCTTACAGTGTCTCAACATTATCAGTAGCTGTTTGGTGATATTAGCAGAGCTGTTGATGATTACATTCCTTGCAGTCTGCCAATTTTCATCATTTCTTATTTGTACCAACAAGCAGAGCAGTTGCTTTCTTTCTTTTCTCTTTAAAATTTATTTTATTGAAGCATAGTTGATTTACAATGTATTAATTTCTACTGTACAGCAAAGTGATTCAGTTATACATATATATACTTTCTTTTTCATATTCTTTTCTGTTATGGTTTATCACAGGATATTGAGTATAGTTCTTTGTGCTATACAGTAGGACTTTGTTGTTTATCCATTCTTCACATAATAGTTTGCATTTGTTAATCTCAAACTCCAGTCCATCCTTTCCCCACCTTCCCTCCTGCTTGGCAACTACAGGCTGAGAACTCCCTTCTAGAAACACTATTTTGGGGGGCTACCCTGGTGGCGCAGTGGTTAAGAGTCTGCTTGCCAATTCAGGGGGCACAGGTTTGAGCCCTGGTCTGGGAAGATCCCACATGCCACAAAGCAACTAAGCCCGTGCACCACAGCTACTGAGCCTGCACTCTAGAGCCCAGAGCCACAACTACTGAGCCCACGTACCACAACTACTGAAGCCCACAGGGTGCCTAGAGCCCGTGCTATGGAACAAGAGAAGCCACTGCAATGAGAAGCCCACACACCACACTGAAGAGTAGACCCTGCTCGCCGCAACTAGAGAAAGCCCACGTGCAGCAACGAAGACCCAAGGCAGCCAAAATAAATAAATAAGTAAATAAATAAATAAATAGATTTATTTAAAAAAAAAAAGCCAAGGGATTGGACTAGTCAAGGTCCTTTCTTTTTAAAATAAATAAATAAATAAAAATAAAAACACTATTTTGGCCTGTTCTGCTTATTTAGGTCGGGACTGATCTTTACCTATTGAGCTTTTCTGGGTCAGGATCTAGAGCTTCTTGTCTTCATGCCTTCCTAGATATGACTACTATTTCTTTCTTTTTTTTGTTTAAATTGATTAATTAATTAATTTTTTGGCTGCGTTGCATCTTTGTTGCTGCGCATGGGCTTTCTCTAGTCGTGGCAAGCCGGGGCTACTCTTCAGTGCAGTGTGCAGGCTTCTCTTTGTGGTGGCTTCTCTTGTTGCAGAGCACGGGGCTCTACGAGCGTGAGCTTCAGTAGTTGTGGCACGTGGGCTCAGTAGTTGTGGCTTGTGGGCTCTAGAGCGCAGGCTCAGTAGTTGTGGTGCACGGGCTTAGTTGCTCCGCAGCATGTAGGATCTTCCCGGACCAGGGCTCGAACCCGTGTTCCCTGCGTTGGCAGGCGGATTCTTAACCGCTGTGCCACCAGGGAAGCCCATGACTATTATTTCTTATGTTATACTCTATGGCCAGAGGAGAATGCACTGAAATTGTGGAAATAAATGAAGATCACCCAAATAAGAACAAACAGAGGCTATTTATACAGCGCTTGCTTTGGCAAGGGAGTCAGTCACCATCACTGGCATTTGGCAGACACTCAAAGGCAGGCAGGGAAGTGGGAAAGTTTATCGTGGAAACAGGGAGGCTCAGGTCTCAGAGCAGTTGCTTTCTGTGCTATGTGATGCCAGTCTTGTAGGTATGTGAGAAGCCATTTCTGCTGGATGATAGAAAGCTAATAGAGGACATGGATTAAGAGCCCCAAATTTAGAGGCAGTCCTTAACTCAAATGCCTATGTTTCATTTTAATATCTGTCAGAGGAGGTTAATAAAAGTACCGACTCTCCAAGATTAAGAAGAAACTGCCGTATCATACATATATCACTTAACACATGCTTAGGGACATTAAGTACTCAAATATGTTAGCACTGTGGCTGTAAAATTAATAGCAGCAGTAATAGAAGTAGACTGTCAATATTAATAGTAATAATAGTAACAACAGCACTAGTAGTTGTAGCAGCAGCAGTAGTAATAGTAGTAACCATAGTAGTAGTTGTTCTAATGGTAATAGCAGTAATGGTAGTACGAGTAATAGTGTAGTAGCAGTATTAGTAATAGTGTAATAACATCCTCACACCTTCAGAAGTTATAGAATTAATTTACCTTTGAAATGAAGCCAAAATCAAATCAATTTAAGAATTTTGAGATGGCTTGTTAAAACAATGAAAACAAAACAGTAAATATCCACTTGTAATTCATGCTACTCTGGGGTATGGTAAGAGCAAGGCAGGCTGGGTGTTTTGCCTCTAGGGAAGCACTTGCCTTGTAAATGTAAGAGCCCATCCTGACGCAATGTAGCCGTGGGTCAGGGAAATTTGAGGAGAGAGAGAGGCATTTATTTCACACTCACAAAATCTTCAGGCAATCTGCAGCCAGTGAGCAGAGTTGTGGTGACCCAAATGGAATTGCATAAGAGAATAGCATGCCACAAACAGGACAGAACTGATTTATTTAGTAACATTTGGGAACCATTTATAGAAGTTGTGTCCACTTATAGCTAGTGTTTGGGGCTGATGAAAGAGATGGCTTATCCACTATCTTCCCTCTCCTGAATGAAGGTAGGATGGAAAAATGAATAGATCCAAGAAAAAAGTGCTTCTTCTTACCATTAGGATTTTCCTAAATGTATCAAGATTTAAACATTTCTTCTACATGTATCTTACATGCTGTTTTGGAAAGAATAAATTGAAGAGCGATTTATTTTTGTCTTGAACAGTATTTGCCAGGTGTCAGGCAGAAGAGAGTCACACAATTTCTTTGTGAAAATATAAGATTAATATTTAATCAGCATTTAACATGGATTATGTCATTTAGGTTTTTTTTTTTTTTTCAAAAATCCTGTAAAGTATGTATTTATATTTACCGTCCCACTTTTACAGATGAAGTAATGAGGCCCAGAGGTTGACTTGCCCAGGGCAGGGGAGGAAAATTTCTTTTTCCTGCTACCTTCCTAGATTCTCCAACTCTGCCCCTGGAAATTGGACTGAGAGAAGACAGTTTCACAAGAGAAACACATATAAATTTACTTAAGTTTTGCATGACACAGAAATCTTCATAAGGAAATGACCCCAAGAAATGGTAAACTTGAGCTTTTTTTTTAAATACAGGAGTTTATTATTAGCCATCCATTTTATACACATCAGTGTATACATGTCAATCCCAATCGCCCAATTCATCACACCACCACCACCACTCCCGCCCAACGCTTTCCCCCCTTGGTGTCCATACGTTTGTTCTCTACATCTGTGTCTCATTTCTGCCCTGCAAACTGGTTCATCTGTACCATTTTCTAGGTTCCACATATATGCGTTAATATACGATATTTGTTTTTCTCTTTCTGACTCACTTCGCTCTGTATGACAGTCTCTAGATCCATCCACGTCTCAACAAATGACCCAAGTTTGTTCCTTTTTATGGCTGAGTAATATTCCATTGTAAATATGTATCACATCTTCTTTATCCATTCATCTGTCGATGGGCATTTAGGTTGCTTCCATGACCTGGCTATTGTAAATAGTACTGCAGTGAACATTGGGGGTGCATGTGTCTTTTTGAATTATGGTTTTCTCTGGGTATATGCCCAGTAGTGGGATTGCTGGATCATATAGTACTTCTATTTTTAGTTTTTTTAAGGAACCTCCATACTGTTCTCCATAGTGGCTGTACCAATCTACATTCCCACCAAGAGTTCAAGAGGGTTCCCTTTTCTCCACACCCTCTCCAGCATTTGTTGTTTGTAGATTTTCTGATGATGCCCATTCTGACTGGTGTGAGGTGATACCTCATTGTAGTTTTGATCTGCATTTCTCTAATAATTAGTGATGTTGAGCAGCTTTCCATGTGCTTCTTGGCCATCTGTATGTCTTCTTTGGAGAAATATCTATTTAGATCTTCTGCCCATTTTTGGATTGTTTGTTTGTTTTTTTAATATTGAGCTGCGTGAGCTGTTTATATATTTTGGAGATTAATCCTTTGTCCATTGATTCATTTGCAAATATTTTCTCCCATTCTGAGGGTTGTCTCTTTGTCTTGTTTATGGTTTCTTTTGCTGTGCAAAAGCTTTGAAGTTTCATTAGGTCCCATTTGTTTATTTTTGTTTTTATTTCCATTATTCTAGGAGGTGGATCAAAAGAGATCTTGCTGTGATTTATATCAGAGAGTTTTCTTCCTATATTTTCCTCTAAGAGTTTTATAGTGTCCAGTATTATATTTAGGTCTCCAATCCATTTTGAGTTTATTTTTGTGTATGGTCTTAGGGAGTGTTCTAATTTCATTCTTTTACATGTAACTGTCCAGTATTCCCAGCACCACTTATTGAAGAGACTGTCTTTTCTCCATTGTATATCCTTGCCTCCTTTGTCACAGATTAGTTGACCATAGGTGCGTGGGTTTATCTCTGGGCTTTCTATCTTGTTGCATTGGTCTGTGTTTCTGTTATTGTGCCAGTACCATATTGTCTTGATTACTGTAGCTTTGTAGTATAGTCTGAAGTCAGGGAGTCTGATTCCTCCAGCTCTGTTTTTTTCCCTCAAGACTGCTTTGGCTATTTGGGGTCTTTTGTATCTCCATACAAATTTTAAGATGATTTGTTATAGTTCTGTAAAAAATGCCATTGGTAATTTGGTAGGGATTGCACTGAATCTGTAGATGGCTTTGGGTAGTATAGTCATTTTCACACTACTGATTCTTCCAATCCAAGAACGTGGTATATCTCTCCATCTGTTGGTATCATCTTTAATTTCTTTCATCAGTGTCTTATAGTTTTCTGCATACAGGTCTTTTGTCTCCCTAGGTAGGTTTATTCCTAGGTATTTTATTATTTTTGTTGCAATGGTAAATGGGAGTGTTTCCTTAATTTCTCTTTCAGATTTTTCATATTAGTGTATAGGAATGCAAGAGATTTCTGTGCATTAATTTTGTATCCTGCAACTTTACCAAATTCATTGATCAGCTCTAGTAGTTGTCTGATGGCATTTTTAGGATTCTCTATGTATAGTGTCATGTCATCTGCAAACAGTGACAGTTTTACTTCTTCTTTTCCAATTTGAATTCCTTTTATTTCTTTTTCTTCTCTGATTGCCATGGCTAGGACTTCCAAAGCTATGTTGAATAATAGTGGTAAGAGTGGACATCTTTGTCTTGTTCCTGATCTTAGAGGAAATGCTTTCAGTGTTTCACCATTGAGAATGATGTTTGCTGTTGGTTTGTCATATATGGCCTTTATTATGTTGAGGTAGTTTCCCTCTATGCCCACTTTCTGGAGAGTTTTTATCAAAAATTGGTGTTGAATTTTGTCAAAAGCTTTTTCTGCATCTATTGAGGTGATCATATGGTTTTTATTCTTCAGTTTGTTAATATGGTGTATCACATTGATTCATTTGTGTATATTGAAGAATCCTTGCATCCCTGGGATAAATCCCACTTGATCATGGTGTATGATCCTTTTAATGTGTTGTTGGATTCTGTTCGCTAGTATTTTTTTGAGGATTTCTGCATCTATATTCATCAGTGATATTGGTCTGTAATTTTCTTTTTTTGTAGTATCTTTGTCTGGTTTTGGTATCAGGGCAATGGTGGCCTCTTGGAATGAGTTTGGGAGTGTTCCTTCCTCTGCAATTTTTTGGAAGAGTTTGAGAAGGATAGGTGTTAGCTCTTCTCTAAATGTTTCATAGAATTCACCTGTGAAGCCATCTGCTCCTGGACTTTTGTTTGTTGGAAGATGTTTAATCACAGTTTCAATTTCAGTGCTTGTGATTGGTCTGTTCATATTTTCTATTTCTTGCTGGTTCAGTCTTGGAAGGTTATACCTTTCTAAGAATTTGTCCATGTCTTCCAGGTTGTCCATTTTATTGGCATAGAGTTGCTTGTAGTAGTCTCTTAGGATGCTTTGAATTTCTGCAGTGTCTGTTGTAACTTCTCCTTTTTCATTTCTAATTTTATTGATTTGAGTCCTCTTCCTCTTGATGAGTCTGGCTAATGGTTTGTCAATTTTGTTTATCTTCTCAAAGAACCAGCTTTTATTTATTTATTTATTAATGGTACAGTTACTTTTCAATTTATTTAATTAATTAATTTATTTATTTACTTTTGGCTGTGTTGGGTCTTCGTTTCTGTGCGAGGGCTTTCTCTAGTTGTGGCAAGCGGGGCCGCTCTTCATTGTGGTGTGTGGGCCTCTCACTATCGTGGCCTCTCGTTGCGGAGCACAGGCTGCAGATGTGCAGGCTCAGTAGTTGTGGCTCACGGGCCTAGTTGCTCCACGGCATGTGGGATCTTCCCAGACCAGGGCTCGAACCCGTGTCCCCTGCATTAGCAGACAGATTCTCAACCAGTGTGCCACCAGGGAAGCCCAAAGAACCAGCTTTTAGTTTTATTGATCTTTGCTATTGTTTTGTTTGTTTCTGTTTCATTTATTTCTGCTCTGATCTTTATGATTTCTTCTGCTAACTTCGGGTTTTGTTTTTTCTTCTTTCTCTAGTTCCTTCAGGTGTAAGGTTAGATTGTTTATTGGAGATTCTTCTTGTTTCTTGAGGTAGGCTTGTATAGCTATAAACTTCCCTCTTAGAACTGCTTTTGCTGCATCCCATAGGTTTTGGATCATCGTGTTTTCATTGTCATTTGTGTCTAGGTAGTTTTTGGTTTCCTCTTTGATTTATTCAGTGATCTCTTGGTTATTTAGTAACGTATTGTTTAGCCTCCATGTGTTTGTGTATTTTATGTTTTTTTCCCCTGTAATTCATTTCTAATCTCATAGCACTGTGGTCAGAAAAGATGCTTGATATGATTTCAATTTTCTTAAATTTACTGAGGCTTGATTTGTGACCCAAGATGTGATCTATCCTGGAGAATGTTCCCTGTGCACTTGAGAAGAAAGTGTAATCTGCTGTTTTTGGATGGAATGTCCTATAAATATCAATTAAAGCTATCTGGTCTATTGTGTCATTTAAAGCTTCTGTTTCCTTATTTATTTTCATTTTGGATGATCTGTCCATTGGTGTAAGTGAGGTGTTAAAGTCCCCCACTCTTATTGTGTTACTGTCGATTTCCTCTTTTATAGCTGTTAGCAGTTGCCTTATGTATTGAGGTGCTCCTATGTTGGGTGCATATATATTTATAATTGTTATATCTTCTTCTTGGATTGATCCCCTGATCATTATGTAGTGTCCTTCCTTGTGTCTTGTAACATTCTTTATTTTAAAGTCTATTTTATCTGATATGAGTATTGCTACTCCAGCTTTCTTTTGATTTCCATTTGCATGGAATATCTTTTTCCATCCCCTCACTTTCAGTCTGTATGTGTCTCTAGGTCTGAAGTGGGTCTCTTGTAGACAGCATATATATGGGTCTTGTTTTTGTATCCATTCAGCAAGACTGTGTCTTGGTTGGAGCATTTAAATCATTCACATTTAAGGTAATGATCGATATGTATGTTCCTATTACCATTTTCTTAATTGTTTTGGGTTTGTTTTTGTAGGTTCTTTCCTTCTCTTGTGTTTCCCACTTAGAGAGGTTCCTTTAGCATTTGTTGTAGAGCTAGTTTGGTGGTGCTGAATTCTCTTAGCTTTTGCTTCTCCGTAAAGGTTTTGATTTCTCCATTGAATCTAAATGAGATCCTTGCCAGGTAGAGTAATCTTGGTTGTACGTTCTTCCCTTTCATCACTTTAAGTATACCATGCCACTCCCTTCTGGCTTGTAGAGTTCCTACTGAGAAATCAGCTGTTAACCTTATGTGAGTTCCCTTGTATGTTATTTGTCATTTTTCCCTTGCTGCTTTTAATAATTTTTCTTCGTCTTTAGTTTTTGCTAATTTGATTACTATGTGTCTCGGCGTGTTTCTCCTTGGGTTTCTCCTGTATGGGACTCTCTGTGCTTCCTGGACTTGGGTGGCTATTTCCTTTCCCATGTTAGGGAAGTTTCCAACTATAATCTCTTCAAATATTTTATTGCATCCTTTCTCTCTCTCTTTTCCTTCTGGGACCCCTATAATGCGAATGTTGTTGCGTTTAATGTTGTCCCAGAGGTCTCTTAGGCTGTCCTCATTTCTTTTCATTCTTTTTTCTTTATTCTTTTTGGCAGCAGTGAATTCCACCATTCCGTCTTCCAGGTCACTTATCCATTCTTCTGCCTCAGTTATTCTGCTATTGATTCTTTCTAGTGTAGTTTTCATTTCAGTTATTGTATTGTTCATCTCTGTTTGATGGTTCTTTAATTCTTCTAGGTTTTTGTTAAACATTTCTTGCATCTTCTCGATCTTTGCCTCCATTCTTTTTCTGAGGTCCTGGATCATCTTCACTATCATTCTGAATTCTTTTTCTGGAAGGTTGCCTATCTCCACTTCATTTAGTTGTTTTTCTGGGGTTTTATCTTGTTTCTTCATCTGGTACATAGCCGTCTGCCTTTTCATCTTGTCTATCTTTCTGTGAATGTGGTTTTTGTTCCACAGGCTGCAGGATTGTAGTTCTTCTTGCTTCTGCTCAAGTGTTTTTATACTAGGTTTGAAGAGAAGTGGAAAGTCATGGGGAAATGTGACAGGACAGAAGGGTATAAACAAAGACAGTAAACTAGGGGAAGCTGAGCAAGGCCTGTTTCTTTGGATTCATCTTGGTCCCTCTGTTTTCAGAGGTGAGGATGCTCCTATCACAGGAGGGTCTTATGACCTGCTTCAGGGGTGAAGAGGAAGGTCAAAGAGTCCTTCCTGCACATGCTCGTTCTCAAATTCCTTCAGCTTAAAATATTCAATATGTCAAGGTGCTATATTTTGGGTAGCATGTTCTGAACGTCATCAAATGCAGTTTCCTAAGGTCTCTGAGCCTGATCTGTAAAATGAGTGGCTTGCAATAGTGCTGTGATTCTCATACTCATTTATAAACCAAAATCACCTAGAGAGTTTTCCAAAAATACAGATTCCTGGATCCAAACTTGAGAATTCTGATTTAGTAGCTTCTGGGGGTTGGGGGTCCCAGGGCATCCATGCACTTAAAAACCTCTGCAAGAGATTCTGATCTGTGATGCCCTATCTGGCTGTAAAAAAGTCAGTCGATTATCCTACAGCTTGTTACTTTCTCTTGACATCATAGCTGGATTCTGATGTGAGAAGCTGCTGAGGTGGCAGGGGAACATCATTAAGAGAAAGCACAACTAAATCATCTGTGTGTCAAATGAGGCTAATTACACCAGCAAAACCTGCCCTGTCAGCATATGGATGAAATGCATAGTGGAAGCAGCTGGGAGAGATGTACCCACTTTCCCAACTCATTCAGCAAGATGGAAGTTAGCTGAAGCGGCACCCCTTACAGAAATTTCTAAATGTGTGTGATCATCAAAAACATTTGGTCACCAGAATAGAATTTGAATCTGAAAGCTTACAAGCAACAATTCCGATCACTTTCTGAGGATAGCTTCACACTTACATGCAAATGGTGGGTTTTCTATTTATACACATTTCCATCTAAAAGCCTCTGAGTTGCTCTCTGTAAGAACAGCAAGATTTTTTAAAGCGCTTTTGTTTTTTCCTGTTAATATAATGGTTTCTATCATGGAAGTGGTTTATTAAATGTATTACATTTTACAACTGCCTTTGTTTTTCTTTACATGTTTCTGTGGTTACCCATGAAATATGAGACTAGTAATATATAACATCTATTGAGGGTTTTACTCTGTGCCATGCACCATCCTACTTAATTTCCATATCTATATCTAGTTCAGTATCTATCTGTATCCTCATTTAGTTCCCTCATTAATTGAATATGATAAATATTACTGTCAGATCTCTTTTATATGATGAGGAATTTGGGTTAAGTTGCCCAGTATCACATAGTTACTAAGGAGTGGAACTGGGGTTTGAATCTGGCAGACTAATTCCAGATCTTCTGCTTTTATATTTATTTATTTATTTATTTATACTTTTTTTTTTTGTGGTACGCGGGCCTCTCACAGTTGTGGCCTTTCCCGTTGCGGAGCACAGGCTCCGGACGCGCAGGCTCAGCGGCCATGGCTCACGGGCCCAGCTGCTCCGCAGCATGTGGGATCTTCCAGGACCGGGGCACGAACCCGCATCCCCTGCATCGGCAGGCAGGCTCTCAACCACTGCGACACCAGGAAAGCCCCTGCTTTTATATTTATATCAGTATTTCCCAAAGTATGAATTCTGGAAAGTAATTACATAGGATATTAGTGATTTTTTTGCGATATGCGGGCCTCTCACTGTTGTGGCCTCTCCCGTTGCGGAGCACAGGCTCTGGACGCGCAGGCTCAGCGGCCATGACTCACGGGCCCAACTGCTCCGCGGCATGTGGGATCTTCCCGGACTGGGGCACGAACCCGTGTCCCCTGCATCAGCAGGCGAACTCTCAACCACTGCGCCACCAGGGAAGCCCGTTAGTGATTTTTAAAAGAAAAAACCCATGAATTAAGTAAATAAGTTTGGGAAATATTGAGCTAAATAAATGGATTTCTTTCACATATGATTTCTCAGAGTCTCTAAAAGCTCATGTGTTTTACAAATCTCTAAAAGACAACTGCAGAATATAACATTTCCAAACCTCCTTGTACACAAAACTCTTTTTGGTACAGTCTCTTTAGACCACTGTTTGCAAGCTCCGTCTCTGAAATGATGGTCTGCAAATCAGTTGTGTAAAGTCGTCTACCTCGCTGCCTGCTGAGGCCAAGCATTTATTTCCCTGTTACAGGACCAGGATGAAAGGAATCCTCACAGGGGAGAGGTCAATAGTAAGCTGTCACTATGCATCTGTGTTCTTTATTTTAAAATGATCATTCAAGTAAGTTGGTAATATCTTTCTGGTGAATAGTTTAGCCATATATATGAAAAGCCTCTCAATCTTGGGGTGTTCAAAAAAACCCCCAGGGTAGGAAGAAAATAATAGCACGTCCACTTAAAACTTCTCACATTTAATTTTTTTGCATATGTTTTGTTATATAGATGTATATATAAATTTAAATTCATTTATATTTATAAATGTTATACATTTATATTGAAGAATAAGTTGACATATATTGAAGAATAAGTTGACAATGTGTATTTTATATTTATGTATAAATATAATTATAAATTATGTATAATATTGGAATAGTAACATATATATAATTTGCAAATAACTTAATATATATGTATTAGGGATGGGTAATAATAATATTGAGGGGATCACTTAGCCATACATATAAAAAGCCCTTAATTTCCTCATATTCTTTGACCCAGCAATTTCACTTCTTGGAATATATTCAATTTATCCTAAAGAAATAACTTTGCATGTGTATTAATATTTAACTACAGGGGATATTTATTGAAGAAGTGCTTGTGAACATTGAAAGCAGTCCAAATATCCAATAATTGGAGATTGGTTACATAAATTATGGTACTTCCATATAAAGAATCTTAACAGGGAGTTATTAAAAAGTATGTAGTAGTAGGGCTTCCCTGGTGGCGCAGTGGATAAGAATCTGCCTGCCAATGCAGGGGACACAGGTTCGATCCCCGGTCCGGGAAGATCCCACATGCTGTGGAGCAACTAAGCCGTGCTCCACAACTACTGAGCTTGTGCTCTAGAGCCAGCAAGCCACAACTACTGAGCCTGTGTGCCACAACTACTGAAGCTCGCGTGCCTCGAGCCCGTGCTCTGCAACAAGAGAAGCCACCGGAATGAGAAGCCCATGCACCGCAACAAAGAGTAGTCCCCGCTTGCCGCAACTAGAAAAAGCCTGCGTGCAGCAATGAAGACCCAATGCAGCCAAAAATAAATAAATTTTTAAAAATTATGTAGTAGTAGAATATACTATAACCTAGAAAAAAACCATGATTTTGTAAGTCAGGAAACAGATGACAAAAGATTATTGAGCTCATATGACTGTAAGAAGGGACTGCCTGGAGTGATGAACCAAAATGTTAATGACGGTAGCTCTTAATGGTGCAATAAGAGGAAATTTTAAATTTCTTTATGCTTCCCTGTGTTATCCTAAGTTTTGTACAATAAATATATATTTTGGAATAAGCATTATGTTCATAAGTTTCAAAATCTGGCAATTATAAAAGGGTATACAGTAACAAAGTCTTTTTTTCCTAGTCCTGTCTCCCAGACAACCCATTTCTTTCTCCAGTAGCATCCATTGTTATTGGTTTCTTGTGTATCCTTCCAAGGATCTGTTGATAAAATCTGTATATATACATATATTCCTTTTACCCTTTATCACACAAAGAACATACAATACGCTGTTTTGTAGTTTGCTACATTGAATAATCTTGAGCACCTATTATTTCACCCATGTGGGAGTGTATCTGTAGGATACATTCCTAAAAGTGGAATGGCTGGTCAAAGAAAATGTACATTTGTCATTTGGATAAATATTGCCATATCGTCCTCGGAAGTTATGAAAAAATCTTTTCATGATTTCTGCCAGTACTTTAATGGTTTGGGTTTTTTTTTAACATTTCAATTTAGATCCCTTTAAATTTTTATCCTGGCTTAATGGATACTTAATAAGAAAAACAAATTATTTAAAACATTAAACTCCTCACTCATAGTGGAAATTCAAGGGCTCGTTGTCCCCATCTGTTAGATCACAGGATCTAGATGCAAATAAGGACATCTTGCAGAGGTTCAGTTTACGCAGCGGGTAACATAGCCAGACCTCTGCTCAGCTGTGTGCAGGTTTATTTCCTTCCAGAGTCTCATGGTAGTGAAGAATCAAGCCCTGAGAGCTTGATTTCCACCTGCATATGAATTTTTCACTTCAGTAGAACTGAGGTCGCTGTTTGGATTTTCCTCCTGAAATATTGTAAGTTGCTTTCATCATTTAAATAAAAAGAAGTGGACTCCCCTGCAGGACTGGGGTATGTGTGTATGGGCTGCATGACTTAGTGTAGGACAATGTGAGAGCACATAGGAAGAGAACTAATTTTACTCCTACAGGGAGTCTGGAGACCTGTTACTCGCTGGCAAACCTAAGCAGCTGTACTGAAATGTCAGATGGATTTGCACAGCTGACTCAAGTTGCCGAAAAGAGAGGAGCATAGTAATTCCATAAATTGACCCTCTCCAGCCAAGCCCTGCTTAATATAGTTACGGCTTGAGCTTAGCGGCAGTCACTCCTAGAGGCTCAGCAAACACCACTGGCGTTCTTGGGGGAAAAAAAAATCTCTCAAGGTGGTATTGACCTGGGACGCTTGGTAACTGGGGGAACTTCTTGAGAGTTTTTTCTTTTTTTATATCTTCTCTGATTATTTCTCCTTTTCTAATAAAGTATAGAAAAGTATAGAAAAGAACCATGTCGGAACACAGCAGGAATTCAGATCAAGAAGAACTCTTTGATGGGGAGATTGATGAAGATGAAATCTTGGCCAACTTGTCCCCAGAAGAGCTTAAGGAACTGCAGTTGGAAATGGAGGTGATGGCCCCTGACCCCAGGCTTCCCGTGGGAATGATTCAGAAGGATCAGACTGACAAGCCACCAACAGGGAACTTCGACCATAAATCTCTCGTTGATTATATGTATTGGCAGAAGGCATCCAGACGCATGCTGGAAGACGAACGTGTTCCTGTTACCTTTGTGTCATCCAAGGTAACCGGGGATTTGTACACAACAGAGAAATGGCTGCCTGGGCTGGGCTGGCACGTGTCCCTGTTGTAACTGTCATTTCTCAAGACTCTATGTTTTGTCGACACTTAAATCAGAATATTTCATCCTACGCCAGATGGGAACTTTCTTTAACACTTACATGGTATAACTGGGAGGAAAAAGTGGTAATTTCTTGTAAATATCTCTTTAAAAAAATTGCCACGGGGTTTCTTGTGCAGGAAAGCCTATATTCTGTAGGCATGATACTTAATGAATTAACTCATAACCCAGAAGCGTTTGTCCTTTATGCTTTTTTTGGCTCACAGAACCCTTTAAGAAGCTGAAGAAGGCTCTCCGTTCTCTCCTTCCATCACATGCATACACATACAATGTTTCACATACAATCTCAAGGGTGTCACAGTCCCCCTGAAGTCCAGCCACAGGCTCTGCAATTAAACCAAGTCAAATAACCAAAAAATCCAGTATTACCACAGTACATTGGGTATCAGTGGTGAATTTAGAAGTTGATGATGTTAAGCTGTTTTAAAGATAGTTCATTCTTTAAATATGTTCCTTATATGAAAAGTAGAATTGTGGTCCACTCTGGACTTGTATATCAGCACATTGTTTTAAATGTTTCACTTAAAAATGACTTGGCAAAAATAAGACAGAGATCCCCACAGGTAAAGTCTCTTGTAGTTATGCCTGCTAATATTGATATATCTTGTCACATTACCGTCACGCTGGCTATAATTTTAGGAAAGTTATAAACTGATTTCATGGCCAGGGGAATTTAAACATGTACTGCACTCAAGAAAATGAGTTGCTGGCTTGATCAGGTTAGAGTGTAAGGTACAATTTGCAGACGTTTTACAACTAGAGTAAAAGCCAGTTCTATATGAACACCAATTTCAGAGGAAAAAACAAATTGGGTACTTTTAACACTTTTTCTTCCTTTGGTATAATTTAAACAGCTTGATAGTTGGCTCCCCCTGCTGAGACAAATGAGAAATGCAAAGGTGAAGGCTTCAGAGTTAAGGTGTCAATTGTCAATTCCAGCCTATAATGTTATAAGCAGTAAAATCAAGTTCTTATTTTTTTAATTACAGGTTTATTTTTTATTGAGATAACATTGATTTATAACACTATGTAAGTTTCATGTGTACAACATTATATTTCTACTTCTATATACCCTACAGTATGCTCACCACCAAAAATTTAGTTTCCATCCGTCACCATACAGTTGATCCCCTTTACCCATTTCGTCCTCCCAAGATCAAGTTGTTACTCAGATGAGCCTGTGTGTCAAACTGCTACATCAGCTTTCAAAATGACACCTATGAGGTACACATACATTTTGGGAAAATGTGCTAATTGATGTGCAAACATTTAATAAACATTATTGATATGACTGTCATTTTCCTTCCCAGACTAAGCAGTTGTTTCTAAATCTCTACTAATCCTGTCCCCTTTTGTGGCTGGCTTTGCCTCCTAGACACTTTCCTTCCAAAGGAACTGGACTATAAAGCCTGTCCCTGGAGTATCCAGGGTAGTTTTCCCAGAGCTGAGCAAACAAAAATCAAAGTTTAAGGGTTTTGTTATGTTCCAAATATCAAACTGCTCTCATTTTCCCCACAGTATCTTATTTTCAGGGAAACTTGTTGTACACATTACATTAGATTGGCAAACATATTATGTAAATTTTGGTTAGGGCAATAAGGAAATTATTGTGTAACACAGAGCTATTGAATACAAAGATGCCTATTCAGCTATATACAAAACAAAGATTTCAATGAATGGATAAATCCATAAGGTTTTCAAAACAAATAATTTTTAACTGCTTCTGGAACTGAACCCCATCTTTAAAAACAATAGAGGGTCTGAAAACAAAATTAACTAGGCTTAATTTTAACACAGGGGATGAGAAAAACACAGCCAAAAACTGTGTTCGTGCCTGTGTGTGCCTATAAAAATTTATCTTTATTTTTGTTGTATTTGCTTGAAAAACTAATATGTGTACTTGGTTTTAAAAAAACTTAGTCTAGAATTATATAACGTAAAAAGTGAAAATCCCCTCGATCCTTCGTTTTCTCAGTTATCTCAATGGTTACCTCTCTTCCTCAGAGATAAGTACTTACTTGGTAAGCATTACAAGTCTGTTTTTTTCTACACATTTATTAACTTTGATATATATTGTGTGTATATATGTATACACATAAATACGTAAACAAATGGAATACTATGCCTACAGCTTATTTGCTTCCTTTTTTCACTTAGTAATAAATCTTCTTATTCTCTCCAGTAAATAGTGCTGCTCTTCATATTTCTATGTGAAGAAACCCTCATGACATGTATTCTAACCCTCATAAACCCTGCTATGTGTTCTAACCCTCATAAACTTCTCTTTTAGGGAAAAACTCAAGAACAGGATGAAGAAATAGACACAAGTAATAAAAATGTGTCCCAGTATTTAAAAGAAAAGCTTAATAATGAAATCACTGCACATAAAACAGAATCACAGGGCAGTGACAATGTCCAAGAAACAAATAGTGAAGATAACGAAGGTGATGTGGAAGATGAAGAAGATGATGCAGAAGATGATGAAGAAGATGATGCAGAAGATGAAGAAGATGAGGGAAAAGAAGACAGTGAAGAGAGTGATGAGAAAACAAAAAGAGAAGAGGAAGGTGAGGTAAAGGAGCAAATCAGAAATGGTGAGAACAACAGCCAACAGGTAACTGATAAAGTAACCGAAGAACAGAAAGACAGACCAGAGGCCCAAGAAAAAAGTGAGAAAAAAATATCAAAATTAGATCCCAAAAAGCTAGCTCTAGATACCAGTTTTTTGAAGGTAAGCGCAAGGCCTTCCGGAAACCAAACGGACCTAGATGGGAGCTTAAGGCGAGTGAGACAAAATGACCCTGACATGAAGGAACTCAACCTGAACAACATTGAAAACATCCCCAAAGAAATGTTGCTGGACTTTGTCAACGCGATGAAGAAAAACAAACACATCAAAACCTTCAGTTTAGCCAACGTGGGTGCGGATGAGAACCTAGCATTCGCCCTGGCCAACATGTTGCGTGAAAACAGGAGCATTACCACTCTTAACGTCGAGTCCAATTTCATCACAGGCAAGGGAATCGTGGCCATCATGAGGTGTCTGCAGTTTAATGAGACACTAACCGAACTTCGGTTCCACAATCAGAGACATATGTTGGGCCACCATGCTGAAATGGAGATAGCCAGGCTTCTGAAGGCAAATGACACTCTCCTGAAGATGGGCTACCATTTTGAGCTTCCAGGTCCCAGAATGGTGGTAACCAACCTGCTCACCAGGAATCAGGATAGACAAAGGCAGAAAAGACAAGAAGAACAGAAACAGCAGCAACTCAAAGAGCAGAGAAAGTTAATAGCCATGTTGGAGAACGGGTTGGGGCTGCCACCTGGGATGTGGGAGACGCTGCGGGGACCAGTGCCCGATTCTGGGACACAGGAGTTCCTCCAGCCTCCTCTTCCTCTTCCTCCTCGACCTCCCAGCTCCCACGCAGTCCCGTTCAGTCGACAAAATGAAATGACGAAAAAGCCATCGCACGCTCCGAAGTACAGGCCGGACACTGACACCTTCCGCATGGTAAAGCTGAAGAGGATCCAGCGCAAATCTCGGATGCCGGAAGCCAGAGAATCAGCCGAGAAAACCAACCTCAAAGACGTGATCAAAACGCTCAAACCAGTGCCGAGAAATAGGCCACCCCCGCTGGTGGAAATCACCCCCAGAGATCAGCTCTTGAACGACATTCGTCACAGTAACATCGCCTATCTTAAACCTGTAAGTAGGAGGTGGGACAAATGGTGAACACACACCACGATAAATGTCTCCCAACTCTCTTCCCTGCTCATTTGGACACCAGGAGATTGTCACTAACTGAGGGAAATCCGTCAGCATTACTGGTAGATCTAAATGGTTATCCTCAAAGACACACATCTATATAACTTCTGTAACGATGGTACTAATAGCTAACATCTATTGAGCACTTACTATGGGCCAGATTCATTATATAAATTAACTTTTACAGTCACTTTAACAACCCTATAAGGCACGTATTATTGTTCTCCCTGTTTTATAAAAAGGAAACTGAGGATTAGGGATGTTAAAAAACATGTCTAGGAGAAACAGCTCAGAAGTGGTAGAGTTGACTTTGAAATCCAGTTCTGAGTCCAGGGTCAAGCTTTTATTCACTCCAGCCACACAGAGCTGACACAAGCAGAGATCCCCAGGGACCTGCTGCAGGAATAAATAAGAGTGAGGCCTAATTAGGCCAATGTTTGTAGATGAGTGCTTCCCTAGGGCTTGAAAAAACAGTTCTTTTTTAGTAGATGAATGGAGACTACCTGCAACTGCAATTATACTCTTTATTTTTTAGGTGGGCGGAAAATAATAAACTTCAGATTAATATCTCTATGAATAAATGGAGCTTTAAAATATTTTACTATTATTTCAGTTTTCATATTTACTATGATTCACTATTACTCATGCTGATAGGCGAAAATGTTCTATTCCTTGCAGCTTAAGTTATAGAAATAAATGTTTTTATAGTCATTACTATGGCGGCATTTATGGAGGCTGAAAGGTGCGTGTCCAAAGACCACAGGTGGTTGATAATTAACTATTGTTTTAAAATCTAGTATGTAATTTAGCCAAGATATTACATTGACAAAATAGTCAATATATTATTTCATCATAGAGAGTCAGTTTTTGTCAAGATGTTTTAAACAGGTTTCCATGTAAGCTTGTTCTTTTTCTGCTTTTAAAGAGTTTTATATTCTCAAACAATACAGGGAATTCCCTGGCGGTCCAGTGGTTAGGACTCAGCACTTTCACTGCCGAGGGCCCAGATTCAATCCGTGGTCCGGGAACTAAGATGCTGCAAGCCGCGTGGCATGGCCACAAAAAAAAAACAAAAAACCAAACAACCCAATATAATTGGTTCTTATTCATATATACACATGTATGTTCCTTATTCCCATCTCCTAGTAATGCACAATTGACAACATTTCAGCATTTTATTCTTCTGAATCAAAGATGACTTTCAACTGTGATTTAGAGGGACTCTGATTCTTCTTGGGGCAGGGGGCAAGGTGACAGCACTAGAGGTCCCATGAGATCAGGCAAGAGGCCTTTGCCTGCCCTTGGGCACAACATCAACACTTTTTGTACCTGCTCTTCTCCAGGCAGCCAGACCTCTGTAGGGGATGGATCAGGGTGTTGTTCTGAGAGAGGCTAGTGCTCTCACTCTGTAACCAGTTGTCAAGGCAAATCCAAGATGCCTTGGTGGCTAGACAATCAGAAAATGACATTAAGAGGAATCTTTTTTTTTTTTTTTTTTTTTTTTTTTGCGGTACGCGGGCCTCTCACTGTTGTGGCCTCTCCCATTGCGGAGCACAGGCTCCAGATGCACAGGCTCAGCGGCCATGGCTCATGGGCCCAGCTGCTCCGTGGCATGTGGGATATTCCCGGACCGGGGCACGAACCCATGTCCCCTGCATCGACAGGTGGACTCTCAACCACTGCGCCACCAGGGAAGCCCAAGAGAAATCTTTTTAAAATCTGCATTAAAGGTGGCACGTGGATTCAGAGTAGACAAGAGAATGAAGTTTAAATGATCATCTGACCCCACTCCCTGCCTTCTCAGGGAATGTTCTGCTGAGCAAATCGGCTTTCCCCGGAGTTGGCTGCATTTCATCCGTCTGCTTACCCATTATTGCAATAAATATTGGTATAGCGCTGCCATGTATCAGGCACCATCAGCAGGGAATAGGACAGGTATAGTCTTAACTTCATGGAGCTTACAGTGTTGGTTTTATCATTTGTACAGTCAAGACACTGCCTTTTAGTCAAGTGAGAACACTTCAGCTTGGGGTCTAGATTCTAGAGCAAAAGGCATTAAGGTAAATGCATGATAATCATTACCAAAATGCCACACCCTACTAAGTAGTACGTTTTTCATTTTCAATAAATTCTAAAGTGCTTTCAGGTTTTTTAAAAAATTATTTATTTATTTATCTCTGGCTGCCTTGCGTCTTCGTTGCTGCGCGCCATCTTTCTCTAGTTGCAGCGAGCGGGGGCTACTCTTTGTTGTGGTGCGCGGGCTTCTCACTGCGGTGGCTTCTCTTGTTGCACAGCAAGGGCTCTAGGCGCGCGGGCTTCAGTAGTTGTGGCTCGTGGGCTCTAGAGCTCAGGCTCAGTAGTTGTGGCTCACGGGCTTAGTTGCTCCCTGGCATGTGGGATCTTCTCGGACCAGAGCTCGAACCCGTGTCCCCTGTACTGGCAAGCAGATTCTTAACCACTGTGCCACCAGGGAAGTCCCAAGTGCTATCAGTTTTGAGTTGTGTTTTGTTTGTTTTTAATGTCCGCTAAGGAAGAAAAATATGCTGCAAAGTGAACTCTGACACGGTTTGTGAATGGTGGTCTTGCATATCAGCCTTTGCTTTGCAATGTCTTTTATCTATGCAAGGGACTGGCATCTTCTGCTTTCATTTGCCTGGCTTGGCTTGCAATAGACATCCCTTGATATGTATCTCAGATACAAAATGTCATGCAACTTCATCAACGTGGTCCTTTAAAATGCTCTGCAAGAAAAATGTGAAAATGCATTGTCCAACTGACAAAAATTCACTTGACTGGCATCAGTTCGCTCCCTACTGCTGTGTTTTTGCGCCTTGCTGCATACATAATAAATGTCTGCTTTAATGCCAACTCATAGTGTAATCTCTCTTAAAAGACATTTTTTATCTTTTAATTTGAAATCGTTTGAGACATGTGGAAGTTCAAAATAGTAGAAAGAATTCTTACAAGCCCAACACATTTTGTCATATTTGCTTTGTCATTCTTTAAAGGATAGTTTAAATGGCAGTACATTTGCACGTGTGCAATCCCAGCAGGGCACAGAGCCCAGTGGAAGTGCTGATGGTATGAAAACCTATACTGTGTTTGTGCTCCCACCTGCAACCGACTATTGTAAAACACCGTTGACTGTAAGATGCTTTCTGATGTCAGGGATACGGAAACAGCGAAAAATGTGCATCTTAGACTCAGTAAAATGCTGTAAACGCCATCAGTGGTGATACCACAAGATCCCAGCAGAAAGGGCTATTTTTGGCTGGTCAAATGAGACACATCCACACTCACTTGAAGGAGGTAAAACTAAAGGTTATGGGGTTTTTCCCCCCCACTTGTGTTGGAGGATAGAGATGCTCTCTAAATCCCTGGATTTTCACATATGAAGTTAAAACCCAATTTGGAAATCTTATAATTGTTTTTACTGATGCTCCTAACTAAAACATTGAATGTCCATAAACATACATAGAAATTATTTATTTTTAAAGGAAAAATGATTATTTTTTCTCTCATGGACTTGGAAATATTATTTTTCTATTTTCTAGAGCATAGCTCATGAGGTAGTTTATATTTTAAATTTGCACTTTTTCCTTTTAGTGGTTATTCTCTCCCCATCTCATGCTTCTGGCTTGGGATCCCTGAAGTGAAGTTTCTAGCAGAGAACGAAGGGAAGTCTATATACTTGCTTGGCTCAAATGCTACCTCTTCCAAAAAGCTTCCCATTTAATTCAGTTTAAGAGAGATGTATTCTGGGGGCCAGGTATTGAAAACTAGTGGACTGTAAGCCCGATTTGCAGGCCTGTTTTGTTTGGCTTGGGTCTTGTTGTACGAGTTATAAAATATCACATGATAATATGCAGATACCTGGGAGCATTTGAAACATCAGATCCAGCCACACGGGGCCTGCATGTGCATGGCACAAATAAGCTGGATCTGTGTTGACTTCTCCCTTGAGATAGGTAATGGACTCTCCAGTTTTTCCTCAGTCTCCACCATGCCCTACTGCCTAATCCCTGGCCTTTTTCACTCATTTACATTACTTATTTGACTGCTGTAGAATTTTTTGGTTTGTCACGTTGTTCTTATTGTTTTAAGCTATGTTTTAAAAGCCTTTGTCTTGTCTAACTGAATTTACTAATCGCTCATTTATTTCCCTCTGAGTTGATAACTCTGAGTCAATGGGATGCCAGTCCAAAACAAAGACGTTAGGCTTGTATGGGCTTATCCCTCCCTGGTAAATGTATGATTTCCTTTCCTCTTTAAAAATTTGGTGGTCCGCTCACTGCCTACCATCCCAGATGAGTATCTGTACTTTTCATTGAGATAAAAATCTCATCTGCAGCAACTATTCAATTTACTGAGGTCAACTGCGTTTATATCATATGCAAGTTTCGGTGCCAGTCAAACACAGTAACTTTTAACATTCAGTTAATTTTACTTTGGGCTCACCTATGTGTGTCTGGACTGGTTTCACCTAGGTGCCTAAAGACATGATTAAATGTCTCCTTCAGAAAGATTTCAGTATAATAATTTCCCGAGCAGCCTTAATTGGTCAGTAGACTCCGTGACACATTAGCAGTTGTTACGATTACAAAAATGTAAGAACATAGACTCCTGAGTCTTCATCTCTGGCCATTTTTTCTTTGCCTCATTTATAAAATATCCTATTTCTTTTGAAGTAGGATCTCTAGATTCTGTCCTTTTGCAGTTTTCTCCTTTTTCCCATCTTAGCTTCTCCCTTTGTTTCAATTATCACATAATCTAGGACAATCCCCAAATTTCCCTTTCCCTTTAGATCACTCAGGGTTTTCTCAGTACCTTCATTCAATCTGTCCCCAAACCAAGCTTTTCCTTTGTAGATTTAGTTGTTGTTTCTGGTTCCCAATTTCCCACGCTGTCTCCATTCTCTCACACATTCAAGTCTGAAGCCTCAGAGTTCCCTTCAGTTCCTTCCTTTTTTTCTGTCCCTTTTTTTTCCTTAAAAATACTCCAAAACCCAAGAACCCAAACCTACCAGAATCTCCAAGAGCCAAGGCCAAATCTAGATCAGAGCTTTAGAAATGTTATACTCTTGACAGAGGGAGTCTCCACAGGAGAAAGCAATGTAACGTTTCAAACTCATCTCAAAAGAGCATAAGTGGACTAGAATTATACAGACCAGGAACTGCCCTTCCCTAATACCTAGTGGAAGAAAGAGTTTTTGATGGACAACTTTTCTAAAGTCTGTGATAGTGATTCCTAAATTTTAGCATGCATCAAAAGCACCTGGAAGGCTGAATACAGATTACTGAGCCCATCTCTAGAGTTTCTGATTCAGTAGGTCTTGGATGGGGCCTGAGAATTTGCATTTCTGACAAGTTCCTTGGCAATGCTGATGCTGCTCGCTTGGAGACCACACTTGGACAACCACGGTTCAGTAACATCTATGGCAAACCATACCTCCTGAATTTTTCCCCTGAAGGACCTTCTTTTCCTCTCTCCCCACAACACTTTGCTCAGTTACTTATTTTCTATCTGTCTTTCAAAATATATCCAACAGACTCGACTCAACACTTACAACAAAAGAAATGAAACCAAACATCAGTGGGGAATACCCTTCCTGTCTCTTTCCACTGCCCCTCACTTGTACCTCGCTTTCAGCATCTTCCACATAGTGCCTTAAGTTGACAGCTCTTACAGGCACACTGTAGGTCTCCTAGTGGATTCTGAGTTCCTCAAGGTAGGTCTTCCTCATCTATGTCCTGGACACCCATTGAGGTGTTGGTCCAGAGCAGGAACTGCAGTCACGTGTGCTGAATTAAACAATCCCTGCTGAAATGGGTCTTCCCATCCTTCCCAATTGCTCCCAGTCTCTGTGGGTGTATGTATGTGTGTGTGTGCACTGTGTAACGCTATACACACGCACTTTTTAAAGAAACTAATTTTAAGCAACAGGTGAAGGGGGAACAGGGCCCCCTAACAATAATGTGAATTAATTCTTGTTTGTTGGAAGTTTTCTATTTTTGTAACATCAGATCTAGCTATCTTTTCCTTTATGGTTTCTGTCTTTTGTGTTCTGCTTAGAAATGGCTTTTTTGAACCTTATTAAAATATTTGCCTATCTTTCTTGCTGCTTTTAGAACTTTTGGTTTTTTAAAAATATTCCATATTATAGATGAATTAAAGGGTTAGATGTTAGAAGTAAGTAGGAAGCAAGAAGTCTGCTATTTTATTTCTTTGCCAAATAGCTAACCACTGATCATTTAGTGACCCATTCTTTTCTCCAGTGATCTGAACTGCCAGTTTGGGCATATTTTAAATTAGTTAATATGTCTCTGGGTTTACTATGTTTGGGCATTGCCACGTTTCACTTTTCAAAGTATTTTTATTAATTTGGAACCCTTCTATGCATATAAACATATATCAGGAATAACATACTATAAAAATATTTTTTCCATTCAATAATACAAAGAACACAGTTTTGACTATTTGTTACAGCTCTGCAGTTATTTTAAATAACTGGCATTATATATTTTGTTTATTGGTGGTGTTCACTGTTGGTGTTCTCCTTGGATGGCCCTTACCAATCTGTAGTCACACCCCTCCTCTCCTGAAAGTCTGACACTAGGGAGGGAGAGAGTCAGAGCACATGGAGGACCCTTTGGTTTGAAGGCTGTGCAGGTAGCAGCAACACATCCCAAGTTCTCTCCAATGGGCAGGATGTTGGGAAACCTTTTGACGCAAAGGTTGTGGGCAGAGAACTGGCTAAGAGGGTCCATGGTAGATGGCCAAAATGGTTCCTCACGTTGGCAGGTGGACACGGGCCATAGAAGGAGAGACATTTTAAAGTCATTATCATACAAACTCTGAGTGTCCTTTGGACTCTGTCAGTGTTCTCTGAAAGGCACATCCATGATGGATGAGTCATTCTCCTAAAATATAACAGCACTTGAAACCCGTTAAGAACTTACCTTATCTTTAAGTTGTTCCTGTGAATCAAAGCTCAAAGTTGATTTGCAGTCAGACTATGCTACTCTTTTGCAATTTTTTTGCCCTTGGGCATTCTCCAAGTACTGTTGTAATATTTGGTGAGTATCACATCAGGAATGTGCTTTAAAGAGGAAAGACCAGTTCTTAAAAGAACATACATTTTATATTCTTATGGTGGTATTTGTTTGGTGAGTATTTCAATACTCAGGAAGGCATTGAAATCAGGCAGATCTAGGTTCAAATCCAGCTCTGCCACTTCCTAGCCCTGTGACCTGAAGCAAATTGCTTAATCTCTCTGAGCCTGTTCCCCCTTTCCAAGGTGGTTGTAAGATGAAATGAGGCAATGCTTTCAAAAGAAGTGTTAATGTTGATCACTAACTTGTATTACTTAATCCTTATGGTAGCCTTGTGAACAAGACACTGTCATTTTATAGCGGAGAAAATTGATGCCCAATACCATGCAACTAGTAAGTGCTAGTTCCAGGATTTGAAACAGGCGGAGTCCAGCACCCACCCTCTTGTGTATGTGATAAGCTTCACCACGTGCTCAGAACCCCTGGAGCTGTCCCGTCATCAGTAAATGCCCACTTCATGGTGGCTGTGGCTACCATTGTGGCTATTATCATGATCTGAGGGGTCTCTCTGGCCAGAATTTCTAATCCGCTTTACACCCTTTGAGGCATGTACATTTTGTCATTTTTGCTGTAAAACACTTGCATATCTAGGATTAATTTTTCTCCTCTTTTCAAATGCTTAAATCACAGGTGCAGCTGCCAAAAGAGCTGGAATAAGAGGCAACAGAATAATCTCCGAGAAGGAATTGACATAATGACTCTTGGATTAGTTCGGAGACTGTTTCAGCAGCACACTTCTGGATCCAGGTGGTGGAACTGGGAACATTGCTAACTGATACGCGTATTTTGTAAAAGGCTTTGGCCCGTGACAAAACAGGGGCTGAAAAGGCAGGGGGAAGGAGATAAAATATGAATAGTCAGGGCAAGATTTTCTACTTCCAATCAGTTGGAGTGACTTAGGTGAAACTGAGTCTTCTAGCAGAAGTGAATTTTTTCGTAAACATTTGCTTTATTATTGCTTTCTTCTGGTACATAACAATAAATACTGTAGCGGTGTTAACTATTATATTCCCATTTTTTCCTCCTTCCGTCTGCTCTGCTGTAATTCAACACACAGTAGCTTAAAGCAAACAGAACATGTTTCGCTCTGTGGAAATGTGAAGGGTGAATTGAACTCCAGGCCCTCCAGATGCTTTGAAATGGAAGAAATGTTAATTGCCTCCTCTTCTCTGGAGAATCAGTTGCGATTTCCGGTTTCCAGCCCTGCCTAGGTTTCTCTCTTGCCCATTTTCCTGTGTGTTGGGATATACTTCTGATAGGGGTATCTGTGAAGAGCAGAACTCTTAAGCCATGGGACATGGAGAAAACAGTGTTTCCAGAAAAACTAACAGGGAAAACAAATGCTGCTTATGTATAAAAACTTCCCTGTTTCCACACATATAGAGACAATGGGAGACAGCATGCTAGTTTTGTTAAAAAAAAAAAAAAGCAAAAGAAAGAAATTATGAATAATATATTTACTGAGAAGCTTTAGGTTTTAGCTAAGTATGTATATATATATACACACATAGATAGATTTTTAAGTTTAGTCTGTGAATGATCTTGATCTTGTTCTTGTCAAAAATCTAAGGAAACTTGCTCTAGGATTAACCTTGAATTCCTTATCCTATCATTCAAGGCCCTCCATTGCCTCTTTTCAATTTAGTAATTCAGTCTTATCTGCCACAGATTCTTTATACTATTCTTTCACCTTTGTTTTGTTTTTTAATTTTATTGAAGTATAGTTGATTTACAATGTTGTATAGATACTATGCTTGATAAAACATCCTCATGCTTTTGCTTCCATTGACCCTTCTATGGAGTATCCCGAGAGACTCCACAAAAATCTCCCAGACAGCTCCATCCCCAGTGTCCTTTCTTTTTCCAAGTTCCTAGAGCCCATAATTATCCATTCAAGTCTCTGCGTGCATAGAATCTGAAGTTTTGTACTGAAGTGGCATGAACCTTAGAAATCAGGAAATCACGCTTTTTCTGTCTTCGTCACCTGAGCAAATAATTGGCACCTGCCTTCTTTCTCTTTTTATATAATCCTAGGTGGTACATCACAGGCAAAACAGGCTAGGAGAGCATGGACTTAATGGGGACAAACAATACATTATTTCGAAGGACAAGCCATGGGAAAGAAATATGATGTTTCCATTTTTTAAAGATAATTTAGTGGGTACAAAAGTATCCAAATTTAAATAGATATAGTTTTCAATCAAGTAACTAATTTTAGAATGCCCCAAGGCTGAGAGTTTTGTTTTCTCTTACTTTACCATTTCTATAAAGCATCCTTGCATACAAAGCCAGATGGTTTAAAAAACGCTGCGATAAATAAAACTTTTAAAGTACCTAGCATATTCTGCATTTAAGAGGCTAAACTCTGATGGGACAAAGCACTCTGAACAGCTTTAAGCTTAATGTGTATCAGTGGTTGAAGTTCTGGAAGCTCTTATGTGTTTGCTTATACAGCAACAGTACTAATAAATAAGCCAGGAATTTCAAAAAGTGTGAATAGTCCTGAAAGAGGACGTTACTCTTAGATGTGCAAAAAGGAAAGATGATCCAAATTCAAATTTACTGCCTCATTACACAGGTTTTGTCAAGAAACAGGTGAAGCCATTCATATTATGCTTTTTTTTTCTATTCACCCACTCCCACCTTAAAAATCTTAACTGAAAATTTTAACTTGTTTTTAAAGTGAAATAATTTATAGCATTTCCATGTTAGAGTTTTCTATTATATTCTGACCACCAACCATTAGTAATTGTAATGAGTATATTTTTTTCATACACGTCACTTTCTCCAAATTTACTGCATTTAGTCCACAGATTTCACCATGTAGAAAATGGGTCTAAAATATGTATAAGCCCATGCCAGGTTTAAAAAAGGATTCCATTAGCATTCGGTTTTATTCTGGCTGGAAATTAATAAAGTATTACAGTTTTATTAACAGTATTTGAAACACAAGCTGTCTTTTTGCTGCAGAGAGAATATTTGCGTGTTTATAGGGCTGTCACTGAGTTTCTCAGACATTTAACACAGATGCACAGTAAATA
This sequence comes from Tursiops truncatus, assembly GCF_011762595.2. NCBI lineage: Eukaryota > Metazoa > Chordata > Mammalia > Artiodactyla > Delphinidae > Tursiops > Tursiops truncatus. The sequence goes on along the minus strand of NC_047043.1, from coordinate 81,690,538 downwards.
AAGTCTCACCCCCCCCAAAAAAAAAATCTTTGATAAATTTTATTCATATTTGGCTATGGGTACAAATTCTAGGCCATGTATGTGAAGTCATGGTGATATCGCTTTGCTAGAGAGAAGGGCTGCAGGTCGGCTAAGAAATTAAAATGCAAGAAAAAAGCAGGAGCAGCTTATGCATTGCTTCTTATTCTAGGACATACAGGGTCTCTTCAATAAGTACTGCTCCAAATGTCTTCCTAATTCCATGCTAGGGAGAGCTAAATATTTTCTATTCATCTATGAAATCACGCAATTGGCAAGGAAAACATGTTGTATCATCTATTTCTGAATACATGGGAAGTGAAAGGAAGAAAGTAATAGAAAATATAAACTCATGCTATCTTAATTCTAATGTCTAGCTGTAAAAACATATAATTGTACCAAGTGCTATCTAATATTTTTATGAACTGCAGAAGCTGTTGATCACTCCCATTTTTGAAGGTCTTTTTGCTTGGTCATCTAAAGATGCTTTTCAGATTTCAAAAGATCAGCTATTATTGTCCTCTTTCTGTCCCTAAGGAATTAGTAAAATGCACGTTCATTTCCTTCTTTCTAAATGTTCCAGTTAAAAATTAAACAGTGAAGAAAAAAGGGAAACATTATCTTGGACACCTTTTTGTCATTATAACAACAAAAACTGTGCAATAGAAACTCAAGTTTTATTCTGATTTTTTTGTTTGTTTTTTAACAAGACCGTCAAGAATAACACAGGTTACAGAGCTGTAACCTCCTTAAAGAAGAGGATATTTAGTTTGCAACAAATGCCTTCTAGTGAGAACATATTACTAGCACTTCAAAAATTTACAAAAGGTTGACAAAATATTCTCCTAAATAGCTAGCTTTATATTTATAAACAAAATAGAAACAACTGGTTTATCCACTGCACATCAAACAGGAGGCAAAGTGATCGAGATCACCTTTGATTTTAAAGAAAAATAAAAACTACTTATACCCCACATATTATAATCCTAAGGAAGGAATATTTTTGAAGGATGCTGAGGGGGATTAAAACAGGCTAATGCATGACATCCTCTCCTTCAGTAGTCTTTTCATTTACTCATATTGCCTTGATCCTTTACAATTACTTTTTTCCTACAAGATAACCATACTGTTGCAGTACAATCCGTAATTCTTTTCTTTTATTCCCCTTAAGAAATAAGTGCGACCCATTTCCTATCAGCTTTCATAAACACACTTGAAACTTCAGACATAATAGGAGGGTGGTTTCTTTCAGTTTGAGGCCTTTTCTCCGTAACAGCAGAGAGGAGAACAGGGTGGCCTCTCCGTGCGTGCTGCCATGGATAGCTGGATGGTTTGTGCACCTCGTATTTCAAAAACACAAACGGAAAGTAGGTCTGGACAAGGACAAACTGCAACCCGATTTCTGCTGCAACCCTATCAGCAGGTCAGCTCTATTTACTCCTTCACTTTACTGATATAGTCAGTGAACTTGCTGATGCTCTCTTCCTGCTGTTCTAGGGCATCCAGGACAATGCCCATGGGCGTCCTCTTCAGACCGATCCCCTCCATTTTATTCTCCAGTTTGTTCTTGAGGTTCCGGAGTCTCAGCGATGCGTGGATAAACATCACTACAGGGAAGTGAAACGTGGTTAGCATCAAAGCAACGGTTCTCTGTTTCCCTTCACACTTGTAGCAGAAACTTTCTCTGTTAGCTACAGTCCCGTCTGGTTCTCTCATTGATCCAAGTCCCCACATGGATCCTTGGACTTTATATAAAGTATTCTTTGTGTGTGCAGGAAAATGTTGTGTTCAGCAGCAAGGACCATAATCTGGCTGCCACTCTCTTCCCTTCACACATTGATATCATTACCTTTCAGATGCTACTTAAATGCCCTGAAATTCAAAGTGAATCCATGCGATTCCAACTTCACTAAAAAGCAACTGAACACCAAGCATTTCAGAAAAGAGCTCATGCTCAGTTCAGGGATTACCTGTATTTTGTCCCTGCAGGAGGCATGCAGGTGAAGTCCTCTTAGAAAATGTCTGCTATGGGGCAGTTTTCCATAGTGTTGGGTATAGATGTCTAGATAAAAAGCTAAGGGTCTTATGGGCCTTATGTAACCTGGTGTTCCCCAGATTTGCCTGACTATTAAGTATTACCTGAGTTTGTTTATAAAGATTCTCTGGCCTCTCCCCTAGACCTTCTGAACCAGAATCTTAAAGGGACGGTCCTGGGAGTCTGTATTTTAAACAGACACACTGGGTGATCTGCACCAGCAGTTTTCAAACTTCTGTGTACATACAGATCACCTGGACAGACGGTTAAGTAGGCAAATTCCCAGTCTTCATCACCTAAAATTCAGCCTGTTAAGACTGAGGTAGGATGCCAGAATGTAACATTTCAGTAATCATTGTGGATGCTTCTAATTGTGGATGCTTCTGACGGAGGCGATTTTGGACCTTCATTTTGAGACGCACTGATGTGTGTTCTCTCTGGAGGCTCCTAATCTAGAGCGGCCATTAGAAACATTTGAGAAGCTTTCTAAAAATACAGGGTCTTTGGGCACCACTGTGGACCCAAAGAATCAAAATCTCCAAGGGATGTAGCTGGCAAATTTATATTTTTAAAAATCATCCTGGATGATTCTCCCAATCATCAAAGTTTGGGAATCACTGATATTGTCTAATTTCCTTCTGTTATAGATGAGTGAACTACAGCCCATAGAGGATAACTGGTCCAGATCCCATGGCTGGTGTCCAGCAGGTCTAGGAATAGAAACCTGGACCCTTGACTCTTGACTTCTGCTACATTTCATTACCCTGGCTTGTGTTTTTACAAGCTGTGCATTTAAGCAGAATCACTGAAGTACTAAGCCTGTAGCACATAAAGAAAACCTGAAGAGTATTTCAAAAAGTCTAAATTTACTGATTCAATTATTTTATCCAATAAGGTATGAGATTCACATATAAATATTCTGGGCTTAATCTAACCTTAAACAAGCAATTGATTTTATTTAATGGTCTAGCGGCACACGTGAAATGCTATTAAAAGTGAAAGGGATATTCCTGTCACTTAATACACTATAATTTTAATCAGATTTCTCTTGATGAGACTGGAATTTTATCTGTTCTCTGTTTCAGGCTTCAAGTGCTTGGGAATCTCGGTAAACAAGGCATATAGACTTTAGAAAATGTCTATTTCTCTTCACCAGAATTGGAGTACTTGGTATCTGTATTCTGGGCCAACTTACAAAACTTTCAACACTAATTATGATCTTCTGAGTAAGTAGAGAGTAAACATCCATTTCTCTGTCACCACAGGATGCCTGGCACTGAACGCCTGAGAACAGACTCTGATATCAGACACATCTGGATTCCAGTGCAGGCTATACCACTTTTCTGCTGTATGACTTGTGATCCGTATTTGTTTTGTTTACTGTATTTGTGCAATTAATGGACTATTAGGCCTTGATCTGCTGTTTCAGAAAATTCTGATAATTTTGTAGACCTGCCAACACACCTCAGAAACAGGTTAGGTTATTCCCACTGAATGATCGCGCCTACATTTCTTTATGATATAAGGAAAGGAAGGCCCAGGTTCACTTACACAGCAAAGGAAAAGTGATGCCAAACACAAACACCATGACTCCCCCAAACATGGATATGAGGAAGTAGCTGGCTAGCATGACCACCATGACAAACGTTGTGGGGTACTGCTTCTTCATCCGGCGGAGGATGTCTTTATTGTGGGCTGCCCACACAAAGCCCGTGAACACCAGCACCACCACGATGCCTCCAAGAATCATGTTGAAGGGGCTCAGGAACCTGGGATATGAAAAAAGAGGGAGCCCAGGTCAGGAGGAAGAAAAGGAGGAAGGGGAGGAAGAGTAACAACAAAGTACTTACTTAAGCCTTTTATGTAAGTTGTCTCATTTAATCATACCTTGATGAGGTAGATGCTATCAATTTACTTCTCAAAGGAAGAAACTTAGGCACAGAGGTTAGAAAATGGTGGAGCAAAGATTCCCACTGAGGCAGTGTGACTCCCATCAAATAGCCCGTCTCAATAGAGGCCCAGCATTTTAAAAGACTAGAGCCCCTCTTTTGGACGGGCTGTCTTTAGCTTTTATACATCCTGGGCTCTAGTACACGTTGATTGTATTTTCTGAGCTCCAAGAGCTTATTTAAATCCTCCTAGAAGCTGCCATGCTAGATGAATGTGGAGTACAGGTCACACAGTGGGCTCCATGAGCCCGATCCGGTCTGCAGTCACACTTGTGTTTGGACTGTGCAATAATTTTTAAAACTTTTACTTGAATCCCAATGGTTTTTTTTTTGTTTTGTTTTTTTTTTTGAGGTGCGCGGGCCTCTCACTGTTGTGGCCTCTCCCGTTGCGGAGCACCAGCTCCGGACGCGCAGGCTCAGCCGCCCCGCGGCACATGGGGTCTTCCCGGACTGGGGCACAAACCCGCGTCCCCTGCATCGGCAGGCGGACTCTTAACCACTGAGCCAACAGGGAAGCCCCCAATGTGTTTTAAAAAAAAAAAAAAAAAAAATCCATAAATCTTGGGATTTCTTGCTTCTCCCGGAAACAAGAAAATCTCACAAAACTGGGCCCAGTTTCCCATGTCAGCCACTGGCTGGAGTGCCTTCTCACTTAGATAGAATAAATGCTCTCCCTTTAGCCTCAGCCCTCACCCCCCACCCCCAGTATCTATGGCATCTCTGACACAGAGGCCCCCAGTGAGCTGCCATTAATATTGTTTTTCTAACAGCTCCCCTGCACTGCTCTCTCACATAAGCTGCCTGGCCCATGGAGGCATTTGGGTTTATGACTCCTGGCACGGAGAGGCCATTATAATTCTTTAAAAGGCCCAGAGTATCATTAGGAGATGGGTCATCAACTGAGATTTCCAAGCATAGAACCTCCAGTTTCATTGTTACATGAAGCAAAGGTTACTCTACTGTTGATAATGGGGGAAACACATTATAAAGAGGAAATTTAGATCAAGTATTTCATAAGTGAGAATGACTGGGCATTGTAGCCCCACGCAGCCCAACCCTCCCACCCCACTGTGTGTACAAAATCCTTAACAAGACATTTGTGGTCAGCAAGTATGATGAATTACTAACTTTTTACCCTTCTAAGAGGCTAATGAGCATTTTGCTTGGGAAGGACAAAGAGGGTCCGTGTGTTACCATCATGCTCTGAATATTAACATCACTGATTTGGAAGACAGGATAATGAAAGGTGATGCCCAGAGCTTACTTTCTCTGAAATAGAACAGATGAAGGAGTCATATTCATATTGGGATGCATATTTAGGACAATTAAGATTCTTTTTTTTAAAAATCCCTTTAAATTTTAGCTCTGATTCTGCCTCCTGAAACACAAAGCTGTTTTAAATAGTTTCAAATAGGAGTGAAAGTATTGCATATCTTAATGGGTGAAATCAGGGACATAAGTTATGTCAGACTCCTTTGAAAAAGTAAAAAATTTCTACCAAAATGCACGGAGTTAAACAGTGGTAAAAGTAGTAGCACGTAATTTAAAATTAACCCCTACAATAATAAGTTGCTTATTTCATTCAGAACTCTTGCAAATACTTATACCCTTCAAGGCAAAAATCTCCTCTTTAGAATAGTCTAAGGAAGTGAATAAAAATGCAAAGACTGAACTGTAACAGTATTCACACGAGTGGTATTTATCATTTATAACCTTTAGAAACAACCTATGTGGCCAACAATTTACTAAATGGTGGCATATACAACTGTTTTCAAAAAGTCAAAGCATACATAATAATGTGGGAAGACAATAATATATTGATTGGGTAAAAGTGACAATTCTCTCTGGTAGGTGGATTTAGCACCTATGTTATATAACTCAGAAGTAGAAATTTTTGCAATTCGTAAATTATTTTGTAATCAGAAATAAAATGAACATATGAAAAATGAAATATAAAGATGTAAAAGGGGACCTCCCTGGTGGTCCAGTGGTTAAGAATCCGTCTTGCAATGCAGGGGACACAGGTTCGAGCCCTGGTCAGGGCACTAAGATCCCACATGTGGTGGGGCAACTAAGCCCGCGTATCGCAACTACTGAGCCCGCGCACTTCAACGAGAGAGCCTGCACGCTGCAAGCTACAGAGCCCACACGCTCTGGAGCCCGCCCGCTGCAACGAAAAGATCCTGCGTGCCACAGCTAAGACCCAGTACAGCCAATAAAAATAAATTTAAAAAAAAAAGATAAAATAAAAACTAAAACCTGATCTTTAAAAGAAAAGAAAAAGAAAAAAGACTATGGGATGGTTAATTCAAAAAAAAAAAAAAAGATATAAAAGTAACTGCTCCTCAGCCCCACAACACCGGCTTGGGACAGGCCAACTACAACAGTCCAATCTTACCTTGCCTCATCTCTCCAATAACATTAATGCAATTTCAATTCATACGCAGAGCCAAGCTCTTCCTTCTCCCATCCAAACCTTGGTTTCCTGCCCACTCTCTAGATCCTCTTGTAACCAATCCACCACCTGCCCTGCAAGCTTTCCCACCTTCCAGCACACGTGCTAGTCTATCTGTCCTCCTCCGTCAGTTTTTTATTATTTAGGTCTTTTCGCCTCTTTGTTCTTTTTTCTTTTCTTTTTCACAGTTTTATCTGGCTTATACCGTGTCTCCAGCTTTGACCCTGGAATTGGTTTGGGAAAGACAAAAATTTCCTTATAGGTCTGGGGAAGGGAAGACTTGGACAGGGCCAAAACAAAATCCTCTTTAGCTAGTGGTAGGGAGACTGGGTAGAGAGGCTCAGAAACTCTCACAGATTAATAAATTTCATTTCTAGCACCAAAAAGATTCTGAGAGAAATGATACCAAAAGACTCCAGTAGTTATACTGGGTAATAGGATCATTAGTAATATATTCCCATTTGCTTATCTCTATTTTCATATTTTTTCAATAGCCACGTATTACTTGAAAATAAAAAAAAAATTGATATTTAAAAATAAAAGAAATGGGGGAAAGGTGCCTGAAAGAGACAAACCCTTTTACATAGCCTTGATGTTGACAAAATCAACACCAACTCAAAGAAGCAGAGCAGAGGGTTCAAGTTTAGGAAACTCCTTTGCATAAGCTGCAAATAGGAGATGGCTGGTTGGTGGCAAAGTGTCAAAGGTCTCCGGCGCAGTTCTTCCTAGAATATCTGTTAAAATAACAATTCACGAGGTGTAGCATATACTAAAATGCATGCCAAACTGTTTCTATTTTTCTCGGGACAAGTGAGGTAGATACCTAGGCTGAATGTCTAAATAAAGCCCAGGACAAAGAACAATGAAAAATCCAGGCCTGACTCAAGCAATTCCAGATTTGCTTTTCACCTGTTCCTGTTGCTCATGTTCAAGGGAAGTGGTTTTAGCTTACCACGTGCCCAGCCATGATCTGTAATTAAACCAAGTTCCAAGCTGGAAAAAAATGAACAAAGTTACTTGGAGCAGAAATGATTTTCTTCCTTACTCCGCTTAAGGGCAATTCCATTCTAAGAAAGGGTAAAATGCACACTACTCCCACTGCCCTGGCACCTCCCTCTACTTGGAGCAAAATAGACCACCCTCCAGAGATTAATTTCATTTTCCAGTGAGTGTAGGAGTTTGGGAACCAGTTCTCGACTGAGATGAGTAAAGCTGTTTTACTCAACAGTTGGGTTCTTAGTGACATCAGTCACAATGAAGCCCAGGGACCTTTAGGACAAAACTTCCATAAATGTGCCACCCCAGCTTTCATGTGGACAATTGCCATTGGGCTCGATGGGTGCTATTTCATTTTTTGGTAGTCTGTGAATGAGAGAGAGGGGGGAAGGGAGGAAGGAAGATAGAGGGAAGCAAAGGAGAGAGGGAGAGAGGAGGGAGAGAAAAGAGAGCGAGATCGTGATTTTCTATCTTTGTTGAAAATAGGACCTAGTTTTACAAATCAAAAACAATAACTTTTTCTATTGTGAGTTAAAAATATATACTTACATACATATGTATCCTATCCAATTAAAAAGTTGATAGATAAATGTAATAGTTAAAAATTCTGGTGGAATCACTGACAGTTGTATAAAAGTTTAGAATCCCAGCAGCCTCGTCAAAGAGGAATCACCCCAGTCCCATTAAACAGATGCATAAACTGAGGCCCAGGGCAGTGAAGGAACATAGTCAAAGGGATCCAGGGGGAGAAAAACAGTGCCAGTTGATGTAATTGTGACAGCAATTCATAATATAACCCATTCTGTGTTGTTAACCAGCTTCAGAGATTTCCCCCCTCAACCATTTTAGAACCCTGTCCTTCCAGTTGGGGTAAGCAACTAAGGATCATTCTGGGAAATCCCTCAGCATTCTCATTTCTCTCTAAAGGAAGGCAGCTATGAGTGGCTGTGGACACAGGTCCTAAACTTGCCAACATGACTCAGCTAGCTATAGCTATAGTTTCAGCACAAGTTGCTAAAAAAAAAAAAAAAAATCTCGGCCAACAGTAGAAGTTTAGAGCTAGGATGGATCTTGAAAACACACCTCATTCTACATAGAAGCAAGGTAAGGAATAGATAAGTTAATAAATTTGTCCCAAGGCCACCAATTGCAGTGCTGGTGATAAAAGTTTACCCGAACAGAGATCTTCAGATCAACTCAAGTGCACGTTTGGTAATGCCTGCCATGCCGTGATGCCAGCAAGAGCCAAAGAGGTGGTGAAATATTTTCTGAGCAGCAGAAGCAGCTTTGCACTGAGTTCCAATTTTCTAACCCAAAAAAGCTATTTTGTCAGTTTGGTTCCTGAGGAAGCCTGACTCACCAAGAAAGCGGGGAACAATTTACTCACAGTGCACTTCTCTAAATTGGTGATGTTTTTCTGAGGTTCTTAAACAACCAGAGGGGTCACTGCCAGTATGAATCCACCCATCCATTTTCTTGCTTCTCATCACTCTTAGGATAAAAACAGGATTCTTTCCACATTCTACAAGGCCCCTCAGGGTCTGGCCCCTGCTTGCCTCTGCAGCCAGGGTATGTAGTTTGTACCTGGGACGATGGGGCTGAGCTGAGGGCGTAAATGTGGCCGGAAATTCAGGTCACACTTCACCCACCAAGTCTGCAATTTGGCTTAAGCTGCATCTCTCAGGACGAAGGGACAATCTGAATCATCAGTATGAGGGATGGCTAAGGGGTACACCATCTCTGCCTGCCAGCTTTTTCATACCGCCGCCTCCTGATTCTGCAAGCCATCTGCTGGCATTCTTATCTGTCTCTAGAACTTACCCTGCCCTGGCCATCACAGGCCTGAGCACAAGCCGTTCTTTCTGCCTGATTCACTCCTATCTTCTTCGAATCTCAGCTTAATCAGCTTTTTCTCAGTCTCTCTGACCACATCCTGGCACCGTCTGCCTCTTCTTCATAGCTCTGAACCCAGTGGCAGTTTGATATTTACTTGAATGAATATTGGATGAATGTCTCTGTCTCCCACTAGAGACCAAGCGCTATGAGGGCAGGGACCGTGACATTTTCTCCCCAGCACTTGGCGCAGTGGCTGGCACAGAGCAGGAGTTCAGTAAATATTTGTAGAAAGAAAGAAAAAGGGGAAGTGAGAATCTAGCACATTTTCATGTTATTTAAAGTAAGCTCAGCAACTTTCTATGGCCAGGAATTAAGTGACAAGAGAGTTATCTTGGACAAATCGCGATTATTCTCACTGTACACTAAGTATTACTGTAGAAACGGTCCCCGTCTTTGTACCTTCACAGAGTTGTGATGAAAGGAACAAAACAAAAACCAAAAGTAGGAGAAACTCCTATGCAAACATAGGAGATAATCAGATGAAATCGCAGGGCCCTTGGGCTCGCTGGAAGGAGGAATCTTTGTAAGTTCTGTCACTAGTGCTGGCTGGGGGCCAGGAGGGAGAGTGGGTGGGACAGAGAGAGATTCATCCACCTGCAGACCTGTCTATATAGGCCCTCTTGCCCTTGGATTCCTCAGATAATCCCAACCTTCTTCTGTGGTTATTTTGGTATCCCAACACGGCTTCCTTCCTGGCAAGAACTGTCTCTGACTATAAAGGACAAACGTAAATGTACAAATCAGTTTTGAGTAAACGTGTTCGGTGTCTCCTGGGTCTAATGATCACAGGCAGTTAAGGTGGGGCAGGGATCAGACTCCTTTGTCACAGAAAGGTTAAAGTAACCTAACCTTGAGATTTTCCTAACCAACCGAATCAGCTCAGCTCATAGTATTTATTGCATACTCGCTGTGTACTGAATATTCATCACACCGTGTGTACTGGTCCCATCAAACTAAACACATCCAAATGATCCGCTGTCTTGGCAGCAGGTGGCATGTAAAAAGTATCCATTCTAAGACATATGAACCTCCGTGTTTTCTTTCGTATTTATCAAGCTCATTGCTGGTTTTATATTTTATTAGCAACAGCTTGGACCTGGGTTAGAAGCCATGAGTCTCACCCCTCCCCTAGCCGTGGAGCTTCAAATAGTCACTATACAAGGGACTAATTAGACTGCAACAGATCCTTTTTAAACTTTTTTTACAGCAAATTTCTAAAGGTAGAGAGAATGGTATAATGAACCCTCACGTACACTGATCACTGCCTTCAACAATTAGGAACCCACAGTTAATCTCACAATAATGCTTTAGAACTCAAGTGGAAAGATATTTGTTTACAAACTGTTCTTTCTGAATGCTTTTAGTGGAGTTGATTAAATGGTTGTCACATGGCAAGTTCTTACAGCACTGTGGAGAGAGGACAGGGGTTTGGACAAATGCTAATGAGCCTGGTGACACATAAACTCCCTTCCTACAAGCAGTTCCTGTCTATTTACCTCCCACTAACCCCAATTTCTGCATTCCTTTTTGTTTCCTGCAGATGAAGACTTCACTGATGGGATACAAAGCAGATTAGAAGAAGCAGAAGCCAGAGCCCCGGTTTTCCACTTCAGATGGGCTTTCTGTCTTCCAGGTGTCTCCATTTCACAAATGCCCCCTGGGAGAAAAGGCCAGGAAATCCTATCTATTTATGGTAAATGCTTGCAGAACGGAGATGCAGCCTACAGGTTTTTTCTTAAGATCACGGGCACGGAAGTGTTCCCTGAAACAAGAAGCCAAGCTCATTACAAGAGCCAGGGGAGGATGTTATAAGTATTCTGAAGCTGAGTGATTCACTTGTCCAAAAGGAAAATAAAAAATCTCCAAGGGTGCTGTTCAATTTGGTACAGGTCCAGTTCATCTTTTAGAATTGCATTTCCTGTACAGAGCTCTCTGCCCCTAGTAAGTTGATCGAGAGCTTTTGCCCTCTTAGAAAGGGGTAAAAAAGAAGCCCCAAATCTGCCTATTTACTTGAACATTTACCCAGAATCATTATAAATCCTTATATAGGGAAAGGGGATAGAAACTACCAACCGCAGGAAATATTTTAAAAAATAAAGTGTGTATGGGGAGGTGTTGAGAAGAACAAGGTTATATACATAGTGTCAGAAGATGATTTAACAGAAGAATTCTTACTTGAGGAAGAATTTTGAGATTAAAATTTCACTGAGTGTTGACAGACCTCTTAAAGTTTTGTACTCAGAAGAAACACATGACCCGCCCCGGAACGACATGTGCCAGCATGCCATGTCCAGTGCCTCAAGTGCAAATAAAAGTGCGTGGAAGGGCAGGAAGAGATTAATTCTGGGAGGATTTGGGATGGCTGGGTGGACTTGTACTCCTGCTGGTATCCTCAGAGCACCAACAGTATCTGGCAAGTAGCAGGTGCTCAGCAAATACTTGTCCAACTCAGTAGAAGGCATCTGTGCTGCAGGTGAGGATGGTTCCGTTTAATAATCCTTTCCCCGTCCATATACTCAATGCCTCTCCCATTTCTGACGCCGGAGAGTTTTGCGATTTGGCATCATAACGTATAGGGGAGATCAGGTAAGTCAGGTTGAAAATGATGTGTTTATATATGTGTATGTTTCTGTGCACTTATATAAAAATTAATTCTTATGTGTTCAGCATCCTCTTGGTGCCTCTAGAAACATGGTGAAGGCAGGAACCACAGCTGTCTCATTCTCCACTGTATCTCCCGGCCCTGTGCCTGAGAAATCAGTAAGTGCCTCATATTCTTTGTGGAGTGAACAAATGAAACAACACAAATAGAGTAATGTTGTAGAATTGGCTAAGGAATCTCAGAAACATTTCCACTAGGTTTCAGCCTGTTTATGCAATTGATTTCATCTGCAAAGGTTTTAATACATTCCCATCCACCCAAGGGCTCTTTCTTTTCTTCCTCTACCAGCTAGAAACTTGGTTTTTCTTCCTTTTTGCAGTAAAAGGGGCAAACAGTCTGCCCATTTCTTAAAACCAGATGCTGATGGCTACCAGCCTGGAACATATTATGGGACCACACTCATTTTTTTAAAAAATTATTTTTATTTTTTGGCTGCGTCAGGTCTTAGTTGTTGCACGCAGCATCTTTCCTGTGGCACGTGGGGTCAGTAGTTGTGGCATGTGGGCTTAGTTGCCCTGTGGCATGTGGGATCTTAGTCTCCCGACCAGGGATCAAACCGGCGTCCCCCGCCTTGCAAGATGGATTCTTAACTACTGGACCACCAGGGAAGTCCCGGGACCACACTCATTTTGAAAAGATTACAGTAATACTCTTTTCAGATAGAAGAAACTCCTTACCATCTTAAGCGACTAAAAGTAAAAAGTGGTAACTCTAGTTTCCACCCAGTGGTAGCACCAACATGGGCCACATGGAGATAAAGTATCAATACTTTAGCTAAGGAGAGACCTTCAAGACGGTGGAGGAGTAAGACGTAGAGATCACCTTCCTCCCCACAAATACATCAGAAATACATCTACATGTGGAACAACTCCTACAGAACACCTACTGAACGCTGGCAGAAGACCTCAGACCTCCCAAAAGGCAAGAAACTCCCCACGTACCTGGGTAGGGTAAAAGAAAAAAGAAAAGACAGAGACAAAAGAATAGGGATGGGACCTGCACCAGTGGGAGGGAGCTGTGAAGGAGGAAAGGTTTCCACACACTAGGAAGCCCCTTCACGGGCGGAGACTGCGGGTGGTGGAGGGGGGAAGCTTCGGAGCCACGGAGGAGAGCACAGCAACAGGGGTGCGGGGGGCAAAGCGAAGAGATTCCCGCACAGAGGATCGGTGCCGACCGGCACTCACCAGCCCAAGAGGCTTGTCTGCTCACCCACCAGGGCGGCGGGGGGGGGGCGGTGTTCGGAGCTGAGGCTCGGGCTTCGGAGGTCAGATCCCAGGGAGAGGACTGGGGTTGGCTGAGGAACACAGCCTGAAGGGGCTAGTGCACCACAGCTAGCTGGGAGGGAGTCTGGGAAAAAGCCTGGACCTGCTTAAGAGGCAAGGGACCATTGTTTTGGGGTGCTCGAGGAGAGGGGATTCAGAGCGCTGCTTATAGGAGCTCCAGAGATGGGCGTGAGCTGCAGCTATCAGCGTGGACCCCAGAGACGGGCATGAGACACTAAGGCTGCTGCTGCCACCACCAAGAAGCCTGTGTGTGAGCACAGGTCACTATCCACACCTCCCTTCCGGGGAGCCTGTGCAGCCCGCCACTGCCAGGGTCCCGCGATCCAGGGACAACTTCCCCGGGAGAACGCACGGCGCACCTCAGGCTGCTGCAACGTCATGCCGGCCTCTGCCACCGCAGGCTCGCACCGCATCCGTACCCCTCCCTCCCCCCGTCCTGAGTGAGCCAGAGCCCCCTAATCAGCTGCTCCTTTAACCCCGTCCTGTCTGGGCGGGAGGAGACGCCCTCAGGCGACCTACACGCAGAGGCAGGTCCAGATCCAAAGCTGAACCCCAGGAGCTGTGCGAACAAAGAAGAGAAAGGGAAATCTCTCCCAGCAGCATCAGAAGCAGCGGATTAAATCTCCACAATCAACTTGATGTACCCTGCGTCTCTGGAATACCTGAACAGACAATGTATCATCCCAAAAGTGAGGTGGTGGACTTTGGGAGCAACTGTAGACTTCGGGCTAGATTTCTGCATCTAATTTGTTTCTGGTTTTACGTTTATCTTAGTTTAGTATTTATTATCATTGGTAGATTTGTTTATTGATTTGGTTGCTCTCTTCCTTTTTTTTTTAATATTTATAGATATATATTTTTTCTTTTTTTCATTTTGTGAGTGTGTGTATCTATGCTTCTCTGTGTGATTTTTGTCTGTATAGCTTTGTTTTTACCATTTGTCCTAGGGTTCTGTCTGTCCGTTTTTGGTTTTTTTGTTGTTTGTTTGTTTGTTTTTGAATAGTTTTTAGCGCTTGTTATCATTGGTGGATTTGTTTTTTGGTTTGGTTGCTCTCTTCTTTCTTTTTTCTTTTCTTTTCTTAATTACTTTTTACTTTTTTAATAATTTATTTTTTTATTTTAATAACGTTAATTTATTTTTTTCTTTCTTTCTTTTTTTTCTCCCTTTTCTTCTGAGCCATGTGGCTGACAGGGTCTTCATGCTCCAGCCAGGTGTCAGGCCTGTGCCTCTGAGGTGGGAGAGCCAAGTTCAGGACATTGGTCCACCAGAGGCCTCCCGGCTCCCGGTGAAAGCTCTCCCAGAGATCTCCATCTCAACGCTAAGACCGAGCTCCACTCAGCGACCAGCAAGCTACAGTGCTGGACACCCCATGCCAAACAACTAGCAAGACAGAAACACAGCCCCACCCATTAGCAGAGAGGCTGCCTAAAATCATAATAAGGTCACAGACACCCAAAAACACACCACTGGATGTGGTCCTGCCCACCAGAAAGACAAGATCCCGCCTCATCCACCAGAACACAGGCACCAGTGCCCTCCACCAGGAAGCCTACACAGCTCCCTGAACCAACATTACCCAGTGGAGGCACACACCAAAAACAACGGGAACTACGAACATGCAGCCTGTGAAAAGGAGAGCCCACACGGTAAGTTAAGCAAAATGAGAAGACAGAAAAACACACAGCAGATGAAGGAGCAAGGTAAAACCCCACCAGACCAAATAAATGAAGAGAAAATAGGCAGTCTACCTGAAAAAGAATTCAGAGTAATGATAGTAAAGATGATCCAAAATCTTGGAAATAGAATGGAGAAAATACAAGAAACGTTTAACAAGAACCTAGAAGAACTAAAGAGCAAAGAAACAATGATGAACAACACAATAAATGAAATTAAAAATTCTCTAGAAGGAATCAATAGCAGAATAACTGAGGCAGAAGAATGGATAAATGACCTGGAAGATAAAATAGTGGAAATAACTACTGCAGGGCAGAATAAAGAAAAAAGAATGAAAAGAATTGAGGACAGTCTCAAAGACCTCTGGGACAACATTAAACACACCAACATTCAAATTATAGGGGTCCCAGAAGAAGAAGAGAAAAAGAAAGGGACTGAGAAAATATTTGAAGAGATTATAGTTGAAAACTTCCCTAATATGGGAAAGGAAATAGTTAATCAAGTCCAGGAAGGACAGAGAGTCCCATACAGGATAAATCCAAGGAGAAACATGCCAAGACACATATTAATCAAACTATCAAAAATTAAATACAAAGAAAAAATATTAAAAGCAGCAAGGGAAAAACAACAAATATACAAGGGAATCCCCATAAGGTTAATACCTGATCTTTCAGCAGAAACTCTGCAAGCCAGAAGGGAGTGGCAGGACATATTTAAAGTGATGAAAGGGAAAAATCCACCACCAAGATTACTCTACCCAGCAAGGATCTCATTTAGATTTGACGGATAAATTAAAACCTTTATAGACAAGCAAAAGCTAAGAGAATTCAGCACCACCAAACCAGCTTTACAATAAATTCTAAAGGAAATCCTCTAGGCAGGAAACACAGAGAAGGAAAAGACCTACAATAACAAACCCAAATCAAATAAGAAAATGGTAATAGGAACATACATATTGATAACTACCTTAAATGTAAATGGATTAAATGCTCCAACCAAAAGACATAGACTGGCTGAATGGATACAAAAACAAGACCCGTATATATGCTGTCTACAATAGACCCACTTCAGACCTCGGGACACATACACACTGAAAGTGAGGGGATGGAAAAAGATATTCCACGCAAATGGAAATCAAAAGAAAGCTGGAGTAGCAATTCTCATATCAGACAAAATAGACTTTAAAATAAAGACTATTACAAGAGACAAAGAAGGACACTACATAATGATCACAGGATCAATCCAAGAAGAAGATATAACAGTTGTAAATATTTATGTACCCAGTATAGGAGCACCTCGATATATAAGTCAAATGCTAACAGCCATAAAAGGGGAAATCGACAGTAACACAATCATAGTAGGTGACTTTAACACCCCACTTTCACTAATGGACAGATCAACCAAAATGAAAATAAATAAGGAAACACAAGCTTTAAATGATACATTAAACAAGATGGACTTAATTGATATTTATAGGACATACCATCCACAAACAACAGAATACACTTTCTTCTCAAGTGTTCATGGAACATTCTCCAGGATAGATCGTATCTTGGGTCACAAATCAAGGCTTGGTAAATTTAAGAAAATTGAAATCATATCAAGTATCTTTTCCGACCACAGTGCTATGAGACTAGATATCAATTACAGGAAAAAATCTGTAAAAAATACAAACACATGGAGGCTAAACAATACAGTACTAAATAACCAGAGATCACTGAAGAAATCAAAGAGGAAATCCAAAAATATCTAGAAACAAATGACAATGAAAACATGACGACCCAAAACCTATGGGAGCTCCAGAGACGAGCTCCAAGGTTATCCACTCTCACCAGTATTATTTGACATAGTTTTGGGAGTTGTAGCCACAGCAACCACAGAAGAAAAAGAAATAAAAGGAATCCAAATCGGAAAAGAAGAAGTAAAGCTGTCACTGTTTGCAGATGACATGATACTATACACAGAGAATCCTAAAGATGCTACCAGAAAACTACTAGAGCTAGTCAATGAATTTGGTAAAGAAGCAGGATACAAAATGAATGCACAAAAATCTCTTGCATTCCTATACACTAGAGATGAAAAACCTGAAAGAGAAATCAAGGAAACACTCCCATTTACCATTGCAACAAAAATAATAAAATACCTAGGAATAAGCCTACCTAAGGAGACAAAAGACCTTTATGCAGAAAACTATAAGACACTGATGAAAGGAATTAAAGATGATACAAACAGATGGAGAGATCTATCATGTTCTTAGATTGGAAGAATCAGTATCATGAAAATGACTGTACTACCCAAAGCAATCTACAGATTCAAGGCCATCCCTATCAAACTACCAATGGCATTTTTCACAGAATTAGAACAAAAAATTTCACAATTTGTATGGAAACACAAAAGACCCCAAATAGCCAAAGCAATCTTGAGAAAGAAAAGCTGGAGGAATCAGGCTCCCAGACTTCAGACTATACTGACTTCAGGAATCAAGACAGCATGGTACTGGCACAAAAACAGAAATACAGATCAATGGAACAGGATAGAAAGCCCAGAGATAAACCCACACACATATGGTCACCTTATTTTTGATAAAGGAGGCAAGAATATACAACGGAGAAAAGACTGCCTCTTCAATAAGTGGTGCTGGGAAAACTGGACAGTTACATGTAAAGAATGAAATTAGAACACTCCCTAACACCATACACAAAAATAAACTCAAAATGGATTAAAGACCTAAATGTAAGGACAGACACTGTGAAACTCGTAGAGGAAAACATAGGCAGAACACTCTATGACATAAATCATAGCAAGATCCTTTTTGACCCACTTCCTAGAGAAATGGAAACACAAACAAAAATAAATAAATGGGACCTAATGAAACTTCAAAGCTTTTGCACAGCAAAGGAAACCATAAACAAGACCAAAAGACAACCCTCAGGATGGGAGAAAATATTTGCAAATGAAGCAACCGACAAAGGATTAATCTCCAAAATTTACAAGCAGCTCATGCAGCTCAATATCAAAAAACAAACAACCCAATCCAAAAATGGGCAGAAGACCTAAACAGACATTTCTCTAAAGAAGCTATACAGATTGCCAACAAACACGTGAAAGGATGCTCAACATCACTAATCATTAGAGAAATGCAAATCAAAACTACAATGAGGTATCACCTCACACCAGTCAGAATGGCCATCATCAAAAAATCTACAAACAATAAGTGACAATTTCGATTGTCACAACTGAAGGGGAGGGCACTTTTTTTTTCCAAATTATGTTTTACTGATAAAACAAGTAAAAACTGATTTATCAATCTTCACATAGTAGAGAGCAGAGATGGTGCTAAACATCCTACAATACACAGGACAGCCCCCTACAACAAAGAATTCTACGATCCACAATGTCAGCAGAACCCAGGTGGAGAAACACTACAGAAGGGTATTTCACCAAATTTGCAAGGGCAATATGAATTAGCAAAGATTCTGAATTCTAAACTTTTTGAAATTGAATTTTTACACCATAGTAATCCTAACCAATACGTAGTAAGCACTGTCAGCAACGACCCAGTTAGAATCACTCCAGGAGCATGTTGCTGTTATGTGCTGGCATGCTGCTATGTGCTTCAAAATAATTTATTCTGTTAAAAGTTGCCCCCGTGATCACGTTGAAACCTTACGTTCATTTATTTATTCTTTGCATTCGCCAGCTAAACATCTGCTGTATTATAGGCCTTGGGGATCCAGGGAATAAAAATAATGCTAACCACAACAACAAGAAAAAGAAAAAAATAATCACAAACAAAACCCACAGGGAACTCCCTGGTGGTCCAGTGGTAAGACTCTGCGCTCCCAATGCAGCAGGCCCGGGTTCCATCCCTGGTCAGGGAACTAGATCCCGCATGCATGCCGCAACTAAGAAGTCCGCATACCGCAACGAAGATCCTGCGTGCTGCAACTAAGAGCTGGTGCAGTCAAATTGATTGATTAACTAATTAATTAATTAAAAAACCCACAGTCTCTGGCCTCAAGGACTCAATAGTGCAGAGTGAAGACAAGTGAAGAGACAAATTAAGAGCCTGTGGGGTAAATACCAGACAAGATGTGTGCACACGTGTGGGGAGTGAGGGGCAAAATCCTGTAGGAGAAGCAGGAGGAGATGAGTAAGTTGGGGACTGGTGTTTGGGTGGATGGAGCTGCTGGGATACAGATGCTATCTGTGTTTCTCCTTAAGTCAATGATAACACCAACAATGATACAAATAATAATGAAAACTCCAAAATAAATTTCGTGAAGCAAAAAGTAGGAGCTGGACACTGTTCTAAGAAACTTGCCTATATTAACTCAGATAATCCTCAGAAAAGCCCTACAATGCAGGTACTATCATTAGTCTCATTTTACAGATGAGGAACCTGAGGCAAAGGGTGGTTCAAGTGACCTACCCAAGGTCACATGGCTACTGACTGGTAGTTGAGATTCAAAATTTACTTAACCAGGCTCTGGTGCTGAAATTCTTAACCACTACTTTCTACTCTGTGAAGAGCCAGAAGGTATGACAACTGTCCCCCACAAGGACTATTAGCTAAGAGACTTAGACTTAATCTAAGAGGCAGAATAGATCTCCTGAGTGGAAGTCATATGCCTGGGAAACCATGCTTTTAGGATGAAGACCAAACTTCTAACCATGGATTACCAGGCCCTGACTGATCAGGCCCTCAGGCCTGATCTGTCTCTATCCTAATCCCTCTTAATCTCCATCTTGGTCTGGGCAGCCCTTCCGGGTGTTTTGGAGCTAGATAATATCCACTTCTCAGAAGTCTTTAGACTTGAGGCTAGAGCCCTCCAACAATGACCTGGCGGTCCCTTCTGTCCAGCAGGGGATGGTACCATTGAAGAAGACACTTCCAACACAGTCCTTTCCCCGGGAAACACCCAGGCCACATTTTCACACACACTCTACCAAGATATCAAGAGAAACCATCAGATGCCAGTAGAGAATCCAGTCAAACAGCCTCCAGCTCTGTTCTGACCCTCCCATCTACTGATATCACCAAAAGAGGAGAGTCCTGTTTAGAATCAGAAACGTTCTGGCATCAACAAAGCCTCCCTGACCCTGAAGACATTTAGTTTCTTCCAGCTTTAAGATACTACAATTCCAAACCTCATGACTCATAGGAAGATGGCATAGTAGTTAAGAGTCTGGGGTTGTGACTTTGAGCAGGTCGTTTAAACTTTCAGAGCCTCAGGTCTAATAATAACAACAATAATAATGCAATAATAATGTCTCATCTCATCGGGTTGTATGAGGGAATTTGCTAAATTACTTACCAAAGTACCTGGCACACAGAGCACTCAATAAATGTTAGCTTTTATTATTATTAAATTATAAAGGAAGAAAAGTGCAATCTGGAAAGAACTACAGGCTGTGCATTTGTAGATGCATAGGAAACAGTTGAAGATGTCACACCAGGTTTTACTGGGGTACAAAGGGAATCCCACACTTGGCACACAATTTTCAGAACAACTTACTAGCCTGTATCTTTTGTAAGTTTTTAAAGATAAGATTAATTAAAAAATGAAATGGCGGGTGGGATAGGGAGGGTGAGAGGGAGACGCAAGAGGGAGGGGATATGGGGATATATGTATACGTATAGCTGATTCACTTTGTTATACAGCAGAAAGTAACACACCATTGTAAAGCAATTATACTCCAATAAAGACATTTTACAAAAATGAAATGGCTACTTTTCACTTTCACTTTCAAAAATGTGACTGCCAATCCCCATCTCCTATTTGAAAAGGGAAATAGGAAGGGCCAACACCCCAAACTGCCTGAGTTAGTAGGCTAAGACACCACAATGAAGGAGCTATATTTAGTCAGCGCGTTCATAGTGAAAAATGAATTCCATCAAGGTAGCAATGCTGCTGGAGCTTGTGTCTGATCTGGGCAGTACATCTTTTTGAAAAGCAAGGTTTTTTGTTTGTTTTTGTTTTTTTTTCTATACATTTGATTGGTCTGTGTCAAATCTTGCTCTATATCTAGATTTGGGGGAGTGTACCTCAAAAAAAAAAAAAGACCCCATAGCTAGACGACCAGGTAAGATGCCTTTACAAAGAAAGAGAAAAGAAAAAGCAAAACAACAGAGGCAATCCTATTTACCAGAGATTTTGTTTTAAAGAAATTTTTTTATTGTTCGGAGAAATAAGCCTTAAGCATAAAGCTAGGGGAAGGTTCAGAAGGCAGCTGCTCCAGGCCTGTCTGACGCCAACTAATTTTAACTTGGCTGCTGTATAATTCGGAGTCGGTTCAGAGCCCATGCTGTCCACACACCAAGCCATTCTGAGTTGGAAATTCCTTAAGCAACACATCATGAGGATCTGTGTAATTGTCTATTCAGTCACACAAATGAGAGTTCACTTCTGCATGGGGGCAGATATTCTGAACCACACCCAGAAACTGTGAACTCTCCCTCTCCCCCCCTGTGCTGGGTATTTGGTCCTACATCTTCTCAACAACTGTCACGTGCCCTTTGGTCAGGATTCATGTGTGATTGATCTTGGTGTGCCCAAGCTTGGCACAGAGAAGTGACTCAATAAATATGCCAAAGAACAGCAAACCAACTACAGAAACCATCCTATTTGCCCTTTCCCACCCTTTACAAGTTTAGATTTTTCCTTTCTCCCAGGCCAGCTTGCTTTCCTTCTGTGTTTGCTTTCAAATAGAAATGCCAGACACTTCTTTAACGGCAAATGGGTTTCTTTATAAAGTCTGAGGGTGCTTTTTTCTTTAAAGGTGCATGGGATCAGCAAGATCTAGAATATCACCACCCCATCTTGCAAAAGTGAGTGAGGCATTTCTTAAAGGGTGAACTACCAGAAAAAGTGGTTTCTAGAAGAACAGGTGTTGTGTGAAATCGCATGTAACAGAGGACACAATTTTAAGA
This sequence comes from Tursiops truncatus, assembly GCF_011762595.2. Lineage (NCBI taxonomy): Eukaryota > Metazoa > Chordata > Mammalia > Artiodactyla > Delphinidae > Tursiops > Tursiops truncatus. The sequence goes on along the minus strand of NC_047043.1, from coordinate 81,668,635 downwards.
TCGGGTGTGAAGATAAAGTGACCATGCCTGGCAACTACTGGAAGAAAAAAGAGCAAAAGGACACCGTTTCTAAAGTCATGGCAGACTTCACCCCACACTGGGAGATGCGCCACCAGGCTACACCCACCCTTCTGCTCCCAAGCTCAGCTTTCCCGTACAATGTGGCAGGCATTAGGCAGAGAAACCTATAAAAAGAGTCGCCTCTCTGATGCCCCTTCTACACTAACACCCCAGAAGGCAGAGTCCGGATCCACACCCTGGCGCCCCAAGCCTTCCAGGGCGGCGTCCGCCCCAGCCAGTCCCAGCATAAGGTTACGCCACTTTCCTCTTTCTCCTTATTTTTAAGAGACTGGGGCGCTACAAATATCACCCCCAGCAAAAGCGTAATTGGGGTACAGCGGGAAAGAAGTCATTTTTTTCTTGCCTGAGGTTGGCAACATTTCCTCACCCCAGGACCCCCCATCACTCTTCAGCCCGAGGCGCGGAAAAAAAAAAAAGGGCCCCCAGATTGCTGCGGCCTCGCCCTGCGAACAAGTTTCCACTGGTTTGGCCGCTTGCAGTTGTCAGGACAGGAGCTGGTCTTGGAGAGCGTTTACGCATCCCGGGATCTTGCACCAAGATCCCACTCGGTGCTGACCCCGATCAGTACCCGGGAGGGGGACCCCACTTACCCCACGACGGAAATCATCATGGCAGCCACCACCAGGTAGTTGGTCTGATAATAGAGCAGGTTGCTCACCACGCGGTTGTTCCATTTGGAAATGTCCCTGAAGTCCGGACGGGCGAAGCGGTCAGAGCCTGGGAAGAAATCGTCCCAGGCGCGGAGCGGAGCTATATTCACGTCCATGTCTGGCTTCCCAGCTTCTTGTTCTTTGCTTCTGGAATCTGGCGGCGGCGGCGGCGGCAACCGATCAGCTGAGCGGGGTTAAAGATGACAGCGGCTCTGGCTCGGTCGGCTCTGCGGTTGGCGGGCAGAGAAACAAAAGAAATTGGGAGCGGGCGGGCGTTTCTTCTCTTCTTTACTTCTTGATTGGTTCTAAGTGGTTGGTTACAGGAAAACTGGGGGCCCGCAACAGAGCAAGGAGCAGAGTGCAAAACAGAGGTGAAATAACAGAAAGAAATCGGCGGAAATCCCCCGTCTGAAGAGAAGTGGCAATGCCTTCCCGGGCAGTCCGAATACAACGTGCTTTAAAATTCCCCTTTTGAGGGTCTAATCTACGAATGTCGTCTGGACCTTAAGGACAATTTTTGCAGCTGTTCAGAAGACAATCTAAGTGAAATGGAGTGGAAGGCAAATATAGTGTTTCTGGAGGATGAGCTGGTTTTGAAAATTAAGTAGTTACTAACCTTTGCACATCCGAATGCAATTCACATATTTCTCTGTTTCACCATGAGTCACTATGAGTGAAATGAGACTGGCAAAATGGGAAAGAAGGACGTGTAGAACGGAAGGGCTGGTCTGTTCTTTCACTTTTCTTCTTTGTTCTCTATCTCTGTTCTGTGGGGGCAAAATTATACAACTACTGTGCTGGTCTGATGAAGTGGGCACTCTGGTCACTTCAGCCCTGAGCTGAGCATGTTGTTTACGTTTGAAACTAAACAATGGTCTGCAGTGAACTAATTGTTCTGCACCCAGTATTTTCTGGGCAGAAACGTGGATTCGACTCCAGAAAAAGCTAAGTTTTTTTCTTTCTTTGTTTCTTTTTTGGCTGCATTCCGTCTTCATTGCTGCACATGGGCTTTCTCCAGTTGCAGCAAGCTGGAGCTACCATTCCATGCGGTGCACGGGCTTCTCATTGTGGTGGCTTGTCTCGTTGCAGAGCACGGGTTCTAGTCGGGCGGGCTTCAGTAGTTGTGGCCCGCGGGCTCAGTAGTTGTGGCTAGCTGGCTCTAGAGCGCAGGCTCAGTAGTTGTGGCGCACGGACTTAGTTGCTCTGCGGCATGTGGGATCCTCCCAGACCAGGGATTGAACCCGTGTCCCCTGCAGTGGCAGGCGGATTCTTAACCATTGCACCACCAGGGAAGTCCTGCTTTCTTCGTTTTATCCTAATATCTGTGAACATCTGTAAGGGAGCACAGTATTTTAATATCTACGTGATAGCTTTGTACCCCAGCCCAAAGAACTGCCAAGAGATGTATTAGTTGTCAATTTCCTTCTAGGGGTTCTGAAGAGTCATCTTTTTTTCAGTTAAGGGGCTGGTTGATAAAGTAAACCTCCTTTTATCAAGATGCATAAGAATAAAGTATTTTGGTTAATTGTGTGGTAGGCAGATTTCTAAGATGCTAGCATGTAAGATAACGAAGTCTTTAAACCTTCAAGTGGTGCTGTTTTTAAAAACTGAATTCACTTTCCTCAGACTACCAATTTTCAAAAAATTGGAAAGCCATAAAATATACGTAATGCAAAGTCTAGACGACAATTTGATTTCCCTTGATGATTCAGAAGCCAGTTAAGAAAATTTCAATGACTAAGAAATTACTCCTGCCACTGGTGTTTAGGAAAGTTTGGTGATTGAATCCAATCGCTAAGATATAGCCTAGATCAGCGGTCCCCAACCCTTTTGGCACCAAGGACTGGTTTTGTGGAAGACAGTTTTTCCACGATGGAGTGGGGGGATGGTTTCGGGATGATTCAAGCGCATGACATTTATTTTGCACTTTATTTCTATTATTATTACCTTGTAATATGTAATGAAATAATTATACAGCTCACCATAATGCTGACAGGAGGCGGAGCTCAGACAATAGTGTGAGCGATGGGGAGCGGCTATAAATACAGATGAAGCTTTGCCCGCTCTGGTCACCCGCCACTCACGCCCTGTAGTGGTCCGTGGCCACTAGATGACGCTTTTAAAATAAAGTTTAAAATGTGAAAATGTTCCTGAGCTCTCACATTTTCTTGATTCTGGAAAAACAGGAAGGTTTAAACTCAGAGAGAGCAAAATTAGAGTCCTAGCTCCCTGGTTGCTGGTGAATGACTTTGGAGAAATTACTTAATCTCCTCCAGCCTCAGTTTCTTCATGTGTAAAGTGGGTGTAATACGAACATCTGTCATACAGGTGAAGATAAATAAAATACTGGATGGGAAGTGTTTAGAGTATAGTAATTGCACATTGTTAGATACTACTGTTACTGTTATTAATCATAATCATAATACAGGACTTGATTCATCTGTATGGTATTAACACTGCTTTAACCTGAGTTGTTTTCTACGCTGCTATAGTGAACATTCACTGACCTTTCTCTATCTAGTTGCAATTTTATTGCTATGGTTGTATCCGGATAGACGTGATAGCAAAACAAAATGTTGAAAAATATCACTAGGACGCCAACACAGATTTTGAGTCCTTTCCAGGTGAAAAAGGTGAAAAGAATGCAGTCTTGTTGTGCCTTCAAGGATCTTGCAATGCAGTAGAAACCTAAACTTAAATACAAGACAGTGAGAGGAGTACTAAATAGAGGTGTGCCAGGGCTTGGTGCTTAGTTACAGGAAGTCAGAGGGTGGTGAAGAATTCCTTGGGGCTTAAGAATTTCAAGAAGCTGTGCTGTGGGCAAGCTGAGTAAACCATCTTGGTCCAGACCAGTGTGGGAGCCCCAGTAGGACCCCATTAGGAGCTGTGACCAAGAACTTTTACCTTCCAATTGCTCAGGACCACATGACCATAAGTTGTCAAGTGTGTGTTAGTAATAATAGCATTACTCACTGATTATAGGCAAATGATATCCAGTAAACATTTGTTCAGTGTTTTTTAATTTATTTGTTTAAACCTCCAAAGAGGTTTAAAAACAAAGAAATGAAAAAAATCTGGATATAGCTGTATATAACATGATCCCTTTCTTCCTCTCTCCTAAAATATTAACCATCCTTCTCTCTCTGGTTTAACTATTTTTCCACTACACATTTCGACCTTTATCATAAAATTATTTAAAATAAAAATGAACACATGTGGAATCCTTACTTTATTTCAGGCTCTGTTTGAAATGCTTTTAGTCACGCTCTTTGTCATTGTTCATTGTTCATTCAGGGGGATTGGCTTCAACATAAAGCCTTTCTGGGGCTCTTCTGTCCAAATCTGTGCTTCTAGATGTGACCACCCAGGATATTTATCTGTCTGTATATAAACCATAGTGGATAATCTAACAGTTTGTGCTATAGTCCATTTAAAATGAAGTCTGTTGCAAGGTTTTGCTTGCATGTTACTTTCATTAGTGGCAAGGACAGGTGGCTATTTCTTATCTGTCTCTCTGAGCCAGTGGGAGTGCCTGGTGTCATCTATCAAAATACCACCACAGTGAGTCAGGGTATTAGTCCCAAGGCACAAGCAGGGCCAGATGCCTTTGCAGACCTCTTCCTGGGCCAGCCCCTTTCTGTTCATGGTGGGCCTCAGCTTCCTCCTCACGAAGTATGTGGGTTTGGACTACGTGATCTCCAAGGCACCCTTTGGTTTTCACCATTTGAGGGGGTTGTGATGCTCACTGCCACTAATGGAAAGGTCTCCTAAAAGTAGCATTGCTGGGGACCCAGCACACATGAGCCTGTTTTGAAAAAGAACCTTAGTTGTTTCCATCTGCGGAGGAGTCTAGGCAAAAAAAAAGGTTTCTTAGTTGATGTTGAGACATGTGACCTGGAGAGAGGCTGGTGTTTCCTGTTAAGTACTGTGGACTGTGAACTCTATCCCTCCATTTACTGCCTGGCACTGACTTTCAGCTCAATGAATGCTATTGACTTAAACCTGATTGGGGGATAATAAAGGACAAAGAGGAGATTAAATATCATAATTTATTAATAGCAGCTACATTTACTGAGTGACTATCAGGCTTTATGCATTCATTCCACTTCAGTGGTTCTGCAGCTTTGTTTTGCACAGAATCATCCAAAGCTTAGTAGAAGGTTGAGGGTGGAGCCTGAAAATTTGCATTTGTAACAAGTTCTCTAATGATGCTGATGTGACTGATCAGGGTTTATATTTTGAAAACACTATGGATTTCATTTAATTCCAGTCTTACAAGGTAAACATTATCATCCCCAGTTTACAAATGAAGACAGAAGTGCCCAAGGTCTCATAATCAGTGGAGAGTTAAGGATTTAAACTGTTTCTTCTGACTCTAAATCTCATTCTTGTCGCACTCCAAGAAAGGATATACATATATATGTACGCACACTAATATTTTTGAACATGGTTGTTTTTCTGTATCCAGCCATCCAAACAAGCACATGCATGTGCGCACGGGGACACACACAGACACACACACAGACACACACACAGACACACACACACAGACACACACACACACACACACACACACACCTATCTATCTACCTACATATCTACCTATCTATCTCTGACTCTGGAAGAAAGTATTCCAAAATTCTATCACCATTTATCTTTAGGTGATGAGATGCTTTGCATATACATAAATTGTATAAACAATGTATTACGTCTGTATTCTCACACAGCATAACATTATACACTAGTTTTCTCCAATTAAGTGTATTTAATCAAGATTTTAATTACAAAGAAGTCTTTGAAGCCACGGGAGCCTGGCATAGGCAGCCCCATTAGCCCCGCCTCCTCCCCGCCTTCCCCGTCCCTCTTTGTCGTCCCCGCCCCTTCTCCGGCCCCGACCCCGTCGCCGGCCCCCGCCTCCTTTGCCGGCCCCGCCTTCTCCCTCCCGGCCTCGCCCCGCCCCTTCGCTCCTCCCGCCGTGGGGGTTCCTGGGAAGAGGCGGAGAACAATATGGCGGATGGCGAGGAACCGTAAGTACCCGGGTTCTGCAGGCGCCCCGGGCCGGGCTGGGTTGTGAGAGAGCGCGGCGGTGGGCGGTCGTCGCCTCCACCCGGGGTCCCCCCCACCCTCCGCCCCGTCCCCTCGCCCCTCATCCCCTCGCGGCGCCCAGTGTGTAGCGTGATGCTGACCCTTCTTTTATTCTCTCTTTCTTTTAGGGAGAAGAAAAGAAGGAGAATAGAGGAGCTGCTGGCTGAGAAGTTAGTGCTGCCGGGAGGCCGGGGCCCTCTCCGGGGACCCCCGCCTCCCCCTACCCCAGGCCTAGGGGACCAGCCGCAGCGGGCCCGGGGGGCTGGGAGGGGGGCACCCGGAGCGCAGGCTGCGCCGCCTCATCCCCCGAGCCCCGCCCGCAGCCCCAGGGGCCCGGCGGGCCCTCCTGGTCTCTGTCTCGGGCGGGCGCCGGGCCCGAGTAGCGCGCACAGATCCCGCGCTGGCCCGCCGGGGTCTTGACTTAAAGGTCTTGCGGACGGACCCTTGCGACCCCCTCTTCCTCCATCCCAAATTGTCAGAGCAGTGACCTTGTGAGAAGGGAATCTTACTAAAACACATGAAACGGACACTAGGCCGTTTTGGGCCTTTCGTAAACACTGAGACAATAGTATTAATTGCAAACTTTTTATGAGAACTTTATGTCAGGTATTGTACTAAGCACTTCAATCATTTGTGCAAAATCATTGGCTCTTAAAGGAGAGTGTTGACTCCAAAGAGCTTATTTTCTCCGTTAATTACACACCTTATTTCATATCAGATGCTTAGTTTTGTGCAGGTGAGACAGGTTTAAACGAAGTGTTTTCCACCCTGGGCAACACCACATATTTTTTCTTCCTCCTTATGTGGGAGGGGAAGAAAGTACTCTTGCAGTGGGCGTGGTGAGTTAGTATTAATTTCTGGGCCAATTCCCAGTAGCAGGGCCTTAGAGTCTTTAGGTATCTTCCTCAGAAAGTTGAATTTCAATTGCAAGAGGACTTGGAACAAGTTTAATTTCACATTTCTTTCCACCTTTCATTTCCTCTCCACTTTAAAATGACAGCCACAATTTGAATATTTACTATATACCAAGTATTGTACTAAGGCGTCTATGTGGATTATCGCTTTATCCTCATTCTGACCTTAAGAAGTAGGTACAAACAAGCTACAGATGAGGTTTATGACTGTTAAGTAATCTGCTCAAGGTCACAATGCTATTAATTGTGGAACCAAACCCAGCTGTGACATCAAAACCTATGGTCTTTATTGCTAGGCAATACTCGGTCCCTTTTGTAAAAATTGGATATACTAATATGTTTGAAGGTAGAAATTGTGGGATTATAGGAAATTTGAAAAATTAAAAATAATCACAACGAAACATGATCTTGCAATGAGTAGAAAATACATGTATTTTGTTAGAGGAGTCCCTCGTTACTCAATTGTATGTTCTAAAAGATTTCTAGATGGTAATGCCCATCTGTGGCATAATTATAACCTAAAACATTCTTTGTGTTTAGTGGCAACAGAAACCACTTCATAGTCCTAAGAGCTTCTTTTTTGAAAATTAGGACCTCTCAGAGAAAAATGTTTTAAAGTTCCTCTCATGAAAAATAATCTTCAAGTCTCACCTTTCAGACTTGGAAAGGACACATGAATTGTGTTAGATGTCAAGCATTAGGATTCTGGAAGTGGAGGGCTTTTATGGATTTTGTTTTTCCTTGTAGGTTATATTTCCTGTTCCAAGTGTGTTCATAGAACAGATTGGGCAGTTTGCAGTGATCTTTAGTAAATTCCAAATGTTTAGAAAGCCCATTTCTCACTGATTGGCCAGTATCCCAAGTTTGATCTTAGGTTGTTTTAGGAACCCAGAAACATGTCGACTGACTTATTTCCTCAAACATGTGCAGTTCTTACCTTTAAATAAACTGTATAATAGCAAGAAAAGACAGTAAAAGCATAAGCATAACCACATGGAATATTACCCTTTTTATTTGAGCAGGTCTGGTGTCGTTACCTTTTCATTTGGGGAAACCATAATAGTTGTAGGTGTGGCTTTTTCATACTGATCTTTGCAGCTGAATTTACTGTGTTCTGTGCAGAATGGCTGTTGATGGTGGGTGTGGGGACACTGGAGACTGGGAAGGTCGCTGGAACCATGTAAAGAAGTTCCTCGAGCGATCTGGACCCTTCACACACCCTGATTTCGAACCGAGCACTGAAGTGAGAAACGTTTATTTTTAAATAACTCCTCTAATAGTTTTATGTTTCAAAAGCAATAAAATGCTTCCTTTTTAATTTACTCTTATAATAAAAATACTAATAAAATTGTGTAAGTTATCTTGAAATACTAAATGGAATATTTGCAACTGATTTTATTTGAATGACTAATATTTGAGTTGTTTTCACATTTCTCATGTAACATGTTGAAAATTTTCAAGAGTAAAATGACTTCATAACCTCATTTAAAATTCTAAGTTATACTTCACTTAAAATTCCAGTTTAAAATTAATTTTGAGACACACCTTTTTAGCCCTGCTATGAGAAATTTAATTTTCACAGGCATATAGATGTGCTTGTTTAAATTTTGAAGTTTATTTGAAATGAGCATCTTTGCTTAGAATTGAATATAATTAATTGCATGTTAAAAAGTATAAAAAATATGTGACTTCTGTATAATAGAGGAATAGAATTTGGAACTGGTAGTGTCTGACCTAAAGCAAATGTTAGTTAGAAACAACTTGTTTTTTATTACAAGGTAGGAAATATTCCTTTACAGTAAATTTTACAGTAAAATTTTATGTCCTTTTGTATTGATGAAGAGATGTTTTGAAATAGAAGTATTGTGCTGCTCCTAAAATTAAGGTTCAGACTCTTGGGTTTGACTCGGTGTCTTATCTGAATAACTCTTCTTTCCTTGAATCTTGGACAGAATTGACAGTATTTTCCATTTCTTTGGATAATCCAACATATTTTCTTGTGCTTCTAAAAATTTTTTTTTAGCCTAATAATTTAAGATACTTCTGTTAAGTGGTTGTTTCTGCTGATAGGCAATATTCTGAGAGCTTTGTCTGTTTTTCTTCCTGTCATCTCATGTTTTGTAAGTTTAACCCACTGTATTCAAAAGCAGCTATTATTGTTCTTGCCTTTTTTTTTTTTTTTTTTTTTTTTTTTTGCGGTACGCGGGTCTCTCACTGTTGTGGCCTCTCCTGTTGTGGAGCACAGGCTCCGGACGCGCAGGCTCAGCGGCCATGGCTCACGGGCCCAGCCGCTCTGCGGCATGTGGGATCTTCCCGGACCGGGGCAGGAAACCGTGTCCCCTGCATCTGCAGGCAGACCCTCAACCACTGCGCCACCAGGGAAGCCCTTGCCTTATGTTTTTTAAAGACCTCTAAACACCTTATGCAGTGCTTGATCTTCAGTTCTTACAATTTTTACACTTTTCTATTTGTAAGAAGTCAGTTAAATGAGTTTGATGCTTTCCATCCCTTTCAAAGTTAAAAAAAAAAAAGACTACTCTTAACTAGGCTTAGTTTTTCTTGTTAGAAATACCGTTTTAATTTCATACAATAAAAGTCAGTTTAAAAACATTAAAGTTGGAACTCTGAAATCGTTAGGGTTATAGAATTTCTGGTTCTACCTTGTTCATAAATTTAATATAATTTACTAACTACAGAGGCTGTTCTTTATCGTCAGTTGCATTTTTCATGGAAACCTCAGAAGCTATTTTATGGTTTGTTGCTTTATTGATGCTACTTAAGGTTTTTATCAACTAGATTTTAATACGCCTTTTCGTTCTTTACAGTCTCTCCAGTTTTTGTTAGATACGTGTAAAGTTCTAGTCATTGGAGCTGGCGGCTTAGGATGTGAGCTCCTGAAAAATCTGGTAATACAACTATATAATATGAAGTTTTTTCTTTATGATAATTAAACCTTTTTCCTTTTCTGTCATTTCTTTGTTATGATTGTTAACCGTTTCTCCTGAGCCTTTGTTAGATAAGTTTAGCAGGTCAAATTCCAGATAGTAATTAAAACAATCACGTAACTTAACTTTTTAAGCCCTGAAGTCCTCGGCTATAAAGTTGTTGATAGAAATTCTTACTTCTCTTTTCTTCTCTGCTTTTTATCCAACAAATCTTTGTGCTTCCTCTTGCAGAGAGCTCATTAATTCAGTGAAGTAAATAACAAAACTGGTAACTCATATTTAACATATAATTTCAAAGAATTTATTATTTCTTTTGTCCCTCAAAATAACCCACTTAGGTGGATAGGACACTGTCTCGTTTTATATAGAGGGGAGACACAGGTTCAGGGATGTTAAATGACAAGTTTTTTCTGGATTATGGTGATGTACCTGGAATCCAATCCAGGCTGTCAGTTCTTAGGTGTTTCACTGAACCATTAGGTCATTACATGATCTAATCATATAGTAACTTTTTTAAGACCATATGGTAGTATACCCATAAAATTTGGGGGAGCTAAGCCTTTTTTTTGGTCAGTCTGTTTTAAATGACTGTTGTCTTAAGAGAGGGTACTATTTAGTGAAGCTGTTTCTGTATACTGGTTGGAAATACATACTTTGTGACTTAATTAGTTTCACTGACTTTTAAAAATTAATTAATTTATTCTTTATTTTTGGCAGCATTGGGTCTCCGTTACTGTGCGCGGGCTTTCTCTAGTTGCGGCGAGCGGGGGCTACTCTTTGTTGCGGTGTGCGGGCTTCTCATAGCAGTGGCTTCTCTTGTTGCAGAGCACAGGCTCTAGGCATGCGGGATTCAGTAGTTTTGGTGCGTGGGCTCAGTAGTTGTGGCTTGCGTGCTCTAGAATGCAGTCTCAGTAGTTGTGGCACACCGGCTTAGTTGCTCTGCGGCATGTGGGATCTTCCCGGACCAGAGCTTAAACCCCTGTCCCCTGCGTTGGCAGGCGGATTCTTAACCACTGCGTCACCAGGGAAGTTCCATTTCATTGACTTCTGATAACTACAGTAGTAGCTCTTTATAAGACTTTATCAGTTTATTTAGCAAAAATGGATAAGGGAAGAATTGATGTGCAGCTGTTGTATGCCAGCCTTATGGTTAGTATGTGGGAAAATGGAAATGCTAGAGTAGGCTTCTTGGAAAATGAAGCAGATAACAGCCAGATGAAGGACCTAAAAAGTCAGCCTTGGGAGCAAAGTTTAAATATAAACAGCCACATTAATTTTGCTAGGAAACACTAACATCGCTCCTAGTGAGACTGCAAAAACTTGATACGCTTCATGGTAGTCGGCTATGCTGGGTTCTGTGGGCATTGTAAGCCATCACGATCTGTGTCCTTAATTTGAAATATCATTGGGAAGACAAGTCTCTCACAAAATAAACAGCAGCATGTATGATATACTCTGTGATAGGGTGCCAAAATGACAGTACCTTATCAGGCATAAATACCCTTGCAGCATGAGAACCAAAGGATTTATGGAGGATGGGCAGTGGTTTTGTATGCACAAATCCCCTAAATAGTTAACTTTTTCCAAAGCTGTTATTTGCAAATGTGATAGATACCAATTTTAAATGTAAAGTAATTGGAGATTAGATCTGAGGAGTAGTCATCCAGCAACTTTAGGAGTGGCCTTGTTATTTACTGCATTGTAATAACCTCTTACTCCAAAAAAGAAGAAAACTAAGCGTTTTCGGTTTTACCACTTGTTACTTTGCTTGTTTCACACATAAGTACAAAAGAGATATACATACATGTTTTTTCAATTGATTGTAAGCCCCCAAAGGCTCATTCTAAAAAAAAGGGTATAACATTAATATTATTGATTGAGCAGATATTTATTCAGCCTGTTTCTCTGTATACCAGGTACTGTTTTAGATGCTACAGTTACAGCATCAAACAAGACAGGTGTTTGTATTTGTGGGGCTTATGTTTTAATGGAAGGGAAAAGACAAGTAAACTTTGTAGTATGTCGGATGGTAATAAATGCTATGGAGAAAGGAAGGATGGAAGATATCAATATATAGCCTGGCGGGAAGGGAAAGGGTTCACAAAAAGGTGCTACTTGAGCAAAAAGGTGAGCAAGAACATTCTAGGCAGAGGGAATATCAGGTGCAAAAGCTGTGAAGTGGGAGCATAACTGTTTATGTTCCAGGAGGGCAAGGAGGTCATTATAGCTAAAGCAGAAGTGAGGAACGAGGGGCATTTTCTAGGAGGATATCAGAGATAATGGGAGGGGCTTGGAGTATCCCAAAAGGCTTGAGGTGCTGCTGTAAGAAGTTTGCCTTTTACTCTGAGTCAGGAAGTCATTGGAGAGATTTAAGCAGATGAGTTGACTCGATCTGGCTTTAACTTGGCTCACTGTGGCTGATGTGTTGAGAACAGAGAAGGAAGCTGAGAGGCTGGTTAGAAGGTGCAGTCATCTAGGCAAGAGGTGAGAGTGACTTGGAACAGGATGGTAGTACTGCAGGTGGTGAGAGGTGGTCGGGTTATGGATATGTTTTGAAGATGGAGTCAGCAGGATTTGCTGATGGATTGGTGTGGGACATAAGAGAAGGAGAGGACTCAAGGATGACATGATAAGGTTTTTGCCCTGAGCAACTGGAAAGATGGAGTTGGCATTCACTGAAGTGAGGGGGGCTGGGCAAAAAACAGATTTGCTGATTCTGGTGAGCAAGAATGATTGGCTTTGGTTCTGGAAACTGTAAAGTTTGAGATACCTGTTAGATGATGCTTTATGTTATGAGATTGTCTGAAATCACCAGAGCTAATAAGCGCAAGGGCACTCCAAATTCTGGCCAGTAAATTAGGAGTAAAATTCATGAGTGTGGTGAATGGGAAACCAATTTTTAAAAAGTGTTCATATTCTCATGAGTGGGGTGACCAGGTGAAGAACATGTTTTCAGGAGGGGAATTGATCCACACCCTGGCAAACACTTGAGATGGGTCATGTCAGAGAGACTGAGAGCTGGTCGTTGGAGGTGGCAACGTGGAGGTCACTGATGACCTGACAAGTGTGGTTTTCGGTGGAGTGATGGGAGTGAAAGCTTGTTTACAGCAAGTGCAAGAGTGGACTTTGAGAAAGAAAGTACGGACAACTCTTTTGAGAGTTTCTTGCTATAAAGAGGGGCAGAAAAATGGGGAAATTATTGCCAAGTGATTACATAAGTAAACTGACCAAGACCAGAAAAGCATAATCGATTATTGAGATCTATTTTTTTAATCTTTTGCTTCTGCTGGTAAATTTGAACAGTGGTTGTACTGTTAAAATATGTGGCATTATCACTGAAACACAAGAGTTCGTTGCTTTTCTCTAGCTGTTTGATTGCTTGCTCTTGACTCTACTTTTAAGATATTTCTTTTACATGTGCAGTGTATATACATATGTGTGTGTGTTTATAATATAATCTTATAGTCCTGAATGGCGGCATGCTTATGTAAACTAAGATAAAGCTTGTAGGAATTACTTTTAACAATATTCTGAAAAAGAGTAGCAAATACAGTTAAGTAGTAAGACTAGTAAAATTAAAATATCTAGCAGCAGCAACAGCAGGAAAGCAACAAACTTTACAGACGTGTTTATGGGATTATGAAACAACTATAGAAATTTTGAGTTATTCTGTTTTGGATATGGACTGTTTAAAACTGAGTAGTTATACTTTTTTGACCTTTTACAAGAACCGTGAATTTTATATATCTTGTAAGACTCTTTAACCGTTGAAAACGATTGTGCAGAATTTATTATTGAGAATTTGTAGATTTAAGACCATTGAAAAGAAATTTTAAAATTTCAGATGTGAGGAAACTTCTGCTTAATTGGATTTTTTTTATTCCCACAGGCCTTGTCTGGTTTTAGACAGATTCATGTTATAGACATGGACACTATAGATGTTTCCAATCTAAATAGGCAATTTTTATTTAGGTAAGTTTTAATGTCTTATTTTAAAATTGTGATAATCATTTGAACTTGAGTACACTGCAGTTTAATAATTTTAAAAACCACTGAGAGGATAACACTAATTTTATTAAGAAAATAACTACTCTCCCATCTTAGGTAAAATTTTGCAGCAAAATTTTGGGCATTCTGGTGAAAGAAGTTTTGTAAGCAAATATATGTTTTTGTTGTTTTTTAGGAAATCTACAAAAGGTGTATGTGATTTTGGGGTGATTGTGCCCTGAAGGCAATGAGTGCAGCTCTTTTCTTTCTGTTGATTTCATAAGAGAACCATAACTATGTATTAGGCCCTCGTGAGATATAGTGGTGGGGACTTACGAGCCAAGATTTGAGTGGTGACTCTGGGGCAATGAAGTTGTGACAGAGTTTGAACTTTTTATAGAAGGTGAAAGAAAATGGTGAGTTAAGGAGAGGAAACCCAGGAGCAAGTGAAATGGAACAAAGAGGGATAATTACCTTAGGCATACATGACATAGAGAAGGTAATCTAAGAGCAGCTTGTTTGAAGTGACTTTAAAAACTGGAAGTAGGCCTTATATGCAGATATGAGGAAAAGTTCATTAATAAATTTTAGTATGTAGCATTTAGGGGCTTGAATGGCTTAGATAAATGTATCTATTTGTTAATCAAAGAATTATAGATACAGAGAGATAAGGACTTTTTTCTCTCTCTCTGATGCTTATAGAGTACTGACAGAAAGCACTCAAATAGTTCTAGGTATGCAGGATGAGGTTAGGTTAGCAGAAAAGATAAAATTAAGTTTGTGGGAAATCTTAAAGAGATTGAAGGGTGGGTTAAACTAAGTCAGGTTAATAAAGTATTGTAATTGTGTGAACCCTACATTTAACTTTTAAGGTTTTCATTTGTTTGTTTTTTTAAACCTCGAAATTTCTCTTCTCTTGATAGAAAAAGTTTGTGGGCCCTTTCCAGTCTGACAAATTTTTAGTGTATGACTGCTCTAAAAAAGACACAACTGATTGGGAGATTGGGATTGACATATATACACTAATATGTATAAAATGGATACCTAATAAGAACCTGCTATATAAAAAAATAAATAAAATAAAATTCAAAAGAAAAAGGAAAAAAAATGGCACTACCAAATTGATTGGTTATTGATAATAGGCCATGCCCTTTAATTTTGGGCTGAAATAATAATTGAAGATCATAATGACAGTTAACATTTGTGGAGTGCTTAGGATATATTAAGTACTTTCTAAGCTCTTTATCTATAGTACCTCTTTTAATCTCAGAGCAAACCCCAGGGTAGGTACTTGTTTTCCAGGTTAGGTAATTAGGCCACAGTGTCCTGCAAGGATGATGTATATAAAAGGCCATTTTGCTCAAAGTGCAGTTTTTAGGTGGAGCAATCTAATCCCCTAATTCTGGAATGATAAAGTTGCAGCTCCCACAGAAACCATCTAGGAGTTCTTTTATTTGGGATCTATTATGAAAGCACATACAATGCACAACCTAAAAGATTCTTGAAACTCTATTTTATCATCTTTACATACCTAAACAGCTCTGTCCAGAGTAGTTGAATGCAGTACTGAAATCAAGGTGCTTGACTTATGCTAGAGCCTCTTCTATTGCAAGTTAGGACAAAGTCAGAATAAAACTCTCATCAGAAAAAAAAAAACTCTTATCAGAAGTTTTGAGTCAAAAAAGCATACTGCTGTATTAGGAGAAAATTGACCTGGTAAAGCATTTTTTTTTTAATTCCAATTTTAAATAAAATATGATTTTATTAGGCACATTGATTTTTTAATATTCATTTATTTTTAAAGTGTTTATTCTGTGCTTAGTAGGAAGGAGTACAAAGAGGTAAGAATATGGTAACTTTCTTCCAGTTGTTCATAGTCTAGTATGATAGACCTATGTATATAACCAAAAATACGTTGTGAAAAAGTAGTAATGAAGAACTTGTTATGTATACATGAGGGAGTGATTTGTTTCTGTGAGGAGAATGTGGAAATATTAGGAAAGAAAATACCATTTGTACTGAGGTTAGAAGAGAGAATTCCTGTCCTTTCCTGTCTGTAGCTATGGTTATTATCTAGGAGTGACCTTTTGAGGTCTTTTAAGTTTTACCTTCTTGAAAATATTGGTAACGTTTGCAATTTTAGATAATGCCTTTCGAATTATTCCTTCAAAAACATGGTTATGGCTTCTTATGGGGCACAAAAGTTACTACTTAATCAGCACACATGGGAAGATAAGTGAACGTTCTTGCATCCCTAGGACCTCTCGAATTTATTTCAGCCAAGACCTGCATAGTAACACCTTGAAGTTCTGGGGTTTTGGGCAAATACTTGGAAATCTCTGGATCTGGGATAATTTTTTGCATTGGGAAACACAACAGTGAGAAGTGGCTAGGAAACATGCTGTTATTATGCTTTACCTTAAAAAAAAAAGCACTGTTTATATTTTTACTTAAATACTTAATTAGACTTGTCAATACTTGTAAATACTTAATTTGGAATATCAACAAGGGTTGACATTTAGTGTTGAATGACTAATTTTTCATCAGAAATACTTAGGTAAAAATATTCCTCTAAATAGCCTCCAAATAAACTCACCATGGATATTTTTATGTGTGAAAGTAGATTATATAGATAATCTAGATTTATATCATGAATGATAATTTAAATATAATTTTTCCTGTAGGCCTAAAGATGTTGGAAGACCTAAGGCTGAAGTTGCTGCAGAATTTCTAAATGACAGAGTTCCTAATTGCAATGTAGTTCCGTATCCTTTTGACAAATAAATTACTTAATACGTAACTTTTTGAAGCTTTTTATTATTATTATTATCATTATACAGGAGATGTTTAACATAGAGAATATAGATAAGCAAAAGGAAAATAAGCAGCAGCAGTAAGCTTATTACTGTGATACCTGCTGGTAACACTTAGTTTAATGTCCTACCAATCTTTTCTTTTTAAGGTTATATAAATTTTATAAATGTAGCCAGTGCCATCATTTATTTTGCCTTATTGCCCTTAATTTCAGTTTCAGTTGCATATCTCCTCTACTAGACTCTGAGTTCGTAGGTTGGATCCCATTAATCTTTTTTTTAAATAACTATTTATTTGATTTTATTATTTATTTTTGGCCGCATTGGGTCTTCGTTGCTGCGCGTGGGCTTTCTCTAGTTGTGAGCGGGGGGCCACTCCTCGCCGTGGTGCGCTGGCTTCTCATTGCGGTGGCCTCTCCCATTGCAGAGCACGGGCTCTAGGCTCGTGGGCTTCAGTAGTTGTGGCTCACGCGCTGTAGAGCACAGGCTCGGCGGTTGTGGCACATGGGCCCAGCTGCTCTGCAGCACGTGGGATCTTCCCGGACCAGGGCTCGAACCTGTGTCCCCTGCATCAGCAGGCGGATTCTTAACCACTGCATCACCAGGGAAGCCCCCCATTAATCTTCGTGTCGCCTTACCATAGCAGGCAAAGTAAAGAGTCAGTATATTATTAGTTAAATGGAAGGTGTGTCAGAGTAAATATATTTTTATAAGAAATATATTTTAAAAAAGGACTGTTCACACTTTGTTGATTCCCATACCTTTAGATCCAGGGAACTTTTAGTATTTTTTTAATTATTATTTTAATTATTTTTTTTTTTTGCGGTGCGCGGGCCTCTCACAGTTGTGGCCTCTCCCGTCGCGGAGCACAGGCTCCGGACGCGCAGGCTCAGCGGCCATGGCTCACGGGCCCAGCAGCTCCGCGGCATGTGGGATCTTCCCGGAGCGGGGCATGAACCCGTGTTCCCTGCATCGGCCTGCGGACTCTCAACCACTGCGCCACCAGGGAAGCCCGGAACTTTTAGTATTTTACAGAAATTTAGGAAATGGGATTTGTTATGTTGGAAATACCACAGGATACAAAAATCAACATACAAAAATCAATTGTATTTCTCTGTACTAGCAGTGAACACATGGAAAGTGAAATTTAAAATACAGTGCCATCTACAACCACTCAAAAAAAGGAGAAATACTTAGGTGTAAACTTAACAAAATAAGTATGGGTCTTGTATGCTGAATACTGCAAAATGCTAATGAAAGAAATCAAAGGAGATCTAAATAATGGAAAGATACTCTGTGTTCAGGAATTGGATGCTTCAGCATACTAAAGATGTCACTTCTCCCCAGATTTGTATACAAGTTTAACATAATTTCTATCAAAATTCCTGCAATTCTTTTTGTTTCTCCAGATGGAATTATTCTAAAATTCATAGAGAAGGGCTAAGGAACACCTAAGATAATACTGAGAAAGAATAAAGTCGGAGGAATCACTAGCCAATTTCAAGAGTTATTATATAACTACAATAATCAAGAGTGTGTAGTATTGCCAGAGAGATTGGCACAGATCAACGGAACAGAATAGAGAAACCAGAAATAGCCATGTGCTAATATGGCCGATTTATACTCCACAAAGGTGCAAAAACAATTCACTGGAGGAAGGATAATCTCTTCGCTAAATTCTGGTGGCAAAAAAATGAATCTCAAACATCAAAATTACAAAAATAAACTCAAAATGGATCATAGATTTAAGTATAAAATGTAAAACTGCAGAACTTTGGAAGATAATGTAGGAGAAAAATCTTTGGGACGTAGGGCTTGATGAAGAGTCCTTAGACCACATTAAAACATGATCCATAAAAGAAAAAAAGTGGTAAATTGAACGTCATCAAAATTAAGAACTTTTACTCTGTGAAGGATCTTGTTAAGAGGATGAACAGATAAACTACACACTGGGAAATACTTAGGAAGTAGTTATCTGACGAAGGACTCATCAAGAATATATAAAGAACTTTCATAACTCAAAAGTAAAAAATAAACAGTGCAAATAGAAAATGGACAAAAAATATGAAGAGATATTTTGCTAAAAAAGATAACAAAAAGCACATGAAATATGTTCAGTATCACTGGCTATAAGAAATCCAAATTATGATCACAATGAGATATTACTACACACCTATTAGGGTAGCTGAAATGAAAAATAATAATAAATGCTGGCAAAGATACAGAAAAACTGGATTACTTGTACATTGCTGGTGGGAAATATAAAATGGTATAGCCGTCTGGAAAATAGTTTGGCTATTTCTTAAAAATTTGAATATGTACTTTACATACGACTCAACACTTTCATTCCTGGGCATTTACCCTAGAGAAATGAGTACTATGTCTACATAAAAACTTGTTCTCAGATGTTCATAGCAGCTATATTTGCAGTAGCCAAAAACTGGTAACAACCCAAACATCTGTCAGTAGGTGAATTGTTAAACTGTGGTACAGTTAATACCGTATATACAATACACAATTATTGTACTCAGTACAATAATACTGAGCAGTAAAAGAACTAACTAATGAAATACAACTTGGTTGGATATCAAGAGCATTATGCTGAATGAAAAATGCCAATCTTAAAACACCATATATTGTATGTTTGCATTTTTATAGCCTTCTTCAAATGACAAAATTATGGAGATGGAGAACAAATTAGTGATTGCCAGGGATTAGGCGTGGTGGAAGGGATAGGTGTGACTATAAAGGGGTAGCAGGACGGAGATATTTTTGGTGATGGTATAGTTGTTTATCTTAATTGTGGTGGCTACACATATCTACATGTGTTTAAATGACAGAACTTTACACACACGTTGTACCTGTGTTACATTTGTGGTTTTGATATTGTACTATAGTTATATACGATGTTACTGTTGGGGGAAACTAGGTGAAAGAAATATGGGACACCTGTGTACTATCTTTGCAAAAATAAAAAGTTTAAAACTGCAAATTCAGGTCCATATAGGGAGAAAGAGGGGGGAAAAAAAGTGTGCACACTCTTTGTCTACCCCCATTATTAAGATCTGGGAAACTTTAGGTATTTTGTAGAAATCCAGGAGGTGGGATTTCTTGGTTTGGCTCCTGCGTCTCCAATTTTTGTTCTTCCAGTGTTTGATTCTCTTTTGACCTTTTCTAGCTTTTCTAGCTGCAGCTTATGCCTCTTGTTTGCCTGGCATTCAAAAGGAATAGAGGTCTGAGTGGGTGAAGGCTAGAATTGAATGTATTTTTTATAACTTTATTTGTAGGCCAGAATAAAAAAATCTAGGGCAAACATATGTATTGTCCCTCTTTTCTCCATTTTGCTTTCTAAAATATGTAATGCATGATTTGTTTTAGGGGAGTGTAATTTATATGTTACTAAATAAATTTGCTTCATTTGAAAAATTAAAAAATTTTTTTTAGCATATATATGCTGTTCAGATGTTAACTACTGTGATTCACACCCACAGCCAATTTTGAATGGGGTTCCCTTGGCACCCACCAGGCTGGGGAAGCCTGCAGATATGGTGTGGGTTGGGTAAAAAGAGAGTCTTGGAAAACTGAGTTAAATGAGGAAGAAAATTCATCTCTCCCCCTCTCCAAGGGAAAAAAACCAATAACAAATCATTAGCACCTGAAAAAGCTATTGGAAACATGTTTTCTAAAAATTAGCTTTGCAGTAACTTTTTTTTTAATTGACCATATCTGACATACAACACTGTATAAACTTAAGGTGTACAATGTGTTAATTTGTGCAGTAAATTAACTTCTAAAATCCCCTTTCTAAATGGGAACTATAATGTGCCTGTTCCCTTCACTAAACAAATGTTTATTGCCTCTCTGCTTGGTGCTGGTGGTTGAAGGTACACATTCTGTTTTCCCAGGGCTTATGGTTTTATATAAGAACTGAAGCAGAGCAGAAAGTGTAACAGAGACACAGTTATAATGATATGGAGGTTTGGAGATGAGAGAAACTACTCTATGTGGTTACGGCAGAGTAGTGTTTAGAAAAAAGGTTTTTCATGGGGTGGGATTGTGTTCATTTTGTCAGATTCCTTGAATTCCCCTGCTTTGAACACTGATGACTTATGTCTTGTTTTAAATATACATTTATAATTTGATCCTTATGGAATTGTTGAATTCATTTTGCAAGTTAAAAATTTAGCAGCTTAAGTTCCTTTACTTATGTTCAGACATTTCAACAAGATTCAGGATTTTAACGACACTTTCTATCGACGTAAGTTTTCCACTTGAAATTAAATTCTCACTAAATTCTTATTATTTTTTAGTTGCTGTCTGTTTGAAGATTGCTAGCTATTTGAAGCCTGCTTCTTTATTTGCTTTCATTTCTTGGTGTTGGCTTTTCAGGAATGTTGTTGACTGAAAAGAGAATGGCACTGTTTTAATTCTTAGTTGGCACCATTAGGTGCATTTTTATCTGCTCTCTTGAGTAAGGATTACTCAAGGAGTAGAAGCTGTGTGTGTTTGTTTTATAATGAAAAATGGTTTTTTGTTTGTTTCTTAGAAATTGTGACTTATTTCGTGCAGCAGCATTTTAAAAAACTTAACTTGCATTTTTTTTCTCGTAGAATTTCATATAATTGTATGTGGACTGGATTCTGTCATAGCCAGAAGATGGATAAATGGCATGCTGGTAAAGACTTAGTGTTTTTACAGTTCTCTGAAGTTCTTCCTGCTGCTCTTAACGTACTAAAAATGAGACTTTTGTGTCATATTTTTGAAAAATCAGAGTTTATTCAATTTTCAGTAATAGGTGTAGTTCACTGTTTATTGCCAGTCATTAATTTTCAGGTGAGGATGTAAATTGCTACTAATGTAATCCCTTGGTTTGTTATATTATTACTCAATAATGTGATTGATTTACAGAATTACTAGATAGCATTTCCCTTTTTTTGAATTCTTATCCCCCTCTCCTTATAAGCCCTTCAAATAATTTTCCTAGATATCTCTTCTAAATTATGAAGATGGTGTATTAGATCCAAGCTCCATTGTCCCTTTGATAGATGGGGGGACAGAAGGTTTTAAAGGAAATGCCCGGGTGATTCTGCCTGGAATGACTGCTTGTGTTGAATGCACACTGGAACTGTACCCACCACAGGTAATCACAAAAGCACCCACATCTGTTTTATAGTATCTTGGGGTAGAATAAGGATTGAATTATTAAGACTAGTCAATATTTAGGATTCTTTAAAAAATTCATTTATTTTTAGCTGCATTTGGTCTTTGTTGCTGCGTGTGGGCTTTCTCTAGTTGTCCTGAGTGGGGGCTACTCTTCGTGCGGTGCACGGGCTTCTCAGTGTGGTGGCTTCTCTTGTTGAGGAGCACGGGCTCTAGGTGCGCAGGCTTCAGTAGTTGTGGCACGTGGGCTCAGTACTTGTGGCTCGTGGGCTCTAGAGCACAGGCTCAGTAGTTGCGGCGCACGGGCTTAGTTGCTCTGCGGCACGTGGGATCTTCCCAGACCAGGGCTCGAACCCGTGTCCTCTGCATTGGAAGGTGGATTCTTAACCACTGTGCCACCAGGGAAGCCCTAGGATTTTTAATTAGGGATAACCATATTTTAAAAATCATGCTAAGAAGAAAGATTATAAAATATGAAATTTTGCTCTGAGGAAAGATATAATATAGACTGAATATCATCATTTTGATACTGTTCTCATAACTCATTTGTATTATTTTTTTATTTGGAGAGTAGAGATCAAGAGATCAATTACAAAGTTATATGTTGGGATAGAGCTGTAATCTATTTTCTTTGGTCTTTGCCTGTATTGTTTCAGGGAGCTAAAGATACCAGGGATAAGAATGATATTTCTAAAGATGGGGCTCTTTAATTTACATACCCACTTTAAAAGGCATTTAGAATTTTGATTTATAAATATAAATAACTTTATTAGTATCTACTTGGAATTGATTTAACTGTGAATTTATTTTTATTTTGGCTAATTTTATATCTTCAGATATGAGTATTAGGTAAACATAATAGAGTACTCATATTTGAGAATTTATTCAGCCCTTCCTTCTAACAAAGCTTAAATTTATATACTTTGTAAATATGTTCTAACATATTTACATGTTCTAACAAAGCTTAAATTTATATACTTTGTAAATATAGGGCAAACCTATTTTTTTAGGCAGATCAACTTAAGTGAAGTGACTCAGATCCTCTGTGTTAGTTTCAGAAGCATTCTTAATGATATAAAATGTTTTCTTTCTGTAAGGCTAGGATGGCTAGGATGAATTATAAGAAAGTGTTACAAACTAGATCATAACTAGAAGTTACATTTTAAAGTAATTTCTTGTTTAAAATCCACTAAAAAAGGCAAACTGTGGTTTTAGGTTAATTTTCCTATGTGCACCATTGCATCGATGCCCAGGCTACCAGAACACTGTATTGAATATGTAAGGATATTGCAGTGGCCTAAGGAGCAGCCTTTTGGAGGTAATAAACCTAATTTCATAATCTAGAATTACATAAAATGTTTGTCTATATTATTTATTTGGATAATTGTATTAAAAATAAGTTGATTTATGTTTACATGTTTCTGTCTTCCCTTCCTTTTTTTCTCCTCTGACAGAAGGGGTTCCATTAGACGGCGATGATCCTGATCATATTCAGTGGATTTTCCAAAAATCCCTGGAGAGAGCATCACAATATAACATTAGGGGTATTACGTATAGACTCACTCAAGGTAAGTTAGTGAATGGTCGTATATTATGATCTTAGGATGATCCCTTTTTCAGGAGGTGGGATGCCTTGGGGGAAATAATTGATGTGATTTCAGATAGTACTATCCATTTGGGATTCAGTAAAGGTGCCCCAAATTTGGTAGGAGGGAACTGAGTTTACTAGAATCCATACTACTTCTTAACTAGAAGGAATTTAATAAAATTATTGAATCTTATTTACTTAGGGTTGGAAGAGGCCCTAAGTCGTCCAGGTCGAGCCATTTATTCACTTCATCTTTTGCTGAAGAGCAATTTATCCCTTCCTGGGGCAGTCTATTTCACATTTGGACAGTGTTGTTAAGACAATTCTTCTGTACATTGAGCAGAAATCTCCATCTCTAGTGTGGTCTGAGTATTGTCCCAGAGTATGCCACATATACATTTAATTCTCTTTTAAGTAATAACCCTTAACGTATTGAACCCTCCAAATCATTATCACTCCCATCAACCTTCCTAGTTCCTTTAACCCTTTGACAAGTTTCATGGCTCAAGTTCCCATCATGTTTTTTTCTAACCATATTTTAGTCATCCATACTTCTCTTAACTATCCAGGTGAGAATGCAGTGCTCTAGGGTGGGTCGTATGATAAACTTCTGATCATTGATGCAATCTTAGAGGAGAGCAGACTTTTTTAGTTTTTGTTGTTGTTTACATTGATGCTCTACTTTTGATTCTTTCAGGTTACTGCCTGTTAAAAGCTGGAAGTTTTCTCCACATATACAATTGCTAAGCCACATCTCCCTATTACAGATTTGGCAGTTATGGGGGGTGGTAGTTTTTTCTTTTATACTCAAGTATAGGTCCTTATAAGTTTATTCTTAAATTCAACTGGCTTTTCTCTCTATATATGTATATTCTTTTATGCCTTCCAACTTGTGTATTTTTAGTTTCATATCACTTGTTGTTTTGATAATCATATCCTTTATCTCTTTTCCAAATAATTAATTAAAAATTTTAACAAGACTAAACTAGCTGAGAACAGACATCTGAATCATACTTCTGGTCAGGCCCTTTTAGATTTATCTCCTTCTGTTGATCATAGCTTCTTGAGTACCTCACGTTTCTTTGTCTTGTTCACAAGGATGTCATGAAAGGCCTTTCCAGATGCTCTCCAGAAGCCTATCCTCCACATTTCCTTGGGTTGCAAAGCTGGTCACAGTAACTAAGTCCTGTGACTTGTCTCAATGAACAATTATAATGCTCAGTTTTAGTGATCACTGTTTCCTAATGTAGATACTCTCAGTTCACCCTTCCTAGAATTTTGTCCAAGATCATCAAGTTCACCAGAAAGAGCTTTGTGTTTGTGAAAATATGTCATTTCTCTCCTGTGATTATTTCCTTACGTTTACTAATGTTCTGGTTTGTCATTTGAAAATTCCATTCTTATACACTCCTTGTTGCTCTTATACACTCCTTGTTCCCCTCCTCTGACCTGCTTTGATCCCAAGCCTGATCCCACCTTAGAGCTTTAATACTCCTGATCCTAACACCTGGAATGCTCTTCCTTGGATTCCCCTTAGGGTTGGCTGCTTATCCCTCAGGTATGAACTGCACCATTTCCTGATCATTCAACTGAAAATGACTTGTAAGCCATTCGCTATTTTACCTTTTCATAATTGCTCAGAACTAATGGTAGCCTTGTTTTTCTATGCGAAGAATATTTCATACTTAACACTCTAATACATCCCTGTTCTGGGGGCCTTTGCCCTTGGTGTTTACTCTACAGAATTGCTCTTTCCCCAGGTCATTGCATGGCTGGGTCTTTCTCATGGTTTAGATTTCAGCCCACATTATCACCTCCCCAAGGAGGTCTTCCCTGACCATCCAGTCTAATGGACTCCTCCATCACTGTAAGAGCAGATAATTTTTTTTTTACTGCTCCTCTGTTCAACACCTAGAACAGTGTCTGGCATATAGTGTACATTTATTTGCTAACTGTTTGAATTAAAAAATGAATTCTCTTTGTCCTGATCAGGAACTATATAAACTCATTTCAATATGTAGTCTCAATTATCCTTCCATACCTTTTAGCAAGGCTTGGCGTGTACTTCTCAGCCTGAGGATGGAGGGCCTTGACAGGGAGTACAGAAGCCAAATTGGAAGTGAAGTCCAGATTTTTTGAAAAGGGGTGGGGGACAGGGGCGTATCTTTATCATTTTCACATTGCTTTTATTGGACAGCGTCTCTTCAACTCCTCCCTGTTTGTGACTACCTGTTCCTCCTTCTAGTATGTCCTGCTCTATGTGTTTCACTGGAGAGCTTCCAGTAATCATGAGGTTAGCTCCTCCCTATTTCTTCTTTCAGAATTAACTTTTTAAAACAGCTTTCCAAACTTAACTGCCTTCCTTCCGCGCCTTCTTAGATATTTCCCTTTTTTTGAAGTTTTTAAAACCTGCCTACACCTGAAGTCTTGGGAACACATCTTTCAGGGCTGTCTCACACTCTAAGATAATATGGCTACTTTTCTCTGAATTTTTGCTTTTCTAAAATGAACAGTACAAATATAGTTACAGAATGTTTATTTTGTACTTAAAAAAATGGTTTAAGGTGGGGCTTTGTTCATTCCTAATTTGTGGATACTGATATGAAAAAAGTGGGGTAGAAATAGAGAACTACGTTTAATATTTTGTGTAGTCCATATTGTAGAGTGAAACAAAATGATTAGGCACAGTTTTTGTTTGTTTTAAATTTTTGTGAATAGAACAGCTAAAACTATTAGATGAGGAAAAATTAGGTAACTGTTATTCTCCTACTTTATTTTACTCAAAGCTTACTGAGTATAGTATAGTATATTGTATCGGTTAAAGTTATGCACTTTAGGGCAGAGCTGGGTTCATATACCACCCCTATCACTTATGAGGTGTATAGCTGTGGATGTTGTTAATTTCTCTCAACCTCATTTTCCTTATTTTAAAAATCAGAGTGATAAGACTAACATGATGTTATGAAAATTCCGTAATATTTTATTTAATCTTCATACTGCTCCTGGAACAAAATAAACACTCTAATTTTTAGCAGTTATTAATATATTATTGTCTCATCTTTATATGAAACAGTGTGAAGAATTTACTATTCTTTCCTCCTGTAACTTGCTTAAGATTCTGAACGTGACAGAAAATAATGTGAATGTGAAAGAAGGTTGTTTCATTGTTAAGCTTAAGTCTATTTTCTGACCTGAAAGCCCGAAAAATCAAGTTATGGAAAATGATATTAAATCATCATATTGTCTAATTTAAGATACCTACTTTTTAAAAGAAATGACCACATTTTAATCAGTGTATTTTTTCAGGGGTAGTAAAACGAATCATTCCTGCAGTAGCTTCCACAAATGCAGTCATTGCAGGTGAGGAAAAATGGCCACTACTTAATTTTGTTTTCTTTCCTTCAGGTTTTGATTCAATACCTAAATTGATATTTCTTCAGCTACTTGATCTCAGAAAACTGGTGTTCTGGGAATTTGATTATCTTCTTGGGTGGATGGTGGTATAATCAAGCTGCCCCCAAAACCACAAAACAAGCTATTGGACCCTTTATATATTTTTCTTACATTATATCATAGATAAAGTGCTCTGTAATAAGGGGACATTTTAGTGCCATTTCTTTGTAATCAGTGTAACAGGCTGCACAGTAATCTGAAGAAGAGGGAGAAAAACATGAGGTGGTACTCTATCATTTGGAGTATATAAAACAAATATAAAATGTTACTTTCTCAGTTTTTACAAATAAGAGTGTTTATGTATGTATTTTTCTATCTACTTACTTTGTAATCAATAACCTTGTAAATTTATCTGTACTGATTTATAACTGACTTTTTAAAAACTTCTAATTTTAAATGTCTAATTTTCATTGAGTTAAAGCACCTTTATTTTCTCTCCACTGTAGCTGTGTGTGCCACTGAGGTTTTTAAAATAGCCACAAGGTAATGGATTTCATTTTTAATATATTTGTAAATCTGTGTTTTGATCTGGCTCAATTACATAAGAATGAACATTTTTTCATTACAGTGCATATATTCCCCTTAATAATTACTTGGTATTCAATGATGTAGATGGACTGTACACGTACACATTTGAAGCAGAGAGAAAGGTTAGTAATAGTATACTAATGAAAACTTTTTTTTTTTTTTTTTTTTTTTTTTTTGCGATACGCGGGCCTCTCACTGTTGTGGCCTCTCCTGTTGCGGAGCACAGGCTCCGGACGTGCAGGCTCAGTGGCCATGGCTCACGGGCATAGCCGCTTCACGGCATGTGGGATCTTCCCGGACTGGGGCACAAACCCGTGTCCCCTGCATCGGCAGGCGGACTCTCAACCACTGCGCCGCCAGGGAAGCCCGTGAAAACTTTTTTGATCATGCATATTTTTATTTTTATTTATTTATTTATTATTTTAAAAAATTTATTTATCTTTGGCTGTGTTGGGTCTTCACTGCTGTGCGCGGGCCTTCTCTAGTTGCCACAAGCGGGAGGTACTCTTCGTTGCGGTGTGTGGGCCTCTCATTGCGCTGGCTTCTCTTGTTGCAGAGCACAGGTTCTAGGCACGTGGGCTTCAGTAGTTGTGGCGCGTGGGCTCAGTAGTTGTGGCTCACGGGCTCTAGAGCGCACGCTCAGTAGTTGTGGCGCACGGGCTTAGTTGCTCCGCTCCGTGACATGTGAGACTTCCCGGACGAGGGCTCAAAACCATGTCCCCTGCATTGGCAGGCGGGTTCTTAACCACTGTGCCACCAGGGAAGTCCCTGATTTTTAAATATTAATTACTGGCTGGAAATGTGAATGAAATTGCCCACACCCTTTCTAAGTATTTTCTAACTTCCAGAACCCTACTTACTGATATATCTTTTGTAATACTGTATCCTGAGATAAATACTGTATAGCAAAATAATTTAGGAAAAATGGCCCTTTAGGAAAAGCAGGTTTTAAAACATAAAAATTTGTTCATAGGGAATATGCATGATTATTAAAACAACTTGATTTTCGTTTCCTCATTATAAAGAGACTGTTATTGGTACATGTGCCACTGTGATTTGTGTGTTATTTTATATCTAGGAAAACTGCCCAGCTTGTAGCCAGCTTCCTCAAAACATTCAGTTTTCTCCATCAGCTAAACTGCAGGAGGTTTTGGATTATCTAACCAATAGTGCTTCTCTGTAAGTGTTCAAGACTTTTGTTATGTTGTAGAAGAATTTTTGTGACTTTAAAGCTTTAAAAACTAGGATTGTTTTTTAAAAAGTGATCTTTGACTTTGTTTTCCTTATAATTTAGGCAGATGAAATCTCCAGCTATCACAGCCACATTAGAGGGAAAAAATAGAACACTTTACTTACAGGTGAGCAGTGTTCAGTTTTTATTTTTTTCCACAAAATTATATTAAAAGTTTAATTTCACTTAATGTGCTTTACATTATTGTTTTTTAGTCAGTAACCTCTATTGAAGAACGAACAAGGCCAAATCTCTCCAAGACATTGAAAGGTATTTTAAATGAGTATATTTACTAATACTAATCAATTTCTTCTTTTTCTTTTCCAGTAAAAGTAATAAATGCCTCTTCTAGATTTACTTTTAATGCTTTTAAATGGTGCTACCATCCTACTTATATCTTTAGCAACATTAATAGAGTTTATTGCTCTTTTAGTAGAATATTAAAAAATCTCTAGGAAATCACATATAATACTACCTTGATTAAATAAAGAGAACTGGATTTTGATCTTTATCTAGCCCAGGATTCTTTATAGTTTGTATATGTGTGTATTACCTATTTTGTTGAGTTTTTTTGCTTCGGTTAATTGTATATTTTTTCTTTTAGAATTGGGACTCGTTGATGGGCAAGAACTGGCAGTTGCTGATGTCACTACACCACAGACTGTACTGTTCAAACTTCATTTTACTTCTTAAGGAAAGGAAATCTGCACATAATAGAAAACTCATGAAAATATTATACTTCTTGGATGCTAAGAAATTTAATAGATGTCATTTTTAGCATTAGTGTTGCTGGAATTTGATTTTTTTTTTTTTATAATGAGCCACTGTTTTTTAACTTTGTAACTTTCCCTTGAAGACAGAATTTCGGGGTTGGTGCTTGTCAGCATTTTCATTAGTAATATGGAAAATGGTGCCTGGAGAGAGAGACTATGAGCAAATGTATTGCTTCTTTTAGAGGAGGAGGCAAACGCCCTCTTGTATATGAATTTTGTTATGGTCAAAGAATGCATTCTTCAGTTTTCATTTGAGCACCCACATATACAAAATATGTCCCTTTTAAAAAATAAGAAAATTAAGTTTTAAATAACATTAAATACTACAGCCTGACGTCTAGAGCATATTGAACATAGCCTACTTCTTGCTTGATCTAATATTCACTTAATTGTGGCTGTCCAAATGAATACTATTGCAAAAGTTATCTTGTCCGTAATAATTTGTAAATGGTGTTATAGCTGAATACCTGTGCATGGAAATGGGAAGTATTTTCGTGTGTTTACTTGCAGTGCCATAGAGGCCAGTATGCCCAACATTAAAGCCAAGACATGGATGTTAAAAGAGTTTAATGTTTAAACAGTTATCACTGATGCTTTCACACTATTTATTAATAAAATCATATATTGTCTATTTTTCTCACTGAAATTTTTTAAAGTATACTAAGGATAGTAAGTAGTTCTGTAGTAAGGTAGAAATAATTTTTAAATATGTAGCAGATTTACTAATAGGAAAATTTTATGGTACTTGAATTAATATTTTAGCCACAATAAGTATCTACTGATTTAATTTTCTCTAACATAATAAGGTAATGAAATGGAATGACTCTATTTTTATATTAACGCCTCTTAAAATGCTTTTTTCCCCCTCCTAAAGGACTAAGGCTTAAAACAAAATTAAGCATAAATACTGAAAATGAGTTTTAGTATCTTAGTGTGGGAACATGTCGTACATGTTCTCTGTTTTTGACTTGGATGGCAGTTTTCTATTTAAAAGCTTTATGATTACATGTCAGTGGGTTAAATTTTCATTTATTTTTATTTCTAGCTCTATATTGACAAATAATTTTTCGTTATAAAATCATATGGCATAAATGTATATGCTTTCCTTAAAAGTTACAGATTCAGTTTACAGGTGCTATATACAGGTGCTACAATAATTCTCAAAGTAGCCTTGTGAGAAGGTGATAATATCTTCATCTGAGAGCTGAATAGTTTTAGAAAGTTTAGGTCATTTACCTCAAGCTGTCCAATTAGAAGTCTTGGAACAGGGAGGGATTCCAAGCCTAACCTGACCTCCTCTTCAGGCTACTTAGCTAAGCTGTTTGAAATTACCTGAGTTACTTAGTACTACTGTGTACATTATTAAATTGTAAACGTTTCAATATGCAAATTTTTGCAGAAGTTAGATAAAATCATCAGTAGATCATAACTTCTCAAGGGCAGAGTTTAAATCTGACTAAAAATAATTCCTTTATGGCATGGTTCCTTGCAGTGTGGTAAAATACTTAAGTGTAGGGGAAACAGGTGAGGTAAATAACCACATTATGAAGAGTGTATTTAGAATAGTGGGATCTGTGACATATTGAAGTGAAAATTATTAGTCAAAAGTGGCAACTGCTGCAGCTGACTGTTGCATGTTGGTGTACATATTTTTCAAAATCAGCTGGATGTCTGGATTTTTCTGTGAAATCTGGCTTTTAAATGTTGGTAGAATTTTAATATTATGGGGGCCAAACCAAACAGCTGCTGACTAGATTAGGAAGGCCACCAATTTGATTTGTTTGAAGAGCACATGCAAAAAAGTTGTATTTTAAATAATATGCACAGTACATATTAAGAGTAATAGTTTTAATGCTTCCCAGGTTTGTTTTGACTGAGGCCAACAGTGGACCTGTATCTTAAAGGGGAGATTGTGCCCTTGTTCTGATTTCTCGTTACTTATTGTGGAAGACGGCTTTTTACTTGCTTGCATCAGATGGGCTGGATCAGGTCCTTTCATACGATGCCCGGTAGTTTTAGACAGACCCAAACCCAGAGTTCCTTCCTAAAGCCAAGTTGACACAGAACTGATTAACAGAGGAGACGCTAAGTAAGAGAAACGCAAGACCCAAACTTCCCTGTTCAATTATTGCTGGCAAGGCTCTAGCTCTTAATACAAGAGCTATTTTCCAGGAAGGAACTCATTTCACCACTCGCATATTCCTTCCGGAGGAATCAGCCCCTGCTGATATAGCCACAGAATTCCTCCCAGGGCTGACAATCGCCGCACTACGTCTGGAATCAGTTTCGATAGGAACCGTTCCGCGTTCCTCCATAACTACGGGCAATCCTGGACCCCAGGAAGTGACGTCAACGTTCTTCGGTTCTTCCGTCTACCGGCGGAACTTTGGGCTCCGGGGCTTGCCGGTTGTGTACGTGGAAGCAGCCAGCGCCTGCGCAGTCTGAGCCTTTCGTCTCATCTGTGAGGAAAGCGCTGAGGGTAACGTCTCCGGCTCGGGGGAGACCTGCGGGGTCATGGCTCCCCGCTGACAGGGCCCGCCGAGTGGAGAAGGGGGCGAGGCTCTCCGTGGACCCTCCGCCGGGTCCGCGGCAGTCGACTTGTCCCTCGGTCTTACAGTTCGGTGCTGCCGGCGCCGCCGCCGCCGCCGCCGCTGGCGGCTGAGGAGGGGATATGAGCTGGTTCAACGCCTCCCAGCTCTCCAGCTTCGCCAAGCAGGCCCTGTCTCAGGCCCAGAAGTCCATCGACAGGGTCCTGGACATCCAGGAAGAGGAGCCGAGCGCCTGGGCCGAGACCATTCCGTACGGAGAGCCGGGTAAGGGCGCGAGCGGCGGCATCACTGCGCTCCCGCGGGCTTCTTTTCCGAGACCGGCAGGTGAAGCGGCGAGGGTGGGGGAGTGGGGGCTCCCGCCTCGCTGAGCGACGGACTTAATGATCAAGTCCTGGTCCCCAGCCCGGCCCCAAACCCTGCTCTGGCCTCTCAGTTGGTCTTTGCTCTAGTCCCGAGGAAGAACCCAGCCCTGGGTCCTTCCTTGCCCGTGGCCCCGGGTGGGGGCTGACGGGGACCTGATTCGGTGGTCGTGGCCCCGCGCCCTTCCTCCACGTCGACCGCATCACAGGCCCTCGAACCCGGGTCGGCTGCGCGCTCGGGACGCTGTCCGAGCCCATGATCGGAATCAGTCCGCGGGGACGGGAAGAACAGTCGCGAACACTTAGCGGGTGCTGCGCGCCTCCTGGGCTCTGTATGGCCGTCTCTCCTGAAACAGCTCCTCGAGTTCTGGCGCAGCCCTCCGTGGTGCAGAGACGGCGCGGCCCGTTCCTCTGGGCCACTCCGCCCGCGGGAGGGTCTGGGGGGGCGCGGCCCGCGACTTCGGGTCGCGTCGCGGTCTAGCCTCCAATAGTCTCGTCTTTCTTTCTCAAGAGTCCCTGGGCTTCACTTTTCAGGGATCTTCAGCTGCTTTTAGCTCTAAGTCTAAGCAACAGTTTCTCCTTTTTGGTGTGTGGAGTGCAGATTGGCCCGACTTTGGGGTTGTGAACCTCTGGGAGAAAGAATAAGTTATTCCTGACTACTCCTTTCTGGTTTCCTCATTTTACGTCTTTGAGAAGTCAGGACCTAAATTTGAGGTGCATCGTTTTAAGATATTTTGGCTCATGTGTTTATGTCACCATCCTGTTACTTTTTCCAAGATGTTATAGGATCTTGGTGGAAGGAGCTCCACTTCCTTTTTTCAGGCTACCCTACGTTTTGAATGTCTTAACTGTAAAAGAGACAGAATATAAGTTGTAAATGTAAGGATACTCCTTTTATGAAATCCGGGGCTCGAATCCTGCTCTATAATTCTTTTTTTTTTAAATAAGTTATCCAGAATAGACTTAGGTTTTAGTGAAATGCCATAAATGTTGACTGATCACCTATGTTTTACGTCGCCGTCACTCAGAGATGACCAGTCTTCATAATGGAGTGATTTAAGTGGATATCACATAACCCTGCGATTTATATAAAACTTTCTCCAACAGGCAAATTTGACTTCTGTCATTCGTTGCCATGACAATAATTAATGAGCAGATTTTATTTTGCTTGTTCCTTTGTGTCTTATTTTGTTTTCCCCTTTTTCCACCGTTCTGATATACTGAACAAATGGATGTAAAACTGTATCCCCAAGCTAAAATTGCCTAGTTATCTCCGAAGTCATATTAAAGGATAGAATTTAGTGTTGGGCTTGTTAGCTTTTAGGAGCTTTTAGGTACTTGTGCTCTGCCCACCAGCTTTTAAGTGTTTGGGGTTTGTGATGATTCTGCTCAGCCACTTTTGAATTTAGAAATGGAAGAAATTTTTTTAAAGAAATGCTTTAAGTATTTTAGCAAATATGTCATTTTTTGTTTATCATCGGGTTTTTCAGTAACATATTATTTGTATGACTGATAGAATTATCTTTTTTGCTCAGAAGATGGTTATTTTCTCCCTAGTGTTTAAAAAAAAAATCCTAGTGTAAACTGCTATCTTTGTCAAAAAGCAATAATTTTTAAAAAATGTGCATTTTTGAAATTCATATGACCTTCTATAATTGCTAACATAATTTGGAATTTAGCGAGAGAACAAAACTTTCTCAGAGTAGGTTTGGAGAGTGGGACTTGGAGAATGGGCTTGTCATTAAGTGGATGAAAATGAATTTGCCCTTTAGAAGTTACTGTTCCCATCAGTTTACTTTGATCTTTGAAAAAGGACATTTGTCACCAGTATTTCGGGTTCAGTTTTTGAGTGTTGCCATCTGTCTAGCTGATAACTATGTTTTATCATTGATACTACAAGAATAAAATTAATATGGAACTAATTGTATAGAAGGTAGATTCTATTTGCCATGACTACACATGACCTGTAAGTGAAGATACTGCCCGTTATTATGAGATGCATCATATGTATCTTGCACTTAGCATTGGTTACTAACACATACCATTACTTTATTAATTTGTTGTAGGAGGGAATAACATACTTGCTTCTGGTAGGACAGCTTCAATCTAGTCTTTCAGCTTTGCTCCTAGGTCCTCTTGGCAGATGCACACCAGTTTTCCTTTTTAAGGCCCAAAGTTAAACGATGAACTAATTAATTACGTAGTAAGCAAGGACTTCAACATGTCCAAATTATGGGTTGTATTCTGTAGGGTTTTAAAAAAACATATTTATATTGACTTATAGTAATGATTGTAATTTAAATGCTTTATATATAGGTATATTTTTTTCTTTTTTAATATATATATATTTTTTGTCAAAGGAATAAGTCCCCCTGTCAGTGGAGGATGGGATACTTCAACCTGGGGGTTAAAATCCAACACTGAACCTCAGAATCAACCGGTAGCCTCTCCTAAAGCAATTACAAAACCAGTTCGGAGAACTGTGGTAGATGAATCTGAGAATTTCTTCAGTGCCTTTCTCTCTCCCACCGATGTCCAGACCATTCAGAAGAGTCCAGTGGTATCAAAACCACCAGCTAAATCACAGCGACCAGAAGAAGAAGTGAAAAGCACCTTACAGGAGTCCTTGCACGCTGGACAGTCAAGAACAACTGAAGCCGCTGAGTCGAAAGTAGAAGACTCTCCTCCATTTGTATCGGGGGAAACTCTGGCAGCCAGTACTCTGTCTCCTAAAACTGAGGGCAAGCATGAAGAAACTCTTAATAAAGAATCTGATACAAAGGTGTCAGCAGTACATTTGAAAGTATCTGAAAGTATAATTCATGTGAAAACAACTAGGGAAAATGTATCTAATATGCCTACACAGCCTCTCACAGCGGAAACAAAGGACATGGCTTTGGAACCTAAGGAGCAAAAACATGAAGACAGACAGAGCAATACACCTTCTCCTCCCGTTAGTACCTTCTCATCAGGTACTTCTACCACTAGTGATATTGAAGTTTTAGATCATGAAAGTGTAATAAGTGAGAGCTCAGCAAGCTCAAGACAAGAGACTACAGATTCAAAATCAAGTCTGCACTTGATGCAGACATCCTTTCAGCTTCTCTCAGCATCTGCTTGTCCTGAATATAATCGTTTAGATGATTTCCAAAAACTCACTGAGAGTTGCTGCTCATCTGATGCTTTTGAAAGAATAGACTCGTTTAGTGTACAGTCATTAGATAGCCGTAGTGTGAGCGAAATCAATTCAGATGATGAATTGTCAGGCAAGGGGTATGCTTTAGTACCTATTATAGTTAATTCTTCAACTCCAAAGGCTAAAACAGTTGAATCTGTTGAAGGAAAACCTGAAGAAGCAAATGAAACATTAATTATGCCCACTGAAGAAACAGAAATGGAAGAAAGTGGACGAAGTGCAACTCCTGTTAACTGTGAACAGCCTGATATCTTGGTTTCTTCTACACCAGTAAATGAAGGACATAGGGTCCTAGACAAGGTGGCTGAGCAGCCCAAAGTTCCTGAAAGTGAGCCAGAAGCACTTTCTGAGAAGGAAGATGTATTCAAGGTAACTATAGGAAGTGGAAGGGGATTTTTTGATATGCTTTTCAGAGATTAAATCATTGGTTTATTTTTAATATTCCGTGATGCCTAATGGTTTGTACTGATTAAAAAAGATAGGTATTTTGCATTTAAGTGTGGTGTTAAGGATCTTAAACTTGAAGAATTATTGATGCTAAATTATTTGAAATTTCTCGAAGACAAGTATGGTAGCATAAGTTGATAGTTCAGTATAACCAAGCATAAAAAAGTTTCCATCTTAGGCCTTTACTGTTGAGTCCTTATCACCTTAATATTCTCTTTTGCTGGACTCATTAATTTATTAGTTTGCAAGGGACTGTCGTCTTATGTAAACAGATACCTTCACCTCCTTTGCACATAAGGTGCTCAAACAAATCTAAATATTATATGATTTTTCTTATATCAAAAATATTTTGCATGTTCACATTTGTAGCAAATCTTGAATGAAAAATTTGGTCTCAGATCATTGATGTTTTTCTGTTGTTATTAATTGCTTGTTTGTTTTTGTTTTTGATATTTCCTACTGATAGCTATCTTAAATGAATAAGAAAGGGAAATGTCCAAGGATCAAAAGTGTTGTTTAGGAATGACAGATTGCTTTCACCTAATATGTAAAAAAGGAAAGTGGTGTAAATTCTTTAACATTAAGTCACAGTTTTCGTTTTTCCTATGAATTTTAGGTGTAGAAATTGAGTTGGATCTGGCATCTTTAATAGACTCTTCTGAGATACAGGATATCTTGAAGAAATGTCCTCTAAGTGTCATGTATTGAATTATTTAAAGTAAAAAAAGTGCCAGATTCTGTTACCTAGGTTTAATATTATTCACAAACAAAATGCCATGCTTTAGCTATAATAACAGTTTGAATTCCTAGAAACCAACACTATTTATTATTAATAATATATTTTTGAACCATTGTTAGAAGGTAAGTGATTTCTAAGTTAATCTAGACCTAAATCAGGTAAGACTTTATTTATTTATTTTTTAGTACAAAAGGCACCATTCCTCCCCTCATGCACAAGTGTATCACTGCTTCAGCAGGACCTAAGGAATAAGATAGTCTAACCATTCCTTTTTGCTTAGCTTTATACTAATATATTCTGGAGATTTAAAAATTATATGCCTATCGATTTTCTAAAGTTAATTTCATTTTTTAAATGCAATGTGTCATGCTAAAAATGTTGCATGTTACATGTTTGGGTTGAAGAATAATATGGAGAAACAAACACTTGTATATCCAGTACCCAGATAAGATAGAGAACATTAGTAGAAGCTTTGAAGCCCCTCTTTGATCTTTTTGATTGCATCTCATCTCCTTTCCTTTTTTAGTGGTCATGTACACTCTTCCCACATTTTTGCTATTGCAAACGAATTGCTGTAAATGTTTTCTCCTCTGAGGTACACCTAAAAGTAGAATTTTCTACATGAAGGGGTATGTAGATCTTTAACTAGATATTGCTTAACTGTTTTCCAAAGCGTTTTACCAAACTACCAACTAGGTGGTTGTAGTACTAATTTATACCCTCCTACCCACTCTGTGTGAGTTCTTGCTGTTCTATGTCTGCTGTGTTCCCAGTTTTGTTTTTAATTCTTTTTATGAGATAATGCTGTTTTATTAATTACAATGATTCGGCGGCCTTTACTTTTTCACCTGCATGTAAAAATGGTCTTTTAAAGTTAAATGTTGGACTTTTGTGTATTCTTCTTATCCAGACAGTTGAATTTCTGAATGAGAAACTGGATAAAAGGGAAGCTCAGTTATTATCTCTTAGTAAAGAAAAAGCACTTCTAGAAGAAGCTTATGATAATCTGAAAGAGTAAGTACTTTACAAATGTGAGTAATTTTACACATTTTATAGTGGTCCATACACTTGGTTATTACTTAAGAATGTTTTTTAAGTTAAAATGTTTTATATTTTAACTTGTTTATAATTATTGAGAATTGAATGGTATTACCATTCCACCCTTAGAGATTACTTTTCTCCTCAAATTATCTTACTCTTTTACCACTGACACTGAAGAGAGGTGTTTTGCAAAACAAAAACAAAAAAACCTCTTCCCTTTTGTTATTAATAATCTATTAGTATTAGAGATTTAAAAGGTATATTTAGAGAAAACTGAGATTATAGTTTAAAAAAATACTGAGTACTGGTTTGCTTTAAGGAGCTGATTAGTAAAATGTGACACAATTAAGATTTAACAGTGAAAAGTTTTAGTTACCTTTTTGTAATTTTTACACATCATGTATTGGTGACATTTTCAATTTCTAATGGGTTTTCTTTGAAGTGTTTTAAAATAAATTAAGCAGGTAATTTTTCTCTTAAAAGTTAACAGGCCTAAAATTAATCTATTTTAGTAAAGTGTATGTTGAAGAGAATGTTAGTTTTTTTTTTTTTTTTGCAAACTGAACTCATCTGTTAACTGTAGAATATATAAACAAGTATTTTCAGTCTCAGTATTATTTTAAATTTAGTGAAATGATCAGAGTGAAAGAAGAGAGCAGCAGCATTTCTTCCTTGAAAGATGAGTTTACTCAAAGAATTGCAGAAGCAGAAAAGAAAGTTCAGCTAGCCTGCAAAGAGAGAGATGCTGCTAAAAAGGTAATGGAAGTTTAAAATAATATTAAATAAACTCTACAGAGACATATTTTTTTGAGGAATGCATTATTATTTTGGTATGGGAAAAAAGAAGTAAGATTAAAAAGGATACCATGTAGTATATTAACACTTAAATTTTAGATTTTTCACACCTCTAGGATTACAGACTTTTGATGCTTTGAAAAAAATCTAAGCCAGTATTTGTATAATTTATGTATAAGTCCTTGCAAGATATATAGCAAGGATCTTTAGAATAATTTTTATAAATGATAAGTCCATCAAAATAAAAATAAATAACACTTAAATCTAAATGGCACTCTATACGTTTTAAAAATTACCATTACTCTCATTTGTTATTTTTCCCTTCTGCTTTAAATATATATATACACACACACACACACACACACACACACACACACACACATATCTATACTCCTTCAAGTCAAAGTAATTTTAAAATAAAAATTCCTAATAATTAGTGACATTGAATATTAGAATAAAATGTTGATTTATTCTAATGTAGGATTTCTCAACCTCAGCACTACTGCGATTTTGGGCTGGATAATTTTATATTGTATGGGACTGTCCTGTGCATTGTAGGGTATTTACCAGCATCCCAGGCCCCTACCTACAAGATGCCAGTATCACCCTTCCCTCCTCAACCCCAACCTAATCCCCCCTCAGTTGTGATAATTGAAAATGTTGCCACACATTGCCAGATGTCCCCTTGGGAGCAAAATTGCTCCGGATTGAGAACTATTTGTTCTAATTCTTGTAATTTGGAACAGTTGGCTGTTTCAGATATTGGTAACCAATTAAGGTTAGTAATTATTGCTTGTATCCCAAGTATTATAGCATTTCTCAGTATTTCCCCTTCTGAGGTTGTTTTCCCCCTTCTTGATGAAGGTCAATGTTAATATTTATAATTTTTCTCTATATATTCTTACAGAAAAGAAATATGATATACTTCTATCTGCTTGGTTGCTTTAATTAGCAACTTTAATTAGTATCATTTTAGACACTGATAATAACCTGAGACTATCTAACCAACTTAACTCTTCGTGTTCTTGCTCTATTCCATCTGAATACAGTACAAAAAGTAGATTTTAAGTAATGTTTGTCTTCTGTAGTGCACTTTGAATTATAGATCTAAAATAGATCTAAACCATTAATTACAGCTGGAAAAAACTTGGGTCCTACGTTTTAACACATTTTATGTGTACCGCCATGTGTGAACCCCTGCTTAGGATCCATAGGAAATTCAAAGGTGAATTTAATTACCTTAAGTGAAGAGTTTGCTTTTCTACTGTTGGGAGGCAAATAATGTCAACAAATGTATAATAGTAGGCAGTTGAATAAGCACTTTGAAATGGTATCATGGAGGATGAATTCTGATCAGAGGAACTGAGGAAGATTTCATGGAAGACATGACATTCTTAACTGGACCTTGATGGATGAAATTTTGACAGTTGGAAATGGACAGCAATGTTGTGGATAGTTCAGAGCATGGGCTTTAAAGATTCACAGACCTGGGTTTAAGTTATAACTCTACGACTTTATAGCTCTCTGACCTTCAGAGTTTACTCAAGGTTTCTTAGTCTTAATTTTCTTATTTGTGTAGTTGAATAGTACAAGTGCCTCCCTCCCAGGATTGTTGTAAGGATTAAATGATAACGGATACAAAGCATGGTTTAAATACCTAATAAATGTTAGTTTATTTTAGCTATTTTTAGTTTCAGAGCATCATAAAAACCAAGTTTAAAATCATAGGACACTTTTCATATCACCATACTTCTCCATTGTAGTTTTAAAAGATAAAATATCTTAACATGTTTCTGCTGAATCTCTGCTTTATTAAAGTAGATCGAACCTTATGAAATTATGTTTTTTCTCTCAGTTCACAACATGTTTGTAAGTGCAGTGAGTTTCAGATGAGGAAGAGGAATACAGTGAAAAATGGAGATATACTAATTGAATGTTTCAAAAATAATGCTTAACCTGTAGAAAATATGTGTAGAGATACTCAAAAAGAGTATTGTAAGTTAACTTCTTCTCATTTCCATTTCCATATTAAAACCTGTTTATGTCTGAATTCAGGTTTATGTCATTTTCAAAGTTGTTCACTTACTCTTAATTAACCAAGGTAATATAAACTCAGGTTAACAGTACAAAACTTATGGATTCTTATTGAGAATGTGAGTATTTGGATATGGAAAAAAATTGAAAAATATGCCCAGAATGAGAGTAATGCTTTATGTTACTCATATTCTTTCTTTTTTAATTAGGAAATCAAAAGTATAAAAGAAGAACTTGCTACTAGATTAAATAGTAGTGAAACGGCAGACCTTTTGAAAGAGAAAGATGAGCAGATCCGAGGGTTAATGGAAGAAGGTACGTAAAATATTTAGTTGGTTATGAAAAATATTGTGAGAACAGGAAGGTACCACGTGACTAGCTGCTGCTTCCTAATGAAAAAATATTGGAAGCAAGAATGGTTTGGACTTAAACCTCAGGAATGGTAGGCAACAATTCATGGAAGAATGGGGAGCAAGATGTAGAGAGGTAGAGGTATAATGTATGTAGCTTTTTGTTTCTAGGGAGGTAAAAAAATAACTCCTTGAGAAATAGAATTTTGTGCTTCCCTAAGAAAGCTTCTAACAGGTTTTAGAGCCCTCATTTAAACCAAGATATTTGAAAGTTATAATTCTGGAGTTTATATAGTATCTGAATCTCTAGCTTGGGTACTATGTGCTATCATTTTATTGTTCTGGCATTTGATAGTGAATTTTTTCTCACATTCATGTTTTAATTTTTTAGTTATTAAGTACTTTCTCTATGAAAAGATTCATAATTAACAGGGTTATTAAAGATTCTTCATGAGATAAAACATTACAGTTGGACATTGAATTAATTTCTTTCTGTAATGTCATAGGAAAGAAGGTAGTTTTGGAAAGGATGGTTAAATAAATTTTTCTTTTTCTTAAAGTTTTTTAGTTACAAGAGTAATGCTTGCTACTTGCAGAAAATTTTGAAGTTATAGGAAGTATATGAAGAAAGAGAAAAAATAGATCATAATTCAATTTTATAAGGAAATATTAATTTCTTCTAGTTCCTTTTTAATGCATTTTATTACATTTTTAAACATAATTAAGATCATACATCTAATTTGCAGTGTTCTTTCTTTTACATTTCCCTATGCTGTTAGATGTTTTGATACCATTATTAATGGCTGTGTTAAAGTCCATTATATGGATATATTATAATTTGTTTTACTCTTCCTAAGGTTATACATTTATTTCTAAAATGTTAATATTACAAATAGTAGTGGGATGAACATTTCTGTACTTAAATCACTGCACTTAAGTGAATTTCCAGAGTAAGTGTTTGAGGACAATTGGAAATAATCACTTCATTTGAAAAAGTTAGTTTTACCCAATTTTTCTTTTTCATTTATTCAGCTAATATTTAACAGTTAATATGTCAGATAT
Organism: Tursiops truncatus; assembly: GCF_011762595.2. Taxonomy (NCBI): domain Eukaryota; kingdom Metazoa; phylum Chordata; class Mammalia; order Artiodactyla; family Delphinidae; genus Tursiops; species Tursiops truncatus. Next base: position 81,626,855 of record NC_047043.1, on the reverse strand, counting down.
TGTGTTTGATATAGTAATAAATATGACACATTCCCTGTCCTTTAGGAACTTATAGTTTAATGAGAGGGAAATATAGGTACACAGATAATTATAAAGCAATCTTAGCACTAAAATACATGAAACACATAATTGTATCTCAAGACATCTTGCAGTCAGATACTGTCTTGTGTTACAACATTAGAGACTGAAGGGATGGCTAAGTACATGGTTTCATAATTTAAAAAAATTATTAAGAATATTAATATCAAATTTCACTTCGTTGGAATTTACTAATTTAATCAGGGAGTGAGCTGATGTTTTCTTTTGCTTAATGAACTTCTTTATAGAGAAAATAGAATGATTTCATCTATGGGTATATTCACATACTGCTTCTGTATACCCTAAAAGTATTTTTTAACTCAGAGCTGAAGAGCTGAAAGTCTCAAAGCTGAGAGTGCGTTACAGTGAGTAACTGATTACTTCATTACCTAGAGTCATCAACTGTTAACATCTAGCCACACCTCCTCCGTATCTCTCTGCACACGCATATACTACCCTTTTGCCAAACCACTTGAAAGTAGGTGACAGATATCATTCCACTCCTAAATTCTTTTTTTATCCAGCTTTATTGAGGTATAATTGAGAAATAAAAGTTGTATGTATTTAAGGAGTACAATGTGATTTTTTATATATGTATATATTATGAAATGATTACCACAATCAAGCTAATTAATGTATCAGTCACTTTGCACACTTTGTGTCTGTGATGAGAACACTTTTAAGATCTACTCTTCTTAGCAAGTTATAGGTGTTCCATACAGTGTTATTAACTTTAGCCATTATGCTGTAAATTAGATCTGTAGAACATATTCATCTTACATAATTGAAACTTTGTACTCCTTGACCAACATCTCCCCATTTCCGCCACCCACTGGCCCTTGGTAACCACCATTCTGTTCTCTGCTTCTACAAATTCAACTTTTTTATATTCCACATATAAATGAGATCATGCCATGTTTGTGTCTGGTTTATTTCATCCTCTAGGTTCATCCATGTTTTCACAAATGGCAAGATTTTTTTTTAAGCTAAATAATATTTTATTTATATCTATATCTATATTTATATCTTACCTATCTATCTATCTATATAGATCTATCTATCTGTATCGCATTTTCTTTATCCATTTATCCATCGACGGAAACTTAGATTGTTTCCATACCTGGGCTATTGTAAATAAGGCTGCAGTGAACAGGGGTGCAGATATCTCTTTGAGATACTGATTTCATTACTTTTGGATATATATATTCAGAAGTGGGATCAGTGGATCATATGATAGTTCTATTTTTAATTTTTTGAGGAGTCTTCATACTGTTATCCATAGTGGCTGTACCAATTTACATTGCCACCACTAGTACACAAGGGTTCTCTTCACATCCTCTCCAGTATTTATATTTTGTCTTTTTGATAATGGCTGTCCCAATAGGTGTGAGGTGACATCTCATTTTAGTGTTGATTTGCATTTCCCTGATGGTTAGTGGTGTTGAGCACCTTTTTGTATACCTGTTGCCCATTTGTATGCCTTTTTTGAGAAATGCCTATTCATGTCTTTAGCCCATTTTCAAAATTGGCTTAATTGTTTTTTTGCTATCAAGTTCTGTGATTTCTTACATATTTTGGTTATGAATCCCTTATTAGTGTGTAGTTTGCACATATTTTCTTCCATTCTTCATACTGTCTCTTCACTTTGTTGTTTCCTTTGCTGTGCAGTAGTTTTTTAGTTTGATGCAATCTCATATGTCTGTTTTTGCTTTTGTAGCCTATGCTTTTGGAATCATATCCAAAAAATAATTCCCAAGCCTTATGTCAGAAAGCTTTTCCCTTATGTTTTCTTCTAATAGTTTTACCGTTTCAGATCTTACATTTAAGTCTTTAATCTATTTTGAGTTGATTTTTCTATATGATGTGTGATGGGGTACCATTTCATTTTTCTGAATATGCATATCCCAATACCGTTTATTGATGAGACTGTCCTTTCCTCATTGTGTGTTCTTGGCATCCTTGTTGAAGATCACTTGTCTGTAAATATGTGGATTATTTCTGGGCTCTCCATTTTGTTCCATTGGCCTATATGTTTGTTTTTATGCCAGTACCATACTGTTGATTACTATAGCTTAGTAATATGTTTTGAAATAAGGAAATGTGATACCTCCAGCTTTGTTCTTGCTCAGGTTTACTTCAGCTATTTGAGGTCTTTTGCAGTTCCATTTGACTTTTAGGGTTGTTGTTTCTATTTTTGTGAAAAATGCTGTTGGAATTTTGATAGGAATTGCATTGAATCTGTAGTCTACTCCTCAATTCTTCAGTCTGCATCTCTCAAGGACAAGTACACTTTTTTCTTGACGAACACAACATCATATTCACACCTAAGAAAATCAGCATTAATTCAGAAGTGTATTCCAGCATGTATTGCATCATTTATCTCAATTGTCTCTAAAAATAACTCTCATACCTGGTTATTTGTTCTGCCCCAAAATCCAATCAAAGTTTGTTCATTGCATTTGGCCATTATGTTCTTTTAGTCTTCCAGCAATCTAGGATATCTTTTTCATGATATCAAAGATTTTGTAGAGTCCAGTTGTCCCATTGAATGCCCCGTGTTCAGGAATTTGTCACTTTCTTCATGATTAGATTCAGATCAGATTTCTAGTAAGAAATATAATAGGTGATATTGTGCACCTACCACTCCATCACATCAGTGGACTCATAATGTCAGGCTGTAGTACAATTAGTGATATCAAAACTGAATGTTTGGTTAAGATGGTGACCGGGTTTCTCTATTGTAAGAGCACATTTTTTTCCCTTTGTAATTTATAATATGTGGGAGTGATTCTTTAAGACTGTAAATATCCTGTTCCCACACCATCCTTCTACCTAGTAATTTTAGCATTCATGGCTTATGCTGTCCAAATCAGTTTACCATTGACTGTTACAGCATTGTGATGTTTCAAATATTGTCATTTTATGTCACTGGTTAGTTAAAACATTCTATTCATATTCTTAGAGAATCATCATTATTTGAATTTATACTTTTTGCCATTGCCAGGAGAAAAACTTTCAAAACAGCAGCTGCATAATTCTAACATCATTAAGAAATTAAGAGCTAAAGACAGAGAAAATGAAAATATTATTGCAAAGCTGAACAAAAAAGTTAAAGACCTAGAAGAAGAGTTACAACATTTAAAACAGGTGAATATTAACCATTCTCTGCATATATATATTGTTATTACTTCCAATATGAACATATGGCCAGGGTTTATAAAACATTTGGGATGATTTATTGAGGTATATCGTTTGGGAAGAATTTTCCAAGCAATTTAATAGTGAATGTTGGGACTTCCCTGGCAATCCAGTGGTTAAGCTGCCGCGCTTCCACTGCACGGGGCGCCGGTTTGGTCCCCGGTCAGGGAACTAAGATATCACATACCCTGCGGCGTGGCCAAAAAAAAAAAAGAAGTGAATGTTAAGATTCTTCTTCGTTATTATAATACTTGAGATTCGTGGAATACACTTATTTCCTGTGGTGTTTTTTATTGAAAAATACCTTTGTTTTTATAATATAGGTCCTTGATGGCAAAGAAGAGGTTGAGAAACAACATAGAGAAAATATTAAGAAACTAAATTCTGTGGTAGAACGCCAAGAGAAGGATCTTGGCCGACTTCAAGTAGACATGAATGAACTTGAAGAAAAGAACCGAAGTATTCAAGCTGCTCTTGATAGTGCATACAAGTAAGAAAATGAACAAATGTGCAACTCGTTTAAAATCAGTTATCAGAGCAGGATGTTGAAGAAACACTTTTTCCATTATCTGATCACTAGTAACGTTTATAAACTTACCTATATATGAACTTGTGACTGGTTAAAGCAAATTCGACAGAGAGTCCTCACTGTAGTCACTGCTTATTGTGTGGTGAACTCTTCCTCATTCTGTAGATCTCATGGAAATCTACCTGGAAACTTCATTAATATGGCCATGTAATTAACTATATTATTTTAACTTAAAAATCATCTATTTAATTTTTTAAGAGAACTTACTGACCTCCACAAAGCCAATGCTGCAAAGGATAGTGAGGCCCAGGAAGCTGCTCTAAGTCGTGAAATGAGAGCTAAAGAAGAACTTTCTGCAGCACTGGAGAAGGCCCAAGAAGAAGCCCGTCAGCAGCAAGAAACATTAGTGATTCAAGTAAGCATTAGATGAAAAATTAGTCTTTAAAATCTTTGTTTGTGCTTCTGCAAAATAAGGAATCTGTTAATTTGAATCAAACCTTATGTAGTGGCACATGTGTTACATTTTCTTTATAATCCTGTTGGGCTTATAAATCCTGTTGGGCTCATTTTCTAAGAGTACTGGATTGTGCCAAGCTTAATCAATTGTGTGTTTTTTTAAACTGTTGTTAAAGTGATGCTTACATTATACCAGTATTGCTTACGTTTTGGGGGGAATTTCAGACTTATTTGAGAACACTATGAAATCTAGGGATGTTCTTACCAGGGAAATGCACGAATGCAGATAAATACTAAACATTGCATATAATTTCAGGAGAATCTGTTTAACTCCTGAGCTCATTCATAGCATCTGTGGGAGTCCATGGACCTCAAATGAAGGAAGAAAACCAACATTTGTCAGGCTTTGTCTTATAAAATCATCATTTGATAGATATTTGGGTTATTTACACTTTTAAATTTTACTTATTTATTTTTATTGAGGTGTAGTTGATTGATGTACAATATTATGTAAATTTCAGGTGTACAACATAGTAATTCACAATTTTTAAAGGTTATACTCCATTTTTAGTTATTATCAAATATTGGCTATATTCCCTGTGTTGTACAATATATCCTTGTAGCTTATTTATTTTATACATAGTAGTTTGTACCTCTTAGTCCCCTATTTCTAATTTTCTCCTCCCCACTTCTCTCTTCCCTCTGATAACCACTAGTTCTTTAAATCTGAGTCTGTTTCTTTTTTGTTATATTTACTAGTTTTATTTTTTAGATTCCACATATAAATGATATTATACAGTATTTGTTGTTCTGACTTATGTTACTAATCATCCATGTGGTTGCACATGGCAAAAATTTGAGTCTTTTTTATGGCTGAGTAATATTCCACTATATATATACCACATACTATGTGTGTATACACACACACACCATATATATATATATATGTATATATATATGTATGTATATATCTCTATTCATCTGTTGATGGACACTTAGGTTGCTTCCATATCTTGGCTATTGTAAATAATGCTGCTATGCACATTGGGGTGCCTGTATCTTTTCAAATTAGTGTTTTCATTTCGTTTGGATATATACCCAGAAGTCTTTACACTTTTTGGTTATTATGGATAATGCTGCTATAAACATTAATTTATAAATTTTTGTGTGAACACATATTTTAAATTCTCTTAGATATATACCCTTGGGTCGTATGGTAATCCTTTGTTTAACTTTTTCGGGAACTATCAAACTTTTCCACAGCTGCTGAACCATTTTATGTTCCCAGCAACCATGTATGAGGGTTTCAGTTTCTCTACATTCTTGCCAGTATTTGTCATTGTCTTTTTTTTTTTTCATTATAGCCCTTTTAGGGGTGTAAAATGGTATCTGAGTGTGGTATTGATTTACATTCCCTTAATGATTAATGATGTTGAGCACCTTTTTATGTGCTTATTGACTATTTATGTATCTCCTTTGGAGATATTTATTTAAATGTTTAAATCCTTTGCCCATTTTTTATATTACCTTTTTATTGTTCATTTGTAAGAGTTCTTTATATATTCTGCATATTAGACCCTTATCAAATGTAGGATTTGCAAATATTTTCTCCCATTCTGTAGGTTGTCTTTCACTTTCTTCATAGTGTCCTTTGATACACAAAAGTTCAATAAATTTTGATGAAGTCCAGCTTACCTATTTTTTCTTTTGTTGCTTGTGCTTTGGGCATCACATTTAAGAAACTGTTGCCTAATTCAACATCATGCAGGTTTTCACGTGTTTCTTTCTACAGTTTTTATAGTCTTAGTTCTCACATTTAGATCTTTTACATGTGAATGTCAAATTGTTCCAGCACTACTTGTTGAAAAGACTATTCTTCCCTCATTGACCTCAATGCACTTTTGATTTAATTTCACAGGGATATGTAAAACATTTACATGATGCCAAAGTGTGAAAGCTGTATAACAAAATATATTAAGATAACATTTACTTCCAACTTAGCCCCTCCCTATTCCCTTTCTTTCCCTGTAAATAACCATTTTATTAGTGTTTCTATTTGTAAATGCAAGAAAACATACATAATTACATTTACTTATATACCCCCCACATATATATACACACCTACACGTATACACACATTTGTTTGTATCTCTCTCATCCTTCCTACATAAAATATAGTTTACTATTGATACTGTTTTACAGCTTGCTTTACTTACCTAATAAAACATCCTGGTGATCATTCCATGGTAGAGCATAGAGCTTTTTAAAAAATTCCTTTTTATAGTTCTATAGTATATCATTGTGTGAATATACCATTCAGTCAGTTCCTATTAATGGATGTTTGGGTTGTTTCCGATGTTTTGCTGTTGTAAATTACACCATGGTCCTTGTGCTTCTGCCACTGCCTCACTGGGATAGATAAAAATATTAATATTTTAAATTAAAAGTACTCGAACGTAGTAACAAAAATTGGGGGAATGGGAGATAGAGAGTATATGGGGTTACCATTCAAAAAATCATCACCTTTTACAAGTCCTGCCAGTTTTGTGTATTAACTTCTTGTCCTTATCTTCATGTACATATTTTTTATAATTGATATATATATATAATTTTATAGTTTTTTCATTTAAGATTAAGTTGTACATTTCTACATTTTTTTATGTTCATTTTAATTTTTATTGGGTATATTAATGTATCCACATTTACAAAAATAAATGACTGCTAATAGATATTAACAATATTTCTTGTTTCGTTTGTTTTTGTTAGTCTAGCTCGCAGTGTAGAGAACATCTTTGTATGTTTACAGATCTGCTTCCATAGAATAAATTCTCAGGACTAGGACGATCAGATGAAAGAATGTAAGAAGTTTGATGATTATGTTGCCATAACGCTTTCCCAAAAGGCTGTAGCAGTTTACAACCTGTGCAGCTGTGTATGAATATAGCAGCTAGTTTTTATAGCTCATATAGCTCCTATCACATTCTGCATTACACTGCGAACGTTTATGGATGCATTGTCTTTCCTCCTATATTGTATGGCAGTGGCTGGGCCTTGTACATACTTACATGCTTTGTGTGTGTGTGTGTGTGTGTGTGTGCGCGCCTTATCAAGCTTTCCTAAGTACATATTGAATACATATGGCTCGGGGATTGCCTGAAGAATGGGATGTGGTAATCATACATAAAAGCTCATTGGATAGTGAAGAGTATTATACATGGACAGTAAGTCAACACAAGACAAAATATGTAGTTAGCAGAAAGTTATAGATAATATTGTGATGTTGGTTGTGATAGTGTTGTTGGTTCTCCTAATACAGGTGGGGGACCTTAGGCTGGCACTGCAACGTGCAGAACAAGCAGCTGCCAGAAAAGAGGATTATTTACGTCATGAGATCAGTGAACTCCAGCAGGTACTGTCAGAGTTTCCCTAAACACAAATCTGAGATGCGTTTTTCAAGAAATACAAAATGACTCAGTGGGGTAATGTTCTTAGAGTTGAGAAGATTTCTCCCATACTTATCATTTGCTGTATTTTTGTGGCTTATGTGAATAAAACCAGAGTGGGCACCTTAAAAATGTATAAGAAAAGCCCTAATTTTGTTTTCTAGAAAATAATTTTATCATGATAGATATGTAATATATTCAGTGTTGTTTTTTCATTTGTAGTGGCCGATTTATTAATTATTATCAGTCTCTGATTACTGTGGGGCAGATGAGCAATGCCTAGTTTTTATGCTACTGCTCTGTTAATTTCAGTCAATGAACATGTACAGGCAAAGGGGGGGAAAATGCCCCTCAGGTTGATCTTTCTGTTTTTATAAATACTTAGAAATATTTGGATGAGGAGGCAACTACTGGGAGGTTTGGATGATACTCTTTATTATCTTAAGGTATTCAAAGGCTGTCTTTATCTTAGAAATGCTCTGTAAAGAAGCACTTATTTAGTTACTCTGTTGCACAACTTAACTGTAACTTAAGGATTGAATAGTTAGAAAATAATTTAATAAAAAATCATTTTATCTTGGAGAAGTAGTTTTTCCCAGAAATCTCTCATAAAGTTTCTTTGCTAGCATTTTTAGTGTTTTTACTGCTGTCAGTAGTAATGACTTAAGAATGTCATGATTCAGAGACTCCAGGAAGCAGAGAATCGAAACCAAGAACTGAGTCAAAGTGTTTCATCAACAACAAGACCGTTGCTTCGACAGATAGAAAATTTGCAAGCAACTCTAGGGTCCCAGACGTCATCATGGGAGAAGTTAGAGAAGAATCTTTCTGATAGACTTGGTAACTGCTTTAGTTCTTAAGCTCAATGTAGAAGCCCTTCCATCTTGTTTTAGAATTAGGGTAATGGTATGAAATTGAAATCCACTTGATCTCATGATTTCATTTTGTGTCTAACTTGTAGATTTTTACCTCTTCTCCTCTTTTACATTTATTTTCTAATACCTTAATTGACTCTTTCAAAACATTCCTTACACGATGTGTCTGGTACTGTCTAAAATACTTCCATGTCATTCTTACATTCATTTTTACAAACTGTTGTGCTCAACTGTTTTCTTGTTCATTGCTAAGTCTGACCTCATTCTAGCTTGTCTGTAGTAGTGTAGGAAGTAGAGATCAGATATGATTCTAGTCAGTGGTAGAATTCCAAGAGCAGAGATAGGTCTAAGTTAGATTAAGGTCAAATTGTAGTAGACAGATGCTGTGGAGTCTTAAGGTTCCATATTTTGCTTCTTTACAGAAATGCTCTAGGTTGCCCTTCTGTGCTGTTAATAAAAAGAAAATTATTCTTCTAAGATACTTATTCAAGCACAGAATATGTACATATTAGATATCCCAGAAGCTAGCAAATGGTGAAAAATTCCTGTGTCCATTCTACGCCTAAAATTAACTGTAATTTGAGAGACATCATGGTGTAGTGATAAAAGCAGACGTGAATGCGTGTCAGGAGACTTGGACTCAGGGTTTTTATGTTTTGTTTTGAATCACCCAGTCAGACAGTCTGGAGCAAGACACTTACCTTCTCTGGACTACACCCTGAAAATCATGAGGGGTGAACTAGATTAGTCGCTTTCAAACATTATTCAGTAGATCCCTTGTATGTGTATGTCTTAGGGCTGGCTGTCATGGTGAGGGGGAAGCTTGATAAGTAAGCTCCTGGGCTCCCTCCAGGCTGCTTTAATGAAAGCAGTGCCTCCTTTATCTTTTTTTTTTTTTTTTTTGGCCCTTGTAGCTCCATGTAAGATTTTGTCTGGAAATAGATTTATCTGCTCAAAAAGAAAAATCACTGAACAGATGAACCTTCATATATTGTTTAATTTCTAGGTATTAATTTTAGGTCTATTATTTATCTTGGACCACTTTTTGAGACCCATTTGTTATGAAATATGACATATCTGAAAATGACACCTTCTGAAACAAATATTTATTTAGCAGTAAAATGAAAGCAAGAAGCCATTATTTTTGTGGCTTTTAAACTGGAGCCTACACAGCCTCAGGGATATGTGGTATTGTGCTGGAATGTAGGCAGAGCCACAGGACAAACGTACCGTATAATGCTATAAATAAGAGCATAGATACAGTATAGAACAGAATTTATAATGTAAAGTAGAGATATTATTAGGTCTACTTTGGTGGGGAAAAAATATGAAAATTCTTGCCTTTGTTAAATCTCAGAATTTTATCCACTAGTCCTTTTTTTTAAATTGTAATTGTCAATTGAGCTAACTGTAGATTCATATGCAGTTATAAGAAATGATATAGAATGGTCCCTTGCATGCTTTCCCCAATATCCATATGTTAACACTTTGCAAAACTATAGTAGAATATCACAATCAAGGTATTAACTTTGAAACGACCTTCTGATTTTATTCTGATTTCCCCAGTTTTACTGGTACTTATTTGTGTATATGTATGTATATGTGTCTATGTGTGTATTAAGTTTTATACAAGTTTACCACTTGTGTAGGTTCATGTATCCATCACTACAGTCAAGATATTGAATAGTTCTAACACCACAAAGATCCCTCATTTTGCCCTTTAAAATCATACTTAGCACCCTCATGGCCCTCCCTCCCTGTCTCCAATCCCTGGCAGCCACTAATCCTCCACTTCTAAAATTTTGGAATTTCAAAATGTTATGTAAATGTGGAACTTCCCTTGCAGTCCAGTGGTTAAGACTCCGTGTTTCCATTGCAGGGGGCATGGGTTCGATCCCTGGTTGGGGAACTAAGATCCCACATGCCGCATGGCACTGCCAAAAAAAAAAAAAATTTATGTAAATAGAATTGTATAACATGTGACATTTTGGGGATTGGCTTTTTTTGCTCAGTGTAATTTCTTGGAGATTCATACAAGTTCTTATGTGTATCAATGATTTAGTCTTTATTGCTGAGTGTTTTTCTTTTTTTAAAAAAATAATTTATTTATTTATTTTGGCTGCACCGGGTCTTAGTCGCGGCATGAGGGCTTCTTAGTTGCAGCATGTGGACTTAGTTGTGGCATGCAGACGCTTAGTTGCGGCATGCATGCGGGATCTAGTTCCCCAACTAGGAATCGAATCTGTGCCCCCTGCATTGGGAGCATGGAGTCTTACCCACTGGACTACCAGAGAAGTCCCTGCTGAGTGTTTTTCCATGTATGTAGCACATCTTGTTTAAACATGTACCTGACGAAGGATGTCTGGGCTGGATCTAGACTTTGTATGGATAAAGCTGCTGTGAACATTCATATACAGGTTTTAGTGTGAACTTAAGTTTTCATTTCTCTGGATAAATGCCCAAGTGTGCATTTGCCAGGTTTTATGGGTAGTTGCATGTTTAGTTTTTTAAGAAAATGCCAAATTGTTTTCCAAAGTGGCTGTATCTATGAGAATAATCCAGTTTCTCTACATCCTTGCCAGCATTTTCTTTCAGTGTTGTCCCTATTTTTTCTTTTAGTCATTCAGACAGGTGTGTAGTGATGCCTTATTATGATTTTAATTTGCATTTTCCTCACGAAAGATGGTGAATGTCAGTTTATATGCTTATTTTCCATTTGTACGTCCTCTTCGGTGAAATGTTTACGTCTTTTGCCCATTTTCTAATTGGAATGTTTGTATTTTCACTGGTGAGTTTTGAGACTTCTTTATGTATTCTAGATGCTAGTCTTAGATAACATGGTTTGCATTTATTTCCTCCAAGTCTGTAGCTTGTATTTTCATCTTTTTCACATAGAACAAAAGTTTAAAATTTTGAAGAAGTCCGGTTTATCAGTTTTTCTCGTTATGGCTCATGCTCTTTGTGTCAAACCTAAGAACTCTTTGCCTATCCCTAGATCCTGAAGATTTCTTCTGTTTTTTTCGAAAAGTTTTATAGTTTGTTTTTTTTTCAGTTGAAGTATAGTTGACTTAAAATATTATATTAGTTTCCAGGTGTACAACAGTAATTTGACATTTTTATAGATTATACTTCATATAAAGTTATGATAAAATATTGACATATTCCCTGTGCTGTACATTACATCCTTGTAACTTTTCTATTTTATACCTGGTAGTTTGTACCTGTTAATCCCCTTCACCTGTTTTACCCCTCCCCTCATTATATTTCGTTTTATAATTAAGTGTATGATCCATTTGAGTTAATTTTCATATGCTATGTGAAGGTTAGTTTGAGGTTCTTCTTTTTTTTTTTCCTTTGACTATCCAATTGACCCAGCACTATTTGTTGATTCACTACTCTGTTGATACATGACTCCACTTGCAAATTAAAATATTTTGGTGAAAAAAGTGATAAAACACATATAAATTAAGACTTTTTTTGTCTCTCTAGGCAGGCCTGCCTTAGTCAATGAGTACTTACAGTTTTAAGTGTGGCTATTTGCATCATTAAAAGTTTGAAGTCAGAATCTACTTGTTATCTTGGCCTCTTGAATGTATGTATATGTGATTTTTCTTTTTTACCCTACAATCAGGTGAATCCCAGACCTTGTTGGCAGCAGCAGTTGAGAGAGAACGTGCGGCCACAGAAGAACTTCTTGCCAACAAAATTCAGATGTCTTCCGTGGAGTCACAGAATTCTCTCTTAAGACAAGAAAATAGTAGATTACAGGCCCAGCTAGAATCAGAGAAAAATAGGCTAAGAAAACTAGAGGATGAAAATAATAGGTGAGCATGTTTCTTGAGTGCTATTCTTGGTAGTTTCATGACATTTTAAAGCACTTTAAAAAAATGTGGTGTTGGATTTTAGCTTCATTGCACTGAGAACTGAAAATACATATTTTTAGTGTTTAAAGTCAGAGTCATTAGTAATAGGATATTATACCAAGATAGGACCGGGATTCATTAAACCTTGCATAGGCTCTCGAAATTGGGTGGCATGTTCTGAATGTATTTGCATTTTCCAGAGAAAAGATTCATTGCTTTAATTAGATTTTTTAAAGGAGTCTGTTACCACAAAATAGTTTGAAGACCACTCACTGGAGTTGTTTTTATATTACAGGGGTTTAAGCATTGTTCCAATCTTTCTAAATAAATGTCTGGGCTCTTTGGAAACCATAAGCTATAAAATCAATCTATGTGAAGTTATATTAAGGCTGTGATTAGGGGTTTTATCCTGAGTTCTTCCTTGGAATTTTACTTTAAAAAAAAGTAGTCAAGTAAAAATGATTCATGAAGTAAAATATATGAACTTTTGCAGACATTTTCATAGACCTCCCTAATAAGCCTTTGTAGAATCTGAACAAATTGTAGAATGGTGGTATTCAAAATTCTCTTTAGAAAAAAAGTCTCTTTTTAAATGAAATCTTAATCCAGAGAACCAATAAATAAGATAACATGAAGTAGTAGTTCAGTTTTTGAGTAAAACCCAAGTCATCTGGAAAATACAGTTGGAAAATAAAGCTGATAATAAAAATGACTACTAAGTATATAACTGGAGTTAATAAAGTAGTGAGTTTTTAATAGTCTGTACTATCATCTTTTTTGTTTTAATTCCCTTTGGCTTAATAGGTACCAGGTTGAATTAGAAAACCTAAAAGGTGAATATGTAAGAACACTTGAAGAGACAAGGAAAGAAAAGGTATTTCGATTAGTGTTCGCTCACCTCTTAGGGCTTCCATTAGAGAATGGTTGGGGATGGTAGCGAACTAATGAGATGACAAGATAAAATGGGTGATGTTTCTGCTTTTGGAACTTGATCTTTAGTAGTAAAACCAATAGGAGTGTATACGTTATGTTCCTAAACTTTGAGATTGACTTACGATGATGACTTAGTATCACAGAAATTATCTAACCGTATCTCTCTCTCCATTAGACACTGTTGAATAGTCAGTTAGAAATGGAGAAAATGAAAGTTGAACAGGAAAGGAAGAAAGCAGTTTTCACTCAAGAAGCAATAAAAGAAAAGGTATTAAATTTTGTTTTCTTTTTGATGTAACCAGTTAGTAGCTGTTGTGATTAATCATTATTTGTTTTGTAATTTTAGCTACACTTTATAAATACCATTTCTTATGTCTAAAATGAATAGAGTGATAAATTCTAGTAGTATAATCAGTGTTCTGCTCAGAGTGGGTCCAGAGTAATTTGAGTTTATGCAAAGATATCTGTGATTTCTAGGATTTGAATGACAGAACCTCTTGCCCCTTTTAAAATGAATTTTTGTGGTCTCTCACTGACACTGATGCCGCTCATTTGGCCCATAGGCACCTTGGGAGTGAAACTGGTTTGTTCACTTGCTTTCTGGTTAATGAAGGTAATTTTTCTGAAGTGAGTTTCCTGTATTTAAAGGATTGGAGTATACTCGGTAGTAAGCATAATACATTAAAACTACCTATATGTGCATTGATTGAAATTACCTTTTGAATTTATTTGGTTTAAAAAAATACAGTAAAAATAAAGTGGATAAGCCAGAAACTTTATGGTTTGTAAATCTCATTGGTAATCTTATTCTAAAGAATAGGTTTAATTGGTGGTATGTTATATAATATGAAGCAGTTAGTTCATATAATTGTTCCATTAAAAACATTCTCATTCCATTAAAAATAAAACAAATTATGTTGTTATAATATAAATGAGATGATTTAACCAAGTTTGTCTACGCTTTAAATTACTAAATATTGTGCCTTTGATAAGACTTAAGATATCTGTAACATTTTATGAGGAAATTAGAATGAATCTTTGTTGTCATTGATCCTAGAAAACTTTCTTGCTTTTTTATTTATCATTTTACTCTTTAATATGAACTGAATTTTTTTTTCTTTACACCTTAAGGAACGGAAGCCATTTTCTGTTTCTAGCACTCCCACAATGTCACGCTCAAGTTCGATAAGTGGAGTTGATATGGCAGGGCTACAAACATCTTTTATGTCTCAGGTGATGTTTTATTTCTTACACGTGTTTAGTTCTTAGACTGAATAATGATAAAGAGAATGTACAGATAGCAGTTCGACTCTCACCGTGATCTTGCTATTCTATAGGCAATTTATCTGCATATTTGTAAGGGAGTGCTAATTGCACTGAGGAAATAGAGATGGTTTTCTGCCTTTGAGAAAGTCATAGACATTTTAAAGTAAGAATTGACCAAACCATTTTGTTTGACACCTATGCACAGTCTGTAGTAACTGAATAACTATATATGCTTTCTTTAATTAACACAGGATGAGCTTCATGATCACTCATTTGGACCAATGTCTGTGTCAGCAAATGGAAGCAATCTTTATGATGCTGTAAGGATGGGAGCAGGATCAAGCATTATTGAAAATCTACAGTCTCAGCTAAAGCTAAGGGAAGGAGAAATTACTCATTTACAGGTATTAGAAAAATTAAATGTGCTGTAGAAGTAAATGAAATTTTGAGGCCCAATGAGTAGCACCCTTCATTTCCACCTGCATTCTGAACAAATTGAGAAATAAAATGAAATAGTGACACGTGAAGCCCCAAGTAAATCATATATATTAACGATAAAGGCTGGTTGGAGAAATTAGCCAAGGATGAAAGTTCAGTGGGCCTTCTGAGTGCCAGAATTTGGGAGACTGTCACAGGAAATGCTTGGCTGGAGTAGGCCACCCCATGTGTGACAGCCTGCCATGATAAGACAGAGAGGCATCTAGGAGCATGAGAGCTCCTTGCAGGCAGCTTTTTCCAAACACGAAAAAAGGGAAGTTGCTGAGCTGAGCATAGCCATTTTATTCTTCCCAGATTTTCCGCTTAGGTAAGTTGCTCCAGCTCCCCCTATGAGGAAAGAGTAAAGGTGATGAGAGAGATTAGAACTATAACATCCTAGACATGAAAGGAAACATGGTGAGTGGAGCATCCTCCCATCTTATCTTGCTTTTCAGAAACTTAATGCTGTGACAAATGTTAAAACGTTTTACCTGTTTTCACTGTTAAACTTGATACACTCGAAAGTGGAACTTTCCTCTTCTATTTTTATTACGTGATTTTAGTTGAAAATATTACTATATTAAAGAAGATGTCCTTGAATTGGAAGAAAATAGATCAGAATAATCTTATTACCTGTTATGTTTGTGTAGCCCACTGTTATGCTTAAGGGCACAAATGAACTTCTTTGGTAGTTGATGATAGATTCTACCAATATGACCTACATGGTTGGCGGTTTGTTTTTATTTCTCTGGGTTTTTGTAGTAATTTAGCATAACTGAAATATATGCTATTTCCTTAGAGAAAAATGTAGAGTTGCATGTTTCAAACAGATGATTAAATTTTCTTCAGTTCTTTATCTCTCATAGTAAACCCTATAAATGGTATACCTTTGAGGAAAGTTGAAACCGTTTTTGTGCCTCTATTTCCTTTTACCAGGAGCTAGCTTATGGTTATATGTTCACATATCTATTTCTTAAAAAATAGCACATTAAATATGTTTATATTAGTGGGATTATTAAACAAGATATATTTTGATTTAAATCACTTCCTGGTAATGTTTCTCAGCTAGAAATTGGCAATCTAGAAAAAACTCGCTCCATAATGGCTGAAGAGCTAGTTAAATTAACAAATCAAAATGATGAACTTGAAGAGAAAGTGAAGGAGATACCCAAACTTCGAACTCAGCTAAGAGTAAGTATTCTTCACTCTTATTTTTAGTTTACATAAAATGCATATGTATATGTTAGTGTTTTCTTTGATAATTGAAGAGTATTAATATTTGAGTGAAGAACTTTAAAAATGAATCTTATCTTGCTTGTCACATCACACATTCCGAGTAATGTTCACAATCATGTTTAGTCTCAGCACAGGAAAATAACTAGATTTCATTTGGCCAAGGCTCATTAATAATCCTGAACTTTTGCATGATCTGAGTAGTATTTTATTGAATGGTGTTATATGTATCCTCACAATTAGCATATTTGGTATTGGAAGTTGCTCTTAAGCCATATATGAGAATAGATTTTCTTTTGACTTTTCTTGTGGGGTAAATGCCAGGTAATACTTAAACCACAGTGAACCCTAGAGACTGAAATTTCATCAAACGTGCTGAAATTACTGGGAGAAAAGACAGATTAAGCTATATATGGGGAGAATTGTAGATTTAGTGAAAAGATATGTTAAGATTAATAGCCATCTGGCTTATTTTGTTTTTTTTATTCTTTTATTCCAACAGACCGAGGTATGAGTTTAATTTTTATGAGAGATGACTATATACTTTTATTTAGATTGTAATGTCTTTACTGGTGGCTCATTTATGATAATATAAATATAATATTAAAGATTTTCTGTAGTTATTTAAAAATTGTAAACAAATATATTTTATAGGATTTGGATCAAAGATACAACACTATTCTGCAGATGTATGGAGAAAAAGCAGAAGAGGCAGAAGAACTTCGATTAGATCTTGAAGATGTAAAAAATATGTATAAGACTCAAATAGATGAGCTTTTAAGACAGAGGCTCAGTTAACTTCTGAAAATTACATTCCCATCGAACTGAATGTAAACATTTAATATCTAAGTACAGATATCCAATAAATTCTTTTATAGAATTAGAAAGTGGAATTTACTATAGCATTCAAAAATTGAAAAAAATTGTTTTATAGTATATAGTAATATTTCCAGTTAAATTATTTTGTGCAGTATTTGAACTTTATTTTTAAAACTATTCTTTAAAGATTTATTTTTTACAGTCTTTTTTTTTTTTTGCCTTGAATAGCACAGAGATTTATTACTTTATCCTCATGTCATTATGGTTAGGGAAGGAGAATGGTGTTATATATTGTAGATATATAACTAATTGTATCTATAATTTATATGTTTTTGTATATATTGAGAACATTAAAAAGTGATAGTGACATATTGACACTTTGAAATCTTTCACACTTAAATCTTCAGTATGTCTAATTACTATTTATGAAAATGGACATTGTGTTCAAGTAAAAAAATTATTAAACCTGCAGTTATTAAATCTTGAACTAATATTTTTCTTTTGGAAAAAAAACACCTTCTGAAGTTTAAAGGGTAAATAATTTAAACTTTAAAAGTTTTGTGGTCTCAAATTTTATTTCACTCAGATTTCACGATTAAGTCTGTACAAATTTTGGTACCCATTTGGAGAAAGCTATAGCTATTCAAAGTTATCTAGGCATAATTGAATAGTGGAAAAATCTACTTACAGTCATTTTGTGATGGTATCATTAACATTTTAGTAGTTTTGAAGACGTATTGTTTTACTACCCTATAAAATGAATCAAAAGTAATTAAATTACTAGTATAATTTTCTTTTTAAAAATTAATTGTTCACATTTTGTAAAGCCATATTTTTGGCACATTAAAAGTATATGTTTGATATTCATAACAAAATAGAGAAATTATAGGAGTTAAATTTGGCATTTTGCAATTTTCTGTGGTTTATCATTTAATTTTTTTCTTGAACCTTTAAACTGAAAAATAGTGTGAAATAGCTGAAAAAATAACTATGCCTTCCTCTCAGCTGTGTTTTAGACCTGTGAAATATTTTGATACATTTTATTACTGAAAGTCATTTAGCTGCCTTTACTTGAAAGTAGGAACACTCACTTAACTTCTAGTTACATTTTAAACACTAGAACTTTAGCTACAGGTAAGCCATGTTGAAGCTTTTGGAATGCCTTTCAGGGCAATTCAAGTGACCTCATTTTTGTTCTTTTTGCATTCAAGACAGTATTTCTGTCAGTGAATCTCTGATTTGTAGCATTAATAAATATTCTTTCCATGTGAGCCAAATTCATAAAATTAATTTTCTATATTTTAGTGGTAAAAAGCAGTATAGTAGCTTTCTGTCAGCTTTTTTTTTTCTCCAGGGGCTGACAGAAAATGACAAGACTGATAGCAATAAGAAATGTACAGAATTAGAAAATACAGGAAACTTAAGTTGCAAATTCTGTCAAGTGTTTGAAACTAGAAGTTTAGGAATTATGAAATTGTTCTTTTAATATATCCATTAGTGAGGAAAAAACCCCAAAAACCCTTCAGTTGTGGAGAAAAGATTGAAATAAAATTCCTTTACCTTTCAATTTTATAATATACATTCTCTTTTCTTAATCCATATTAACATTAATAAAATCAAGTTAAAATTTTAAAGTGTTCTCAGTTTATTTAAGATAAACAGCTATTTAATATTTAAGTCTTGGGCTGTATATTACCATATATTGTTCTTTATCCACAAATTAATAGCTGATGTTCATACAGACCTTATTTTATTATACACTTAGATTTCTCAATACATTTGTAAGTTGAGAAGGTGTACTGAATTGCTTTCTTGAAAAACTCCACTAAGTGGCAGAATACCTATTGAATATTGGTTGCTGTATTTTGTTGTTTGTCATTAAAACTTATCTTTCCATATTCTAGAAAATATTTATATTTTAATAAAGAAAATAGATTGCAGTCAGATGTTTCCATTCTTGAAAGAAAATAGGTAATATAAATGATAACAATGTCAAGAATATAAACAAAGAATAGAGGGGTGTGAACATTGTTGTTTCATATATAGACAACTAAGCACAGACTGTGGGCATCCTTCTAACTCTTGGGAAGCTGAATTGAGAGTACCATTTCCTTCTTTTTCTTTACCTCTTTTTTGAGAACTTCCACTTGTACAGTGTTTAACATATGGGGATGTATCAAATGTATCTATACTTTGATTTAAGATATTCTAAATATGGATAATTTCTAACCTAGGAAAACATGTGGTTTAAGTAAGTGAAAAGAAAAGTTCAGGAAAATTTTTTTCTTGTAATCCTTCATTTGGCATTTGATTTATTAATTGAAAGTTTTATTTAAATGTTTATTAAAGGATGTGATTTATAATATATAGAAAATAGCCACAAGAAAAAATAGAAAATTACTATAAATATCTTATCTTGTTCTACCACTCTTTGTCTAGTATGTATACATGTATGTTCTAATGTATAATTTTTCTTTTTCATTTAAAAATCTAATGTCCCCAATTCTGTTCAGTTTTAAACTATTACAACTTTAACTTCATATTTTGTAAAGGGCTAAAGGTATGATTTAAACGACAGATGGATATAATATTTTAATCCTAAATGAAAGATAATGTAAATAATAAGCATGGATCTGATTTGAATAAAGATTTTAAAATAGTAATAATGTATTTCATTTTTAACATAATTTAGAGTGGTCAGTACCAATGAGTGAAGATAGTTTTCTTTTATGAAGATAGATATAACTTTGGAATTCTTATTTTAAGAAAATAAGGATAAGCCCAAAGTTTTATGAGTTATATTACTAAGTGTTTTATTAGAATTAAATATAGTTTTTCTAATGAAGACGTGTTTTTGGAAAATATAATTCTAAGAATTTACTTCTTGTACTAACTGGTGTAATTACTGTAACGATGATTTGTGTCTTTTTAGAGTCTTAAACAGTATCAAGATATTCTTCTAAAAGTCATGAAACATTTCTATATTCAAATAATAACAGATAAAATAAGTTATCCTCTATTCATAAGTTACCTTGAGTTCATATTGCTTATACTGTTGACCTCTGCAACTTTGATCCTTTAAAGTCCTTTCAAGCTATTGCCTTTACACATACCCATTTAACTTTTAGCAAATCAAGACCCTTTAACAAGATAGAGTAAAAATTAAATGTATCTTTCTTCTTAATACTTAAATACTTTAAAAAACAACAACAACAAACAAAACCTCACAATGCTTCAGTAATCCACAATTGTGATACAGAGAATTTACTCTTAGTGCTGTCCAGAATTTATTCCCCATATTGACCTACTGCCAAGTAAGGTAAATTTCATTTTCAGTCCTCAAATAATACTAAGCAAGGGCTCATGGGAGGTTTTTCTGTTTGCTTAACATTAAACTCTCTTCTTTGACAGGTAGTGATGGGCAGAGCATGGTGGATAGAGGTGTTCCTTTCAGTTTTAGACAATGCCATGCCCATTTGTCTCTTTTGAAATGACAATTTTTACAAAACATATTAAAAAAAAAAATCTGTGGTCATAGGTGATAATAGGAAACAGTGCTTACTTTGCTATTGTTAAGCAGTTCACTTATATGGGATCATAATCACTCATCCACTGTTCTGAAATCTAGAAATCTCTGAAAACCAAATGTTTCTTTAATAAGCTTGTTGTCAAATCTGCTTTGGTAGTAAAGCCTGACCTTCGCTGACATGAGGCTATTACGGGCTTTATCTCACTTAGTGTGAGTATTCATTCATTTTGCTGCATTTTGTGTGAGAGTATGGGGTGCTGATCCAGGACACAATGAGGGTGTTAGGTAGTAAGATGGTGTGCATACCCTGTTCTGTTAAAAAAAAATCAGGAACATATACGGTACCAAGGATTTTGGAAAAGGGATTGTATACCTGCACTTTATCTTCAAATAAGCTTTTTAAAGTGGATACCATTACCATCTCCATTTTCAGAATGAAGAAAGGTTAAGTAATTGCTCAAGGTCATATGGCAAATAAGTGGCAAAGTTGAGACTAATTTGTGCAGTTTGGCTCCAGAGTCCATGCTCTGAACCATTAACTATACAATGCTGTTTCTGTTACTGCTCTTCTGTAAAACCATAAGCATATAGATCAACTGTAGCATAAGATAAAATTTAGTCAAAATTTGCTTGCTTAAAATTTTAATACCTTTGATTTATGGTTTAAGAAGTTGGATATATCAGAGAACCAATAAAGCTATATTCTGCCGATACTTCAGCATTTTGCTGACACTGTGAGCTATCCAAAATGCCAATGTGTGAGTGGCAAACTTACAACCCATTTAGCAAACTTGTATGCAATGTAAAAATTATGATTATTCAAAATTTCAACGTTATATAAAAGAGACAGCAGATAATGAAAGCCATATACTTACATTTACTTTTTAACAGCATTCAATTTATGGCCCATTTTGTCTCATTTATACTTCACGTGTGTTCCTCTCAACCCATACTGACTATTTTGAAGCAAATTTCAGACATAGGACTTGATTATTATATTTAAGTCTGAAATGTTTCTGTAAAAAGTAACTTTACCTCATCAACTATTTGGTTACTTGCATCATAATTCATATAGGAAAGACAGGATAAATCGGCTTCATTCTTTTCCTTTATTTACCAGTTCTTACAATTAAAGTTGTTTCCTTCCTGTCATCCAAGATGAACAGCAAGGTTTTTGGCTTGTGTATTTGATCGATTAGTTGGATCTTTTTGAATTTAATATTTAAATATGTTTGTGCTTCAATCCATTACAGTTACCCTATTGATGCTTTAAATTATTCTATCTTTGGCCAGAGGGAACCTTCTCAAACTGGTTTCTGAGTCCTTTTGGTATGACCTTCATAGCCTTTGATTGCTTCCTCCTGTAAAACCTTTCAGGTTCTTCTAGTACATTTCCTGCCCCATATCTAAGATCATTTTTCTATGTATACCCCAAATTAATCCATTTTTCTATGGAGCCCATGTTCCTTAAATGGGAAAGTGTGTAACGAGATCACAGTCTGGGCACAAGGGGTGCTTCTTGCTACATGGTTGGTTGTTTCTAAATCTTTTCAACGGATGATGAAGGGCAGATTTGGGTTTGTTTTTTTTTTAATTTATTTATTTTTGGCTGCGTTGGGTCTTCGTTGCTGCGCGTGGGCTTTCTCTAGTTGCGGCTGGCGGGGGCTACATTTCGTTGCGGTGCGCGGGCTTCTCATTGCGGTGGCTTCTCTTGTTGCGGAGCACGGGCTCTAGGCTCCCGGGCTCTAGAGCGCAGGGCTCAGTATTTGTGGAGCACGGGCTTAGTTGCTCTGCGGCATGTGGGATCTTCCCGGAGCAGGGCTCAAACTCGTGTCCTCTGCGATGGCAGGCGGATTCTTAACCGCTGCGCCATCAGGGAAGTCCCTAGTTTTAGTTTATAATGTAAAATATTTACATGATTCTAAAGTCACAAGTATATAATGTATATTCAGAGAACTTATCTTCTTTGTCCCCTTTACCTATATTCCCTCCTTCCCCCATAGGTAATCATTTTAATGTTGTTATTCTATTTGTAAATAACAATTTATACATAAATATATACATATATATTCCCTTTCCTCAATAAATGATAGCATATTGCACATTCTTCTACTGTGCTTTTTCCACTCAATAATATATCCTGCAGTGTATAGTGATATTTCTCAATCCTCTTTTACGCCTGCGTAGCTCTACATTGTGTGAATATACCATAGTTTATTCATCAGTCTCCTGTTAATAGACGTTTGAATTTATTGTTTAAAACTAAATTTTAACATTAATATTTTGGGAGGGAAATTCTATGTTAAGAATGGCTGTTACAGTGCGATAGAACACAACCTCATGTTCTTAAAGCCCCATCACATTTTGTCTCCCCTGAGCCAGAATGACCACAACTTAATATTTAGCCATTTAAAATAGCACCATGTGCACCTCCCAACAGTTGGATTGGTTTGTCTGCTCTTGCAATGAGACTAACATTTTTAGAAGCCTTTCTCATATATTGTTCTCATGCGTTCTTTAAAAAAATCTATGTATTTTTCTCTATATCTTTATCACATATCACTCAGGGGCAGACCAGCTTGTTTATTCATTTTGAACCAACTAAGAGGAAAGCTGTATTTCCTGTATGTGACAAAATAGATTGGTGGCAAGTAAGCTGAGAAAGCACTTTTTAAAGTTGCTCTGCTTATTGGTAAGGGGTGGCAAAGTACGAAATAATAGAACAGTACTTCCTTTAGAGGCAGAGTCTTTTACATGAAGAGTAAACGAGTTAATACTGTACAGTGCTTTAGAATAATCCTTGGCACATATCAAGTACCGTGTGTTTTTGCATTGCTGTTATTTGAAAGAAAACATCCAGATAATGTTACTCATTTAGCAAGTTACTAATGGAACTTGTTCTCATAACGGTATCTGAAAAAATTATTTGAAGATTATGTAAGCCTTTGGTAACAAACTGTTGTATTTTCTTATGATCATAGTACTTAATGCGGGTGATTTTATGTGTCTGAGCATAAGTTTATTTTGATGATACCAACTTTGATCAGTTAAAGTTGAATCAATAATGCTCACCTTAACTGTGCTCTGTACTACGCAGCATACTATGAGAACCGAGGGCGCCAAGAGTAGAAGTATGGGAGATGGGCGTTCAAATAATCATGATAAAATAATTAAGCAATTGCAATTTAAATAATTATAAAATAATAAAACGATAAAAATACAACTCCACAAAGCGGCATTTGACCTTGGTGAGTTTTCGGATAGTTACGAAGAGAGGCAAGAGTATTACTACATAATATTCAAGGACTCCAAAGAATCCTCCCATCCTCCGGTTGGCCACCAGAAAGTGCTGCCAACTACGGGCAGGCCCCACGTATGAAAGCGAGAGCGGCAACTTCGGCTCTAATTAAGAAAACAGTATAACTCCGCCTCAGTGCAACGCAATGAGAAGGAAGAAGGGAAGGAGAGTCAGGCTTTCTACCCAACCCGTCCCAGGGTCCTTTAAGGGCCTTATCCCTTCCTGCCAAGGAGGACAGTCTAGCCTGGCTCTCTGGCCCTGGCAGGAGAACGCAGGGAACCGCAGACGGTACCCCTCGAGCCCGGTCCCCGCGGACCTGCCATCGGGACCCGCGCTCCCAGCCCCCGCCCGGCCCGCGTGGCCCGGCTTCTGCCCCGGCGGCCCCCGGCGCGGCGGGGGTCCGCCTCCCCGCGCAGGCCGGCCTAGGTGTCCCGGCGGCTCCCGGGCGCCCCCTGGCCCGGCTCCGGCGCCCGAGGTTTCCGGTGAGCTGCAGTCGCCGGTTATGACGACTCCCTCCTCCGGAGCAGCCGCCGCCGCCGCTGCCTTCTCCGCAGCCCCGGTTCGCCCGACTCCAGGTGGGACTCGCCCCGGGGTTCGCGGAGCCTTCACCCGTCCCCCTGTGTGCCGCGGCAGGCTGAGCGGCTCTTGGGGCCGGGCGCGCGGTGGGCGCTTCTGCCCGCTCCCTGCGCGGCTTCCCGGAGGGCTGGCGCCTCTCCACGGGTCCGCCTGCGCCTTCCCATTGCCCGCGGGCCGAAGAGGCGGACGTGGGGAAGGCGATCCTGACCCTCCCGACTCCGAGCGCTCGATCTCTTCATGGCGCCTGCAGCGGCGCACGGGACCCCGGGGGCCCTCCGGACGCGGGGAAGAATGCCGGCTCCCCGGCCGGCGCCCCCTTGACCGGGTTTCCCAGGCCGGGGCGGAGCCGCTCTCCAGGCCCCTCCCAGGCGCGCCAGGGACCGGGGGTGGGGAGTGCGGTGTTGGGTGTTGGGCGGTCCCCGGGGATCTCTGCGCCCCAAACCCCAGCGCAGCATCGAGGCCGCCGAAGGGCGCTTGCCGCTGACCACCCCCGCCCTGGTTTCACTGACGTTCTAGCAGACAGCTGGTGGACCTCACCTGGGCATCTCAGACAGGCCCTTTCTAACTTCCTGCCGTGGAAAACTTCTAGCATTTGTCGGGGCGAGCAGTTTTAGGAGTCCTTGTGGGTCTCAGATGCGTTTAACTTTTCACCCGTCCACTGCCTTCTTTAAACTTTTGCAAGCTCTGTCACAGAACATCACCCCCTCTCACCCGTTGTGTTCCTTATCAGCCTCGGGCTTTCATGTCTCATCATCTTTCAGGCTTCTCCCTTTTTCCTTTCCCCTTCTTAGGCCTGTGGAAACAGCTGTTTTGTGCTGAAGGAAAAAGTAGCTCAGCTGCTAAAGCTTCTATCTGCTGGGGAAGTGCGCCCTCCCATCCCTCAGGGGCTCTTGCAAGAGGACTCAACACCAGAAGGGCTCTGCCAGGCCCCGAGGTTGTGCTTTCAAGCACTAGCAGCCACTCCTAGTTCATGCAAGCGGGTGCATGCTCTCCGCAAAAGCCAGGTTTCTGATCTGAGTCTTTAGATTTTTCCCTTGACCTAAGCGTTACTCCTTCATGGATCAGTGGATTTAGTTATGGCTAGAGCTCAGTCCAGGACAATGGATTTGGATAACCAAAGGTCAAGACTTGGTCATAGCAGTGACCTATTTCCTGGAGGGACGAGCAAAGGATTGGCCATTCTGCCTGTTGAATCTGAAAGCTCAGATTTGTAGTAGAGCCTAGAGAGCAGTTTGATTCGGTGAGTCGGATTACTTTGGTGAGAACCAGGCAGATTGTTTTCTCCGAGGAATGTTTTATCTGCTGAGTGTCCTGTTGGCCTGTACCAGTTGGTGCCTGTAGAAAGTGGGTCATCTCCTTCCTGCTCGCTGTTAGAATCTGTTCTGTTAAGTTGCTGTCTTGAGGGTTATGACCTGCAACCTTCCTTTTAGCAGTATGTATTTGTTAAGGCCAGGAAAGGGCACCTGAGCCAGGCCTTCTGCTTAAGGCGTGTCTCACTACATGCCAGTCCCTCTGCTTACAGGTATATCTTGTTAAATTATCTTCTCTCTTAATATTTCCTTTAATTCAAAATATCATCTGGATGTGAAAGTCTATTTTAACATCCTTTTAAGGTAATATGTTTCATTTCTGACAGATTTTAGATATCTGAAACATCACAACAGCTTCTTGGTGGTTCTCAGGATTAAAGAGGTAAATATTTTCATTATAATTAGAGTCACTGTTGCTATTAATATGTATTTTTAAATTTTGTGAAATTGCTATCAACTCACGATTGGATAGAAGTCCCAACTAAAAATATTAATTCAGGTGAGCTTTATAACAAATAACAATATACTCCTTTTAGGGTTGCCTAAAAGAGCCACTGTATTTCCCACTCCAGAGGGGAAAGGGATTTCTTCTTCATGTCCCAACTGTTTAGTTATGATTACTTGGCCTTGGGACTTGAGGCCTGATTGAACATAGCAGTCTATTACTAAAGGCTCCATCTTCATCGCCCATAGTCAGTGAAGACTGATTTTGAACGCTGGGTTTTCCAGTGTGCTCCAGTGACAGCAGACCCTGCTGGGGAGCTGCTCATGTGTACCAGGGCTCTATCATCTGGTGGGAAGACCACTTAAAAAAAAATAGAGCAAAGAAACCACTAAAGTGAACCCAAAATGGCACGACTATTATCTGTGAAATATAAGCGAAATCTAGTCTAAGAGATTTAATCCTTCTAGGGTGAGTTAGAAATGCAGTAAGGTCCGTGACCATCATCTCTTTTCACAATACTAAGGCGTGGCAGGGAGAGTTTAAGGGCACAGCCCTGAGGCAGACTAAGAAAACTCACTCCTGGAGTTTTCTTAGTTTTAGTCTTAGTTGTTAATAACGTAGATGTTATTTTTTTTTTTAATATTTGTTTATTTATTTATTTGGCTGTGCTGGGTCTTAGTCGCGGCATGTGAGATCTAGTTCCGTGACCAGGGATCGAACCTGGGCCCCCTGCATTGGCAGCACAGAGTCTTAGCCACTGGACCACCAGGGAAGTCCCCATAGATGCTATTATACCCCCTAGAATGTAGCTCCACGAGGGCTGAGGAGTTTAGTTTTCAACTGTACGTTCCTTGCTGCATCCTGGTACTTAGAAAAGTAGCATATTCTCACATACTGCAGTGATTGTTAGTTTTTATTCAGCAGGCACACACTTGCTTGGAACCATTGTACTTCCTTTCTTCTCTCTTCCTGGCATGTTTTCACTGCTTCTCATCTGGCAGGTCTCAGCTCAAACGTTACTTAGCAACCCCCACCCCATCCCATGTAGCTTTAAACATTTATTTAATAAACACTTAACATAGCATTTAACGTGCCAGGTACATCTAGACATGTTACCAATATTTAACTCACAACAGCCCTATGGGGAAGGGTTATTCTGATTTCCATTTTACAGATGGAAATGCTGAGGCACAGAAAGATTAAATAACTTGCTCAAGGTCAAACAGCTTAGGCTGCAGCCACACTCAAACCTCAGTGGACTAGCTTCAAAGTCTATATGCTTAACCAGCGTACTGTGTTGTGTATCACGTTACCTTACTTACTCAGACAGGGTCCTGTCAAGGTCCTCCTCCCATCTTTGCAAATAAAGTTTTATTAGAGCACAGCCCCCCTTTCCTCTAGCATAGCTATGGCTGCTTTCCTGATAAAGGCCCTGTTGAGGAGTTGTCTCAAACACTGCCTGGCCTGCAAAGCCAAAAATATTTACTACCTGGCCCTTTCCAGAAAAAGTTTGCCAGCCCTCGGTTTATTTGATTCACAGCCTTTGTCATCATCTGAAGTTATTTATTTGATTGTTTATGTCTACTCCACTAGCTTGTAAGCTCCGTGAGAGCAGGGGTCCTTCCTGCTTTGTTCACCTCTGTATACCCAGCTCCCAACACAGTGCCTGGCAAATAACAAGTGCACAATCAATATTTGTAGAGTAAAGGAACATTATTCAGTGAAATAGCGAAGTTCACTGCAATTGTGCTTAGCCCTTGAGCCTTTGGCTTTGAAAGGATATGTCTTAATGAGGATGTTGTCAATTTGACCTTTAGGTTTGGAGGTTGCTATGTTCATGCTGCTTGTCTTTGGAGCATTGCTTCATGAAGTTCCCCTGAGTGGCCAAGACGAGGTTCCTCCCCAGGCTGATGGCATTCTGGGTGCTCCTCTGTTCAACTATGCCAGCCTCCGCCTGCCAGAAGAGCATATTCCCTTCTTTTTGCACAATAATAGGCATATTGCCATGGTCTGTAAGAAAGACTCGCATTGTCCTTATAAGGTAAATACTATTCTCTCCTTGTATATTTTTAAAAGGAAGCAATTTAGGCTGGTTCACTAGTTCCTCATTGTAACTTGAACCTGAAAGTAGACTTCAGTCTCTTGGTTGTAACTGTGGGTCAGTCAGTGTCTGTATTTCATCTAATGCTTCTTAGTGACTCAACTTTGCTAAGAATTATGTCCCACTCACAAAGGTGAGATTTTAAATCTAAATCACTAGTGAAATAAATAGGCAGCCTGTACTATTTGTATACTCTGTAAATGAAGTGAATTAGATTTGATGCAGAAAAGAATATCTAGTTAAAAGTAACTGGAGAATTTCACACCTCTCCTTCATCTGCACTTCAGAGGATCTCTCAGCACTTCATTTTGGTAATAACACCTCCACCTCTGTCTCCAAGTAATGAAGACTATTACTGCAGCCTTCCTTCTGTTTTAGTTGTTGGAAAGGTTTCAGATTGGAGCCCATTCAGACATCTCAGAGGCCTCAGAGATCAAAGCAGGGCATTGTGAGCCATTTCCTTTCCCATGGTGCTGGCACAGGAAGCATGCGGAGAGGCAGGGCTGGGAATCAGATCAGGACTGCTCCTGGGGCCTCGCAGAACAGCATCCTAAGCTTCCTGGCCGGCAGCAGCTGCTGTATCCCGCAAGGGCTGCAGAGCTGTGACATCTTCCGGGATCTCTGCTGATCTCGATTGATGAGTAAAGCTGCTGGTCCCTTCGGTTTAGTTGTGATTCTTCTGGTGATAGAAATTCCAATTTTTGTGACTCTCTAGGGACTGATTTTAGGATCAGTTTCCTCACTGATTTCATTAAGCTACTTCAAGAAACTCCAATTCAGGGGAGGAGGTTAGGGGAGGGATGGAGTGGGAGGTTGGGGTCAGCAGATGTAAGCTTTTATATATAGAATGGATACATAAGGTCTTACTGTAGAGCAGAGAACTATATTCAGTATCCTATGGTAAATCATGATGGAAAAGAATAAATAAAAAAAAGGATGTGGGTGTATATATATATATATATATATGTATAATTGAATCACTTTGCTGTATGGCAGTAATTAACACAACATTGTAAATCAACTATATTTCATTTAAAAATTAATTAAGTTAAAAAAACGGCAATTCAAATGATCTGTGGTAGTCTAGCTAAAACCCGGATTTTTGGTGGGAGGACAGGCCTGGTGGGGGAGGGGTTGGTGATTAAGGATAATTGTTGTTAAGAAACTTGAGACTGCTTTTTTTAGAATTTACTTATTTCTATTACATGAATAAGTATTATAAAACATGAAGGTGAAAGTTCTATAAAAATGTGTTTTCCTCATGGAAAAAAATCTGAGTCCTCTCTAAATGTCAGAAGAAGGTAGACAAGTCTAAACATATACCTCTTATGTTCCAGAAACACTTAGAAAATTTAAAGTACTGCTGGGGTTATGAGAAATCCTGCAGACCAGAGTTCAGGTTTAGTTACCCTGTTTGCACCTACGTGGATATGGGATGGTAAGTTTCTGGATGGAATACCTCTTCCCCTGTACTCTGTCTACTTTCTCTGCAGTGTATGCTGAGGCTCCAATCCCCAGCTAGACTCTTTTGGTATTAGATAGTAATTCCTTTAGATATTAATTTGCTTACACAGTCATGAGTTCAACTTGACTGTCTCCCACTGGGACAGGAATAGCTCTCATTTCCTCTGCCAGAGAGAGAAAACAGTATGGATCACAGAAAATAATTTCCCCCAGCATATGCTAAGAAGATAAATGGATGGTTTCTCTTGGTTCTGGAGAAGAGAGTTAAGTATAATCAGTATTTCCAACACACGCAAGGTTCACGGGGTAAAGAAAATACAGTAATTAACAGTTCATTGTCTTCAGTTCCAGATGATCCTAACTTCATACCTTTCCGTTTTGTATTTTTATTATAAGGGAGTAAGTCTATAAATAACTTATTTTGCTTACATCATGTGGTGAGGGATAGATTTTTAAATTATGATAGTTTACTTAAAAAAAATAATGACTGACTTCTAGCAATTTAACACTTAGAAAGAAAATTTAAGGTCCAGAAAAAGTAAAAAGATGAATATCACAGAATTTTTTGTTTTCTAACAGGACGGACACTCTTGAATCAGCCCAGGAAATATTCTGGAAGCAAGCTGACTTTGGGTATTCCGGAGAGCGGCTGGAGGAACTCCACGTGCTCTGCCAGCCGAAGGGAATGGTGGGTGTTTAACCCCTTCATAAACGAGTGTGTTTATTCAGAAACACCCGTAGTATTTATTTATTCATTTATTTATTGAAGCATAGTTGATGTACAATATTATATAAGTTACAGATATACAATATAGTGATTCACATTCACACTTTTTTTTTTTTTTTTTTTGCTGTATGCGGGCCTCTCACTGTTGTGGCCTCTCCCGTTGCAGAGCACAGGCTCCGGACGCGCAGGCTAGCGGCCATGGCTCACGGGCCCAGCCGCTCCGCGGCACGTGGGATCTTCCCGGACCTGGGCACGAACCCATGTCCCCTGCATCAGCAGGTGGACTCTCAACCACTGTGCCACCAGGGAAGCCCACACAGTCACACTTTTAAAAGTTATATTCCATTTTTAGTTATTATAAAATATTGGCTATATTCCCTGTGTTGTACAAGATATCCTTATAGCTTATTTTATACGTAATAATTTGTATCTCTTAATCCCCTACACTCATAGTGGTTAGATCATAATATAAAGACAAGATAGATGGCACTATGAAAGGAATCCCTCCCTCTCTGGTCCAGTGGCATCGGTAATACCTGCCCTGCCTATCTGCTATAGTGTTTGTGAGAATCAAGCCAGCAAACATACAGAAAAGCGTTTTGCAAGCTGCAAAGTGCTAACAAACACAGCATGGTGAGGGTGTATCACGTGTCCCAAACTACTTGCAAGGGCATTTATAAAGATGTAATTTATCAACCTATCTTCTTTAGTATATGTTGGGGGGAATAATTCTAAACCCAGAAATATTTTAATTGCCTCAAACTATGACTATCTGATATGTTTGAAAGGAGGACATGGCTTCCAACTGCTTTCAAAACTGAATAGATGCTGTATAGTGCTTTTGGAGGGTGTCACGTGAAAGAACTTCAAGCGATTCTAGCAAGGTGGCTGAACCGGAAGATGGAGGCAAGGCATTAACCTGCACTGCTGAGGGGTGTCTTTAACAGATGACGTTTTACACTTTGTTTGGAGTTTAGCTGTTCATGTGGAAAGGGCAGGGAAGGGCCCCACCTCCACCTCACACACCTCTTCCAAGGCGGTTTGCAGAATGCTTTCCTCACCAAGATCTGCCTTGTTAGGTTTTGTGCTATGGGTATGACTCCTTAGCAACTCCAGATTCCAAAACACCATTCAAGGACTTCCCTGGTGGCACAGTGGTTAAGAATCCGCCTGCCAATGCAGGGGAAATGGGTTCAAACCCTGGTCCGGGAAGATCCCACATTGCCACGGAGCAACTAAGCCCGTGCACCACAACTACTGAACCTGTGCTGTAGAGCCCGCGAGCCACAACTACTGAAGTCTGTGCACCTAGAGCCCGCGCTCCTTAATGGAAGAGGCCACCGCAATGAGAAGCCTGCGCACTGCAACGAAGAGTAGCCCCTGCTCACCACAACGAGAGAAAGCCTGCGCAGGAACGAAGACCCAATGCAGCCCAAAATAAAAATAAATAAAATTGTAAAAACAAACAAAAACTCCTTTACCTCAGTGAGTTAGAAAACATGGCTCTCACGCTGCCGTGGAGACAGAGACTCTCACAGGTTTTAAGGTTTGCAGAAAGTACCTCTGATTCAAATTGGCAAACTGCCCTTCCTGCCTTGCATTTTAATGACTCTGACGGGTGCATTCTTCCTTGTTTCCTTTGGCTGGTCTTTGGAAGATGCTTTTTGACATAGCTGTGGGGTTAGTGAGGGTTCTGAGTGCATTATTTTTTTTCCAGGAGGGTGAAATGAACCACAAATACAACTGCTGACTCTCTAAAGTTTGAAGGTGATAGAACATTTAAGGGTGTGTCGTAGTAACCTAAAAGTGTGCAAATTGGTAAAAGTATGCTTGGCCAGTGTCTGCCGGGGAAAACAGAAGTGGTCATCGGGAAGCACTTTTCATCACATTGTGTGGTTGGAACCTGAAGGCAACATGCTGTCAGCATGATGTCAGACAAGTACGGTCTGTCCTGGAATTGTTAATAATCGCAGTTATTTTTTTCTTATTTCTCAACCTTATTTCAGAATGACTCAAGTCTAGTGTGTTCCCGTTACCTTCAGTACTGCAGAGCGACCAATCTCTACCTTGATTTAAGAAACATCAAGAGAAACCACGACAGGTACTTCAGTGGGAGATGTTAAGATCTAAGGGAAATCCTGAAATATTTGCAGTTTCAGGATTTGCAAGCCTTGGATTTGCTTCCTAATAATATGGTGATGAGGTTGGGGAATGGGGGAGGGGATGAATGACCCACATTGGTCATAATGAGTTGATCATTATGAAACTGGGTGATGGGTACATTAGATTCCTTATACCATTTTGCTACTTTTTTGTATGTTTGAAATATTCTATTATAAAGAGTTAACTTCTAATGAAAAACTGATTTTGGAAATTGGCAAACCACTTTAGTTACAACCCACGTGTCAGAGTCATGAAAAAATTTTCCAAGCTCAACTTAATTTTTTGTTGTACACCAGATTTAAGGAAGATTTTTTCCAGAGCGGGGAAATTGGAGGACACTGTAAACTTGACATTCGTATGTTGATGTCTCAAGGCCAGCGCAAAAGCCCTTTGCAGTCTTGGTAAGATTTTGTTTTTGGAAAATATGTTTCTGAAATATTTGTCTTTATTATTGGTACTTGCAGATTTTGGTAGGGATTCTCACATGGAAAATGTTACTCTATTTGTAGATAATTTTGGCCTGAGCTTCTGGGGAGTGGTGGCTACAGAGTGAATCATCAGTTGTATCCGAATTAAATATATATTTATAAAATATTCGGAAGTATGATGTAGTACTTACTATTTGCTAATGAAAGAAAAAAGTTCAAAACTGAATTTTTTTAACTCATAATTTCTGCATGTGTTTTGGGGAACATTTTTAAAAAATATACATTTATTGAAGTACATACCAAGCATATAGAGAAATATACAGTTTGGATTATGAAAAAGTGAACCCACTTGAGTAACTCTTACCTGGGTCAAAAATAGACCATCATCCACCCAGGCTCCCTTCCAGACACAACCTCCATCCTCCTTTCCAAAGGTAAACACTACCCTGACTTTAAGCACCTTTGAGAAGCTTTTTGAACTTTATGTAAAGATTGGAGAACACATTTTGATTTAAAACATTTTGAATACTAAACTAGTTCTGTCAAGAAATTTACCATCTTTAGATATTAAAGAGTTAGGGTACTTTAAAAGCTTTTTATTTTAAGATAACTTGAGATTTGTAGACATTTAAAAATAGTTTAAAGATGGTACAAGAAGTTTAAAAATAGTACAAGGAGTTTCCATTGTATCCTTACCCCAGCTTCCTCTAATGATAACATCTTACATAACCATAGCACAATGATGCAAACCAGGAAATTGACATTGGTACAATATTATTAACTAACCACATTTGGATTTCATCAATGGTTACATGCATTCTTTATTTTTTAGGGGAATGTATAGCTCTATAAAATTTATATCATATGCTTAGGTACATGTAACCACTATTACAATCATGCTACAGAACTGTTCTGTCATCCTAGAAATTGTCATGCTCCCCTTTACAGTCACACAGGACACTCATATAATGTTCATTTTTTTCTTTTTATTGAGGTATTGTTGATGTACAATATTATATAAGTTTCAGGTATGTAAAGTAGGGATTCACAGTTTTTAAAGGTTATACTCCATTCATAGGTACTATAAAATATTGGCTGTATTCCCTCTGTTGTACAATATATCCTTGTACCTTATTTATTTTATACCTAATTGTTTGAACCTCTTAGGCTGTATTCCCTCTGTTGTACAATATATCCTTGTAGCTTGTTTATTTTATACCTAATTGTTTGAACCTCTTAATCCCCTACCCCTGTCTTGCCCCTCCGCAATTCCCTCTCCCCATTGGTAACTGCTGCACCAGTTTACATTCCCGACAACGGTGTATGAGGGTTCCCTTTGCTCCACATCCTTGCCAACATTTGTTATTTGTGTTTTTTTGGTGATAGCTATTCTGACAGGTGTGGTTTTGATTTGCATTTCCCTAATGATTAGCGATGTTGAGCATCTTTTCATGTGCCTGTTGGCTCTCTGCATGTCTTCTTTGGAAAAATGTGTACTCAGTTCTTTTGCCCGTCTTTTAATGGAGTTGTTTGTTTTTTTGATGTTGAATTGTATGAGCTCTTTACATATTTTGGATATTAACCTCTTATCTGCCATATCATTTGCAAATATAGTCTCCCATTCTGTAGGTTGTCTTTTCATTTCGTCAACTGTTTCCTTTGCTTACAACTACTTTTAAGTTTACTTAGGTCCTGGGACTTCCCTGGTAATTCAGTGGTTAAGACTCCATGCTTCCACTGCAGGGGACACGGGTTTGATTCCTGGTCAGGGAACTAAGTTCCCACATGCCGCACCACTTGGAGTGGCCAAAAAAAAAAAAAAAAAGTTTACTTAGGTCTTATTTGTTTATTTTTGCTTTTATTTCCTTTGCTTTAGGAAACAGATCAAAAAAAATATTGCTATGA
The DNA here is from genome assembly GCF_011762595.2 of Tursiops truncatus. NCBI lineage: Eukaryota > Metazoa > Chordata > Mammalia > Artiodactyla > Delphinidae > Tursiops > Tursiops truncatus. The sequence goes on along the minus strand of NC_047043.1, from coordinate 81,591,739 downwards.
TTTATGTCAAAGAGAGTTCATTTTTGAGGTCAAACATTCATGCTAGGACTTCCCTGGTGGCGCAGTGGTTGGGAGTCCACCTGCCGATGCAGGGGACACGGGTTCGAGCCCCGGTCCAGGAAGATCCCACATGCCGCAGAGCGGCTGGGCCCGTGAGCCATGGCCGCTGAGCCTGCGCGTCCAGAGCCTGTGCTCCGCAACGGGAGAGGCCACAACAGTGAAAGGCCTGCGTACCGCAAAAAACAAAACAAAACAAATACAAAACAAAACAAAAAAAATTCATGCTAAGTAAACCATTCAAGATAACAGTCTATCATTTTACTCTCTGCAAAGCAGGATCTTACTTGACTTAACAGACTTTTGCAGTAGGAGTTCCTGTTTTCTCATGGGCATTTTGATTCCTAGCACACTTTGATATCTGAGATCCAAAATAAATGTTTGATATTTGCTTCCCGCTACCTTTTGATATCATGATAGTTCCCTAGGGTGTATTTGTATTAGTTATTGCTATATAATAAATTACTCAGACATTTAGCAGCTTAAAACGATAAACATTTATTATCTCATGAAGTTTCTGATAGCCAGGATTTGGAGGCAGCTTAGCTGGGTGGCTCTGGCCAGGGTCTCCGAGGAGGCTGCAGTCAAGCTGTTGACCAGGGCTGTGGCCCTCTCTAGGCTCAGCCGGGCCTGCAGAATCTGCTTCCTAAGCTCGCATGTCATCTGTGGGTTTTCTTGTCTGGCTGTTGGCCAGAGGTGTCATTTCTTTACCATATGCGCCTCTCCGTAGGGCTACTGACAGCATGGCAACCAGCTTCCCCAAGAGCATGTTGTCTGAGAAAGAGAGAGAGCGAGAGGGAAAAAGAGAGAGAGAGAGAGCACAAGCATGTCCCAAGATGGAGGCCTCGATCTTTGTATATCCTAATCTAGGAAGTGACCACCATCACTTCTGCCATATTCTGCTCATTAGAAGTGAATCGCTAGGGCTGCCCTGGTGGCACAGTGGTTAAGAATCCGCCTGCCAATACAGGGGACATAGGTTCAAGCCCTGGTCTGGGAAGATGCCACATGCCGCGGAGCAACTAAGCCCGTGCGCCGCAACTACTGAGCCTGCACTCTAGAGTTCGCGAGCCACAACTACTGAGCCCACGAGCCACGACTACTGAAGCCCGCGCGCCTAGAGCCTGTGCTCTGCAACAAGAGAAGCCACCACAATGAGAAGCCTGTGCACCGCAACAGAGAGTAGCCCCCACTCGCCACAACTAGAGAAAGCCCATGAGCAGCAGCAACAAAGACCCAGTGCAGCCAAAAATAAATAAATTAAAAAAAAAAAAAAAAGAAGTGAATCACTAAGTCCAACTCACCCTCCAGGGGAGGATATTCATCTCTACCTTCTGAAGGAAGAAGTATCACAGAATTTGTAGACCTGATTTTGAAGCCACTACAATAAATATTTCAGCATTATGTGTGTTTTAAAAGGCTCTATTTGATATTTATCTTACCTCAGACATGGTCTCAAAGATGAAGAGTTACAGCAATCTTTAGGTTAACTTGTGATTGTCTTCTTTTGTATGAAAGAAAATTGTACCAAGTGGCTTCCAAAGTTGTTTTCCGAGAAACAGACTTTCCTTTCCTCTGGGAAGCATAGCTGTCTGCTGTTTTTTTCTAGGCACTTGGTAATTCTAGGAATGCCATGTTTCTCAGAATCCAAGCAAGTTCTCTGGGTCAGTGTTACTTCTGAGCCTCGTCAGACTGCAAGAAACCTTTTTAAATCTTCCCACTTTACTGGTAGATTTTTTGGTCAACTCTATGTGTAAATTTTTTCTTTGTCAGCAAAGTTCCCAGTTGGTCTTGCACATTAGGCTGAAATTTAAAATCATTTTTGCTTTTAGTCTCAACATTAAGATTGATATCAAGTTGCATAAATGTTAGTAAGTTTGAGAAGTTCCACATGTCTTTATAAGAGTGTTTTCTAGAAATAAAATCTGCTTAATGAAAAGATCCTAAGTTACAAGGTTTCAGTAGGACGTCCAGGAGGATCCCTTTGAAAGTATCTCTTGATTCTTAATTCCAGGTTTGCTGAGCTACAAAGCTATACTCAGCTCAACTTCAGACCAGTAGAAGATGCTAAGTGTGACATTGTTATTGAGAAACCAACCTACTTCATGAAATTAGATGCAGGTGAGAAGTTAATTTGTCTGTTATTTATTTATTGGTTAATGTGGTTTTGTTCCTTTTTTTGATATATATATTCCTATAATTTGGGGGCAAGCAATGTGACATTAAACAATAGATTAGCTTTTTGCTTTCTTGTGAAGAAGTGAACTAATTTGAACTTCCCACTGTTTTATATTTTTGGCATGCTAGAAGAAACTTTCACATTGATATCAAATGACTCAATCAAAATCAAAAGATGAGAGGAGAAAGACTGGGTACCCCTTTTGTAACTACATTTACCTCATGTGGTTTCTTTAATCGCTTGATTTAGCTGGTGCTTCAGTAGAACTCTTTAAATTTAAAAGCCATGTATATAGTGCAGGTGGGAAAGGAAGGCCCATGACATCTTCTGGCAAACTTTTTGGTATCATCTCCATGACTAAAGTTAACTTAAAATTCTTTTGGAAGTTAGCTCTGCCATATATTCTTTTTTTTTTTTTTTTGTGGTACGCGGGCCTCTCACTGTTGTGGCCTCTCCCGTTGCTGAGCACGGGCTCCAGACGCGCAGGCTCAGCGGCCGTGGCTCACGGGCCCAGCCGCTCTGCGGCATGTGGGATCCTCCCGGACCGGGGCATGAACCCGCGTCCCCTGCATCGGCAGGCGGGCTCTCAACCACTGTGCCACCAGGGAAGCCCTGCCATATATTCTTGAACAAAAAGTTAAAATTATTTTCCTATTTAAGGTTATAGCTTCTAATTCTCCACATGCAAGCACAGCTTATGCTTTGTGAACTCATTGCCCTCGAGGGGAGCAACACAAATCGTACTCCTTTATCTCTCTCATTACAAGAGATGGAGGTTTCTATGCCACAGCACATCCAAATTCATGAGAGGCTGGGCTCAAGGTGAAATATAGAGAGCCGCCTGTCACAAATATTTCAGAATTCCTCTAATTTATTGATCATATTTTGAATGTGCTCTGCCTTCTGAAGTCCTAAGTGATATATTACAAGCTATGAGGTTCAGAAATCAGACAAGTTTAGGTTTCGGAAATGAGAGCAGGTAAAACTGCTGTGTTCAAGGTCCTGACTCATGTTTAAAATATGCAGATTCAAATGGGGCAAAGAAAACACTGATCTGCCTGAAAACGGGTTGGACACGTGCGAACAGTTAAATTTATGTAGCTACTTATGCAATAAAGGATGTAAAGTAGGAACAATAGGCCAGGGTAGACATGTGTCATTTCTTTCCTATATTCATAACTCTGCCTTTTTCTTCTACCTTATGCTGTCATGCAGCGTTCCTTTTCATATTAACTCTTACCTTCAGAGAATGAGTATTCCGCAGAACAAGACTCATTTGGGGCCAGAGCCTGTGTTTTCTCCCTCTTTTATAAATCCTCCTGGTACCAAGTGCCATCTTGTGCATTCAGCATCCCTCAATAAATGTTATAAACTTGCTGAACGATTCATGAGACAGCTAACGTGTACTGTGTGCTAACCTGGGAAAAGGGGATGGGTTGCCGTAGAACTTTCTTTTTCTTATTTATTTGAAAATATGCTCTTTGGCAAGATTTTTCTGGGTGAAAGAGAAAAGTCCCTCTAAACATTCATCTAAGATACCAGTCTACAAAGAATGGAGTGTTATTTTCCTTTTTCTTGTCTTTGTTGAGATATAATTGACGTCCAGCACTTTATACGTTAAAGGTGTGTAGCATAATGGCCTGACTTTCATAAATGGAGTCCTTTTTACTCTTATTTTCTGGCACACAACGTTATTATTCGCTCTAGGAATGAAGTCAGAATATTTTATGATTTTTGCTTTTGAGAGTCACTGTTTTTCTTTTAATCAACATTTTCCCTTCCTTAAAGTGCATATTTTAAATGTTAGTTCTTGGAATTTTATCCCATTTAGATTTGTACATTTCCAGGTTGAATACTGGGTCCTCCATACCTAAGTGGAGAGAGAAAGAGAAAGGGGAGAGAGAGAGGGCAGAAGACAGAGAGAGAGAGAGAGAGAGACTGAGAAAGAGAAAGAGAGAGAGAGAGAGATTGAGAAAATGTTCAGTTTTTTATGAATGCTGGACTTAGGAACTTAAAAATAGCATCACTGCCCTCCCCTTTCCTCTGACCCAGCAGAATCCAGCTGGTGTTCACTAAGTTTTCACTTTGTGCCAGGCGCTGGGCTGGGTACTTTAGGTACATTACCTAAAAGCTGGCACCTAAGTATATTGATTTCCTATTTCTGGTGGGAAAGCTCAAGCTTTGGAATTTACAAACTTGCCTGAGTACTTGCTCATAATTCGACTCAGTTCTTCTGTCTCCAGAGTTTATGCTCTTTTAATTAGGACATGAGACATTCAGCTCTTTTCAATGATAGTTGGTTAATGTTTTCCCAAGAAGCAATATAAGTAGTGATTAAATAGGAGAAAAAGAGACAGGAATGAAAAATACCAAAATGCTAATAGTGCCATCATTGTCAATACTTCCATGATGACCAGGTGTCAATTGATTTAAAAACAATAAATGATCATAAACATAGTGATTAGTCTTCACGGTTCTGTAGTTCTACCCATATTGAGTTAAATAGGCGTCTGTTATTTTTTCTGGGAACGTAATGATCATTTGTTTCTTAGTGTATATGGGAAACTTTATTCCTAATTTCCAATTTGAAAGTGAATTTTTGAACACAGTCAATCTTTCAACTGAGAACTACCTGTGTACTGATCATTTGAGGTTTGGAAAAAGTCTTAATTTTCCCCCCACCGGTTTCAGCTACAAGTCTATCATGCTATAAGTAGATGGGGTAGAATAAAAATTGTGTAATCGTTTGTTCTTTGGGGTTAATTAACATGGATTTCTTTTTTCCAATCCCAGGTGTTAACATGTATCACCACTTCTGTGATTTCATCAATCTTTATATTACTCAGCACATTAATAATTCCTTCAGCACAGATGTGCACGTTGTGATGTGGGACACGGTAAGTAAAAACAGGCTCCCTGCTTCAGCGCTGTCTTTGCCTTGCTTAATACCTGTGTGACTCTGATCTTGTGTAGTGGAATTTTCTAAGACACACACATTTACATATACTCATGTACAGACATCCATCCATGCGTGTGCAGTTGTGTGTGAACACCTCTGTGTGGCTGAATTTACATGTAAGTATAATATATGGGCAGATTCAGGTGTATGCATATACCTTTATTCCTGGCATTTTAGAATGAGGTTGTAGAAGATTTCTTTCCCCCTTTGGGCAGGTGGAGCTCAAGTTTCCTCTGAGATGGGCATAAAAGACTGTCATTCACTTAACCTCCGTGACTCCCCACATGACCCGTGAGAGGAGAGCTTGCCTCTGTTTACAGTTTGGCCTCTTGTAATTACCATCCGTTTTGCTTCATTGCAGCTTCCTTGTTCGTTCCTGCTTTATGCCAGGTTGTGCCATGTGTATCTGCACATAAATACACATGTTGAATCCCACCTGCTGTGGGCTTATTTGTTTTTAGTCTTTATGGCAGTCTTTTCTTCCTTCCTCTCTTTCTTTGCCTGCCTTTCCCCTGCTTTTCCCCATAGCTGGCCCCTCCACCGTCCCAGGTAACCTCGGGGAGTTGCCCCAGTGCTCTCACCTGTGAAATGGGATTATTACAGTGTCATTTTGAGGATGAAGCATACCGTGTGCGAACAGTCACAATGCCTGGTCCACAGCACATGGGCTCTGAATGTGAACCATGACAGCGACAGTGGGCAGGAGAACACGTGGTGTATAGTGTACACGAAAAAGGCTGCCTAACCTGGGCAGTGAGAACACCCACGGAGAACTCATCTCAGGGTCAGCCAGACATTCCAACACCCAGGGCGCTTATAGGCCCCCTTCTTGTCCTGAGTCTGTTTGGAAGGCTAGTGCATGGGAACCATGGCTTGCTGGCAGGGCAGCATCAGGCGTTGCTTCCGGGGAGTCCTAGCAGCCCACATAGCACAGTTCAGATGCAAGGAGACGGGATCCACCTGGGGCAGGTATAGATCCCATGGGGGCCAATATCTTCTGGAACGACTGCGTTGGCCAAGCCCCCAGGATCCTGAGAGACACAACCAGTTACAGGAGTCCTTGTACTCTTTCCCAGTCCACATGCAATGGAACCATCGGGTGTCTTTTAGAATTATAAACAGTGCTACTTAGAGCATAGGGGAGACGTACTGTCTTGTTTCCAGAGAGCAGAGCTAGAGCATTAACTGAACGTCAGGTTCTTGTGCAGAAGGGCAACTGATTTTGCTAATGCTTGTTCTGCTGATAGGAGGCTGGTAGCGGAGCTGTGTGGAGAGGTTTTCATGACCATGGCTCCCTAGGCGGGTAGTAGTTTGACTTCATGTCTGATTGATGGGAACGGGTTCTGATATTCCTGGCATGCTAACGCTCCCTTTTAGTCTCCTTCTTTGTACGGATTTGCGTTTCCCTCTTGTGTTCCAGTTTTGCTGCCACCTCAGTTCCATTTCTTGGCAATGTTTCAGGGAGCAAAGGGATCAGGAGTTCCTTTCCTTTCCTCTTTTTGCGTAAGATTGTGGCTTCCAGGCCACGTTACCAGCTATGGGCAGCTCTCATTTAGTGCGCACAACCCTCCGTGGACTAGGGTTTTTGTTCCTTTATTTTACAGATGAGGAAGCTGAGGCGCTGAGTGGCAGGCCGTGTCTCTAGGATGACACAGTCAGCCAGGGGTTGAGACAAGGGTGCCCGTCCAGGCAGTCTGTCCCCAGACCTGTGCCCTGCAACCACAGTGCTTTATCGCCTCCCTGTCCTTCCCTGCAGAACTTGTTAAGTTGATGGAAAGTTTTCCAGAAGCTTCCTTGTATCTTGTTGCATGCTTTTCCGTGGCGTCCTCTAGTGGACTGAGTTAAACCGAGCCAGCTTCTACAGACTCCCCCTTCTTGGTGCCTGCTGGGGTGGAGTGAAGAGACCGCATGGCCACCACGGGGCTCCCTGGTTGCTCAGTTTACTGAGTGTGTGATGTTAGTGCAGCCTGACCTCGACTGCCCTGGACATGCAGGATGCTTTTAGCCGAGCAGGTTGGCCTGCCTGGTGTGACCTCCCTCCTCTGCCCCTCTCTGTGCGTCCATTTTAAACCTGTTTTCTTGGTCAGAGAGGCCTTTGCTAGTTGCTCAGTCAGGGTCTCAGGACAGGCGAGGGCCAGTTTGTTCCAGAACTGAGGCCCAGAGAATCCTGTAGGTTGGATGGGGATGGTGGTGAGGTGTTGTGTGGCCACCGACCGGTTCTCTTTGGCTGGTGAGGCACTGAAGGAAGCAACCCTGCCTCCCCGAGGCTGACGGAGCTTCAAACCTCCCACGGTGGACGGTGTTGCCGTAGAGCCAGTCCTGAAGGCCTCGGACGAGCTGTGCGCCCAGGGGAAGAACAGGGAGGTGGCAGTGGCCGCAGGTCAGACCCTAATGACATTTTACGAACTGTCCCACAAGGAAGCCTCTGAGGCCTCCTCCTCTCGTCCACAGAAAGCTCAGCAGTCTGGCTGCCCTTCAGGCACGTGGCTTCCTCGGCGGGATTGGGCGGGGCCTCCACCCTCGAGCCATATGCAATGAGGGACACTCCTGCAGACGCATTTCTGGGCACAGCAGGGTTGCACACAAGAAACAGTAGTATAGCTTTATTATTGCCATTTTTAAATTATGCAAGTAAGACCAGGTTATAATGAGTTCAAACAACACAGAAGTATGTTAAGTTAAAAAAAAATTCTCCGCTGTCTTCTCAATTCCATTTCCCTTGAAGGTAACTGCAGTTAACCTGTGTGAGAGTCCCTTGGGAGACTTTATTTTAATAAGTGTAAATATATCCTTTTACAACATTTAGGTAAGGATTTATATAAGGATATATATATTATATAAAATTTGTATAAGGATATGTTTATATCCTTATAGAAAATAAAATGTGTTCTCTTATGTTGCTAACTTAATATATGGTGGGCATCTTTCCAAGTCAGCGCTTTAGTGGTTGCATGCTATTCCATTTGCTGGATGTCATGGATGTCTGGTGGAAGCCTTAATGTGTGTATTTACCTCTGTCCCCACCCTGATCACATTTAATTTGTTTCCAGTTCTTTGCTCTTTACGGAAATGCTGTCCTGAACATCCTTTTCATATACATATGTTCTTTACATAGTCATCCTAGCATTTCTGCAGGGCAGATTCCTATAACTGGAATTTCTAAGTCATAGGTTGTTCAAGTTTGAGATATACACAACAGGAAATGTTATGTCATCTTTAAGAATATCCAGATATTCTTCATCATAAGACTGGAAAACCCCTCCTTCGCCTGTGACAGATAATTTGAATTTCAGGGACTTCTAGAGAAGAAGCTTCTAGAGGTGGTTATTACTGAATACTACATGATTTCTCTGAAAAGGGACCAGTCAGGATTACTTTATTTTATTATTAAATTTTCCTTTCAAAGGTATCTTATTTTATCCCAAGTATTTTTTTCTCAGGAAACTGTCTAGACTCACTTCTTTTAATTGTCCTTTATTTATTATTGAACCAAAACTGGGATATTCAATTTTTGATGGTGTTGAGAAGGGCCTTTATTAGAACAGCACTGGAGAAACATCGAAGGAAAGAATTTTTATTTTTTATCACCACATCTAACAGTTCTCAGTAACTTTGAAATAACTCTAATATGTGCAACATAAAATTTTCAAAATCTGAAAAAAAATGAATGCTGTAAAGATAAAAAGACATGGACATAATGAACGCCATGTATAACCAACTGTAGACCTTGAATGTAACCCTACAATACGTATTTCTTTCTTCTTTCGGCGGAATTTTTCCATCTAAGTTCTACCATTTCGAAATAAATGGACCTCCGTCCTTCAGCTGATGGAGCACGTAATTAATTTCTACTTTTCAAAAATGAAATGCATTTGGTAAATGTGCCAGAAAAAACTGGTTCTCATCGAAGGGCAAGTGCCATATAGGGGTTACAAGAATGGAGTCTGGAACCAAAGAGACTGGATTTAATCCCAGCCCTGTAAACGCAGCAGTTCTACAGTTGAGGCAAATTACTTAAACTTTGTCTCAGTTTCCTCATCTGTAAAATGGGGACAATGGTATTCCCTCGCTCATTAAGTTAGTGGGGTGGTTTAATGTGTTAATAATGTCAAGTTCTTAGAATAGTGCCTGAGATGTAGGAAGTATGCAGGATACTATTAATGTTATTATTATTGGGACTTCCCTGGTGGCACAGTGGTTAAGAATCCGCCTGCCAATTCAGGGGACACGGGTTCGAGCCCTGGTCTGGGAAGATCCCACATGCCGTGGAACTACAAAGCCCCTGTGCCACAACTACTGAGCCCATGTGCCACAACTACTGAAGCCCGTGTGCCTAGAGCCCGTGATCGGCAACAAGAGAAGCCACCGCAATGAGAAGCCCGTGCGCCACAACGAAGAGTAGCCCCTGCTCGCCGCAACTAGAGAAAGCCCATGTGCAGCAACGAAAACCCGACGCAGCCAATAAATAAATAAATTTTAAAAGTATATTATTATTATTACTACTCATTAATGTCAATGGGGAATTATGTTATTCATTAATCAATAGGGACATCATTTCCTAGAGTTACATTCATTATGTTTCTTTTTTAATAAACTTACAAAGGGTCTAATCAGTTTTTTTTGTTTTTTTTCTATTAATTAATTCATTTATTTATTTCTGCCTGTGTTGGGTCTTCGTTTCTGTGCGAGGGCTTTCTCTAGTTGCGGCAAGCGGGGGCCACTCTTCATCACGGTGCGCGCGCCTCTCAGTATCGTGGCCTCTCTTGTTGCGGAGCACAGGCTCCGGACGCACAGGCTCAGTAGTTGTGGCTCACGGGCCTAGTTGCTCCGCAGCATGTGGGATCTTCCCAGACCAGGGCTCGAACCCGTGTCCCCTGCATTGGCAGGCAGATTCTCAACCACTGCGCCACCAGGGAAGCCCCCATTATGTTTTTAATGTTAAAACTTTCAAGGCATTTTCTTGCTCTCAGATTTCTTTCCAAAAGTGCATTCTGTCTGCTCTGATGGGTTTTGCTCCCTGAGCATATCACAGTGTGTACAAAAGGTGGTGTACATATGTGTTGTGTGTGTCTGTGATTTGGATAGAAAATTCACGGGGGAAAACCCCCCACAATGACTGCAATTTTAAGGACATGAGAATAAAAAGGGCTAGGATGGAAAGCTAAGATTATAATTGTGGTGATTATTTCTGATGATATTACATCAGATTAGGGACTTGCTCAGGCCCAAGATGAAAATCCATTTTTTTTCTATGGGTTTTATGAGCTTATTTCGGATTGCTGGTTCTTAATACTAAGAAGCTAATTCAGCTATTTTCTAACATTTTTGAAAAGCCAAGTTTAGCCAAATTCCCTAACTTATTTTGTTTCCATTTTCAGAGCTCCTACGGTTATGGTGACCTGTTCTCCGATACATGGAAAGCATTTACTGATTATGATGTTATACATTTGAAAACTTATGATTCCAAAAGGGTACTGGAAACTTTACTGAAATGTCTGTAAATAACTGTCATTACAGATGACGCACTCATCAAATAAATATTTAATCTGAGTTTCTACGAGCTATTACCATTGATTTCTAACTCAGTTTCTTTTGTAATAACTAGAATCATCATGGTTATTAACCATGTAGCTTTTAAAACCTTTTGTTCATAGCTTTTTCAGGAATATGAATTTCACTTGAGTGAAACAATTGGCTATGCAAAATATTTTGATGCAAAACAGAGATTAATTAAATTATTTTCTGTAATTATTTGTGCTGTTTTGGTGTGAAGGGTGCAAACTGTGTTCTCTTACCTTTTAAAATATCTTCATTCTTAGGTATGTTTTAAAGAAGCTGTTTTTTCCTTACTCCCCCGGATGAGGTACGGGCTGTTCTATAATACCCCTCTGGTAAGCATGTCATCTGTGGTTAACATTCCTGTTCAGAGAATTTATTCTTGATGGATTTTAAGATAACACATATAACTTGAGAACATCTTAAATAGTAATGCAGATATTATTCATTGTAATAGGAAATATTTTTTTATTTTAGATCTCTGGCTGTCAAAATACCGGATTATTCCGGGCATTTTCTCAGCATGTACTACACAGACTGAACATCACACAAGAGGGTCCCAAGGTAATGACTACATTATGGGTTCTGAGGTGGTTTTGACTTTTCACCCCGAATAAAAATCAATACCAGCTTTGCAGAAAAAGGAGATCATCAGCAGACAGTGTTTTCTGGGTTGTTTTCTGACCTGGAGTGATTTGAAATCAGATGTCAACAACCGAGAAAATTTCGATAAACTAAAGATAGTGGAAGAATGTGTTTTTTTCTCTTTTTCTTTTCCTTTTCTTTTCCCTGTATCTCTTCATCCTTCCTCAAACCCCTACCCAGCCCACATAAACTCTGCCCCCAAATCCACCCACCCAACCAAAAAGAAGTAGTATGATGGACGGGTTTCGCCTTCTGTGGCTAAAGTGGATGCATTTTTATCCCCTGAGAGAATTGTGAAGAAATCAGGCTAAAAAAAAAAAAAGTTTCATAAAGGTGTCCTTATTGAGTTTCATCTCTCGGTGAAAATCACATTTTAAGTTCATTTGTTCATTTATCTGTCCAGGCACACACAGCATTATTTTGCCTTTTCCACAGGATGGAAAAATTCGAGTCACCATTCTCGCACGGAGCACAGAATACCGGAAAATACTCAACCAAAATGAGGTTAGTTTTTGGGATGCATTTTTAATAGCGTCATATTGAATTTCACTTCCTATGACTGATGTGCTTTATTTTTTTCACATCATACTAAATGCTTTGATTTGAAATTATTGGCTTTTAGAAAAGTCTGATGGCTGTGCCCAGTTTATTTATTGGATTTCTACTGCAAGTCATCAAACCATCCATTGCTGAATGAGCTTTGCCTTACTGTAGACATTCATCACACCACCTCAGTGTGGAAACAGAGACAAAACTGCCTGAGTCCTGCCTTTGCGGCCATGGATTGCCAAATTTTTTGTCTCTGGGCAAACTAGCAGCAAAACAATGGGAGAGTATCTTTGGGGAGATGGCTGATGGCCTGTGGCAGGACTGTGGCATCCAGCAGCAGATTAAGTTGCAAAAGTCTCCATCCTTTTCATGGGTGTCTTAGAAATTGTTCACCTCTTAGCCTCCCTGACTCATTTCAACAACATCAATTCATAAATTATACTTAATCTTAAGGAGATCACCATGGAAGCCTCCCTGCAACAGCATGACTGGACGATGTCCTTGCAATAGTAAGGTTTGCTCGAATGTGGATGGCCTCTAGAAGCTGGAAAAGGCAAGGATTCTCCCCTAGAGACTCCAGAAGGGGTGCAGCTCTGCCTACGCCTTGATTTCATCCCAGTGAGGTTTCTATCTCATTGTGTAGGACTTCTATCCTACAGAACCATAAGAGGATAAATTGTGTTGTTTTAAGATGATAAGTTTGTAGTAATTTGTCACAGCAGCAAATAGAAAATGAAGACACAGAGAGAGAGATGAAACTGACTTACTTATTTGTAAACGACTCTGGCTGCAAGAGTAGGAGTGGGGAGATTGATTAAGAGCCGTTGCCCCGATAAGAGTTTAGATGAAGCGGGTGACACAGTAGGGATGACAAAATAAGTGGTTTCAGGATGTATCTTGGAGATAAAGCCTATGATACTTGTTGTGGGAATGTACAGTTATAGCCACAGGTACGGCCAGGAGAGGTAGTGAGAATCAAGCGTGAACTCCTGGGCTTTTGGCTTAAGCAGTTCAGTGGGCTTGAGATGGGAGGGAAATTGGGGGCAGGTTTTGATGGGGAAAATGTTTCACACAGATTAATTTGGGTGCCTCATCCAAATTATGTAGTTAGCATCTCTTCTTGAGATGCACATGGATTATGGAGGACATGAACATATGGTGTAACGAGGCATTGATTGTGAGCTGTGTGCATGGAAGAAATGAACAGTGTACGTATGTGTGTTTTAAACACCTGGAAATAAAAGTGTCACGTAATGCAGTGTTGGGGTAGACAGGTGAGAAGCCTCATTAGCAGGCAGATCAATAGTACGTATTGATAGAGGTAACGGGTATTGGCTGCAATTATGTACCAAGTATATTGCTATGTGCTCCCCATACCTGTACGGTAACTTTCCCAGCAAACAGAAAATATAGGTATTTTATTATTATTCTCTATTCTGGGCAAGGACACTGAGGCTTATAGGTTAAAAAACATGCCCGAGGTCACCCAGCTAATGAGCAGAGTAATGAGCGGTGAGCCAGGTTCGTCAGGGTCTGAGCCTGCTTCTTCAGCAGAGCGTTCCACTGCCCTAACACAATTTGACCTTGGAGGAAACCGACCCACCTTGCCTCCCAGTCCATCGGGAAGGGGCAATCAGCTGCTGGAAAGAAATCCAGTGGAAGGGTAGCATCAGTGGGTGCTGCACTGCAGCCATCGACGTTTTCAGATCCAGCTCCGCAGATCGCCCGGATGCTCTTGCCCGAAGGTGGGATTTGGTAACTCAGCTCCAATACCAAGCCAAAGAGCGCCCAACTGGCTGCTTTTCTCCCAGGATTGGCATCTCTTGGAGAGGCAGCTCCCAGGCAGAGAAGAAAGCACCTTTCTCTTTTCCTTGACTCGTGAAACGATAGCAAAACCCAGATGCTCTCATTAAATGATGGTTCCTGCAATCCTGCCCTACTTCAAGATTAGAATTGTGAGGGACATAGAGAACCATGACGATGCATTCGACGATCGATTAATCATGCTTAGTTTCTCTTCGCTAAAAGTATAGTTGTTTTCCTGCGTAGAGATGTTGAAAATGTTTTTCTGCCCGGAATATAGTATTTTCGGTGGGTGAGGTTCCAAAGCACTAGGGGTTTGTCTGAAATGAGATAATGGGTAGGAAGAAAATTCTGGAACAAAGTAGGTACCCAACGAATATATGTTGAAAGTTGAGGGACTAACTATTGCAATAACAATAGCTAACACTTCATGTGCGTCTATGTCAAGCCCTTTGCTCTTACGAATTGTCACCCCGCAGCCTCATAGCAACTCAGAGCAGTGCAATTTTAGGGAGGTAGCGTATCCTCCCTAAAATGCAGGCGTGGAGCCTGCACTTGAACTCAGTTAAGGGTTAAACACAATAGACCTGAAGGATATTTAATGCTTGAAAAATATTTTATATGAAAAATAAAAATTTGGGGACTCCAAGGTAAGTAAAACAGAAGAGAAGGAAGGAAAAGAAATTCTAAAGGTTTCTCTTATTTTCCCAGCTTGTAAATGCACTGAAAACGGTATCTACATTTGAGGTCCAGATTGTCGATTATAAGTATAAGTAAGTAATAACCCACTCTTGGGCAGACACTGTCGTCTTTGACTTTGATGAGTTAATGGGTGAGAGGAAGGACTTTGTAAATGGGAGTTGTTGGCGCATGTAGACCTGGAAGGGACAAGCGGACGCCATCGGTGAATGAAATGGGCAGGTGAGGACCCCAGGCGTAGGGGGCGGAAGCTCTTCAGCTGTGAGGGGCCTGATGCTGCCGCACCATCCCTTTGTTAAAGAGAAGTGATGAATCCTGATTTTCATTTGAAATTTCTGAATTTCTAAAAGTCGGCAACTAATTCCGAATTTTAAAAAAAAGTTGTAGACTTCACTTGCCTGCTAGCTGCTGGGTTTCAACTTCTGACCTACAATATGGGAATAATTAAGGGAATAATTTGAGGTTCATCAAATAATATGAGGCTTCTAAAAATCTTTTCAAATATTACATTTCTTTTAAAATTCTGATACAAGTAAACAGCTTGGAAAGACGGAACCTGCCTATCATTTACTGTCTAGGTAACCCGTGTTGACATGAAAACAATAATACTGTAAAGATAATACATGTTCTTGGTAGAAAAGGTCAGAAAGGTTCCAAAGGAAAGTGAAAACTTTTCTCTCCCTCCTTGGCCCACCCACAATCATAGTCTTGTTGTCCAAACAGTTTTTTTCTATGTAAAAAAAAAAGTATACATATACCAGCATAGGGTGCCTGACACAGCTAGGTTTAAACTTATTGGTAAGTGTGGGAGTTTTGCACCTCATTCATTATACATTTGTTCATTTATACCACACATCTTTATCAGGTACCTACCATGGGCCTCGCAGTAGGAATTCAGTTATGAAGGAAGCATGGCTCTTGTCTTGAGGACCTCAGACACTGAATATGAATAAATAGCAGTTGCAAGAACAGCTGTCATTTATTGAGACTTACTCTTATGCTTCCCTAGCTCTGTCTCATCTCCCTCTTCTGAGAGTCTTGTGAGGTTGGCGAAGCTATTCCTATTGGACGGGTGACACTTCGCCACGGTGACTCCCCTCATTGCCACCTGAGGAAAAATGTGGAGGTAGAAGAGGGCCCGGGGTCAGGATGAAAGAACTGGGCGGGGGGGCACCTCTGAGGCTCTGTCACTGACTGGCTTTGAAGAATACGTAGGGGTTTCCCCGATGAAGGAAGAGTGACAGTAAATTCAGACCTTGCCAATCTGAGGGACACAGTAGTAACCTAACGGCATCGAGGTTTGTGAGTCCTGACCTTTGGGCCTTTTCCAGAAATAATAACTCCACGGATATATTCCCCCGGACAAATGCCCCTCCTTGCCTCGGTATCGGTTGGCATCCCTGGGGAAACTGAGGCACATGTACCTCGTGTGAGACACACTTGGTGGCTTTGTCTCCCTTCCCTTGTGCGGAGTGTGGGGTTTCTGTTCTGCTGGGAGAGGAAGCTCTTTAAAGAGGTGAAGCTGATTAAGAGGAAATTTGCTTTCCCTTCTTAGATGCCAGCGGACCTATTTATTTTTCTTCACTTGGAGTGGGTGGGACCGGGAGATCAGATTCCATTATGTTTATTCAGAGTGTTAGCCTCTGTCCAGCAATTCTTCCCAGCCTCACTGACTTTCGGTTCAGAGTTTGCACATCTTTTAGTGTCTTGAATTCCAAGACTACTTTTACAGTCCCAAGGTGCATACAATTGTGGATTTATCCCTCATAAATCCACAAAGACAGGAAAATGCCGTCACGGCATCCAAGACAATCTTAGGAGTACCCAGATGGTAATCGAATGACTCAAATCACACAAGGAGGAATTTATTTTATTTTGTAAAAATTCCTATATGATTTTAAGGAAATAGTTTTCAGTTTGGTACGAATATATCATAACATCACTTTAATGCTTGCTAATTTCATTTTTCATAAAGAGGGAGCAAGCCTCAGGCTCAGAGCTCTGCCTTGCAATGTTATCTACCTAGATTGGAATAATGCTTTTTAGTTTCATTATATCTATTTTTACAGTTTTCTTCATGTCATGAGTTACTGGTTTTCCATTTAAGACAGGTATAAAAGTTTTCTTCTAAAATAAGAAAATGTAAGTTTAAAAAAAAGGGAGCTTAACTTAGAGAAAATGTTATTAAGTAATTAAGTTGTTAATTTCTGGAGTAGATTTGAAATTGGCAAAAAAATATGGCAGAAGGTGCTTTAAATTGGGAAAGATATTGTATAAACGCTGTTACCATGAATCATGAGCTTACGCAACTTAATACTTTCCCTCTCCTCCCCTTTTTTCTTTTGTTGTTCTTTGTGTTCACAGGGAACTTGGGTTTTTAGATCAGCTAAGGATCACGCATAACACGGACATATTTATTGGAATGCATGGAGCTGGTCTTACCCATTTACTTTTCCTTCCAGACTGGGCTGCTGTGTTTGAACTGTAAGTGTTTGGGGACACTTTTACATTGAGGCAGCTGATAATGCTTTTTCTGCCAGCTGAGGCTTTCATTCAGAGCATCAAAAGGCTTCATATTTAATCATTACAAAGAAGTCACATCATGTAGGCATCTAAAAAGAAAAAAAGACCTAAAACTAAAAATGTGAAGTCTGCAGCCTGCCATTGCCCTTAGCAAGCAAATATCTCTTTCCTTCCCCATCTCAGCAGGATTCGGGAGATGTGAATCTATGGTTTCCTTCCTCTGAGTGCATTTCTGTGTTCCTGTCAAACTGAAAGCATCTCCCTGCAATCAGTGTAATTATTGTGTTAAAAGAGAACCTGGAGCTTCCCTGGTGGCGCAGTGGTTGAAAGTCCGCCTGCCGATGCAGGGGACACGGGTTTGTGCCCCGGTCCGGGAAGATCCCACATGCCGCAGAGCGGCTGGGCCCAGGAGCCGTGGCCACTGGGCCTGCGCGTCCGGAGCCTGTGCTCCGCAACGGGAGAGGCCACAACAGTGAGAGGCCCGCGTACCGCAAAAAAAAAAAGAGAACCTGTGTGTTGCCCACCCATGTTCATAGCTGCGTTTTTCCATTAGCCAAGAGGTGGAGGCAACTCAGTTGTCCATTGACTGTTGAATGGATAAACAAAATGTGATACACACACATCCAATAGAATATTATTCAGCTTAAAAAAATAAAGAAATCCTGTCTCATGCTATATGACAGGGACGAACCTTGAGGACATTATGGTAAGTGAAATAAGTTACTCTCAAAAGCACAAATACCGTATGATTTCACTTATATGAGGTACATAGAGTAGTCAGATTCATAGAGACAGAAAGTAGAAGAGGTTGCCAGGTACTGGGGGGAGAGGTGAACGGGGACTTAGTGTTTAATGGGGACAGAGTTTCACTTTTGCAAAATGAAAGCATTCTGGAGATTGGTCACATAACAATAAGGTATACTTACCCCTGAACTGTACACTTATAAATGGTTAAGATGGTAAATTTTATGTCGTGAGTTTTCTACCACAATTAAGAAAAAGAGAGAGTTTGAGTACCTGTATGCCTGGGTGAAGAGCACAGCTCCAAACACAAGCCCACCACTTTGCCTAGTGCTCACTGATTCCATACACAGGGAGACTGAGGCCTCAAGGGGAAAGTAATCTTCCCAGAGTGTTCCTTTAACTCGGTGGTTGGTTATGGAGACATGGACTTCTCTCCTTTAATAATTCTACTCTGGATACCAATAGTGATTACTGTTACCTGATTTCCCCTCCTTGCATCTAAATATTTTTATTTTATGGTTGCATTTTAAAAATGACTTGGCATTTCTTTTTTTCTTTTTTTTTTATTTGCGGTACGTGGACCTCTCACTGCTGTGGCCTCTCCCATTGCGAAGCATAGGCTCCGGACGCGCAGGCTCAGCGGCCACGGCTCACGGGCCCAGCCGCTCCGTGGCACGTGGGATCCTCCCGGACTGGGGCATGAACCCACGTCCCCTGCATCGTCAGGCGGACTCTCAACCACTGCGCCACCAGGGAAGCCCTTGACTTGGCATTTAAATGAGAGACTAATTAGAAAAAAGTTGTCATGAACTTCCAACACCCTGAAAAACATTTAAAAATATATATATGTTAGAGAAATAGCCAGATAATTGTAGATTCTATTTCAGTTCTTCATTTCTTCCAGAGAGGAAGGGAGGGAAGGAAAGAAATGTCATTGAGAAATCTCAGGCCTTGGAGGTCAACAGACCTGGGATCAATTTCTGCTTTGGAGGATATGTTACCTACCCCAAAGCCACGTTCATATGTACAAAGATGGGGGTATTAGGAGTTAATATCTAGTTCACAGTCCTATTGATAAAGGTCCCCTCCATTCTTTAATCCTATTCTGCTTTTGGAAAGTTAAGATAATTTAGTTATGGGAATATTTTTAAAATAATCTCTCCCACTCTTTTGTGTGTGTGTGTTTCTATAAACAGTTTTATTGGGACATAATTTACACACCATACAATTCACTCATTTAAATCGTATAATTCAATGGTTTTAATATATTGACAGAGTTGTGCAACCACCACCATAACTTTTTTTTTAACATCTTTATTGGAGTATAATTGCTTTACAATGGTGTGTTAGTTTCTGCTTTATAACAAAGTGAATCAGTTATACATATAAATATGTTCCCATATCTCTTCCCTCTTGCGTCTCCCTCCCTCCCACCCTCCCTATCCCACCCCTCTAGGTGGTCACAAAGCACCAAGCTGATCTCCCTGTGCTATGTGGCTGCTTCCCACTAGCTATCTGTTTTACATTTGGAAGTGTCTATATGTCCATGCCACTCTCTCACTTTGTCACAGCTTACCCTTCCCCCTCCCCATATCCTCAAGTCCATTCTCCAGTAGGTCTGTTTCTTTATTCCTGTCTTACCCCTAGGTTCTTCATGACCTTTTTTTTTTTCCTTAGATTCCATATATATGTGTTAGCATACGGTATTTGTTTTTCTCTTTCTGACTTACTTCACTCTGTATGACAGACTCTAGGTCCATCCACCTCACTACAAATAACTCAATTTCGTTTCTTTTTATGGCTGAGTAATATTCCATTGTATATATGTGTCACATCTTCTTTATCCATTCATCCGATGATGGACACTTAGGTTGCTTCCATCTCCTGGCTATTGTAAATAGAGCTGCAATGAACATTTTGGTACATGACTCTTTTTGAATTTTGGTTTTCTCAGGGTATATGCCCAGTAGTGGGATTGCTGGGTCGTATGGTAATTCTATTTGTTTTTTTAAGGAAACTCCATACTGTTCTCCATAGTGGCTGTATCAATTTACATTCCCACCAGCAGTGCAAGAGTGTTCCCTTTTCTCCACACCCTCTCCAGCATTTATTGTTTGTAGATTTTTTGATGATGGCCATTCTGACTGGTGTGAGATGATATCTCATTGTAGTTTTTTTTTAATTTTTTTATTTAAAAAAATTTTTTCTCGTAGTTTTGATTTGCATTTCTCTAATGATTAATGATGTTGAGCATTTTTTCATGTGTTTGTTGGCAATCTGTATATCTTCTTTGGAGAAATGTCTATTTAGGTCTTCTGCCCATTTTTGGATTGGGTTGTTTGTTTTTTTGTTATTGAGCTGCATGAGCTGCTTGTAAATTTTGGAGATTAATCCTTTGTCAGTTGCTTCATTTGCAAATATTTTCTCCCATTCTGAGGGTTATCTTTTGGTCTTGTTTATGATTTCCTTTGCTGTGCAAAAGATTTGAAGTTTCATTAGGTCCCATGTGTTTATTTTTGTTTTTATTTCCATTTCTCTAGGAGGTGGGTCAAAAAGGATCTTGCTGTGATTTATGTCATAGAGTGTTCTGCCTATGTTTTCCTCTAAGAGTTTGATAGTTTCTGGCCTTACATTTGGGTCTTTAATCTATTTTGAGCTTATTTTTGTATATGGTGTTAGGGAGTGTTCTAATCTCATACTTTTACATGTAACTGTCCAGTTTTCCCAGCACCACTTATTGAAGAGGCTGTCTTTTCTCCATTGTATATTCTTGCCTCCTTTATCAAAGATAAGGTGACCATATGTGTGTGGGTTTATCTCTGGGCTTTCTATCCTGTTCCATTGATCTATATTTCTGTTTTTGTGCCAGTACCATACTGTCTTGATTACCGTAGCTTTGTAGTATAGTCTGAAGTCAGGGAGCCTGATTCCTTCAGCTCCATTTTTCATTCTCAAGATCGCTTTGGCTCTTCGTGGTCTTTTGTGTTTCCATACAAATTGTGAAATTTTTTGTTCTAATTCTGTGAAAAATGCCATTGGTAGTTTGATAGGGATTGCACTGCATCTGTAGATTGCTTTGGGTAGTAGAGTCATTTTCACATTGTTGAGTCTTCCAATCCAAGAACATGGTATATCTCTCCATCTATTTGTATCATCTTTAATTTCTTTCATCATTGTCTTATAATTTTCTGCATATAGGTCTTTTGTCTCCTTAGGTAGGTTTATTCCTAGATATTTTATTCTTTTTGTTGCAATAGTAAATGGGAGTGTTTTCTTAATTTCACTTTCAGATTTTTCATCATTAGTGTATGGGAATGCAAGAGATTTCTGTGCATTAATTTTGGATCCTGCTACTTTACCAAATTCATTGATTAGCTCTAGTAGTTTTCTGGTAGCATCTTTAGGATTCTCTATGTATAGTATCATGTCATCTGCAAACAGTGACAGATTTACTTCTTCTTCTCCGATTTGGATTCCTTTTATTTCTTTTTCTTCTCTGATTGCTGCCACCACCATAATTTTATAAAATTTTCATTATCCCCCCAAATAAACTCAGTACTTGTCAGCAGTTACTCTCATTCCATCCTCCTTCCAGCCCCTGGAAACCACGAATCTACTTTCTGTCTCTATAGATTTGTCTATTATGGACATTTCATATAAGTGGAATCATACCCTATGTGGGCTTTTCTGACTGGCTTCTTTCACTTAGCATCATGTTTTCAAGGTTCATCCATGTTGTAGCATGGATCAGTACTCATTCCTTTTTATTGTCAATAATTATTCCTTGTATGGATATACCACATTTTATTTATCCATTCATCAGTTGGTAGACATTCAGGTCGTTTGCACCTTTCGGCTATTGTGAACGCTGCTGCTATGAACACGAATCTCTCTCAGTCTTGTTTACCGTTTATAAAACCTTTTGTAAGCACATATTTGGGAGGTGAATTTTTTCCCCAGAGAATTGCGAATTGGCCAGCAATCCCAGGCAAAAGCCCCATGTGTGGATGCCCTTGTGTCCTTAGATACAACTGTGGAGATGAACGCTGTTACTTGGACCTGGCCAGGCTGAGAGGCGTCCACTACATCACTTGGAGAAGGCAGAGCAAAGTCTTTCCTCAAGATAAGGTGAAGTTCAGGACAAAACTCATCCTGTTTTCTTTTTAATTGGTTTAAAGTATCTAGTTAATGTGACAAACTATCTTTGAACTTCAATCCAAAGATAAAATGGTTCTTCTCTGGAATCGTGAGTTGCTGTGCTTTATATTTGCAAATTGGGGGAAAGGAGAAATTAATTACTCTCTCTCTTTATGTGGAAAAGAGAACTTCATGAAATTTGGGCCTAGAGAGATCTATTAAATTATTTAGAGACGGGATCAGGAAACTACAGACCAGTGGGCTAAATCTGGCCCTCCAGTTGTTTTTATAAATAAAGTTTTATCGGGACATGGTCCTGCTCCTCTGTTTATGTGTTGTCTGTCTATGGCTGCTTGAGCACTTCATTGGCAGGGTTGAATAACTGTGGTGGAGACTTTGTGGTCCATGGAGCTGAAAATATATGTTATCTGGCCTGTTACTGAAAAAATTTGCCAACCTCTGATGTAGAGCATAAACTAAAATAGTTCTTCGGCCAAAGTAAAATAACTTTCTTCTTGTTCAGAAAACCACATCCTCAACACCTTACCAATTTGTCTTTTGCTTCGTTTTTGCAGGGCCACCACCCAACTCTGGGGGAACATCCGAAGTTTACCAACTACTCTTTTGATGTAGAAGAATTTATGTACCTTGTCCTTCAGGCTGCAGACCACGTATTGCAACACCCGAAGTGGCCATTTAAGAAAAAACATGATGAGCTGTAAATGTGTGGGGTCTTTTTGCCAAAAGAGAGGGTTTAGACGGTCCTCCGCCCAGACTCACCTCACAGTTAAATAGGTAAAACAGCCGGTTTTCTCCTAGCCCCAAAGTACCTTTTTTTAATACCAAAACATGCCTTCAGGGTATTACTTATGTGTTTTATAGTCTTTAACTGTTTCATGTGATTGTTGTGTCATTGCTATTTATCAAGATACTCTTTTTGCACTGAAAACTTTACTTTTTATAGTTCAGAAACTGGGCCTGGGCTCACTGCCGTAATTGAGCTTTTTTCTTAGGGATACCAAAGTTTGCAACTTTCTTAGCTTTAGAATTTGTAAATGTTTTTATAGAATACCATGAGCTCGTCATTCAAGAGGCTTCCAACTTGTTAATGATATATTTGAGCAAATTCACAACTCATTTATTTGCCATGATTTGTTCACAGCACAGTTTGTAGTAGGAAAGGGAAACATGCAAACACACACACACACACACACACACACACACACACACACAGAGTTGTGGTTCTCAGTACCAAGCTATAGGCACGTGTTATAGATTAAACAGTATTATAAACAGATCTGTTTAACTGTATCAGAGTCTAAACTAATGCCTGCTGAATTCTCTGTTGTATCTTTTTAGTCAACGCCAGGTTATCTTCATCAAGAACCTGAATTAACCATGCTGTTGCATTAGTTGATATTTTAAACTAATCATGTTTTCCTCACATGTAACAACCACATATGATAAAAACAAATGAGGACGTCCTTTAGGACTGTTTTGTGTACCTTCTAGCTGGTTTCCACTGGTTCCTTCTTAGCCGTGGAGAGCATTTATAAATCAAATAGTGGTTTTGTTGCACACGTGCTTGTAAGT
Organism: Tursiops truncatus; assembly: GCF_011762595.2. Lineage (NCBI taxonomy): Eukaryota > Metazoa > Chordata > Mammalia > Artiodactyla > Delphinidae > Tursiops > Tursiops truncatus. Next base: position 81,568,295 of record NC_047043.1, on the reverse strand, counting down.
GCATAGACCTATGTGTATGCGTCTACCTCTTTTAACATGGAAGTATTCCAGTCTTTGATTTTGCAAACTTTAAATTAGTCACAAGGGGAGATTTTTTTCCCTATGAAAAAAGTAAAGACACACACACACAAAAGGTAAAGACATGCATGAATTATCCAATTCAAAATGAATAAGAAGCCATAAGAAAGTGCTACTGATTAAACAGCGTATCTGAAATGCAGTCCCACTCTTTGAATGGGCTTCATTTCCTATTGTCTATGAACTTTCAATTTAGTGGTCAGAAACCATGGATTTATTTTGCTGTAAAATGTGGAGTTTACATTTTATTAACACTTGAGCAGTCTAATTTAGAGACTAGCAACTTCTATTTTTTTAAGTAGGGGATTAACAGAGTACAGCAGAGCTAAGCATTTAAAAAAATATTTTAGAGTTGTAAAAAAAAAAAAAGAATATGCAGCAGAGAAGTGACCTGAGAAATCTAAAATATTTATTATCTGGACCTTTACAGAACATGTTTGCTGACTCCTGCTTTAAAGGATTATGAACAGTTTTCTAGAGTTGAGGAATATTTATTAAAATATCTGTCAAGGAATTAGTGAATCACTGTAGCAATAGCTTTGATTTGAGATCTTAACATTGTTTTAAAAGCCTTACAACATATGAATTTTGAAATGAGTGGTGTTGCTGCCGTCCTTTGTCCAGTATACTGAGTAACCACTGAGATTGCTCACGTAAAAGGAGCTGTCAAGACCACATTGCACTTCTAGTCAGAGAGGTGTAAACATCTGAAAAAATGGCCTCAAAAAAGGTTTCAACAGTTTATCTTACGTCATTTAAAAAACTATGTGGCAATGCGATTCTGTAGATGATCAAGAATTTCAGACGTTGAGAACAATTTCATAATAAAATGTTACATTTGCATATTTCACATTTAAAGAGACAATATGTTTTACAGAAACAAGAAAATACATTAGATACTTTATGGAACTCAATTTTATCAGACTTTTTTGATGGGAGCAAAGGAGGGTCTTCAAATTGTTATAAAACGTAAAATGTAAAGACTGCTCTTTTTATGAAGTCTTTGAAGGGGTGCATGTCATTGTTTGTACATGTGGGGTATGGCCTTGGAATAAATCGTTTTACAATTTATTTGAATACCGGACTATTTTCAGGGTTTTCTGTGTCTGAATGTCAGATGCTTACTTTTTTTTTCGGCCATCTGGCAGCTCTAGATTATACAAATTGAGTAGCTCACTGATGAAGAATTCAGCTTAAGGAAAAATTGTACCTTACAATTATTTAGCAGTTTATCATATGATGCTTTCACAAATGTTATATTGCATAATCTTTTTAAAATGACATAAGAATTGTTCCCATTTCTATTTATTTATTTGTTTGTTTATTTATTTAGTTATCCGGCTGCTCCAGGTCTTAGCTGCAGCACGCGGGATCTTCATGGCTGGATCTAGTTCCCTGAACAGGGATTGAACCTGCGCCCCCTGCATTGGGAGCGTGGAGTCTTAACCACTGGACCACCAGGGAAGTCCCAGAATTGTTCCCATGTTTAACGTGAAAAGAGTCAGATGCTGTTTAAAGGACTTCTCTAAAGATCACAGGTCTTCTGATTCCATGTCCATAGTTCTCCATTTATTCACTCAATTATTTACTATTGATGGAGAAACTACTGGGTACCATCTCTACTCTAGGTTCTGGGGATACAGCAGTGAGCAGAACAGAAAAAAGTCCTTGCCTTCATGGACCTTGCGTTCCGGTGGAGGAGACAAATATTAACCTACATAAGGGAAATATATTGTGTGCTGGATGTTGATACATGGTATGGACAAAACTAAAACGGGGACGAGGGATGTGGCGCTCTGGGGTGGGGTGGAGTTGGGCACACTTAGGTAGAGGATACGGAAATCCTCGCTGAGGTCACCTTTGAGTCAAGATTTAAAGCAGCTAAAGGAGGAGGAAAGTAGACAGCAGAGCAAAGAGCATCCCAGGAAGACCGGATGGTGCGTGCCAAGGTCTTGAGGCAGGAGGATGCCTGGTGCGTTTGAGGAACAGCAAGGAAGCCAGTGTAGCTGGAGTGATCGAGGGGCAGAGGAGTAGGAGATGAGGTCAAAGAGGCAATGGGCTTGGGGTGCAGATGGCAAGGCTCTTGTCCTTTGATGCTTATGAGTTGGGAGTCATTGAAAGGATCTCAAACAGGAGGAATGACCCGACTTACTTTGAAGAGGCTTTGAAGAGGCTAACTCTAGCTGTTATGCTGGGAATAGACTGTGGAGGGATGTCTTAGGTCGTGTTCCCTGGGAAATAGACTCTGGGATGGAGATTCATACACAGGTGGGTCATTGGGGAAGAGGCTCATGATTAACACCTGTGAGGAAGGGGCCCAGTCTTGGGTGGAGGGAGGAATGGCGCTGCAATGCAGTAGCAGGAGAGGCCTCAGGGGGGCGCTGCGCAGGCTCCTTAGGCAGGGCAGGTCTCTTCAGCTGAGGGCAGTTCGGTCGTAATCCATTAGTAGCCAACGTTCCCAGCAATCGGGAGACTGTGATGGGGGGACTTCCGAGACCCACTGAAGCATCCACAACGGGGCCAGGGTGATGCCCTTCGGCTTGTTCCACTCGCCCTTCTACTGCTTGCCAGCAGGCTTCTAAGGCTTTATTCGATTCAGATTTTTTTTTTTTTTTTTTTTGCGGTACGCGGGCCTCTCACTGTTGTGGCCTCTCCCGTTGTGGAGCACAGGCTCCGGACGCGCAGGCTCAGCGGCCATGGCTCACGGGCCCAGCCGCTCCGCGGCATGTGGGATCTTCCCGGACCGGGGCACGAACCCGCGTCCCCTGCATCGGCAGGCAGACTGTCAACCACTGCGCCACCAGGGAAGCCCTCAGATTTTATTTGTTTTAAAGACTCCTTATGGATGATCCCGTGTACTTCATATGGTAGAAGGCGAGACTGGGCTTTGTGGGCCATATGAGTTCTCTGTCCCATATTACTATTCGTTGGTCCCCACCCCCAATCTTTTAAAAAATGTAAAAACCATTCTTTGGGATGTTTAACAGAGAGGTTAAGGAACTTGCCCAAAGCCACACAGCTAATAAGTAATAGATGGATTGTGAAGGAATTTAAACAGGGAGGTAATGTAGGAAGGAAGGAAGGAAGGGAGGAAGGAAGGAAGGGAGGGAAGGAGCAAAGGGGGGAAAGGAGGGAGGGAGAGAAGGAAAAAGAAGAGAGAAATTGGGTGGAAAAGAAAATAGAGAACGAAGTCCTGGAGTTAGGTTTTTTCTTGCAGTTATAGTATAGTTTTCTTTGAAACAGTCAATGGAGAGAGAATTAGAAAAATACTCGCTTTTTTGAAACTAGGAGCATATAAGCAAATTAACTCAGGTGTGGTTGCCTTGGAGAAACCAGTCATTCAAAATACCATATTCCCAATCAAGGGCTAGTGCCAGACACTTTAATACTGTCCTCCTCGGTTAGCTTACTGGGGCATGGCAAAAGATGTCATAAGCCCTCGTATCATGGAAGAAGTGGCTTAGAGCCAGGCACAGGTTATGTGGGCCCTCACTTTGAACGGTAATGCACATTTTGACCACAAGGTGGCAGTCAAGCCCTTCCAAATGGCCTCTGCGCCCAGAAGCCTGGGTGTAATAATCTCGTAAATTCCAGACACCTGAGCGCCAGGAGTAGGGCCTTGCTTCTGTGTGTGATGGATTTTTTTCATCCCTGTTTTGAGGGAAAGTGGGAAAATTATCCTGGACAGTTTTCAGGTTCAAGTGTGTAATTTCTTAGCTGCAGCCAATTCCTGAATCCTCTGTAATATCTCCTGATCATCTTGTGCAAAGAGCATTTGGTCCTGGGAAGATGATTTCTAGTGAGAGAAGCTGTTTAGTGGAATGCATTCTCTTTGATGCAAAGGAATTTTCTTGGGAGGAGAGCTCTACTGTAGGATCTCGAGATAGCCCATTAGTTCCTCAGTCCTTAGGAGCTAAATTCTTTCTTATATTGGCTTTATAGTTTATTGCATATGCAAGTGCTGTTATCATTTAGTTTGAGAAGAACCAGACTATAAGTGGAGGAGTTCATTTAAGTCTAGATGCCAAAAAATGGTGGCATGTTAATTAAGGAGGGCTTTTCAGCACAAAGGGGTGTTAATATCGAGTTTTCACATGGATCTGATCTAATGCAGTGCTTCAGGTATTTGCTATCATTTATTTTTCACAACCATGAGTTGCAGAATTTTGGGATGTTTTTGCTGAAAAGGAACTTGGAGATCCTTCATGGCATTGTTCATTCCACAACGGTTTGTTGACTGCCCACCATTAACAGGCACTTTCAGGCCAAGAGAGAAGATTCCTGGGAGAGGCATGTTGTGTAGACACAAGAATTCAGTTACAGAAATCAGAAGGCCCTGCTTCCTCACCCTTGTAGCACAGAAGCTGTGCGACCATGGGTTTGTTGCTTTGCCTCAGGAAACTTCAATTCTCTCCTAAACTGGTGGCAATATCTATTAGGTAGGGTAGATTTAAGGATAAAATAAAAAAATGAAGTCCTACTTGTTTAGGGCCTGGCACGTAACATCTGTTCAGTAAATGCTATTATTATACTATGACACGTAGGACTATTATCATTTATAGCTGTAGTACCTGGGGAGCATTTAAATTCTGATCTCCAGACCTCTCCCCAAGCCAAGTTAATCAGAATCTCACGGGTACCATCAGCTGACTCTGTTTGGTCAAATGTCCCCAGATGTTCTGATGCATAGGGGCTGGGAACTGCCGCTCTAGGAGAGAGTGTCAGCTGATGACACTAGACAGCTCATGAGGTCCAAGCCAGCCCTTGGCAAAGTGTCTTCCACTGGGTATCCTTAGGATGTTACATCAGAAACGGTTTACTAGGGAAATGCTGCCTCAAGCCGAGTAGAGGTGTTTTTTGCAGGGTTTCTCCCTACTTCTGATACACGAATGTACACCGTGAGTTTCTAAATAGGAAGAGGTAATATGCACCGTTTCTGAATTCATTTGACCACTGGATCTCTTTCTCAGGGAGCGTGAAGATTAGTGTTGCAAAAATCCCCCTCCAGGCAGGCTGCTGTAAGCAGTGGCCACGGCTGTATCTGCCTCCTGGGGAATGGGTACCAGGCCGTGCTTTTAGCGTGAAGTCACTCTGGCCGGTTGCGTCTTGTTTGTGAGTTAAATCAACGGTGCCACCAGATCACAGTTGATTGGACCGGGGATCGATAAGTGAACTGCATTCTATCCATTCGGGCAGTTGTAAGATAAAGGGTAAAGAAATGACCCACGCAGATCCCTTCAGCAGGGACATTTGGATGTGAGACGTGAGGAAGATGCCGAGGTTTCTGGTACCAAGACACCAGATCTCAGTTATTGGCGCTTCTTTTGTATCAAGTACAACTATGAGCTTTTACTCTCCAGGTATCCACGAGGCCACCCGTACATTCAGGTCATGCATGGGATGACCTCTTCCTTCCAGCCTGAAAGAACCCAACTAATGTAGCCATCCCAGACTCCAGGTGTGATTATCCCCACACTACACCATGGCAGTGGAAGGACGTGGACTCAGGCCTTCGTATTCCAAGTTTAATGCCATCCAGCTGCCCTAACACGTTCCTGACTCTCAAGTCAAGGGCCTCAGGAGGACAAGTGGAGGGAAAATGTAATGGTAGTTAAAAAAAAAAAAAATCTGGAAAGCAAATCGCAAGGACGCAAATCTGTAGAAGTACCTATGGTCTTAGGGGGAAATAGGAGCTGGGCACAGGGTTAAATAAAGGTGCCGGAGAAATCAGGCCAGTTTGCTGTGAGGTGATTGGATGAGGCATTAGCAAGGGGGTGAGTTAAAGGTCAAGGTTCCAAGTCCCAGAAGAAAACCCACCCTTAAGGTGGAATAGACAGTAAATAAAGCCGAGGACAAGAGTGAAATGAGGGAAGTACCAGACACACCGAACAGGCCAAAGGAGAGGCAGGGAAAGGCCAGCATGAACGTTGGAAAGTTTGAGGAAAAGGAGGCAGAGGCAGACAATGCAAACGCTGAGGAAACCGGAAGCAACTGCTTCCTGCAGCAACATCTTCCTGCGGCAAGTACTCCAGCCCCTGGGGCCGGCAGGAAATGGAGAGCAAAGCAAGAAAGCACTGATTGACAGTGAGAGCAATTCTACACTGATAGAAAAATGTAAATCCTCCAGAGAAACATCTTTATCTACATAGCCCTTTTCAAAAATGCAGGGAATATTCAGCAACGTTCAGCTAGAGAATTTACACAAGATGTTTTTCGAAGCGTTTATGGTTCACTTGGTGGAAATGGGACTGGGAGTTTTTCCTCCTCCGGTTCACAAGGATGTCAATGCATCCTCTTGCCTGTGAAATTAAAAGGAAGATGTGATGGTGGAGCATCTGTACTGCCATCACCACACCGAGACACGAGACACGGAGCCCAGATGGGATTTCGGTTCTGCCCGGCAGGTATCTCTATGCAAATAAACCGCCTCTCAGAAATCGCTTGGTGATGCTATCATATTGACTTTGTACTGGATTATATGTTCTCCGATAGTCTTGCTTTTGCAATGCAAATAGCAGTCTGTTGAAAAGAGTTTTATGGTGACTGCTACTTGGTGCAGGCAATAAATCTGGGGGACAAGGAATAAAAGTAATATGCAGAAAAAGGCACCCGTTCTTTTACGACTTTGCTTTTAAACGAGTGAGAAGCGCCAACAGCTGCGAAGGCTCTTGTCTGCTTTTGTCTTTTTGCTTCTTCTTCCTTAGTTCTTCTTCCTCTTCCTCCCCGTCTTCTTCTCCACCCTTCTCCCAATATTAGCATTTAAAAGTCGGCTTTCTTGGTGGAAGTAAATACCGCTGGTCAGGAACGCTGCAGAAAGGTCTGGACTAAAAACATCGTGGTCTGGGTGGTCACCCACGGCGGTAAGGCCTTGTAGCAGATTTTGCACTTCCTCTGTTGGGCTGTCCCTTGGGAGGAGGACCCATAATACACGTGGATAACGTCCACTTCCCCCACTCAGGCTTCCTGAGACCCTCCGAGGGTCTTCTGTAGGGTAATGATGTTGGGCAAGTGCAAACACGTGAAGTCTTAGGGGAAATGAGAGAGGCTTTGCAGAGCCGCGATGACGAGGGGCTGGGTGGTGAACGTTACAGGTTCTGGCCTGCCCCTTACCGCCCGAGTGACCTCAGGCAAGCCACTGACACCCTCCAAAACCAGCCTTTGTAGGAAACTACAGTTTTCTCATCTGTAAATGCAGGCTATTAAGGGAACCATCCTGAAGGTTGTGTGAGGCTTTATTTGGTTCTTCTACCCGCGAGGCACTTTGCCGAGCAAACAATTGTGAGGAACAGAGGCGCCTGATCTTAATCAAATAATCACGCAGGTGAAGGTATTTAAGGATAAACTGAGGGGCTGCTGGGAAGGGAAGGAGCCTGTTGTAACCGAGGGAGGTGCCGTGCGCTGGGGCTGGAGCTGGAGCTGGAGCTGGAGCTGGGGCGTAGAGGGGCCGGGGAAGGTCCTTCCCGAGCAAGTATAAGAACACACCTAGTGTCTGGCACACAGAGAGGCCTCCTAAGCAGGGAGAGGAGCTGGGAGGCGGAAGAAGGAAGAAGACGAGGTGGCTGACAAGGAGGAAGAAGATGCAGACCCACAGGACGCTAGAGTCCTAGGCCTGTGAGCACCAGAGAAACCTCCGCGTGTGACAGCTTTAGCCTGAGATGCTCTGAGGACAGTGGCCATGGAGGTCTGCTCGACTCAGCGGTGGGCTGACGGTCCAAGTGGTGGAAAAGTTCACAGACACCAGATGGGCCCCAGACAAAAGTTGCAGAGGCTCTAGGGCTGTAGGAGTCGAACTTTGCTTCCCACTGAGTGCGTTTGTCAACATCACCTGAGAATTTCACCAACCATGAAGGCCTGAGCGCCCACCTGCCTTCTCCTGGCCTCAGCGTTCTCGGCTGCTACATGAGGGGTACCCGCACCTCAACTTCGCTTCTGCTCCTTCCGTCTGTGATGAAACGGCAAATGGTACGTGATCTGTGCAAATATATGCACATATGTAAACTCACGGGTCAGTTATGTAAGGTAGTTGCAAGGTGGCTCTGACGGGAAGGAGGTTCTTCTGGGCTTCACGCTTAAGTCTTTTTCCAAAATGTGCGTTCTTAATCCTGGGGGGAGGGGGGATTCATTTATTTGCTAAAGTGTTTAAGGATGGGCTGAAACTTCAAGAAATCCTGGTATAGCCCAGAGTTTTCAATTATATGTAGGAAAATGACTACCAGGAAGGGGGGGAAACCAAAGCTGTGTTTATTTTACTTTTTTAAAGAAATAAAGTGAATTGCTATTTGGTGGAGGGAGAGGGGAACTCTTGAGGCAGGTGTTATTAATGATGATTGCTTATTGGTCGGGGGCACGTGATTGAGAAGGGCTCTGCCTGGAAATTAGAGTTTGTCTCAATGAAGCTCCAAGCCTGACACCACCCCTTTTATTAAAAAATTGAGGTACAGTTGCTGTGCAATATGTTTCAGGTATACAACAGAGCGATTCACAGTTTTAAAGGTTATGTTTCATTTACAGTTATTACAAAATGTTGGCTATATTCCCCATGTTGTACAATATATCCTTGCAGCTTGTTTATTTTATACATAGTAGTTTGTACCTCTTAACCCCCTACCCCTATCTTGCCTCCCCACTTCCCTCTCCCCATTGATAACTGCTCGTTTGTTCTCTAATATCTGTGAGTCTGTTTCTTTTTTGTTATATTCATTAGTTCTATTCTTTAGATTCCACATGTAAGTGATATCATACAGTATTTGTCTTTCTGTCTGACTTATTTTACTAAGCACAGTACCCTCTGAGTCCGTCCATGTTGCTGCAAATGGAAAAATTTCTTTCTCTTTTATGACCGAGTGGTATTCCGCTGTAAACCACATCTGCCTTATCCATTCATCTGTTATTGGACACTCAGGTTACTTCCATGTCTTGGCTCTTGTAAATAATACTGCTATGAACATTGGGGTGCATATATCTTTTCGAATTAATATTTTCATGTTCTTCGGAAATATACCCAAGAGTGGAGTTGCTTGGTTGTATGGTAGTTCGGGTTTTAGTTTTATGGAAAAATCTCCATACTGTTTTCCACTGTGGCCGCACCAGTTTATAGTCCCACCAATAGTGGATGAAGGTTCCCTCTTCTCCACCTTCTCGCCGACATTTGTTATTTGTGGACATTTTGATGACGGCCATTCTGACACGTGTGAGGTGATATCTCATTGTGGTTTTTTTTTTTTTTGCGGTATGCAGGCCTCTCACTGTTGTGGCCTCTCCCGTTGCGGAGCGCAGGCTCAGCGGCCATGGCTCATGGGCCCAGCCGCTCCGCGGCATGTGGGATCTTCCCGGACCGGGGCACAAACCCGTGTCCCCTGCATCGGCAGGCAGACTCTCAACCTCTGCGCCACCAGGGAAGCCCTGTGTTTTTTTTTTTTTAGTTTAATTTTTTTTAATACAGCAGGTTCTTATTAGTTATCTGTTTTATACATATTAGTGTATATATGTCAATCCCAATCTCCCAGTTAATCCCACCATGACCCCACCCTGCTTTCCCCGCTTGATGTCCATACATTTGTTCTCTACATCTGTGTCTCTATTTCTGCCCTGCAAACCGGTTCATCTGTACCATTTTTCTAGATTCCACATATATGCGTTAATATACGTTATTTGTTTTTCTCTTTCTGACTTACTTCACTCTGTATGACAGTCTCTAGGTCCATCCACGTCTTTACAAATGACCCAATTTCGTTCCTTTTTATGGCCGAGTAATATTCCATTGTATATATGTACCACATCTTTATCTATTTGTCTGTCAGTGGGCATTTAGGTTACTTCCATGACCCGGCTATTGTAAATAGTGCTGCAGTGTACATTGGGGGTGCATGTGTCTTTCTGAATTATGGTTTTCTCTGAGTATCTGCCCTCGTGGTGGTTTTGATTTGCATTTCCCTGACGATTAGTGATGTGGAACGTCTTTTCATATACTTGTTGGCCATCTGTATGTCGTCTTGGGAAAAATGACTCTTAAGGTCTCCTGCCCATCTTTTAATCGGTTTTTTTTTTTTTTTTGATGTTGAGTTGTATGAGCTAGTGATAAGTTTGGATATTCACCCATTATCAGTCATATCATTTGCAAATATGATAGAGAAACTAGAGATTTGTCTCAGTGAATACCCAAGCCTGCCTTTGCAACACAGGGAAAAAAAGTTCTTTATGTGAATGGGAAGTGCCTAATGCATTACTGCCTATGTGGACAGACACCTTTGTCAGTATTCAGCATTTTGTCCATCTGCCCCTTAACATCACCAAGGGCTCCTGACATGTCTGCTCTGTGGGTCTTCAGGCTTTCAGAAGGTGTTCCCTTGGCTAGAAAGGTTTAGATTTGGCCTACTCTAGAGACACAGGGATGGATGATGACACCTCAGGAGCAGGGTATATCTTGGGAATATGTACAGGACCTGTGCTGAGGATAATGCTCGAATGGTTTTGGTCTGGGTGCCTTCTTTTGGCTTGCGCGACTCTGAGTCAGAGGAATTAAGTTTCTGAATTGAGTGCAGTAGCAGCAAATAGATTGCAAGTCAGAAAAAAAAAGGAGAAAAAAAAAAAACCTTTCCAAGCAAGAAAGCAGAATACTACTTGGAAGGGGCTATTTTGCTGCAATCCTGTAGAAATATGGACTTGTGTATATTTTTAATTGAGAAGTGTAGAACATGGACCACCATCACGACTGACATTTATCATGTCCCTGGTCCTCTCCCCACTCTTCCCTCCATCCCTAAACCCCCATCCCCTCCTTCGGCAAGTCCCTATACCTGACCTCACCTTCTCAGTTTGATCCACCACGGAAACACTGTCAGTGTTATTCATCAACCTGAAAAATGCTACACCGAGTCCAAGGGTTGTGTGCCATGGTCATGTCAGTGGGAACAATTAATTATTCCATCAAGCACTTGACATGTCAGTCAATGAAAAAATAGGTGCTTTAGACCTGACCGCTCAAAATATCTTTTCAGACACTGGCATGCCAAGATCTTGATAGTATAATGAATTATTCTTTAAACGTATCATTTCAGGCCATCAATTTGGCCATATAGACTTTTCTTTTTTGGGGGGGAAGGACTAAATTACAGAAGTTATCTAAAATAGCAAGCAAAATAACTTTGCAACCTGGGAAGCAAAGACTGGAGCTCTGAGAAGTAGAATTAGAAAAATGTTCCTTGGGGAAGATAGTGAGGTAAACACAGTTACAACTCACAAAAGTATAAGAAAAGTTCCCTGGTGTTCTGTGAATCTTGGGCATGAAAAATAGTTCATTCTCATTGACCACTGGAATTTCCTCCTCATTTTCCATCATAAGGCACTGGGAACCTATGAGATCGTTTATTATTCTGTTTGCGTCGTGGTACAAGCTTGCTGAGCAATATAGTTCCTGATTATTTAGGACGTGTGGGTGTTGATGGCAGTCTTGGATTGAATTTTGAGTTCACTTGGAAGGTCAGTTTTTCCCGGTGAATCTGTATATGTAATTCCTTTTCCCACACTTGATGTATGGTTTCTCTTATACTCCTGTGGCTAATTAATTCCATTCATTTGCAAGTCTGAGCTCTTCAAAGATCTGCACCCATCTCGTCTCTGAGTATTTTGCAACCAGGGCTGAGCAATTGCCCAGCCTGCTGGCTTTATGGGGAATGTTTAAGACCTTGCCATGTATTTTGGGTGACTTCTGAACACGGCACAAAGCACGTCGAGGTTTCAGCTGGTCAAATTGCTTTCATCCTAAAATGTCAGCTTTTTTTCTAGGAGCAGCGGCTGCCACAGACATTTTTTCCCCCTCAGATATCTCCACTGAATTGCTGGATGTCAGTGGTTATTTTTCTGTCTTGTTAAATAATGCCCTGTTGCTCCAGCGATGGTCATTTTAAAACTGTCAAAAAATAACAGCCATGTCAATTTGTTTTCAGGATTGGGTCTTAATTGTTCACCATTGTTTGAAAATAGAGAACAGCCTCATTAATTCACTGCAGAATATTAAGCATTTCATTAAAATATTGCCTGGAAAGGAGAGTCACTTCAAATCCCCTTTCCATGTCCTTCATGGCCAGCAAAATGATCTATTCTGCATTCTTCACTCTCAACCTGGAGAAAAATTGGGGCCTCCATGACCTTTTAATTTGTGCTTCAAAGAAAACATGTCTTAATGTTATGTAATAAATCAATCATCACTTGCTTAATAATCTTAATGCATATCTTTGAAGTCAGCAACCGACCAGAGAGGCTGGGATTTTTAAAAATTGACAACTCTCTGGTCATTTGATGTAAACCGTGTTTTATTGATCAGCCGTGAAACAGTACTTGATAAGCAGCTGCGAGTAAAGGCATGTGATCATGGGGAACAATGAAAAATGAAGACTGTTTTATTTATGTATATATATTGATACACACGCCTTTTTATATATAGTCTCTGAAGTACATGGGAAATAAGACTTTTTAATATTTTAGTATTTGAAATGTGTCAGATAATACTAACTCCCCTTAAGTCTATCTTACCTTTGTACATGAACATCCTAACATACACAGTATTTGTATATTTCATGGTTTCTATAATCTTGAAGTGACAGTTTTTACCACCATGTTTTTATGTATTCTAGAGAGCCGTTGTTTAAAATGCAAATCTACCCGTGTTCCTTCAGTCCTCTTTTGTCTATTTGCCTTGATTTCTTTTGTTATCTGAAGAATTTTTCAGTTCAGACATTTTCAATTTAGAAATCACATCCTCGTTACTTATTATTAATGCTCTGTTTATCATGCCAAAATACCCCAAAAAAAAACCAACCCTGGATTTTTGTTTCATTTTGTAGATGAGCTTCAGATAACACAGTTGCAGATCCGCTGCTACTTTAATGACTAAGTGCTGAATTATAGGTTTCCTGATTTGAAGTGCATTTAGAAAGAGCAACCAAATGCAATTAATCTGATAGTAATAGGAACAGAAGTTAATATTGGCCAGAAGCTAGACTGCTCATTGTAAACATCTAACCTGAATAATTGACAGTCACAAAGGCTCACTTCTGGTTCCTAAAACGGTCCTCTCATTACTGCCTGCACAACTCAGCTTGACCCCGTTCCTCTTCGGAGAATTCTACCCAGACGTTACCAAGGTCCTATCTTGGTCACTAACACAACAGTGATCATGCCTCTCTCTGAGCTTTCTGGGTTCTCTCTTCTGTCTGTCCTGGAGAGCCCCTGAAGGGTAGTGTAAAGGGAATACGTGGGTTCATAACCTCAGCTCAAGGCTCCCAGCTCTATGACCTTGGACAAGGCATCGGACCCTCGGGGCTACCCTTTAGGAATGCCTACCTTCAGGGGTTGCTGTAAGAATCAGCAAATCATGCCCGGCTTACTACGGGAGCTCCAAAGAGCTCTGACATGCTCCCCCCCCCCCCCCCCCCCCCCCCCCCCCCCCCCCCCCCCGCTGCTCAAAACGGGAGGGAAGATGTGCTACAATATTTCACGTTTTTTTTTTTTTTTTTCTGATGGGGGCAGCACGTCCCATTACCAGCTCCCAGCCTTGAGTTGGGCTGTTGTTCCCAGTTGCAAGGTAAATCTTCGCTTTTCTCTCTGCTTTCTTCCACGTTACCTTTTCCATCATTTCTATTCAATAATTAACACTGAAATGTTTTCTTTATTGAAGCAGTGCTCCCAAAAGGTTTTTTTACATCTTCTCTGGGTTATTTCATTTTCCTTTTATCTGAACTCTTGAAAGACCTTGTCTGTTATTTTTGTTTCTTTTCTGTTTTTTATGTAGCTGCTAATGTTGATTGTAGAAATATATGAAAATACAGATAGGGGAAATATCACTTAAAGGAAATCATAGTATTTATCAATCCAGACCTAGGCTGTACGCACACCGCCAACACTCCCTCAAACACATACACACAAATTGTACACACACAGATATATAGATATAACTTTTTTCATGCTAAATTATAAATACATACATATTCATGTTATGTGTATTTCTGGATAACCTATTGTTTACTAACAGGATTTAAAGGACAGCTCCCCATTACCATAAAAATATTTACATCAACATTTTTAATGTCTGCAGGTAATTTCATGAAGCCAATCTTCATATTGTTGAGCAGTGAAACTCTTTCTAGCTGCTTAATATTATTAAGGAAAAAAATTGCCGTGTCTTGAATATCCTTACACATACATCTTTATGCATCTGTCCAACTCTTAGGATAAATTCCTAGACACAGCACTGCTGAATGTCAGGACATACTCATTTTTAGAGATATGATAACATACTGATAACTTTCCATCCAGAAACGTGGCACTTTTCATCTAACCCTTCAGCAGATATCTGAATGTGCAACTACCCCACATATCCCCAACGCTGGATGAGTTGGCAGAAGGGTTTTTAAGCAGAGTTGCAGAATAGCTTTTACACAAAAAACACTGAGAGACGAGAACATATTGGATCGATCTGTGTTTCATATATTGAAACAATTCTGAGCACTCTGGTTAGGAAGGCAGGTTACAATCCTGATGTTGTGAGAAGGACCGTGGCTGAATAGAAAGTGTTTCCAGTTTTGGAGAGCTGGCCCACGCACCAGGAACTATTGTTTTGATCAAATAGACCCGATAAAGGAGCAGTGGCGAACATTATTTAGACAGCCTAGGTGGCTGTCGCTTCTCCAAGTAGGTTAAGTAAAAGAAAGGCTACACAGGTTAATTAAAAGGTGACACCACGCAGTTGGACACAGCATTAGGTAATTGTTTCTTCCACTTGGACAGCTATGCAATGCCTATTACAGGGGTCTAGGAAAAAAAATAAACTTGTGTGACAAAGACAAAGACACTTGTACCTAAAGCTGGAGTGCTCTTCTGTTATCCCCATATTAAGGTATTTATAAGCCTGGGTGCGTAATGGAACATTTTGAAATTACCTACAAACACTGAATGGCTATCCTGGTAGGCTTGGGTTGTTTTTAATTGTATGAAAAAGATGACATTTACAAAATCCTTTTTATCTGATAGGTTTCAAATATACACAGGAGTAGAACAGCGAATGCCCACATACCCGTGACCCACTTACAATGATCATCGGCCACTCTTGTTTCACTTAAATCCTACCTACTTCAGCACCGAATTATATT
The DNA here is from genome assembly GCF_011762595.2 of Tursiops truncatus. NCBI lineage: Eukaryota > Metazoa > Chordata > Mammalia > Artiodactyla > Delphinidae > Tursiops > Tursiops truncatus. The sequence goes on along the minus strand of NC_047043.1, from coordinate 81,553,071 downwards.
GAAGCCAATCTTTGACATCATATCATTTTACTCGTAAATATTTCAGTGTATAAAAAGGTGATTGGGGGTGATGGTCCTAATCAATTAAATTTTCTGATTTAGCATTATCAGGATATCTTTGTAAAATCCTCAACCTCAGCAAAATGACTTCTCTGAGCTGCAGATTCCTGTTCTGTAAAAGGGATACTAAGAAGACTTGGACACAGTAGTGGTACTGGGAGGATTACAGAAGATAGTTCAAGATAATATAACGTCAAAAACTGAAAAACTGTTAACTAATCATCATCGCCATTGTCATCACTGGAATTCCGGTTTTATAAGCAAATGACATGGGAGCTTTGGAAAGCTGAGCGATGAGATATAGGGGCTTAAGAGGCTGCTGGGAAAGGAGATGATGGAAAATGTGACAAGTATGTCAGAAAAAAAGAAAAGCAGGAGATCATTGAAGAGGGAACATCATCAGGAACAGCCAGTAGCCCAGGCGTGTGTGACAGTGAGGGCGTGGGTCTTCTGATCACTGTGGCCACATGTCTGTGTTCCATTTTTTGACACCAGGATAGAACCTGGGAGAAGTGAAACAGCAGTGGAAGGTGGACAAGGACGAGAGAGAGAACTTGAGTTTTTAAAATGTTAAATTCTCTTAAAGGTCAAGTCAGACCATAGTAATAAATACTATTACAATGTAGAAGTTGAACTATATATGGAAATAATTTTTAAGTCTTGCCTGATGGGTCCCTAATTTCCAGAAATAATTGATACTGCAAATTTCTATGTGAACAACATACATAAGTCATCCCGTGGAATTTAGTTTTGGGGGATTTGATTGACTTTGTAGCTATGCCAACCTTATTAAGTGAAAATGGTTGGGTGATTCTCCACGTGATTTTGAAATTTTGGGTCAAAGGTGGCTATCTCCACTGTTCCATTCATCAAACACTTACTTTTTTTTGCGGTATGCGGGCCTCTCACTGCTGTGGCCTCTCCTGTCGCGGAGCACAGGCTCCGGGCGCGCAGGCTCAGCGGCCATGGCTCACGGGCCCAGCCGCTCCGCGGCATGTGGGACCTTCCCGGACCGGGACACGAACCCGCGTCCCCTGCATCGGCAGGCGGACTCTCAACCACTGCGCCACCAGGGAAGCTCAAACACTTACTTTTTGACTAATATTGATCACTAATTTCTTCATCCAAAACATGGCATACAGGATAATTTCACAATACAGCATCTCTCCAGATGCTTGATTTTTAAAAATGTACATCAATAAGTTATTTTAATTGTTATGCATTAGAAATGACTCCAGGCAAACGTTGACAACGCTTGCTTTTTCCAGAACTTACCTATCCTGTGACCCATTCCCAAAGAATTGAATAGCCACAGAGATACTTTGATGAGTGAACCCCAATGGAGGAGTTAATGGCTGATATGATGTTAATTGGGGCCCCTCCTCTTAGATACCATTTGCAATTAACAGACACTCCAGGTGCCTTGACTGGAAGGAATGGATGTTTGGGACCTTTTACTGGCAATGCCAGAGAGAGAAATATTTGGGAGCAGAATGGCATTTGGTGTCTTCATATTGCATCACAGAAGAACAAAATTTGTAAATCACATTAAAGGGTTTGGATTTTATCCTTAACCGTATGTCTCCCAACTAAAATGGGAAGTGACATCATGGTCTTTGTATTTTAGAAAGGTCAGTCTGGATCGTATGGAAGCAAACGGGGATGGGGGCAGGGGACATAGGAGACAAGTATAGATAGGATACTAGGTATAGTGACAGTGTGGAGGGAGGGAAGTGGGTCCATGTTAGGCATTAGAATCCATAGACCTTGATTATCAATTTAATGAAGAAACTGAGGGTGAAGTGGTCAAGGATGTTACTAAGGATGCCGATTTGGAAAACAGGCTGGATGATTGTGTCACTTGCTGCATCAGCGAAGCAGGGAGAGAGGCTGGTTCTGGAGGAAAGATGATGAGTTCCATTTTGGTTGTGCTGAGTCTGAGGTGCCTGTGAGGGAGAGGTATCCTGTGGGTGTAGGAGTCTTGCAGCTTGGCAGAATAGATGCTCCCAGCGTAGAAATGGTGGTTGAAGCCTTGGGAATAAATGGGATCAAAGACAGCCGTCAATCCGCAGAGAATACAAACAAGCACACAGGTGCTGAGCCCCGCTTGCCTCCGCCCTCTCAGGTTGGTGAGTGAAGCTGCCTTGGATCCTGCAACCCAGCCAACAGCTGGATATCACAGAGCGACACTTGGGAGCCCAGTGAGTACCACACAGAGCAGAATTGCTCAGCCAGGCTCCCCCCGGAGTCCTGTCCCACTACATTGTGAGGTGCAGTGCAATGTTTACTGCATTAAGTCACCGAGTCTGGGGTTGTTTATTTGGCAGTAGAACACTGGAAGAGTTGTCTATGCCACACTCCCTCCTAATCCAACTTTGAAACATGATGCAATCAGTTGAGTATTCTCTTAAGTCAAAGGGACCTATACATTGGTCTAAAACCTGTGTTTTCACCTGTAAATCAAGGATGATAATACCTGCAATCCCTTTTGCTCAGAATTATTTTAGGGCCCAAGTGAAATAATGTACGTGAATGCACTTCATAAATTATAAAGCACGCTACAAATATGGACGAATTTAAATAGAACTGTAAAGCACTCTATCAATACAGTTTAAATAGATTTTTATGGTGGAAAGAAAGTTCTAAACTGATATTACAAAAATTAAAAATGGTATTAAATATTCAGTGTTAATGAGTGTACTTATAATTGGAAGTTACATTAGGATCATCAGAATTACTTTGACTTTTCCATAAATTGACCTGGAAGCTTTGTAACAGTTCTTGTCTATTTAGTATTTTGGTTCTTTGTAAAAGGATGGGAGTTGATTTTCAGCTCTCCTTTCATCTTGTGTTGGTCTAAAAGGGCTTTATTTACTGAAGGAAATTGAGCAGATTCATTTTGGTGTAGAACAAGGAGTAAGATTGGATCCAAATTGATACCCAGAAGGAAGAGGCTTCCTTGGATGGCTTGATACTAGGTACAGCTGACTAGCTTTTAAACATTTGTCAATTACCTCTTTAGTAAATTGAATTACCGAATTAGCATCAGTTGCTCAGCAATCTGGTGGTCTGGTACCAGTTTTCTTCAGGGTAATTGAATTAATTTGTATAATTTAAATGAACACCAATCTTGCAATTTTTCCATCATGATGCCTTTGAGAAAGTGGGTGGATGGAGAGTTCACATTGAATTGTGGTCCTTAATAGAAACACATGGAGGGATGCTTTCCTGGGTTTATGTTTAGTTATTTGACATATGCCTGTAATAGCCAATTCAAAGTAAAAGCAAAATAAAATGGGATGTGAGGTGGGGGTCAGCTGGGGTGATTCCTTAGACCAGAGTTTCTTAATATTGGCACTACTGACCATCTGGGGGTCAGATAATTCTTGGTGTGTGTGTGGTGGGGGGCAGGGTGGGCTATGCTGTGCCTTGCAGGATGTTTAACAGCATCCCTGGCTGCTACCCATTAGATGCTGTAGCCATTCCCTCCCCTCATCGCAGTCACGGCAACCAAAAGAGTCTACAGATATTGCCAAAGGTCTCCTAGGGACCCAGTTGCCCCCTTTGAGAACCAGTGCCGTAGACGATAGAGTGTGTTTCTCATAGTAGGAATCAAAAATATTTTGCCCCGTACTCCTCCCTGCCTCTCATCCCCAGCTCCCCAGCCCCAACCGACAGCTTTGTGCATCACACACATTTCTGTTTAATCGGCCCATCTCCGGGGGTGCTTTTCAGGGTAGCGATCTCATGTTTATCTCCTTGATGTTTGACAATGGACTGCTCTTCGTCAGACCTGCCTGTAAACTGACATCCACGTCTGAAGGTGATTTTTTAAAGAAGCCATCCTTTAAAAGGTCATAAAACACTTGGCATTAGGTTCTTAGAATGTGTGATGAATATTTTAATAGTTAAAACGTAGGCAGGCAGCAAGGAAATGATTTAATGTTGTAAATAAATCTCTTTGTGGGATTTAATGTGCAAAAATGGACAGCAATGGCTTTAAAAAATCACTCCCCAAATGATGGGATCTATACAATGGCGCACTCTGTATACTGGATCCATATCTGGAGACAGTGTTCACTACATCTTTCTTAGATATGGGAGGAAGACACTAAGATCATTTTCTCTCTTAGGACCTCTATTTCTTTTTCTCAAAAGGAGAAGCCCATAAGGTCAACTTTCTGGGAAATAGTGCTGATATCAGACCCCTGGAGAATGTACCCTCCATTGCACTAATCACATTCCAATAGATAATAATCACAGATCATAACACGGAAGTAGTGATAATGATGTGCTAGGCACTGACGTAAGAGCTGTATATGTGTTAATAGTCTAACAGCCCTGTGAGCTAATTCAGGAGTTGGTCAACTATGGCTGCCTTGGCCACATTTGCCTGCTGCCTATTTTTGTACAGCCTGTGAACTAAGAATATCATTTACATTTTTAAGTGGTTGAAACAAGAAAATCAAAGGAAGAAGAATATTTCTTCACCCCTTAAAATGATATGAGATTCAAATTTCAGTGTCCATAAATAAAGTTTTATTGGGACAGCCACATCCATTCATTTGCATACGGTCTGGAGCTGCTTTGACAGAACGGAGCAATTGTGACAGAGACCATGGTGCCCACAAAGCCTAAAGGACTTAGTATCCAGCCTTGGATGGAAAAAGTTCGCTGACCCCTGAGGTGGGTGCCATTACTGCCCTCATTTTACAGAGGTGGAGACGGAAGTACAGCGAAGTAAGTCATTTGTTCAAAGTTACATATCAGATATGCGAGAGTCAGAACGTAAACTTGGATACTCTGGTACCGCAGTGCAGTGACAGTAAAACTTGCCAGGACAGCACTCTTCTCTTTTTTTTTTTTTTTAATTTTTATTTCATATTGGACTATAGTTGACTTACAATGTTTTGTTAGTTTCATATGTACAGCAAAGTGATTGTTATACATATACATGTATCTATTCTTTTTCAAATTCTTTTCCCATTTAGGTTATTACAGAATATTAAGCAGAGTTCCCTGTGCTATACAATAGGTCCTTGTTGGTTACCTATTTTAAATTTTTAAAAAAAATTTATTTATTTATTTTTGGCTGTGTCAGGTCTTCGTTGCTGCGTGCGGGCTTTCTCTAGTTGCGGCGAGTGGGCGCTACTCTTTGTCGCGGTACGTGGGCTTCTCATTGCGGTGGCTTCTCTTGTTGTGGAGCACAGGCTTTAGGCACGCGGGCTCAGTAGTTGTGGCTCATGGGCTCTGGAGCGCAGGCTCAGTAGTTGTGGCGCCCGGGCTTTGTTGCTCTGCAGCATGTGGGATCTTCCTGGACTGGGCCTCGAACCCGTGTCCTCTGCACTGGCAGGCAGATTATTAACCACTGTACCACCAGGGAAGTCCCTCTATTTTAAATATAGTAGTGTGTATATGTCAATCCCAAACTCCCAATTTATCCTTCCCCCCAACCTTTCCCCTTTGGTAACCCAGAACTCCTCGTTTTAAACAAACTAGCAGAAACAACTTCCCAGAATTCAGCTCTTTTTTTGTTATACTTTACAGTCTGTTCATACTTTATTTTTGTATGTAAGTCCCCAAGCAGCAATTCCCGAATGAACTGAAGAGCATTTTGCGCTCCTTAGGCTGTACCTATACAATATTCCCTTCAAACTTTCTAAGGATAGCTGTTTATACTTTTATGCAACAGGATTCCTGTCATACAAGGAAGCGCCCCTGAGGGCAGGGTGCTGAGGTCTGGGGATCTAGGTGGGTAACTGATTTCCTGCTACACAGGAACTTGTGTGGAAGGAGGAAATGTCAAGGTCAGGAGGACAGTTTCTAGGTCTGCAGTAATTGAAGTTTTAATGTCTATGTAGAACAGTTAGGAACTTAAAAAAAAAAAAAGAAGCTCATCCAACAGTCTGGCCCGGAATTGGCCTTGCTTCATTCGATTTCTGCATTTCAGAAGGTGAAAGGCTGCATCGTCTGCCAGGATTTAGCGTCCAGTCCCAGGGAATCATTGTGTTTCTAATCTGATGTTTGGGCCATGATGCCATCCCCTCTGCCTGCTAGTCAAGATCAGTTCCCGTTTTTTTTGTTATATTGTTAAAAGGCCCTGGACATGGACCCGTTTCAAACAGCTTTTGGCTCCATAGGGAACCAGCTCACAGGTCTTTGGTTTTATTTTATCCCTTTTGGATTTCAGAGTGGAGTTCATTCCTAGTAGCAGAGGGCTGTAATCATCCTCATTTTAAAAACACAGCCCCACACACAAAAATTAAGAGTGGGGCGTGTTCTAGATCTTGATTGGAGTGATGGTTCTATGAGTGTATACCTTTATCAAAGCGATCCAACTGTATACTGAAGATCTGAGCATTTTAACCTCAACCAAAAGGGCATTAGAGGGAAAAAAAAAAGTGTGGAAACCAGATTTTTTAAAAAGGGAGAATAGTTAATTATAGCACCTGTGTAAGGCTGGGTAAACCCGGAATTACTCTCTAGTAATCACTTCTAATTCTTCAGATTTCTTGAATCCCAGATCAAGGTATGTCCTTGTGGGAGGCTTAACTTCATTCCCTCTAATTTGTGTTCTGCATTCCTTTGAAGGCAGTCATTCTAAGGCCACATAAGGATAACTGACATTTATCCCTATAAACAGTCAGTGTCAGAAAGGTAATCTTTATCTTAGAATTTCTTTATTATGCCACATTGGATTTACAATTAAATAAAGATAGGAAATCTACCTGGGATGGGGGGCAGTGAGTGTATTTAGTGCTTATTTCCTCCAGCTTGTGAGGAAAGTGAAGTGTAAAGATAAATACGACTTTAAAATAAAAAAATCTTTGGGTGGAATCATTCATCATGCCTCCGATACAGATTTCCAGCCTTAGATATCAATATTTCAGGATCAAGATGCTTTCATCTTTCTCTGCCTTGCAAGAAGGGAAGATTGGAAACAATCTTCCTTAAAGTAAGCAGCTTTAATCATTGTTTCTAAATCAACTGAACTGTGTTGGAAAAAAAGAAGCTGTAAGAATCCTTTAATCCCTGGTTTAGTTGTAATGAAATTGTCCAGGCTGAGAAGGGAACAGATGGATTTTGATTAATTTCTACTAAGAACCAGCAAGTATCAACCTCAATATTCTTTATAAACTTGTCAGGGTAAATGTTATATAGGCCTAAGAGGATGAAGGGAAAGAAGATATAAAATATACATGAACTTATAACTGGGTTATGAATAGTTAAGGGGCATATGCTTAAAAACACCGTCTTCAGCAACACATCAAAATTGAGATTCATTGAATCAGGGCAGTTTTTTCAGAGACCTTTTCATATTTAATTCCTTAAAAATAAAAGAGTTTGGTTTTTTTGTTTGTCTTTTTAATGTTTTCCAAGAGAGGATTCATGGCCCTAAGTATTCAGCAAAGTGAGCAATTGCATATCATGGGCGTAAGAGTAAGAAGAATGCAAACAAGATTCAGAGAGCTGAGAAGCTGTACCTCAGATTCGACATTTATGATTCCAGGATGATAAGTGAAAACAACAATGAACTTTACCAAGACATAATTTGGGATGAACTTGGACAATTCAGTTGCCACAGTTCATTAGTTTTATGGTTGATATTTAGGGTGCTGAGGGGCAAATTTTCAGCTTCCCCTGTCCTCTTCGGGACCTTCTCACGCCTCCAATCTGTCAAAGAACTGACTGGCAAAGGGATGCAGAGAGATCCAGAGGCTTAGAGGCTTAAGTTTGGCATTCCCTTGAAATTAGAAATGAAGGTTAAAAAGAGGCGAAGTGAATCTGAGGTGGCATTGGTCCCACATTCGAGTAGGGTATGAAGAGTTTACCTCCAACAGAAAATCAATAACTTGGTCTTAGATTTAAAAATCCTTCTGCTGGGACTTCCCTGGTGGCACAGTGGTTGAGAGTCTACCTGCAAATGCAGGAGACACGGGTTCGAGCCCTGGTCCAGAAAGATCCCACATGCTATGGAGCAACTAAGCCCCTGCACCATAACCACTGAGCCCGTGTGCCTAGAACCCGTGCTCCGCAACAAAAGAAGCCACCGTGATGAGAAGCCCGCACACCGCAATGAAGAGTAGCCCCTGCTCACCACAACTAGAGAAAAGCCTGCCCGCAGCAACAAAGACCCAATGTAGCCAAAAATTAATTAATTAATTAATTAAAAAAAAATCCTTCTGCTGTCTAGCTTTGTCTTCCCAGCATCATTTTACATGGTCCATTTCTCCCCCCTGGGCTGGCCACAGACTGAGAGCCGGCTAAGCAAATAGAATCGTAACTGTAACCTTCAGTATCTTCAATACTTAACCAATGACCAATGAAAGGCGATTTGCACCATCCAGAAACTCTCAGTTCTCAATTAAAGAGAAAACAAGCTCTAACCTTGCTCTTCAGTACTGGGAGCAAAACAATGGGATCTTTCTGAGAACATATAGAAAAAGTTCTCTCCTTTACAACTATCAAGTGATAGATTTACATATGGGAATGTGAGGTTTATTGATAAAGTCTCTGATTGTTGTGTCATCAGGCACTGGAATGTGGTGAGTAATAAATGAATTAGGAATTAATTCAACACTAGATATTCCATTTCTTTCTGTTATTATCATGTCATCATAGCTGTGACTTGGAAATAGGATCTGCTTAGGGATGAGGGTGCTGGGTTTACTGTAACAGAAGCAGGCTGTTTGGGAAACTTGACCCAAGGATCATTATTTTAACTTGATAGATAGTAGCCTATCTACTTGGGAGCTTCTGTCCATTTTCTGCCTGTTAGGTCTGTAGGTAGAAGAGACTGCAGAAAACAACAAGGGCCAACTTCGCCATTAAACACAGCAAGCTCAGTGTCTGGGGCCCATGATACTTTTAGAAGCCCATGAAAATGTTTTAATTTCTTTTACAACCAGAAGAAAAAGAGTGGCTATAATCCAGCCTGGATTATATTCATCTTTATATCAATGCAGTCATAAAATAAAAAATTTTAATAGTTTTTTATGGAGGAAGGAATTCACAAAGGTGGAAATGCCAAGGTCCATAAAAGTCATCGTATGGACCTGGAAACTGATGGCAGACTCAAAGATTTTTCACTGAAGAGAATGAGGTGAAGGGGCTCTTTGCAAAGGTGTGGTTTGGGTTGAGAAAACCAACAAGGGGGAACAAAGCACACAAGGACTAGTTACCATGGTAACCATCACCACCTGTGGGCCTGAACTGACACGGGCAGGTGACCACTGGCCAAACCCAACGGGAAGCCAGAAGAAAAAGTAACTCAGAGGTCAGTCCACATAGGTCAGCCTTGTAGGGCACAGAGTAGGACAGGCGAGAGCAGAAAATAGATTGGGGATGGGAGATGGGCTTGTCAACAAAGAATAACCAATACTAGGGCTCATATTCCAACCACTTTCTGTCTCGAGAATTTTTAAGCGGGTGTAACTCCTGCTTTTGTGTAGCAGTGACAGGATCCACACATGAATTATAGAAAAAGGGACTTATTTTGTGCTTCAAAAATAAACAGATTTGAAAGGCCAGTATCCCGTCAAGTGGCAAGTGACCCAAACTTTCTTGCGCATTTGCTTTAACTAGAAGCACCTGTCTTTAGGGTTCCCATCCCTTTGCAATCAGGGCTCAACCTCCTTTTCCAGCCCAATGAGGGGGCAGTTTGGAGAAGTGGTCAAGAAAAGACTTTTGAATCCGACTGCCTGGCCCAGTTTAGTGATTGAGTAGCTATCTGACCTCCCTGTGCCTCAGTTTTTTATATACAAAAGTAGGATACTAGTGGTACATGTTTCAGAGGGTGGTAGGAAGATTAAATGAAATGATAGTAACAAATATTTATATTATGAGCCAAACAGTATTCTAAGTGCTTTATGTATGTTAATTCGCTCAACCACACAGAGAAATGCAGAGATTAAAACATAAAGAGAGACACATTTGTGAGGGTATTATTTGGGTCTCAGAATACAGCGGTGCTTGAAATTCAGCCGTCACTGGACTTTTCATATATGTGAATCAGCAAACAGTCTCTAAATGTTTGGAAGCGTTCTAAGCCGGTGAAATTGAATTTATGTCACTTGCCACAAAGACCGTTCCAACAAAGTAGATACTGTATAGATATGTTCGTGTATATATATCTATGTACAGTCTATGTGTTTCTGTATACATAAATATATATTGGCTAAATAAATCAATGAAGAAAAATGGTAGAATTCATAGTCATTGTCTTTAAACTTTGGGAGCTGTTGCTATAGAGAAACTTCCATTAGGAGAACTGATGAAAATGACCTCAGATTTATTCAATACCTATGGTGCCAGGTGATTTTGTGTATCTTATTTGAAATAGTTTTCACAACCACCCTACAAGGGCATTATTAAAACTATGCCCATTTTATAGAGGAAAATACAAAGCACCAGAGAGCTGGAGTAACTTTCTTAAAGTCAATTAGCTGATGGGTTGATCTAGCTAGAATTCAAACCCAAAGCCATGCTCTTTTCTCATCATAGCCTGCCTCCCTGCTTTGCATTCAGAATGCAGGGAGGGATGGACCATGGGTTTGAGCCAGTGTGGTTTCTGCCATCTTCTTTTGTTCCAGCAGAGAAGGCTGGGATGCCGCAAGCGCAAGGCAAAGGATGATGGGGTGAGAACTGTGGTGATGAACACAGTTCGTAATGATAAATAAACACCATGCGTCAGCTTTGAAAAGGCAGCTATCTCTCCTACAGAATAACTGAACCGATGGAGGTTTTCCTCTACCTGTTGCCCACGCTGTGTGTGCACTACTAGCGAAGCTCTCTTTACTGTTTTTTTTACTGTTTACTCTCTTTACTGTAAAGTGTTTACTTCTGCGGCAAACCATCTTACTGTGTTACGTGCTTTGGCAACAGTAGAAGAGTCTGAAGTGGTACCCACTGGCCCAAATCCAGAAGCTAATTCCTTCCTAATGATTTCTATTTGTTAACAATCTTCCTGCCCTTATTGAAACAAAAAGCCGGTCCTAACGGTGGGTGGAGCTGAGTGGGTATCTGGGGATAGCGAATGGTATTTCCCCAGGCCCGGAGCCTATAGCCCCTTGGTTCCCCCAGAGTGGGCCTGGGGTAGGGGTCAGGGGGCTGTTGAATCTTGTGGCCCACTCTAGCAGGCTCCAGACTCTGAAGGAGTCAGTCTTTCTCATGTCCTGCAAATCAGGAATGAAAAATGGAGAAACATGCTCAGACTTCTGCAAGCCCAAGATTCCCATCTCTTGGGATTAACACCAAGGACTGCCCGTCAAACTTTCTCTGATTTTCCTTAGCCCCAACTCTTTTCTCCTTCCTCTGTACTTCCATAGCTTTAAGAGAGCACTTATATTTTTCTCTATTATTTTTTCATTAAAAATTCTTTCCCTCTCTATATAATATAAAATGTCATTATATGCTAGACCCCTAAAAAAAGATAATACTCATAATTCCATCATCTGAAAAGAATCATTTTTAACATTTGTACTCTCTTCCTTTATTTAAAAAAAATATGTTATTTTCTAGTCAAAAACTTGTGACTCCACGAGGGCAGAGCTCTCTTTATTTTTTAGCTAGCACATAGTAGGGGCTAGGCAGTGTTTGCTGAATCTAGCTGGTTGAGATGAACACAGATCCAGTATTGATTTTATCTTGTTTTTTAAAAAATGTCCAATTAGTTATGTCAAAGTTGCCTGGAAACCTCATCAGTCAACTTACACCAATGAGGAAAGAAGCTTCTCTTAGTGACCGAGGTTCCTGCACCTCTCAGCCCTCTAGGTCTTTTCTTCTGACTCCTTTCTGTCTGCCTGTTTTTTGTTTTGTTTTGTTTTGTTTGGGTTTTTGTTGTTTTTTTTAAAAGCTTTATTGAGATAGAATTCGTATACCATAAAATTCACCTGTTTAAACTATACAGTTCAGTGGTTTTACTGTATTGACAGAGTTATGCAACCATCACCACCACTTACTTGTAGAATATTTTCATCACCTAAAAGGAAACCCTCTATCCATTTAGCAGTCACTTCCTCTTTCCCCTTCCCCCAGCCCCTGGGTACTCATCTACTTTCTCTTTTTATGGATTTGTCTATTCTGAACACTTCAGGTAAATAGAATCATACAGTATGTAGACTTCTGTAACTGGCTGGTTTCATTTAATAATAGAAGCAAACAATGTTCTCAATGTTCATCTGTGTTGTAGCATGTATCAGGACTTCATTCCTTTTTATTTTTGCTCTCCCTGCATTTTCCTGTCTGTTGATTCTTCACTTGTTTTGACAGCTCCCTCCCTAACGGTATATGCTATTTGATATTTGCCTTTTTCACCCAGGCAGTGTCACATCTAATGTATCGCTTTGTTCCAGACTCCAAGGATCAAGTAAAAACCATCTTAGAGTTTTCCAGACTGTAAGAAACTCTGTTTATTTCAGGTTTGTGTAATGTAAATACATTACATTACGTTAGACACAATTAGATATCTAACTATTAGAAATCAAGTATGTTTGAAGGTAACAATCTTACACACACACACACACACACACACACACACACACACACAGGCACAGACAGGCACATACAGAACAGTCCCTAGGACTAGATAGGTGACCAGGAAAAGTAAAGTAAAATTTATAGATGAATCTGTTGAATACTTTGTTAAAAAAGAAATAAAAGTACAAAGTTGCAAAAGAGTTTTAATTAGCTGGAGGGAGGATTGGCGTCAACCAGGTTTTAGAAAATAGAAAAGTTATATGACGTTCCAAATTGTGCCCATTTTCTAGGTATTATTAGAACCGAGGGAAATTGGTTCAAGGTTTATCTGGAGCTTTAAAGTCGAGCTCTCAAATCAGTGAGTGTCAGTTACCTCCCCATATGCTGCCCAAATCACTTATTATTAATGGTAGTGAAATGGATCACTGGGATGGTAGGATAATTCTTTCTTAGGAGTTCTGTCTCTGAGTACAGTTGAGTTGTTATCATATTTCAGAGGTCTCAGATATTTCTGTATCTAGAATCATCGGTGTTTTTCCTCTGCATATTATTAAGGCATTCATTAGCCTTCAATGGCACTGCAGAAGTTGGCTTTGGTTTAAAATTGTGCCCATGGTAGAAGGAATGTTTCTACAAACCACTTAAAACATTATTAAGCTGTAATCTTTTCCCCCTCAGAATCTCATTAAACCTAAAAAATGGCTAGGCAGTGGGTAGCATTTTCTTTTTTCTTTTTTGTGAATCAAAACATGGAAAAGAATGCAAGCATTAAGAAGTAATGAACACAGGATGCACTCTGTATTCTAACTGTTCATAGTAAAAGCAATATAAAATACTTAGATATCATTACCTCAAATACTTATAATGGGGTTGTTTCTCCTCTATAAGAAATTAATTGGTAATAAATCTGTGTTAGAGTATAACTGGAAGGAAGAACAGACTGTACCAACATAATTTGGCTTCAGGGATTAAAAAGGAAGCAGATGTTGGAATTAGCATCTTTAAATATTATCCCTCTAAGTCAGCACTGGGAGATGAGATGGGTTGTGGAATTTTGCATGGGAAGTGGTAGATTCACTCATGCAAGATTTCATAGCCTTGACTATGTTTTGGGACCTCTGGAATCTACACAAAATTGTACTTAGAGACAGAACTCATAAACAAGAATTATTCTAACATCCTAGTGTTCACAAAATTGCACATCATCTGTGAACGGGGGACATTCTGATCTCCTCTGGATTATTTCAATTTTGGTGGTATATGTTTTACCAATGTGAGCAGTAACGAAAACCCAGGGCTCAGGTGAGATGGTGTTGCTAAATAATGGTGTTGCTGTGGGCAATTCATTTAACTTCCATGAACACCAGTTTTCATATCAGTAAAAAGGGGCAATTGGTAGCTGCCTTGCATACTTGGTAAAGTGGAAAGCACTGTGGAAAGGTAAAAGCCCTAGAAGAATAAAAGGTATATTTTAAATCAGTCAATTATAACTTAAAGCAGCAAAATAGTAAATATTATAGATACAACCCCCAAATATCAGTTTTCTCTGTTAAGAACATTCCTTAGGAATTTATCTTAAGAAAACAAAGGAAGATATGAAGATGTTCATCGAAGAATTACCAAAGATTTCTGAAATACCAGGAGTAACCTGAATGTCTGGAAATAGGGGATTGGCTAATTAAATTATGTTATGAGTATGTTAAGGAATGCTATACCTCTAAGAAAGTTCATGATATCTTGTTAAGTAAAAAAAAATGCCGATTATAAGACATATGTTTATATGGACCCACTTTGGGTTATGTGGAAATACATATATGTATATGAAAAATTGTGTGTAGACAAAACATGAACAATAATCGTTTCTCAGTGGGTAGAGTATAGATCATTTTGGGGGGGTGATTTTTGTGTGTGTTCTTACAGTTTTCCGTATAAAGAATATACAACTTTTCTTTTTTTTTATTAGGAAGATACATGTGTGTATGTATGTGGAATCTCTCTCTCTTTCTCTATCTCATTGGTTTTCACACAGGAGCAATTTTTCTCCACTCCCCCAGGAGAGTTTTGGCAATGTCGGGAGTTATTTTTGGCAGTCGAAACTTGGAGGTAATACCAGCATCTAGCAGGTAGAGGCCAAGGATCCTGCTAAACATCCTACAGTGCCCAGGGCAGCCCCCCAGCAAAGAATCTTCCAGCCAAAATGCCAATAGCAACATGGTTGAAGAGCCCTGTGCGTTTCCATTCTAGGTCAGACTTCTGGTTGACCTCACACAACTCAGGGGCAGCTGTCCACAGCGGTCTCTCTCGGTAACGCTCACCCTCAACTGACTTTCTTCTTTGCGAACTATCTTCTGTTCTATCCAGAAGCTAGAGGGGAGGCTATTTTTTCTCCAATCTATTGTTCACAGTATGTTGTGGCTTTCTGATATTCAGAAACCTGGCTTCTGAGGCTCAGAAACCCTTTCACAACTATTATCTCTGGCATGGGTTTCAGCGGCCTGTTTTGAAACTCACAAGCCATGGCTTTGTCTCTTTGTTCTCCGAGTTTGACTTTGGCGTATTTCCCCCTAGGGTGGTAAGCATATTGTCTAGCTGCTCAAATTTGTTCTGGGCGAGGATGGAGGTTCATAGAGTAAAAGGAAGCAAAGGGAACATTTTAAAAATCATCTCAGAACATTTATTTATTCCTTAAAATGTACGTCACTGTGTGCTAATAACCTTACAAAGTAAAGTGCTGACATGATGAATCATACTTTATTTTGTGTTGCTTTAAAAAAATCTTATTAAAATGCTAGAATATCCTCAATTCACCAGGGGCAAAATCGACTCAATGTGGAACCTTGTTTGTTAAGATTGCGTGGAAGTGTTGCCTTGGGGGTGTCTCCATATTCAACCTGACACCCACTTCTTGAAGTTCCACCTCCTTCTCTGCCTTCCGACCCTTTAGGCCTGTGCTCATTTGAAAGGCTTGCTTAGAAATTCATGTGTAAGAGGGAGATTCTCTTGAATTTTTCAGACTGGGCATATTGTGAGGATGAAACCACATAAACATGGCAGAAAAATGACCAAGCCCTCAAAAACCAACTATTAGGAGTCCCTTTCATCTTATGGCACCTAGAAGCACAATCACTGTTACCTCCCCCAATTCTGCCCCAATCTCTCTCTTTCTGGTAGAGTGCACAACATGCGGAACCTCCATCAGTAAGCTGAGTCAGCAGCTCCCTGAACCTGTCATTCAGAAGTGATGTGGTCTCACAGCCAATGTTTCTCTCTGCTCTGATCTCCAGTTTCTGTAGGCTGGCTTCTTCATAGCTTTAGCTGCACATTGCCTGTAACTGTCTGTCATGTCATTTAGTTCAACTGCCCCATCTAAACGTTCAGTCTCTCGGGCTCCCATTTTCAAATTCCAGAGGAAAAGCCTGATTAGCCCATGCCGCTTTTCTAGCCGGGCCACACAAGTCAGAAGTATTGGATGGATGGACAGTTCTTGGTTAAGGAGCCCAAACTAATCTAATCAGCTGTTGTTGTGTGCGTTGGTCCATCAGGGCAGCAGGTAGGGCAGATTCCTGCCTGGACATGAGCTTTTATTGTCCAGCACTCTCTCTTTTGGAGGAATTTATAATATGATTAGGGTGGGACTGCCATCTCCTCTGCCCGAACTGGGCATGTAGATGGGCTTATGAAACAAGCTGGGCCAGATTTCTTTAACCTGAAGCTAAAGAAGAATTCTTGTTGCATTTAGGGTCATTTGGATGGAAAAATATGGCACAGGGCTGTTGAAGGACTTCTTCCCTGCCTTTGGGAAGAAGCCTCCTCTTGGTTGGGAAGGATGAGGCCCATCCCTGCAAAAACAAAACCAAAAAACAGAAAAACAAAGCCAAGAGATGGAGAAGATGTGCCCTCCCTTAAGTACCAGTATCCAATAACACTTCTGGAGCATCTCAGTTACGTAAACAGACAGTTACCCCTTTCAGCCTATGTCAGTTTGTGTTGAGTTTCTGTCACTTGCAGTCAAGAGTTCTGGTTAGTATGCTTTCTCATAAGGGGATGTTTGGCAGGCAGGCAAACGTCTAGTCCTTCACTGTCTTTAAATCCATGGGATTTGAGGTCTGTTGATAGATTTGGCTTCCATGGTGGGTAAGTCCCTGATCAAGGGTGTTCCAAATGTCAGAAGTCCAAGTGAAGCCTTTTAAATCCTACTTTAACATTCATGACCTTTTACTAAATAGGTAGAGGCAAAAAAATTCAGGTCCAAAAATAAAAGTCAACTGGTGTGTGGGGTTTTTTTTTTTTTTTTGCATGTATTAAAGTAGGGCAGGTGAAAAGAAAGTTGGCATAAAACCCAATACTTATTTTTCTGCTTTGCCCAAAACTTTGCACTAGACGTCTAGGAGAGTAAATAAGACAGGTAAGGATGGAAATGGGATTATTGTTTCTACTGTTAGTTTGCTACAGTATCAATTTGCATGATACAAACTCAGCATGCTGAGAACCCAAGCACCAAAGATATTTGACCATCTTCCACTCTTCACCACCATCCTCCTCTGGATTGTGTCTTTTCAGAAGAAGCTGAGCTGGTGAATGGGGAAGGAAGAGAGTCATAGTACATGTCATCACTCAGTGTGATGTGGGGTGGCTGCCTCTAAGAGCTGCAGAGTTAGAAAGAGGAGGAGAACGTGAACATTGGAGCCAGGCTAGGCCTGTGGTGAGGTATAAAGGTGGTTATAACACCTGTATTTACCCAGAATATCATTCTCATCAGCCTATCATTGGTCAAGCATTTCTGCTAATAGAGTCGCTCCTAATTTTACAAATGTCAGCTCTCTTCCTGATTTTGTTGGGTCTCACCTTCCTGATTTTGCCATATGCCTAAATTATTATTGTTATCATAACACTTGTCTTCAATTGGAATCACCTTTTAATTTAGCCTCATTCTACATAACATTTTTCAGAAAATCACAGGTTTGATATTATCATTTAACTTTTTCCCCTAATATACATTAAAATAAGTTACAACTGTTAAAATAATTCTTCTGTGTTTTAGCTAAAATCATTTTGCAAACCATCTTCGGGATGCAAGCCACATTTGGAAAAAACTGCATTAATATATTGTTTCTAATGTCACCGCAGGTGTATGTTACAAATAGTGAAGGGATGACAGTTAGAAGCTTTATACTTGGGTATCACTAGTAGACTTCATAAGGTCGTTCGTGAAAGAGGCTAAGTGAGAATCAGTAAATTTAGATGGAGAAGAGGAGTTAGAGAAACATTAATTTCTTGTTTATTATTTTTCTCTCCTGCTAGATTGGCAGCCCTGTAAGGACTGGGTCTCTGTCTATCTTGTTCACCAATGTATCTGAGCAGATAACAGAGAGCCTATCACATAGTAGAAACTCAATAAGTATTCATTGGCGGGAGAAAGTATGAACTGAGTAAGGGATTGTATCAGGTCATCATGGTATTCTTTTGTTAAGTTTTTTGAGGTCAGGGGTTATGAATGTCTTTTACAACTGCATCTAGATTGCCTGGTACAATGTCTAGAACACACACACAAAGTTTAAAAAAATTTTGTTTACATGAAAGTGTGTTTAGTCTAAGTCTGGTAAGTTGTGATACAAATTGAATCACACCTCACATTTAAGCTTGAAAAACTTTCCATTTTAGGTTGATTTAGAAGAATTTTCACTAGGTTTGAAAAAATTTTTTAAATTGTGATAAAATACACATAAAATAAAATTTACTCACAACCATTTTTTTTTTTTTTTTTTTGCGGTACGTGGGCGTCTCACGGTTGTTGCCTCTCCCACCGTGCAACACAGGCTCTGGATGCGCAGGCCCAGCAGCCATGGCTCGTGGGCCGCTCCACGGCTCGTGGGATCCCCCCAGACCGGGGCACAAACCCACGTCCCCTGCATCGGCAGGTGGAACCCCAACCGCTGTGCCACCAGGGAAGCCCACTCACAACCATTTTTTAAGGGTATAGTTCAGTGACAAAGTACATTCACATTGGTTGCCACCATCATCACCATCCATCTCCTGAACACTTTTCATCTTGCAAAAGTGAAACTCTGTACCCATTAAACAGTAACTCTCCATTATCCCCACCACCTCTCCACTCCATTCCACTTTATGTTTCTATAAACTTGGCTGCTCTGGGTCCTCATACAAAAGGAATTATACAGTATTTGTGTTTTTGTGACTGGTTTATTTCACTTAGCATAATGCCCTCAAGGTTCGTCCTTGTAGCATGTGTAAGAATTTCCTTCATTTAAAGGTTGGATGATATTACATTGTATGTCTATATTGCATTTTGTTTATGCATTTATGGACACTTGGATTGCTTCTACCTTTTGGCTATTGTGAGTAAGGCTGCTATGAGCATGGATGTACACATATGTCTTTGACAAAAATTTTATATGAATTAATAAAAGAATCAATGAAAGAATGAATTAATGAATGACAGCAACAGTCTTCTGCCTAGCTTGGGGCAGTATGACCACATTGGGAGATGCTGGGTCGAAGGGCTGGGAAGAAGAAAGGGTACCAAAAGGAGCATTATTTCTTTGACGATTCTACCTGAGGTTGGTCCTGCCTGGAACTAGCTCAGAATGCTCCATGCACCAGCTCTTGTTCGATGTCTAAAAATGCCTTCCCACTGTGGTTTCATAAATCCTTCTTAGGCTAATTTACCCTGAAGTGCTGTGCTTTTCCAAGGCATAAATTATTGAAGGAGTTGTGGCCAGCAAAGGGGAGGATAGTGAAACCCACCCGAGCTTTCCAAAGTGAACAGCCAGATACCTTGTCCGAGTTCCGGAAGTTTAGAGCAAGCCTGACCAAGGCATCCCAGGCAGGAAGTCATTGAACTGACAAAATGGCTGCCTACTCTCTGAGCGAGGCAGGGGAATCCGGGATCCGGCGAGAGGTACCTCACATCTTTTCACCACTGCAAGTTCCCCAGGCGTTCTCACTGAGCAGGACTGTGGCGAAGCCACGAGAACAGAAAACGATTCGCAAAGGCCAGCTGAAGCCATCTTTAGATGTTCACTCTCAGCCAGGAGGATCTATTAGTATCTGTGTAAAGAGGGCGAGAGCTGGCATCCTGCATTGTGCACAGCATTTGGTCTGGCAGGGGGCACGATTTTCTCTATGAGTTGAGCGAGAGGAGGGAACCTCTTGGTGGCGGGGAGCTGTCAGTGTATGAGATACGGATGTCTGTCAAAGTAGGCTGACCTCTAAGAAGCTTGACGCACGTTTCCTCAGAGGATGCTGAAAAACAGGCTGAAAACAAAAAATGTATCTGTCGTTTCATTTATCAAAGTTCTTGCAGTCCCCGGTTTGAAGCAAGAGAAAGCAAAGCAAATATCTGGCTAGAAAAGTGAACTTGAAAGCTAGAGGGCTGGCATGTAAAAAAAAAAAAAAAAGAAGTTAGAAAACAGTGCTTTGAACATTTCAAAGACAAATGCAAAAGAATAGACAAATGCTTTTTGCTTTCAGCTCATCCACCCTAGCGCAAGCCTCACAATGAAAGAGACCAGCTCGAAGCCTAAGTCTGCAATTCCATAGTGGTTTTAACCCTGGGCCTATTACTTTACCTTTTTTGATCCCCAGTTTTCCCATCTGTGAAACGGATGTTATAAAAAGAATTTCCCTTGTAGGGTGATGGAGATAACAGTCCATGGGAGCACTTAGCAGAGTGAGCCACATTCAAGCCCCCGATTAATGTTGTTCTTTTTATTAGTCTCTTAAGTAAAAATTACCTTCAGAGTACATGAGCATCGCAAAAATTTAGAACTGAAGCTTCACTTGATAATAAGAGCATTTTAAAAATAGGCCTGGGAGATTCAGAATGTTCTTTCGGAGGCACAGTCACTCATCAGCATATTGATTAATCATGCCTGGTCGTAGGCTAGATGTTATACAAATGAGGAAAATAAACACAATGTTCAACTCACGTGATGTCACTACCTGTAAGCACAGAGGCACATCACGGGATGTTTTGTGAGAGTGTGTGCAAAACCCTGTTGGTACGACCTTCACGGGTTCTTACATAAGAAGATAAGTACTTTGACCCCATTTTTATCAAAAAGACGTTGACTGATTTTGTACCATCTCAAAGGATGCAAATTGGGTAGCAAAGAGAGAAAGGAAGAGTGGTACAGAGTAAATGGCATGGACGTTTTCTTAGAAGAGGAATTGTTATTTCTGCCTGGAACAATTTTTGTCAGATCTTTGCTTGGATGGCCTTTGTCACGGAGGTCTTTGCTCAAAACTCACTCCCTTCATAGGAACCTTCCCTGGGCAGCCAATCAAAATTAAACCCATCCCCTTGTTCTTTTAATTCTCTAGCCTTATTTTCTTTTCTTTTAAGCACTTATTCTGCTCTGGAATTAGCGTGTTTATGTTTGTTGATTTGTTTACCGTCCAACTCTCACCATAATGATATACACAAGTCATGAGAGCAGGGACCACGTCCACCTTGTTTGTCACCATATCTCAGAGCCTGGCAGATAGCAGGCATTGGATAGTCGATGAAGAAATAATTGAGTAATTGGGGCTCCTTTGGCTTTTAAAAAAATAATAATTTGCCTTTTCTTGTGGTGGTTTGGTTGGTAAATCTCAACTCAGATCATTTTGGCTTCTTGTTAATACAGAAAAGCCATAAAGGTCATTGGAAATTTGTAGGTGAGTCACAAGAGTATCATCTTACCTTAGAAACATACTTGTATTAGTTTGTTAGGTTGCTGTAACAAAGTGCCACAAAGTGGGTGGCCTAAGCAACAGAATTTTATTATCTCACAGTTCTGGAAGTAGTCATTTTAGATCAAGAAGTTGGTAAGGCTGGTTCCCTCCGAGGGCTGAATTTGTCTGTCTCCAAATCTCCCCTTTTGATAAGGACACTAGTCACATTGGATTAGGGGCCACCCATATCACCTCATTTTAACTTGATTACCTCTGTAAAGACCCTGTCTCCAAGTAAGGTCACATTGCAAGGTACTGGGGGTTAGTATGTTAACGTATGAATTTTGGGGACACAAACCCCTAACAATCCTAAGCGTGCAGGATGGGAAAATATGATAGTAGTTTGAGCCACACAAAATCGCTTGCATATTTTTCCCCACCAGGACAAGAAAACTTCAGTCCAGGGAAACTTAGACCTATGAAATACAGCAGGACTTAAGTAAACACACAGACCCATGCTTGACACACAGTCCTCAATCAATCAATATTTGGTGACTGCATGGCTGTTCTTCCAAATGAGCTGTGCTCTCAGCTCTTCCAAGTCTTTGTTCCCATGTTATCTTCTCACTGAGAACTAGCCTGACCTCTGTATTTAAAATCACGACCTCCTTGAGCTCATTTCCCTTTCTGCACTTTATTTCCCTCTGTGACACACCTTCTACCATACTGTGTACTTCACTTATGTATGGTTTTCATTGTCTGTCTTCCCTCACTAGAAGGTAAGCTCCATGGGAGGAGGATTTTTTACTGTTTCATTTACTTCTGTTACTTCCGTATATACCAGCACCTGTTACAGTGCCTGACACAGAGTATGCCTTCAGTTTCACTAGGTGAATGAATGAATGCTGTCAGAAGAGACCTCTGGCATCTCCTGGCATGTAATTTCAGGCTTTCCTTGGATCTGCCCTGTCCTCCGAAGAATCTCAGTGTTGAGGGACTCCTCAAGGATCAAGCCCTGCCTCTGATGCTTGAATTCCCTCTTAGGCTGTTGACGTCTTGGTAATACGACGCTCTTTGGCTGCAGAGCCCCAACTCTGAGACTAAAAGAGCAAACGACTGAAAAAAGGTTAAACGATACATAAAATCGTATGGCATGACGTGTGTGTTGTAGAACAAAGGCATGGGGAACAGAGGCAGGAAGCCTGCAGTAGTTCAAGCAGTAGGCTCAGAGAAGGGCAAATATATTTTGGAGTACAACTGGGGCAAGATGATGCATAACGGTATGTCAATGCAGAGTAAGAGGACCAGAAGGTAAGGCAAACCAATGACAGCGAACCCCACAGTGATAGAGGGCAATGCTTCTCAAACTTTATGCAGATAATCACCTAGGGATCTTGTTAAAATGAAGATTCTGATTCTGGATGGGGTCTGAAAGTCTTCATTCTTAACAAGTTCTCAGGGGATGCCTCTTCTGGATTACACTTTGAATATCAAAGAACATGGATTCTGTAACCAGACTTCCAGAGTTCAAATTACAGTTACCACTGATTAACTGTGTGATCTTCAGTAAGTAATTGAATGTGTCTGTGCCTCAGTTTTCTTGTCTATAAAATGGAGATCAGATGAGGTGTTCTCTGTAAAGTGAATACTATGTAAGTGTTGCGGATTATTGCTGTTACTTGGGGAAGGGAGAGGGAAGAGGATTTGGTATGGGGTGTGAGGCAAAGAAGTCTTAGCTGTACTTTCCTTTTTTCTTTAAATTTTATTTATTTATTTTATTTTTGGCTGCGATGGGTCTTCGTTGCTGCACGCAGGCTTTCTCTAGTTGCCGGGAGGGGGGCTACTCTTTGTTGCGGTGCGCGGGCTTCTCATTGCGGTGGCTTCTCTTGTTGTGGAGCACGGGCTCTAGGCGCGCGGGCTTCAGTAGTTGTGGCGCACAGGCTTAGTTGCTCCACGGCATGTGGGATCTTCCCGGACCAGGGCTCGAACCCCTGTCCCCTGCATTGGCAGGCGGATTCTTAACCACTGCGCCACCAAGGAAGCCCTTAGCTGTACTTTCATAATTTTTAAAGTAAGAAAGTATTTAGGTAATAACTGTGCAGGTTTCCCTCCTTTTCCTTGCAAGTAAGTTACATAAGAAGCTGGATTAGTTATGCATATGCTACGCACAGGGCTGCTAAGGAAGCCTGTTTGCAAACTGCTTTGGGTCCTCCGATGGGGGCACCGTGTGTGGGGATTGTTTTCGATTGGGAGCCGAACCCTAAATTCCTCTTGCTGAAGCAGGGCTCAGCGAGGCTCTCAGTTAGAAAGAAGAGCTTTCCCCAGCACGCAGTGAGTGGTGGCCACAGCGAGGCGCTCGGGAGAGGCACCGGGAGTCCAGCACCCTGACAGATCAGGGGTACGGGGCGGGGAGAGGGCCAGCCCACGTGGACCACCAGGCAGGGCGGGGGGCGTGGGTAGCCAACCAGTCTGGCCAATCAGCGCAGCCCGCGGCGGCCCGGCCCCTCCCCGCGGGTGCGCTCGCCTGGCTCTGCTCGGCACTGCTGGCTGCTCGCCATCCTGGACGGGGCGCACGGGTTGGTGCGGTGCTGTCGCCAGACCGGACGAGTGGAGTCGAAGCCGCTGCTTCAGCAGACGTTGGTTTTCCAGATGCAGTTTCGGACTTGTCTTCAGAGAGACTTGGGAGCTTCCTTTCACAGCGAGCCTGCGGAGATGATGGGCCACTCCCGGGACATCTGCTAGGAGGCGGCATGGTGAGCGTCCTGCGGATCCGGTGCGGAGATTGGTGCCTCGCCCTGGGCGCGCAGTTCCGACTTGGCTGCCGGCTTTAGTCGAATAAGGAAGGTTGAAAGGGAAAGGAGGGGGTGGGAAGATGGAGTTGGGGTGGCTTTGGACCCCATGCTCAGGGTACGTCTCCTGGGCAGCAGCTGCCTCTCGGGCTGATACCTGCTTGACTCTGCTCGCCCGCTCATCCTGGCGCTCTGGAGTGCGGGAGTGACCTCCTGTGCGGTAGTTGTCGTGCACTCCGAAGTTGGAAGCAGCGCTGCGAAGTGGGGATTTGCGGCACGCTTCCAACTTCGGGGTTTGTGTCTGCTATTCAGAGATACTGGGGGTGCTCCGTGGATGCGGGGAGAGATCACTTAATGGATAGATATGAGGAGGGGGAGGGCAAGCTCTTGTTTTGGAGAAGCCAGCCTTGGGGTTTCATCCCTTAGGTCTGAGCCGGCGTCCGTATAAGGGCCTGCAGGAGGGAGCAGGTTAGCCTATACCTGAACCCCTGGTTGCTGGGCTGTTGCTGGAAGGACGCTCCGTGAGCCCGGGGCACGTCTTCCAGCTGCAAGCGCAAAGCTTCCGCGCAAGTGGTGAACTGGAGCGGGTCTGGAAGTTCCGTCTCTTCCCACCTTAGGTACCTCGGATTTGTCCACCAAGCCGGCGTGTTTAAATTTCTTTCCCTCTTTTTCAGTTTCGTCCGCTGTTGTTTTATTTGCCCTGTCAGTCCGTTCCTGGAAGGGAGGGCGTCTTTAACCCTAAGCTATGAGCTCATCCTCGGGGAGGATGGAGTGGAAAGTCTGATATACCGCACCTACGGAGGCAGCCCCAGCCAGACACGGTGCCCCTGGTGCGTTTTTCTCCTGAATCAGTATCACGTAACGCTTGGGGGCTCCACGGACCCCTGTGAGAGCCTTACCCAAGCTATGAATCAACTTCTCAGCAAGATGTATATGCATACGTTCATGGTTACTCGCTGAAACCTACCCATGTGCCCATCCCCCCACAGGATTTAAGGACCCCCTTGGCGAAGCGTCTGTATCCCTGTACTCGGTTCCCCTTTAACTTTTCAACGGCTGTCCCTCCGAGACGGGCAAGGTTGATATGATGTGACAGGCGATCCCGGCGTGTGGGAATGACATGTTCGAAGCCTCGGTCTGATTCTTTCTGTAATATCCGTGGTCTAGGGATTGTCCACAACAACCCGAAGCCCCTACCTGTAGACCCAGATGCCCAAACTTGTGCGCGTTGATGGCTTAGTTTTCTGATCATAGTGGCCCCCTCCAGGCCACTTGCTGAGGGGCAGTGAGGCGAGGGCAATTTGTCTGTGTGTCTGAGCCCAGTTCAGGCAGGGCCTGGATTTAAAAACAAACAAAAGTCTAAAATAACTGAAGAATGTCCATTTCCCAATATAACCTGCATTTTCCCCTCAGTCATTTGAGGACAGATGTGTGACTTGAAGAATTCTTCAACAGTTCGTTGTGGGTTTTACACTGAGGAGCATTTCTGCTAAGTTTGCAGTCGTAAATCAGTGTGGAAGCCCAGCACTTCCTTTTGACTGGAAATACAGATCTTAATAAGGCAGTGTGAGAGCAGTTTTCAGAATCATTATGGCTAATGATGACTTATGTCCTCCCAAACTGACCGTGTGAGTTGGCATTGCTCATTTGTGCAAAAAGCTTTCTTTATCTGTGTAGACATTTCTTGATCAATATTCTCATCACCAAAAGCTGGATTTCAAGGTTTTCTTCCTCAGTTCTTCTAATTTTTCAGCCTTTGGATGACTTTGCTCTCTTTCCTCTATACCGTCTTAACCTTTGAAATTTATTGTAAGGTTTTAAGTCACGATTTGATGTGGCCAGTTTTCCCTGTTAAAATATAAGAAAATTGCTCTTCCCAGAAAAGCAGTGGCTGCCAATTCATTTATTTTTGAATGACTAATTCTTTTACTTCTCCCCCAAACACACACACAAAAACCCTACAAATCATCTTGATTATTGAATATTTCTCATTGGTGGCAACATTTCCATATTTCTAGTACTAGAATGTTCTAGGTCACTTGAATTTCACTATTCTTTTTTGGCTCTTTTTAGAGAAGTGTTTTGTTTGATGACCTAGTTCCATTTAGTCACACACACACACACACACACACACACACGCACGCACACACAAAGATTCTTTGCTTTGTCTCCCTACCTACTTTTCAGTGGCACGTAGCCTTTCTCTAATAGCTGCTTTTATCTGAACAGCTCATTTGTTGGTACACTTAATAAAGTACTTTGTTATGTAAATGATGTGTTGGTGCATATGATATTAAAACTGCATTCACTGGAGATTAACCCATGGGTATGACATCATCACCAGCCAATCCTCTATCTGATTGGAACATGCATTGACAAAATCACATTATCATATTCAGCAAGGGTTTCTATATTGCCTGTGATGAATCAGAAACAGAGGGAAGTCCTTGGGCTCTTCCTAACTCTCAATTAATTGCCCAGTTGGAGAGTTTTGGGGATTTCTATACTAAGAAGCTTAACTTAATAATAAAATTCTCGGATTCCAGTTTTATAGATCTCTGCAGTATTGGCATAAGTACATTTCCCCTTATGCTTTCTTCCTCTCTGGGAGTTTTTCATCCTGCATTTCGGCTCTGTTTCTTTATAGATGTGGAGAGACATCATAATAAATGGACTAACCTTTTGTTTTTTTTTGTCCTCGAGATAGATGGAACATCGAGGTGATGGACTTATTTGTTTGTGTACATGTGTGCATTTCATCAGGCGCTGGATATAAATCTGCTAAGGATTAACAACATAACTACAAGGCCTGAAGCCAATCATAAATGACTGGGAGATCGTAGTGTACTTTATCCTAATTTGTTGAGAAGATACAGGATTGAGGGCAGGGGGACAGGCAATAGGAAAAAGGTATCCAGAAATGGGTTGGTGCAGTGATCTTGGCTGCTGTAATGACTTCATAATTATTTGTTTTGAAAACATTATTAGAGAAAGCTCATGTCCTCCCTAGGTAGCCCTTACTTACAGACGTAGGCTTGAATGGGTGTGTGGAGTTGGGCTTTGTAATAACAGCTCACTCACTTTGTGAACTCCAGCAACCCACCTCTCACAAGGTAAAATTAATTTTGGCTTTCCGTGTATTTAATATCTATTGGAAAAATAAAAACCACTCTTCTTGTTTTGCAGTGGCCATTCAAGTTAAACCCATTTTCCTCCATAAAGTCAGTTAAGAGGGCTTGTGTGTGTGTGTGTGTGTTTAACATTAAATTTAACTGTGCAATGTGGTTTAAGGAAAGATTCAAAGGCTCATAGAATTTTAAATCTGGAAAGTACCTCAGAGTTCAGCTTTCCAGAAGACCAAGGGTAGGAGGTGTTGTGACTTGCATCCACTGTGGGCTTAGAATCCCAGGGTCCTTACTCCTAGCCCACTGCTCTTTCCAACGAAGACCTACAGGGAATGGCTATTGTGATGTGCTAGGACCCCGCATTTCAGCTGTCTCCATGGAGGAGGACCACACCACTTCTTACATTATCAAGGCTCAGTTAGTTAGAACATTATGCTAGTTGAACCCAGCTCAGGATTTGGTAACTGCATGCACAGGTTAGTTTCGGTCACTCCGTGGTAGCTGTCATAGCATCTGCAGTTATAGTATCTGCAGTTATAAAAGAGACATTTATCTGGGAGGTGATGGTGGATGAGGATTGGGTAGAGTGACTAAATTTGGACCTATTTGAGCACAGGAAAAGACACAGATGATAAAATGAGACATCATTTAAGGTCTGAGAACTCAAAACATTCATTCATTGTGTGATAGATTCTTCTTTCATACTTTGTACTTTCTAGTTGTTGTAAAACCGAACCAGTGATTTGGAATAAAACTCTTTTCTAGCATGGTTGTGAATATTGATAATGGTATCTTACCTCTGCTGAACACTTAGTGTGTGCCCGGTATAGGATTAATAACTGGCTTATATAGATAAACTACTGAATTTGAAAGATTCATGCATTTAAAACCAGGTTGGATCTTTTTTTGGCATTCTTTTTAATCCAAAAGATGTCAGGATCTTACAGTAGCCAGTCATTAGCATGAGCATAAATAATTTTCATCCAGAGATATGGTAGTGTCAGGTATTAGGAAGCTCTTGTTAATAAAATGTCAAATAAAAGGAAGATGCCGTATTTAGAAAGATGGTAAAGATGTGGATAATTTGTCTCCTTTTATAGGATTGTTTTTAGTATTGTTAGTGCAGAAGAGTAAAATATCCCTTTCAGAAAGATAGGAAGATGTCTTTGTATTTTTATAAAGTAAAGAGAGAGCAGCAGCATTTAAAAAAAAATAAAAATACAGCATTGCAGGAAAAATAACCTGTGTTAGCTTTGTTCGTGCTGTAAGTTCATTCCAAACTAGAACGCAGGTGAATGTTTCTGCAGCATTTCACTTGTCTTAACTCTAAAGGTGGAACTGTCAAAAGCTAGAGTTACTATTATTATTAGTTTTGTAACAAGCACTGTGTCTGCTTGAATTCTCTTCGTTTTACATCTGTGCCATGTGTCGTAAAGTTTTCTCTGCAAATTCATGTTTTTTACTTCTTTATTCATTTTCATATCATCCTGTGCTTAATGAATCATTAAAATATTGATGTGTCCTTGTTATAACCAAGGTACTTCCTTGTACCTCACTGAGCCTAAAACTTCAGACTTTAGACACAGCTCCTAAAGTAATCAAGGAAGGTTTCCAGCAAGGAAGAAACCTAAAGATCATCTAGGGCAGTGGTTCTCAACTGGGGGCAGTTTTGCTCCTCCGGGGACATTTGTCCGTGTCTGGAGTCATTTTTGGTGTTACAAGTTGGGGTGGAGTTAGGTGGGTCTCTAGTAAGTAGAGGCCAGGGATGCTGCTGAACATCCTATAATGCACAGGACGGCCCCTGCAGCAAAGAATACTCTAGCCCAAAATGTCAGTAGTGTTGAGGTTGAGAAATGCCGCTGAAGTGCAACTTTTTGGGCCCAGAGTCATGAAATGGCTTATCAGTGTCCCCAGCACCTTATGTCTGGCAGGGAACCCAGGTCTCTAAATATATAAGCCAGGATTCTTTTAATCACTCTAGGCTTCTGTTTTGTAGAGTTCTCTGTTTCTCTCTCTCTTTCTAATAAATTTATAAAGGTAATACATGTTTGGGGTAGCAAATTTAAACACTATGGAAGGGTATAAAATGGAAAGAAAAATGAACCCAACCCTGACATTGAGACAATTCCTTTTTATATTTCAGTAAATTTATTTCCAATTCCCTTCTTCTGCTTTTATCCACATACAGACATTTAGACCAAATCATTTAGATAAATGGGGTCATACATCATATAATCTGTGTCCTGTTTTGTTTACTTGGCAAAGGGCTACTGGAGGGCCCTTAGTGAACCCACAGCTGGGAAAGGAGGCTGACGTCCACGTGGTCAGGTGACATCCACACTGTCAGGCAAAATCCCCTTGACTGTGGAGACCTCCTGTGCAGTGGTGACCATTTTACATGCATTCGTATGAGACTCAGATATGCTCTGGGGCCATTCTACGAAGGATGGTGAATCAGTGAAAAGAGCTATATGCCATTCTTTTTCTTTTTGAAAAATATTTATTTGTTTGGTTGTGCAGGGTCTTAGTTGTGGCACGCGGGCTCCTTAGTTGCAGCATGCACGTGGGATCTAGTTCCTTGGCCAGGGATCGAACCCGGATCCCCTGCATTGGGAGCCCAGAGTCTTCATGACTGTATGTTATGCTATTTAAAAATTCATCTTAATGCATTCCCCTTTGCCAAAGACAGCAAGTTTCATGATGTTAGTGTTGGAACGAGTCCTTGAGTTCTCCCTATTTTTTTTTTTTTTTGGTGTCCAGTTTAAGATTTAAAGTACCTTGAAGGACAAAATAATTTATACAAAGAGGTGTTTAATTGAGACCAACCAAAGAAAATATTATTGGGGTGAATTCTCTGCACGTATCAGTGGGGCAACAAATCACAGGGGCCCCTCGATCTTGCCATCTTCCTTATTAGTTAAATCATTTGGCAGCTCTACCAGAAGCAGCCAGATGATAATGTAAACATCTGTTACCTTTTCTCTGCTTTCAGAACTGATTATGCAAGCGGGCTTCACATCGGAGACACACAGCTTTCTTCATCTGTATTTTTGGATTAATTCCTTCTCTCTCTCTCACACACACATCCACACACACACACATCATAGGCACAAATCAAAAGAGCCATAAAATTGGTGACCATGAGCCCAGTGCTCCCAGGATAAAACTCCCATCTTTCTTGCGCTCCGTCCTGCTCTTTGCAGACTGTTGGGTCAGCTCAGGAGCACGGAGCTCCATTAAGCAAGCTGGGGGATGGCTGTGAGTCTGTCCCTTGGTACCGGTCTCATTCTCTACGTGTGCTGCATTTCCACCACCTCAAAGCCTAGGGCCTTGATGATCAGCTGAGGAGATTTGGGAAACTGGTTAACATTTAAACATCCCCAAGAAGGTCATGTAGGGGTAGGGGTGAGCGGGGTGGGCAAGGAGACATTTAAATGGAGTTGGACATTGATAGCCAATGTCTCTTTCACTAGAGTTTTCTGCTGGTATTTGCCATCTTTACATTAGGGAATGTTTGTTAAATATTTGCTTTGTTGACCTTTCAAAAATGTATGGTAGTAACAATGGCTATCATTTGTTGAGTAAGGATGTTGCTGGCTACTGCACTAAACATTTACAAAAATTGTGGTAAAATACAAATAACATAAAATTTACCTACTTAAACATTTTAAAGTATACAGTTCAGTGGTATTAAGTCCATTCACATTGTTGGGCAACCATCACCACCATCTATCCACCGAAATCTTTTCATCTTGGAAAACTGAAACTCTGTACCCGTCAAAGGACAACTCCCCATGTCCCCGCCCTGCAGCCCCTGGCAGTTACGATTCTGTTTCGTATCTCCATGAATTGAGCTGCTCTGGCATCATGCATTAGTTATCCTTTTGTGACTGGCTCATTTCACTTAGCATGATGTCTTCAAGGTTCATCCATGTTGTAGTGTGTGTCAGAATGTCTTTTCTTTTTAAGATTGGATCTATTCCACTGTGCGTATACACCACATTTTGTTTATCCATTTATCCGTCCATGGACACTTAGGTTAACTTCCACCTTTTGGCTATTGCAAATAATGGCGCTATGCACCTGGGTGAACAAATATCTGTTGGAGTCTCTGCTTTCATTTCTTTTGGGTAAATACTCAGAAGTGGAATGGCTAGGTCGTGCGGTAATTCTATTTTGAATTTTTTGAAACCATCCTGTTTTCCATAGAGGCTGTAGTTTAGTGCACTGTCTGATTTAATCCTCCTTCAAGCCCTACAAGGTAGCTACGGTCATCATCTCTATCCTGTGCATGAGAGAAGTGAGGCACGTTGGCATGTCGGCACACAGGTAGCTTGTGAAAGAGCCATGAGTTGAACCCAGGCAGTGCGGTAGAGCCAAAGCTCTCAGTAGAGTATCCATTCTTCCATTTCAGGAAAGATTGACTGGACTCCTCCTGTGTATGGCCCAGGAAGAATGGGGAATAAGAGCTAAGTAACAAACATGTTGATTCCAGAGAGAAGCTCTAAAAGTCCTCATCCTGCCACACTGAAGAGTTTGAGTGAGACATGGGTCAAATACTCATTGAGAAATTGATCTTTGATCAAAATAATAAGCCAGTAAATAACACAGTGTGGTTCTTTTGGCTGTTAATATTAGTGAGGGCTGTCTCAAGCCCTCTGGCAACTACTAACCACGCAGCCTATGTTTTTATAGAACGCCATGCCGATTTTGTTACTCGTTGGAGGTGGTGGGTAGTGGTGGGTTGAGACAGTACAAGGAAATAATCGAGATCAGGATACGCCTTAGGTCAGATCTGAGTGATGCTTGAGTTTTTTCTTTACAGAGACAGCGAGAAGAGGACATGGGCATTTTTTTCCCCACCAAAAACACAGCTTAATGGAGTTACTGCAAAAGAAGGCACATATAGTCACTTTAGAGAATTAACAATTGATCAGTTTTGTGGTGCCCGGGTCCTTTATAAGCACCCCATGTTTATTCATTATTGTGATTACATAGCGGAAGCAGCTCGATGTGAAGACATTTAAGTGTACTTGAAATTAACGCCTGCACCAATCGGTATCTGACGGGATGTTCTAATTTGATTCTAAAAGTCTAGAAATAAGGCTCTGTTTAGGTGCGGGGGTGGCCC
The DNA here is from genome assembly GCF_011762595.2 of Tursiops truncatus. NCBI lineage: Eukaryota > Metazoa > Chordata > Mammalia > Artiodactyla > Delphinidae > Tursiops > Tursiops truncatus. The sequence goes on along the minus strand of NC_047043.1, from coordinate 81,520,813 downwards.
TCCTGGAATCCTCAGTCAGATGTGTGTAGTTCATCTGCAGGGTTTCTGTGTTGTTTGAAAGGAAACTGGTAATGTTGGAACACATCAGCTCCACGTTTTTCATGGGGGAGTCAGGGGAGCAGAGAGTAGAGTAAGCTTTGCCATTGAAACTGGTCTACCATACTGGGTTACCCTTTTATGATGGGGCAGCAGGCTCTAGTGTTCTTGATAGCAGAGGGGGGGCAGCTAGTCCCGACATATACATGACCAAAGTTCACTAATCCTCCTACAGAAGTATTAATCAGGAAAGGAAAATACTCTTCCAGTTTGAAAGTTAAGGTCACCCTGAGGAAAAGGACTGGCAAGATTCCTGGAAGACTCATTTCTTCAAGACATTTTGATTCCGAATTGACTCTCTTCACATTTACAAAAGACTTGGGATCCCAGGTGTAAACTCAGCTTCTGGTTTGATGTGCAAATATTTCTGAACCATAACATAAATAGACATGAACTTAAAAGCAGTTGACTACGTCTGTATATGAGTTTCAGTGCCTTCATTTACTTAGAGGTAAATGAGGAGGGGAGATGGATATCAGGTTCATGTTGATTGCAGGTTTGTTTTTGTCCTCTGCAAATTTTGGGTTTTTAAGTCTATTTCATATTATCGATCTTTCTTGATATGCTTGTCCCCCAGTTCCAGTATTATTGCAATTCTTAATATTATCACTTAGAACGGTGCATAAGAATGACGTGGAGGGCTTTATTAAAATTCAGATTCCCAGGCTCACCCCCCAGAGCTGCTGGTTCAGCACGTTTGGGATGGAGCCTGAGAATCTGCATTCTGACACGTTCCCACAGAGCTCTGATGCTACCAAGCCTCAGACCACACTTGGGTTAATACCTCTTTTTACAGTTCATTTTCCAGAGTTAGCACTTTTAATGCAAAGATTTTCAGAAAACAAGGCTATGTTGATTAGGTGGTGGGTTTCACGTTTTGTAATACATTGATAAGCTTGTCTAAATAGAATGCTTGTGAAGATCGACTTGAGTTCCTGAGCCCAATATACACACTGGATGTTGGTCGGATCGGTGTTATGGATGAGAAACTGAGGTTGATTATGTCACTAAACGTCTTTTAGAGCATAAGATGCATTTTCTGTAATTGAGGACTTTTAAACTAAGAATTGGATAGTTCTTTAAGTGGATGTTGAGGAAGGTTTGCTGAATGGAGCACGTAACTAGGATATTGCCTTCTTCTGTCATGTGGCTGATGTCTATATTGACTAGGGAAAAAAATCTGGCTTCTAATTCCATATACTTTTGAGTCTGACTTAAACTGTAATCCTGTCGGCAGGTGACATACAGGAATTTCGTTTTTGTTCCCGCATAGTTAAGATTCAGCAGATGTTAAAAGCTGATGTGGATTTAAGGTTTCATCCATTCTGGGAATAATTGAAGATTTAGTCAGGACCAGAAGTTGGAGTTGTAGATAGAGTTATAGGACTTCAGGGGGTATGGAAAGTTGTTGCACAGATGCCTTGCTTCTTGTGTTCTCCTGCCACTTGGAGGAAGAAATTGTCTTCTGTGTTTGCTTAAATGAAAAGCTTTTGGTGGATTTGACTTTGTCTTGCACTAGTTAAAAACATGTGAAGTTTGCAAACTGAAGTCTCTTCTGAATAAAAGACAAATGAAAGGGGCTTGATTAAAAAAAAACCTTTAGTCATTTTTAAAAAGGGGTTTTGTGAGATTTTTTTAGAGATAGCCTGGCTTACAGAAATGTGTGGGTGTTGGTAGGAAGGGAACTGGCAACCACCAAGAAGAGTGGATGGGCTGGGTCAAAGGCATTTAACCTCCTCTGTCTCCAGAGCTGTGTTCTGATTACATAGCTGGTTTGTGGAGGTGTGGTGCTTTCTCTAAGGCTGTGGCATGTTGCATATGACTAAATTTGTACTAACATTTTCTTGGGACCCATCAGTCAGTGTTGTCCCTTTACTTTGGTCATCTCTGCCCACCTGTCAAGACGCTACGGCTCTCCTCCTCGGCTGCCTGCCACTTTGCCCTTTGTCCGCCTCAGCCCTCAACTGCAGACAGTTAGAAGATGAGGCTTCCAAGCTGAGTGGCAGATGAGGGCACAGTGGAACATAGCTTACGTGGAAGACTAAACAGCAGAAGCTTCCAAACTACAAAATTGCCCAATTTTTTTTTTTTTAAGAACAAATATCCACTTAGGAAAGACACATGGCATTTGATTTACTGTAGAGCCTGATGCATGTAGACTGTGTCCTCTGCTGGCTGGGAATGGCTGGTCAGTGTTATTACAGCTGCTAGCATTGAATCACACGGACAAGGATGCCACCAGTCGTCATACAGGATCGTAGTGACTTTGTGGAAGCCCCGCTGGTAACACACGAGTTCTAAAACAGTAAAAGTAAACTTAGAGTAAGACGAAAAGTACAGATCACCTTTAAGAATCTCTCTAACACCTTTCTATTCTTCACCCCCTAATTCTTTTAAGAGTTTGGCTTATATTTTTCTGCATATATTTAAAATAGTTAATATGCATTATCCAAATGTGAAGAGAAAATGTACTGAGGATGTCCTAGTAGACTCTCTCTAACCATTTGAAGTTGATTTGTCAATGCTCACTGATCAACAGAAGTAGGAAGCATATCTGGCATTTAACTTTATTTAAAATTTATAATGTGGAAACATCAAAATATATTAACCTGCTCTACTTATGTTATTTAAATTACGCATGTTTATGAAAGATATAATGCTGTGTGTGAAATTTTTTGCTTAAATAGTAACATACGGTTCATCTGGTTCAATAATTTGCAATGTTCACTTGTCATTGTCTTTGAGGTCTATCCATGTTGATACATACATAGCGCTTGTCCATTTCTCTAACTGCCATTAATGTTCCATTGTGAACGTACTACATTTTAATTAGCTCTTCTCCTGCAGATGGGCATTCATATTTTTCCCCATTTTTTCTATTACAGAGAGTATCATGAGAACATTCTTGAACAAATTCGTACTTGACATTAACTGAGACCCAGTGTTTACTGTTTAAAGCCCTCTCATAGTTACACATCTCTTTGTATTCATGTGCACGTGTTTTTCTGGAGTAGAAGTGGAACTGCCAGGTCAGGGGGTATGTTTCAGAGCATCACGTTGCTTAAGGATGAATCTGGAAAATGTGAGGATGCAGAAAGCCTGTTTCATCATTATGTTCTCTTGGAATTAAGATGTACAAACTCCTATTTGTAGTGAGGTGGATGGACCTAGAGTCTGTCATACAGAATGAAGTAAGTCAGAAAGAGGACAACAAATACCGTATGCTAATACATATATATGGAATCTGAAAAAAAAAAAAAAAGGTTCTGAAGAACCTAGGGGAAGGACAGGAATAAAGACGCAGACATAGAGAATGGAGTTGAGGACACGGGGAGGGGGGAGGTAAGCTGGGATGAAGTGAGCGAGTGGCATGGATATATATAAACTACCAAGTGTAAAATAGATAGCTAGTGGGAAACAACTGCATAGCACAGGGAGATCAGCTTGGTGCTTTGTGACCACCTAGAGGGGTGGGATAGGGAGGGTGGGAGGGAGACACAAGAGGGAGGGGATATGGGGATATGTGTATATGTATAGCTGATTCACTTTGTTTTACAGCAGAAACTAACACACCATTGTAAAGCAATTATACTCCAATAAAGATGTTAAAAAATAATAAAAGAGAAAGAAAAAGATGTACAAACTCCAGAACAGGTCAGGTCCTGGACTTTACAGATGAACAATTTTATAATTTCCAGTAGAACTTTCTGTGATGAGGGACGTGTTCTAAAATCCATGCTGTCAGCTATCATAGCCACTAAGTGACTGCTGAGCACGTGAAATGTGGCTATTGTGAGCAAGAATCTGACTTTTAAATTTTATTTAATTTTATTTAATTTAACTTTAAATTGAAATGGCCACGTGTGTTTAGTGGCTCTCATTTTGGACAGTACAAGCGGGAGGGAGTCACCATCCTAGAAGTACAGCTACTGTTTTATTTCTGTCCCAAAATGTTTCAGAAGGTGACTCATGCAGAGATGGACGTGGAGTCTGCTTTGTTCAATAAGAGGCTTAAGACCTTTTAACTGAAAATAAAGAGATGAATAATCTAATGAAAACAAGGTGCTGCCATTAAGATTTATCAGGCGTTTTCTTCCCCGTTTAGAGACTGTTGTCTGCTCTGCCTGGTTAGGCGGCCTGGTGGGAGCTGCACAGTTCTACTGGGGCAGTTTGTAAAGTGAATTGATGGCTATGTAAATACAGCCATTAACCTTAAGCACCTCGGACAGCTCCTTGGGCGCTGCAGTTCTCTTGCCCTTGAAAATGTCAGTTGATGGATGCCAAGATATTTAAAAAAATGTTTTTTCTTTTCCTCTAAACTGGTTGAAGCAGTGGGCCTTGCAAGTCACAGCCGAAGGAACCAGTGAAATTGAGGGCCTACTAGGTGTAAATACTATGGCGGGGGTTGGGAATTCTGTTCTTGCAGAAGGATATTTTGAAGGTTTACTATTGATATGTAAGAAGCAGGACTGTGTATTTGTATGTACATCTTAATTTTAAAAATACACAAATTGGGGTTAAAGGAAGTTTATGGAAAACCTGCTATTAAGCGAATGGTGTCTTCTACTTCTGGAATTTTCTATGGATTTTAACAGTCTGATGTCATCTGAGACCTCCCCCCCCCTTGTTTACTTTCCTGTAATGACACTGGCCATCCATCTTTTCCCCTAGAATGCACTAAACTTATTCCTTCTTCAGTGGCTCTGTACTTACCTTGGCATGTGCATCTCCTATTTTTTTTCCTTTTCTTTTCTGGTCAGCTCCTTCTCATCTTTTAAGTCTCAAATGTTACTTCGAGTACTTAGGTCTTTTACCTACTTGGAGCGACAGCAGTCTGCCCTCTATAAAGCATTGGTGGGTGTTTCCAGTTGCTATTATGTGGAAATCCTTGGAAAACTGCAGCTCGGTGTTTCAGGAGGCATTGCCAATATTCCTGAAGTTCTGCCAGAAGCCATGTTCCTTCTGCCAAGTTGTAGTGATCTGCCATAAGGCTGGGCATTGGAGTGAAAACTCAGAGGTGTTGAATTCAGAGTCTGGGTTTCTGCCTTCTCATCCCATCTTACATAAATGCCATTGTTTCTCTGAACTCTTAGTCTTTTCCACATTGACACACAGGGGTGTGTCAGGGGCAGAAGTCTTTAATTCTGTTCTTGGGTTCAGTGAGATAGAAACATCTATGGTTTTATCAATAAATAGCACCGAAGACAAAACCTAAAAATTTAAACCACAGAACACCTTAGTCTCATGGTAAGTGCAGTCGTGGTACTATTTACATCTGGAATCTTTTATTATGTTAACATGATAAGGAAATACGCAATACTGAGCAATCGGAGAAGAAATGTCCAAACTGAGAAGAAATACATATAGCGGTGAATGCTGCCTTTCAGGGTGCTGGAATGCAGTCTTCCGGGGGGTTTCCCGAGGTGATGAAAGGCACCATGTTGGAGAATCTACATGTCTTTCATTTATTTAATGGTTGATGGTCATACGTACACAATGGGCGTATACAATACAGGCTTGTGGGAGAGATGCTACTTGCCTATATCTTTCCCCCTTCCTTCATCACGGAACCCTGATTTCTAGCCAGGCACATGCTTCATGGAGTCAGGACTGTGTTTTATAGCCTCGTTCACCATGTGAGATAAACGTAGAAGTATTGGGTGCTATTTCTGGGGCGTCTTCGTAAAATTGTGAGGGGAGCCCTTCCTGGATCTCTTAAATCCTGGAATGTGATGTAGTAGTTGGTATTGCAGCAGCCTTCTTGGACTATGAGGTGACCTCGAGAATGAAAGGCACATGGCTGAAGAGGAAAATGGAAGTAGCCTGAGGCCCTGATGTGTGGAGCTGAGGTACATGCCTTGGCCTGCTTACCACTTGACTTAATTTTTGTAAAAGAGCAAGCCTTTATTTTTTATGTCATTGTTACATGCAGTGAGACGAAATGATACAGGTGCAATGCAGTGACACGTAAGGTTAGAGCTACCCTTAATGAGTTCATAATGCAGTAGAGGGATTTATAGTCTGTCAATCCAGAACACCCTTTCAAGTTACGTATAGACATAGCTTTGGTTCTGGAAAATCTGATTGATGGGAAGGCTACCCTATACAACAGATTTGGAAAAGGAGGAATGAATACTACACAGATAGATCGTGAGAGCCATTTCTGGGGAGAGTCACTCAGAGATACTCTGTGGTTTAAGGGCAAGAAGTGAAGAAAACAGCCAAGGCTATTAAAAGCCATCAGAGACTTCTCCAAATTGCCAAAATTGAAGTTAGTTACCACTCATTCTCAAATAAACTGAAGCCTTGTCTGTTTGATGCGTTTTGGCAGGAAGTATATATTTACTGCCTCGAACGTTTCCAATTGCTGAATTCCGCACCACGGTATTTCATAAATGCTTAACATTAGACAGAGCCGGTAGGAACCTCACACATTTTCTTAAACAGCATTCCACAAGAAAGAATTTCTCAAGAAATTCACAATCACAAGGTATTTCCCCTGTTTCCAAAAGTACACATTCACGCTGGTAGATTTTGAACCTGTCTGTCAAAAATAGCTCTTGCTTTTGCAAATGGAGAAGTAGTCACTTAAAATCTAAGGAGATGAGCAGATACATTCCGCATATCTTGATCAATTCAGTATTTATTGAATGAGGATCGGACTTTGTCTTAGAAGTTTCTTCTTTTCTCCATGTATTTCTCAAATGCTTATTTTGCATAAGGTGGTGGGTTGGGTATGATTTTGGATTCTAATACGGATTTCATACTCAGCGAGCTTTCAGGGTAGTAGGGGAGATTTAGCTATAGTGGAGCTAGAAAGAAGGATAGTCCATGTGGAGGAAATAAACCCATTGAAGTTTCAGAGATGGGAAAATTCACCTTCCCTCACCCTTAGACAGTTAAACTTTCTTATCAACCAATTAGCACCTCAATTATTTTCTATTGGTACCTTTCCAACAACAGCCTTAAATGTTTACACTATGAAGATACACTAATGACTTGAAAACAAAAAAAGGACTCTATAGTTGGTTGGGTTTTAAGCAAGAACTAAACTGAGGGCAGAGTAAACATTCCAGGAAAAAAAAATGGACAGTTTTACGTGAAACTAAAGAAACGAACTCTTAATATTTGCCCATGATAGTTTGAGACTGCATTGTCTTTCGTGGCTAAGATCTTCTCATAATGCTCTAGTTGTCATTGGGTCAGAAATCAGAGTTTAGACACATGCTGTGGCTTTATAAAGTCAGAATTTAGAGCCAAGGGCTCATTATGGTGGGTATTGGAGGACAGCGTCTAAGTGAGGAAAGATTAGGAGAGTAGGTAACTTTATGGGCAGCATCAGTGGCGAAGATGGAAATTAGCTACTAGAGCGAGGATCAGCAAACTTTTTCTGTACGTGGCCATGTAGTAAATATTTTAGCCTTTGTGGGCCACATGGTCTCTGTTACAACTCTTCAGCTCTGGCGTTGTAGCAGGAACAGAGCCAGAGACGATATGTAAATGAGTAAGCAAGGCTATGTTCCAATAACATTCTATTTATGGACACTGAAATTTGAATTTCATTTAATTTTCATGTGTCAAGAAATATTATCCTTTTGATTTCCTTCAACCATTTAAAGATGTAAAAACCATTCTTAGTTTCCGTGTTTTAAAAAACAGGCAGTGGCTGGCCTTGGTCCTTGGGCATAGTTTTTTTCAGTCTGGGATAGAATAAAGGCCCCTTTGACTTCCCTCCATAGCCAAGGTGTGTGCCGTTCACAGTCTAGTGATTCCCAAATTTCAGTCTTTGCACACTGCCTTTGAGAGATTTTGGTTTTTTTACCATATTTTTACATATTTTTATTGAAATGGCCTTACATTCAGTCTCATCTTGAACAATTATATATTAATGAAATAAGGCTAAAGGAACCACTGCTTAAATATTAATTAAATATTAATTACTAAAATGGAACATAAAATCACGTCACATACCATACTGACTCAGTACCTTTTGTTAATTTTTAAGAATTGAGGTGTAACTTCTAATAAAGTACCCAAATCTTAACCATTAGAGCTTAGTGAATTTGCACATAGGTACTGTTGGGTGGCACCCCGCAGGCCTGCAAGACTTGTAGTTGCCCAGCCTTGAGACTGAAGAAAGAGCCCCGAGACAGTGACAGAGACATCAACGGACATCTTATTATTGGACAAGGGTTCTTAAGCAAAATGTTCAGGAGCAATACGCCACCACTGATAGCAGACAGTAGGCAGGACACGGCAGTAATCTTCTCTACTCAAGAGAGAAAGAGGCTACCATTTATAGAGGGAATTGATGTCAGATTGGCTCATCAGTTACCAGGGAAACCAGCATCTGGGGCAGGGGGCCCACATGTAGGCGGTTACAGATTAAGCTGTATAATTCAGAGGACTGGATAGTCGTGTGAATGAAGCAGGGCCTGGTTGAGCAGGGGAGGTACAGAGAGCAGCCAACCTGAATGGCATGACTGTACACATACACCCTCATGAAACCACTACCCCGACAGACTGCAAAATTCCAGTTCCCAGATGGGTCCCTTGTACCTCCTCCTAGCCATACCCACGCCCCCTTAGGTGACCTCTAGTTCACCTCTGCCAGCGGAGCTTACTTTTCCCTCTTCTATAGCTTCATATAAATGGAAACATACAGCATGTATTCCTTCCTGTCTGAGTTTTTTGGTCTGCCTTATGTCTGCTGTTGCACGTAGTGGTAGTTCTTCTTCATTGTGTAGTAGTCATTGTATTAACAAGCCACTCCGAGGGACTTCCCTGGTGGCGCAGTGGTTAAGAATCCGCCTGCAGGGGATTCAGTGCAGGGGACACGGGTTCAAACCCTGGTCTGGGAAGCTCCCACATGACGCGGACCAACTAAACCCGTGCGCCACAACTACTGAGCTTGCGCTCTAGAGCCCGCGAGCCACACCTACTGAGCCCATGTGCCACAACTACTGAAGCGCGCATGGCCTAGAGCCCGTGCTCCGCAACAAGAGAAGCCACCTCAATGAGAAGCCTGTGCACCACAACGAAGAGTAGCCCCCGTTCACCACAACTAGAGAAAGCCCGCGTGCAGCAACAAACCCCCAAAGCAGCCAAAAAAAAAAAAAAAAGCCATTCTACTCATTCATTCTAGTGTTGAACATTTGGGTTTTTTCTAGCCTATGCATTAGACTGCTGTGAACGTTCGCATCATGTTTTTGGTTGACATACACCTTCGTTTCTGTAGCGTATCCTCATGTTTTTCAGACTGGGTGTTTGAGCCAGAGCTATTTTTTTGCCAGAATTTTTACAAAAATAAAACACAGTTAACACTTAAGTAGCGCTTATCCTGTGCAAAACACTGTTTTGAATCCTTTGGCTCTATCAGCCTTTCTTAATGGGGTGAGTAGGATTATTGTCTACATTTTACAGATGAGGAAACTGAGTGATGGAGCATTTGGCCAGGGTCACCGGCTAGTAACTTAAAGAGCTTGAATTTCTTTCCATCTCTCTCTGTCTTTCCATCTCTCTCTGTCTCTCACTGAGAATGACTTTCAAGCATTGATCAGATTAATTGCGTTGATTTCTCCAAATGATTATCATTGTGTAGGACCCCGTGCCAGGGAGAGGGTGAGTAAGGAACATCACTGTAGGTTGATCTCCAGCCGCTCCTGATTTGAGCTGGAATAGGAACCCAGGAGGTATGGCTCCAGAGACTCTACTCTTAATTATTCTGCATAAATAGAACAAACTTCATCTTGGTCAGTTTTCCTTGTCCCTTCCAGCAAATCTTTCCCCCTCTTCCTGGGCTCTTTGTCACCCCAGGTGGCAGCGCTGCCCCTCCCCCCGACGATGCCCTCTGTTGTCTTCCTGGTTGGCAAGCTTTGTTTGGCGATGCCACGCAGCCACCACGTGTAAAGAGGCAGAACTCGGTGGCCTTTAGAAAACTGGCCTCTGGCATCACTTGCCTGGACCTTGCCTGAACCTTGGCTTCAGTCCTAACTATCTGTGCAACCCTTTCAGGTGTCCTCATCCATAAAACGGAGAAAATAGCAGGTGAGCATTAGATGGGAAATGTGTATACAGCGCCCAGCATGGTTTGACACACAGGAAGTGTTCGTTAGGTAGAATCAGCCGCTGTGTTTATTATTGGTTGGCCAAAAAGTTTGTTCCGGTTTCTTCCAGAAGCTGTTGCGAAAAACCCAAAGGAAATTTTTGGCCAACCCAATAGTTATTTTAATTGTTATTCAAAATGAGTGTCATCAGGGCCGTTTCAATGAATGACTGGACAGCTGAAAGTCTTCCCATATGAATTCCTCCAGGACAGACAATTCCTTAATAACCCCAAGAGCTGATCTTTAATAGTCTAACCTGCCTGGGGAAATATCGGGGGGCTGGGTTCCCTCCCCTACTGCCTTCAGTCACGCCTTTCCCAGCAGCTAGCCTGCATTAAGAACTTGGGTAAATACCTTGAGATCCACAAAGTGAGATCCACAAGTGGTTTAACATCCACCCAGAGGAAGATATCTGAGAACCCAGAGTCTCTTTCCTTCGACTTTGTTAATCTCAGGGTATTTGTAGGGCTTTCCAATTTTCAGGCTCTAACAGAACAAGTGGGTTTGAACTCTTGGGGCTTAAAAGAACAGCCGTGAATCCGAGAGCACTTGAATGGGAACCAGCAGCACCTTGGTCCCCTGGTTTTTAGCTCAACCCATTATTGATTCTCTCAGAATGCAGCGGCACACACAGATGAGTAAGGGTTGATTAACGGCGTCCTGCTTGCTCGCTCACCTGGTCCCAAACACTTTGAAAATACGGCGGGATGGGGGTGGGGGAAACCGGGGCTGTTCGTTGCACAGGAAAAAGGAAAACCGAATAAATACAGTGTTGCTTGTCCCATTGCGCATTGTCGCTACTGGTTTGCATTGAATTAGTGGTCAGTAGTTAAGTCAGGCATGTTACGTTTTGGTTGTGTCCTTGAGCTGCTGCAGTCTTTTAATCATCCCCCCACCCCTTTTCTTTTGGTCTACTACTCTGCAGGCAAATAAAAAGACCCAGATTTGATTCGATGGGACTGGCAAAAGTGGAAGGGGGATTTGAGTTTGCAGGTCTTTTCTGATGTTTCATGATTAAAGGGGCCTTGTCAGGTGAAGGAAAGCAAATTGGCTTGTATACCCTTTAGGAGAGGGCTTCGCTTTAATGTCTTGGGAAGTGGGAAACAGACGGTGGGGAAAATAATAGAACGGCAATAATGGAATAAAGGTGCAGGCGATATTCTGCGAGCCTGGACCAAAAGAATGAAGGAGAAGGATCAGTGATTCGCTCAAATGTAGCGGATGAAACATTGATCCAAGGGCGCTTACGGGAGAAGAATGATGCCTTGGAGGTGAGGTGCGGAGAATTGAAATGATTTCACAGCTCTTGGGCTGATGAGCTGGGTGCTAGAGCCCTCGGCGTGGGTAACAAACATATCACTATTAATAAGGTTTTTGAGCCAAGGCAGCCCCATCTGCCGACACATACATCCCGACATACAGACACCCTCTGCAGGAAGGTCGGTGGCATTTTATTTTTCTGTTTAACCTTGTCTGACATAGTGGTATAAATTACGCCATTTTCCTTCCCGATCCCCCATCTGCTACCCCAAGATTACAGGTGAACTTGTGTTTCTGGGTCTCCCCTGTTGATTGGGTCTCTGGTTTATTTACAAGCCGTGCAGCAGGTGGGGTTGTCCAGCGCATGGAAGACTTTCAAATATTTGTTGAACAGATGATTCGTTTTGCGGATTCTCCTGTGCTGGAGACATGCTCTATATTAGGGGATCCTCTTCTGAGGGTCTAGCTTCCAGCTGCAGTTTCGTGTGTGTGTGTGTGTGTGTGTGTGGCTTTGGACAAACCATGGGACCTCTCTCACAGCTTCTGTTTCTTCAGCTGTGAAACGCAGTTGCTCATACCCTTCACCTAGAGTGGATGTGAGGTACAAATGACCTAGCACAGGGCCCTCGTCCAGCACAGTGTCTGACACATAATGCCCCTTTCTTTTTACTCTCTCAGTCCAAAATCCACAGGGAATGTTAATCTTAAAAAAAAAAAAAGCATTTGGTTCTAATTGGACAGCACCTCTTAATTGTTGATGTTTTGTCTTTGTCTTATGAGAAGGTGATGGAGGCGTGGGCGAAAGCAGCAAGAAATCTCCTAGCCAACGCTTTAAGCCAGAGAAATACTGAAGAATTCTCAACCCATCACCCATCTATAGAACTTTGATAGTTATAAGCAGAATTCATTCAACATTCATTTATTCAATAAATTTGAATTGCCCAGACTTCCCCATGGAGACGTTCGTTTTATTCCTTCCTATGGACTAGCTCAGTGATTCTCAAACTTTAGGGCTAAGGGCTCTTCTACAGGGTTGTACACAAAAATATTTTATGGGATTTTTCAGAGAGTAAATCTGACTATATGTGAGTTTTCTTTTATACACTTAAACACCAAATCCCACGTACAATCAGATTCCATTGTCCCAACCTCATAGGTTTGTCCTAATAAAACATCATTAAAAGGGTAACTTAATGCTTGGTACCTAATCGTTTGGTGAACATCAACTCTTACCTCCCCTTAAATTACTAAGCATGTAAAAAAGATCTGATGACAGTTTTTGCCTGAAATATTTGCTCAGTTTAATTTCACATTCCCCAAGAGAGGGTTTCCTTCTGGTCTAACTAACTCAGTATAAGCGAACTGTATCCCTTCTCTGGTTGTAAGTCATATACATTTGTTAATGAAACACAAGATCGAAGTAACAATTTTAGCAGCCATGTTGTATTCCTCATTTTAAATTGAAAGTCCATAAGACATTTATGAGCAATCTTTACCCGGGTGATACAAGAGAACAGTGTTTCTTATTTCCTGTGGTTGTCTACTTCTATTTTTAGACCCAAGCTTCATATTAATAGTTTGCATTTACCTCTAGAGAATTTAATTTTGTTAGCATTTAACGGAGTGGGTACTGTATTGGAATTTTTTCAGCTTTGCTTCCAACATGTCAGAATCATTGTTATCCTTCCAAGCTTCAGTTCATCCTCAGATTTGAGTGGAATGCTGGCAACCCTGGCATCCAAGTTCTCGATAAGACGAACAGGACAGTGCTCTGGATGGAGCCCAGTGGCATACCGTTAGAGACTGCATTCTAAATCGACACAGATACAATTAAGCAGAAGCAAACTTCTAGTGAGTTATTCAGCCTACTTATTTTCATTATGTCTAGCCTATATTTCTTTATATGGTTGCACTGGAATTTTATGAAAAACCTAGTCAGAGTATCTTGCTGCATTCTCGATTTTATGACCATAACAGGCTCTTTTTCTTGTTATAAATTTTTTAAAAAATGGAAGTATAGTTGATTTACGATGCCGTGTTAGTTTCAGGAATACAGCAAAGTGATTCAGTTATACATATATGTATATATTGTTTATCAGATTCTTTTCCATTGTAGGTTATTACAAGATAAGGAATATAGTTCCCCATGCTGCATAGTAGGTCCTTGTTATCTTCATTTTTTGGCCACGCGGCATGCAGGATCTTAGTTCCCCGACCAGGGATCAAACCGGTGCCCCTGCAGTGGAAGCGCGGAGCCCTAACCTCTGGACTGCCAGGAAATTCCAATGTTTGTCTGTTTTATGTGTAGTAGTGTTAGTCCCAAACTCCTGATTTATCCCTCCCTTCCCTACGTTCCCCTTCGGTCACCATAAGTTTCGTAACAGTCTTTTGATTGTCGATGTCAGTGAGTATGGAGAAAGGGAATGAGCATTGCCTGGTATGAATTATTCTTAGTGAATCCATGCGTATTGCGTGTAATCATTGCTGCTGTCTGTCCCCACCCCCCATGTTAATAATGGCATTTGAAGAATTTTTGGGGTGAGGTTAGCAATTGCTTACTGATTTATAATTGGCAGAACCTCTATTTTCCTTCCTTTTCATTTGTTGGTGTGTCTCCTGTTCTCCAATATGCTTCGGAGTTTGCCAGCGATGTTTTTGCTACCTCCCACCTCATGCCAGCAGTAGCATGGAGTTTAATTCAGCAGGGCCAGAGCCTCAGACACGTTCAGAGAGGGCAGGCACTCTGACAATCGCAGCACCTAGTCTGGACCTCAGTTCCCTCTCATCAGTGCCCCCTGTTCTCTTTATGGGAAGCATCTCACCCCTCCTGACAGAACGCGCATGCAGACCAGAGGCTGGGTAATTCTGTCTGCTGTCACCTATGAGCGTCACACCACCCTCTCCAAGCAGGAGACCAGTGTCTTGTTGTTGTTCTCCTTGCCCTGAGAGTAACAAAAATAGCCCTTTTGTAGTCCTGCGTGTTTTCTGCTGGGCTCAGCTCATTCCAGCCTTTTGCCTTCCCGACAGTCATATCAGAAGCTGGAAGATTTTTCATTTAAGGATCAAGACATTCTCCAAAGCAGATGACTTTAAAGGAGCCAGCAAGATAGAAAGCTATTATACTGAGAATGACAGCTGGTGCATATCTATGCCTCCACCTTCGGTTCAGACAATGAGCATTAATTTCTTGGACTACTTTGGGTATTAGCGGAGGATCAATTTCTCTAAACCTTCTCTCCCTTGCCTTTTTGTTAAAAAAAAAAATCTCTCTCTTGGTTAAAATCACTTTACTGAGACCCTTTCATGACGGGTGCAATATACTGTGGGAAGTGGTTTTCAGATGAGATACAGGGTTTTCTCTATAGGCAGGCTTCCAGCCCCTTCAAAACGCCATCACCAAAAAAAAAAAAAAAAAAAGCCATCACCACGGAAGGTCAGCTGTGCTGTTCCCACGGACTTAACAAAGCCCTAGAGCTTGTGGTTGGGAGAGGGACTCTGGAGTCATACCCTGGCTGGCTCAAATCCCAGCTTCCCTGCTTATCAACTTTATGACCTTGGTCCAGTGATTAACTTTGCTGAGTTTGGATTTCTTCTGAGGAGGTCCCAACCTCAGAAAGCTGTTGTGGAGACTCACATGAGTTAATGTATGGAACACGTTTTCAGCATCGTATCTGGCACATAGTTAATGCTAAATAAAAGCTCTCTAATGGCAGCAGTTAGGATTTGCCTACCGAGTTTCTCAAGGCTAAAAGGCCCTGAATAATGGAAATTAAAGGGCAGTGCTGTGGCAAGATCTTCAATTCTAATGCCCAGAGAGGGACACGGGAAATCAATACCTGATTTTCTGTTAATGCCAGTCAATGTATCATCACTCAGGATGTGAGAAAGGAATGGAGATGCAGAGTTGGCTTGGCCACTTTGAGGAAGGACACTCGATCCTTTGAGATGCCTCAAGCCCACATCCTGCTTCCTTACCTGGCCAGCTGTGTACACGGAACATTATTTTGGTCCACGGGTCCCGATCCCCATTTGCTCCTTCTCGTCTCTTCCTCAGATGTGAAAGTACTTTATGATTTCCTTTTGTTCTCTTCTTTCCCAAATGCCCTGGGACTACAGGCAGTTGGGGATTTTCCCTTTGGTTCAAGCATGGTTAACACTGTGAAACTCCAAGTTCAGTGATCCGTGGGTGAAAATGTGGTGAGAAAAAAAATAAAAAGGAAAAAAGAAAAGAAACACTTCAGTTTGGTTGGAGGTCTGCCTAAAGAGAGGACCCTGTGTATTGTCTAGAGCTCGTTACCATCTGAAAACAGATTTCCACAGTGCTTGCTCTCTGACAGAGGAGAACTCATGATGAAATGCTCCCCTCACCCACCCTGTGGGAAATTGCACTGACTGGTGCTCTAACTGGCTTCTTTGCACCTCAGGGTCTTTGCTTGTGCTGTGTTCTTCCTTTGCATGTCCCAGGGCTGATTCCTTATCTTTCAGGCTCCAAATCAAAATGGCATTTCCTTGCTAAGTTATCCTCTCTGCCCTCTCTCCTTTCCTCATCCTTCTTTCCCTTATCATCTCTTTCTGTCAGTATCTGGAATACTCATTTTTCAGATAGGTGCTCTCGGAATACAAGGTGTATGAGGACACAGACCTCATCTGTCCCGTCCCTGCCATGTCCTAGCACTTAGAGGCAGTGCCTAGCGCATAGTTGAGGCTCACAGATATTTGGCGAGTGAATGAATTTTAAAATTCCATGCGGACATTGGTGAGGGAGATTAAGAGGTACAAACTTTCAGTTACAAAGTAAATGTAGGAAATGGTAGGAAATGTACAGCACGGGGAGTACAGTCAATAACTGTGTAATATCTTTGGGGACATATTGTAACTAGACTTACTGCGGTGAAAGAGGTCAGATTTGTAGCTACCAGAGGCAGGTATTAGGGAGGAGGGGGAATTGGAGGAAGGCGGTCAAAAGGTACAAACTTCCAGTTAAAAGATAAATGAGTACTAGGGATGTAATGTACATATATGTACATATATACGATAAATATAATTAACACTGCTGTACATTTTATATGAAAGTTAAGAGAGTAAGTTTTAACAGTTTCCATCGCAAGAAAATGTATCCATTTTTTCTTTCTTTAATGTTGTATCTCTATGAGATGATACATGTTCACTAAACTTATCGTGGGCATCATTTCGTGATGCATGTAAGTCAAATCATTATGCTGTAAACGCTAAACGTATATGGTGTTGTCTGTCAATTATATCTCAAGAAAACGCAGAGAAAAAAGTTAACACAGGGAAGGCTACTCTAGGGAAAAAAAGCTACATTCCACCTTTGCTGTGGGTAGCACGTAGCTCTGGTACCTCGTGTCCAAGGCCTCAGCTCCCCACAGCTTCAAAGGACCGTCCTGAACAGGTTCAGAGGTGGCTCTGTGGGGAGCTGAGGACATGAGGTACCAGATAGGATGAGCAGCTCATGTTCTGTCCCTAGTATTCGCCAATCGTCTTTCCACCTTTGTCACGGGGCCTTCTCTGTTGCAGTGGCGTATAAGCAGAGGCAGTGCAGAAGAATCGGGGAGTTAATGCCTCTGATGGAAACCTGATGTGTCAATGCCTCCACCTCGTGTCTTTAGGCGGATGATTCTCTACGCGTCTTGGGAGGGCCTAGGGGAATCCAGCTGCCATTACTCACATCAGCAACCTCATTCACATGCTCTTATCATCCTTGTCTCAGGCTCTGCTTTGGGGAGAACCCACCCTAAGACCCCATTCACACGGATAATTTCACTTTGTCATTGCCTGTCCTTTGTCACAGCCTGCATAGACATTTACAGTATAAATTGGGAAACCTTTTATGAATGTCTTTATGAACGTTTGCCGCTTATGTGTTTTACGTCTTTCAGGGTGACAAGGGTCTCTTGGACTTCTGAGACCTGTTATTCCAAAGATCTAAAAACCTCGTCGTCTTTTTCTTACAGCTGTTCACTGAGCAATCCACCGGCCCCCAGCTCTCCTAGTTTCTTTCTTTCTTTTTTTTTTTTTTTTGCGGTACGCGGGCCTCTCACTGTTGTGGCCTCTTCCGTTGCGGAGCACAGGCTCCGGACGCACAGGCTCAGCGGCCATGGCTCACGGGCCCAGCCACTCCGCGGCATGTGGGATCTTCCCGGACCGGGGCACGAACCCGTGTCCCCTGCATCGGCAGGCGGACTCTCAACCACTGCGCCACCAGGGAAGCCCTCTCCTAGTTTCTTGAAGGCACAGTCATGGGATCCAGCTTGCTGTTGCTTTCCCATGCCTATTTATAGCACTGGCTTTTAGATGGTGGGCCAACTTTCAGAGGTGCTTGCTTTGAAATAGACTTGCTGAAGGACCTCTGTGGAGATAATGAGGCCACTTCTACACTTGCAAGTTGGAATACATTACAGATAGTGGTTGCAAGAAGTACTTGAAATGATGGTGCTTGCTATACAGGGCAAATTGGTTTTTTTAAAAACCTTCTCCAAGTCATTCTGCAACTGTTATCTGGTACTTTTTTTTTTTTTTTTTTTTTTTTTAGCGGTACGCGGGCCTCTCACTGCTGTGGCCTCTCCCGTTGCGGAGCACAGGCTCCGGACGCGCAGGCTCAGCGGCCATGGCTCACGGGCCCAGCCGCTCCGCGGCATGTGGGATCTTCCCGGACCGGGGCACGAACCTGTGTCGCCTGCATCGGCAGGCGGACTCTCAAGCACTGCACCACCAGGGAAGCCCTATCTGGTACTTTTGTGACTGATTTATGCCCTGCACAGAAGTCATTACATCATCCGTCAGTTTTCTTTCAAACTTCAGTGTCAGTACCGGCAGAATTGATGGGTGAAAGTTTCAGCTTATGTAGGGTGGGTGTTGGGGGAGAAGGGAGAAGGCAGCTGTGGTATTGCACATCGAAGATAGGGTTTTGCAATCTCCTAGGATGTAGATCCTTTAACCTCTTCTTTGCCATGGGTTCCCTGGGAGGCTCGGTGAAGCCAGTGGATCCTGTCTCAAAATAATGTTGTGAAACACATAAAACAAAGTTTGTAGGATTACAAAAGAAGCCAAGTCTACAGAAGTGTGGTCATCAAAACGTTAACATTGTTCGTGATACAGGACACGCATGCTTCTGCATGGATGCATTAAACAACACGACTTACAGGCAGATCCATTAACTCTCTAATTACGAGGTTGTGATGGGCACATGTTTTGAGGTATCTGCAACAGACTGTCACGTGACTTGAAAATACCTGTGGTTTCTGTTTGTGGTCAAGTCCTAGGAACTGCTAACTGCCCCTCTGGTTTGTTGCTGACATTTATAGTTGAAGGGAATGATGTTTCAAATAGGAGTTAGTGAAAATGAAGATGTCATTTTTTCCCCCTCATCCCAGTTCATGAACCCCCTGAATTCTATCCAAGGACTCCAAATTCAGAAGCCCTCTTCTCAGGATTGGCAGATGCTTTCAGGCTTGTGCCGAAGCTCTTGTTTGCTAGGTGAGTGGTGGCCTTTTGCTGCAGCATCTGCCTCACGAGAGATACTTGGCAAATGTTGGTTGAAGGAAAGCATCGCTGAGCACTGCATGCTGTTGTTACAGGTCAGGTGAACATTAATAATGAGAGTGATGATGCTGGCTTGTTATCTATCAGGATTCCTGTCTCTGCCTTTTTTTTTTTTTTTTTTTTTGGTTCCTTTCATCTATAATGGAAATTGCCATTGATTGGGAGAACCAATGGTGTCTGAAATTACTTAGTAGATTGAAAATACTTTGGAGAGTGATTTTACTAACTTGGTTTGTCAGGTTTTCTCAGGCAGGATCTGTTTGCTGATTACTACTCTGCAGAATGTCGTAGAGTGAACAAGCCTGCTTTTGGTTTTGACATCAAGTGTTTTTGTGTCCTTAGTAAGCTTCTCATACCCATATACAAAATCTATATCTATGCATGAGGGAAAAATATTAGAAGAGACAAGATTATAACTGGAGTGCACATACACAAAGTGAACTATATAGGTATCAGCTGGAAAAAATGGTGGTGGGGTAAAAGGGAGGGAGGGGTGAATGCCCATTTTTAGATATTGGAAAGGCAGTGTACCCAGTAGTTGAGAAGGCAGCCTCTGGAACCTGGGCTCAGATCCCAGCTCTGCCACTTGGTACTTGGTAGCTGACCCTGGGTAAATCCCATCACTTCCATGCCTCCAAATTTCCTCCTCTGTGAATGGGGATAATGATAGCAAATACCTCCAAGCACGTAGAGAAGATGAAGAGAGTTAATGCCTAGAAAACTCTTAGAGCAGAGCCAGGCATTAATATGGGCTCTGGAAGTGCTCGTAAGGTGCTGCTTTATTCATTAGAACAACTCCTATTAGTACAGGTGCAGTCCACGGAGCCCTTCCCTGTACCATACCTCATTTGAATCCCACAGTAACCCTAGTAGCTATTTTAATATCCATATTCGAGATGAAGAACTTGAGGTACAGAGAGGTTCAATGATTTGTCCACTGAAAGGCTATGAAGCAGTGCAGACAACAGCCCACGCTTTGGGATGGTGAGACATATATCCAGGTTCCAGTGGGTCCCACTGCATTTGGCAGAGTGGCTGAAGTGAGCCTTTGCAGTTCGTTTCAGATTTTACAAACGAAGAGGTTTGTTCCTTCAGGGATCCAGCGCCACCTCATCAAACTTTCTGCAGTGGTGGAGATGTTCTGTAGCTGTGCTGTTCACGACAACAGAAGTGACCGCATGGAGACGCTGAGCACTTGAACTGGGACTAGGACCACCGATGAACTCAATTGTAAATTTGACTTTATTTAAGTTCATTTAAATTTCAATGACCACATGTAACTAGTAGCTACCAGTTGGACAGTGCAGACAAGAGTGGCTCTTGTGTTAGAAAGCTTGGGTGGAAAGCCCAGCTCTACAACTGATTAGCTTTGCCACCTGGGGAAGATAGTTCCTGAGGGCTCAGTTTCCCTATCTAGGAAATGGGACAATTAAAAATTCACTCTAGCGAGGCCAAACAAAAATGTTATTATTTTTTGAAAAGTTGTAGCCATTCTGTGGAATCCAAGGGAAGGAATAAAAGCGGGCCAAGGAAAGGCTAAAAGTAGAACGATCTTCAGGATCATGATCACGCTTTTCTGGGTCGTTTCTGCTCTTGGCACATCTGTGCTGATCTTGTCTCTGTGAAGACAGGCTTTCTTTGTTCCCCCCGCATGTGATAAGAGAAGGATGGCCACCCCACAACCCCCAAATGTGTATCTCCCTCCTTCAGCAGCTTATTCCAGAATGATTTGCTGTCTCTCAGGCTCCATTCTAAATTCTAGAAGAGGAAACTTCACTTGATTCATGTGAGAATTTTATTGTTTCTGCTCCCCTGGCCCCAGTTACCAAAAATACTTTGGCATTGACTATAATTGATGGGTTTTCAGGGGACTCTCATTTTAATTAAAAGGTGAAGGTCCTATAGGTCACAAAGATAAATCTGCATTTTGTACATTTTTATGTTACACAGCAGATTATGATAATCTTTGTTTTCACATGCATTTCTCCCTTCTGGGGATGAAGAGTGCATTTGTTACCTGGAAGGTATAAACTGGTCCCTGGAAAGAGAGGTCATTCTTGCTGGCCTCCTGTGTTTTTGTGCTTTAAAACTCTCCTAGGGGGCTTCCCTGATGGCGCAGTGGTTGAGAGTCCACCTGCTGATGCAGGGGACACGGGTTCGTGCCCCGGTCCGGGAAGATCCCACATGCCGCGGAGCGGTTGGGCCCGTGAGCCATGGCCGCTGAGCCTGCGCGTCCGGAGCTTGTGCTCCACAACGGGAGAGGCCACAACAGTGAGAGGCGCGCGTACCGCAAAAAAAAAAAAAAAAAAAAAAAAAAGTCTCCTAGGGCTTCCCTGGTGGAGCAGTGGTTAAGAATCCGCCTACCAATGCAGGGGACACGGGTTCGAGCCCTGGTCCGGGAAGATCCCACATGCCACGGAGCAGCTAAGCCTGTGTGCCACAACTACTGAGCCCACATGCCACAACTTCTGAAGCCCGCACACCTAGAGCCGGTGCTCTGCCACAAGAGAAGCCACTGCAATGAGAAGCCCGTGCACCGCAACGAAGAGTAGACCCCGCTCGCTGCAACTAGAGAAAGCCTGCGCGCAGCAGCGAAGACCCAATGCAGGCAAAAATAAAATAAATAAATAAATAAAAATTAAAAAAAAAAACTTAAAAAAAAGAAACGAAAGCCTAAAGTGTGGTGCATCTCTTGTGTACTGGAATTATAGGATCATGACCTAATATTTCATTATATGGGCGTACTTGCTGCCAGAATGTTTCCCTGATGCCTGAATGAAGTGTGATTAGTGAACTCTTGTGTGGAACTGTGAACGAGACGTAGCAATTTCCTAGAACTCAGGTTCTGACTGTATTGCATTATAAATGTGAGCTGTGTCTTCTTTAGAGCCTGAATAAGAGGAGTGGCCTCATAGACCTTTATATGAGTCAGTGATGTCAAACCATGGGAGGAATTGAAGACAACTGCTGTGAAAGCCAAGAGATTTTCCCAAATGAAGAAACAAATAATCCAGAGTGTACTGTTGTCTATAGATAACAACTTGTGGTGATACCCGTAAGCCTGAGTTTTGTTTTAACTTTCATAATGTATTTTTTTAATCCGCTATATCTATAATACTGTCATTTCAACAAGTAATGACAGTATTAATTTTAAAACTTTAAATTATTGAAACTTTATAAAAACAATATTAAAACTTTATAAAAACAATATTAAAACTTTAATGAGGGAGTTCTCTTTTGGTTCTAAGTCTTTATGATCCTATGTGTTTTTTTAATACTTAGGGCGCATCTTAACTCAGATGGTAAATTTTCATTGGAAATGTTTGATAGGCATTTCATTTATTTTGCAATGTTTACATCAGAAAAAGTGGATATGTGACTGAAATTATGTGACGTATTCCTTCCTCAAATATGACCAGTTGTTTGGGGGACTCCATCTTTTTCAACAACTCCATTTTTGAACTGGGAGACGTTCTGAGTTGGATTTTCTCTACTGTGCACATTCCAGTCTTGAAACAGCCTCGGCTGACTACTTTACACCTCCAGCCCGCTCTCTGGTTTTCCCAGACTTTTTCCTTTTTTACCCTCCCTTTTCCTCCCAGCGTGGGGAATATCCCAGCCTAGTTTGCAATCCTGGGTCCACTAACTACTTACTTGTTTTGTGCTCCTGGGTACGTGGAATTACTTATATTCTCCCATGTTAGAGATTGAAAACAAAATAAAGTAAAACTGTCCTGTGGGTTGTTCTCATGAGATGAGAAGTGATGGTGTCTGATCTCATGCTTGGCTCAGAGTATCCAGCTGCTAGATTATTATCAAGATTCCTTGATTCTCTTCTCTAAACTAAGGTACAGAACAGTCAGATATGGCTTTCTAGTGTTTTCTGTGTCCCGTGAACACTTTTCTGGATTCTTAGATTATATATAATGTGATCTTAATATCAGAGGGAGTGATTGGTTATGAATCGCCGCTGGCCGGGACTGAGCTTTTTAAAATGTGTGTCCTCGGGTCCCTTTCCATCCCATCCTGTTTTCCCCTTGTCTTCCTCTGCGTCCCCTGACTGTGCTCACTTCCCTGTACTGAAGGCATTAGAGCTTGTTCCTCACATTCTTACTCACCTTAAACCAAACATTACCGAGTCCTTTGTGCCATTCATTCACATCCCGCAGTCTACCGAGAAATCCATCGATGAATCCCAAAGTGATTCATCGCTCGTTAGTTTCTGGGCTGTGTAGTCTAGATAATGTTTTTCATTTTATAATTTGGAAGTAATGCTTTTCCCTGAGGTAACCATGTCAAGGTGGGAGTTTCGAGTTTTGGTCTGGCAAGTAGAATGGGTAGAAAAAAGGGAAGAGGATGAAGAGACAGGACAAGTTGGGCCTTTTAAGGTATACGGTGTCTTGTTTACATATTCATGTGTGTGTACATGTTCCCATCAAAGCAGACTTGAAAAAACTTTTAAAAATATTTTATGAAATTGGAGATAAAGAGAAAATAAGGACAACTAAGCAAAAGGTTATTATATGATATCCTTGGCAAAAGGTCCCCTTCACTTATTGAAGGTGGACACTAAGTTTGGCTCTGAGCTTCCTAGCTGCCAAAGTGAAGAGTAAAAAACAATTGAGTATAAGATTTACAGTTCCATAAGATAGAAACTAGTATTCTTGGTACCAGTACCTGACACTTGAACCTTGCAAGTTAGTTCAGTAATTTGACTCCAGGTGGAGGGTCTAGGATACCCAGTGGTGTACATTAAAAGATCTCTTGCTAAAGAGGCCTGACTTCCTTAGTGCTGTGCTCTCCAGACATCTGGCCAGATTCATTCTCTCGTACTTCTGGGCTGAGACCTTAGTCTGACCCAAGCAAGCAGACGATAAAATGTTTTGCAGGTTTTTCTTTTCTTGAGGGCCTAGATAAGGCAGTAATTTTGTTGAACTTACATGTCAGACAGACTCCAGCCCTAGAGAGAATTAATGAGGGACAAATTGGAGATTGCAAAATGGGAGTTTGTTCCCTTGCTCATTTAAGCACTCACCCATTCATTCACAAATATTTATTAAAACCTGTTGTATGCTAGGCTCTGTTTTAGGCATAGGAACATCGATTTTTTTTTTTCGCTGCCCCACGCAGTTGCGGGATCTTAATTCCCCAACCAGGGATCAAACACAGGCCCTGGCAGTGAAAACGCTGAGTCCTAACCACTGGACAGCCAGGGAACTCCCCACATCAATTTTTTCTTGGTTTCTTTTGTCGCCATCCTGCTTCAAGCCATCGCCATCCGTTGCTTGGACGACTGCAGTAGTGTCTCATTTTCTACTCTTTCTCCCCAGAGGGCCGTCTCCACCCAGCAGCTGGAGGGCTCTTGTGCAAACCTAAACCATCTCCTATTTCTCTCCTGCTTACAACTCTCACATCACATTTGGAACCAAATCCCAACACTGTGGTCTGCAAACTCCTGCGTGATCTGCTCTCAGAACCCCCCCGACATCACCCCCCTGCCTCTCTTGCATAACTCACTTTCCTCGAGCCCCTCTGACTGCCTCTCTGCACTTGACCACATCCAGCTTGTTTTGGCATTAGGCTCCTACAGGGCCACGCTGTTTCTCTATCTGGGACCCTATTCCCCCGGAAGTCACATCGTATTATCCGTCATTATGTCAAGAGTCACCTTCTCAGAGAGGTTCCTTCCCAGAACACCCCATCCGTGCAGCCTCTCTTCCTCCAAACCCAGACCGTTTCTGTCACACTGTTTTATTTTTATTTTTTTTTATTGCGCACGGGCTTAGTTGCTCCGCAGAATGTGGGATCTTCCTGGACCAGGGATCAAACCCGTGTCCCCTGCGTTGGCAGGAAGGTTCTTTTTTTTAAAGCATCTTTATTAGAGTATAATTGCTTTACAATGGTGTGTCAGTTTCTGCTTTATAACAAAGTGAATCAGTTATACCTATGTTCCCATATCTCTTCCCTCTTGCGTCTCCCTCCCTCCCACCTTCCCTATCCCACCCCTCTAGGTGGTCACAAAGCACCGAGCTGATCTCTCTGTCTGTCACACTATTCACTTTTTCTTCTCTGTCACACTTATCTCAACCCACAGTTATCTTATTCACACCCATTTATTTGTTTGTCTGTCTTCCCATGGTGCAATGCAAGCTCTGGGGTACCCAGGACCTTACCACCACCTTCTGTGCCCAGCACCCACACAGGGCTTGGTGCAAAAGAGCTGATCAAAAAATACGTGTTGAAGGAATCATGCAGAGGTGACCCGTTGAGCGTGGGGTAGAATATGGAAGACTGCTCACCTGTTCTGTATGACTTCCACATATGGTCAGCGTGCCTTACCTACCTCCCCTCCCTTCCCCCTTTCTCTGTGTGGTTTCCTTTAGTGGCCCTTTCACCTTATCCACCAGGTCAAATCAGAACAAAGCAAAACAAACTCACACACATAGGCAGATCTTTTCTCCTCAACAAGAACCAACCAACCAACCAACCAAACAAAAAATTTAAAATTCCTGAACACCTCTTTACTCTCCTCTGTGTTGTTGCCACCTC
This sequence comes from Tursiops truncatus, assembly GCF_011762595.2. Classification (NCBI taxonomy): domain Eukaryota; kingdom Metazoa; phylum Chordata; class Mammalia; order Artiodactyla; family Delphinidae; genus Tursiops; species Tursiops truncatus. The sequence continues at coordinate 81,495,239 of NC_047043.1, read as the reverse complement.
CAGGAAGTTTTCCTGGATTGCAGCAGTCCTCACCAATCTTACTCTTCTCAACATTGTTGAAGTCTTTATTTTTATTATTCCAAAAGACAATGGCAAATATTAATGACCTACTCTCTTCGTTGCCCCATGTATGTCTTTTCCAATTAGTTTGTCATTTTTAGATAGACAGGAATTAGTCTTATTCTTGATTTCTCTCAGCATGTCTTGGTATAAAGCCAGAACTCAGTATGCTTTTGTATGTATAGGCTGTGTTTAGAGCATCTTTAGGTATCTTGGGGAGCTTTCACAGATTGTATCATGGATTTGTGTTGTAGAAGTAACTGGGAGAACCAATAAATACTGAATCCCGTCATGCTTGTGCTTATTTTGTGTAGTTTTCCATATAAATAATTACCATTTCATTTAGAAGCTTTTTACTATATTTTGACTTAACTTTTTTTGTGATGCCATTTAGTGTGAAATTGTTATTTAAACTATAAGTATCTTATGCTTATTTAAGTATAGTTTTCATTCTGTTTATAAATGTGACTTTACTAACAAAATTAAAATATACTTATAATAAAAACATGTAAATCAGATTATGTTAGCACCGGCAGAAGACTTCCTTTTTTGGCCACAGGAGGGCACTGTTGTCAAACAAAAGATGACTACGTTTGGAAATTTAATAATGGTTTAGGTTAAGCTTTTAAGAAGCATTTATCCCACTAATGGATTAAAATGACCAGTATTCCCTGCGATGGGCATTGTCTTGCTGTGTAATCCTGTTGCAGTTGAATTTACTGTGTATATATGTCCACGAGCTGTAAATTATCAATAGCTGCATCTTACCGTATTTTTCCTAAAATGTTCTGTGAGGCTTGTTACAGCTGGAAGGCACTTTGGTGATCATGTAGTTGAACTATATTAGTTTACAGGTGAGGAATTAGGGAAGCATAGAAGTGAAATGACCATTCGTTTGGGAGTAAAACTAGAGACTTACATTTATTCATTTATTCAACGAAATGTATTTAACACCCATGATGTGCAGGGCATCATGTTAGGGATAGGGTAGAAGAGAAATAAGACGTAAACCCTCCCCTCCAGAGCTTTACATTCTGTTTGTAAATGAACATACAACCTCCACCACAGCAAGGTAACTATTCATGTCATAGGAATTCTGTTACTGATACTTACGTACAACTTACTGTATTTTTATAAGACTACGTAGAAGCTAGTGAGATCCTATCACATAAAATTTTTTTAAATAAAAGTTCGAGTGCTTGGCTCCTTGCGGGTAGCCTTCGAAATATGATGTTGGTTATTTGTCATGCTAAATAAAATCCTGGGACACTGTTTTGATTCTTTGAAAGTTGAGAAAGGAGAGGAAATTTTCCAATTAAAAGCTGGTCTAATTAAAAGAAAGAACCCCTTAGCCATAAGGATAATTGGGCCTTGAGAGATTTATGGCTAAATTGCCATTACCACTCACATTTGTTCAGCCCCAGACCTGGGCAGTTTCACTTGGACAACGAGCTATGGGATCATGCTGAGTGTCCCTGAATTTGTTGAGTGCATTTTATTTTATGTCACTCTCAGGTCTGTTTTCTCTGTTTTGTGACTGATAATGGCTGTCGCTGAACCATCATCACTTAGCGATGATTGCTTTCGTACATTTCATGGTCACTTGTAGGCTAGAATTTTTATTCATTAACAAAATGCATTTTTTGCCCACACTTCCATTGGAAAGGAACATGTCACTGCATGGAAATAAAGATACTGCGGGTTTGTAAGGAATTTTTCAGTTCTTAAAGTGACAGAATGTGAACCTTAGGAGATCACAGCATGTCTATTTAATATATTCGAATCATCTCTGACCAGAAGGGCCCTTTTGAAGACCTCTACCACCTAATTTAAATGCGATGGTATTGGCAACACTTGAAATTAAAGCGCCATTTATAAAATTTTGTAAAATTCTTTAACGTTTAACAGACACAGTTATTGTCTTCAATGGCTCACTTAGAACATGCTTTGGCATATTGTAAAGTGAAAGAGTAAATTCTTCATTGATGTTTTTTAAGTTAGCATTAAAAAAGCAACTTATGACATGTATATACCACATTTTGGCAGCAAAACATGTCCACTTGAACGTAAGACACTGCACATGCTCTAAATTACAAAGTAATCCCACGCATCATGTGACAGTTATAAGTGATAGCTCAGCTGAGGCATCAGCCATGTATCAGTGCTTGAAATACATTCACAAAAGCATTGATAACCTAGCAAGTACATGTGCTTTTCATCAGCACCCTCTTAAATATCAGCCGCTCATTAATACTTGTCTGGTTCCAGCATAAATTTGTCAAGAGAGAGGTTACACTTGCTTTGCATACTTTTGTGGAAAAGCTGTTTGAAAATTTCCAGAAGACAATGCAATGTGGTTGTGTTATTTAAGCAACTAGAAATGGAAGCATCTTTCCTCCTCTCTGTCTGAAGAAATGATGAATTATTTCAAGGAGGCAACTTCTGTTTCAAAATTTCCATTGGTTATCAGACAAGACCTCAGTTGGGGGACCATCCTTTTAACCCTTTTCCACTCATAAAACCCTGCTTTTACTCCCCAAGCCCAGGTTGCTAATTTATGAAACACTCCTCGCTTCTATCATCTTCCGTCTTGACCGATTTGAAATTGGTGTGGAAAAATGATTTACAGCGATGTCTAAACTCTTAAGGGTATCACCTCTTACATCATTAGCTGGAAGAATTATTCCTTACTTGAGCCCTGATACCTGAGGGGCTGAGAACCACAGTTACCAGATCATCCCAGTAGATCCCACTCCGGGAGGTCAGCTGAACTGATGGTGAGTCTGGAAATAGTTATTCAAACATTCCCCACTCCGCAGGTGACGCAAGACAGTGCTTGGAAACCTCCTAGGTGAGTGGGCAGGCAGGAAAGGGCAGTGCTGATTGGTAGCTGGAGGACTGTCTGTTTTGTTATTAAGCCAGAACCTGCCTTGCTATATTGTTGCAAAAATGCTTCTGAATTGGAGTTTATCAGGAAATGAGTCTGAGTGGATGGGCTGAGAAAAATCCATTTTGTTTTGTTTCGATGCTGAATTCCTATAGAAATCGACAGAAGTCATTTAGCCGTATGTTGTGGCTCTGCTATATTTTTGCTGAAGCGTCTTCGAGGAGTTCTGATCTGAGGTGCGGTTGTTTTCCATCTGTTTGAAAAATGGCAGCTTAAGTGCTCAAGGTCTTTAGGATTCTTGTATGTTTGGTCTTAATTTGGAAAATGACATAAGCCTTTAATAAATCTGCAGCAAATCAGAATCACTGTTGTTCACCAGCCTCTCAGAGATGAGGCCGAAATTATTTAGGGGTTAATATAAAATAGCTTATGCTCCAAGCCAGGGTCTGGTAGCTAATTCAGCCCACTTGTCTACGCATGTGGGTCCACAGACAGAATTTTTATTTTTAGGTTGATGATCAATGTCTTGAATTCCTGAAGAAAGATAGATTTATTTTCATTCTGTTTACTAAAGCATGAAAAAGGACAGATGCTTTTTGAAAATGTGAAACAGTAGGTACCTTGGTGCCAGATGGCTTGAATTTGCATCCTTGCTTAGACACTTGCTAGCTGAGTGACCTCGGGCAAGTCCCTTGTCGTCTCTGTGCCTCACTCCCCTCATCTGCATAGCAGGGTAGAAACAAATCCTACTTTTAAGTGAGTTATTATGTTAAGTGCCTGGCCCATAGTAGGCACTATGTAAGTGCTTTCTATTTATTTTTATTTATTTATTTATATATTTATTTTGGGTGAAGTAGAAAGGAATAACTTTATTGCTTTGCCAGGCAAAGGGGGCCACAGTGGGCTAATGCCCTCAAAACTGTGTGTCCCGACCTGGAGCGGGCAGCGAGGACTTTTATAGTAATGGTTCAAAGAGGGCTTGATCAGCTTGTGGACATTGTTCTGATTGGCTGGTGGGGAGGTGAGTGGGCGTCAGCCTCATCAACCTTCTGGTTCCAGCCGGTCTGGGGTGTCCGTGCTCCTGGGCAGCATGCAGTTAACTTCTCCCACCTGGTGGGGTTTCGGTGTTGTCATCCTAAAGCTGGTGGGGAGGTCAAGTCTAGTAGCTCGGACGTTGAAAGCAGTCCATTGCTGTGTGCTGTTTATCACTGCAAGTGTTGGAGGGTCTCCTGTAGAGGCGGGGGGCGGCTGTGTCTCGCCTTGAGAACAAGGACACTGGCAGCAGAAGTTCTGGGAAGTACTCCTTGGCGTGGGCCCTCCCAGAGTCTGCCAGTAGCCCCACCCCAGAAGTGCTTTATTTATTTGGTTTTTTTTTTTGCGGTACGCGGACCTCTTACTGTTGCGGCCTCTCCCGCTGCGGAGCACGGGCTCCGGACGCGCAGGCTCAGCGGCCATGGCTCACGGGCGCAGGCGCTCCGCGGCACGTGGGATCCTCCCGGACCGGGGCACAAACCCGTGTCCCCTGCATCGGCAGGCGGACTCTCAACTACTGCGCCACCAGAGAAGCCCCAGAAGTGCTTTTTTTGTTTTTTGTTTTTTTTTTTGTGGTACGCGGGCCTCTCACTGCTGTGGCCTCTCCCGCTGCGGAGCACGGGCTCCGGACGCGCAGGCTCAGCGGCCCTGGCTCACGGGCGCAGCCGCTCCGCGGCACGTGGGATCCTCCCGGACCAGGGCACAAACCCGTGTCCTCCGCATCGGCAGGCGGACTCTCAACCACTGCGCCACCAGGGAAGCCCCAGAAGTGCTTTTTAAAAAAAACAAACTTCCGCCGGGGCCTTGGGTGAGTATTCAGAGAACTGAATTAGCCAGAAGATTTCAACTGTCAACTCTCCTTATTGTTTAAGATTGGTAATAAGTTCTAAATCATTTTAGTATATGTGATAAACTGAAGTCTTTTAGTGAATATTTATTGTCTTATTCTGATATAATTTCTGACTTAATGAAAAGTCAAAAGAAGAGTACAAAGAACTCCCATATAACCCTTTACCCTGAGTCACCAATTGCTTGCATTTTGTTTTGTGTTCATTCACTCTTCCCTTCCTTCCTTCCTTTCCTCTTCCCTTTTTCATGTCTATTTTTTTCCTTCAGAATCATTTGAAAATAAGTTGGAGACATTTGCCCCATTATTCTTAAATATTTCAGGGTGTATTTTTAATAATAAGGACATTCCCTCTCCTTTTTTTCTTTGTCTTTATTTTATTATTTTATTGAAATATAGTTGATTTACAATGTCTGTTAATTTCTGTACAGCTAAATGGTTCAGTTATACATATATACACATTCTTTTTTTAATATTCTTTTCCATTACGGTTTATCATAGGATATTGAATATAGTTCTCTGTGTTATACAGTAGGACCTTGTTGTTTATCCATTCTGTGTATAATAGTTTGCATCTGCTGATCCCAACCTCCCAATCCATCCTTTCCCTAACTTCCTCCTCTGTAGCAATCATAAGTCTGTTCTCTAAAGGACATTCTCTCTCTTAACTGTAATACAATGATCAAAATCAAGAAATTTAATGTTGATACAACACTGGAATTTAATCTATAGGCTATATTTAGAAATTTTTAATTGTCCCAGTAATGTCCTTTATAGCTATATGTGTGTAAACATATGTGTGTATGTGTGTGTGTATGTGTGTGTATATGTGTGTGTACACGCAGTTCATTCTGAGAATGACTATGTGTATATATTTTTCCTGATCTAAGATCCAACATAGGGTCACAATTTCATTTAGTTGCCCTGTATCATGTCTTTAATTTTAACCATTCCTCAAAGTTTTTTTGTCTTTCGTATCCTGGAAACTTTTTAAGAATAGAGAGCAATTACATTCCAGAATGTCCCTCAAATCTGAGTTAGTCTCACGATTAGGTCCAGGTTTAAGGTCGTTGTGTCTTATGGTTTTAAAAGGAACGGTGATGTTTCACCAGTGTAGATTTTTGGAGTGAAAAGATGAGGAGAACGTCGTGCTGCATAGATTGACATGCGTGGAGGGAGGTGGGTGTAGTGAAACTCGCATAAGAGGTATTCTGAGGATGCTTATTTGCAACAAGTAAATAACTATATTTTCGCAAAATAATCCTTTTAGGGAATTCACTCTACTAATAGTGAAGGCAGGTAGATCAAGAGTTAGAGCCTTGCTATTTCCTTGAAAAGAAATCAAGCGCAGGCAGAATTCTTTCTTGTGTACAACAGAAATAAACATCTGAAGAATGGTCTCCTCTGTCTGGGGAACTCAAAATTTCTTGGTACCAGGAAACATAAACAGGCATCCTGCTCTTTTGCTGTAAAAGAGTGACTGTCTCCACATAAGACCAACATGTAAGGTGAAAGATGAAAAATGTAACCTAGCATCTAAATGCTGAGTTCTTTTCATTCTGACAATGACCAGACACATTAAAATATATTTGTAGTCTAGATATAGGCAATGCCTTTCGTCGTTATAAACACCTAGTCTCTTTAAAAATGAATTACTTTATTTTTTAGTTTGAATATTTTATTTTTTATCGAAGTATAGTTGATTTACAATGTTGTGTTAATTTCTGCTGTACAGCAAAGGGATTCAGTTATACATATATATATGTTTATGTATATATATGTATATATACATTCTTTTTTATATTCTTTTCCATTATGGCTTATCACAGGATATTGAATGTACTTCTCTATGCTATACAGTAGGACCTTGTTAGTTATCCATTCAATATATAATAGATAAATGAATGACTTTTAAAGCAAATGATGGAAAGGACTGTGCTATTGATGTGAAACAATGGAGAGGGAAGTAGAGTGACCGGAAGTAAATGCTTTTGGCGTAATGCACAAAATAACTGATGGTCTTGAATGTACTAAAGTTTGGAGGTGACAAGAAAGCATTCATCCTTTTAAGCAAGTGCCTAGGGTACACTCTGGGAAAATCTGACTGAATGAGTTACTGCTCAGCCTAAAATTAAACTCGGCTTTTTGTCTGGCATACGAACTATTGGATCACATTTCTTTTCACAGATGGATACATTTTTTTTTTAATGAATTGAAAAAAGAATCCCCAGTGGTTCCCTTTGTGTGAAGAAAAAAAGATAAATATTAGCTCGGAAAGGTCATTTTGGTTTCCAGTATGTGGGGAGTTCATTAGGATGGGTTCTGATAAATTATGCTGTGCACTTCTTTCCGATAACAGAAGGTCACATTGTGCCCTTGGGTGGACATCAGGACAAACATACTTAATAAAGTTGGAGGATCTGGGAGATGACTGTTTTCCAGTGGTTTTTTTTTTTTTTTTTCCCCGAATACCTTATATTTATACAGTTATTCGAAGCCACTTCCCTCTTGTAGCGCTGATGACTCAAGGCCTCCCCTGTCTCTCCTGTAGCCCCGAATGGGTGGATCTCAAGTCTATCACCTGAAGTGGTCTCTAGACAAACATCTGTAAAGGGGCATCCAAAGAAGAGAAGAATCTCAGTTGTGCTTGGTGGTGGATTTGTAATGGGTTCCACACGATTCAATAGTAATTAGACTGTGTTGCAAAGATAATTTTTATGTCATATTTGCAACTTAAATATTTATTGTTGCCCATCATTATTTCTCTCTGATCTCCACCCCTGGGGGAGACGTATTTAATTTAGCAACATTAAAAATGGGTAGTTTCTTGGGGTTTTTTTGTTTGTTTTTTTTTTCCTTTTTCTTGTGATGTCTTTTGGTTTGGAGTCATCTGAGTCTTTCCTGAAAAATGTTTTCACTGAGTAGAAAAGTCCTTTTAGGTCTGTGCATTAAAGGACGGTGTTGAGCGTCAATTATGGTATTAACAAGTTTTTCTGTATTTTGGTATGGTGTTTTATGTTGGAAAGATTTTTGCCTTCTGCCTCCCATCAACATTTTTCAAAAAGCATCCTTGCAAATTGTTTTTTTTAATTGAAATATAGTTGATTTACAATATCATGTGAGTTTCAGGTATATAGCAAAGCGATTCAGTTATTTGTCTATATATATATATTTGTATATATATATTCTTTTTTAGATTCTTTTCCCTTACAGGTTATTACAGAATATTGAGTATAGTTCTCTGTGCTATACAGTAGGTCCTTGTTGGTTATTTTATGCATGGTAGTGTGTCTTGCAAATTGTTTAGCATCATCAGGTTTATATCACAAAAACATAGGAACTCAGATCTTCATGCTGGCTTTTCCACTGCTCTGTGAACTTGGGCAAGTTGTAGAACTCTTGGGATTGGATTACCTCCAATTTCATTTTCATCCCATGGTTAATGAAATGAGAGTGAAATTTTGCATGGTTTAGACTGTCTGTCAACTTGGGAATGCCTTTGCTCTGGAGGGAACTTCTACTTTAAAACTATATTATGTTAACTAATATGTGGCTAGTTAATAAGTGTAGAATTCTGTATCTTCCTCCCCTCCGCTCCGTCTGTTAGGACACTTTACGAATGTGGATGTGTTTGGCTGTCTACCGCTTGCCTGAAAATGCAGGCGGCATTGTAAAAAAGCCACTATTTTGCTACTGGACATCTGCATCATTTCAGCATTAAAATGCTAATGGATTCCTGTCTTTTTTGTTTTTTAAAATAGGTCTTCCAAGCTAAGATAATTTTTTGGAACTGCAGAAGTGGTCCTAGCTACCAATGGGAATTTGGAGTCACTCTGAAATACATCCTGGAATAATTGTGTTTGGCTGGAACCTAATCTTATGAAGTCTCCAAGGTAAAATGGTTTTAACACATACCTAGAGATGGTATCTTTACGAAGCATAAAGAATTTAGCCACACTGAGTATCTTAGCGTTGATGATCCTTTATAAAAGCCTTCTTTTTATGTTGAATTTTTGGGAATTTGGGGAGGTTAAAAAATTTTAGCTCTCATCTTTGAAATCATTTCAGTTTGTAAAGCAGTGTTTCAGCCGCTCAGCAGGGTACATGGTGAGATTTTTAAGGTAAACCAATTTTGTTTTACATTTGGGCAAAATTGTTCCATGTAGTAGAAATTGAGGTATCACGGTAGATGTAGTAGGTGAGAAATCCTTTTACTGGCGGAGGGGGTCCTAGATTATTGAATGAAATAAAGAATCATTGCTCAATAGCGGCCCACTTATCTGTAGGCATTTCTCTGGGGAATCATAGCTACTGTCAAGTAAATACTTAACTTATAAGTACTCTAGGCACTGGGAACTTGTAACTGTTCACCCCGCACCGGTATGTAGAATTGTCCATGAAGAAGAAGTTAGATCAGGAATTATCACCCGAGGTTTGGAACAGTGGCCCCTGAGACTTTTGATTTGGGGTTTGCTGTTGGGATCCAAGCAGGAAAACAGAAACCATCCTGATAACGTGGAACAGAGGGAAGTGAATTCAGGGAACTGGTTACACATGTGATGGGAGAGTCGTTAAGACGTTAAGCAGAAGATACAGAGGCAGCCCAGAGATCAGCAAGAGCAGGAAGCTTCTGCCATCCTGAGGCTGGTGGGACATAGGAGGGCAGTACTGCCGACCAGTGCTTAGGGGAAGGGACCTTCAGCGGGAGCTGGATCCATGGTGGGCCCTTCTCTTGGAAATGGACACTGTGGAGGAGAAATGGCCACTCCATAGCACCTACCAAGACAGAGAAGGTGGGGAGAAATACCCTGCCCTTTCCCTTCCACCCTCCAGGCTCCAGCCAGGGTCTCCTATTGGTTAAGCCCAGCCAGGAGCCAGGTGATTCAGGAGGCTGGGAAATGCAGTGTATGGGCGTTACCCAAGGGAAGGGGAAAGAATGGTTCTGAGGGCAAAACAGGCCCAGGCTGGCATAGAGTTTGTATTTGAAACCTCTTCCCATGACATTTTAGTGAGCGTGGCACAGGCTTTTCTACCTCAGAGGATGAGTCTTCTCTTGAGGCTGATTCTCACAGCCCCACCAAGTAAATTATGCACATGCCCTGGAATCTTCTGTCTGAAGATGGACAGTAGTGGTCGGTGATGCACTACCCAGAACCCCCTTCAGGAATGAAGGATTTATTCCCTCAACTGTTGGAAGTATTACAGAAGATGGCCTACAGCTCCTTTGAATTGTCCTCAATTCAAAGAGCCTCCTTCTTGCTGGGGGACTCGCCCAATGATCCAGTGGTTAAGACTCCACACTTCCAATGCAGGAGGCGCAGGTTCGATCCCTGGTCAGGGAACTAAGATCCCACATGCCATGTGCTGTGGCCAAAAACAAACAAACAAACAAACAAAAGAGCCTCCTTGCTGAAGATTTAAGACTTTCCCTTATGTCCAAGCATAAAGGCCTGGCCCCTCACTCCAACTTGGTACCGAGGAGAAGGGGCGTCTCAGCTGTGGAACTCTCCATAGGGTTATCTGAGGCTGTTTCCTCCTTCTGTCTTGCCTTCTTCTCGCCCCTTCCCTTCCACAGGTGATTCTCCCTAGAGCATCCTTTAAATAACCCCCCAGGGAAGCTCTGCACTGTGTTTTTAAAACAAAGAAAATGGGGCTTCCCTGGTGGCGCAGTGGTTGAGAGTCTGCCTGCTGATGCAGAGGACACGGGTTCGTGCCCCGGTCCGGGAAGATCCCACATGCTGTGGAGTGGCTGGGCCCGTGAGCCGTGGCCGCTGAGCCTGCACGTCCGGAGCCTGTGCTCTGCAAAGGGAGAGGCCAGAACAGTGAGAGGTCCGCGTATCCGCCCCCCAAAAAACAAAAAACAAAAAAAACAAAGAAAATGGAATAACTTGCCAACATATAAAGTGTGTAGACTGCATATCAGAAAACGGCTTTTCTTTAAAAGTCATTCCTGGCATCACTTGGAGCAGCTGCTCCTAGACAGGTCTCTACAGTACCTACTGTTCACCAGTGCTTTTGACCCAGGCAGCCTACACATTTATTTGGAGATATTTGAATTTTTGATCCTTGAGTAAGAGGGATAAGCCTTTGTAACAGTTAGATCAGTAACTGATATTGGGGTTAACAGATGAAATTTTAAAACATTATCGGTGAGATAGAGCACCTCATTCAAAAATTCAGCAACTATGGAATTCTGAACCTACATGCTTTCCCTGTTAGTAATAAATTAATAATCAATTTCCTGAAGTGAAAATATAATTAAACAATAGCACCTCAAGCTCACGTAGGCTTACGTGTATATTCTTTGCCACCTTTCAAACTGATCCTAGGGTTTCTACTTACCATGTGTGTGCTGAGGTGGGGGAGACAGAAGACATGCTTTGTAAAATTAAGGCATGTGCAGGCCCTTCAAAGCAAAGAGACCCTATGTTTCCATGTCGGTTTAAAATTTTCAGGGTTTCCAAGTCAAGGGGCAAAAAGATGTCAAGCTTCGAGTCCCTTCTAACACCGTGCTCTTCAAAGATAATCTTAGAATCTTGTCTCACTGTGGTTGCTTCAAAGGCAGATTGAGTCTCAAATCAGGGAGCAGTACGAGATCTTTCAACAAGATCTATTTGACTAACTTGTGAGAGGCCACAGCCTACTTCCCAGAGTGTGATGTGGGCACCAGGTCCCCAAGGCTGTGCCTTCCCTTGAGCATGGAATCATGGTTCTGGTTGAGGCTCTGTGCGGCTGACAGCCATGGGGTGGCTAGACCCTTCCTTCCGGGATTTCCTCAGAAGCTTTGCCTCTAGTGTTACCCAAACAGGGATCCATCCCCATGGGCCATGTCTTTATTGTCTGCCCATGAGTGTTTATACATCTTGTGTCTATGAAAAGGGGGTTCCTTTGATCCTCTGTGGTGGATCTTTTATCCTAAATACCATGAGACATGTGCCAGGCAGAACCTAGTATCACTGGAGTTTCAAACGCCAAGAACTACGACTCTTGCTTGAAAAAGTTAATTAAAAAAAAATAGCAAACATAAAAGTTAATCAAGTGCTGTCTAATTTCTCTATAATATCAAAAAGGGCAGAAAGTTAGGGAGGGGGCAGTAGAATGCATACTGGCTATTTTCTTTTTTTTTTTTTTTTTGCGGTACGCGGGCCTCTCACTGTTGTGGCCTCTCCCATTGCGGAGCACAGGCTCCGGACGCGCAGGCTCAGTGGCCACGGCTCACGGGCCCAGCCGTTCCGCGGCATGTGGGATCTTCCCGGACCGGGGCACGAACCTGTGTCCCCTGCATCGGCAGCCGGACTCTCAACCACTGTGCCACCAGGGAAGCCCCTGGCTATTTTCTTTTTACTTACTCTTTTTTTGGGGGGAGGAGTTGTTTTAGAATAGACCACACAACCATATCTGTGACCTGAATTGTCTTTGAGCAACTGTCTGGGTATTGTCCATTCATATGAGGTGAAGTTTATTTTCCCAGGTTTATTGAGATGTAATTGACACATAACACTGTGTATGTTTAAGGTGTACACTGTGTTGATTTAATGTTTGTCAATTGCAAAATGATTCTCAGCATAGTATCAGCTACCACCTTCCTACTATCACATAGTTACCTTTTTTTAAAATTAATTTTTGGTGATGAGAACGTTTTTCTTAGCAACATTCAAGTATATGATACAGTATTATTAACTATAATCACCATGCTATACATTAGATCCCCAAACTTGTTAATCATGTAACTGAAATATTTGACCTTTGGCTAATATCTACCCATTTTCCTCACTCTCAACCCTTCGTAACCACCATGCTACTTAACCTGTTTCTCTGAGTCTGTCTTTTTTAGATTCCATATGTAAGTGAGATCATACAGTATCTATCTTTATCTGACTTATTTCACTTGGCAATAATGCCCTTAAGGTCCATCTAAAATTTTGTATATGGCAAGATTTCCTTTTTTCTCATTGCTGAATAATATTTCATCATATCTATCTCACATCTTCTTTATCCATTTATCTGTTGACATCTATATGAAGTTGTTTCTCTATTCACCTGTACTTGCTCATATTCCCATCAAACTTTGAGATTGGATTAATAAACTATTCAGCCAGTCTTCTAGGCAGAGGGCGTTAATAAACAGAGGAACCAGGGGAAATCTCTCGAGCCTGGTGTGAAAGTTTCTGTGGTTTCTTTCAAATGAGGAAACCACATATCTTCTATTTGAATCCAGCTCTAAGTATGTCGCTTTTTAAATTTCATGCTATAAAATAGTATATAACCCCCATGTTCTATCAGGGCCCCTCAGGCTACACTCTAGGGATTCATAAATAGACCTCTCACCGAGGCATGTAGCTAACTTCGAAAACTTGTACACAGGGAGATCAGCTCAGTGCTTTGTGACCACCTAGAGGGGTGGGATAGGGAGGATGGTAGGGAGATGCAAGAGGGAGAGGGGATATGGGGATATACGTATGCATATAGCTAATTCACTTTGTTATACAGCAGAAACTAACACAACGCCGTAAAGCAATTATACTCCAATAAAGATGTTAAAAAAAAAAGGTATTTATTGAAAATTGAGTGAATGCACAGTGCAAATAAGGTTGGATTGGCCTTCAGTTTCCTTGTGGGGGAAGAAGTCCATAGTTGAGCATCTTCCACTGCTTTCCCTACCTTCTCAGGATGGTGTTTGCTGAAAAGCCTTGTGTCGCTCAGCCCTCACTAACTGCGTCCTGCTTTCTTTCCAGGATGAGAGTCTGTGCTAGGTCAGTCTTGCTGTCTCACTGGCTCTTTCTGGCCTATGTGCTAATGGTGTGCTGTAAGCTGATGTCTGCCTCCAGCCAGCATCTCCGGGGACACGCAGGTAAGCCCTTTAAGCTCGTTGCGCGCCACTGAGATCAAGTAATAAAACCCTTTCAAACACCAAAGCCCACATTTTATTTTATTATTTAAAAATTTTTTAAATTTAATTTATTTATTTTTGGCTGTGTTGGGTCTTCGTTGCTGTGCGTGGGCTTTCTGTAGTTGCAGTGAGCAGGGAGCTACCCTTCATTGCGGTGCATGGGCTTCTCATTGTGGTGGCTTCTCTTGTTGTGCAGCACGGGCTCTAGGCGCGTGGGCCTCAGTAGTTGTGGCACGTGGGCTCAGTAGTTGTGGCTCGCAGGCTCTAGACCACAGGCTCATTAGTTGTGGCACCCGGGCTTAGTTGCTCCGCGGCATGTGGGATCTTCCCCGACCAGGATTCGAACCCTTGTCCCTTCCGGGTTCGAATCCCACAGGGATTCTTAACTACTGTGCCACCAGGGAAGCCCCCTAAGCCCACATTTTAGACACAGGTAATTGACAAAAGCTTTTGATGGTGTGTAACTAACCAGAGGAAGCATGAAATACAACAGAGTAAAGCAGTTTAAGGGTTTGATGCTTAAATCGTGTTGTTCTGGACATCTATCTAAAATGTCCTCCAGGTTTTTCCTTTTTTAACTTCCTGAGTACACTTTCATTTTTTCAGTGATTTTTCTCAAAGAATCCTGGAAAACCAGCAGCACTTTGTGATTATATACTCCGGCTTCCTTTGAAGGCAGAACATCTTCATTAATAAACTTAAATGAACACTTCCAGGGCTACAGTGAAGGGAGCTTTCAGATAATTTTAAGACCGCTTTAAGAAAAGATGGTGAAAGATTGAAAAAGAAAGGAACAAAAGAAAAAAAAAGCGGTGGTAACTTTTACACAGGGCCTAAAATAGAATGTCTGAAGTTTTAGAGAATCATTCTGTTAATTTCTAGTGAGACCCATGGCTGTAGTTGCTTATTTCTAAAGAAAGATGAAAATAATCAGTAAAGTATCTGTGTGTATGTTCGTGTGTGTTTCTTGTCCCCTTTCCTTGTTACATCTACATTTAAAGTGACACAGACTTGGAAACTCCCCGGAGAATTATGTTTTCCTAAATAATTCACATTTGTCAGTGGACTTGTTGTCAAGCAATTAATTTGCTGTCTCTGCTTCAGTAATTAGAGGTGTGGCAGTGCCAGGCATGCTTTGACTTTTTAGTGAAAGAGTGAAGCTTGAGCCCTAAACTATGTATGCATCAGGATTGTAAAGTCTCTCTCCAAGAAAGTATGTAGAGAAGTTTGTTAGTTATCCTTACCCTCAGATATACAGCATGTGAAGCTCTCTACTTAGTTATCCTGATAAGTTAAGGTTAAGATTTAATTTTAGGCTTAAGTTTCTTTTTAAAATAAAGTTATTTGTTTATTTTTGGCTGCATTGGTTGTTCGTTGCTGACGCAGGCTTTCTTTAGTTGCAGCAAGCGGGGGCTACTCTTCATTGTGGTGGCTTCTCTTGTGGCAGAGCACGGCCTCTAGGCGCACGGGCTTCAGTAGTTGTGGCCCGTGGGCTCAGTAGTTGTGGCTCGCAGCCTCTAGAGCGCAGGCTCAGTAGTTGTGGCGCACGGGCTCAGTTGCTCCATGGCATGTGGGATCTTCCTGGACCAGGGCTGGAACCTGTGTCCTCTGCATTGGCAGGGGGATTCTTAACCACTGCGCCACCAGGGAAGTCCTAGGCTTAAGTTTTTAAACTCTCTCATGACTCAATTGTCCTTAAGTAATAGTTTCAAGAAGACAAGAAAATTAATGATTGAAATTTTAATGAGTCAGCATAAAATCAGTACCATTTGACTGCTGTGAAAGTGCCCAGGGCTGGTTGGTTATTGTGCTGTGTATATTTTGGTGAGCTTGCTCTTAAGGATAGAGAATTTGAAGTCATCAGTCTTATCTGTTTGATACACATCTCGTTTCTTGGGTGCAGGTAGAGAGTCAGGCTAGTAAAGAAGCAAAGCATTTCGGGGTGGGGAGTTATCACCCGCACATTTCCAGATGTCAGAGAGATTATGATGAAAAATGATTAAACTTGGAGGAAACAGGGGACATGACTGAATCTTCAGTATTTCTTTATTTCAATATTCATTTATTAAAAGGCATTATACTTAGGTTTTTTTTCTTCCAGGTTAGATTACTTATTTTTATCACCCCTCCACACCCAACATATACACACTGGTAGTCTTTTTTTCCTTCTTTTTAAAAATTTTTTTATTGGAATATAGTTATTTACAATGTTGTGTTAGTTTCAGGTGTACAGCAAAGTGAATCTGTTATACATATACATATATCCATTCTTTTTAAAGATTCTTTTCCCATACGTTCCATTACAGAATATTGGGTAGAGTTCCCTGTGCTATACAGCACGTTATTGTTAGTTACCTATTTTTTTAATTAGTTATCTGTTTTATACATATTAGTGTATATATGTCAATCCCAATCTCCCAATTTATCCCACCAGCCCCCAGCCCCCGACATTGGTAGTCTTTATGCGAACCTTCACTTTTAAATCTTTGTGGCAATCCTCATTTCATACCATAACCCTTTAAATTTGGAAAACGTGGAACTGTAGTGATAAATCTAAATTAAGATTAGAATTGTGTACACAAGAGATGCAGTGTCTTCCATATAAGCAAAGACCTTCCTGCAACCGGGAGGGTGAGAAGTCTGAGCAAAGCCTTGGCAAGTTTTGCGCAAGAAATGAAATTTTCATCTTAGAATTTCTAGATGATTTTATTTGGATTCTCAGCCCATTTTTGGTATTTTTTGTCTTTTGGGGGATTCTTCCTGCTTTCGTTTTTGGAACTTAAGTCCTTCTCACCTCTTATCTTAACAACCTTCAAAGCAATCAGGACTGGTTCCGGCCCACAAGGGGCTCTGTTCTCTCACTGGGGCTGCAGGCTGCATGAAGAACCATCTTTACAGAAGTACAGACGTGCCTCGTTTTATTGAAGTACAGGCATGCCTCATTTTATTGCACTTAGCTTCTTTCTTACACTTTGCAGATCTTGCATTTTTTACATATCCAGCGTCTTTTGGTGCCATTTTTCCAACAGCATTTGCTCAGTTCATGTCTCTGTGTCACGTTTTGGTGATCTTTGCAATATCTCAAACTTTTCCATTTTTACTCTGTTCGTTGTGGTGATCTGTGATCCGTGATCTTTGATGTGACCCTTGCGAAAAGATTATAGCTCTTTGAAGTTTCAGATGATGGGTAGCATTTACAGCTTTGAAGTATTTTAGAATGAAGGTATGTGAATTGTTTTTTCAGACATAATCCTATTACATACTTAATTGACTACAGTATAGTGTAAACATAACTTTTATATGCACTAGGAAACCAGAAATTTCATGTCTTGCTTTATTGCGATATTCACTTTATTGCGCGGGTCTGGAGTCAAATTGGCAAAATCCCTGAGGCCTGCCTGTACCCTTTGCATACCCGCAGATGAGGGCTCCTGAATCCTACTGTGAAGTCTTACTCCCTCGCGGGTTTCTTAAGCTGTGTCCTTGATGCCTGGAATATAATGGGTGCTAAATAAATATTTATTAATAGGCTGATTTTTGCCCATTTGTCACCCTGTGATCAATTACATAGTTTTCTCCTGGTGGTAAAAATTCCAGAAAATAATAGGCAGATGTGAAAAGATAGGCTTTTAACTTTTTGTTGACTATTAGGGTTCTCCAGAGAAACAGAACCAACACAACTAGTTTATTATTGATATAAGGTATTGGCTCACACAGCTATGGAGGTTGAGAAGTCTCATGACCTGCAGTCTGCAAGCTGGAGACCCAGGAAAACCAATGATGTGGTTCAAAGGCCTGAGAGCCAGAGAGGCAATGGTGTAGATTCCAGCCTGAGTCTGAAGGCCTGAGGTCCAGGAGCACAGAGGGCAGGAGATGGTCAATGTCCCAGCTCAACAATGAGGCAAAGAACAAATTCAACCTTCTTCTGCTTTTCTGTTCTATTCAAGTCCTCAAGGGATTGGATGAGGCTCACCCACAATGGGGAGGGCCGTTGGCTTCACTCAGCCCCCGGCTCAAATGCTAACCTCTTCCAGAAACACCTTCACAGACACATACAGAAATAATGTTTAAGCAGATATCTGGGGGTCCCCTGGCCCAGTCACGTTGTTAATTTCATATAGCCTTCTAGGTATTGTTTTACATAGTCATCTATATTTTATATATTTTCTATACTGTTTTAGATTTTATGTATCCACACACCTATCCTTCTAGAAAAAGGCATGTATATACCAGTATGTGTGTATGCACAGATGTCTCTTTAGGCACCCTGTTTTGTACCTTGATTTTTTTCCCCATTTAACAATAAAGTTTAGAGGTCTTTTCATGTGAGTGCGTGCAGATCTGTATCACTCTCTGTAACACTGCATAGTCATCTGTTGTGTGGGTGTACCATAAGTTATTTGATCGCTCCCAATTTTGGTGGACATATAGCTTGTTACCATATTTGTACAAATATATGTGTCCTGACTTCAGATGAATTCCTGATAGTGAGATTGCTGAATTAAAGTGCATATAAATGTATGGGAGTAGGCTAATTTCTGTGACACACAGACCAAGTAAATATACATAATGGCTTAAATAAAAGAAATTGTATTTCTTGCTCATGAGGGCTGGGTGGGTAATATGTCAGCTGGATGTTCTCCTCTACTGTGGTCTTCTTGGAACCACAGTGGATGGAAGTTCTAGTGTTTTCAACCCGTGGCCTTAAAGGTTGTTCTAGAGTGGTCTTCATTCCAGCCAGCTGGAAGGGAAATGGGCATGGAGGATACACCTGGGAGGTGTTGATGAACGGGGTTAGACGCTGACTGCACCCCTTGAATTGTCCTGCCATTGGCTGCAGCTGAGGCCCATGGCCACACCTTACTGCCTGGGCTGCTGGGAAACATACTCTAGCTGTGGGCCCAGTTCAAAGAGGAGACAATGATTTTTGGTGAGTATCCTGCAGCCTTTGACACAACGCATTAAGGTTTTAATAGTGCAAAGTGCCCTCCAAAACTTCTGGACTTAGTTGCACTTACACCAGCAGTAATAGTACGATAACTCCCGTTTCCCCAGACCCTCATCAACTCTGGGTGCTATCAGGTCTTACTGTTTTGCAAATATGGTAATGAAAACTGCTGTTGGATTGTCTTGCAACTCTTTTTTTTTTTTTTTTTTTTTTTTTTTGCGGAACGCGGGCCTCTCACTGTTGTGGCCTCTTCCATTGCGGAGCACAGGCTCCGGACGCGCAGGCTCAGCGGCCACGGCTCACAGGCCTAGCTGCTCCGCAGCATGTGGAATCTTCGCGTTCCGGGGCACGAACCCGTGTCCCCTGCATTAGGAGGCAGACTCTCAACCACTGCGCCACCAGGGAAGCCCTTGCAACTCTTTTTGACTAAGTACTCAGTGTGCTGGGGGACTATTTGTATTTGTTCTTCTTTGCACTATCTTATCCTTTATCCGTTTTTGTCTTGGCTCTATTGATTGTTTACTTGTCGATTTGTGAAAGCTCTTTGAAAATTGAGGATACCCGAGTACTTTGATCCTCATTTCCTTGTTTCTTCCTGCTTTTCCTTTGCCCACTACTTCCGTTCTAGCAAGGCTGTGTATTCCAGCAGGCTGTGTGAGTGAGTGAGTGAGTGAGTGAGTGAGTGAGTGAGTGTGTGTGTGTGTGTGTGAGAGAGAGAGAGAGAGAGAGGGAGAGAGAGGGAGAGAGATGGACAAAGATGGACAAAGAGGGAACTGGCGGTGGCAGGGAGGTGTTGTACATTTCTCTGATGACCTTGCAATGGCCACGTGGAGTTTCTTCCCAGAATTGCGCTCAGCTGGTGACAAGGTCAAGGGTCAGACCTGAGAAACTCTGCTCAGATTTTTGGGTGTATCTGAAACAGCCTGAGAGCGGGAGCAAGTTGCAGAGAGTTAACTGAAGAAGCCTCTGTGCGGTGTCCAGAAGCACCCCTGACACTGTCCCAAGACTTTGTGGTTCATGCTGGCCAATTAAGGAACTGTGTCCCTAGGAAGCCCTAGTTGGAAGTTTTTTGGATGCTTCTAATGGCTCAGATTAGGAGAGTGGCTTGTTGATGGCTGTGTATGAACAAGGAGATACTATACAATCCCATTTCCACCCATACCTCTAAGACAGAGAGGGAGGGAAAGAATGTGGGACACCGCCCCTAATTTGGGCAGATCGGATGGGGTATTGTTAGGTGTGGACCGAAGTTTCATTTTAGTTCAAGTGTAAGAAACAAAAACACACCTAATTTTCACAGGATTAGTGGTAGGAATCTTTCTTTAAGGCACATGGCATTGATAATCTTTCACAAGAGTCCAGAGGTAGTATCTTTAAGGAATTAGAAAACACAAAAGGCCACTTTGTTGCTTTTAAAATTCTACCTGACATAATAATTGAGTAGGAGACATGGGCTTCTGTAGCCCTGATCTGTAGGAAAGGTGTGAGAGCCATTTGGTAGGTTAGTTTCTTTTAAAAGGAAGCCAGAGTTAACTCTATTATTTCTTCAACTAGCACTTTGTCCTTTTGTTCCCTGTCTTGCCCCTCCCCAGCCCCATATGTAACATCATTTCCCCACGAGAAGGCAGCAGATGTAATGCAGTGGAAAGATGCTGATAGGTTCAGAAACTTGAGAGTCATTTGAAATTAACTGGCTGGTTACATGATGAGTTTGGGACACAAAACACCCTACATTCTGGAGATTTATCCCTGGGAATATTTGGACACTTCAAAAATTAAAATTTTCCCCTTTGAAAACAGAAGCATAGCTACTTTTCCGTTATAGCTGAGAGAGTTGGGAACTGGGGTGCTGCTGGTTTACAAGTTCATTTTAATAGTTCCATTTCTCCAGAGAGCTTTAAGTATGACTGGTTTGGGGTGTTTTCATTCCAGCAGATGCCATGGTGCCTAGCTGCTATTTAATATACTCCGTTTTGGTGTAAAATCTCTTATTTAATATATTCTGTCCAAAGTATTAAGGGCCCAAGAAACTGGAGCACAACTGAGAATGAGGCAGCAAAGCATAGGGGGCCTGGAGTCAAACATAACCCTGGTTATGCCACATCCCAGCTGTGTGACCTTATCCAGGCCACTTAACCTCTCTGAATTTGCTTCATTATCTGTAAAAATAAAATGATGTACATGCCTACCTTATGGGGTTATTGGAATGATTAGCTAAGAAAGTAGGTGAAGGGATTAGTACATAGTAAACACTCAATAAATGGTAGCTATTTTCATATTTAGAAGCATCCAAAATGAAAAGAAGTCTGGAAATTTTCAAGGAGTGATTGACGGCTTTGTATGTGTAGGGAGATGTGATCAGTGGCTTAAGATTTGAAGCTTTATCGTGTACAAGAGAAAAAGGCTTGTTTTTCATTGTCCTAGAAGCTGACTGTAATGAAGAGAATTTCTTTATGAAGACTGGGTTTCAGCCCAACCTTAAGAAAAAAGAAATTTCTAACAAACAAGGCTTCAGAAGCTGAAAACAGAGTGACCCAAGGATGCTGAGAGCCCTCTTACCTGCTGACCTTCAGCCAGATCTTCTGTAGAAGGGGCACCTCACTACTGGGGGCTGGTGTCAAAAATTGTGACAGGTCTGAGATTTCTTGCAGGCTAACAGGATAGCATGTCAGTTTCCTGGATGCTTGCAGAAGACATGAGATCCCTGGGTCAGAGAAGAAGGGTTTATTCTCACTGCACACTGAGCAGCAGGCATCCAGGTTAGCTTACATTCTCCTTTCATACTTGGGCTGGTTACAAAACCTCTTTGGGGCTCAGCCCCTTCTTCTGTAAAGTGGGGATAATAAACAATAAAAGTCATCCTTAAAGAGTTGTAATGAGGAGTCACTTAATACTGGGAAAGTGCTCAGAATTGTGTTTGCGCAGTAAGTGTTTAATAAATGTTAGTCATCTTTATTGAGAACTGCCTTCTCCTTTTGAGTGAATCCCGGTTTATAGAGATTCTGTAATGTTTAAATTTATGGAAATTTAGGTTTTCTGTTTTCTCTGTTATAAATGATACATGCAGAACATGAATGTTGTTGGGCTTGTGTGCTTTGCTGCCTTGTGTTGTTTTTAACTTTGGTTAAATTGTATGAAGAGTGCACCTAAGTTTGGGCTCATATTTCTGTCCCCTATAAAGGCTGAATTTTTATAGGAACGCTGCTGATGATTTTGATTGGAATGACTATTTGAGCCCTAATCTTCCTAATAGAAGAAACTTCTATTTCTTTCCAAGCAATACAGATGGTTTTGAAAAATATTTTGTCTGCATTGCCAGAGTTCTGACACTAGGGGGCAGGCAAGGCTTAGAAGAGCTAAATAGCGAGAGGCAGGACTCTAGCCTGATGCAGCCATTGTCTGACAGAAATGGGGGAGCCACATATGTAATTTTAAATGTTTTATAACCACATTTAAAAAGTAAAAAGAAACACGTAGGTTGATTTTAATAATATATTTTATTTAATCTAATACACCCAAATATGATCATTTCAACCTGTGGCCCAAGCCACATTCTAAGCACTCAATAGCTACATGCAGCCAGAGGCCAGTGTAATCTGTTTAGTACAGGGTAATGAATTGGGTCTTAGCATTACTTTCTGAAAGATTAGAATTATGACTTATTTATATTTTCATGGGTCAATCCTAGGGCACAATGTATTATCTCCCTTTATTTCACTTAATTTCATGTTTTTGGTTTTAGTTCTTTTTATTTTTTTCCTAAATGATTGCATGTAAATTCAGGAAAAGCGCCAGGTAAGTGGGGTTTGTAGCCCTCATAAAGGGTGGGGAAAATGGTTCCATTTCCTAATGAACTGCCCATATGATCATTCTTTGCAAGAGCATATTTTTTAGGGAGAGAGAAGTAGCAGGATAGCAGGATAATTTGAAAGTGTATGTGTGTGCGTTGGTGTGAGTGATGGCTTCAGCCATGAAGACATTTTAAAATAAATTTATTTATTTTTGGCTGCATTGGGTCTTTGCTGTGTGCGGGCTTTCTCTAGTTGCAGTGCGCGGGCTTCTCATTGCAGTGGCTTCTCTTGTTGAGCAGCACGGGCTCTAGTCCTGTGCGCTTCAGTAGTTGTGGCATGCAGGCTCAGTAGTTGTGGCTCGCGGGCTCTAGAGTGCAGGCTCAGTACTTGTGGTGCACGGGCTTAGTTGCTCCGTGGCATATGGGATCTTCCCGGACCAGGGCTTGAACCTGTGTCCCTTGCATTGGCAGGTAGATTCTTAACCACTGCGCCACCAGGGAAGTCCAGCCATTAAGTCATAAAGTTATTCCCTGGAAGCTTACTTTGACCCATAATCAGTGTTTATCCACTGGAGTGAAATCCAGTGATACAGTTTTTTTTTTTCCTTTTGCGGTACGCGGGCCTCTCACTGTTGTGGCCTCTCCCATTGCGGAGCACAGGCTCCGAACGCGCAGGCTCAGTGGCCATGGCTCACGGGCCCAGCCGCTCCGCGGCATGTGGGATCTTCCTGGACCGGGGCACGAACCCGTGTCCCCTGCATCGGCAGGCGGACTCTCAACCAGTGCGCCACCAGGGAAGCCCAGATACAGTTTTAATATGGTTTCTTCCATAACTGTTTCCATCTTCCTGCCCTGCCCCCAATGAATGGTTACTTCTGACTGTATGTAAAGCGAGAAAGCAACAATCAACAATGTTTTTCTAGTTAATGGACATCTAGAAACTTGAAACATTCACACTCAGCATTTTGGTTGCCAGGTGTGTGTGTGTGTGCGTGTGTGTGTGTGTGCTCCAGAAGAAAAATTACGGAGTTCGATCTCTCCAGGTGGGACCAAAAAGGTTATTAGCCTGTCTCTTCTGCTGTATGTTGTGCTGATCTTGAGTTTGTTTTCCAATGTGCTGACTTGGGGACTCTTGGGTGTGTGACACGTCGGAACCTGGATTGTTTCTCTAAGTCACTGAAACCTTAAGTTGAACCCTATTAATTTTAGAATTTGTGATGATCCTGAAATGATAGGGTTGACATTTACCCATGTGCCGTCTACGAAAGGAGATTTGCTAAGCAAATAAATGATGTCTATTCACATCATTTGCCCATTTTTTAAAAAGTTGGATTGTTTTCTTAATATTGAATTTTGAGAGTTCTTTATATATTCTCAGTATAATTTCTTCATCAGAGAAAGGAATTGCAAATATTTTCTCCCAGTCTTTTCATTCTCATAACAGTGTCTTTTGAAAAGCAGATTTTTTTTTGATGAAGTCCCACTTGCCAGTTTGTTCTTTTATGTACCATACTTTTGGTGTCTTTTTGCCTCTAATCTAAGGTCACAAAGCTTGTTTTCTGTGAAATGTTTTAATTTTAGTCTTTACATTTAGGTCTGTGATTCATTTTGAGTTAATTTGTGTATATGTTGTACTTTATTTATTTATATATATTTATTTTTAAAATTTATTTATTTTTTATATTGTACAGCTGCATCTGGCAGCAGGCTTTTTTTTTTTTTTAAAGAAACCAAAAGGCAAGTAGTTAGTATAATAAACATATATGTCATTATGTATAAGCTTGGGTATAGTGGTAGCATAGTCAGATTACAAATAGAATCACTGTGAACTCATTAGTTATAAATAGAGAACAATAAAAATATGTTGGTTTAGGACTTAAAATGCCACTGTGATGCAACTTTCAAAAACATTTAACTCTCTATTTACATCATGGCTGTATTCCTGGAAAATTTAATGTATATTAAAAACATGACAAAGGAAAAAAAAACACAAAAAACTGTGGATGAATTTATATGTAAAATGTAGCCAAGCTCTGGACCCATGATAATAAAGATTCTTCACCAACATGAATGCCCACCAAAACATTTGTAGATTGTATGGGACACAGGACAGTTGTTCATTCGGTGAGACTGCCCTATGCACTGTAACATGTCTAATGTCCAAGCCCCTTATTCCACCCTCCCAATCATTGTGGCAGCAGAATACCCTTTCTCCTACAAATTTCCAAAGCACCTGTGGGGCAGTACTGGTCTACCATCTTTGAGCTGGCCCAGCGCTGTTGGAGAGATGGGGCCAGACTGAGTTCTCACTTCACTCTAGCTCTGCATTTATATGGATTGATCATGTCCATTTAAAAGGCTTAGTATACAGTTGGCATTTTTCTTCAACGTTTGAAATACACAAAACTTTCACTCCAAAATTCCATTCCTAGGACTTTGTCTTTTCATTCACTCAAGCAATTCTATATACAAACCATGGATAGAAGGATATATATCACCCTTAACATCAAATGCCTTTGAGTGTAGAGTTGGGAGATTGGGGTATGAAGTGGGGACTTTGTACTTTCTTTTTTTTTTTTAAATTTTTATACAGCAGGTTCTTATTAGTCATCCATTTTATACACATCAGTGTATACATGTCAACCCCAATCTCCCAATTCATCACACCCCCACCCCACCCCCTGCCGTTTTCCCCCCTTGGTGTCCATACGTTTGTTCTTTATATCTGGGTCTCAACTTCTGCCCTATAAACCAGCTCATCTGTACCATATTTCTAGGTTCCACATATATGCGTTAATATGCGATATTTGTTTCTCTCTTTCTGACTTCACTCTGTAGGACAGTCTCTAGATCTATCCACGTCTCAACAAATGACCCAATTTCGTTCCTTTTTATGGCTGAGTAATAGTCCATTGTATATATGTACCACATCTTCTTTATCCATTCGTCTGTCGATGGGCATTTAGGTTGCTTCCATGATCTGGCTATTGTAAATAGTGCTGCAATGAACATTGGGTGCATGTGTCTTTTTGAATTATGGTTTCCTCTGCGTATATGCCCAGTAGTGGGACTGCTGGATCATATGGTAATTCTATTTTTAGTTTTTAAGGAACCTCCATACTGTCCTGCATAGTGGCTGTATCAATTTACATTCCCACCAACAGTGCAAGACAGTTTCCTTTTCTCCACACCCTGTCCAGCATTTGTTGTTTGTAGATTTTCTGATGATGCCCATTCTAACTGGTGTGAGGTGATACCTAATTGTAGTTTTGATTTGCATTTCTCTAATAATTAGTGATGTTGAGCAGCTTTTCATGTGCTTCTTGGCCATCTGTATGTCTTCTTTGGAGAGATGTCTATTTAGGTCTTCTGCCCATTTTTGGATTGGGTTGTTTATTATAATACTGAGCTGCATGAGCTGTTTATATATTTTGGAGATTTGTCCATTGAATCGTTTGCAAATATTTTCTCCCATTCTGAGGGTTGTCTTTTCGTCTTGTTTATGGTGTCCTTTGCTGTGCAAAATCTTTGAAGTTTCATTAGGTCCCATTTGTTTATTTTTGTTTTCATTTCCATTATTCTAGAAGGTGGATCAAAAAAGATCTTGCTGTGATTTATGTCAAAGAGTGTTCTTCCTATGTTTTCCTCTAAGAGTTTTATAGTGTCCGGTCTTATATTTAGGTCTCTATTCCATTTTGAGTTTATTTTTGTGTATGGTGTTGGGGAGTGTTCTAATTTCATTCTTTTACATGTAGCTGTCCAGTTTTCTCAGCACCACTTATTGAAGAGACTGTCTTTTCTCCATTGTATATCCTTGCCTACTTTGTCATAGATTAGTTGACCATAGGTGTGTGGGTTTATCTCTGGGCTTTCTATCTTGTTCCATTGATCTATGTTTCTGTTTTTGTGCCAGTACCATATTGATTACTGTAGCTTTGTAGTATAGTCTGATGTCAGGGAGTCTGATTCCTCCAGCTCCGTTTTTTCCCTCAAGACTGCTTTGGCTATTCGGAGTCTTTTGTGTCTCCATACAAATTTTAAGGTTTTTTGTTCTAGTTCTGTAAAAACTGCCATTGGTAATTTGAGAGAGATTGCATTGAATCTTTAGATTGCTTTGGGTAGTATAGTCATTTTCAAAATATTGATTCTTCCAATCCAAGAACATGGTATATCTCTCCATCTGTTTGTATCATCTTTAATTTCTTTCATCAGTGTTTTCTGCATACAGGTCTTTTGTCTCCCTAAGTAGGTTTATTCCTAGGTATTTTATTCTTTTGTTGCAGTGGTAAGTAGGAGTATTTCCTTAATTCTTCTTTCACATTTTTCATCATTAGTGTATAGGAATGCAAGAGATTTCTGTGCATTAATTTTGTATCTTGCAACTTTACCAAATTCATTGATTAGCTCTAGTAGTTTTCTAGTGACATCTTTAGGATTCTCTATGTGTAGTATCATGTTATCTGCAAACGATGACAGTTTTACTTCTTCGTTTCCAATTTGTATTCCTTTTATTTCTTTTTCTTCTCTGATTGCTTTGGTTAGGACTTCCAAAACTGTGTTGAATAAGAGTGGTGAGAGTGGACATCCTTGTCTTGTTCCTGATCTTAGAGGAGATGCTTTCAGTTTTTCACCATTGAGAATGATGTTTGCTGTGGGTTTGTCATATATGGCCTTTATTATGTTGAGGTAGGTTCCCTCTATGCCCACTTTCTGGAGAGTTTGTTTTATCATAAATGGGTGTTGGATTTTGTCAAAAGCTTTTTCTGCATCTATTGAGATGATTTTATGGGTTTTCTTCTTCAATTTGTTAATATGATGGATCACATTGATTGATTTGCATATATTGAAGAATCCTTGCATCCCTGGGATAAATCCCACTTGATCATGGTGTATGATCCTTTTAATGTGTTGTTGGATTCTGTTTGCTAGTATTTTTTTGAGGATTTTTACCTCTATATTCATCAGTGATATTGGTCTGTAATTTTGTTTTTTTGTAGTATCTTTGTCTGGTTTTGGTATCAGGGTGATGATGGCCTCTTAGAATGAGTTTGGGAGTGTTCCTTCCTCTGCTATTTTTTGGAAGAGTTTGAGAAGGATGGGTGTTAGCTCTTCTCTAAATGTTTGATAGAATTCACCCGTGAAGCATCTGGTCCTGGACTTTTGTTTGTTGGAAGATTTTTAACCACAGTTTCAATTTCATTACTTGTGATTGGTCTGTTCATATTTTCTGTTTCTTCCTGGTTCAGTCTTGGAAGGTTATACCTTTCTAAGAATTTGTCCATTTCTTCTGGGTTGTCCATTTTATTGGCATAGAGTTGTTTGTTGTAGTCTCTTAGGATGCTTTGTATTTCTGTGGTGTCTGTTGTAACTTCTCCTTTAAACTTCTAATTTTATTGATTTGAGTCCTCCCCCTCTTTTTCTTGATGAGACTGGCTAATGGTTTATCAATTTTGTTTATCTTCTCAAAGAACCAGCTTTTAGTTTTATTAATCTGTGCTATTGTTTTCTTTGTTTCTATTTCATTTATTTCTGCTCTGATCATTATGATTTCTTTCCTTTTGCTAACTTTGGGTTTTATTTGTTCTACTTTCTCTAGTTCCTTTAGGTGTAAGGTTAGATTGTTTATTTGAGATTTTTCTTGTTTCTTGAGGTAGGCTGGTGTAGCTATAAACTTCCCTCTTAGAACTGCTTTTGCTGCATCCCATAGGTTTTGGATCATCGTGTTTTCATCGTCATTTGTCTCTAGGTATTTTTTAATTTCCTCTTTGATTTCTTCATTGATCTCTTGGTTATTTAGTAACTTATTGTTTAGCCTCCACGTGTTTGTGTTTTTTATGTTTTCTTTTTTCCCTGTAATTCATTTCTAATCTCATAGCATTGTGGTCAGAAAAGATGCTTGATATGATTTCAATTTTCTTAAATTTACTGAGTCTTGATTTGTGACCCAAGATGTGATCTATCCTGGAGAATATTCCGTGTGCACTTGAGAAGAAAGTGTAATCTGCTGTTTTTGGATGGAATGTCCTATAAATATCAATTAAATCTATCTGGTCTATTGTGTCATTTAAAGCTTCTGTTTCCTTATTTATTTTCATTTTGGATGATCTGTCCATTGGTGTAAGTGAGGTGTTAAAGTCCCCCACTATTATTGTGTTACTGTCGATTTCCTCTTTTATACCTGCTAGCAGTTGCCTTATGTATTGAGGTGCTCCTATGTCGGGTGCAAATATATTTATAATTGTTATATCTTCTTCTTGGATTGATCCCTTGATCATTATGTAGTGTCCTTCCTTGTCTCTTGTAGCATTCTTTATTTTAAAGCCTATTTTATCTGATATGAGTATTGCTACTCCAGCTTTCTTTTGATTTCCATTTGCATGGAATATCTTTTTCTATCCCCTCACTTTCAGTCTGTATGTGTCCTTAGGTCTGAAGTGGGTCTCTTGTAGACAGCATATAGATGGGTCTTCTTTTTGTATCCATTCATCAATCCTGTGTCTTTTGGTTGGAGCATGTAATCCATTCATGTTTAAGGTAATTATCGATATGTATGTTCCTATGACCATTTTCTTAATTGTTTTGGGTTTGTTTTTGTAGGTCCTTTTCTTCTCTTGTGTTTCCCACTTAGAGAGGTTCCTTTAGCATTTGTTGTAGAGCTGGTTTGGTGGTGCTGAATTCTCTTAGCTTTTGCTTGTCTGTAAAGCTTTTGATTTTTCCATCGAATCTGAATGAGATTCTTGCCGGGTAGAGTAATCTTGGTTGTAGGTTCTTCCCTTTCATCACCTTAAGTATATCATGCCACTCCCTTCTGGCTTGTAGAGTTTCTGCTGAGAAATCAGTTGTTAACCTTATGGGAGTTCCCTTGTATGTTATTTGTCGCTTTTCCCTTGCTGCTTTCAATAATTTTTCTTTGTCTTTAATTTTTGCCAATTTGACTACTGTGTTTCTCAGTGTGTTTCTCCTTGGGTTTATCCTGTATGGGACTCTTTGCGCCTCCTGGACTTGGGTGGCTATTTCCTTTCCCATGTTAGAGAAATTTTCGACTGTAATCTCTTCAAATATTTTCTCAGGTCCTTTCTTTCTCTCTTCTCCTTCTGGAACCCCTATACTGCAAATGTTGTTGTGTTTAATATTGTCCCAGAGGTCTCTCAGGCTGTCTTCATTTCTTTTCATTCTTTTTTCTTTATTCTGTTCTGTGGCAGTGAATTCCACCATTCTGTATTCCAGGTCACTTATCTGTTCTTCTGCCTCAGTTATTCTGCTGTTGATTCCTTCTAGTGTAGTTTTCATTGTATTGTTCGTCTCTGTTTGTTTGTTCTTTAATTCTTGTAGGTCTTTGTTAAACATTTCTTGCATCTTCTCAATCTTTGCCTCCATTCCTTTTCCGAGGTCCTGGATCATCTTCACTATCATTATTCTGAATTCTTTTTTCTGGAAGGTTGCCTATCTCCACTTCATTTAGTTGTTTTTCTGGGGTTTTATCTTGTTCCTTCATCTGGTACATAGCCTTCTGCCTTTTCCTCTTGTCTATCTTCCTGTGAATGTCGTTTTTTTTCCACAGGCTGCAGGATTGTAGTTCTTCTTGCTTCTGCTGTCTGCCCTCTCTATATGATGTACTTTAATGCAGTTCGTGTAGGTAAGAAAATGCTGCTCATTATAAATTCTCCCCGTTACCTAGGTGAAGTTGCTGAGAGTACTCAAAAATAATAAAATCATAGATTTATTTTTCAATAACTTAGGTATTTTAATGAGCCAGACTCTTAGTCCCACACTAACTAGTGTGAATTGGTGAGTTAAAACAAAGGTGTGCAATAATTTAAGCAATACAGCACTTCAGATAAGAATATTTGAAACAGCGTGTTTCTGAAACTCTGAACAGTGAGAGGACCATCAACGTGGAAGCCAGGAGACCAGCTCTTCCTTCAGACTTGGGCAATAACCAGTTGTATAGACCATGACAAGTTGTTTAATCTCTTGGCGTCAGTTTCTACAGGTGTCATACACAGAAGTTAGATGAGTTTTTACGTTCACAGTGTGCAGCTCTGCCCACTAGGGGTGGGCAGATTCTTACCAGTCTTTATATTCATCTTGGCACCAATAATTGACTAGGTTGGTTAGATGTCCCTCAGCTGTGGGTAGTTCATTTTTCAAGCATGTGTTGATGGAATTTGATGAAGAAAATAGAAATTGACTTAAAATTGACTTAAAAGGGCTTTGACTTCCTATTAATGTCAGGTCTACATTTTCGTAATCAAGGAGTACAGCAGTGCAACCACTGTCTGATTGGAAACACAAACTTTATTCTTACTAGTAAAATGTAGTCTTACTCATTTTAGATGGGAAAGCATGTATCTCAGTGATCTTCCACTAAGAGTCTTTCGTGCTTCGAGATGTAATGAGGCTGTGAGGTCCTAGTTGATCAGCATTTGCGGCTGGTGGGTATTAGCATCGCTGAGATGCCAGTTTGTTCTGATGGTTCCAGTCCCAGGTTAGTAAATGTCTGGACTCTCCTCACTGGCCCCTGACAGTGTTCCTAGCTCTGCTCCATTCACACTGCTGATGGCTCAGAAGGTGGCATGGGTGGTAAGTATGGTGATGTATATCACTATTAGAGTATATCCATAGCTCGGGCTGAAGGGTAGAGTTAGAACCTCTCTCTGTGAATATCCTATAACAAGTGCTAGCTTGGAAACCCTCAGGAACATGTTTAAAAAACAGGTTAATTAGAGTGAAATGACACATCCCTGTGGGGACTGTCATGTGATCTATATGTTGCTC
The DNA here is from genome assembly GCF_011762595.2 of Tursiops truncatus. NCBI lineage: Eukaryota > Metazoa > Chordata > Mammalia > Artiodactyla > Delphinidae > Tursiops > Tursiops truncatus. The sequence continues at coordinate 81,464,007 of NC_047043.1, read as the reverse complement.
TCTGCTTATTTTTACTAACAGTTACGTGTCTTTACACACACACACAGACACATCATACGTGGTATTTACAAATTGCTTACAATATTTTAACTGATTTCCTTTGCCATCCTATGAGTTTTATTTTATGCATTTACAGTATTTGTTCTGAGAGGAAGTTTGTAGACTCACCATGGCACAAAAACGATGAGGAATTGCTGTGAGCGTTTCCAGCTGCATCTTAGCCTACCTGCCCTTCACAAGTCCCCTAAGTTGGTAAGCGTTGCTGGTAGCAGAGGCATCTCACGGCTTCATCAGAGAACTCTTTCCCTACAGGCAAGTGATTTGGTGGTCACGTGGGAAGCTGCTCTGTTATGACGTCAGGTATCCACAAAGATGAGTTTCCCCTTAGGCCAGTGGGGAAAGGGAATAGGAGGCAGAAGTGGAATAAATTGCATCATATTGTGATGTTGGGACGTGGAGCTTATATGTGACTGATTCGGGGGCCATCAGTAAAGTTGTCATTGTAGGACTTCTACCCCATCAGGTGTCCAGTATTGAATCTCCATTCCTGACGCTTGTTGTCTCAATCTGCATTTCCAGCAGGTGGGAATCAGATGACAGGTCACAGATGGCTTGGTTTTCTGGTGAGTCTTGTGCCCTTTTCTCTTCGTGGAGAGAGGAGTAAGTGCGTGCTTGAACATCTCCAGGACTGTGGGATTTTCTCAGAGGCTGTGGAGCTGGGCTCCAGGGAGGTGGGCGCGCTCTCCTCCATGGCAAGTTCCAGCAGCGTGTCCTGCTCTCCGCAGGCAACCTGCCGGACAGCCAGCACCTTCAGCGCTTTCCCTACATAGGTATACACATCTTTTGTGGCCTTTATCGTTGGGTGTGAACATGATTTGTGTCAGTCTCCCTTTCGAGGCAAGAGTTCCTACAGGGTAGGCAGAGGTATCTTACTTTTGTTTCTGAAGGTACCTGGCACAATATAATTAAAAAAAAATAACAGAGTGAGTGAATATTGAATATCATAGGATATTTTCTCTCCTAAGGTAAAATTTCCCAGGGCCTATCATCTCAGCTTTTCAGGATACAAGTGGGAGAGATTTTTGCGAGTTAGTTCCTGAGAGTGAATGAAGAACAAACCAAGATTCCAGTTGCTGTGGAATATTCCATCGTGAATGTCCATCACAGATGAATTTCTTCATTCTCTTCGTAACGGACGGTTAGATTGCTCCCGCTCTCCACTATCCCCAAACAAAAACAAAACAAACAACAAGAAAAGTGCACTCGTGATACCCCATGTAAATGGACCTGTATGGACCTGTTCAGGAATTTTGGGGATATACGAATAGGTGGGAGGGATTATTGGGTTACCAGGGAAGGGAGTGCACACCTAACATTACAAAATAGTAACAGATGGCCGGCCACAGTGGCCACTCTCCTTCACAGTCCTAGAAGCTGTGTATGAGATGTCCTCTTTGAAAGGAAAGAATTTGAAGGCAAAGATTTTAGAAAATAATATCCATGCTTCGCTTGATCAGTTTCATAGGGGTCATAGCCCACTGATTAGCATTCTGGGTTAGGGACCTAAGTGCTGCATAAGTGCTTGTGGACTTAAACTATTCTTTACAACCATAGGATTCAAGCATTCTGCATACATAATAGACATTCAATTTTAAATTCATAGTATTGTAAGAAAATTTGGTGCTAGGAATACTTAAAAAGTGGGTATTGGCCCCTTGAGAATGAAATATTAGATTCTCCTTTTGTCAGAGTTACAAGTGTTCGCGCTGGTTGGTGAGCTCTTGGAGAAGCTGTGTGATGGGCCATCTTGGTGCAGCTGTCTCTGCTCGGATGCAATGCAGTTCGAGGTTGCTGCATGGTTTGGAAGTTCTCTGCCTAAATTATTTCCATGATTTCCCAAGTCTCAGTCCATTAACCAGCTTGGTCAAAAGGCCAAGAAGAGAAATGGCATTCTCGAAATATTATTGGCAGTTTGCGGTGAATGCTAATTACTGTACATTTATAGCCGATTAAGTTTTGCTCTCTCTATTTTATTATGGATGATGACAGGGATTTTGAGACTGAGTTCTGTGAAGTAATAAATAGAACCAGCAAGGTCATTTTCTACCTGACCAAAGGTAAACTTGGCAGCAGGAAGACGTGAATGAAGAAACAGGTTGAGTTAAACATCTCGGGGGGGAGGGAGGGATTCAAGATATTTAGAAATAAAGAGAATCAAACAGATACCAGTTATTTATTGCCAGTGATTTGATATATTTTTTCCCACCAAAAATTTGATTAAGTTATGGTCTGAAGCAGAGGTCTCAACGTGGCGGCCCACAGGTAAATTAGGCCCACAGATGTGTTTTATTTGGCTCAGATTATGTCTAAAAAGTGTTTTAAAAATTGGTTGCATTGTTTGAAAATCATAGGATTTCACATATAAATCCAGATTTGGGACAACGCTGGGTTTTTCTTTCTGCTTTGTAACAGTTTGCTGTAGGTGACTGCTGGCCGCTCCCAGCAGATGGGGCATTTTTCATCTTTGTCACCTGTTTCCCTCATTTATGTTGACCCCCTTGAGCCTGAAATATAAGCAGTTGAGTTTGAGAGCCTTGACTCACATGTTTCAAGATGAAGATAAAAATAACCAGAAGATTTTATTTCAGGTTTCATGCATCTTTGCACAGTGGTTAAGAGTTTGGGCTCTGGAATCAAAATTGCATGGAAACAAGTGCTGGTTTCTTCCAGTTTAGCTGTGTGACCTTAAAAAGTCTACTTAACCTCTCTGAACACTAGTTTTCTCATTTATATTGGACAGAAGTCGTATCTGCCTCCTAAGGTTGCTGTGAGGATTCCATCGGCATCTGTGTGGGCGCGTATCCATTAAATACTAACACACACATATACACACAAATACCACTTAGAATAGTGCCTTGTTCATGCTAACTCATCACATATTTAGAATCAATATTTAAAAAGACAGTTTGGCTGAAAAAGAAAATTTAATTGGTAAATAAAAGAATAATTCCTCTTCATTTCTCATCAGCTGAAAAAGGTAAAAAGTAATATTTTTTGGCTTCATGTGATGTTCCTTAAAAACTGCAGGTATGCTAGGTTGATACTGTTTTTAACTCCATTCTAACTTAACTACAAAAAGAAATCGTCAAAGCTGATGGACATTATTCCTGCTCTTGATGTCCTCCCAAGCAGTGAGACTTCAGGGGCTGGTACGTGTGGCAAGGATGCGAAAGCTTTTTCACAAAGCATTTTGCTCGTAAGCGCGAGCCTTGTTCCTTACACGTGAGTCAGATGGCTTTAAGTGACGGCTTCCACGCTCCACCTGAGGAGGTGGAACTAATGCCAGGCTGATGGGTAAAGTAGCAAGATCTGACAGTCCACAGGGGAAGGAAAGCAGGATCACTCTCAGAGATAGCATCTCATGGTGGTGTTTGGTGTTTGATAAGCAATGGAGAATCAGAAATCAGATTTAAATTACTGAATGATGGAATGAGATGGAGATCAGTTAGCCTGCTTTAATCATTATGTCCTCTCTTGACTAGAATCAGAGCTTAATACATTGTATTTCTTCAGCTAATATGGCTTTTCCCCACCCCCTCCTTATTTTAAAAGATGATGTTGGCTTCCAGAGCTATTTAGCGCTAAAACTAAGTGCATTTCTGAGTGGTTTTTTCCCTCTGGAGCTCTGAAACTCAAGGAAAGTTCATAACATTTAACTATAGTATGTGTATATGTGTGTATATATATATACACTACATATATGTATATGAATTTACATTTCTCTTCTACATAATGTATTTTTTAGGTAATGATAAATTGGTAAAGCAATCATAGTCTGTAAAAGCCATTTTTAATTTCAATGATTTGAAATTGTTTTAATGGCAGTTAAGAGCATTATATAATGATGAATGGTATCGTGATGAAAGGTTTACATCCATGGGTTCTAATTAGCTAACATCTACCATTATTTCCTGTTTATCCTCTTTTCAAATAAGTTCCATACCTTAGGGTACAGGCATTGTGTTTCCGTCCTTCCAACACTCTGTGTATGCATAAGGTGCTTAGCGAATCAACAGGCCATGATGTTCCTTTATTAAGAGGGACTTTGTCCTTCAGCTGTGCTGTGGTAATTACCAGTCGTGCCACCAATATATCTTTGAGTTTTCAGAAATGGCTATGTGGCTACATTTTGACAGTTTGCACCAAGTGGGAGCATCATCGAACGCCATGGGGAAAGGGAATCTGATTGCCACACTTTGAGCATATAACAGGTGCGTGGAAGCTGATAATAAGGATACTCAGCAATTTAAGTTTAATTCAGGAAGAATATTATTTACATGCTGATGAGTTTAATTAATGCTAATACCTATTATGATATTATTAACAGCCGCTGGGCCAAATCCTCTACCCTATATGCATCCCATTTGGCTTACTTGAGGTCCTGGAGGTCTGCGTTGTTACCCTTTCATATTTGCACTGAGGCTCAGACTCGTTCAGTGACTGGCCCAACATCACACAGCCAGCACTGGTGGGGCTGCGGCTGGAATGGCACCAGTTCCCCTCCAGAGCCCGTATCCTTCCCCTCCGCACCCCAGTGCTTCACCAGCGACACATTCTTATTTCTGTGTTGTGTTCTCATCTGCACCTCCCTGAGGATGGGTGAGTGGAGTTCTCGTTTATTCCATCCATAGGAATGCTGACAGCTCCACTTGGGTTCAGTGACTTTCCCAGTACCGATGCGTGCTACAGGTAAGAGTGGAACTGGGTCTGTTTTCTAGCGTAAGCTTCCTGCCGGAGTACCACTCCTAGGAGTTAGTTTGAAAATCACGTGAAGTTTACTGCTCCATAGCTTGTGATGTTTCTTACCCCAAAAGGCTGCCTAATGGGTTGAAAACACAGGTCAAGAGAAGTTTCCATAAGACTCTGGAAGAATGTTCTAAGGGGGATTAGTCAGACAAGTTAGGTGTGTTTGAGACCGTCTCAGTCTTTGGAGAGCGATGCTGTGTAGGGCAACCGTAGTGGCTGTCTTACTCATTTGTGCCATATTATTCATGGACTCTCAGAATGATCTTCTATTCTATTATTATTTTTATTGAAGTATAATAGACTTTATAGTATTATATTAGTTTCAGGTGCACAACACAGTGCTTCGATATTTTTATACATTGTGAAATGATCACCATGATAAGTATAGTCACCATCAGTCATCTTTTTTTTTTTTTTTTTTTTTTTTTTGCGGTACGCGGGCCTCTCAGTGCTGTGGCCTCTCCCGTTGCAGAGCACAGGCTCCGGACGCGCAGGCTCAGCGGCCATGGCTCACGGGCCCAGCCGCTCCGCGGCATGTGGGATCTTCCCGGCCCAGGGCACGAACCCGCGTCCCCTGCATCGGCAGGCGGACTCTCAACCACTGCGCCATCAGGGAAGCCCAGTCATCTATTTTTTAATTAAATATGACATAAATAATACAGTATGGTTATTTTAAAACATTTAAACAAGTAAAGCGGTCTTAGAGCTTCCAATCCTCTTCTCCCACTGTGCCCCTAACCCAGTTTTCTTCATTAGTTTGGTGTATGTATCAGTTAGGATTGTTTTCCTCTGCATGTGATCAACTAAACTTAACAAATCAGTTTATTTTTGCCTCCTAACAAGGGATCTAAGGGTGTGTACTCCAGGGTGGTATAACTGTTCAGACATCGACGACTCCTCTCTTTCTGCCTCACCATCCTTAGTTGTGACTTTTGTCCTCCTGGTGGCAAGGTGGCTGCTCTGGTTCTGGATAGCCTTTGTGCATTTTGAGCAGGAAAAACAGGAAAGGGCAAACAGAAATAGGTGCATGGCAACTGATTCTGGTCCTTTCTGTTAGGAAAACAGTAGCTTTTCTGGAGACCGTGCCCAGTGAAATCTGTTTACATTCATTGGGCAGAATGTTGTCACATGACCACTTGGGAAAAAAATCATGTTTCTCATAGTAAGGAATATGGGACAAAGGGATGTTGGGTTGGTTTTACCAGTGTCTCTTATCCATTCATTCTTTTTCAATGAATTTATGTACCTGTATAAGTATGCATAAAATCTCTCTCTCTCCCTCACGCACATAAACGATGTATATTCTAGATATTGTTCTGCAACTTATTTTCCCTACTTGTCAGTTTGTTATGTGAGTAATTTATTGGGCTTCATTATAGCAATCAAATTTTCTTCCCATTACATCTAGAGTACAAGAGTAAGTCAAGCCGTTCCTGTCACATACCCAAACTTTGCTGATTTTAACCATTTTGCGTAGAAATCCATCTAGGAGATATTTTACTGTTTCCTTTTTTTTTTCTTTTTCTTCTGTAAATGAAAAGATACAGAACATAATTGAATGCTTTGGTGTCAGCAACTTTAGAAACAACTGGTTTTGAGTTTTTTGGGAGCACCCAGCATAGTTCTGTTATAATTTAGATTTTCTTTCTTACTTAGCTTTCATAGAGTTATCTTTTACGTATCATTGTCAGTTTTCTGGCGCCTAAGAACTCCACTATCCCCTGTTAAGATTTTTATTCTGTTGGGGGTTTGGGACCAGAGGTGTTAGAATTGTATGTTAACTAAGAGTGAATGGGAGTGTATCCAGATGACTACAGGTAAAATACAGAAATTGTGTGTTAGGAAGTTATGATTGATTCTTGGAGAGCTTAGTGGAATGTTTCTTGTTTTGTTTTTCAAGACTGTTCTAGAAGATTGAGGTTGTTGGAAAATGGACTTCTGTGAAGGCAAAATTGTTGTTCACCTTTTTTTGAAAGTTGGTTAGGAACAGAGGCAAACATAGCAAACCATACAAAGAAACAGAACAGAGAGACAAACATATTAGAAAATACTTGATTTTTTTTTTAAAAACTGCATCAAACGAGAGGCGAAGATTATTTTTCCAGTCAGTAAGGTTTTTATCATGTGTCTGTTCCTCGCTCCATGTGAACTGTATGAGAGTCCCAGAATCTTAAGACTTGGTACCTGCCTGTAAGTAGCTCAGGGAGCTCACAAGAGCAACTAGTGAACATACAGCATTTTGACACTTAGTGAAAATGTACGTGTGTGATTCTAGTCTATTCTCCATACAGCAGATGATGTCACTCCCCTGCATGTAACCGTCTAGCAGCTTCCTATGATCCTTAGGATAAAGCTGTAGTCCTTCCTGTGACCTCCGAGGCCCTGTTTGGTCTGGGCCCTGGCTACATCCCTGGCATCATCTCCTGCCTTTCTCTTTCTTACTCACTTTTTCCGGCCACACTGGCCTCGTTGCCCTTCCTCACATAACATTCTCATCTTGGGCTTGTGTTCCCTCTGCCCTGAAACCCTTCTTGCATGTTCACTGTCCCATTTCATTGAGGACTTCGCTTAAATGTCATCTCTTCTGGTGTCCCCTTTCCTGCTACATCTCTCTCTCCCCTTACTCTGCTTTATAATTCTTTATGGAACTCATCATGATCTGACATCCTATTGTATCTTCAATTATTTTTCTACCAGTTATTGTTTTTCTCTCTCACTGAGAGAATTTTCACAGTCACATCCCCTGAATAGTGTCTGGCACATAGTAGGTGCTCAGTAAATCTTTGCTAAATTAGTGAATGAGCTCTAAAATATGAAAAGGCACCATGCCCTGTTTATTTCTGTACTCCCTGAGTCCAGGAATATGATTAGCAGTAGTGATAACAGTAACAGCTAATGTTTACCGAAGCTTGCTACACTCCAAGCCCTGCTCCAAGTGCTTTGCAAGTATTAATTTGTTTAAAGAACCTTTGAGGTAGGTCAGACTCTTAGCTCTCTTTGTACAAAGAAGGAAGCTGAGGCACAGAGGTTGACCAGCTAGCCCAAAGTCAGGCAGGTAGTAAGTGGAGGATCCTTGTACTTGGGCATTCTGTGATCCCTTAACCACTTCACTGCAATGTCTTTGCCTACAGTAGGCATTCAGTAAATATTTATTGCATTGGAATGAATAATAAAGGGCCATATTATGGAAAATGGATGGTAAGAGACTAAAGAAGCATGCAGAGGGGTGATAATTGTGCTGCATAAGTTAGAAGTAGGGTAGGAATTAGCCAAGGTATGATCTGGGGAAAGGAAGGGTCATGACTCAACACCTCCCTCACCACAACCCCACCTCTAAGTGGGGGAGAAGGGGCTTACCTGGATTTTAAGAGAGGGGGAAATGTGGGCCTTCCAGAGGAAATTAATAAAAACGATAAATCATGCAGTTAAAACATTACTTAAAATAGACGTAAAGGTAATAGAAGGAAGATGGGTGTTACGGAGTCACACTCTCCTGTCTTAAAAACACAACGAGGTCATATCTATTAACACCTGAAGGTTTATTTTTAGAACACTGGCAAGGGAGAAAAATTTTTTTCCCTTTAACTCTGTAGTAGATAATGATAATAATTAAGGCTAATAGATATAGAAACATTGTGACACTCCAACTTTATATCTATTTGACATTTTAAATTAAAGTATAATTTACTTATGCAGAAATCACATTGCTTCGTACGTTCTTACAATGTACTTGCAAAAGGCTCAGGGGAATCACACCTGAACCTTTGCATTTCTGTGGAATCTAAAAAGTACAAGAAACTAGTGAATATAACAAAGAAGAAGCAGACTCACAGATACAGAGAATGAACTAGTGGTTACCAGCTGGGGGGGGCAATATAGGGGTGGGAGAGTGAGAGGTAGAAACCGCTGGGTGTCAGGTAGGCTCAAGGATGTATTGTACAACACCGGGAAGAAAGCCAATATTGTCTAATAACTGTAAATGGATTGTAAACTTTAAAACTGTATATAAAGTTAAAAATTAGATAAAAAGAAGCAAACAAATAAACTCATAGAAAAAGGGGGAAAAAAGAATCGTCAGTTTTCCTTTGAAGGGAGAAGAGTTCATTAAGGAGGAATTATTTCAGAACACTGTCGGGAAACATGTAGAGTTTTTAGATTCAAAGGGATTATCTAGTCCGATCTTGAATATGAGCTGAGGGAGTTGTTCTTTTGTTTTTTGTTTTGTTTTCTCCACCTCCCCAACCCCGCACCCCCGGCTCTATATGTGTTAGCATACGGTATTTGTTTTTCTCTTTCCGAGTTACTTCACTCTGTATGACAGACTCTAGGTCCATCCACAGACCTACTAGAAAATGGACTTGAGCATATGGGGAGGGGAAAGGGTAAACTGGGACGAAGTGAGAGAGTGGCATGGACATATATACACTACCAAACGTAAAATAGATAGCTAGTGGGAAGCAGCTGCATAGCACAGGGAGATCAGCTCGGTGCTTTGTGACCACCTAGAGGGGTGGGATAGGGAGGGTGGGAGGGAGACGCAAGAGGGAGGAGAAATGGGTATATATGTATATATATAGATGATTCACCTTGTTATAAAGCAGAAACTACCACACCATTGTAAAGCAATTATACTCCAAAAAATAAAAAATAAAAATAAAAGAACCAAGGAGCTCAGTCTTGCTAGTTTGCTTTCGTTTTAGTCGACGACAAGGCTAAGTTGAAGGTGGACTAATAGTGTTCGGGGACTTGGTTAATGAATTTCAATAACTAAGGATACAGGCTTAGTAAATCTGAAAGGAAATTGATGACCAGTGTATATTGACTTATACGCAGAAGCTGAAGCTTGGTCAGTTCAACTCAAAACTTTTAAAGTTTTAGGAGGCCTGGGAACTTGCACGCCCTGGGTGGTTACTGGTTGAACTGGTTGAGAGAGAGCTATGGAGTCAGGCAAGTGGAGATGAGCGCGTCGCCATGGGCAGTGTTCAAGCTGGCTGGAGAATGTGCCTTCACGTCTATAGCCAGAGGAGCTTGCTAATGCTTCTGCCTGGAATTAGGACTTCTCTACCCTGTTGCTGGCAGCATTGGACAGCCATAAGGCCATGGCACAGTGAGTGAGCTGTTCAGTAACGGATCCCTTTGGAGAAGGAGGCGAGTTAGGCAACATGAATGAAAGTTGGGGTTTTGTGGAAGGACTGGTGTTCCAGTTATTTAATGCAATATGAGATACGACTCCAAAACTTGTGACTTAAAGCAATGTTTTGTCATATGTCATGATGGCAGATCAGGAATTCTGGACACTTGGTTAGGGGTGGTCTCCACATGGACTGGGTTGCTTGGTGATATTCAGATGACGTCTGGCTAGTTTGAAGGATTCACGTGCCTTCACTCATGTTAATGCCACATTGGTGGACAGCTGGGAGGCGGCGGTCAGCTGGGTCCCTTTGCATGAGTCTCAGGGTCTCTCCACGTGGTCTTCCTGGTGCGGGGGGCGGGGAGGTTATAGTACTTCTCAATAGTGGCTCAGAGCTCAAGAACAAAGTTTCCAAATGCCAAGGAGTGGGAGCTGCCAGTCTTTTAAGGCCTGGGCCCAGAAGCCGGCACAGTGTCATTTTTGCCATATTCTGTTATTCAGAGTGGTCACAGAGCACATCATCTTCAAAGGAGGGGACATAGATCCCTACTTCTCCCTCAGAGGGGCGTCAAAGCATTGGCGGCAGGCTTTCATCTGCCACAATGACTTACCTCCACTTTTTTTTTTTTTTTTGGTGGTACGCGGGCCTCTCACTGCTGTGGCCTCTCCCGTTGTGGAGCACAGGCTCAGCGGCCATGGCTCACGGGCCCAGCTGCTCCGCGGCATGTGGGACCGGGGCACAAACCTGTGTTCCCTGCATCGGCAGGCAGACTCTCAACCACTGCGCCACCAGGGAAGCCCTACCTCCACTTTTTGATGCATCTGTTGGCCAAAAGGAATTGAAGAGATCTGAGAAGAAGGAAATAGGGCTTTGAAAGCAAGAATCATACATAACCAGGGAAAGATACTTAATAGAAAAATGATATATGCGTTATATTCATCAGCTGTAGTTTTCATTGCTCCATTTCTCTGGAAGGATAACTTGTGCTAAAGGTGGGAAATCTATTGCAGAGAGAACTTTTAGAGGAGTGTTTTTATTTTCCTTTCTACGTATTTTTCTTTGTAAGTTGGCATTCTCCCTGGAAAACCATTCCAGGGAATCAACTTGATTTTTATGTGGTGAACTAATGAGGTGGAAAGGAGACAGTCTGCCATGTTCCATGTACTATGAACTATGTTCCCATCCTGAGACAGTCATGCCTGAGAAAGTGGCAGAGGAGCTAGGGACCTTGGTGTTGGGGAAGAGAGTGGTGTAGTGCAGGTTTCGTTTCCTCTGCAGGTGCCAATAGAAATGATTGTCTGAGCCACGGGCACTGGGTGTGGGAGATGTTCGAAGGGCATGGGGGAAGTGATGTAATTAAATATGCATGTCCATTTTTACCTTTCATCTAAGTTCATGGTACCATTGCCAGCAAGTCATTGACCACCCATGGTCCGTGGAAAGGCTGAAGAGTAGGATGAAAAGGCTGTTAAACGTCTCTACCTTATTGATTTAGGCTACCTGCTTTGTAGGGGAAAGGCTTATAGGTGATAGGAAACGCCAGTTAGATCATGTGCTTAAAAAACCCAAAAATATGAGTGGAGACCATTATTTTTATTTGCTGATACATGGCTGGGCGTAGAGAGAGGATACTGTCCTATTCCTTGTCTCTTGTCCCATGTCTAGAAATGGAGTCATGTAGAGGGTAGAGCCTCAGAAAATGCTGGACAGTTTAATTTTGTGTGAATTCCACTTAACTGCGGAGAAGACACATTTCCACAGATGTCACAAGGTGGCGTAGCGGAGCAGTTAATGGCACACATCCTGAAGCCAGACTTCTTGTGTTCAGGTGTTGGTTCTACCATTTAATAGCTGTACACACTAAGATTAATTACTTCATCTTTCTTTGCCTTAGTTTCCTCAGCTATAAAATGAGGCTAACAATAGCATTTACCTTTTGGTAGAGGTGTGAAGATTAACTACATGGTTGCATGTAAAGTGGACAGAATGCCATAAAAGCGGTAGCTGTTAGCAGTAGTGGTGTTTATCTTTTCCAGAGTAATTCCTAGCATTAATTCTTGGCACAAAGTAGGGACTTGAGAATGTTAGATGAGTGAATTCTGCATGTGTTTCGCTTACACTTTGGAGGACAAGGCAAAGCAGGAAGTACAGGCAAAGGTAGTAAATGTTTCCAAAAGATGCTGTACACCTGGGAAATTAATGTGAATTTTATGACCAAGTGATTTTATACCTTACTGTGCTCTAATCTACTAAGTTGGAACTTGTGACCTTTGAGAAGCTCAGTTCCTCTCAAAGCCCTCTAGTCAATCAGTTGAAGGTGACATTGCGTGAATTGTGTAGGGTGATAGTCACGCCTTGTGATTTAGCTCAGGGGCTGGTGACCTTGTGCTGTCAGGGAAGAAAGGCGAGAACAGTGCCAGACAGTTGTGGAACCACAGAGACTCAATGAAAATTAAAAGGTTTCTTTTTTGTTTTGTTTTGTTTTTTGGCGCACGCGCGCACCTGTGCGTGTGTGTGTGTGTGTGTGTGTTTTTAAGATCACCTTCAATTTATTTTATTTTATTTTTTTAAACATCTTTATTGGAGTATAATTGCTTTACAATGGTGTGTTAGTTTCTGCTTTATAACAAAGTGAATCAGCTGTACATATACATATGTACCCATATCCCCTCCCTCTTTTTTTTCTTGCATTTTATTTTATTTTATTTTTATGCAGCAGGTTCTTATTAGTTATCTATTTTATACATATTAGTGTATACATGTCAATCCCCATCTCCCAGTTCATCCCACCACCAGCATCCCCACCACCACTTTCCCCCCTTGGAAGATCACCTTCTATTTAGGCTTGTCAAGAAAGGATGAAAGCCTTTGAGTGTTGATAGGTTTTTGCACCGATTACAGTGTTATTGTCTTGACAGCTGAGGTAGGGAATGTGAGACAGGGCAAGTCCAGCGTTAGAAAGAAACTACTTAGTTCAGTATTTCAGGAAGTAACAGTGACTGAAGCAAGAGTCATTCTAGCTATAGTAGGGGCAACGCGCCCAGCGTGGTATTTGGCAGGCGTGGCGGCACCTACGGACGAACTATGAAAGGCTCGTCACCCAGGCAGAGTGGCTGTTGCTAAAACAACTGTGGAACTATAATTTTTCCCCATGGGGAAGGGCTAGGCCTCTATTTTCCCTTCTCCATCACCATATTGGATACACATAAATGTCACCTGCCAGCTTCTCAGCTTTTGTCTTTGGGTATTTAAGGAAACAGAACTTTAGACTTTGAATTTAATTTTTAAAAGTCACGTGTGTTGTATCTCTCCAGCGTTTCTTGGGGAGACGGCTGACCTAGAGGTACAAATAGTATTTCTTTTTTTTTTGGCAGTTTATTTATTTATTTTTATTTCATATTGGAGTTAACAATGATGTGTTAGTCAGTTATACCCATACAAGTATGCATTCTTTTTCAAATTCTTTTCCCATTTAGGTTATTACAGAATATTGAGCCTAGTTCCCTGTGCCGTACAGTAGATCCTTGCTGGTTATCTGTTTTAAATATAGTAGTGTGTACGTGTCAATTCCGAACTCCCAATCTATCTCCCCCCCACTCTTTTCCCCTGGTAACCATAAGTTCGTTCTCTAAGTCTGTGAGTGTTTCTGTTTTTTAAATAAGTTCATTTGTACCAACAGATGGTACTTCTAAAACCACTAAGTGGCAAGACCGTAATTTCTAGCCAGGGAAGGTTTACTGATGCAGCCCACATTTTCCATGCGGTCCTCTGTCTCACAGTCTCCATCTTTTCTTGAGACTTTAGCCTAAGGGAACAAAAGCTTCTTTGAGGAGGAAAGACAGTGTCATATCAGAGCTTCTACCTGGAAGCCAAGGAAGGTGAAGAGAGTCTAAGAAAGCTTTCTAACTGTGTTTTAAATCTGTGGCCAGTGCTACATTTTCGTGGTGGACCCATCAAAAGTCTCTCCCATTTTCCATCCCATCCCAGTGACTAGAGCTGATGGTCTATCTGACCTATGAAACTTCCAGCTAGCTTAAGGAGTTGCTGTCTTTAGATTTTTCCCCTTAACTGTAACTTCCAAGACTCAGCAGCTCCTTTGCAACAAAATTCTGTGGTGAGGATCCACTGATCTCAAAGTTAACGCTTCTCATGGATTAACAAGAGGTTGGAAAGCAGAGGAACAGGCCATTTGTCAGGGAAAGGAGGGATTAGAATGGTTTTTTTTTTTTTTTTTACATCTTTATTGGAGTATAATTGCTTCACAATGGTGTGTCAGTTTCTGCCCTACAACAAAGTGAATCAGTTATACATATAAATATGTTCCCATATCTCTTGCCTCTTGCATCTCCCTCCCTCCCACCCTCCCTATCCCACCCCTCCAGGCGGTCACAAAGCACGGAGCCGATATCCCTGTGCCATGTGGCTGCTTCCCACTAGCTGTCTACCTTACATTTGGTAGTGTATATATGTCCATACCTCTCTCTCGCCCTGTCACAGCTCACCCTTCCCCCTCCCCATATCCTCAAGTCCATTCTCTAGTAGGTCTGTGTCTTTATTCCTGTCTTACCCCTAGGTTCTTCATGACATTTTTTTCCCTTAGATTCCATATATATGCGTTAGCACACAGTATTTGTTTTTCTCTTTCTGACTTACTTCACTCTGTATGACAGACTCTAGGTCCATCCACCTCACTACAGATATCTCAATTTCGTTTCTTTTTATGGCTGAGTAATATTCCATTGTATCTATGTGCCACATCTTCTTTATCCATTCATCCGATGATGGACACTTAGGTTGCTTCCATCTCCGGGCTATTGTAAATAGAGCTGCAATGAACATTTTGGTACATGACTAGAATGTCTTTTTAAGAGGCAGGGGAACATTTCTCACATGAAAAGGTTGTGAATTGCATCTGGCTGTTAATGAATCTTGGTTGGTGCCGACTCTTCCAGACCCTGTTTGAAGTATTTCACTTCCACCTTGACTGTTCATGTTTGTGGCCTGAAGCCCATTTCATGATGAATGACTTCTGTTTGTTTTGGACATTGTTTCCACTGCTCCCAAGTGGTGTTAACATTATTCCCCATGATGGTAATTTAACGTGAGCAGGTCTTGCCATATCTGGAAGATTTCCAGATATGGAAAGTACGCATTTCCCCACTTCATTCAGATCTCTGCTTAAATGTCACCTTCCTTGGCTACCCTCTTCTGCTGTCACTCTTTAATTCCTTTAACATTTTTCTTCATAGAACTTAATTGCTGCCGTCATTTTACTGTATTTGTTGGTTTATTATATATGTCCTTACGCTAGATTGTAATCTCCATGAGGGCAGGCACTTTTATTCACTCCTGTATTCCTACCACCTGGACTAGGGATTGATAAACGACAACCCACAGACCACATCTGGCCCTTTGTCTTTGTGTACTGCCTAAGAACCAAGAATGATTTTTGCTTTTTTATAGGGTTATAAAAGGGGTAAAAAACCAAACAAACAAAAAAACAACCAGGAAGAATAGTATGCAACAGAGACTCTGTGGCTCACAAAGCCTAAAATATTGACCATCTACCCTTTAGAGAAAACATGTGCTGACCCCTGACCTAGAACAGAGCCTGGCTGTTGAGCCAACCCTCAACAAATATTTGTGCAATGAAGGAGTGTCACTTGGGTCCCTCAATTTTGGACTCTCCATCTACCTAGAATGTCGTCTCACAAACATCTGGTGTTGAGTAAAGTGTCTTGAACAAGGCTATGAAGACATAAAACTGGATTCCTGTCACTGAAAACAGTAGCTGTGGTAAAATATTTATTGTGGCTCAGAGTACGGCACTTGACCCCTTGGTAGGCACGGAGACCCCATGAGTCATTACTTTATAATAAACTGTAGCTGACAGATCTCCTGGTGGTATTTTAAGTATCCAAAAGAAAAACATTAATAGTGGTGGACACAAATGATGCTTCTTGATTTTGGCCCCAACTCTACAGGCTATAAAAGTCTACTCTTTTCAAGCAGTGTTTCCAGAGTGATGTCCCAGGGTCACTTGTGTCTGAATCTCCTCAGGGGGTACTTGTTTAAAAATATTTTGAGTCTTTGACTCCACCTCAGACACACTGAATCAGAATCACTGGAGGGATGTCCCAGGACTTTATATTTCTAACAAGCTCCATATGTGATTCTGATATTTACTAAGGTGGAAAATCATTGTTCCGAATTCAAATATTAGGAGGAAGGGGAAGGGTGAAATTCACCGTATCATTGTAGGGCAAGGATGCTGTCATCATGGCAGACTTCATGTCAGTGTTTCTCAGGCTTCCATGTCATACAAATCACAGGTGGGGATCTTGTTATAATGTAATAGATTCTGATGCAGGTCTGGAGTGGGGCTTCAGATTCTGCATTTCAAATAAGTTGCCAGATGACGGTGCCTGCATCTGTTTTTGAACCTCATTTAGCATAACAGGGGATTCGAGCAGGAGCTGTCAAATTTTTTCCCTAAAGGGTGAGAGAGTAAAAGTATTAGGCTTTGCAGGTCATAAAGCTTCTGTCTCAACTACTCAACTCTGCCATTGTAACGCCAAGGCAGCCATAGATTATACATAAATTATAAATGGGCTATGTCCCAATAAAACTTTATTTACAAAAACAGGTGGCCAGTCAGATTTGGCCCTGAGGGCCATGATTTGCCAAATCATACCAATTATTATTACTGTTCTTCAGAATTACTGAGCACCTTTCATGTGACAGGTCATTTGGAAGGTGGTTTCATTCATTTGTATCCTGGTAGCATATGCAAAACTACTGTTTCTTTTTAATTTTTAAAATTTTATTTATGTGGGCCCATTTTTGGGTCCTCTATTTTGTTTCATTGATCTATGTGTTTATTACTAAAGTAGTCTATTTTTGTGATATAATTTAGGGATGAGTGCATGCACTTTAAATGAATTCACAATGCCTTATTATTATTATTTTTTGTGGTACGCGGGCCTCTCCCTGTTGTGGCCTCTCCCGTTGCGGAGCACAGGCTCCGGACGCGCAGGCCCAGTGGCCATGGCTCACGGGCCCAGCCGCTCCACGGCATGTGGGATCCTCCTGGACCGGGGCACGAACCCGTGTCCCCTGCATCGGGAGGCGGACTCTCAACCACTGCGCCACCAGGGAAGCCCCCACAATGCCTTATTTTTAAGATCAATAGTTTATGGTCATTCCAGATTTTTCATGTTTTTAAAAACTAAACTGATGAATCCAAAAGCTGAGAAAATGAAAATAGCTAAAATTCACTGGGAGTGTATTAATTGCCTGGAACTACTCTAAGTAATTTTTTTCCCCTCAAAACGACTTCTGAAACGTTAATTAAGGAACATTCTCAAGGATGCACAGCTACCAGGTGGCAGAGCTGAGATTTGAGCCCTGACCTCTGGACTACAATCTGAATGTTTTTTCTGTTATACACTGTGGGTTCCACATTAGCAATAAATCTTGCTTTGGAAATAACTTTTCTTTTGAAGGACTGGAGGAATGTACACTTGATGAGGGCAAGAATTTATATCTTTGGTTCTCTCAGTATCCTCACTGCCTAGAAGAGGGCTTGGAACACAGTAGGTGCTCAATAAACAGTTATTGAATGAACGGCTATTTCATGATTTCCCACTTCTAATAATAGTGTTTTATGGGAAGGGATTTTTGAGGTAAAGCAATGCAACCCATAATACAGTTAGTGAACCTCATTGCAAGTCCTAGGAAGCAGATTTTTCTACGCTCAGTCTCCTTCATGCTCGGCGGTGCACTTAAGTTTGATAAATGTAATTTGCAAGGACCTAAGTCATTGCCGTGTAGCTTCAAACAGATACTACCCCCTCTTAATTTTAAGCCTTCACTCCCTTCTCAGCATTGGGGATAAAATTGTTTTCTGGCAAACCTCCTGGTGAATGGAGGAATGAATCAAGGACTATTCCTGGGGCAAGAGATCCCAGACAAAACTCCTATCATCTTCTCATGGGGAGTTCCTCCAAAACAAAATCAATAGTCAATTGTTACGTCACCAATCAGAAGAAATAAGGGGCCGGACAAGGGTGATACACCCTTTTCTTCTTTGTTCTCTGGAGTTTCTCATTTTAGGACACTTAATAAGATTTTAAAAATGAAATCCACAGACCTTGCTGGAATGGGTTTCTTGGTAACAGTATTGTGTATTGCTAGAAAACACACTATAATTTGTACAAGGTTCTTCTGACACAAAGGGAAGGGCAGTTTGGCAGGTGTGTTTAAAGCATCACATATAATTTTTGAAGAAGGGTATGTGAAGAAGACAGAAAGGCTGCTTAAAGTGGAATTTACTGAAGTAGAGATGCTGCTGGAAGGCTGGGAGTTGGGCTTTCGATCCTGAGGAGGCAAGAGGGAAGGCGCAGCTGCTAAAGCTACAAGGACACTAACTTGTATCAATTTCTTTAGCATTTCTAAGCCTTCTTGCCTCAGGTGACCTAGTGATCTCACCTGCAAGCCAACTTTGTGCCCATGCAAGACTGCCACGGACGTCTGGGCTTTGTAGTGAAATTTCTTACGAGAGTGTTCTCTCTCTCTCTCTCTCTCTTTTTTTTTTTGGCTGTGTTGGGTCTTTGTTGCTGCACGTGGGCGTTCTCTAGTTGCAGCGAGCAGGGGCTGCTCTTTGTTGCGGTGCGTGGGCTTCTCATTGGGTGGCTTCTCTTGTTGCGGAGCACAGGTCTTAGAGCGCGTGGGCTTCAGTAGTTGTGGCACGCAGGCTCAGTAGTTGTGGCACGTGGGCTCAGTAGTTGTGGCTCACGGGCTCTAGAGCGCAGGCTTCAGTAGTTGTGGCGCGCACGGGCTTAGTTGGTCCATGGCATGTGGGATCTTCCTGGACCAGGGCTCAAACCTGTATCCCCTGCACTGGCAGGCGGATTTTTTTTTTTTTTTTTTTTTTGCAGTACGCAGGCCTCTCACTGCTGTGGCCTCTCCCGTTGCGGAGCACAGGCTCCGGACGTGCAGGTTCAGCGGCCGTGGCTCACGGGCCCAACCGCTCCACTTCACGTGGGATCTTCCGGGACCGGGGCACGAACCCACGTCCCCTGCATCGGCAGGCGGACTCTCAACCACTGCGCCACCAGGGAAGTCCAAGAGTGTTCTCTTTGTACTGTACTTGAGCAGCTAACTTGACTAGACTACCTTCGATAGAAAAATTGAGACATTACAATCTGGGGGTTTATTTATTCATGATATTTATTATTATCAGACCTTGCAGAAGCCAGCTAGCAAGGAAGAAATATTAACGTTTGTTTCTATCATGTACGTTGACCTCATTCATTCATTCTTTGATTCATTCGTTCCACAAATATTTGCATGCTGACTGTGTATCAGGTAGTGTTCTCATTCTGGGGAAACAAAGTCTTTGCCTTCAAGGAGTTTTTGATGGTAGTGAGTGGAGATAGGTAATCAACAAACAGAAAAAAGTGAACATCAGATGGTTACGAGTTCTAAGGAGAAAAATTACACAGGTTCAAGGGATTGGGGGGAGCAGGTTGGGTGTGGGAGGTGGTAGCCATTTCACATAGGGCCATCAGGGAAGGTTTTGCTGGGGTACCATTTAGATGAAGTCCTGAGGATGAGTGGGAGTGAGTGTTCCAGGTGGGGTGCATGACACATTGAAGGCTGTGAGGGAGGAGGGAAAGGCACAAGAGAGTTCAATGGAGTGAATACTGCCCTTCCTGCCCCTGCATGGGAACATAGATAGTATTGGGCCTCATAGGCCATTGTGAAGATGTTGGCTTCTACCCTGAATGAGATGTAAGACTTTGGAGGGTTTTGAGCAGGGGGGACCGTATCTGACTTACACTTTAAAAGCATCACTCTGGTGGTGTGTTGAGAAGTATAAGGGTGGGAGCTGGAGCAGGGAGACCAGTTAGGAGGCTGTTGAAATAATTCCTAGCAAGAAACATGGGTGGCTTGGATGAAGGTAGTACCACTAGAGATGGCAAGGACTGAGTAGACTCTGAAAATGTTGTGAAATGGAGCCAACACGATTGCTGACAGATGGAATATAGATGGTGAGAGAAAGAGAGGGATCAAGGATGAGGCAAATATTTTGGGCTTGAGCAACCAGAAGGGAGGTGATGCTATTTCTGAGATGAGGGAGTGAACGGGAGGAACAGGGGTCGGGGGTGGCCATGGACATCAGGAGTCTGATCTGGGGCATGTTGAGGTGAAATGCTGATGAGCTACTCAAATGAAGAGGTCAGGAAGGCACGTGGTTGTGTGGTGGTGGAGGTCATAAGGAGGATTCGGAAGATGATGGTAGTGAGAGCTGTTAAGATTGAGTGCCTGTTACTTGAGTGTATGAACACAATAAAGAACATTCTGTTTCATGTGTCTGCATTCAGAACCAAGTGATACGTTGAAACAACAGCTGTACAGTTAGAGAATTGAAATGTCAACTTTATTGCTGATAACCACAGGATTAGAGAACGTGTCTGTGGCAAAGTGGACTTGCCCATACTTTACTCTTGAGTCAGGTAGGCTTTTCTACGAGGCATGGTCGAGGTGGACAGTTTCAGGGGTGGGTCTCTTACTGCATGGAGGTACCGAGCAGATCAGAATGTTAGTGTCTGCTCAGGTAAGCAGATCTTGAATGAACTCTTATCACACACAGACCTTGAAAGTCGCTTCCTTCTCCTTAAACTTGCCAAGCAGTCAATGCATAAGTCATTCTTCTCCCTCTAGAGAGAGGCTCCTGAGATTTGGGGAGAGAAGCCAGGGTGAGCACTAACTCTAGCTAATGGAGCCTCAGGCGTTGGGAATACTTATCTCCCCGGTACCCATCTGATTGAATGTTAGATTCTTTACACTAATTGTTTCAAGTAATCTCCACATTTTTATCACCATTTTACAGATGAGGCAACTCACACTTAAAGATGCTACTTTACCTAAGATCGTATAGTTTGCAATGGGAAGATCTCTGTGTGATTTGACACTTGTCTTTAGTTCCTCTGCTATTTTTTTTTTTTGATTTCTACTAGAAATTAAATGTCTCAGCATTAATTATATTAAAACATCTGCTGTTCTTAGACCTAGAAACACATATGAGATATTAAAACTATCAAGTGTATTCCTGAATAAGTTGAAGCACTTCAAAACTAGTAGGCGAAAATATGAAAGACCGAATTTTTATGTTTGGTTCAAACTGAAATGGCTTTTCTCCCCCCACTGATTAACTTTTTTTTTTAACATCTTTATTGGGGTATAATTGCTTTACAGTGGTGTGTTACTTTCTGCTTTATAACAAAGTGAATCAGTTATACATATACATATGTTCCCATATCTCTTCCCTCTTGCGTCTCCCTCCCTCCCACCCTCCCTATCCCACCCCTCCAGGCGGTCACAGAGCACCGAACTGATCTCCCTGTGCTATGCGGCTGCTTCCCACTAGCTATCTACCTTACATTTGGTAGTGTATATATGTCCATGCCTAGCGAAGGGGTGATCATTTTATTATTATTATTTTTTCTTATATAGGAAAATGTATATTTGTACCCTGTAAGGCAGTACAGCATTTATAACAAAACTATTAATTACATTCCAAATACAATCAGTGGAACAAAAGTATCACATACAGATGTTTTAAAAAACATGCAGCACGTTAGCAGAGGGGCTGTGTGGTAATATACAACTTTTTGTTACCACAGTAATAGTTTAATGATTAGAATGAAGAAGTAGTGATTTAAGAATTTTATATCTCAATATGATAGTTACATATAAGCATTTTACTGTTTGGTTTTATTTTAGTAATTTGGTTGAGGACTTTGGGTGACATATCAATCATTATAATGCTTTCCTATTTAAATTATGAATTATGGGAAACTGGCTCTAGGCTAAGGTTTCATCAGGAACTGATTCATAACTTTGAGGAAGATTCCTGGAATATGTTTATGTGTGTATACATTCTTTTTTAAGTAGTCACTTATTGGTTTCCTATCATGCATCCAGTCTCCCCTTTCCCTTCCCCTTCCTAATACTATTCCTAACATTGAATATCACCCCTTAGCCCATGCAACCCATGTGGTTTTGAGGAAACATGATCGCACCCACGGAGGCAGGCCATGGTTGGCGGGAATGGCATATCCCACTGTTCCTAGAAAGCAGTTCATCAGCACAGCATTCTTGGTTCAACAGTAAATGAGCATGGTATTTGGATATAAACTACTATTAGAAATAGAGCATTATCCCCTAGATGTAAACCTTTTGTTTACACCAACCCAAGCTGTAATTCTCTAAGCTGTAATACAGATAAAATTGTTCTTTCCGTACTAAAACAGAAGCAAGAATGTGCACAGTTCTAGGATAGTATGCTCTGGTTCTATATCCATTCATCTATTAATGTTCCTTTTTTATTTCTGCCTTGGAAAAATTAATCATGTTCAAAAAGTCAAAAATTATATTTCTAAAATATAATTCAATGACTTCACTATCGTTTATGAGCAAACATACCACTAATTCTCTAAAACTTAAAATTGAACCTGTCTATAACTACATATCTTGCCTGGATAGTCACAGATATTTCATTCTGTAATAGAAGGAAGTGATTTTTCCAATGAGGAGTCAAGAGATCTATATTCTAGTTCAAACTCTTTAAAATTAACATATATAACATACTGCAACATAACACAAGATTTGTGGGAAGGATGAGCGAGATAGTGGTTCAGTTTCCTTTTTGTAAATCAAATGAGCTGGTCTATTTAATTGACAGTCCCTATTGTACTTGATATTTGGAAATTCTAATTTAGGGCTCAGACTGTGGCCTTGTCATCCAAAAGAGCAACCAAATTAAAAGACACAACAATTCTTCTATTTTAGCTCATTATATATTAAAAAACTCAAAAAACCAAATATGCTATAATACATGTTACAAATGAACAAAAATCTACAAAGTTTATGGCAATGTATCATATAGAATTACCTCGCAATATTTTTATGTTTAAAGTGGACCTTTTTAAATACAGTACTTATATATTTCTCTTTCATATATTCATACTTGCCTTGGCAATTTGACATCTATATAAATCTTATGATCATTCTTTAATAAATACAAAAGAATAAAAACACCTATGAAATTTGGACAAACACATTGCCACTATACTTGGTTATATTTAACCCATCCAGATTCTTAGTTTAACTCATTCAATTACTGCAAAGATCTTTATAGAGCTGAATCTGTTACTGTATAATAGTACATCACTGCCCTCTGATGGTACCACTAATATATAATTTTAAACTCAGCAAGCAAAAAAAACCCCAAAAAGTATTATAATGTAAAACACAGTATGTTAATTTTATAAGCGACAGAAGTAGAAAATAAGTTAGGGGAAATTCAATGTTTTTTACAAATATTAATTTCTTAGTAAGTTATAAAAATTTACAGTGTTCCTTCATGTAAGCCCTTCAACTGATATTTCAAGATTTTCCCTGATGATCAGTTTAAAGGCACTAAGTCCATAAGTTTAAGCAAAAGTCTTCACATATAATGAAATAAAGAGATATAAGGTTAATCGGCAAACTATAAATAGCTAGGTCATTTTGTAAAGGAGGGAAAATACAAGTGCAAACTTTAATATCTGAGATGTATGCAGAATTTTTCCATGCAATATATAAATATATATTCACTATTTAGGCCCATGTTTTAACTACTAAAGAACGGCAAATCACCCACTGTCTGCAGAAGAGCAAATATAGGGAAAATAAGTATTTAATGAAAGGTCTGGCCATTTTCTAAGTCTAACAATCAAAAGCATTTTCAATATTCAATTTTGAAAAAGCACTGTATTTAAGAGCACTAAAATGACGAAGTCTGAATCTTCATTTATTCAAAGAGAAGAAATTAAATTGAGGATGTCCGATTGCTTGCAGATACTAGTTATTGGCAGTAGACTCTTCCACTCCTGTTATGCTTTATGAAACTGTCCACCTAAGGCCACCTTCTGGTGGGGGTCCAGATGCAGCCATTTCTTTTTCTATTTTTTCCTTTTTCTTTCTCTTTTCTTCCACAGACTGAACATTCAGAATGCCCCGAGATGCAGCCTCCTTCTGTCTTCTTTCTGCAGCCTCTGCAAGCTTTGCTCTTTTTTCTTCCAGGTCCGGCGAAGGAGGCGCGGCCTCCGCGGGACAGGGAAAACACAGCCCCATGGGGATCGTGGCTGGGGGGGTTCCCCTCCTGGGTCCACCCCAGACCAGGCCGTGCAAACTGCGCGATCAGACCCGAGTCCCAGTTCTATTGTTATTTTTCAAACTATAGACATGAAAGCGTTGGTTTTTGTTATTGCTGATGGAGTGTTTAGGGTAGACATCAGTTAAGGGAAACTTTTATTCAAAGTCACAAAAGAATTTAGAAAAGTTGTTTCTCCAACCACATTAAATATTTAGATGCAATTTAAATAAAAAGGACTGTGGACTATTCATTCTTATTGGACTTATTTTTAGCAAAACTTTTTACTCCCACTTTTTTTCTTATTAGTTATTCATTTTATACATATTAGTGTATATGTGTCAGTCCCAATCTCCCAGTTCATCTGACCACCACCACCGCCCCTGCCACGTTCCCGCCGTGGTGTCCATACGTTTGTTCTCTACATCTGTGTCTCTCTTTCTGCCCTGCAAACTGGTTCATCTGTACCATTTTTCTAGATTCCACATATATGCATTAATATACGATATTTCTTTTTCTCTTTCTGATTTACTTCACTCTGTAGGACAATCTCCAGGCCCATCCACGTCTCTATAAATGATCCAATTTCATTCCTTTTTATGGCTGAGTAATATTCCATTGTATATATATGTACCACATCTTCTTTATCCATTTGTCTGTCAGTGGGCATTTAGGTTGCTTCCATGACCCGGCTATTGTGAATAGTGCTGCAGTGAACATTGGGGGTGCATGTGTCTTTTTGCATTATGGTTTTCTCTGGGTATATGCCCAGTAGTGGGATTGCTGGGTCATATGATAATTCTATTTTTAGCTTTTTAAGGAACCTCCACAGTGTTTTCCATAGTGGCTGTATCAATTTACATCCCCACCAACAGTGCAAGAGGGTTCCCTTTTCTCCACACCCTGTCCAGCATTTGTTGTTTGTAGATTTTCTGATGATGCCCATTCTAACTGGTGTGAGGTGATACCTCATTGTAGTTTTGATTTGCATTTCCCTAATGATTAGTGATGTTGAGCATCCTTTCATGTGTTTGTTGGCCATCTGTATATCTTCTTTGGAGAAATGTCTATTTAGGTCTTCTGCCCATTTTCGGATTGGGTTGTTTGTTTTCTTGATATTGAGCTGCATAAGCTGCTTGTATATTTTAGAGATTAATCCTTTGCCAGTTGCTTCATTTGCAAATATTTTCTCCCATTCCGAGGGTTGTATTTTCGTCTTGTTTATGGTTTCCTTTGCTGTGCAAAAGCTTTTAAGTTTCATTAAGTTTCATTCCCATTTGTTTATTTCTGTTTTTATTTCCATTTCTCTAGGAGGTGGGTCAAAAAGGATCTTGCTGTGATTTATGTCATAGAGTGTTCTGTCTATGTTTTCCTCTAAGAGTTTTATAGCATCTGGCCTTACATTTAGGTCTTTAATGCATTTTGAGTTAATTTTTTTGTGTGGCATTAGGGAGTGTTCTAATTTCATTCTTTTATATGTAGCTGTCCAGTTTTCCCAGCAGCACTTATTGAAGAGACTGTCTTTTCTCCATTGTGTATCCTTGCCTCCTTTGTCATAGATTAGTTGACCATAGGTGCGTGGGTTTATCTCTGGGCTTTCTATCCTGTTCCTTTGATCCATATTTCTGTTTTTGCACCAGTACCATATTGTCTTGATTACTGTAGCTTTGTAGTATAGTCTGAAGTCAGGGAGTCTGATTCCTCCAGCTCTGTTTTTTTTTCCCTCAAGACTGCTTTGGATATTAGGGGTCTTTGTGTCTCCATACAAATTTTAAGATTTTTGTTCTAGTTCTGTAAAAAAATGCCATTGGTAATTTGATAGGTGTTGCATTGAATCTGTAGATTGCTTTGGGTAGTATAGTCATTTTCACAATATTGATTCTTCCAATCCAAGAACATAGTATATCTCTCCATCTGTTTGTGTCATCTTTGATTTCTTTCATCAGTGTCTTATAGTTTTCTGAGTACAGGTCTTTGACCTTCCTAGGTAGGTTTATTCCTAGGTATTTTATTGTTTTTGTTGCAATGGTGAAGGGATTGTTTCCTTAATTTCTCTTTCTGATCTTTTGTTGTTAGTGTATAGGAATGCAGGAGATTTCTGTGCATTAGTTTTGTATCCTGCAACTTTACCAAATTCATTGATTAGCTCTAGTAATTTTCTGGTGGCATTTTTAGGATTCTCTCTGTATAGTATGTCATCTGCAAGCAGAGACAGTTTTACATCTTGGTTTTCCATTTGTATTCCTTTTATTTCTTTTTCTTCTCTGATTGCTGTGGTTAGGACTTCCAAAACTGTGTTGAATAATAGTGGTGAGAGTGGACATCCTTGTCTTGTTCCTGATCTTAGAGGAAATGCTTTCAGTTTTTCACCATTGAGAATGTTTGCTGTGGGTTTGTCGTATATGGCCTTTATTATGTTGAGGTAGGTTCCCTCTATGCCC
Organism: Tursiops truncatus; assembly: GCF_011762595.2. Lineage (NCBI taxonomy): Eukaryota > Metazoa > Chordata > Mammalia > Artiodactyla > Delphinidae > Tursiops > Tursiops truncatus. Next base: position 81,437,425 of record NC_047043.1, on the reverse strand, counting down.
ACTTTCTGGAGAGTTTTTATCATAAATGGGTGTTGAATTTTGTCAAAAGCTTTTTCTGCATCTATTGTGATGATCATATGGTTTTTCTTCTTTAATTTGTTAATATGGTGGATCACATTGATTCATTTGTGTCTATTGAAGAATCCTTGCATCCCTGGGATAAATCCCACTTGATCATGGTGTATGATCCTTTTAATGTGTTGTTGGATTCTGTTTGCTAGTATTTTTTTTGAGGATTTTTGCATCTATATTCATCAGTGATATTGGTCTGTAATTTTCTTTTTTTGTAGTATCTTTGTCTGGTTTTGGTATCAGGGTGATGATGGCCTCTTAGAATGAGTTTGGGAGTGTTTCTTCCTCTGAAGTTTTTTGTAAGAGTTTGGGAAGGATGGGTGTTAGCTCTTCTCTAAATGTTTGATAGAATTCACCTGTGAAGCCATCTGTCCTAGACTTTGGTTTGTTGGAAGATGTTTAATCACAGTTTCAATTTCAATGCTTGTGATTGGTCTGTTCATATTTTCTGTTTCTTCCTGGTTCAGTCTTGGAAGGTTATACCTTTCCAAGAATTTGTCCATTTCTTCCAGGTTGTGTATTTTATTGGCATAGAGTTGCTTATAGTAGTCTCTTATGATGCTTTGTATTTCTGTGGTGTCCATTGTAACTTCTCCTTTTTCATTTCTAATTGTATTGATTTGAGTCCTCTCCCTCTTTTTCTTGACGTATCTAACTAAAGGTTTATCAATTTTGTTTATCTTCTCAAAGAACCAACTTTTAGTTTTATTGATCTTTGTTATTGTTTTGTTTGTTTCTGTTTCTTTATTATGCTCCTTTATGGTGTCTTTCCTTCAGCTAACTTTGGGTTTTGTTTGTTCTTCTTTCTCTGGTTCCTTTAGGTGTAAGGTTAGATTGTTTATTTGAGACGTTTCTTGAGGTAGGATTGTATTGCTATAAACTTCCCTCTTAGAACTGCTTTTGCTGCATTCCATAGGTTTTGGATCGTCGTTCTCATTTTCATTTGTCTGTAGGTAGTTTTTGATTTTCTCTTTGATTTCTTCAGTGATCTCGGTTATTTAGTAACATATTGTTTAACCTCCATGTGTTTGTGTTTTTTACGTTTTTTTCCTTTTAATTGAATTCTAATCTCATAGTGTTGTGGTCAGAAAAGATGCTTGATATGATTTCAGTTTTCTTAAATTTACTGATGCTTTATTTGTGACCCAAGATGTGATCTATCCTGGAGAATGACCATGTGCACTTGAGAAGAAAGTGTAATCTGCTGTTTTTGGATGCAATGTCCTATAAGTATCAATTAAATCTACCTGGTCTGTTGTATCATTTAAAGCTTGTGTTTACTTATTAATTTTCTGTCTGGATGATCTGTCCATTGGTGTAAGTGTGGTGTTAAAATCCCCCACTATTTTTGTGTTACTCTCGATTTCCTCTTTTATAGCTGTTAGCAGTTGTTTTGTGTATTGTGGTGCTCCTATGTTGGGTGCATATATATTTATAATTGTTATATCTTCTTCTTGGGTTGATCCCTTGATCATTATGTAGTGTCCTTCCTTGTGTCTTGTAACATTCTTTATTTTAAAGTCTATTTTAACTGATGTGAGTATTGCTACTCCAGCTTTCTTTTGATTTCCAGTTTTCATGGAATATCTTTTTCTATTCCTTCACTTTCAGTCTGTATGTGTCTGAAGTGGGTCTCTTGTAGACAGCATATAGATGAGTCTTCTTTTTGTATCCATTCAGCAATCCTGTGTCTTTTGGTTGGAGCATGTAATCCAGTCACGTTTAAGGTAATTATCGATATGTACCTATTACCATTTTTTTAATTGTTATGGGTTTGTTTTTGTAGGTCCTTTTCTTCTCTTGTGTTTCCCACTTAGAGAAGTTCCTTTAGCATTTGTTGTAGAGCTGGTTTGGTGGTGCTGAATTCTCTTAGCTTTTGCTTGTCTGTAAAGGTTTTGATTTCTCCGTTGAATCTGAATGAGATCCTTACTGGGTAGAGTAATCTTGATTGTAGCTTCTACCATTTCATTACTTTAAATATGTCCTGCCACACCCTTCTGGCTTGCAGAGTTTCTGCTGAGAAATCAGCTGTTAACCTTGTGAGAATTCCCTAGTATGTTATTTGTCGTTTTTCCCTTGCTGTTTTCAATAATTTTTCTTTGTCTTTAATTTTTGTCAGTTTGATTACTATGTGTTTCAGTGTGTTTCTCCTTGGGTTTATCCTGTATGGGACTCTCTGCGTTTCCTGGACTTGAGTGGCTATTTCCTTTCCCATGTTAGGGAAGTTTTCAACTACAATCTCTTCAAATATTTTCTTGGGTCCATTCCTCTCTCTCTTCTCCTTCTGGGACTTCTATAATGCAAATGTTGTTGTGTTTAATGTTATCCCAGAGGTCTCTTAGGCTGTCTTCATTTGTTTTCATTCTTTTTCCTTTATTCTATTCCACAATGGTGAATTCCACCATTCTGTCTTCCAGGTCACTTATCCTTTCTTCTGCCTCAGTTATTATGCTATTGATTCCTTGTAGTGTAGTTTTCATTTCAGTTATTGTATTGTTCATCTCTGTTTGTTTGTTCTTTACTTCTGCTAGGTGTTTGTTCTTTAATTCTTCTAGGTCTTTGTTAAACATTTCTTGCATCTTCTCGATCTTTGCCAACTTTTCTTTTTCCAAGGTCCTGGATCATCTTCACTATCATTATTCTGAGTTCTTTTTCTGGAAGGTTGCCCACCTCCACTTCATTTAGTTGTTTTTCTGGGGTTTTATCTTGTTCCTTCATCTGGTACATAGTCCTCTTCCTTTTCATTTTGTCTGTCTTTCTGTGAATGTGCTTTTTGTTCTACAGGCTGCAGGATTGTAGTTCTTCTGGCTTCTGCTGTCTGCCTTGTTGTGGATGAGGCTATCTAAGAGGCTTGTGCAAGCTTCCGGATGGGAGGGACTGGTGGTGGGTAGAGCTGACTGTTGCTCTGGTGGGCAGAGCTCAGTAAAACTTTAATCTGCTTGTCTGCTGATGGGTGGGGCTGGGTTCCCTCCCTGTTGGTTGTTTGGCCTGAGGCAACCCAGAACTGGAGCCTACCCAGCTCTTTGGTGGGGCTAATGGCAGACTGTAGGAGGGCTCATGCCAAGTAGTACTTCCCAGAAATTCTGCTGCCTGTGTCCTTGTCCCTGCGGTGAGCCACAACCACCCCCTGCGTGTGCAGGAGACCTTTGAACACTATCAGGTAGGTCTGGTTCAGTGTCCTTTGAGGTCACTGCTCCTTCCCCTGGGTCCCGATGCACACACTACTTTGTGTGTGCCCTCCAAGAGTGGAGTCTCTGTTTCCCCCAGTCCTAAGTTCTGCAATCCAATCCCGCTAGCCTTCAAAGTCTGATTTTCTAAGAATTCCTCCTCCCATTGCCAGACCCCCAGGTTGGGAAGCCAGATGTGGGGCTCAGAACCTTCACTCCAGTGGATGCACTTCTGTGGTATAAGTGTTCTCCAGTCTGTGAGTCACCCACGTAGCATTTATGGGATTTGACTTTATTGTGATTGCACCCCTCCGACCATCTCATTGTGGCTTCTCCTTTGTCTTTGGATGTGGGGTATCTTTTTTGGTCAGTTCTAGTGTCTTCCTGTCGATGACTGTTCAGCTGTTAATTTTGATTCCAGTGCTCTTGCAAGAGGGAGTGAGCGCATGTCCTTCTACTCCACCATGTTGAACCAATCTTTACTCTCATTTTTATTCCCAAGTACCTGAATGCTTCAGATATTCAAAATAATCATTACATTGGCACTGTTATTGGGGCTTCTTAGACAAGACATGGTACTATAAATCTGGGTGCCACATTTCATACGAAGTTGGATTTCAGTCGTGGAAAATTCTAGACTCTGTCTCTGCGTACATCTGCTGAATCTGTGATTATTCTGTGGTCTTTTGAGAAGAGCTGACTTCCTGTAAAATAGAAATCTTCTGAAATAATACAAGACCTGTTATTTATTCTCACACCTGTTTGCTCTAATATTACTGAGTAAGAAAGAGGTTGGAGTAGAAAAGTATTGAGTCTTCAGAAGGAAGGTGGGTTTTCCTTATTCTTGAGTCTCTGCAGACTATACTGTATCTCCTCTTCTCCTTCGTTTCCAGGTGATGCTCTTCTATAGGGATTCTACCCTCAAATTCAGCTGAACATTTACACAAGGCTCACTTATTTTACTTTACTTTACTTTACATTTTATTTATTTTATTTCATTTCAGTTTAATCATACCACCCTCTGAATTAGCCTTCTTATCCCTTTTTATGGGTGAGAAAACTTGAGATTGTGGTTATACAGGTAGTGGCAGAGCTGATCCCCAAACCTCGGCCTTCTTCTTCCAGGTCCAGTGGTCTGTTCCTGTCTCACCTCCTCTCTTCAGCCCAAATAAAACTCTTCCCTGAGCTATGCCATGATTTCAAGCCAACAGCCATGACTCACCTGCAAAACCCTCTTTGTTCTGCCGAGCTCCCTGCCTGTTCCAAAGGAAGGTCCTGCTGGTTTGATTTATTCTCTTATTGAAAGCCCCTTCGTGATGCTGACCTGTAGCCTGGGACACTGACTGCGTCCCTCCCTGTCAAATAGTCACGTTTGCACGAGTTGATTTCTGCTTATCCCTCTCCCATCCCTTATGTTATAAACAATTTATGAGCAGGGATGAACACCTTTCTGTGTCCCCAATAGAATCCAATATAAAGTCTTGCACCAGAGAGTGGAGACGGTCATTGAATTGACCTGAGACTCCCTGCAGAAGGCCTTACAGATACTGAAAGTCATTCCCTTCAACGGTTGCATTTTATGAGTTAGGAGGACCAAGTTCATCAAAGGATAAAGACGTTGCTAAGTGAACCTCTCCTTTTTGCTTCCCCCCTATGCTGAAGTATGTGCAGTAAGATAATGGATGAGTAAAAGTAAAATTCAGGGACAGATGGGGGGACATGTCAGTGAAAGTACCAGCCCCCCGAGAGCCATGAAAGAAAGCATTAAACTTCGCATCCAAGTGTAAACGAGAGTTGGTCTAGAGAGTATGGGACAGCAAGCCTGGAGGGTAAAGGATAAGGGAACCTGGATATAAACATCTGATACGTAGAAGGCACCCCAAAATGTCTGGTGTCTAAGAGGACTGGTTCTTGTTTCTGCCCCTTGCTGGCCATATGAGTTTGAACTCTGAACTTAAAATCTCAGACTTCTCATCTGTTACACTGAAGATGATACTTTCAAACTCATTGGATTGTTATGCCACGTAAAGCATGGCTGGAAGGAAATAGGGCCAGGTTGGTAGGTAGAATAATAGTTCCCCAAAGAGCTCCACTTCCTGATCCCTGGAACCGGTGTGAATGTTCTTTTACATGGGAAAAGGGACTTTGCAGATGAGATTAGATTAAGGATTTGGGGGTGGGGAGATTGTCTTGGGTGATTTGGCTGGCCCAGTGTAGTCACGAGAGTCCTTGTGAGTGAAAGAGGGAAGTGGGAGTGTCAGAGTCAGGAGCTGGGAGGACAGAAGCAGAGGCTGGAGTGAAGTGACTGCTGGCTGTGAAGATGGAGCGGGCGGTGAGCCAAGCAACGTGGGCCGCTCACAGAGTTTCTAAGCTTTAGGTTCTCATTGGTACTCACGTACTGTCACTGTACTGCACCTATTTTGGTTCTTTTTCTGAGCCATGGACCCCTTTGGCAGTGCGTTATGTAGTCTATGGACTGTTCTCATACCTCTCTTTTTAATTCATAAACTCAGTACTATGACCCAGAAATTCCATTATATTGAATTACACTTAGCACATACTAAAAACCCCCCAAATGTTGCATTAGAGTAATGTTTGAACCTTAGTAACACATTAAAAAAGATCTTGTGGCAGGCCTTAAATCTACTGTACTTTAGAAGTTGTAATGAGCATAAATGATATTTCAACGCATCTCCAAAAACTGAAATGTGAGATGAAAATATTCATGATATCTTTTGGTGATAAAACCGCAGGTACTGCTGATACTATTGCATTTCATTGCCTCATCATTGGAGGAACTGGTAGATTTCAATTTGAGCTTATGGAATGAAAATGTAATTTTTCCCCATCCTCGTTCAGTTGCCGTGTCTTCCAACTCCATTTCTGACTGTGGACCCCCTTGGGGCATGAATCCCTGGGAAGGGCATTTTGGAAAGACCACAAGGCAGTATAGTGAAACTTCGAGATCTTAATACTTATATCAAGAGTCAGTGTGTGTATTCTGTAAATCCTTGAGGATCGAAGGGACTGTAGGTCTATTAGGACAAGGATATGACTGCTTTGTTTCATTTGGAAAAGGGCAAGGGCTTTCTTGTACCAGTTGAATTTTATTTGGGTTTCATGGTTTGAAACATTATTTATAAAGCTAACTTACCAGGAGAGAAGACCTATCCAATAAACAGTAAGGTAGGGTAGTGAGAGTGAAATTAATTCCATGTTAGCAAAGCATTAAACACAATGAAAGGAATGAATAGTGTTATAAGAATTTCAGTGCAGTTGCCTCTTAGAGGCAATTTTGGTTAAATAACAGTGGCCAGGAAAATTTTCTTGACCAAGAATGAGTAAGAAGGTCCGTTAAATTGTGCTGACCATTATCACTGCACAGTATCCACAGGTGAGCTTCAACCAGAGTTCCTAAGAGGAACTCATTAGCATATCAGATAGCTTATTTGGTGAGGGTTTTAGGCTTAGATATGGCACATGGCTTTGCACATAGTAGGCATGCTCGTGGTTGTCAAATTCGTTTGACTCAAGAACATTTTACACCATATTCACTACCTGGATGACATTTTTTGAAAAGTCAATATTTGTTTTCACTGCATAATTTAGAAAGCTATGGTAGCCCCAAGTAAACACGTAGCTTTTCAAAGCTGTCCACACCTGCCATGTAACAGGAGCGAGCATGATACATTTTTATTTTGTTAACATGAGGCTCAATAGGTTTGCAGAATTAATACCAGTAGAGCTTTTCTGCAGGCGGTTTCCATTGCAGATTTACTGGAGGAAGGACTCGCAAATGTCTTTGTAAGTGATGGATTTGACAGCCGTGTCTTGAAATAGAAGACAGAGAGCTCTTAGTTACTTACCATGGTTTAAATAGTCAATATTTTCTCATTCGTCTTTCGGATAAAAAGTTACATAGGGACAAAACACCCCAATGAAGCATAGCTACTGGGAATGTGCCCTCATGGATTCACTGTTTGTGGCAAGGTTTAAAACCGAGTGGCAGTGGGGTTTATTGTGAGGAGTGTTGCCTGAAGAGCTCACATAATTCACAATGCACAATGCATCTGAGACTGATTTTTCTTCTGGGAAAAAAAAAAAAAATCAAATGGGGTTGTCTTCATGGTCCGTAAATCTACAGCCATCATATCTTATTGTTGCTTTGATACTGTGTTTATTTCCTCAGTATTATCTCTAATAGCTCAGAATTTGTACTTAAATTAACAGCATGGTATATGTTGGCAGTGGTTCAAAAGCTATTGATTTTTGGCCGCGTTCTTCAGCATCAGTGAATGTATGGATGACATTCTTATAGATGAAAACAATGTAACTTGTAAGTATTAACTGTTAAAACAACAGCCACGAAAGTTGGTAAAATAATTTGCAGAATTGGTTTCCACAGTGCTAACAAAGTCTGTGTATCTGCATACCAGCTAAATTGGCACCTTCATATGGTGTAGCACAAACTGTTTATAGTTTCCATGGCTCAACAACTTTGAAATGAAATTCATCACCTTTTGTTTAATTGTGAAGGGTTAACTTTGTACATATAGTGAAACTTTAATAATATTTCATATCCTATCTTACTATATCAAATTTGTATATTTCAGAACTGCCCAAAAGAAGCAACCAAATTATGTTGGCCACAAGTTATATTTCTAGATAAATAACTCTAAACTCCGTACTGTCACAATGAACTTTAAATCCATGTCCAGATTATTTTGTTGTACTAGAATTTCATTGCATTGGTAAACTGAGTTCACAAACTGGCAATCCAAAGGAGACACTGTTGTCTGTGATTCATACTGATCCACTGTGCTTTCAGCATTTTGATTGTACTTTAAAATGTTCAAATCCACTGCGATCATCATGTTAGAACAGAATACGGGCATACCTCAGGGATAATGTAGGTTTGGTTCCAGACCACCTCAATAAAGAAAATATTGCAATAAAGCGAGTCACACTAATTTTTTGCTTTCCCAGCACATATAAAAGTTATGTTTACACCGTACTGTAGTCTGTTAAGTGGCAGAACAGACAGTTATCCAGCAACCCACGTGCAGCATCGTGGTGGACCATGGTCTTGGTCAGCAGAGCAATTGTGAATAAATCAACTTGCCCAGGACCGAATGATGGACCAGGGATTTTGGGTTCTCATTATTTCCCCAATCAAATCAGTTCCTCCTTTTCGCATTTGGAGGACTGAGTGTGAGAAGGCAGTAGTTTCAAACCAATTCTGCAGCAACACAGGGAGAGGAGTATTGCCCTCTGTAAACTATTCGTCTCTGTATTTCTCATTACCTAGCATAGCACATAATAGGCATTACCAAATAGATGGATGGATCTCATGTGTATTTATTTATTGAAGCCTGATAACTACAAAATATTATGGCTGTAGCTGCCGTAGATATAAAGTGAGCTACCTTCATAATTCATCAGTGAAGGGAATTTTCAATAAAGATCTCTTTGGGTGGCATTTCAGGTACTCAGGCAGACAGGAACAAGGGGGAAAAAATCACAGTGCCTAGAGAAGGGTGGAAAGTTACACTTAAGCTGAAGCAAACCATCCGATTAGAGTCCTCCTTTGCAATGTACAGCTCTTCATCGTACTAGTAAGCTTCGATTTTGACAGCAAGTTTCCAAAGAAGAAAGCAGTCGAAGTTCTGTTTCAAGTTCTGTGTTGCGAAAATGTGGTAATTTAATTGAAAGAAAGGCTAACTTCGTCCCCACGGAGCCTTTCAAAAATGGGGCTGCTCTATGCACTACTGCTGTGTGGGAAAGCTAGGTGGTGTCTCAGATGTTCTCCTACGCTTAGAAATCATACTGTATGGGGGAAGGCTTCGCATTCTTCTGTAGGTGTCAGACGGTTTTGTCTGTGCTCTGTGTAGTTCAGCACTGTTGTGTTCTGGTTGCTCTTCAATGCAGAACACTTCTAGGGCTTACATATTTATGACAACTTCAAGCCATGTGTTCCTCAGCTACTATCAGAATGAAGAAGAATTTTCGACTTCAACAGAGCCATGCTCATCATGCCACAACACATTCCACAGTATCCATCTTCCTGTGTACTAGATTTTGTTGTTCTAAACTCACACTGAGTTATGACTTGCTGCTTTGTTTTGGGGAATTATCCTTCCTGCCACCAAAAAAAAACACAAAAAACAAAAAAAACAACAACATGCTGCCTTTTCTTTCTGGGCCAACGTACCGGGCTCTGAATAGGACACAGATTCATTTTGACCTTCTGATTTAGCATGTAAATTAGGATACTTGAAGCAGAAGGCTCCGTATTTTCTTCCAGTTCCTGTGTGATGCCAACAGATTGGTGTGAATCAAAATGGAATGCGTAGAAGCAGATACCATTTATAAAATGTCAGTTAGAGGAGGCTAAACTGCATATAAAAGTTAGCTAACTGGTGATATCAATTAGAATAGCTTTCCGTGTTGCTTAATACCACTATTATCATTTTGCAGTAGAGTAAAAATATAATGTAATCCCTACCCTGTTAGTTCGAAAAATCTTGTGAACCTACGTGTGTGTCAGTATTCCTTAACTGTATTTACCTGCAGAAAACCCTGAAGCTCCCAGTGGCTGGTTTGCATCTTATACACACCATTGATTTCTGGGCTCCAGGAAAAAAAATACTACATGGATTTTATGTAAAGAATCTGAATGATTAAGGGAACACTTCAAATTCCAGGGTTTTTCCCCCCACCTATGAACAGGCTTTCTTAATAATCTAGATTAGAGGTTGGCCAAGTATGGCCCTTGCGCTAACTCTGCCCCACTGCCTCTTTCTGTATGATCTGTGAGCTAAGAATATTCTTTACATTTTTAAATGGTCATATTTCAAATGATTATTTAGGCATTGATATAATAGCCTTGATTCTCCTTCTTGGCTTTCAAAACCTAACATATTTACTGTTTGGTCTCTTAAGAAAAAGTTTGCCAACCTCTGATCTAGACTGTGGTGATAAAACTCTGCCTAATTGCATTATTGCCATGATGGATACGTAGCAGGTAAAAAATGCCTTTCTCGGCCACGTTCATGCTGCCGTCAACAGATAACTGTAGTAAGCAAAGCACCACTGCAGTTGGTGTTGTGAGTGGAGAAACTTTATAAACTAAGAAGGTTCTTAATTCCAGCTTTTCACATAAGCCACTGAACAGCCATCAGTGGAAAAGAGATGAGAGTGGTCCTCAACCTAAACCTGCATATTCCCCCCAAAGGCTGCCACAAAACCCACAGGGATTAGGGCTCATTCAGAGCCACAAGGGATGGTCCGTTCGGCAAAGACAGAATGAAACAGGGATACATCAGCAAAATGGTAATTTTTGCTAATATTTTGGCCAGTGAGGATATGGGTGTGAATTTCACTTAGAAATCTACATGCCAGCGACAATAACTGAAAACAGTATTCATTAAATCTCCTAACTCTGTCAAAGTAAAACTCATGACCTTGGAAGGTAGGGGAGTAACCTTTCCTGGATTATAAATCCAGAGCAGATCTGGCTGTGAGACCCTGGGGTCTTGAGGTCATGCAAGTTAATGGGGGGCTCTTTCGTACCAGGCAGCAGTGGCCATTTGACACTTGCAAGCCCTATTAGCTCTGCACCTGTCGAAGGGGTGGCACCTGCTCTCTTCCCCTCAATACTTGCCACACGCCCATGGCTTTGGTGACAAAGCTGACGTCCCATCATTGTGATCTCATGAGCTTGTCCTGTCCTTAGCCTTATTTTCAATTCCACATCTCGTTAATAATGATCGCAACTCATTTCTTCACGTGCTTCAGTTCTCATAAAATTTGTGGAAGATGCGCCTGGCAGAACTTGCTTTTCTTTTCCCTTTAAGCTGTGACGAATCTTTCAAACATGCCTTAATGAAATTCTTCAAAATCAGCCTTTGCGTCCCGGTGCCAGGCCCTGGAGAACTCAAAGCACCTGTGGAGCAAACCTGTTACAGAGATGAATGTGAACTGGGAGGCCGAGAACTCACACTTCCTGAGCTTGGCGGGTTGCTTAGACGCTCCCGACTCACTTTTCTTCATATAAGCCAAACTGGATTTTCAAAAAATCCATGCCATGCTTCCATTTGTTTAAAAGTTTGATTCTGTAAGTGACACTAAGATAGAGTGTGTCTAAGAAAATGGGCTTTATACCACAAACTTAAGTGCCTAGAACAACACAAGTGTATCATTTTATAGTTCTAGACGTGAGAAGTCCTAAAATCAAGGTGTCCGCAGGGCTGGTTCCTTCTGGATGCTCTGGGGGGAGAATTTATTTCTTTGCCCTTTCCAGCTACTAGAGGCTATCCTCATTCCTTGGTGCGTGTCCTCCCATCATTTTGCCTTTTCTCTCTCTGCTTCCCTTGTCACATTGCCCTGTCTCTGACTCTGAGGCTCCTGCCTCCCTCTTACAAGGACCCTTGTGATTACCAGAAGAATCCAGAACAATCTCCCCATTTCAAGATCATTAACTTAGTCACACTTGCAAAGTCCCTTTGCCAGGTTCTGAGAATTAGGACGTGGACGTCTTGGGGGGTTGGGCGGGGCAGGGAGAGGGATGGCTTTGTTCTGTCCACCACATACTCCTAACATGTCTCTGTTCAAAAACCCTTCGATGGTTCCCTGTAGCCCAGAGAGTAAACTATTTTCAAGATGCATCTTTCTTTTAAAAATAAAACAAAGACTGCAAGAAAACTGGTTATCAGGAAACTCAGTGACATGTTTAAACTTAATTGTAATAACCATGTGGAAATTTAAATTTGCATATTTTATTATTTTCCTTGGTCCTATTTTATTTTGTGTAACTTAATTTTACTAGTTCTGCTTTTCTGGAAAGAGGTTGATGATTTTATTCTTGTAAATGAATATGTTTACAGTTTTCTATCTTTCTATCTAAGGAAAAACCCAGTTCTTCCCTATTACATCTTTCTTTCCTGTGTGTCTCCTTTACCTTCAAGGGAATGTTTCACTTCTGACACTTCTGGTCACCAAATGTGTGGAGGTTTTTTCCCCACATCGAGCAATTCTCTCTGACACCAGCTGGGTGTCCTACAATTTAATGCAATTCTTTTCTTTAAGTTTTATTTTTATTGGAGTATAGTTGATTTACAATGTTGTGTTAGTTTCAGGTGTACACCTAGGTCCACGTGAATGATTTTTTCTGGGTATACGCGAGGAGTGCGATATACAGATCATGTGGTTGTTCTATTTTCAGTTTTTTAAGGAGACTCCATACTGTTCTCCATCGTGGCTGTAATCGCTTGACATTCCCAAAAACAGCGTCGGAGGGTTCCCTTTCTCCATGCCTTCTCCCACATTTATTGTTTGTAGCCTTTTTGATGATGACCATTCTGACTGGTGAGAGGTGACACCTCGTTGTAGTTTTGATTTGGAGTTCTCTAATAATTAGCAATAGGGAGCAGCTTTTCACGTGCTTTAAAAAAAACAAAAACAGTGTGCATTAAATTCACCTCTTGAAATTGGCTTCTTTTTTTTTTTAACATCTTTATTGGGGTATAATTGCTTTACAATGGTGTGTTAGTTTCTGCTTTATAACAAAGTGAATCAGTCATACATATACATATGTTCCCATATCTCTTCCCTCTTGCGTCTCCCTCCCTCCCACCCTCCCTATCCCACCCCTCCAGGCGGTCACAAAGCACCGAGCCGATATCCCTGTGCCATGCGGCTGCTTCCCACTAGCTATCTACCTTACGTTTGTTAGTGTATATATGTCCATGACTCTCTCTCGCCCTGTCACAGCTCACCCTTCCCCCTCCCCATATCCTCAAGTCCGTTTCTTGAAGGCCTGCCCTGTTTTGAATTCTTTTTCGATTACCTACCCCAGGACTTTTCTTGAAGGCAGGTGTTCTTCACAGCCCCGCAGGCCTTGCGAATATGAAGTGTCCATAAGCACCTGTTGTAAAGTTGTTGTTATGAGAAATGTCCACAAGGGGACAGCATTTCCTCATGCCCCACTAGGGTTACGCCTGCAACCAGAGCCTTAGAGAAAGTCTTGTCCTTGGGTTGTAGATTTGAGTGGAATGTGTCAGAAGAAACACCCCAGGCCTTGTGTCTCCTTACTTCTTCCCCCTTACCCTTCACCCTGGCAGACAATTCCCAAGCCCTGCCAAAACCGCTATGCTGAGCTTGCCGTCGTACTTAGGTGGGGAGACTCCGAGGAAGGAGGCTGCCCGTGGGAACCCCACCACTAGGAGACTTGGAGACCAGGGGACCTTTCAGAGCCCTTCCAGCCCAGAGGGTCCACCGTCCTTTCTGTGCCCTAGGCTTGCTTTAGCTGTAGGAGGGCCCGCCTGCATCTGGAGATTGTGGTCCCATCCGCAGGGGACCAGGCACTCCAGGTCCAAAGGGGGCTCATTTGCAGGCACATCCTCCCCAGCTCCCTCTGCCCCATGACAGTCCAGCCTTGGAACCCAAGGCTGCTCTGGCTCCTGGGATGTGACACCAGCCCAGGTCACCGAGGCCTGAGGGGAATACTGTAGGCCTTCCTTCCCCGCTCCCTCCCTTTCTTTTAAAATTTTTCTTCTTATTTTTATTGGAATATAATTGATTTACAATGTTGTATTTGTTTGGGGTGTACAGCAACCTGATTCAGTTATACATATACATATCTCTACTCTTTTTCAGATTCTTTTCCCATATAGGTTATTACCGAGTGTTGAGTTCCCTGTGCTATGCAGTAGGTACTTGTTGATTATCTATTTTATATATAGTAGTGTGTATATGAAATTAATGCCATTCTGACACAGTTTTCCCAGAGGTATGGTCAGACCTCACCAGTTAAGGGCTCAGCCCCACAAGACTGCCCCCTGGCTGCCCCCATGCACACCTCAGACATCAGTTGCAAGCCCAGGTTGTTTTGACTAACTGGCAAGAGATTGGAGGTTCTAACAGCCCTCTCCTCGGGTTCGATTCATTTGCTAGAGCAGCTCTCAGAACTCAGAGAAACACTTACCTACATTTATTAGTTTGTTAAAGGGTATGATGAAGGATGCAGATGAACATTCAGGTGGAAGAGATGTGTAAGGTTAGGGCTGGGTACGGGGAAGGGTCAGTGCTTCCTTGCCGTCTCCCAGCTGCTCCCAGCCCCTCCACATGTTCAACCAAGAAGCTCTCTGAACTCCATCCTTTGGGGTTCTTATGGAGGCTTCATTATATAGCCATGATTGATTAAATCACTGGCCACTGGTGATTGAACTCGATCTCCAGCCCTTCTCCCCTCCTCAGAGGTTAGGGGATGTGACTGGAAATTCTGACCCTCTGATCATAGGGTTGGCTCCACTAGCAACCAGTTCCATCCTATGTACAGTCCACAGGTCACCTTATTAGCATAATAAAGGACACCTTTATCACTCTCAGCACTTAGGAAATTCCAAAGGTTTGGAGAGCTCTGTGCCAGAAATGGGAACAAAGACCAAATATGTATATTTCTTATGATAAATCACAATATCACCTTTCTGTATATAGATTTTAAAAATACTGAGTAGCACCCCTATTTTCTTTTTGGAAGTAGTAAGGTATTGGAACCCTACAATCAGGCCTTTGCTCCCCTATAGTTTGGCCAAAAAAAAAAATTTTTTTTTTTCAGCTCCATCCCCTAGTCACCAGCCTATATAAATCTGCAACCAGCATGTGGTTTCTTTAGGGTATGGAGGTTTTGTAAATTTTTTCATATAATTCCTTGTTTTATTTAGGTCTCTTTCCAAGTGGCAGAAACTCATCCAGTTTGTCTTGAGCAAAAGGGGCATATGGTGGCTCTTATGAAGGCAGAGTCTGCTGTGTTTAGAGCTTGATTGAGCTTCAAACAATCGCTCCAAGATGCAGTTTTTCTCTGCTTTTTGCCTCTGCTTTCTTCTGGATTTTATTTTTATTTTTAGGGTCCATGTGGTGGCAAGATAGTAGCTCAATCCTTACATCCATTCCAGTTTCATTGTCATGGGATGGAGCAATATACTTGTCAGTTGGGTATAAGACTGGGTTAGCTCTAACTGGGCCTGCTTGGGTAGACTTGAACTCATCACTAAACCAATTATTGTTTTTTTGTTTTTTAATGTTACTGAAGTATAGTTGATTTACAATGTTGTGTTAATTTCTGCTGTACAGTAAAGTGATTCAATTATACATATATATATTCTTTTTCATATTCTTTTCCATTATGGTTTATCACAGGATACTGCATAGAGTTCCCTGTGCTATACAGTAAGACCTTATTGTTTACTAAACCAATTATTGTGACACGGGGGGCAAATGCAAGGCACTGACATCTTAGGTTTGGGTCATAGGATCTGTAACTGGAGCTGGAAGGTAGGGCCCCGCCTGAATCATGAGATTGAAAATAGGGAAGGCCTTGTACTGAAGGAGAAACAGGCTCTTACTAGCATTGAAGGCAGTGGATGCTGAGTGGCCCCAAATTAACAGCTGTTGGAATTGGCCCATCTAGAATGCTTTCTGCCTTCTCTGTTATTAGTATCTGCACCTGTTCTTTAATGTCTAGCTAAAACTTTACCTCTTCTCAGAGTCCTTCCTGCAGGACTCCCAGCACAAAATGGTCTGAAATTTATCTGATTATTTATGAGTCTATCCATTCATTTAACAAACATCTAAAGTATGTTCATCTCTCAGACCCTGTGTGCTGAGCACAGAAATGCTGATTATTTCCTCTGAGGAACTTACTGTGTAGTGGAGGTGACTGGCATTTCACAGGTAATTATAGGTGTGATGAGTGTTACAGCAGGAGAAGGGGTGGGAGAATTTAACAGGAACGTTTAGTCTGCGGGATCTGAGAGGGCTTCGATGAGGAGGTGTTATTTAACGTGGATCCCAGAATTTCCTAGAGGCAGATGAGGATTGTTTAGGATAAGGGGAATGGACTGTTGTAGATGGGAGGAAGTAGAAAGGCCCAGAAACTGTCATACACCAAGGGTCTCAAACTCCTCTGTCTGGGAGGATGAATCATTGAAAGAAGCTGGCCAGGATGAGGACAATGCATGTTGGCAGGGTTGTGAGTCAAAAGGCTATTTCAAGTCGCTTTGTCCTCTCAGCTCTAGTCCAGGTTGCCAGATCTTCTGTTTCTGAAGAGTTTTTATTTCACATTTGCCAATTCAAAAATTTTGGCAATGGATTAAAATTTTAAAAACACTGTGTGGGCAAAATAAAATTCTGCGGGCTAAAGTGGTCCTTTGTCTAGGTTTGCTACCTCTGCTGCACGTGAATCTGTTCAGGGAGTTAAAACTTGTAATCTCTGGACTCCACTCCCAAGAAGTTCTAACTTGAGATCGCTGGGATGAAGCTTTGTCTTCCCAATTTTTAACCAGTGTTCCTTCCATGAGATTCTTTTGCCAATGTTTTTAAGCCCATGCTTTGAGAAACACCATTAAAGGAAATGAAAGAAATTTAACAGGACTAGACTGTAGAACTTGGGAAGGAAAGAGAAGCAAAGTCTCGTCCTACAGACCTTATAGGATATGGCGTGTGAGGTTTGGATTTTATCTGGAATTTAATGGGAAACCATTGAAAGTTTTAAGGAGAAAAGAGTGTTTTGCCAGAGTGGGCTTGATACTGGCTCATGAAAGCTGATTGTTCCTTTTTCAGAATTTGTGCAAGCAACTGGTTAAACCATTGGTAGCTTGAAATCTGCCATGGTGGGACTGTTTGCACTGTGGAAATTGGCAAATGCCACAAGTCACTCTTCCTACCCTTGAGAGGGTTGTTAAATACTTACCATACACCATTGAGTGTGTTCATCAAATTTCTATGTTTGTATTTATATGTACATATGTATATTATATATATATTTATTTTTAAATATGGCACTTAAAAATTATTTATTTATTTGGTTGCACTGGGTCTTAGTTACAGCTCGCCAGCTTCTTAGTTGTGGCTTTCCAGCTCCTTAGCTGTGGTATGTGGGCTCCTTAGTTGTGGCAGGCAGTCTCCTTAATTGTGGCTCTCGGGCTCCTTAGTTGTGGCATGCGAACTCCCAGTTAAGGCATGCATGTGGGATCTAGTTCCCTGACCAGGGATTGAACCCAGGCTCCCTGCATTGGGAGCACAGAGTCTTAACCACTGCTCCCCCAGAGAAGTCCATAAAAGTATATTTATATAGTACATACATTGTATATACATATATATACACATAGATATACATGTAGACTCACATGTATATAATTTCAAAGATCCATCTGGCTGCATTGTGGCGAGTGGATTGGCGAGGGCAAGATGGAAGATGTAATAGTCTATGTGAGAAATTACGATGGCAGAGGAAAGAGATGAGTAACTCGATGTATAAGCTTTTGCCTCAAAACTTACGGCTTAAAACATGAGCATTTATTCAGCTCACACTTCTTCTGGACAGTTCTCTCGTTTTGTGACAAGCCATTGGTTTGACTGGGTTTACTTGTCTGTCTGAGATCACTTGGAAGGTCAGCTAGGGGCTGACTGGTCAGGATGGCTCCACTTACTTGGCTGAGGTTGGGTGGCTGCTGGCTGGGTGAGGGGGTGAGGGGACCACGTGTCTCTTGTCATCCAGAATTATCCAGGGCTTGTTCACAGGGCAGCGAGTTAAAAGAGCAGCAAGAAGGCAAGTCTTTAACACGCAAGTGCTTTTTCACTGTTTGCTGATGTCGTATTGGCCAAAGCAAGTCACAAGTCTAACCCTGATTCAGGTGTGGAAAAAGACTCCAGCTCTTGATGGGAGAAGTTACCAAGTCACATTGCAAGGGCACAGATGAAAGGAGGGGAGGAATTTGTGGCCAAGTTGGCCATCCACCATGATGGATTTATGAGGTAGGAGACAGGGTTGTCAGGACACTGGTGATTGAATGTGGGAGGTGAGGGAGAAGTAAGAGTGAGGCACCATTAGTTAACTTGTGTGTTCATGTCATCTGCTCCCGACCAGAATATGCATATAGGACAGAGAGCATTATAAAGTGTAAGAAACTATTGCCCAACACCTTGAACGGTGATTTCTACCTCTTAGGCACATATTTGCTGTCTAATTAAGTAAAATCATCCTCTTCTCAATTTTGTCACCTGCCTGAGTTTGATCAAGTCATAGCACCAGTTTTGCTACACATGGAATCTTACTTCATGTTCTTCATTTCCTTACAAATAAACCTTGCTCAGAACTTTGCTGTTCCAGAAAGTCCTACCTGAAAAATAACATGTACACACCCTGGTTCTTCCTGCCGTGATGCATTTGATAATCATGTACGTTGAGATCTCGCTCTTTGGCCTCGGTCCTTTGTGTGTGTACGTGTATAGGTCAAGATGATTTGTAATTCTACTAACAATATACAGTGTTGTGATGTCCACTGTTATATTTATCCAGTGAATGGAGTAGAGAAGCTTGTGTGCTCCATGGGGATCGGATCTCTTCCACTCAGAGCTACATCCCTGGTGCTTGCAACGTGTTGGATACACGGTGGCCTGCAAATACCTATTCGTTGAAAGAGGGAGCCCTTGGGATTTATTCTGTAGTTCATGGACTCATATATCTGACTTTCTTCTCTAAACAAGAATGCGGAAGCACATCAGAAAACCAGCTTCCTTTCAAAGGCTACTTCCTTTGCTCCTCTAATTCCTCAGGAATTTCCATATCTGGAGAAACACTTCTGCCAGAAAAGTGTGTTTTATGCTCATTCTTTCTGTAACCTTCAGTTCTTGTCCAAGTCACAATAAAAATCGAAGTATGTTTTTGAGTGCTAGTAAAACACTTATAGCACTCTGAATTTAATTTTTCAAAATTAATTGTGATTTCCCTATTGAAGCATAAACCTGATTCAAAAGCACAGGCTTAGTTTAGGCTGTATAACTCTTGGTAGCCTATGTTTTTTCATCTGCATCAACACTTGGTTCTACAGTAGCTGTATTTTTTTTTTTCTCTCTTTGTCTTTGATGCGGTCAATTCCTGCTGCTCTTTGCCTTAGTGGGGTTAAGTGGATGATCATTAAAAAAAATAAAAAAAGAATCAGAGTCGTTCGGCCACATTCAATAAAGGGGTTACAGCATGCTTTCTGAGGGGTGGAGTGTATGTGTGTGTGTGTGTGTATATATATATATCTCCCCACCCCTTGATTCCAAATGATTAACAAAGACATCTTCTTGGCTCTCAGTTACCCTTATAACTTCAGGTAGGCCTAAGCCGTTCACTAAGATCAATACATAATGTGGAATATTGAAAGAAATGTGAAGAAAGGAGGGAGCCATGGAAAGCAGGGAGAAGTGATATGGAAATGGAAGGAGATGGAAGAGCAGACCAGTGGTCCATCGGGGGAAGGAGATAAAGGCATCTGCAGGCCAGAGCTGTCCCTGTTATTTTTATTTAATTGCGAGGATCTTTAAAGTTACCTGTGTTACTTTATAATAATGCAGCATGTATTTAACATGAGTCAAATACAGTGATCTTTATACACCCTATAGCTTTTCAAAGTACAAGGTAAGAAAGGAAGACAGCCAGGGTGAAGACAGACCTCCCCGTGTTAGTGATTAGTTCTCCAGGCAGGGGTAAATCGAAGGGGAAAAAATGACACAAAGCGGGGCTTCCCTGGTGGCGCAGTGGTTGAGAGTCTGTCTGCCGATGCAGCAGACACGGGTTCGTGCCCTGGTCTGGGAAGATCCCACATGCCGCGGAGCGGCTGGGCCCGTGAGCCGTGACCGCTGAGCCTGCGCGTCCGGAGCCTGTGCTCCGCCACGGGAGAGGCCACAACAGTGAGAGGCCCGCGTACCGCAAAAAAAAAAAAAAAAAAAAAAAAAAAAAAAAAAAAGACACAAAGCAACTGGTGCCGTCTTTCCTTAGCTTGTATTCATGGACAGTGACTCCTTATAACGTGAGGTCTGTATTCTCATCAATGGCAAAATCCATTGTCATATGCCTACCAATGTTCAGTAAAAGATCCTAGAACTTTCAAGAGCACCTTTTATTCCAAAGAGAGGAGTTTGAAAAAATAACGGGTTGCACAGGTCAGGATCCTAGCAGCATCTCAGGGAATAAGAGGTGTTTATGTCCCATTGATTGGGACAACCTGCCCACTTTTATTTATTTTTTAAAGTTTTTTTTTTTTTGGTCGCGCCACGCGGCTTGCGGGATCTTAGTTTCCCAACCAGGGATCGAACCCAGGCCCCCTGCAGTGGAAGCACTGACTCCCAACCACCGGACCACCAGGGAGTTCCCTGCCCACTTTTAAATGACTCATCGGGGACAGGGTGTAAGTGGAGCAGCTTCACCATTCCAGGGTCTTGACTTTTTTTTTTGATTACGCCGTTAAATACAGTGAGGCTACCTCTTGAGTTATTATGTAGATTGGCAGGTAAAGATGGCATTTTCTGAATTTCACTTTATCTGATTTGGAATCCCACTTTATGTGCTTACATTTGATTCATTGTTATAGAGTGAATTAAACTTGCATACGAGGTGGAGTTTTTAAAATCCATAACTCAGGCACAGCAATAAAAATGGCAGCTCCCTTTTTTAAAAAACTGGCTCAAAGTCTCACTCATTCCTTTTGCAAAAGATCGTAATTGTTACTCTCCGTGAAGTTCAGCTAACTGTTGCAGGAGAGCATTGGTTCATGCTAAATGTTTTTAATGTTCTCTTGCTCAAAATTAAAATGCCATTTTTGCCATTTAGCTTTATGACTAATCATTGCCTAAATGGCTGTTGGATTTCCAAATTGGGCTGCCTATCTCTGAACTATCAAATAGGATTGCTTATCTGAAAGGGTTTGCTGCAAACCCAAACCCTGAAACGAATTACAAGCAAGCAATTAAAACAGAGGGCGTTTTTCAGTAGAGCAGTCATCATCTGAGTGCACTTATTGGGCCTGTATTCTCGTAATTATGCAGTCTGTTTAGTGGAATTTAAAAACAATAGTCCAGTCTCCTTTTCTGTTTAGCAAATGTTGGGGTCATGCCCACGGACTATCTTCTTTTTTCTGAATTTTTCAAACGATCTCATTCGAAGATCTGTCTCCCAATGGAGGTTTTGGATAAGTCAGCTTCTACTTCCCTGACATCAGAGAGCGATTAACTGCCTGTATTTGCTTGCCAAACTTGAGATGCTTTGCGAGGTCCAGAAAAATAAAAGCAGAAATATAGGGAAAATGTAGTCCCCCTATTAAGAGACAGTATAACCCATTGATCTCACAGAAGTAGTAGCACAGCTGTACAGGGATAATGAAGAGACTGAGGAGGCTTTTTACCTGTGTGTCGATGGCCATCAATTTGATAGAAATATGAAAGTATCAAACTCATTTCATTTTAGTGTTTGAGATTCTGCTCGAATTTAAGATGAAAGGTCTGAGTTTCATTAGGAATGGAAGCAAAGTTGTATCTTCAGAACACATTTTGTTCATTATAAATGGCATTTCTTTTAATCCAGTTAATTTGAAAGCATTTTAGATGAAAATTATTGCTTCGTGAAGAACGATTATAAAATGACATGGGCAACTTTAGAGCATTTTAGGAACCTAGAAGATTTCCATTAACCAGAATCAGGGCAAGAGACAGCATAAATCAATCTGATTTTTTTTCCTGAAATTTTGAAAGCTTTGCAGGGATTATCTTTGGGGTGCATCGTATTTTGAATTTCAAAGAAAGAATGTTATCTCACTGTTAGCAAAAGCCCTTCATTCCATTGTCTTCCGTAGACATTTGCAAAGTTCGCTGCATGCTAGGATCATCAGGGAAGTTTTTAAAAATCCTGATGCTCCGGTCATATCCCAGACCATGAAATGAGGATACGTGCCACCAAAATTGAAATTTCGTTTCTGTCTCTTCTAAAAAAATTTCTTTGACTTATTGAGGAAGAAAATGACTGTGAATGGGTGAGTCTACATATGTAGTTGTAGCTAATGTTCTCAACCAAAAATAGAAATAAGGTTATATTTGATATTTTCTTTCTACTAATGATGATGAGTTATGGGGTTTTGTCTATGAACCTCTATCCTTGTTAAGTACTATTTAATAATGTGGTATCAGGCCAGCATTTCATTTTATGAATAAGTGAAATGAGCTTGCAAGGATGGATGTTGAAGGTATTTTTCTAAGAACAATTAAGATTGCTTAATACTTCAGAAAATCTAGACAACTAATGAAATCCATTGGTAGATTGTTGAGTTTTGAAAGTACCGTGATTTTTCTGCTGGTCTAAGGGTTTTGTTAGAATGTGAATCTCTGCGTTGGGGTGCAGGGGTGTGATTGACAGGAGGGATTGTAAGCTGGTGGCTTGTGAGACATATTTGGCCCAAATATGTGCTGTGTTCAGTCTGCACAGTGTTTCAGTGTGGGAATATCATGTCAAAATCCTGATTTCTAGTTTCTATCAAAATATTAGCATATCTTCTTAGACTAGGTGGTTTTAACAGATATACGTAGGACATGTCATCCAAAAACAACAGAATACATATTCTTCTCCAGTGCACATGGAACGTTCTCCAGGATAGCTCATATGTTAGGCCACCAAACAATCATAATAAATTTAAGATTGAAATCATATCAAGCATCTTTTCCAACCACAGTCATATAAAACTAGAAATCAATTTCAGGAAGAAAACTGGAAAATTCAGAAGTATGTGGAGATTATATCACGTACTACTGAACAACCAATGGATCAAAGAAGAAATCAAAAGAGAAATTAAAAAATACCTTAAGACAAATGAAAATGGAAATACAACATACCAAACTTAAAAGATGTAGCAAAAGCAGTTCTAATGGGAAAGTTCATAGTGATAAATGCCTACATCAAGAAACAAGAAAAATCTCAAATAAACAACCCAACTGTACACTTCAAGTAACTAGACAAAGAACAAATGAAGCCCAAAGTTAGTAAAAGAAAGGAAATAATAAAGATTAGAGTGGAAATAAATGAAATAAAGATTACAAAGACAATGGGAAAGATCAGTGAAAATAAGTGCTGGTTCTTGAAAAGATAAACAAAACTGACAAACCTTTAGCTAGACTCACCAAGAGAAAAAGAGAGGGGACTCAAAATCAGAAATGGAAGAGGAGACATTACGACTGATACAACAGAAATACAAAAGATCATAAGAGACTTCTATGAACAACTGTGCCTAGACAAGAGATGCTCCCATTTGTTTCTGTGCCTTATTAGGTTATATGGCTGTTCCTCTCATTTACTTTATAGTCTTTAAGATTGCTGCTTCATGTGAGGCAGGATATAGTTTTTTTTTTTTCTTGAGTGTCCAGTTCTTCTGATGGAAACAAATCTATATTTTTTCTTCTCCTTTACCCTCTTCAAATGATGGTGTGTTCCAACAAAGAGGAATATCATCCTTTGCTGTAGTAGTTGTCTAAGTCTGCCATAACAAAGTACCACAAACAGGGTAGCTTTAAACAACAGAAATTTATTCTATCATTTCTGGAGGCTAAAAGTCTGAAATTGAGGTGTTGACAGTGCCATGCTCCCCTTGAGGGCTCCAGGGGAGTGTCCTTCCTTGCCTCTTGCAAGGGTTGTCCTTGGGTGGATGCTGCAGCACTTCAGTCTCTGCCTCCATCATCACACTCTGTGCATCTTTTATTCACATGGCATTTTCCTCTTCTTATTTATAAGGACACCAGTCATATTAGATTAGACCTCATATTAACTTGACTACATCTGCTAAAACGTTATTTCCAAGCAAGGTCACATTTACAGGTGCTGAGGGTTAGGATTTCAGCATGTCTTTTTGGGGGACACAATTCAA
Organism: Tursiops truncatus; assembly: GCF_011762595.2. Lineage (NCBI taxonomy): Eukaryota > Metazoa > Chordata > Mammalia > Artiodactyla > Delphinidae > Tursiops > Tursiops truncatus. The sequence goes on along the minus strand of NC_047043.1, from coordinate 81,413,457 downwards.
CACACATCACTTGCATTGAACAGAGAGCAGAACCAGCATGACCAATGGCTCCTGGGCCATAGGTAGTGAGGTGGTTAGGGTGAAGCCCTTTTATGGACCACGTCACCTGATACCAACCCACAGTAATAGATGACTCCAGCCCAGTGACCTTGTTTTAGTTCTTTACCACTATCTTTCCTGTCTCTATAAGAGTCTCTGTCTATATGCAGCTGCCTTATCCTCCCATTAAGCCACTGCACATATTGAGGGTTTGCCATAAATATTTCAAAAGGAACTAAGTATGCTGTTAGGGGGTGGGCATGGATGCCAGAGAGCCAAAAGTTACCAAAGTAGGATTCCTGATGCTTTCTTCCTTCCTTCTTTAGTGCTGAGGTGATACAAAAGGTGGGAGAGATTCTTTTAAATTTTTTACTGATTCTGGTTCATCCTCTCCCATTTGACCCCAAGTTTCTGAATCCAGTGGTTTCAGCCATTTTGCTTTATTACTGTGCCATTGTAATAGTCCCTGGTTGGTTGCTCCACTTATGTCTAATTTGAAGTCATTTGTACAATTAATTCAGGGAATTCCCATATCTATGTAAATGTGGCTCTGACTTTCCACCTAAGAATTTGCTGTGTAATGCAAGTCACCTGAGTATAATCAGCCTTGTTCTTCAACACAGAAAGGGTTCTTCTTTGGTTAAATTGTAAGTATTCTCATTTTAGCTAATCTGATAGTCTCTGTCTTCTAATTAGTGTGTTTAGATCATTTACATTTAATGTAATTATTGATATATTTGGACTTAGGCCTACCATTTTATTCTTTGTTTTCTGTTTGTAACTTCTGATTTTCTTTGTTCCCCTCTCTTGCCTTCTTTGGGGTCATTTGAATAATTTTTAATACATTCTATTTTAATCTGTCTATTAGCTTTTTGGCTATATCTCTTTGCATTTTTTAAGGGATTGCTCTACAGCTTAAAAGGTACCTACTAATCTTTCACAGTCACTTTACAGTTAGTATTTTGACAGAATGAGCAAAATGTAGAAGGCTTACAAGCATATAGGTCCATTTAGCCTCCTTTCTTTATATTACTTTATTTATATTATATTACTTTATATATTATATATGTAATATATTACATCTATGTACATTGAAAACCCTACCAGATAATGTTATATTTTTTGCTTTCAACAGTCATCCACATTTTTAAAAATTGAAGAGGAGAGAAATAGACTATTTACTCAGATATTTACCATTTATCTGTTGCTCTTCCTTCCTGATATGATTTCCCTTTAGCCTGAAGAATATCCTTTAGCTTTTCTTTTAGGGAAAATCTGTCCCGACAAATTGTACTCTCCTTTTAGAGGTATGTGGTCACCATGGTTTCATTGATATGTGTGAGTATGTGTTGAATGTGTGCTTTTCTTTTGTTTCCTGATGAGAACCAAAGTTAATTTGTCCAATGGGAATTTCTTTTTTCCATGCCTCTTGTGTGCCCAGCACTGATATTCATCAGAGAGTGAACAAAACAGAAGAATAACTTTGCCCTCTTGAGGCTTACATCATGTGTGGAGGGAGATAGGCAGCAAATAAGCAAATAAAGCATGGTGAGTCAAATGTCATGAGTTCTATGTGAAAAAATAGAGCAGGGGTCAGAGATGGACTTTTAAAAAGGTTGGTAAAAAAGATGACCTCTCTGAGAAGGGAATGTGAGAGTAAAGACTCAAATCAGGTGAAGGAACCAGCCCTGATAATATCTGGGGGAAGAATGTTCCAGGTGAGGGAACAGCAAGTACAGATGTCCTGAGACAGAGGGTGACTGGTATGTGTGAGGAGCAGCAAGGAGGCCAGTGTGGCCCTGGTAGTGAGGAAGAAGGGTGGTGAGGCATGCAGGAATAGTGCCAGATAGGTGAAGATGTGGCCATGGAGATGGTACTGTGAACAAGATTTAAGAAAGACCAACCATTTGTTACACCACAGCATGAGACTGATGTAGGGAAAGCTGTATTTTATTTTTAATACTTCATTCTTCTTGGGCTATAATAAAGGTCAGAAAACTCAAATACCTAAGACTAGTCTTGTGTTCTACTGAAATATGTTAAGTGTAGGCCTAGCATTGCAATCTTCCAATTTTGCCGAACAAGCTGGAGATAGACCATTCAGTTACTTGTCTCGACTTGTAAATACTGACAACTGAAAAATTACAAATTTTTTTGGAGCTCTGAGCCAAACATAAAACCCATGGGCCAGAATTGGGCTGCCTTTGTTTAAGTGCTGGCCTGGAAGCTTTGTCGTACAACAAGCAGCTCCATTCCACCGCTCTTTAAAGAAAACAGTAGTTTGTGCATAGATTATTTTAAATCTGATTTGCGCTCCTATGCCCTCTTCTGTTTAATGTTGTAGTCAAGCACTATATACCACAGTAACTTGGTGAAAAATGTTTTCTTTCCCGGTGTGTCTGTCTGTAGCGTAGATTAGGTGTTTACCCCCTGGTCGGGTGGGTCGTGGGCCTCAGGTTTGTAAGTGGTTCAAGGATGAGTCCGGTGACGCCTCTGGGTGTCCACTCCGCCCTTCTTTCCTCCTTACATGGCAGATTTTGGACGTTCATCTGACTTTATTGCCGAGAGGTTTATTACACTTAGCACAGCTTTCTCTACAGCCTGGTGATGTAAGTGTGATTGTTATCTTCTCATCCTTCTTCGCTCTCCCTTTTATTAGATGAAAACCTCTGGTATAAATATGTGACAGGGAGGGCATGCATTTTTTCTTCTTCTTAGCCTAATGGATGAACAGCTGGGAGTTAATGAGCTTTTAATAGTGAGTGTAGGGGGTTAGTTTGTTGCAATTTCACTCTCCACTGAATACTCTGAGGTCTCCTTGTTTTTCTGTTTCTCTTTAACATTAGCTTTATTGATATCTGCAAACACCTGTTTAAAATTCACTCTGCATGGAGGGAACATACTGCTCTTTGGATCACCTTGGTCTCAACTGACTCTCCTTTAATTGTAAGGCTCCTGTGGAACTTCGCATAAGGTTTTTAATCTTCATTTTTAAGGGCCTTAAAAATGTTTTACAGGATTAAGTTTTTATTTAGCAGAGAATTTTTTAAGTTCACATGAGCATCTGTATGTATATGTTATGACCCTTTTCATTTTTTCTACTCTGACCTTAAAGGCAAACAAGACAAAAGCCTTTTTCCACTCATATATTTTGTAGCAATGTTCTCAGCCTTTATTTCTCATTTATCCTTTTCCCTTGAATTAACTTTTCCTCATACCTATCCGTTGTAAGTCCTGGGTCATAAAATGATTTCCTGTAGCTTAAAAAAAAATCATTAGTGATAATACCCAACTTTTATGCGGTTTATGCATTACTATATAAACCTTACAAATCACTTTCAATGCATCTGCATTTTCTCATTTAGTATTCACCAATATCTTCTGAGGTGAGCCCGACAAGTATTATTACCACTTTACAAAGTAGAAAACCAAGACTGATGGTCAAGGTTAAGTGGTTATAAAAGCTAATACATGTAAATAGTAAAATTTGAAACCGTACTAAGGATACACAAGAGTTTCCCTACCTAGAGGTAAACATAATTAACCATTTTCATGCATTTCTTCCAGTAGTTTTCCATGCATGTTCAAACTTGTCTATAGTTGTTTTTATTTTTCCCTTAACAAAGAAGGTCATATTCTCCATAGTTCTGCAACTTGCTTTACTTAATTATGTGGGTGGAAATTGAACATATATGATCACAGGTCCTGCAGCGTTCCCTCCCACATTGTGGGGACTTAGCATAGCTTATTTAACCATCCCCTACTGGTGGACATTTAGGTTGTTTACAGTTTTTTAGAACTAGGGAAGAGGACTGGTCTGAAGAGACTTGTACATGATCTTTGCATATATATTGGAAATACGCCTGTTTCTAGACAGATAGGCAAACTCCTAGGAGTAGAATTGCTGAGCTATCGGGTAGATGCATTTAAAATTTTGATGCATATTTCTAAAGGTGTCCTATTATTTCACTACAATATTTACACAGTATAACAGTGTACACGAAAGATTACACCTTCCCTTACAACTAGTCTAATACATTAAATCATAAAGCTTTTTTAAATTGACAGTCTGAGTTGTTTTAATTTGCATTTCTTTAATTAGTGAGGTTGATCATCTTTTCATATGGTTATAAGCAATTTGTATCAATATTTCATTTACAGTTCTCTGTTCTATTATTTATTTATTTTTATTCTCTTAATAACTTTAAGAGCCCTGTGCATTGAAGAACATATCTGTCCTGTTGCAACTATTTCCCCCAATTTATCATTTGTGTTTTGACCTTTTTTCATTGAAAAAAAAAAACCAATTTTTTTTTAACATCTTTATTGGGGTATAATTGCTTTACAATGGTGTGTTAGTTTCTGCTTTATAACAAAGTGAATCAGTCATACATAAACATATGTTCCCATATGTCTTCCCTCTTGCGTCTCCCTCCTTCCCACCCTCCCTATAAAAAACCAATTTTTATTACAAGAGTAAACGTGGTCATTATGATACCGACCAGGGTTCTTGGTCTTCCCCATCAACAGAAGTTGACTAGAGGCCAGACAAGAAATAGGGGCAAGGCTTTATTGGGGCCCCTGCTGCAGCAGCGGGGGGACAAGAGCAAACAACAGGTGCCTTTACTTGTTCACTGAGGGGAGGCGAGCTTGTTCCTTACATGGAGTGAGGGTAGGGGTGTGTCCAGGGGTCGGCCAGAGGGGTGGCTTAGGTGTTTTGCCCACCCCTTAGGTGCTGTTGTGTGCAGGGGGCATGCACAGTACCCTGCTTTTGCTCCGGACACCCTGATTTTGCTCCAGGCTCTTCAAAAGTGGCAGTTGGGTTTTTAGGTCTCTTTGTATCTTTTGGGTGCAGAATTTGCCCCAACTGCATGCACACAGTTATTTTTAGTCCCATGTAGTTTCTCTGTATTTTGTTGCTGGAGGAGAGGTGTGTCCAGGTGCAAGCATTGCAGCACTGTGGCAAAGGGTCCCAGGTCCCAGCCTGTCTCAATTATAAGATTAAAGTTGGGAAAATCCGAAAAGCAAAAAGAAGAAAATGAAAGTCACCATAATTCTGTCATTTAGTGACCACTTTTGTTTTTTCATAGAAAGTTCTAGTCTTTTTCTGGTATGCGTGTGTGTGATAATTGTGTTTCAAAGTTTGTTTTATCTTGCAGTTTCTGGAGCCACCTGGCGTGTCAAAAAACTAGGTGGGAAGCTCTGAAGCAGATCCATTAACTTGTTTGTATCACCTCCCTTTTTCCATTTCTTTAAGAAGGAAAATCCTCAGTGCTTATAAGGATCCTTTTCTTGTTTCTCTAGGGAGATTCTCTAGATCTTTGCTCACATGGCTGAAGCTCCCAAACTGGATGGTGCTCCTTTGTCTATATTTGTCTGATTCTGTCTGACTTTGTTTTGGTTTGTTATTGGGGACGTAATTATTGGACTTAAGGATCACTCTCTGCCTCTCAGCTTGCATTGTCTTTTTTTTTAAACTTTTAAAACAAGATCTAGATCTTGTTTCTCTAGGGAGATTCTCTAGATCTTTGCTCACATGGCTGAAGCTCCCAAACTGGATGGTGCTCCTTTGTCTATATTTGTCTGATTCTGTCTGACTTTGTTTTGGTTTGTTATTGGGGACGTAATTATTGGACTTAAGGATCACTCTCTGCCTCTCAGCTTGCATTGTCTTTTTTTTTAAACTTTTAAAACAAGATCTAGATCTTGTTTCTCTAGGGAGATTCTCTAGATCTTTGCTCACATGGCTGAAGCTCCCAAACTGGATGGTGCTCCTTTGTCTATATTTGTCTGATTCTGTCTGACTTTGTTTTGGTTTGTTATTGGGGACGTAATTATTGGACTTAAGGATCACTCTCTGCCTCTCAGCTTGCATTGTCTTTTTTTTTAAACTCAGGTTTATTAAGACATAATTTACATATATACAATTACCCTTTTCAGTGTACAGTTTGATGAGTTTTGATAAATATATATAGTTTGTTTAATCATTGTAATCGAGATACAGAAAATTTCCATCACCCCCAAAATTATCCTTGGGCACTTATGACATCTACCCTGTCCCCCAACACCCAGCTCTGATTTCTGTATGTATAATTTTGCTCTTTCTGGATTGACATATAGATAGAATCATACAGTATGTAGACTTCAGAGTCTGGCTTCTTTCACTCCCATAATGCACTTAACATTCATCCATGTTGTTGTGTATCAGTAGTTAATTCATTTTTATTGTTCAGTAATAGTATTCCATTGTATGGATATACCACAGTTTGCTTATCTATTCACCAGGTGATGGACATTGGCGATGTTTACACTTTTTGACTATTATGAAAATAACTGCTATAATCATTCATATACGTCTTTGTATAGAAATATGCTTTCATTTCTCTTGGGTGAATACTGAGGAATTAGATTGCTGGGTTGTATGGTAATCATATGGCTAACTTTGTAATAAACTGCAAACTTGCTTCCTATAGTGCCTATTACCATTTTGCATCCCCACCAATGATGTATGAGAATTCTAGCTGGTCCTCATTCTCAACAGCAGTTGCTTTTGTCACTTTTATGATTTTAACCATTCTAGTAGATACCTAGTGGTATCTTACCATGGCTGTAATTTGCATTCCTCTGATAACTGTTGGTGTTGTGAATACTTTCATATGTTAAATTGTCTATTGGTAGATTTTCTTTGTTGAAATGTCTCTTTAATGTTGTGTCTGTTTTTCAGTGAGAGGATGTGTTTATTTTTTTGCCTTATTATTGAGTTGGAAGAGTTCTTTATATATTCTAGATAAAAGCCATTTATTAGATATGTTTTCCAAATTATTTTTCCCAATATGTGTCTTATAATTTAATTTTTAAATGTTTTTTGATGAGTTTTTAATTCTCAAGGGGTCCGTTTTATCTATTTTTGGTTCCTGGCATATAATTTTGGTGTCATAAGAATCCATTTCTAAATCCACCCTAGTGGAGATTTACTCCTATGTTTTCTTTTTTTTTTTTCCCTCTTTATTTTTTTTTAACATCTTTATTGGAGTATAATTGCTTTACTATAGTGTGTTAGTTTCTGCTTTATGTCAAAGTGAATCAGCTATATGTATACATATATCCCCTCCCTCTTGTGTCTCTCTCCCACCTCCCTATCCCACCCCTCTAGGTGGTCACAAAGCACTGAGCTGATCTCCCTGTGCTATGCAGCTGCTTCCCACTAGCTATCGATTTTACATTTGGTAGTGTATATATGTCCATGCCACTCTCTCACTTCGTCCCAGCTTACCCTTCCCCCTCCCCGTGTCCTCAAGTCCGTTCTCTACATCTGCGTCTTTATTCCTGTCCTCTGCCCCTAGGTTCTTCAGAACCATTTTTTTTTAGATTCCATGTATATGTGTTAGCATACGGTATTTGTTTTTCTCTTTCTGGCTTACTTCACTCTGTATGACAGACTCTGGGTCCATCCACCTTACTACTCCTGTGTTTTCTTATAAAAGTTTTAAAGTTTTAGCTCTTATTGGTTTGCTAGATTTTAAATGCACATTTACATCTATGTTTATGAGAGATATTGGTCTGTGATTTTCTTTGATTATAATGTTTTTGTTTGGTTTTGGCATCAGGGTAATGCTGGCCACATAAAATGAGGTAGTTAGTAAATGTTCCCATATCTTCTGTTTCCTTTCAGGGTTTATGTAGAATGAGTGTTAATGCTTCCTTAAATGTTTCTAGAAATTCAGCAGTAAAATCATCTAACATCTGGTTTTCTTGGCAGGAAGGTTTTAAAATAAAAATTCATTCTCTTAATTAGGTATAAGGATACTCAGGTTATCTATATCTTTTTGAATGAGCTTTGGTAAGTTTGTGTTTTTCAGGGCATTCTTCTGATAAGTTATCAAATTTACTGGCATAAAGATGTTTGTAATATTCACTTATCCTTTTAATGTCAGTAAGACCTGTAGTGATGTTTCCTCTTCTGTTATTGATATTGGCATTAGGTATTTTTTTCTCTTTTGTTCTTGATCATTCTGGGGGAATTTAAGAAGTTAATTGGCCTTTTCAAAGAGCAAACTTTTGTTTTACTTATTATCCCCTATTATTTTTCTGTGATCTCTTTCATTACTGTATGCTCTTGTTATTTTCTTCCTTTTGCTTGCTTTGGGTTTAATCTGCTTTCCTTTTTATAGTTTCTTCATATGAAATCATAAACTTTCAACTTGAGGCTTTTCTTTTTTCTTAATACAAGCACCTAGTTATATAAGTTTACTTGAACTAGCTGTGTCCCACAAATTTTTGACATGTTGTGTTTTCATTTTCATTCAACATGTTTTTGATTTAATTCTTGTGATTTATTTGACCAATTAAACAATGTATAGTTTAATTTCAATAGTTGGAATATTTTCTAAATATTTTTCTGTTACTTATTTCTAGTTTAATTCCTTTGTGGACAGAGAACATACTTGGCACGATTTCTGTCTTTTTAAGTTTTTAGAGATTTTTTTTAAATGGCCTAGAATATAATTTATCTTGGTGAATGTTCCATGTGCACCTAAAAATGTGTATTTTGATGTTCCCTGGAGTTGTTCCGTAAACGTCAGTTATGCTAGTTATTTTTTACTGATTTATTCATTACTAGTAGTAGAGGTTTGAAGCTTCTTTTTATAATTGTGAATTTTTCTCTTTGTTGCATGAGTTTTTGCTTTGTGTATTTTGAAACTTTGGTATCGGATGCATACACATTTAGGATTATTATGTCCTCTTGATACATATTAACCTTTCTATGACCACAAAGTTCCGATTTTTACTTCTAGTAATATTACTTTTTCTGAAATTCATGTGGTCTAATAATAAATAGCTACTCCATTCTTTCATTAGTGGTGTATTTTTGCATGGTATATTTTTTCCATCCTTTTCCTTTTAAGCAGTCTATATATTTAAAGTAGACAGCATATAGTTGGGTTTTGTTGTATATACATTCTAACAATCTCTTCCTTTTAATTGGTGTATTTAATGACTTATATTTAACATTTATATACACGTTTGGTTTTAAATCTAGTACATTATTTTTTTCTCCTTCTTCCATATGTTTTTAATTTCTTTTTTTCTCTTTTCTTGCCTGTTTTGAATTGAGTATTTTTCATGATTGTATTTTTCCCTCCATTATTAGTAATTATCTATGCCTTTTTCTTACACAGTTTTTTAGTGGTTATTTTCACCTGGCCTACACTATCCAAATTGGTAGGCACTATCCATGTACGGCCAGTTAAATTTAATGTTTTAATTAATTAAAGTTAAATATAATTCACATTTCATATCCTTAGGTGGACTAACCACGTTTCCCGTGTGCAGTATTCACATGTGGCCAGTGGCTACTGTATTGGATAGGACAGATTTGAAACATTTCCATCAATCAAAGAATGTTTTCTTATATAGTATTGCTCTGGCGTTTAACATAGATAAGTTTAATTTCTCATAGCCTAGCTTTACATAATATACCAACCCATGTACAGTGTAAGAGCCTTACCGTAGTGTGCTTTCATTTCATCTATCTTTTGTGTGATGGTTTAAACCCTTTAATATATTACTATTTTTGCCTTCGATGGTCAGTTATAATTTAAAGAGATTAAAAGTGAGAAAAATATTTCTCATATTTAACTACATTTCTACCATTTCCAACACACCTTATTTATCTGTATGAATCCATATTTCCACCCAGTGTTAAATTCCTTCTCCCCAGAGAAACTCCTTGAGTATTCTGTTTTGCTGATCTGCTGGCATTAGTTTCTCTTGGTTTTTGTTTGTCTGGGAAAGTTTTTTTATTGCCTTCTCTTTTTCTTACTGTTCAGGTCAAAACATATTCTAATTTTTTTCATGATTTCTTCTTGACTCAATGCTTATTTAGTAGTATGTTGTTTAATATCCAAATGTTTTTCCTGCTTATCTTAGTATTATTTGTTTCCAGTTTAATTAAACTGTGTTCAGTTATCATGCTTTTTATGATTTCAATAATTCTAAATTAATGGAGACTTAATTATGGCACACAATATGGTCTATTCTGGTATACATTATTTTGGACACATATGTACGTTTTTTCTGTTGTTGAGTAGAGTGTTCTTTAAATAATAAGTCAAGTTGGTTGATAGCGCTGTTCTGGTTTTCTGTGTCTTTGTTGATTTCATCTTGTTGTTCTAATAGTTGTTGAGAGAAGGGGTGAAAATTTTCACTTTGAATGTTAGATTTATCTATTTTTCCTTTTATTCCATGACTTTGCTTTGTGTATTTTTAAGCTCTATTGTATACCCTTTAATGTTTTCTATTTCCCTCTGTTAAATTTACCTTTTTTTTAATAATGAAATGTCCCTCTTTATTCATGGCAATGCATATTGTTTAGAAATATAATCTATCTACTATTAATAAAATGATTTGAATCTTTTTATGCTTACTCTTTTGATGATATATCTTTTTTCAGTTCAGTTACTTCCTACCTTTCTGTTCCTTAAGGGGTGTCTCTTGTAGATAGCATATATTTGGGCCTTGTTTTTATTCTGTCCTTCCTGAGAGTCTCTGCCTTTTAACTGAATTCCATAATCCACTACCATTTACTCTAAGTATTGCTCTGTTTAGGTTTGAGTCTACCAGTTTATTGTTTGTTTTTTCTTGCTCCTTCTCTTTTTCTGTCCCTCCATTTCCTCCTTCCTGTCATTTCTGAATAATTTTTTGGAATTCTACTTTAATTTTCCTGTTGTGTTTTGCCTTTGATTTTGAACACAGAATTCTGGGTTGACAGTTTTTTTCTCTGTACTTTAATGATGTTGCTCCCTTGTCTTCTGGGTCATTTTTTCTTGATTTCTTATGTGAATCTCATAATTTTTTTTGTTTTGTTTTGTTTTGTTTTGTTTTTACTGAATATGAGACAGTGTGTATAGAACAGGAGACTAAGACGCTGTTTATGACTAGAAATAGGCCCTTCCCTTCTTCTATCAGGCCATAAGTCGAGTCAGTCTAGTCTGTCAGTTGAGCTGGATTTGTTTTTTTTTCTTGTTGCTCTCATTACCCTCAGTGCCTCCGAGCCTTCCCATCCCTTCAGCAGTGGAGTGATGCCACCTTATGCTTAGTGGGGGACCTGTTTTATCAGAGCATTTTTCCCCATTGCTTCTGCTTCACCCCCAGCAGGTCCCATATACCCATGACACGTGGCAGCCTCCCTCCCTGCTCTTGTCCCCTCCCCAGTGGTAGACTGATGGTGCTCATTATTCATGGTACATCCTGTGGGGAACAGGGCTTCTCGTCTCTTCGACTCCAGCTTCAGCCTTAGGCAGGTCCTGCATGCCTGAGCTTTAGGGGTGGGGCTTTCTCAAAGCCCTTTTGCTTCTGCTCCTCGCTCCATGGTGGCTGGACTTACTCTGGTATCTGTGGGGGAAGGTTATGTGGGTGGGAATAGGTTGCCTGCCTTTCTCCTCTGCCCGCTCCGACCAGTGCTTCTGATCTTTATAGGATCCTGGCAATGAGTGGGTTTTCCTATTTTCCCCCCTGATGGCAGGGTGGGCAAGCACACTCAGGTTTTCAGCCTCCTTGATGGTGATCACAACCTTTGTCTGGGACTGCACATAACTTCTGCATAGTATGAGAGAAGGTTCTAGAACAGTGAGTCTTGTGTGTTCCCCAGTGGCTGCTGATCACCAGTCTCACATCTGTACTGCCTTGGGAGTTTCTCTCTGTCCTAGCCGGTCCCTAGTCTTGCTTGTGAGCACCCAGTGGAGGACCTTGGAAAAGAGTGAGTGCAAATTTCCCTTGTGCCTGGGGCTCCCCGCTTACACTGGGCCTTTAACACATGGTTAACATTTCAGTTGTTTTCTTCTCGTCTGCTTTTGTGGCCGCCACCACAAGGAAACTTCCCCTCTTCTGACAAAAGGCACACAAGGCACACAATTCCCGTCCTCAGAGGTACTTGCCATCCTTTGGAATTCAGTTCACCCAAGTTCTTTGTGACTCTCTGATAGGCTCAGGAAACTAGTGACTTTGTAGGTGGTCTGGCTTTTTGTTTTGTATGGTGGGAGTGGCTTTCTTTTGTCATTTTCACAAGCAGAGCCCCCTTCTGCGTTCAACTGTTTATTTTTGGTTTTGCCACATAATTTCCTTTTTAGGCAAACGTATAAGTTTTCTCCCATAGGCCTCTGAGGTTTATGTTTTGACTAGAAAGGGTGTCCTTACTACAAAAGGAGAAGAAAAACCTCTCATGTTTTCTAATAGTGCATCTACATTTTATTATTTTATGTTCAGTTTTTTCATCCACCTGGAGTGTGCATTGGTGTGTAGCATTATATATTAATACAGATTGATTTTTTCCGAGTGGCTGTCTAGTTGACCTAATACCATTTGTTGATTTCATCTTTGATCTACTGCTTCTCACACATGTGCCATTAAGGCGTGGAAGACAGGATTCAGGTCGTGCTTAAACTTTACTGGTATTCCATTTAAGCACATTGTCTTTATTTACTTTCTGCTGTTGTTGCTTGAGAGTACACAGCATGGAGAGAGTTTTCCTCTCCACAAGCAGTGCCTCTGTGTTCATGGTTTTATCTTCCTTTCCTCCAGTTCAAGAACAATTTCAAATGGGATAATACGTATTAAATACTCAGTAAAGCAGCCTCCTACTGAAGTAAGTGGTAATTCCCACCTACCTAATCCTTGGGACAGAATGAAAGAATTCTGTAATGCTAACAATATACTGTGTTAGGCATCATCTGTGAATTCCAGTGTTTTGTTGCTGATTGAACATAACAGGTAATTCTAGGAGTGAACTCCTCCTTCCAGAGGCTTCCTTTCCAAGTATTGCCACCTCTTCTAGGACGGGAGCTTGGCAGGGGGATTCCTACTGTTATCGCTAGCCTTCCCAACATCTACCCTAGGTCTAGAGTGATCAGACTAGTTCATCTCTTAGATGAAGAAGCAAGGTCTATTTGTGTTTGGTTTCTCCTTCCAGATGCTTTGTTTCTGTATAAACACTATTTTTTTGGCAAAAATGTTGACAGCACTATTCTGATGTTAGGCCATCGCTGACTCCTTGGTCCAGTTCTCTCACTGGCTCTGTGTTCCTTCATCACTGTTCTGAGTCTTCCTTGCTTCCTCTCCTCCTTACCTCTTCTTAAGCTCCCCTACTCTTAGTCTCCCTCTACCCCCAATTTCATTAAAATTCTAATGAAATTGTCTCTATTACACAAGATTAATTTACCTGTTGTAGTATAAGGACAGATACATCTGGTCTTTGTCCCTGATTCCTGGCACAGAGCTTCAGAGACCCTTGGGATTTCCTGAGTGACAGGACTGCGTTTGTTATCCTAATGAGGTGGCTCATTATGGGTCCCAAGATAACTTCAGGATGGAGACTGGTCACCAGAAAGGTCAGGCATGTGATCAGAAGGTTGGAGGATTTAGCCTCCTGACCTCTGGGTAGAGGAGGAGAACTGGAGATTGAGTTCACTTATATGGTCAGATTTAATCAATCATGATCGTGCAATGAAATCTCAATAAAAACTTCCGACACTGAAGTTTAGAGGAGCTTCCTGATTGGTGAACATACTGATGTGCCACGAGGGAGACGTGCCCTGAATCCAAGGGGAGAGGGTGTGGAAGCTCCTTGTCGAGGACCCTTCCAGACTTGGCCCAATGTGCAGTTTTTATAATAAAACTGTAATTATAAGCATAGTGCTTTGTGAGTTCTGCAAGTAGTTATGGAGAATTATTAAAGCTAAGAGGTACGTGGGAGCCCCCAAATTTGTAGCCAAGTTGTCCAGAGTGCCAGGTGACCTGGCGTCTGAAGTGGGGGCAGTCTTGTAGAGGATTTTGCCCTTGACCTGTGGGACTGGGTCAGAATTGTATTACAGTATGACCCAGTTGGGGTGGAAATTGAGTTCTTGGTCTTAAAGGGACTCCTCCTTGTTATAGGGCGCACCATGTACTCTTTTGGGAATGACTCTTCAACTTCCAGCTGAAGTTAAATCTTACTTTTTATTTTAGTAGATGCTTTCTTATCTAGGTGATTGAGACCAATAGTTGTTTGGCTAAGTGAGAAAGTCACTTAGAGAAGGAATTGTTAAAAAAATGTCAAATATGCTTAAAGATTTTATTTGAACTTAATACCTATAAGTATACATTGATTTACCAATCATTTGATGTTCGATTAAGATCTTTTCTTTGAGCAGGGATCTAATGTCTGAATTCCATATGGTCTTGTTGCCATAAAGCTCACCTACTGTGTGTCATCCCCAAATTCTGGGTTCTTTGTAAAAATGAAGTGTGGACCTAAGATATGTGTGAAGCCTTACAAAATTAAAGAAAAAAATCTCGGGCTTCCCTGGTGGTGCAGTGGTTGAGAGTCCGCTTGCCGATGCAGGGGACCACGGGTTCGTGTCCCGGTCTGGGAGGATCCCACATGCCGTGGAACGGCTGGGCCCGTGACCCATGGCCGCTGAGCCTGCGCGTCCAGAGCCTGTGCTCCGCAACGGGAGAGGCCACAGCGGTGAGAGGCCCGCGCACCGCAAAAAAAAAAAAAAAGAAAAAAATCTCTGTTACCTGCTCTTACATTTGCCTTGCCTACAGTTTTTTTTTTTTTTTTTTGGCTGAGCTGTGTGGCATACGGGATCTTAGTTCTCTGACCAAGGATTGAACCTGTGCCTCCTGCATTGGGAGCACGGAGTCTTAACCACTGGACCACCAGGGAAACCCCAGTTGCCTACATCGTATTTGATTGCATTTTCACAATTTGCCTTTGAGTCTTTCCAAGCATTTGTCTTCCTTTTTGGAGAGGAAATAACTCTTTCAGCTTACATAATATTCAATTAAGTCACATAATTCCAGTTACACTACAAATGGTGTCACTGTGTTTGGTAATACACTCTTAATTTTGAAGAGTAGGCAGCTCAGCTGTTGCTCCCCCTGTGTGAGAGCATTAAGTGTGCCGTGGCGATTCATCAGAAAAGTGTAGAAAGTCATTGGGTAGTTTAGTAATCACACTTAGAACAACTTGGGGCCTTTTTTGCATACTTTAGGTTGACATCTAAAAATTCTTCCTCATTTGTAAAATTTTATTGGAATATCTGTTCATGAGATGAATATTGGAGAGGGGACTGTCAATAACACCACATTTCAAACTCTCCTTTTATTGGGTGTTAATTCAGAAATGTTTATTCCTAATCCCATAGTGAGATATGGGCTGCCCAAAAGTTATTCTTTCTTTGTAAAGTTAGAGAAGGTGAGGTGGGCCTGGAGAGCAGGCATGTACCTTCATCATAGGCACATCCTACATTGTTCGGTTAAAAAGATGTTTGGAGTATAGTCTAGACATTGACTCGCTTAAAGCTGAATATGGGGGTACCCCTTGGAAATCTGTGTATTTCTAAGGGTTCACATACCCTCATTTGAAAACTGCTATTTTAGAACATTGATCAAGAGAGCTTTGGCTTTATTGATTTCCATTTTTATAATTGATTTTATTTTCTTTAATTATAAGAATGAATCCTGGCCTATTCTAAAACTTCGCTTCCTCAGTCTCATTCCTCAGAGATAATCATTGTTATCAGCAGTGGTTTACTGTACTGGATTTTTTTCTGACCATTTCAAAACATGTTATCATCAACTTGCCCTGAGTGGTCACAAACTTCTGTACCCTTACAGCATTTAAAATGTATAATCCCCACAAGTTACCCCTACTTTTACCTCTCTTTGACTTTCATTCGTAAAGCCATCATGTATTCAGGTGGGAGCCATTTTTGACAAAGTCTTTTTACCTAGAATTTCATTAAAAGCAAATGAAACAAAACAAAGATCCCAAATGAACCAACAAATTAAAATCCAGGATATAAAAGGCTTGGCATTTGAATATAATTATATTTGGATTTTTAAAAATGAGTCTGAATCCATGACGAGCCTAGAGAACGGGCACACAGTCTCTTCCCTGGGTTTTCACGATATAAATATCCTACTGGCTCAGGTTTGTTGGCCGCTGATGAAGCTTTGTGTAGCGGTTATCTTCCAGTATTAGTGTAAGCCATATATGCAAAAGAAAATCGAAAGGATGGAGCTCCTTAATTCAAGAAGAACTTACTGCTTACCATAGGGATCCAATCATGAATAAGGGAGTTGTGTTCCCTGCCCTGATGAAACTGATAGTCTAAGAGATGGTGCCCAGAAAAAAAATGAATGCCAATTAAGTATTATTTTATACTCACTGGGATTTTCTCTTTTGTCTTGGAAGTTTTAACAAGAATTTTTAGTCAGTATTCACGTAAGGAATTGTGTATGCACACGGGTGTGTGACTGCTTAAGTAGATCTGAGAAATGCTCGTAAAGATAAATTTTCTTTTAACCTGAAAATAACTTTAGTATTCTAGAAAAACTTTACTGAAAATAGAAAGCTTACTTAGACATAGTTATCAAGTGCTAACGAGTCAATTAATGTATGTGTATGTATGTATGCACACATGTACGTGTACGTATGTATGCATGGATGTATGTAAGGACTTAGCTATGAATGTAAGATACTGTGGCTTTGGAAATCATCTGGCTGGTTAAAATTTCAAAATACATGATTAAATTTATCAAAGTAATACTGGTGTCTATTTGAAAAAGCATCAGCCTCACCTCTCTGTCCCTGGTCCCATTCTCCAGCTGCAAATGCTGTTTTCCTTTTTTTTAAGATTTTATTTTATTTAAAAATTTTTATTTTATATTGGAGTATACTTGATTTACAATGTTGTGTTACTTTCAGGTGTACAGCAAAGTGATTCAGTTATACATATATCCATTCTTTTTCAGATTCCTTTCCCATATAGGTTATTACAGAATATTGAGTGGAGTTTCCTGTTCTATACAGTAGGTCCCTGTTAATTATGTATTTTATATATAGTAGTGTGTACACGTTAATTCCAAATTCCTAATTTATCCTTCCCGCCCCCACCTTTCCCCTTTGGTAACCATAAGTTTGTTTTCTATGTCTGTGAGTCTGTTTTGTAAATAAGTTCATTTGTATCACTTTTTAGATTCCACATAGAAGTGATATCATATGATATTTGTCTTTCTCTGACTTACTTCACTTAGTATAATAATCTCTAGGTCCATCCACGTTGCTGCAAATGGCATTATTTCATCCTTTTTTATGGCCGAGTAATATTCCATTGTATATATGTACCACATCTTCTTTATCCATTTCTCTGTCGAGGGACATTTAGTTTGCTTCTGTGGCCTGGCTGTTGTACATAGTGCTGCAGTGGACATTGGGGTGCGTGTATCTTTTTGAATTATGGTTTTCTCCAGAGATATGGCTACAAAACAGCCACAAATACTGTTTTCTTTTTTTACATCTTAGATTTTGTTAATATCACATTTCTAAGCAATATGCATATACTGTGATTTATTGACTCAACAAGTTTAAATCTTATGTATTAAACTTCTAGATAAAGAATACATGTCCCTTCTTGGATAGTTCTGTCGTTTATTTGCATGCATAAATGTTTTTAGCTTATGCATCATATCAAATTCCTTTTTGTTTCAGAGATTGTCTCCATTCTGACTGCTTCTTCCATTGTGTCTAGCTGAAAGACTGACCCTCTGCCTTTGTTTCTGTTTCATCTGTCTTTTGGATTGATTTCCTTCTTTTCCCTTGTCTCTCTCTTTTTGAGCTTTACTCTTCTGTTTTTTTTTTGCTACAGCATATCCTTCAGTAAATTCCTAAACAATTGGGTTCATGAAAGTAAAACGTTTGAGACAATGTTTGAAAATTTATTGATAGTTTTGTTGGGTTTAGCAGTCTTTTCCTTTAGAATTTTGAAAGCATAACTCAATTGCTTTTTAGCATATAGTGTTGTTTTTGGGAAGTCTAATAAAATTGTTTTATTCTTTTTCCACATGTTAGTATTTTTCCCTGGCTTTTCAAAGCTATTACCCTTTTGTTTTGTTTTTGTTGTTGTTATTCTGAGCAGTCTAAAATTTCATGCAGATGTATCTTGGCATAGGTCTGCTCTTCATTCTGTGTTTCTGGGCACTAACTGGATTCAAGTCCTTCTGATTTGGATACGTATTGCTTTGATGATATCCTCATTACACTTTTTGTTGTTGTTTTCTATCTCTGGAGTAGGATATTGGGCCATTTGGATTGTTTTTATAAGCATTTATTGTTTGTGTTAATGATTTCCATCTCTTTATCTTCATTTTTTGAATTTTATGAGAGATTTTCATTGGTTTCATCTATTAAAAAATTCCCAAGAGTGCTTTTTCATTATCAGATTGATTTTGTTATCATAGCATTTTGCAGTATCAGATTACCTGGATTTGAGATGTGGTGTGTTGTTGTTTTTTGAATACTTGATAGATGGCTTTGTAAAGTTTTGTTTGATTCCCTTCCCTTACCTATTGTCAAAGATTTAATGAGAATATATCTCTATCTCTATATATCTATCTATACACATATGTATATGTTCTATAGCTATGAGATTTTATATATATTATAATACATATAAAACTAGTAGAGGTATATATTATATATTAAATATTAATAAACAGACTATTTGGCACATCCTAAATGTTAATCATTTCCTCCTCCTCCTTTTCTTTTGGAGTCATACTGCTACTGTTCGTCCTCTTAGGTCTTTGTCTGTTCTTGAGTTAACTCGGTGTCCTCTAGTTTTATTTTTTCTATTTTGTTTATTTTAGTGTTTTTCATATTGGAGACTTTCTCTCAATGTCGTTCCTCCTTATAGAAGAGTGGAATCTCTGAATATGTATAGGACTTGGTGACCAGTGGAATTTGTTTTTGAGTATATTGGTGGTCAGCCAAGCCTTCTGCTTTGAGCCCCATGCCTTGAAGGACCTATTGAGGTCCTTGGAAGTGAATCAGTCTCATTCCCCCACTCCTGCTGTCTCAATCAGTCACTCCTAATTCACCTTCTTTCCATCTCCCAAAACACTATTAAATGCTTCTCACTTGTTGATATCTCCACTTTTATTCTTTGCTCTTGTGAGTTCAAATCTTTTGTCTTCCTTAACTGTCATATTTGTTGGGTCTTAGAAAGGAGAGAACATCAACATAAGTGGGTGATTTACCATTTTTGGGGAATTAAAAAATTAAAACATCTATTGAAAACTGGTTCTGCTAAGTTGCTGTTAAGGAAAGGTTCATGGTGACATGTCAGGGTAGCATATCAGAATGCTATTTTATTGATTATTCTGGGCTTAGATACTTAGTGACATGTATAACATGAGAACAAAAATAATGTTTATAAGAGTTTAAATAACAACTGAAATATTGTTTAGGTTATGATAAAAAACATGCAGCATTTTGCTGGAGTCTGTTTTAGTTAGAAGTAAAATAGAACAAAATTTTCTGAGGGAAAATGTTAAAAAATACATATATACTTTTTAGGTTTAAAATGTACAAGTGGAAGCTTATCACCAATTTCTACATGCACATAGATTTATTTATTTTTGTCCACGGAGACGGTTCTGCATATAAATTTAGTAGAAGAACGGTTAAGAAATCTATCCAACTGTGCATGAAGGGGCTTGCGGGGACTAAAACAAGTCCTTTTGTTTATTTTTAACTCTCCATTTGGCTTTATTCTAACTTTAGCATATATATACACTAGTTGTGTAACAGGCTCTTTGAAACTGAACACAGCGGTTTCACTCCTCCTTCTGTCTTCTTTTTCTTTCTCTTTCTTTCTTTTCTCTTTTTTCTTTCTTCCTTTCTTCCTTCCTTCCTTTCTTTCTCTCTCTCTCTCTCTCTCTCCCTCTCTCTCCCCCTCTCCCTCTCCCTCTCTCTCTTTCTCTTTCTCTCTTTCACTTAGCTATCCCCCTGATTTGTGGGAGTGCTAGGAAAGGGGTGGGTGGAGCATGCCTGGGGCTGGGAAGGAAGGTGCCAGTAAATCGTAATGTCAGTTCTCTACTTCATCAGCTACCGCTATGGGAGAGGCTTTTTGCAATCTCTCCTATCTTTCTGCAATTATGTTCTCCTTTCAAAAGAAAAAGGGGCTCAGTCTGATCAGCTGAACATGGGGAGCCACTTTATTTGATTTCCTGTGCCCCAGTGATCCTGCTGAGTTGAAAACCTTTAAAAGTACTAGGCAATGATGAAACCGGGAGCCAGAGAGATAGAAACTGGAGGGCCTGGTGTAGTCCAGTGCAATGGAGATGGGAGTCATGATTCACATCGTTGGAGATGCCCGAAATTTGGCAGCAACAGGCTTTTAATGGGAGAGCTAAGGGTGTAAGGAGGCATTAAATGAAAACTTTTCGGGAAATAAGGAATTCATGCACCAGGTGGGGAAAAATTAAAACAAAGGTTGCTGACTGTTTCAAATCTTTAATTCAATAAATATCCGTTGGTAAGGGGACCATTATAAGGTGGATGCTTGGCTCTTAGAGGCACTTACTTTTTCCTTATTCTGAGAAGCATAACTTTTTAAAAATGAATTCAGTTCTTTGCATTTCTTCCTAGATCTTCCCAGTTTAATAGTTATTTAAGTAGTCTATAATAATAATAGCAGTAATTTTACTGTCATTATTATTAGCACCACAAATACTTTTAAAATTTTTATTGAAGTATAGTTGATTTACAAGGTTGTGTTAGTTTCTACTTATAGCAAAGTGATTCAGTTTTAAGAATATATATATATATTCTTTTTCATATTTTCCATTCTGGCTTATCACAGGATATTGAATATAGTTCCCTGTGCTATACAGTAGGAGCTTGTTGTTTATCCATCCTATATAAACTAGTTTGCATGTAGCACTACCAATATTTATTGAGCACTTACTATACACCAGGCAGCATTCTTGACACTTTATCTATATTACTATTTATCCCCACATCAGACCTCTGAAGGCTTATTATTTTGCAGATATGGAAACCGAGGCAAAGAGAAGTGAAGTCACTTGTTGAAAACCTCCCAGAAGTAGAGAGATGGCAGGATAGCTATTGAAACAGAGGCACCTGGTGTCTTTAGTGACTGTAATGACTTCAAGTTATTTCTCGCAATGTTAGCTAACCCCAGCTTCTTATTTGGAAACTTCTCAAATCTAAAGAAAGGTTGAGTGAAAAGTACATCTTTAGATCCCTTATGAGATCCTATCGTATTAGAGCTGCCAATTACATACGCCTATGCCTATGCAGCTATTCTTTTCTTTTTTCTGAATTGTTTGAAAGTAAGTGGCAAACTGCATATATTTCCCAAGAACAAGATGATTCTCCAATACAGTTTGCTACTGTAATAAACAATGTGGACATAAGCTAAGGCAGATAATGAATTGGGTTTAAAAATCCCATTTACCATACACACACGCAGACAGAAACTTTTTCAGAAACATGAATGATCCCAAAAGCTTTCTTCTGCCCAGTCATGTTTTCACTGTGATACCCCTTGATGTGAAGCATGTCACCTTTTTCAGTCCATGAAGTTAGAATTAGTGAGTGACAACGTATGAGTCATCTCAGGCTGCCGTAACAAATTACCACAGACTGGGTGGTTTAAACAACAGAAATTTATTTTCTCACCGTTCTTGAAGTTAGAAGTCCAAGATCAAGGTGTCAGCACATTCATTTTCTGGTGTGGTGTCTCTTCCTGGCTTGCAGACAGCCCCCTTCTCACTGTGTCCTCACGTGGCCTGTTCTGTGTGCGTGTGTGGAAAGGGCAGGCTTTCTGGTATCTCCTCCTCTTCTTATAAGAACACTAGTCCTGTTGTGAGGGACCTGCCCTTTAGACCTCATTTAACCTGAATTACCTTCCTAAAGGCCCTATCTCCATGTACTGTCAAATCGGGGGTTAGGGATTCAACATATACATTTTGCGGAGAGGGGGTATAATTCAGTCTATGACAGACGTTTTGAAGGAATACTTCTGAAATATGGGAAGATTAAGTCTACTGTAAAGTAGCATCTCAGTGTAACATGTGAAAGTATATGTTATTAATTACAGACAGCTTTTATATTATAATTAAACTGGGAACTATTTCTAGTTTATATATATAAATAATCAGAAAGACTATATATATATATATATATATAATATGATATGTATTCATCTAATGATGAGATCCTCTCAGAGCATTTATTCCATACTTATCATCTTATCATCTTCTTATATGTATCTTCTAGTTGATGGTATTCTTGACAAAGAATGGCAAAGAGATAGTAGATTTGCCTCAGAAAAGTGTGGAGGGCAAGTCTTTAGAATATGTGTTTTTTTAAAAAAATTTATTTCTTTTACAATAGATTCTTGTTGGTTATCTATTTTAAATATAGCAGTGTGTACATGTCAGTCCCAAACTCTCAATCTGTCCCTCTCCCCAGCCTTCCCCCTGGTAACCATAAGTTCATTCTCTAAGTCTGTGAGTCTGTTTCTGTTTTGTAAATAAGGTCATTTGCATCATTTTTTTTTAGATTCCACTTATAAGCGATATATGATATTTGTCTTTTTCTGCCTGACTGACTTCACTTAGTATGATAATCTCTGGGTCCATCCATGTTGTTGCAAATGGCATTCTTTCATTCATTTTAATGGCTGAGTAATATTCCATTGTCTATATGTACCACATCTTCTTTATCCATTCATCTGTCGAGGGACATTTAGTTTGCTTCCATGTCTTGGCTATTGTGAACAGTGATGCAATGCACATTGGGGTGCATGTGTCCTTTTGAACCATGTTTTTCTCTGGATATATGCCCAGGAGTGGGATTGTTGGCTCATATGGTAGCTCTATTTTTTGTTTTCTAAGGAACCTCCATACTGTTCTCCATAGTGACTGTACCAATTTTCATTCCCACCAACAGTGTAGGAGTGTTCCCCTTTCTCCACACCGTCTCCAGCATTTATTGTTTGTAGACTTTATGATGATACCCATTCTGACTGGTGTGAGGTGATATTTCACTGTAGTTTTGATTTGCATTTCTCTAATAATTAGTGATGTTGAGCATCTTTTCATGTGCTTTGGGCCATTTGTCTGTCTTCTTTGGAGGAATGTCTATTTAGGTCTTCTGCCCATTTTTTTTTTTGTGGTATGTGGGCATCTCACTGTTGTGGCCTCTCCTGTTGCGGAGCACAGGCTCCGGACACGCAGGCTCAGCGGTCATGGCTCACGGGCCCAGCCGCTCCGCGGCATGTGGGATCTTCCCAGACTGGGGCACGAACCCGTGTCCCCTGCATCGGCAGGCGGACTCTCAACCACTGCGCCACCAGGGAAGCCCTGCCCATTTTTTGATTGGGTTGTTTGTTGTTTTGATATTGAGTTGCATGAGCTGTTTGTAAATTTTGGAGATTAATCCCTTGTCAGTCACATTGTTTGTGAATGTTTTATCCCTAGAATAGGTGTATTATTTTGAATAATGTCAGATGAAAAATTTTCTTAAGATGAATTAGGAATGCTGAGTATGGGAGATTTTTATTCTAAAAACTAAGGTAAGTGGCTGGGTTGTGTTGACGTTAGAACATATTATTGTTTTGACTTTTAATCAGTTATTGAAAAACTGTATTTGTAATTATCTATAAGAATAGGATAACAACAGTTTTCCCCACAAAGACAGTGTTCCAGGTAGATGGGAAATTTTTCTGGAGGAAAGTTGTATTTTTTGAGTGCGGGTGGAAGGTCTTGGGCAGGAAAGGAAAAGGCAGTTGGGATAAAATTCTTAGACTGCGTTAGATACGGCTTTTCAGGGAAAAATTGTAACATAGTGTAACGGATCATCTTTTATTTTATCATGGCCTTTTGCCACAGGATCATAACTGTCTACAAAAGCATTCAGAAGCTTCCCCAATTTCCCCATGAGCTGCTCTTTAGCCCTTCGCCACTTCAGCCATTCTCTTTTGTGAAGTCTTTCCAGGTGATTTTCTCCTCTTTAATTATTGGGCTAAATCTGCCGTATTCTCAGTGAATGGCTTTGAGTGGTATTCGAGCAGCTCTACTATGTCACTCTCAAGGACCTTATGAAATTCTTCATCCTTTGTAACATTTGCATCATAGGATGTTTTGGACCATCGCCGAGAGGCTCTCTGACAGCCTTGACAGGACAGTCCCTGGTGTTGAGTGGGGACTAGTTTTATGTGTGACTAGGCATATTTTTTTATTCTGATGATGTTAATGAATACTCACATAGCAATGAACACAGCTTCCATATAGACCATCCAGCACAAGGGTGGCACACAGAAAATCGGAAAGAGGAGGGTTAGAAATGAACTGTCTGTGCTCCTAACAAATGCCTGCCTCTTCATTTAGGTTCCACCCATTACCTCCTGCCTACTCAGACATCTCTCTAGCAGCTTTCCCTCTCTATCAGATTTTTCCCAACAGCATACATGTTTGCTGTAAATTCTCATATCTTAAAAAAGAAATGGCTAACACCTGTATACCCTATACAGTATCATTTCTCTTCTTCCTTTCACAACACAATTTCTAGCTATAATTACTGTCTCCAATTTCTCACTGTATGCTTTCTCTGAAACCCATTCCAATCATGATTTGCCTCCACAGTTTTTCTGACACTTTTCTTGTGAAGGCCACCCCTGACCTTAATACTGCAATGTCCAGTGGTCCTCATCTTACTTGAACTCGGAACAGCAGTTAACATGATCACTCCCTTATCCTTGAAACCTTTGTCCCTTGGGCTTGCAGAGCACCCCACATTCCTCCTTGGTTTTTTTCTTAGGCCACTGGCCACTGCTTCTCTTCTCCCAAACTCTTAGCATTGAAATGAACCTTTTAAAAAATTCTCCAGCTACAGTTATTTCCTTGGGGATTTTTACCCAGTCTGTTGGTTTTAAATACCATCCACATATTCTAATGATGAACAGATGTCTAGCTTGAAACCAGCCTTCTCTCTTAAACTCCAGACTCAGACGTCTAATCTAACTGCCTATTTGACGTTCTTCAGTTAGGAACCTAACACCTAACAAGCAAGCTCCTGGTTTGCCCCGTTTTATTTAAGAGTCAGCCTCACCCTTCTTGTTGTTGAAGGCAACAACCTCAGAGTCTGCATCGACTCCTCTCTTCTTCTCACATCGTACATTTAACCCATCAACACATCCTGTCACCTCTACCTTCTAACTATATCCAGAATGCCACCTTTTCTTACATCTCCACTGCTACCACCTGGACCAAGCCATCATCACCTCTCCCTGGGTTATGGTGACAGGAGCTGTGTCCCTGCTTCCATCCTTGTTCCTCGTTAGTCTGTGGTCATTACAGTAGATCCTTTACAAATATTTGTCATATCCGGTCATCCTAAGTTCAGACTTCCCAGGGGCTTCCCATCCGGTTGTGAGCCTCACGGTGACCCATGAGGCTCTGGGTAACCTGCCCATTCACCCTGCATTATCTTTCAGACATCATCTCCTACTCATCTTCCCTCCTCTCACATAGCTCCGGGTAAAGGGCCTCTTTCCCTCAGATATCTGCAAGTAATAGTCTCTCACCTGCTTTAATTTCACACTGGCGTGTTAGTTTCTTAGGGCCTCCCTGTTTTAAATTCCATTTTTCATGCTTTGTGTTTCTTTCATCACAAAAATACAAAAGACTCTTGAGGAAGAGGCTTTTTCTGTCCTGTTTTGTTCAGTGTTACATTTCCATGTGTCTGGCACAAAGCAAGTGCTCAACGAGTATTTATTGAATAAATACGTAAACAAAAAACCCAAAGTCATTTATTCAACATCTATGGTGTAAGTAGCTCACGATTAAACACTTTTCATTCATTAAGCACTTTAATTGAAACTTCATAACCATCATGTGCGACAGATAATGTACTAGTTGTGTATCAGAAAAATGAGATTGAATGACTCAGTGGAATTCTCCAAGTGGGGAAGCTGGCATTCCATTTCAGCAATTCTGACTCCAAGTCCAGGGCTCTCCCCTTGGTTACCAACAGCGAAGAATTCCATTTCCGCCTTAGGAGAATCGTTAGATATTTCCATTTGGTATCTCTACTTGTTGAGGCCAGAAGCATCTCTCTTTTTTACTACTGTGTCCTCAACCCCAGCAGAGGGCCTGGCGCATAGTAGGGGCTCAGAGGATATTTGTCTGCACAGCTAAGTTACCATGTTTGTCCAGCTGATGGTCCCATGGCTACCATAGTCTTAACTTACGTGACGTCTCTCTTTTTGACAAAAAGCCAAGTTGGAGCTGGGATAGGGGAAGAAAGTTGAGAATTATAAAGGAAGCACAACTAGGAATACTGGGCATGTTTCCCAAAGGCAGGTGACTAGCCACGGCCTCATTCTCTGCTTTCATTTCATGAAATCTTGTTTTCAGCCCTTTGTTTCCTCTGTTCTGCTTCCATGGAGGGGGGAGGCTGAGAATGCGAAAGAGAATACCCCGCTCAAATCAAATAAATGCCTTCTAAGATCACTGGAGTGTGACGCTTCTCTCTGAGGGTGTATTTTCTTGTGCTGGGCTGGAGGAGGAAGGGAAAAAAGGATTTAAACAAAAGGAAAAGGATTCAAGGGAAATAATAGGATAAAGACAAAGTCACCCTAATCTGATGCTTCTGTCTCTCCATCAGCTTTCAAGCAGTTTCAGCCAAAGAACTTTCATTGCAAATGTGGTTTTTATATTTTACCTCCTTTACAGTGGGAAAGCCCTGACTGCACTGGGACAAATAGTTATTTACCCTGCTTTTTGCAACTTTTCTTAAAAGCATATTTATTTATTTATTAAAAACAAAATTTTTTTTAACATCTTTATTGGAGTATAATTGCTTTACACTGTTGTGTTAGTTTCTGCTGTATAACAAAGTGAATCAGCTATACGTATTCATATATCCCTATATCTCTTCCCTCTTGCGTCTCCCTCCCATCTTCCCAATTCCACCCCTCTAGGTGGTCACAAAGCACCGAGCTGGTCTCCCTGTGCTATGTGGCTGCTTCCCACTAGCTATCTATTTTACATTGGTAGTGTATATATGTCCATGCCACGCTCTCACTTCGTCCCAGCTTACCCTTCCCCCTCCCTGTGTCCTGAAGTCCATTCTCTACGTCTGCGTCTTTATTCCTGTCTTGCCCCTAGGTTCTTCAGAACCTTTTTTGTTTTTTTTTTAGACTCCATATATATGTGTTAGCATACGGTATTTGTTTTTCTCTTTCTGACTTACTTCACTCTGTATGACAGACTCTAGGTCCATCCACCT
Organism: Tursiops truncatus; assembly: GCF_011762595.2. NCBI lineage: Eukaryota > Metazoa > Chordata > Mammalia > Artiodactyla > Delphinidae > Tursiops > Tursiops truncatus. The sequence continues at coordinate 81,386,273 of NC_047043.1, read as the reverse complement.
CACTGCAAATAACTCAATTTCGTTTTTTTTTATGGCTGAGTAATATTCCATTGTATATATGTGCCACATCTTCTTTATCCATTCATCTGTCGATGGACACTTAGGTTGCTTCCATGTCCTGGCTATTGTAAATAGAGCTGCAGTGAACAATGTGGTACATGACTCTTTTTGAATTATGGCTTTCTCAGGGTATATGCCCAGTAGTGGGATTGCTGGGTCCTATGGTAGTTCTATCTTTAGTTTTTTAAGGAAGCTCCATACTGTTTTCCATAGTGGCTGTATCAGTTTACATTCCCACCAACAGTGCAAGAGGGTTCCCTTTTCTCCACACCCTCTCCAGCATTTATTGTTCGTAGATTTTTGATGATGGCCATTCTGACCGGTGTGAGGTGACACCTCATCGTAATTTTGACTTGCAATTCTCTAATGGTTAGTGATGTAGAGCATCCTTTCATGTGTTTGTTGGCAATCTGTATATCTTGTTGGGAGAAATGTTGATTTTGGTCTTCTGCCCATTTTTGGATTGGGTTGGTTGTTTTTTTTGATATTGAGCTGCATGAGCTGCTTGTAAATTTTGGAGATTAATCCTTTGTCAGTTGCTTCATTTGCAAATATTTTATCCCATTCTGAGGGTTGTCTTTTGGTCTTGGTTATGGTTTCCTTTGCTGTGAAAAGCTTTTAAGTTTCATTAGGTCCTGTTTGTTTATTTTTGTTTTTATTTCCATTTCTCTAGGAGGTGGGTCAAAAAAGGATCTTGCTGTGATTTACATCATAGAGTATTCTGCCTATGTTTTCCTCTAACAGTTTTATAGTGTCTGGCCTTACATTTAGGTCTTTAATCCATTTTGATTTTATTTTTGTATATGGTGTTAGGGAGTATTCTAATTTCATTCTTTTACATGTAGCTATCCAGTTTTCTCAGCACCACTTATTGAAGAGGGTGTCTTTTCTCCATTGTATATTCTTGCCTCCTTTATCAAAGATAAGGTGACCGTATGTGAGTGGGTTTATCTCTGGGCTTTCTATCCTGTTCCACTGATTTATATTTCTGTTTTTGTGCCAGTACCATACTGTCTTGATGACTGTAGCTTTGTCATATAGTCTGAAGTCAGGGAGCCTGATTCCTCCAGCTCTGTTTTTCTTTCTCAAGATTGCTTTGGCTCTTTGGGGTCTTTTGTGTTTCCATACAAATTGTGAAGTTTTTTGTTCTAGTTCTGTGAAAAATGCCAGCGGTAGTTTGATAGGGATTGCACTGCATCTGTAGATTGCTTTGGGTAGTATAGTCATTTTCACAATGTTGATTCTTCCAGTCCAAGAACATGGTATATCTCTCCATCTGTTTGTATCATCTTTAATTTCTTTCATCAGTGTCTTATAGTTTTCTGCATACAGGTCTTTTGTCTCCTTAGGTAGGTTTAATCCCTAGGTATTTTATTCTTTTTGTTGCAGTAGTAAATGGGAGTGTTTCTGTAATTTGTCTTTCAGATTTTTCATCACTGGTGTATAGGAATGCAAGAGATTTCTGTGCATTAAGTTTTTTTGTTTTTGTTTTTTTTGCGTTACGCGGGCCTCTCACTGCTGTGGCCTCTCCTGTTGCGGAGCACAGGCTCCGGACGCGCAGGCTCAGCGGCCATGGCTCAAGGGCCTAGCCACTCTGTGGCATGTGGCATCTTCCCAGACCAGGGCACGAACCCATGTCCCCTGCATCGGCAGGCAGACTCTCAACCACTGCGCCACCAGGGAAGCCCTGTGCATTAACTTTGTATCCTGCTACTTTACCAAATCCGTTGATTAGCTCTAGTAGTTTTCTGGTAGCATCTTTAGGATTTTCTATGTACAATATCATGTGATTTGCAAACAGTGACAGTTTTACTTCTTCTATTCTGATTTGGATTCCTTTTATTTCTTTTTCTTTTCTGATTGCTGTGGCTAAAACTTCCAAAACTATTCTGAATAATAGTGGTGAGAGTGGGCAACCTTGTCTTGTTCCTGATCTTAGTGGAAATGGTTTCAGTTTAAAAGCATATTTAATAAGAAAAAAAATATGTATTTAAGCAGATAAAGTTAATCCATCCTCTATAGCAATCCCAAAGAAATCAACTTTTTTTGGTAAGGATTGTCCTAACTCTTTTAATGTTATATACATCAGTTAGTCAGGTGAGTGAGGAACCAGGCGTCTTAAATTTTACACTTCTGCCAATATTAATTTTAAGTCACCTTTTTTGAAAACAACATATACAACCTGATTGCAAGTTCAGAAGTGTGGAAAGGAATCAAGGAAGTTTTACGTTTCCCCACTTATAAAATATGTCTCCAAGAACACTGAGAATAGTGACTGCCACACAGTATACTGTATGAAAGTGTTGGTTAAATAAATAGAAATAAATACGCTTCCATCTACCTGCCCGGAGAAAACTGGAAGGAAAGTGGCCCAGAAACTGACAAGGGTTAACAGCAAAAAAAGGACAGTTTTCTTTTCCCCGCTCTTTGGCCAGCTTCTGTCCAGTGAATCTGGCTCCACTTCTGGATAATTCATTCGTATATACTCCAATTCACACCTTGAAGCTCTAAAGTAAGAGAAATGAGAGATTTCAGCTACAACTTCTCACTTACTGTACAGGTCTTATGTATATGTATTTAGCTGTAGTTTTCAAGACAGATCTCCAACTGAAATGTTCCCTGCTGTTTAAGAGAGAAAATGCATCTTTGTTTTAAGTGAATTTACCTGAAATGGCCACTTTCTGGTAGTAAACTTATTGAACAAGGCATCCCTTTTGTATGTTTTTAGAGAACTAAGCCACTAGTTTGTCTGTTTTCTACTTTCTTTCTTTTTTCTCATCCAGTAACACTATACTACGTAGCTGTATGATGTTTACGATGGTTACATTTATATGTCAACTTGACTGGCGGGGTGCCCAGTCACACATTATTCTGGGTGTTTCTGTGAGGGTGTTTTGGATAAGATTAACATTTGAATCTATAGATTGAGTGAAGCAGATTGCCCTCCCTAACATGGGTGGGCCTCATCCTATCAGGTGAAGGCCTGAATAGAGCAAAAAGCCTAACCTTCTTCTTGAATAAGAGAGAATTCTTCCAGGTTTTGAACTGGGATGTATCTTTTCCTGTTTTTGCACTCAAACTGAAACATCAGCTCTTACTGCATCATGAATCTGTCCACCCTTGGACACATCTTCTTGGTTCCCTTTCTCTGGAGAACTCTGACTAATACAATGTTAACACATGAGCTGCTCAAGCACGTATAATCAGTGATTTCTGTGCATCGCCCACACTGGATCCCTATCTTCTGCCATCATTCTTTCAGCAGTTTTAAGTACCTGTTTCTGAGAACCCATCTCCTGTGCAAGGAACAAAGATTACAAAGAAACGAGGCACATCCTTATTAAAAGATTGTTGTCACATGTCAACAGTATACACATTTCTAGAAAGACTGTCTAAATGGAGCCACATAAACATTGTTATCAAGTAGAAAAGATGTTTATGTGGGAAACTGAGCCATATCTTGTGACTTGCTGAGGTAGAGATACTATTTTGGCTGTACTTGGTGAAATATTAGCTACCATAGCGACTACACTTTCTGCTGTGAGAGCATAGACACTGCCTGGGTTTGAATCTCTTCTCTTGCTATTTTCTAGTTGTGTTAACTTGGGCAAATCAATTTCTGGACATTTTATTAAATGTAAAATAGGAATAAAAATAGTGCCTGTACTGTAGCATTTTAAAAGATTACATAGAATATTTGTAGAAAGTTTAGAAGAGTGCCTGCAACCTACCATATTTTATCAAATCTAAGATGCTGTCAATTGTGAAATATACTGCTGTTTTGTATATTTCAAAGAAAGAAAAGCAATGCCAATTATAATGGTAAGATGCTATCAGTTGTGACACATCCTGACATGTTAAAATATGTATCTTAAAAATCAATGAAGTACCATAGTTGGTGCTATATAAATGAATAAAATTCTAGACCAGGCAAGCTGATTATTCAGAGACAAGATTGAATAGAAAAAAAAAAAAAAACTATTTGCATTTGTGGATGGTTATCTAAATAGCAACAAAATTCTCAGCAAACTGTAATATTAATGAATGTTCACATCACTTCTTGACTATTCTAGGAAGTTACTAAAGCACATTTCTTTTATTTTCTTAATGAGGTTTAGAGCTGCTTTCATTATAGATTCTCTAGGACCATTAAAAATCTAATTAAGGCATGATGGCTGTTACAGACTGAGTGTTTGTGCCCCCACCACCCACCAAATTCATATGTTGAAGCTCTAACCCCCAAATGTGACTGTATTTGGAAAGAGCGTCTGTGAGGAGGTGATAGAGGTTAAATGAGGTCATAAGGTGGGCCCTAATTTAATAGGGCTGGTGTCCTTAGGAAAAAAGGAAGAGACACCAGAGCGCGTGCTCTCTCTCTCTCTCTCTGCCATGTGAGGACATGGTAAGAAGGAGGCTGTTTAAAGCCAGGAAAAGAGCTCTTACCAGGAGTTGAATTGGCCAGCACCTTGATCTTGGATTTCTGGCTTCCAGAACTCTGCGAAATAAATGTCTGTTGTTGAAGCCACCCAGTCTGTAGTAGTTTGTTGTGGCAGCTGAGCAAACTGAGACAATGGCCAACAGGGAGGGTGGTCACTGAGAGAAGACTGAGGATGAATTCATCCCAGCCACCCCTCTTCCCCCTCGTGGCTACTCATTACCTGTCCAGGACCGTTTGACCTGAAGTGCTTATTTGCAATTGGAGACTACAGAAAGGATCTCCCCATGAACTCTCCCCAGTCCTCACTTTTCTGCTTACTTGGTGCTAAAGTCCCATGCTACTTTACTGACATTGTAATTACTCTTTATTTTTCACTTATTTACTTTTTTACAATTGTACACAACTACCTATGGGAAATCAACACTCTTCTTGCAAACATTTAATTAGGTTTATAGTTTTAATTACTCCTTTCATATTTATGTTTTCCTCTGTAGTGGATTGAAAACGTTCTCTCATGCTGGCCATTTGACTCTCTGGGTACTGGTTCCGCTTTTATGTATTTTACAAATGAAACTTTGCCTTAGTGTTTGTTCTCACCATTAATTGGATTTTGCTTCCACCATTTAAGATAGTATGACAGGGAAGGGCCAGAAAAAATTCACCATGATATAGAGGTTACTTCGTAGAAGGTCTATCTGTATGGATTAAAAATCTGAAATACAGAATTGTAAAAAGGAGCTTTGTTATTCAAAGCACATACACCAAACAACAGAAACCAAGCAAAGCATTAACCTGTGGGAATCCTCGGGGAAACCTGTTTTAAGGAGTAGATGAGATTTCTTGTAATTCACAGAACAATATATATGTAAACGGTATATCTGAAAATCATGAGGGTGCTCAAGGGTGCCTGAAAACCTTTCATTAATAATTTCTAAACATTGCCTCTACAGTCTTGTTTCCATTGTTTTTTTTTTTTAATCAGAGCAAAGGTAAGTCTTTCCATCTTGGTGTAACCAGAGTTGGTGCATTAGTTATCCATTGCTGTGTAACAAATGAGCCCCGACCTTAGATGCTTGAAACAATCAACAAACAGTTGGCCCTTGAACAACGTAGGTTTGAACTGTGCAGGTCCACTATACTATGATTTTCTTCAGTAAGTATGTACCGTAGTACCACACGACCTGTGGTTGGCTGAATCCATAACTACAGATAAGGAGGGCCAACCATAAGTTATACTCAGGTTTTCGACTGGGTGTGTGCGGTCAGTGCTTCTAAGTCCTGCATCGTTCACAGGTCAACTATATATTATTTTACAGTCTTTGAGCAGCAGGTATCTGGGAATGGCTTAGCTGGGTGGTCCAGACTCAGGGTTGTTAGACTGTAGTTGAGCTGTTGGCTGGGATTGTAGTCTTTGAAGCCTCGACTAGGGCTGTAGGATCCACTTCCAAACTCACTCGTGGCAGCACACAGCATGATTTCCTCCAGAGTGACTGATGAGCAAACGAGGGACTGCACCACTGTCTTTTATAACCTGACTGTGGAAGTGATAAACCATCACTTGTGATGTGTGCTATTGGCACTGGCACACAGACCAGTGCTGGTGCGGTGCAGGAGGGAATGTACCTTGAAGCTCACTTACAGGGTTGTTGGCAAGAGACTTCAGTTCCTTGCCACAAGGGCCCCTTTATAGGGCCACTTATCCCATGGTTTCCTTTGAGTGAGTGATCCAAAAGGCACAGAAAGGGTGACCACCTAATTTTGGAAGTGACATATCATCATTTCCTCTGCACGCTATTGGTCATAAAGACCAACCCTGGTACCATGTGGGAAGGGACTGCACAAACGTGTGGACAGTAGGAGACAGGGAGCATTAGGGACCATCTTAGATGGTGGCTGCTACAGCTGACATGACCTCGAACAGAACGACAGACTCATGGAGTGGAATCATTCCCTCAGGTCCAGCCATGAGAATGGGTCCACTTAGTGTTAAGCTAAGTTCTCTCTTGGTCTTACAATCTCCTGATAATTTTCCAATAAATTCTCTTTGGCTTAAGTGAGCTTAGATCACTTTCCATTGTTAAAAGACTTCTAACTGATAAAATGGACTCCAATATAAATTAAACGTAAACCATTTTCTGTTTGTTACAGGAGTATGGAAGTCAGTTTTATCATTGTTGGCGATGGGAGGTAGAAATATAGAATTGTGGACAGAGCAGTGAGGTGCTAGGATGGAATTGGAGATGCCAGTGTGGACTCACGCTGTACACACACACACACACACACACACACACACACACACACACACACACACACACACACACACACACACACACACACACACTCTCTCTCTCTCTCTCTCTCTCTCTCTCTCTCTCTCTCTCTCTCTCTCTCTCTCTCTCTCTCTCTCTCTCTCTCTCTCTCTCTCTCTCTCTCTCTTCCTAGGTCTATCTGCCCTCTCAGCCCCAAGTCACTCCCTGGTAGCAATGAATAAACCTTTGTGCCAAGGTCCTGGTTTCTAAATCTGAAGCCCCACTAAAAACAATCAGGGCTCCTTGGAGAAAAATGATGAGGGCAGGGAAAATCTGGCACATCTTTTGAGCCAGAAATTTAGCTAAGATCTCAAAGCATAATGGGGATATGTCAAAATGACACAGCTGCCAGTATGAAGGGGCTCCTCCTGTCTAGATCTGAGATAATTTGAACATTAATATAGAATCAGTTTTGCAACCATCATATTAATAATTGGTTCTGGTGGAAGTCATCAATGGATGCTAAAAATAGTGGGTCAAAGTTTGAAGAGTGGGGTGTTTACATAGTTTGAATATATTTCCCCTTAAAATGCTTATTAATTACAAAGGGCAAAATAGTACCTTTAGAAATGGAGAAAACTGGCAGCCACCACCTTAAGCATGTGATTAAAAGTAAGAGCACCAAAAGCCGGATAAATGACATTATGTGCCTCCTGATATGATGCACTGAGAAGAACATAGTGTCACTTCTGGGGTAATCTGCTAAAAGTGCATTGCCTGACTCTAATCAGGAGGAAACATCAGACAAATCCCAACTGAGGAACATTGTACAAAATAACTGACATGTATTCTTTAAAAATGTCAAGGTCAAGGAAGATAAAGGCTGAGGAGAAGTTTCTGATTAAAGAAGGCTAAAGAAATGTGAACTAAATATAATGTAGGCTTCTGCATTGGATCCTGAGCAGCGGGGGAAATGGCTCTAAAGGACATTTTTGGGACGAGGAAAAATTTGACTGTAGATTGTCAGTTATATAATAGCATTGTATTAATGTTAAATGTCCTGAATTCGTTAATTATGTCAGAGAAAGTCTTTATTCTTGGGAAATACACAGTATTTAGGGGTGAAGGAGTGTCATGTCTGCAACTTACTCTCAAATGGCTCAGAAAAATATATGAAAGAGAGTGAATGAGAAAGCAAATGGGGTCACATGTTAACAATTAGGGAATCTAGGTAAAAGGTCTTATATCAGTTTGCTATTGTTGCTGTGACAGATTACCATAAATTTAGCGGCTTGTTTCTGTAGGTGAGAAGTCTGGCACAGTTTGGCTGGTTTCTCTGGGTTAAAATCAAGGTATCCGCAGGAGAGCCTTCCTTTATGGGGACCCTGGCGAAGAATCTGCTTCCAAGCACATCCAGGTTTTTGGCAGAATTCAGTGCCTTGTGGTTGTAGGACTGAAGTCTCCATTTCCTTGACTCTTGGCCCCTCCATTTTCAGGCTAGCAATGGTGTTTTGAGCCCTCCTCGTGGTTTAAATCTGAATTCGCCTTCTGCTTCATCTCTCTGCTTTGAAGGGTTCATCACCTTAGCTCTACATGGATAATCCAGGATAATCTCCCTCTCTTAAACTTAACCAATTAGTAATCTTAATTACATCCGCAAAATCTCTTTTGCCATGTAAGTAACATAACACAGCCATTGGTGTGATACTGGGGCTAAAGGTCCTGGAAGCCAAATTTCTGTATACCTCAGTTTTATAGGAGTTTCTTGCACTATTCTTGCCACCTTTATATAAGTTTAAATTTACATCAAAACAAACAAACAAAAAGGATTCATAAACGTATATACATGGAATTGGGAAATGTAGTCATGGCATCATTCACATCCTTGGTACTTTCATTTCTTCCTAACAGCACTGGGTCTGTTTTGCTCCCCTGTTATCCACCAGGTCACCACCAAATCAAGCAAGGGACCTGTGAGGTGGTCGCAGTGCACAGGTGCTGTAACAAGAACCGCATAGAGGAGCGATCACAAACGGTCAAGTGTTCTTGCTTCCCAGGACAGGTTGCTGGCACAACTCGGGCTCAGCCTTCTTGTGTTGAAGGTAAGACCTTTCTGGTCAGTTTCCCTAATGTTGCAAAAGGACCTAACACGAAAGAACCCCCCTACTTTGCTGTCTTTGCAACTCAAAGGAAACTAGGGCTGCACCTATGTCAACTATGTCAGTGTCATTTAAAAAATGAACATAAATATAACCCCACAAATTTCTTAATGAGTAGGGTATTAATGATGTCTCCCAAGAGGTACCAATGAGGAGTTCAGTTACTGGACAATCAGGAAGATATGCTTTGATTTCTGCTTGCCCAACTGTCTCTCCAAATATCACCCACTGGAGCAGTTTCTTCCCTAGACATGCTTTTCCGCCTCCTCTAAAACTCTATTCAGAAAGTCAGCAACCTGGTTTTCTCACCTCGTGTTTGATGTTATAGACTAATATTCTCTTTATTTCTAGTTTACTATTTATACAACATCTTTGGAGCAAGTTCTGTGAGAATAGTTTGGGATATCATTCATTTGTTGTTTCCCTATCCCCTAGCAGAATATGGTGGCAGTGGTTTAAAAAAAAGAATCAGTGTTGATGGTTGTAGGTGGAGGCCTGGGACTGATTCCTTTTGATGCGCCCTGGCTCCTTCAAGCAGACACCTTGTTAGAAACAAGTATCAGTCCCCAGGGGGACAGATGCATGAGGTTAAGTCTTGTAGCAGTTTCTCTACAGTGGTGTGAAACCTCCCTGAAAACGAACACTTCCTGTCTTATCTGATGCATTTCTAAAGGTCAGCAGTTAAAACACACACACATTCTTATCTCTAGAACCATACAGTCAACAATAATTAACCACATCCCACCTACCCTACCAAACAGACACACGTTTGTAGACTGCTTGGTGTACACATACTGTATACATACCATTGCTGTGTATCAGCGTGATCTCTGCCACCTTTCAAAATGGAAAGTGAACGTGGAAAATTTCCCATCTAGAATTCCTCACCAGAAACTCTGGGGGCCAAATGTGTTGCTGAATTCAGATTCTGTCAGATTTAGTTAAGGCAACATAGTGCAGATGCCATCTATTACCTAACAGACCTAACATCTTCTGCAGTTGCACCCCATAATTACAGATATTAATATTTATACAGTAAAATATATGAATATTCATGCAGGATGGGATAAGGCAAGATGAAGAACCTCATGTTAATTCAAGTCAGGTATTGCTGCCATTCTAAAGAAATTTTTGCCATTTTCAGAGCCTTTTGGATTTGGGGCTTAAAGATAAAGGATTGTAGGCCTATAAAAAGAAAGGTAAGGATCTTTAACATTAAAAAAAAAAATTGCTAAGTTTGTCTCCCCAGCTGGGACAGTTTAGTGTATATATTTGCTCCATTACTGAATCCAGATCATACTCATTTTGTCTCCTTGCTCTCTCTCAAATCAGTCCACTCTTCTCTACCCCACTGTCACCTCCACCGTCTAAGGGCCTAAATACATTTTGCTGAGCTTACTACTCTTCGTCTTCCAATTTTCACGCTGTAGCCAGAATGATCCTTCTACAGAAACAGAACTCATTACATCACTCCCATATTTAAAACCACACTTCAGTGACTTTCCACTGTCTTTAAAATGAAATCCAAATTCCTTACCATGGCTTGGCTGACGAAGCCCTGCATAATCTCGTTCTGTCTTACTTTTTTCTTTGAACTACTGTACCCCAGGCAAACTGGAGGCTTTTCTGTTCCCTTTCATCTCTGCACTTCACCTGTCATTGCCTGAATCGTTCCCTTCATCCCCCCAACACACATTTGTCCACTTAATGCCTAGTCACCTTTCAGATCTTCTATATGTTCTTGTATCTCCCCATACTTCCAGTTCATGATGTGCATCTTGTTTTGTTGTAAAAACGTGTCGAATGTATGCTTCCCATTAGTGTGCAAGTTGCTTGAGGATGGGAACTGGGTCTCTTATTTACGTCTCCCCGCAGTAGCTGGTGCATGATGAGTTTTAGCACAGGAGAGAATTACTTCATCTTCACTAATCACAGATTCATTTCGAAAGGTAACAACAATGGTTGCTTGCCTCTGCAGATTTTACTTAATTTTTAATTAACAGTTGTAAAGATGTTTAATGTTTTTATTGAAGTATAGTTGACATACAATATTATGGGAGTTTTAGGTGTACAACATAGCGGTTTGACATTGATAAACATTACATATTGATCACCAGGATAAGTCAACCATCTGTTGCCACACAAAATTATTACACAGTTATTGACTATATTCCCTGTGCTGTGTATTACATCCCCATGGCTTATTTTATAACTGGAAGTTTGTACCTCTTAAGTCTCTTCACCTATTTTGTCCAACCTCCCACACTTCTCCCCTCTGGAGACCACCAGTTTTTTGTTCTGCATCTGTGAGTCTGTTTCTGTTTGGTTCTGTTTGTTGTTCTTTTTTTTTGTTTTTTTAAATTTTTTAGATTCCACATATAAGTGAAATAATATGTTATTTGTCTTTCTTTGTCTGACTTATTTCACTTAGCATAATACCCTCTAGATACATTCACATTGTTGCAAATGACAGAATTTTCTTCGTTTTATGGCTGAGTAATATTCCATTGTATATATATATATACACCACATCTTCTTTATCCATTCATCTGTTGATGGGCAGTTAGATTGTTTCCATACATTGGCTGTTGTAAATAATGCTGCAGTGAACATAGAGGTGCATATTTCTTTTCCAGTTAGTGTTTTTGTATTCTTTGGGTAGAGAGCCAGAAGTGGGGTAGCTACTGGATCATATGGTGATTCTATTCCTAGTATTTTGAGGAATCTTCATACTGTCTTCCATAGTGGCTGCACCAATTTAAATTCCCAACAACAGTGTATAAGGGTTCGCTTATCCCACACGTGATTGTTTTCTTAGTTTGTTATTAGTTTATGGAAATACAATAGATTTATGTATACTGATTTTTGTATCCTGCAACTTTACTGAATCCACTTATCGCTTTTAATAGTTTTTTGGTGGCATCTTTAAGGTTTTTTTCATATATACTATCATGTCATCTGCAAACAGTGACAGTTTTACTTTTTTTTCTAATCTGGATAACTTGTATTTCTTTTTCTTGTCTGATTGTTGTGACTAGGACTTCTCACACTGTGTTGAGTAAAAGTCGTGATAGTAGGGATCCTTGTCTTGTTCCTCATCTTAGAGGAAAAGCTTTCAGCATTTCACCATTGAGTGTGATGTTAACTGTGGGTTTATTGTATATGGCCTTTATTATGTTGAGGTACATTCCCTCTATACTGACTTTGTTGAGAGCTTTTAATCATAACTGGATGTTGAATTTTGCCAAGTGCTGTTTCTTTATCTATTGAGATGACTGTATGATTTTCTCCTTTATTTTGTAAATGTGGTGCATCACATTGATTGATTTGCAGATATTGAACCATCCTTGAATTCCTGGAATAAATCCCACTTGATCATGGCATACGGTCTTTTTAATGTACTGTTGAATTAGGTTTGCTAATGTTTTGTTGAGGTTTTTTGCTTCTATCTTCATCAGGGATATTGGCCAGTAATTGTCTTTTTTTTTTCTTTTTTTGGTGTACAGTCTTTGTCTATAGTTTTAGTATAAGGATAATGAGTTTGGAAGCATTCCTTGCTCTTTAACTTTTGGGAATAATTTGAAAAGGATAAGTATTAACTCTTCTTTAAATGTTTTATAGAATTCATCTCTGAAGACATCTGGTCCTGGACTTTGTTGTGAAGGGATTTTTTGTTTTGTTTTCTGGAGTATACTTGCTTTACACTGCTGTGTCAGTTTCTGCTGTACAGCAAAGTGAATCAGCCATATGTATACACGTATCCCCTCATTTGTGGATTTCCTTCCCATTTAGGGCACCGCAGAGCATGAAGTAGAGTTCCCTGTGCCATATAGTAGGTTCTCATTAGTTATCTATTTTATATTTGGTATTGATAGTATATATATGTCAATCCAAATCTCCCAATTCATCCCAGCCCCCCCTTCCCCCTTGGTATCCTGTTGTGAGCTTTTGGATTATTGAGTCAATTTCAATGCTAGTAATCAGTTTGTTCAGATTTTCTATTTCTTCCTGATTGCCTTAGAAGAATGTATGTTTCTAGGAGTTTATCTATTTCTTTGAGGTTGTTCAGTTTGTTGGTATATAATTATTTCTCCTGACCTCTTATGATTCTTTGTATTTCTGTGGTGTTGGTTGTAACCTCTCTTTCATTTCTGATTTTATTTATTTGGGCCCTTTCTTTTTTTTGCTTGATGAGTATGGCTAAATGTTAATCAATTTTGTTTATATTTTCAAAGAACAAGCTCTTAGTTTCATTGATCTTGTCTATTTTCTTTTTAGTCTCTATTTCATTTATTTCTGCTCTAATACTTATTATTTCCTTCCTTCTGCTGACTTTGGGCTTTCTTTGTTCCTCTTCTTCTAATTCATTTAGATGATAAGTTAGGTTGTTTGAGATTTTTCTTGTTTCTTGAGGTAGGCCTGTATCACTACATTTCCCTCTTAGAACTACATTCACTGCGTCCTATAGATTCTGGAAAATTGTATTTTATTTTTATTTGTTTCGAGAGAGCTTCTGATTTCCTCTTTGATTTCTTCACTGACGAATTGGTGTTTTGGTAACATGTTGTTTAGTCTCCATGCATTTGTGTTTTATCCAGGTTTCTTTTTGTAATTTGATTTCTTGTTTCATACCTCTGTGGGTGGTTGAAAGTGCTTGATTTCACTCGTCTTAAATTTATTGAGACTTGTGTTATGGTATAATGTGATCTATCCTGGAGAATGTTCCATGTGCTCTTGAAATGTATGTGTTTTTTCTGCTTTTATAGGAAACTGTTTATTTTATACTGGAGTGCAGTTGATTAACAGTGTTGTGTTAGTTTCAGGTGTACAGCTAAGTGATTCAGTTATACATATACATGTTTCTACTCCTTTACAAATTCTTTTCCCATTTAGCTTATTACAGAGTATGGAGCAGAGTTCCCTGCTGCTATACAGTAGGTCCTTGTTGTTTATCTATTTTAAATATAGAGGTGTGTACATGTCAAGCCTAAACTCCCAATCTATCCCTTCCCCCACCCTTCCCCCCAGTATCTATAAGTTCGTTCTCTAAGTCTGTGATTCTGTTTGTGTTTTGTAAATAAGTTCATTTGTATCTGTTTTCTTAGATTCCATATATAAGTGATATTATATGATATTTGTCTTTCTCTTTCTGACTTACTTCACTTAATATGATAATCTTCAGGTCCATCCATGTTGCTGCAAATGGCATTATTTCATTCTTCTTAATGGCTGAGTAATATTCCATTGTCTATATGTGCCACATCTTCTTTATCCATTCATCTGTTGATGGACATTTAGGTTTGCTTCCATGTCTTGGCTACTGTAAACAGTGCTGCAATGAACACTGGGTGCCGTATCCTTTTGAACCATGCTTTTCTCTGGATATATGCCCAGGAGTGGGAGAGCCGGAACATATGGCAGCTCTCTTTTTCCGTTTGTAAGGAACCTCAATATGGTTTTCCGTAGTGGCTCTACCAACTTACATTCCCACCAACAGTGTAGGAGGGTTCCCTTTTCTCCACCCCCTCTACAGCATTTATTGTTTGCAGATATTTTGATGATGGCCATTCTGACTGGTGTGAGGTGATATCTCATAATTTTGATTTGCATTTCTCTAGTAATTAGTGATGTTGAGTATCTTTTCACGTGCCTCTTGGCCTTCTGTATGTTTTCTTTGGAGAAATGTCTATTTAGGTCTTCTGCCCATCCTTTGATTGGGTTGTTTTTTTGATACTGAGTCACATGAGCTGTTTGTAAATTTTGGAGACTAATCCCTCGTTGGTTGAATCATTTGCAAACATTTTCTCCCATTCTGTGTGTTCTCTTTTCATTTTGTTTATGGTTTCCTTTGCTGTGCAAACACTTTTGAGTTTAATTAGGTCCCATTTGTTTATTTTTGTTTTTATTTCCATTACTCTGGGAGACGGATCAAAAAAGATATTGCTGTGATCTGTGTCAAAGAGTGTTCTGCCTATGTTTTCCTCTAAGAGTTTTATAGTATCTGGTCTTACGTTTAGGTCTTTAATCCATCTTGAGTTTACTTTTTTTTGTGTGCTTTTTTTTTTGGTGGACTGTATCTATCAAGGTCATCTGATCTAATGTGTCACTTAAGGCCAATGTTTCATTATTGATTTTTTGTCTGGATGGTCTGTCCATTGATGAAAGTGGGGTGTTCACGTCCTCCTATTATACCTGTCAAGTTCTACCTTTATATCTGTTAATATTTACTTTATGTGTTTAGGTGCTCCTCTGTTGGGTGCATAGATATTTACGAGCATTATACCTTGTTGGATTGATCCCTTTATTATTAGGTAATGTCCTTCTTTGTCTCTGTTTACAGTTTTTGTTTTAGAGTCTATTCTAAGTATTGCTACATCTGCTGTTGATTCCCTAGTGTATTTTTCATTTAAGTTACTGGATATATGTATTTTTAATCAGAGTATAGTTGATTTACAATGTTGTGTTAGTTTCAGGTGTACAGCAAAGTGAATCAGTTATACATACACATACATCCACTCTTTTTTAGATACTTTTCCCATACAGGCCATTACAGAGTATTGAGTAGAAGTTATTGTATTCTTTAGTTTTGATGTTTTTTTGAAGTTCTCACTGAGTTCATTCATTCTTCTCCTTTGTTCAGTGAGTGTCTTTATGACTATTACTTTAAACTCTTTAGCTGGTAAATCGGTTACCTCCATTTCATTTAGTTCTTTTTCTGTGTTTTTTCCTGTTTATTTCCATTTGGAAGGTGTTTGTCTCCTCATTTTGGCTAACTACATATATGAGGTATGTCAGCTATGTCTCCCGGTCTCGAAAGAGTGGCCTTATGTACAAGGTGCCCTGTGGGGCCCAGTGGCACAGTCACCCTTGGTCACCAGAGCCAGCTGCTCCAGAGGTATCACTGGTGTGGGCTGTATGCACCCTCCTTTTATGGTTGAGTCTTGATTGCTACAGACACACTGGTTGGTGGGCAGGGCTGACCCCCAGGCTGGCTGGTTGCATGGGTTGGCCAGGACTGTTATGGGGCACGTTGATGTGTAGAACTCATCTCTGGCACAGCTGGCTGTGGGGCCTGATCATGACTCTTGTGGGACTGCCGGTGTGCGGAGCTCTCCGAATGCTTTGGAGGGACCCCAGTGCCGGCCAAGCTGCTGGGTGGGGTAGGGGGCAAGAACCATTTTGCAGGGGCACTGGTAACGGCTGAGGTGGCCCAGCAGGTGGGGCAGGAGCTCCTTTGGAGGGACTGATCACAGCTGGGTAGGGTCTTAAGGGAACACCGGGGTGGGGCACACAGTGTTAGCTAGGTAGACGGAGAGTTACGGAAATGGTGCACATCAGTGATGGGCAAGCTAGGTAAAAGGAGAGTTAAAAAAAAAAAAAAAAAAAAAGGGTTCCTGCCAGCACTTCTGTCCCTGGAGGAAGTTCCACCGGCTCCCTGCCCCTCTGGCATGTGTCCTAAATTTAGTCGATGAATTTCCTTCTTGTGTCACACAGGCACTTTGCAAGCTGGTGCCTCTGTACTGGGACTGGGAGCAAGTGAGTTTGTGTGTGAATCCTTCAAGGGTGGAGTCTCCGTTTTCTCCATTCCTCCAGCTCTCCTAGACGTAAGCTCCACTAGTTTTCAAGGCCAGATGTTCTAAGCGCTCATCTTCCTGGTGCAGGACCCCCGGGCTGGGGCAGCTGATGTGGGGCTCGGACCCTTTGCTCCTCGGCAGGGAGCTTCATGGTTGTGTTATCCCTCCTGCGTGTGGGTCCCCGCACCAGGGGTGTGGGTTCTGACTAGACCACATCTCTGACCTTCGTACCTGTTTGGATGTGGCCTTTTCTTTATAGCCTTAGTTGTAGAAATATGTTCTCCTAGTCTCTAGGTCATGCTCAGAAATCATTGTTCTATAGGTATTTGTAGTTTTGGTGTGTCCATGGGAGGAGGTGAGCTCAGGGTCTTCCTATTCTGCCATTTTATCCAGAACCAACATCGCCTTTATATATTTTAAACTTCTACAGGAGCTCATGAATCATAACAAACTGTATTTATACTGTCTAGTTTAGAATATTTGGATATAAAAATCTTAGATATCTAAATAATGTTTTACAAAACTCAAAGCACTTTTATCGATGCCTGGAAAGTACAGATAGGGTAATAGTTCCTATTAGCATCTGTCTCTTAGTAAAGGAAATACTAATACCTTATCATACACTGGCTTGTTTTAAATTTTGTATATGAGAAAAATCCCTTTTGGCCTCTACCCTCTGGGTACCCTATGGGTTTGGTCAATATATTTTCCATATACTTGTGTATTTAAAGACAGGTCTGTGGAAAATGTGGTAGATTTCAGTATGAATGTGTTTTACACAAATGGCTATCACTGGATATTTCGTAATCCTATGTGCATTATTCCTGTTAGTATTAGGTTGTGGAGCTCTTTGTGTACTAGTACCTATCGACCTGTTTTTTTAATCGCTCCACGGCATCCATTATATTGGACAGGTTATAATTTATTTAGCTGTTCTTCTACTGAAAGACATTTTGGTTGTGTCTGTGGCAAAGGAAACACGCTCACAGGGTCCATGATTTCCCTAGTGTAGAGGATCAGTAAGTGATGGAGACCAATTATCTGGTGTCGGAGCAGAGTCTGTACAGTAGAATTTCTGTGATGACGCAAATGTTCTTTCTATATATCTCCCTCTCTATATGGCATGATGTATATGTGTCCAGTATGATTGGTTGCCGCTAAGCACAGGCGGCGCTTGAGCATTTGAGATGTGACTAGTGTAAATTTACATGGGAACTTGGGACTAGAAGCGTCTATATTGGGTAGTGCAGGAGAAGCTTTATGTAAATCTGTAACTTCAGTGCAACATTTGGTGGCCAGAGCACACCAAAACCCTGAAAGATGGGATTGTAATTGTGTCTTCATATTTGTGTTCCCTGCACTAGCACTGCTTGGCCAATAGTCGGTGCTCAGTCAATGTTTATTGGCTCAGAGTCACAGAGGAGGTGTAGGAAGTTGTAGTTTAGGCTCTAATTAGGGGGTATGTCTGTTTTCCTATCTCCCTGATCATCTGTTCCTTAGCTGAACATGTTTTGATTAGGGCTTTTTAGCTTTACCTGCTTAATCTTTATCCCATAATAATTATGCAGTATCATGCTGCTAATTGGCGTGCGGGAAGACCTAGTCTCTGCTGATACGTTCCTTTTATCTTATTTGTCACTAAGAATAGAGAGGATCTAAAATATAAAATTTACTTGAATTTACATTCAAATTAAAACCAAGGCGAGAAGACATGGGGGGGCACTTATTAATGTTGGTATAGACACTGGACTGTCTTTATGCATTTTTGTTAATCCACACCTCAGATACTTATCTGGTGTTTTTTGTTGCTTTTCCGTAAAATCATAGCGTTTACTAGTTAAAAAGGGAGAAAAAATAGCTTTTTTTTTTTCTCCTGTCAGGCTTTTTTCTTATAATTAACTTATGAAGTCCCCCTGAATTATTGAAATGTGTCTGTAATACACATTTGGGATATGGGAGAAGGGATGGGGAATTATTTGATTAAAGCTATGAGTACTTGGATCCTAAAACAGAAACTATTTAGCTGTTAAGCATTCTTGCTTTTGACTCATCTGCTGGCATAGACAAGGCTGTTTTGTGGTAGGAACCGTATTCTATACATTTATCAAGAGATAATGCTGAATCGTTTTAGGATAAGATGAAATAAATATGTAGTACAGTGAAACAATTTATTTTGTCAAAGTGAATGCTTTCTAAACATCGGTTTTAAAAAAACTTAATAAGGTGAAAGCCTAGGAATGGAAGACAGTTAGTTACTTTTTAAAGCTATAGTTTTTTTCCTTTTGATGATGCCCAAATATCTTCTGAGATGTCGGATTTCGCTTATTTAAGGACAAGAGTTACTGTGTGTATTGCAGACATCTTTCATGGCTTTATGGATTGTGTGGTGAGATGCAGGGTCTGTCTTTAAGTTGTGAGTTCACACGGTTTTCTTACCAGTTATGTTCTCTGTGCCACCTGGCAGACGAAGCAGTTTTCTGAGTTCTTCTCAGTGTTGGTCAGGTAAAGGACAATGAAGTAGCCTTTACAAAAAGTACTTTGGAAGTTGGACGGACATGCCTCTTGTGTATGTTTGTTCATTTATCAAGTTTTAATTTAGCACATTTGTGCCTGGCATGTCCTAGATGCTGGAGGGTAGCATAATAATTAGACTCAGGTCCTGCTTTCAAGGAGCCCAGAGTTTACTCAGAAAGGTTGGTAATTAAACTCTAGTAAAGCAGACGAGGGGTCAGCGGTGGTGCCCATGAGAAGCCATCGGTCTGACTTGACCAGGTAGGAAGGAGCTAGGGAGGGCAGGCGTGTAGAGCACCTGAGAATGAAGGGGACAACCTTGGGAAGCGGAATCAGCTCGCCTGGCTCAGAAATGGTAGAAGACAAAGCTGGAGATGTAAACAGAGCCTGTGATATTAAAGGCCTTAGAGCAAATCAAATTTTAGGGCTTACTGCCTGCCTTCTGGGAATTTGTATTCAAGGAGAATGGATGAAGTGCTAGGAACAAAGTGCATATAAAATACCCTGAGGTTTCTGAGCAGGAAAAATGTGATCTCTGAATCTGACAGGTCACACAGACTGTCAGCACAGTGAGCCCAAGATTAGCCAGGATTTGTGTGTGTGAAAGAGAGATACAAAGGTTAGACTTGTGGAAGCGCCCCCGGTGGAGGGAGGACGGAAGCCATGGAATAGAGGTGGCGTGATGATATTTACTGTGAATTAGTATCACTTTCACCAGCCAGAGCTTTCATGAGGTCTGATGATCTAGCATAGCCTCTCATGTCGGGCCGAGTACATCTAAATCATCACCGTAGATAAATAGATAACCACAGATCAGTGTTTCTCAGCTGGGGCGTGATTTTCTCCCTGCAGCCCGGGGGACATTTGAGCATGTCTGGTGACACTTCTGGTGGTTATGTTGGGGGAGAGGGTGCTACCCCCAATAAAGAATGATCTGGTCCCAAACGTAGGTCAAGAGACCCTGCCTTAGCAGTTTCTGCCGAATGTGCGTGTGCTTGTGCGAGGGGGCCTTTAGCTGGGAAGACAAACCTAGATCACAGAAGAGGAGTCTGTACACCCTCAGCCCCAGCCTCCCGCCGTATCTGTGCAGATAACACTACTGTGTCATTTGTGAAGTGTGGGAACAAGGAAAAGGTTCCTTAAAAAAATTGTAGTCCTCTCACTACTGCTTTTATGCATGTGACCTGGGTCAGGTTGGAATGGCTTCTTTTCTTTGAATAACCAGAAATATAAACGGGCAGGGCTTTCCACCTATCTTAATAGTTAATAAATGGCTTAATTTTTAAGGAACACAGTGAGTGTCTTGAAATAACAGAGGTGAGAGCAAAATAGCTAAAGATACGATACGTTAAAACCTCAGAACCTATGCTTGTGACTGTTTCCATTTTCTAGATGATACATATTCCCCGAAGATGTGCTCTTAATCTCTCTGTCCGTAGTTTCAGGGTAAAAATACACTCTTCTTTAGAAAAGCCTTAACTCTGTGTAAATACAACCACACTAAGTCCACAAAGGAGATGCCAGCTATTGAGAAGTGAGCCTGTTGGTCTTATTCGAAGGTGGGCTTATCTAAATAGCTATATAAATACATATTGTGTTTTATTTAATAGAGTGGTATTTATTTGGGACGAGGGCTAGAAACAAAAACCCTCCATCTATTTCATACAACAGAGAGTAAAGAAAATGCACCAGGAGCACAGTAGCTCCTTAGTCACCTTACATTTTCACCTAAAAAACATTATAGAAAGTACTAGTTGCCTGTCTTTTTTTAAGTTCGTTTCTGCATAAAGCTAGAAATTCGTTAGAGCTTGGCAGCTTGGAGATAGACAGATAGGGATATTTTGTATTTTCCTAAGGCAGGGGGCTTTTTAAAGAATTTCATTTTAAAAATAGAAGTGACAAGACACTTTTCTCTTGTAAAGTATAAGTATATTATGGTATTTGGCACCAGGAAAAAAAACCATGTATGCCTCCTACAAATTTATTTTCCTGTGGAGGCAAAACTCAGTTAAGTGGGCAGATGTTCTCAAGAGTTATTTTAATAGAACCCTACTTCTGAGTTTTTTGTCTCAGCTCCTAGCCCTACTCCGTATGCACTCAGAGCTGAAACATCCGGGCTGTTTAATCACCTTAGTCATTGTCGGGTCAAACCCTCTGTTGGTTTTCGGTTTAGCTGCGAGTTCCTTAATCCTTAACTCATAAAGGAATTTGAAACTTGTATTTTGGCTACTGGGATGGCTCTTATCATGTCTCCTTTTCTGAAAGAACATTTGCGATTAAGTCTTTCGCAAGGAAACTTTATCTGGATAAAGTGTCTACTTCTAGGGCTCCTCACTCAATGTATTCTATCAAATATGAACATGATGTCTTTTTTACAACTAGAAATATTTGAAATTCCAGGGCAGCCTGCTGTTTTAAGGAGTCTATTGTGAATCTGTCTCCATCGTTCTGTACTTCCCAACGAAGTGAAAGGACAGTGGTAAAGAGTTTCCAAAGGGCTTGACTGCTTAAGCTTCCTTCTTGTATTTATTTAAATACATTATTACACTTAAATCCTTAAACAAAATACTAGGCAATGCTGTAGTTGAGACTGTGATGAAAGCCTGAATCCATCATTTTCCCCACCTCAAGCTCCTGTTCTAGATTCGGCATCAGGATTATTTCAGATTCCCCTGAGTCCAGTGAGAAGGTACTAGCGTTTCTCCGCTGTGAAGCTGAGATAATATCGGATTCAATCTATTTCCTCTGCGGGGAGTTTTATTCCCAGATTTCTCCCCTCGCTCACACCTCAGTTGGTCTTCCCTGTCAGGCACCTTTTTGTTCTAAATTCTTGCATCGTCCCTGCCAGACTCACCCTTCTAGGGACATAGGTTTTCCTGGCTTGTTGCACTACCGTGCTGAGAAACTTTCCATGGCTTCCCACTGCTTAGAGAATCAAGTCCTGAATTGTCCTTGACAGTCCCTAAAGTTTGCTTCCCAGACCACCTTTCTCAGCTGCACGCCCACTGTTTCCCTGCTGACCCCTCACTTGAGCCACATGGGTCTCCTGGCTTCCAGGTGGCCGTTCACTGACCCCCCTGCCTTCACCTGCACAGATCACTAGCCATCTGTCAAAGCTTCTTTTTGACTCATCCAGGTAGCTCTGATACCTGTCAAGAGTACATAGGTTTCCACTGCTGAGTGGAAGAAAGTTTGTCTAAGGAACAGTTTTAAAGCCTTTTTAAAAAGTACCTCAGATTCACTTTTAACTCTGTGCAAATATAACTAAGCTCTGGCAACGTTTAGATAACTTTTCCAGTCCTGCAGATGGCATTTTCAGTTGAGGGCTGGGAACCACCTCTTGTTTATCTTTATATCTACTTGGAACCAAACTAAGGTACTCAGAAAATAATCCATGACTGGTCGGCCCTTTGAAGATGGTCAGTTTTGTGTAGCACTTATTAATCTAAACGATTACTGCAAATTGTGGTAACAGTAGAAAGACTGATGGATAGAGTCTCGATTCAGGTATTACTCACTTTGTGGAAAGCTCTGGTTTTTGGATCTGGAACCGTCTGCCTCCCCTTCTTGCTTCTGAAGGTTCTTGGGACCATCACAAGGGAACAGTACGTAAAAGTGCTTTGAAAATGACACAGCTCCATACGATTTTAAGGTGAAACCGTTGTGATGTCGGGGGCTGAAAAGAATGTAACTTGGTCAGACATGGCGCCAGTGTGTCCGTCCGCTCAAGCGCAGTGTCAGTCTCTGACATAAATAAATAACCCATTTAGCTGCGTGCCTTTCTCAGTGTTGGCACCTCCTGATTTAAACAGCACTTGGTTATTCTAGATCACAAATCTGCCTGACTCATGTACTGTTGGTTTGGATGGGACGCGTTGGATACACAGCTCAGTATTTGGCCAAATCTGGAACGGTGGCTGCATGTGGAGAAAATACAGTATCTGGTTACTTCAGCCAATAATGGAACAATCCTATGCCCTCATCCTGCCACATCGCATTTGCCTGACAGGAGAAGAGTTTTGAATGCACTGGCTTCCTCTGTTACCTACTTTTGTCATTGCCTCTAGCAGAGATCTCTGCTGGGAGGGAGTGGGTACGTAGTAAGTGTTGGCAGCCGTGTTAGACTGCCTCTGTTCAAATGCTGCTTGGCTACTTGGAAAAAGGGTGACTCTGGGCAACTCATTTAATACCACCAGACCTCAGTTTCCTCCTCTCTGTAAAATGCAGAAAAAAGAAATAGCCACTTTGAACCTCAGAGCTGTAGTGAATTTGAAATTAGCAAATGCAGGCAGGACATCTGGCGATGTGTCCTGCACTCGAGAAAAAGTAGCTTTTAGGATTTACAGTCATACCTCATTTCATTGTACTTCAGATACTGCATTTTTACAGACGGATGGTTTGAGGCAGTGGCCTATCAGTGCCACGTTTCCAACCGCCTTTGCTTAACTGTGTGTATTTGTGTCCCATTTTGGTAGTTCTTGCAGTATTTCATGCCCTCCACTGGCAAAAAGAATATGACTCGCTAAATGCTCAGGTGATGGTTAGCAATTTTGAGCAATAAAATATTAATTACAGTAGGTACACCAAATTTTTTTTTGTTTAGATATAAGGATATTGCACCTTTAATAGACTACAGTGTAGTGTAAACCTAACTTTTCTAGGCGCTGGGAAGTCATAAAATTGGTGTCACTTACTTTAGGGTGGTGGTCTGGAGTTCTCCAAGGTGGGCCTGTGGATGCCTGCTTTTTCTTGAACTTTAGTTTGAGACTTCTGAGGCAGTGGTAAAATCCATTGGGGTAGAATTGTTTTGTTTTTTTTTTAGTCAATGTGTTACTGTTTCGACCCAAAAAAAAGAAAAAAGAGAAAAAACAAGGCTGACCTACCTCCACCCCCAATCCACACATACTCTCCCAGCTTTGGAGCTTTGTCCTATACCAGCCTGCAAGGTGGGGGTTCACCTTTAAAAATCAATCACAATCTTTTTCGTCCTTTGAAATCTATGGGAATAACCATCAAGGTGATGGTTTTGTCTTAACTTCTCTTCATCTGCCTGCAAACCCAGAGATCTGGGGTACTAGTTTCTGATTCAGGGGCTTAATTGGCAGACTGCTGTGGGGATAGTGAGATGAAGAGGAAAGGGAATTCACAGGTAAGCTAACCGACTAGTCGAGAATGTAGGCATGTGAGGGGGTGGCCCGCCCCTCCCATCTTAACTTGCATCTAGTAGTTGCTGGAATGGCGTGGAGAGATGAGGGACCCTGTGTGCTGAAAATGTTGACTGTTCTTAGTCTTTGCTGTTGAAAACAAAGAGTATGAAACACAACCGCGGTATCCGCGTCCACCACTATAACCTGCAACCAGAGACGGAGACCACGATAATGGTGAACATTTTCTGACCACACAGTGACTGGTCCACAGTCAGCCAAGACTTTCACACGGATTGGCTTTAAGCTCTTGCCACCTTCTGGCAAGGCTCTGTTTTTATTCCCATCGTACAGGTGAAGAAACTGAACCTGAGGGTAAAAAAGCTAGTCCAAGATCCTTCCATAAAGGTAGCACAGCCAAATTCCAACCCGGGCGGGCGTACTGCACAGTGCGAGATCTCACTAACTACATCATCCTCGGTTAGCCAACTGCATAAAAAGAAACTATTTGTTTCTGTACAGTATACGGCTGATTGGATTCTTTACTCACAAGATTTCACCATAAGCAATCTTGGAAGCCAGTGTACTCACCAGTGTTGAGCTTTATGTTACCTGTATTTGGAGGAAGAAACCATGTCCCAAATATTATTTGGCTTTGTCTTCCAGCTTCCGTTGTGATTCAGAAATGGTGGTGTCACATGAATCCTTGTTTGGAAGGAGAGGATTGCAAAGTGCTGCCAGATCACTCAGGTTGGTCCTGTAGCAGCGGCAACAAAGTCAAAACTACAAAGGCAAGTATAGACAAAACCCAACTGTAATTTACAACCTCACTATATCATTACCTGTGGGGTCTCCCCCGCTTCATTTCGTCCTGCCGTCAAGAGGACAGCGTTCTTTCTTGTTGATAAACCTGCTTGGGCAGGGCCCCTCTGTGACTTTGGCCCTTTGAAAAGTCCATTTCTCAGCATCACCCTTAGTTTCAGATTTTACAGAGCAGTGATTTGGTGGGGAAACGCATTCTTTTAGGCAGGGCTACTGAATTCAGTTCAGCTCCTTCATGGGCCGATTTCAAGTAAAGGTTTCAGAGTTGACAGTCCCGTGTATCACAACAGTATGGCAGGAATCCACCTGCAGATGATTGACTGAAACAGCAAGACCTGCTGCCTAAGAGGAGATTTAATGGTTGAGACTCTAATTCAAGCCTTGCGAGTCAACAGTTTCCTCCCCAAATCATCCTCTTTCTGGCTCTGAAAGACTCCATTTTCCACCTGGTTCTTGAGCCAGAAATTTAACTTCTTCCTCATCTCTCCCTGTCCATTCTGTTATTTTGTCTTTGGGATTGTGACTCCCAAATCCCTCCATGCTTCTGCGTCCCACAGTTATAATCCCCGTGAGGTCCGCCATTGTGTCTCATCTGGATGACTGAGGTTGCGGCCTCACATCCGCTCTTGATTCCCCCCCAGTCTGTTCTCCACAGGATGACCCTAGTCGTTTTGTTTTTGCGAATTGCAGATCTGCTAAGCTAGTCCACCTCCCCATTTTTCAGTGGCTTCTCTGGGTTCCTTAGCTAGCCTGTGCTTGTCTGGCCCTAGGTAAATAACCTGGCAAACTACCTCCCTCCCTCCCTTCGTTCTTTCTGCTCCAACCGTCTCGGACTTCTGTCTAGTCCTTCTTCCTGTGGTGCCTTTACAGTTGCAAAGGAATGTGCCTTCCGCCTTTCTTTTCTAGTTCACCATTACTTCTTCAGGGAATCCTTCACTGGTAGGATTCACGCTCCCTGTATCTCTGAGCACGGTACTATAGTTACATTTTACAGGGAGCGCTATACTTATTGGCTTCATACTGACAGCTTTCTGTCTAGGAGGAGAGCTGTGAAGTCAGGGCCCCTCGCTGTTTTGCTTACCCATAATCGTCCCAGAGCCAGCTGCGTGTCTCTGCGACTATTGCTTGAATGGAAATATTCATAAAACCGGTCATTCTAGGATTATAATGAGCTAGGCACACTGGAATGGGATGACTGGTTAGTTCTGGTTGCTGTGTCAGCTGTGGCCCCTGAGGAGGTATAACATCTCTTGAAGCGTTTCTCATCTTGCTTACAGTTTCCCCTTTATGAGTATTTGGAATTACTCGAGCTCTCAATCGTTTTCAACCCCTGAGGTCATGAGAAGGTGAGTTCTCCTCCTATGTATGTGTACGTGGGGTATTATAATACACGAGATTTTATAAAATAAATATTTAAGTATGTCATGAATAAAAGGTTACATCTACAACAGACTATTATAGAACAAGGTTTTATAATACATTTTAAATGTAGATTTTAGCTGATATTTGTCCTACCCCAAATTACCAATAGTATATAGTCAGTGATTTGATTAGTTCCTCATTATCTAGGTAGAATAATTTCAAAATCAAGACCGTTGTGACATTAATTGCAATGATCAACTAACGTGTCCTTGTTAGTGATAGCATACCTATCAGGTTAAATGACCTGATCTATGCTTTTATGTCCAGGGCAGAAGAAGCTCGGGGAGGTTGCTGGAGGGGGAAGGAGGTTAGCACTGCCACCCTTTTTATCAGCTGTCCTTCTAACCAACTCCCCATACACTTCCAACCTGTGTAAACCCAAGTGTGCTTGTTAAGCAAATCCTGCCTTAAGATGATTCCACCATCCTTTCCCAATGTGCCCCTTTCAGCCCTTCTTCCCTCACCCCCTCCTAAATCAAAATCTTGGAGTGGCCAAGGAGCCAGGGTCTTAAATCCATCCACGATTAAAAAAAAAAAAAAAAAAGTGTCCTTCAACGTGTTTCTTGTCAACTAGGAAATTACATTTTGCGAGATTATTCTTGTATTGACTCTTACATATAAATATAAAAGAAGAACACAAGTGCCGGCCAGCTGTGTTCCAGAAATGAATGTGTCTAAGGGGTCCCCTGCTGCAGCAGCTCCCTCTCTATTGATGTGCCGAGAGCGAGGGCAGCTGCAGGAAGCGAACCTTGAGGGCCATTTTGGCTGTGTGTGCTGGGGGTTAGAAGTTTGCTCAAGCTGCAGAAGCGTAATACAGTTCCCCCAGCCCTCATGATACGTAGCTACTTTTTTTTTAAGCGATACAGCACTGGAGAATAATCTCTAAGTCATAAAACTTTGTTTCCTTTATTCATCCAAGCCAGTGTGACTTGAACTATATAAAACATTTTATGTCTTTTATGGAGCTTCTGCACATAGAGTAACTTCATTTGTGGAGCTGTGACTGGCTTCAGTGAAGTGCTTGGTACTCCCAGAAGCTGCACCTTAAAATCGACACTGGACCTTACACCCCAGGTGAGACAGCAGTCCTATAAAGGTAGAACAGTTACCTCCCTCGAGGGGGGTATTAACTGTAGAACAAGATAGTTGCCATTGTCCTTAACAGTTGATGCACAGCAGCATCAGAACACAGAAAGGCTAAAAAATAAGATTATCTGCGGTAAGCCATCTAGGTCCGAATTTTCTTTTCCACTTCCACTTAGGTGCAAATGTGACAGAGTTAGCAGTCAACTTGAGACGTTACTAGCCTTAGATGAAGATAGGAATGCGAGAGGAGACCATTCCCTAACCAGGAAGGTTGGCATTGAGTTTATTCCGCTGGTGTAGTTTTCAGGATCCCCAGAGAGGAGGCAGCTACTGCTTTGTGGGCAAATATAACTGACTCTCTGTCATCCTGCCTCAATTTTCCCTAATTCAATTCTGAGTTTTATTACCTCCACCCTGCTCAATGTGCTACATCATTTCTCCCTATTTAAGTATTAAGGCTCCTGACACTGTGTGCAATGTCCTCTTAGCACCAAAGGCAATGACTTGCCCGGGGGGCTTTTTGTTGTTTGCAAATGTAAGCAATTCACGTTGAATCTTGAGAAGTTTTAGATGTTTAAACAGTTCCTGATTTTAAAACGTCTACTAAGAGTGAAGAGGTATGTGTTTAGAGCAGTAATTCTCAATGAGGGGCAAGTCTGCCCTCAAGGGGACATTTGGCAACATCTCAGGACACTTTTAGCTGTCACACGTCGGGGAGGGGGCTTGCCATGGGCACCTTGTGTGGGTGGGGGCCAGGCACGCCGCTCCACATCCTAAAATGCACAGCGCGGTGCCCACAACAAAGGCTTATACAGCCCCACGTGGCCGTGGTGCTGAGGTTGAGAAACTGCTTTCTAGGACAGGGTCGTTTTCTTGAGTAGCTGTGTGTAAGCATCCTACCTGATTCTTACTTCCTTTTGTTCTTCAAAGTTTCTATTACGTGTCCAGCTGTTTTGTTTCCAATATTTCGTACTGGAAAACCTAGAGGTAGGAGGTAAGAAATTAAACAACAGGCTTTCTCTTCAAAACCTCCCTCACCCTCAACATCTAAGATGACCAACGTCCTTCGAGTATCTTCCTCACGGGACTCAAATCGATACCTTTTTCCTCTGTCTCTTGGACTACTGTGACGGGTCATCCTCTCTACCACAATGTTAAATTACCTAATGGTATCAGTGGCTACAGGAAAATCATCATGGCAACTTGTTCAAAACAAACTATTTTGAGCCTCATTATAGGATGTTTATGGACGGGGCTTAAAAAAACCCATACTTTGAAGACGTTGTTCTTAGGGTGATTCTGACGAGCATGCAGGATGCCGGGATCCCTAGTTTTCCGAGCGCCCCACCTGCTCTCTGTTCTTGCCTTTAACTGGCATATACTCTGCTTTCTGTGCCACCAGGGTAAAGTCCCTGCCCAGGTTCCTCCTAGTGAGAGACCACCGATGGAGCCCCCTTCGTAACTGGCAGAAACTATAAAGTATAAGCATCTTGGGATGGGTTTTCACGGCCGCTCACCAAATAGGCCATGTACTTCCATACCCCATGGCCTTCCTCTTCATCTCCTCCCACTTCTAAAATTTTACTTGTCTTTCAAGGTCTAGCCGAGAGGACTCCTTTATCCTGAACTCTTATCTTCTCTGATCCCGAGTGCCAGAGCCTGAACCCCTCAGGGCACCCAGTCACATGAGACTGGAGCTAACAGCCACACGATGGCAACTGTTTATCCACCAAAATAACAACAAACCTTCCACATACAATCAGCACAACAAGTATTTTAAAAGAAACTAAATCGGAGAGCAGCAGCGGCTTATCCTCCGACCTTCAGGGCGGAGAGGCTCCAAAACAAACTGGGCGTGGAGAATGAGCTTCCTCTCGAATAAGATGCCTTTGAGAATTACATCTTAGATGAAGATTGATAGTTGGCTGGCTATAAACGTGGCTGGGTTTTCAATAGATGCATGAAAGAAAGATCCAGAAAGAGCTAACATGACAAGAGCCACCATGTCCTGAGCGCTAACCTCATGTGCTTTTCATTCCCTTTGCACTACAACTGAAGGGGGCCGGTGTTACTGTTCTCCACTTAGCAGATGAAGAACCTTAGGCGGAGAGAGAGCCCCTCCCAGCTCAGAAAATGACCAGCTTCCTCATCTGGTTGCTCAGGCCAAAGACCTTGCAGTTGTCCTTGCTTCTTCTTTCTCTACACCCTTTATTTGTCACGAACCCTGCCGCCTTCCTCTTTTATCACTTCAGCCAAAGGGATCCCTTTAAGTGGATAGCCTGGCCCTGCCTCCCTTGTCTCAC
Organism: Tursiops truncatus; assembly: GCF_011762595.2. Classification (NCBI taxonomy): domain Eukaryota; kingdom Metazoa; phylum Chordata; class Mammalia; order Artiodactyla; family Delphinidae; genus Tursiops; species Tursiops truncatus. The sequence continues at coordinate 81,356,505 of NC_047043.1, read as the reverse complement.
CTCTCTGCCTCAGTCGGAAAAAGGCCAAAGTCCTTGCACTGGCCCTTGCATTTACCTCTCGCCGGAAACTTCTTCCCCCAGAGAGTCAGGGCTCACTCCTTTCCATCAAGTACCTCCATAAATACCTCCTTCCCTGACAACCCTCTATGAAACACTAGCCTTCTGCCCTCCCTGCCCCAGTAATGGTCTCCAGAGTATTGCTTTACTTTCCTCCATAGCTCGTATCCCCTGTTGACATACTATTTACCTATTTGTCCAGCCCTTTTCCTCTACAGTAGGAATCGGCAAACGATGTCTTGCAAACCAGATGCAGCCTTTAGCTCACAGGCCATTAACAACAACAACAACAAACAGGGAAGAAGGCGCTTTACGTTTTAAATGGTTGGGAAAAAAAGCAAAAGGAATATATTTTATAACACATGAGAATTACATGAAATCCAAATTTCGACATCCGTAAGGAAAGTATTATTGGGATAAAGCAACGCCCATTAATTTATGTATTATCTCTGGCTGCTTTTGTGGTATAAAGGCAGAGCTGAGAAGTTGTGATAGTGACTGTATGGCCCGCAACATGGAAAATATTTTATGGTTTGGTCTTTTAGAGAAAAAGTATACCAATCCCTATTCTAAGGTCTATGAGGACAGGGCTTCTAACTAAGTTCTACGAGGACAGGGTTTTTCATTTCGTTTGCTCTATAGTATTCCCCAGCACAAACAAAAAGCAATTATAGTGTAGAATACATAAATCAAGGCCGTCTTTCAGTTAAAACATATCTGAGGTTTGAAAAAATACCTGATTGGGTCTAAAGCCCAGGCGTGACAACTGTGTGATCAAATAATATAATTTACTTTAAAAGTATTTGGATGGTGTAGACATGTTAAAGTATTATGTTTTTATTTATGTATTCCCAGCTGATGTATTGATGATCTAACCTGTACAGTTTCTTACATGATGAAATCAAACTATAGAAACCACAGGCCTGTTTCCTTAGATCCTAAGCCATAATGAGCCTGGGTGCTTAAAAATGGAAGAAACAACACACTTTTTGATGGATGTATGTTTCCAGTAAATACAGTAGCTTAATAAAAATAACCTATTTTTGAAAACAAAAGTTAACGTAAGTCTTAAAAGAGAACGAACAAAGCCAACGTTCTGATCCTGACGTACACTGATTTAACTCAGCATTCATTTGGACATATTTTAGCCCCATTAACAAAGCATGCTTAGCATGCATGAGTTAACTTGATGGGCAATGAATGTACCTAATCTGATGGGATTTTTTTTATAACGCAACAAGATACAGAGCTAGGGTGCTAATACCATGTTGTGGAAGGCTTTGGGTGTGTTTTTCTTTGCAACCTCAAAGCAAGACATGTAAAGAAGAATTTGATTTGAGCAGGTGATTTGGCAAAGTTGGTTACTGATAAAGATGCCCACTATTAAATTCGATGCATGTGACACAGACAGGGATGTACGGGTCCGGTAACAGGAAGGGTTATCTTTGGTGGGTATGGGGTGTCAAACGCTAACTTGTAAAATTCATTTTAGGTAACACGGTAGCAGAGAGAGAGGTGTGCTTCAACCCTGGAGGAGCGATAGGATGCAGCGCTCTCTTGTTTGGACTGTCCAGAGTCCTGGACTCTTTGCAGGAAGTCGTCTTGGATTTCACCCACATCACATTTGCATATCTGTGCTCTGAAGGGTGGCATTTGCTTAACTGTCCCAGCCTTCTCTGCTTCCTGATTTTAGTACAGTGAATTATACCTATGGGCTGCTGCACACACAACTGACATCCTATCTGGATTACTAAGGAACATACCTCCAAGAAACTCTGGAGGAACAAACTAGAAGTTTCAGAATGGACCACCTCTGGAGGAATACCGGGTCTTCAGTTTCTTTCTACATTTACAAAGGAGCACGGACCTGTTTCCGAGGATCCTCATTCTCTTCCTCTCTTGAACTCTACTTTAACGCAAGGGCTGAAGGAAGTCTGAAAGGGGTCCAAATGACAAAACGTTTTGGCAGAACATTTTGGCATACATAGATTAAGGAACTCTGATTAACTGGTGATGAAAATTTATTTTATAAACCTGGAAGAATAGAAGGACTTATACCGGGGTTCTTGTGTGTGCAGTTGTATTATTGCTTTTGACGATCTAAAATCTTTGCATTAGAGGTTCTGTTGGCAGGTTAGCAGAAATCAAATGCTCCCATTTTAACTTCCGTGCGCCGTTTTACCGAGTACTAAGGAAGGGTATCGATTGCGATATTTTATAACCAAAGCTCTATCATGACATATCCACAACAGAAAGAAAACCTGTTGGGATTTTTATGGCTGCAGTGTAGTCAGGTCAATCATTGAAAATATAAACCAGTTCCTGTTTAGATCAAGGGTGGGTTCTTCGATCCAGTTTATGGCCATTATATTACCATATTTTAACTCCAAAAGCCTTTGAATGCGGAATTTTTAGACTGTGATTTATTCCTAGCTCCTTCCCTACTTATGTGTTACTCATCTTCTTTCTTTAAATGTAAGTAAAACCTGAGTCATTCTTTTCTTGGTTTAATGATCTTGCAGCAGACGTGTCTCCACGTACTCGCAGATGCTCTCATGCAGAAACATATTACAGACGAAAAGTGACCCAGATTTTAAATGCATAATGTTATTAAAACACATACCACTATAATAATATGGCATACATTTTATATACTAAGAAACGCCAAAAACATACGTTTTGCACTGGTGGTTATCCCTGTCCTTTCACAGTTACGGGGGAAAATAATGCTATCATATTGTTTGCAGCAGTAACAATTACGTCTCTTTGATTTTATTCTTGCAGAAGGAATGGGATGAGGTGATAGCTATTTGTTTGCTACATATTTTTGAATCTGACTGACTAGACGCTTACCAGAATTGTTACTCTCATGTTAGTAAGTAAAAAATTCGTTTTACTCATGGTGTATGGCGTATATACGTTTTGGGGATTATTTTATGCCTTAAGACATGGTGTTAACATTCTTAGGCTTGCAAATTTTTATTATAAATGTGAAAAACAACTATACACAAAGTTTCATGTTGGGGATGTTTACTATATGGCAAACTTGGCATTTATAGATAGATTACTATTTAGTTTCTTCTCCCAAACCTATCTAGCAGTAAGGAGAATTTAAAATGTAGGAAGATTTTATTAAGTTGAGGCACATTCATGATGTTCTACGTGTATTCTGCTGCCTTTAGTGTATAAGACCTTCCACTGTAAGAGAGCGAGTTTAAAAATAAGAGATTTCATGGCACATGAAATAATGTCTTAGTTTTTCAGCCACCCATCCGATCTTGTGCTCCAAATAAGATCCAGTGAAAATGACACTGATTCACCTTGAGGTTCGTTTCTAAGATATAAACTACTACCAGGGAATAAATAGTCCACTTGGGAAAATGGAAGGTATCAAAGCTGCCATTTCATCCATTATTGCTTCCAAGTGTTCTTTTTACCTAGTTTGCAAGTTAGCCCTGAAATGGGGCTTTCTTTGAGAAGCATTTTAGTGTTATCATTCCTTTTCTTTTCCTGTAGGGGAGTAGATAGGAGACTTTCCTGTTTTTTTACGAAATTTAAAGCAAAGATACCAGAGGAGGATATCAGTCATGTCAGGCTCAGGCCGTCTGATTATGGCACATGTGGTCTCAATACCCGAGAGACATTCAATTCTTGTATCTTAGAACTTTCACCTGCCCAGCTAGGCTGCGAACTCAGCCAGGGTCTCTCCAAAGGAACCTGCAACCTCCTTGATTTTAGAGCACTCTCTCAGGTTCCGATCTGCTGCTCTAAAACATATATACCCTTTTAGCACACGCCCTTGGAAAATTGGAACTCTGTTCACACTTTAAATTCGACAGCACTTAATAAACCTTCCCAAGACCCCTCGGAGTTGTTGGGGAAATTGTCCACCCTTATACACACAAATGTATATAGCTGACCCTTTGTGTACTATGCTATTGAATTTCCACTTGAGTTTAAAAGAATAACTATTCTTTTTTATTTATTAAAAGAAGACTATTGGAAACCCATGGCTAACATCATTCCCAGCAGTGAAAAACTGAAAGCATTCCCTCTAAGATCAGGAAAAAGGCAAGGATGTCCACTGTCACCACTTTTATTCAACATAGTTTTGGAAGTCCTTCTTTGTCAGAGAAGAAAAAAATACAAGGAATCCAAATCAGAAAAGAAGTAGTAAAACTGTCACTGTTTGCAGATGACATGATACTAAACATAGAGAATCCTGAAGATGCTACCAGAAAACTACTAAGACTCATCAGTGAATTCAGTAAAGTTGCAGAATACAAAATTAATACACAGAAATCTGTTGCATTTCTGTACACTGACAACGAAAGATCAGAAAGAGAAATTCAAGAAACAATCTGATTTACCATCGCATCAAAAAGAATAAAATACCTAGGAATAAACCTACCTAAGGAGACAAGAGACCTCTACTCTGAAAGTTATAAGACACTGATGAAAGAAACTGGAGATGACACAAACAGATGGAAGGATATTCCATGTTCTTGGAGTGGAAAAATCAATACTGTGAAAATGACTATAGTACTCAGAGCAATTGACAGATTGAGTGCAATCCCTATCAAATTACCAATGGCATTTTTCAGAGAATTAGAACAAAAATTTTTCACAGGGCTCCCCTGGTGGCACAGTGGTTGAGAGTCTGCCTGCTGATGCAGGGGACAGGGGTTCATGCCCCAATCTGGGAGGATCCCACATGCCGTGGAGCGGCTGGGCCTGTAAGCCGTGGCTGCTGGGCCTGCACGTCCGGAGCCTGTACTCCGCAACGGGAGAGGCCACAACAGTGAGAGGCCCGCATACCGCAAAAAAAAAAAAAGATTTTTTTTTTTGCACAATTTGTATGGAAACACAAAAGATCCCCAAAAGCCAAAGCAATCCTGAGAAAGAACGATGGAGCTGGAGGAATTGCACTCCTTGACTTCAGACTATACTACAAAGCTATAGTCATCAAAACAGTATGGTAACAGCACAAAAACAGAAATATAGATCAGTGGAACAGGATGAGAAATCCCAGAAATAAACTCATGCACCTATGGTCAAGTAATCCACAACAAAGGAGGCAAGAATATGCAATGGAGAAAAGACAGTCTCTTCAATAAGTGGTGCCGGGAAAACGGGACAGCTACATGTAAAAGAAATTAGAATATTCTCTACCACCATCCATAAAAGTAAACGGACCAAAGCCCTAAATGTAAGGCTAGACACTATAAAACTCTTAGAGGAAAACATAGATGGAACAGCCTTTGACATAAATTGCAGCAGTATCTTTTTTGATCCACCTCCTAGAGTAATGAAAATAAAAACAAACAAATGGGACCTAATTAAACTTAAAAGCTTTTGCACAGCAAAGGAAACCATAAACAAAACAAAAAAACAACCCACAGGATGGAAGAAAATATTTGCAAACATAGCGACCGATGAGGGCTTAATCTCCAAAATATACAAACAGCTCATGCAGCTCTATGTCAAAAAAAAAAAAAGAAAAATCAAAGAAGGGACTGAAGATCTAAACAGACATTTCTCCAGAGAAGACATACAGATGGCCAAAAAGCACATGAAAAGATGCTCAACATCACTAATTATCAGAGACATGCAAATCAAAACTACAATGAAGTATCACCTCACACCAGTAAGGCTAGCCATCATCAAAAAGTCTACAAACAATAAATGCTGGCGAGGGTGTGGAGAAAAGGGAACCCTCTTGCACTGTTGGTGGGAATGTAAATTGATACAGCCACTATGGAGAACAGTATGGAGGTTCCTTAAGAAACTGAAAATAGAACTACCGTAGGACCCAGCAATCCCACTACTGGGCATATACCCTGAGAAAACCATAATTCAACAAGAGACATGTACCACAATGTTCCCTGCAGCACTATTTACAATAGCCAGGACATGGAAGCAACCTAAGTGTCCATCGACAGAGGAATGGATAAAGAAGATATGGTACATACATACAATGGGATATTAGTCATAAAAAAGAATGAAATACTGCCATTTGCAGAAACATGGAAGGACCTAGAGATGATGGTACTAAGTGAAGTAAGTCAGACCAAGAAAGACAAATATCATATGATATCACTTATAGGTGGAATTTAAAAATCGATACCAAAGAACTAATTTGCAAAAGAGAATCAGACTCACAGGCTTAGAAAACAAACTTACGGTTACCAAAGGGGAAAGGTGGGAGGAGGGATAAATTAGGAGGTTGGGATTAACATATATGCACTAATATATACAAAATAGATAATCAAGAACGACCTACTGTAGAGCACAGGGAACTCTACTCAACACTCTGTAATAACCTATATGGGAAAAGATTCCGAAAAAGAACAGGTATCTGTACATATAGAATGGGATCATGTTGCTGCACACCATAAACACACACAACGTCATAAATCATCTGTAGTACTCACCCCCAAATTAATTTTAAAAAATTAAGACATGCCTACCCTCTTCCCCTCAGGCCTCGAAAAACTGGGCGGCTGTCACATCCCTGGAGCCTGAGCAGGCTTGGGGTCTAAGGGCTGTCCTGGTTCTAAGGGAACTGGGGAGGATGCGCCAGCAAATGAGCCCCGCCCCCTCGGACCTGGAGTGCCTGCTTCCCTCTGGATGGGACCACAATCTCCAGATCCAGATGGGCCCTCCTACAGCTAAAGCAAGCCCAGTGCACGCAAAGGATGGTGGAGCCTCTGGGTTGGATTAGCTTTGAAATGTCCCCAGGTCTCCATGTCTCCTGGTGGTGGGGTTCCCACCCTCAAGCCTCCTTCCTTAGAGTCGCCTCACCTGCACAAGACAGCACCTTTGCCGCAGCGGTTATGCAGGGCTGGGATTTTGCCCGGGGCAGGGTGGGTAGTGAAAGGCGAGGGGAAAGAAGTAATGAGACACAAGCCCTTGCGTGTGTGTGCTGGCACCTTCAGCTCTAAGTTATAATCCAGGAACGCGAAGGCTCTGGTTGCCTGAGTAACCAGAGTTGGGCATGAAGAAATGCTGCCGCCTTGTGGCCATTTTCCATAACAACAATTTCACACTTCAGAGTCACAAGGCCTGCAGGGCTGTAAACGACAGCCTGCGCTCAAGAAATGCCCTGGGGTAGGTAATCCAAGAAGAATTCAAAACAGGGCTGACTTGCAAGAAGCCGATTTCAAGTGGTAAATTTTACTCAAACTATTTTTTTTAAAAAAGCACATGAAAAGATGCTCAACGTCTCTAATTATTAGAGAAATGCAAACCAAAACTGCAAATCAGAATGGCCATCAGCAAAAAGTCTACAAATAATACATGCTGGAGAGGGTGTGGAGAGAAGGGAACCCTCCTACGCTGTAGGGGAAAATGTAAATTGGCAGAGCCACTATGGAGTTTCCTTAAAAAACTAAAAATAGAGCTACCATTTGATCCAGCAATCCCACTCCTGGGTATATATCCGGAAAAAACCCATAATTCGAAAAGATACATGCACCCCAATGTTCACTGCAGCACTATTTACAATAGCTGAGACATGGAAGCAACCTAAACATCCATCAACGGAGGATAAAGAAGATGTGGTGCATATATACGATGGAATACTACTCAGCCACAAAAAGAAGGAAATAATGTCATTTGCAGCAACATGGATGGACCTAGAGATTATCATACGAAGGGAATTAAGTCAGACAGAGAAAGACAAATATTATATGCTATCACTCATATGTGGAATCTAATTTTTTTACAAGTGATACAAATGAACTTACTTACAAAAGGGAAACAGACTTACAGATATCGGAAGCAAACTTACAGTTACCAAAGGGGAAACATGGGGCGGGGAGAGGGATAAATCAGGAGCTTGGGATGAACACATACACCCTACTATACATAAGACAGATAACCAACAGGGACCTACTGTATAGCACAGGGAACTCTACTCAGTATTCTGTAATAACCTGTATTGAGACGAGAATCTAAAAAAAACAATGAATATATATATATGTATAACTGCATCACTTTGCTGTACACCTGAAACTAACAACATTGTAAGTCAACTATACTCCAATAAAATTTTAAATAAAAACCAAAGAACAATAAAAAAATACTGTTGGCCTGGGATAAAATGATTAAACAATTGAACTGCTCATTACTATGACTTAGACTGTAAGCAACTATAAGGTTCCATGTACCACTGTGTACACTGGCAGAACACCAGCCCTGCTCCACGTAAGGTTTAGTTAGAGGCTGCCTCAGGGCAGATGCATCCCAGGTATATGTTCCACGGATTTTGAAGGTTTCCTGGAGATGCAGTGACGCTAAGCCCATATTCTTCCACGTCAATGCTATTGGGTGGAGGGGAGACGGCAGCCCCTTCGATGGGCATGCACAACCCACCCCCCGGTCCGATGCCATGACTACTTGGCCAGTCCCCCTCACTTGAATTTTTGCTCATACTATGGAATTTTGTAAAGCATTTGTGGGTGCACAAGGTTGGGAATTGCCTCCTGTGGAAACAACCTCATCAAAATGCCTGTGTCATAGATAATTTCTCCAAGATTGGAAAATGTTTCTGCACAGAATTCCTAGTGATGGGCAATTAGGGACTCACTGACCAAGGATTAATCCACAGCTAGTCTGGTAACTGCCTTCACCATTTTGGGTCTCTCTGAAATAGGCAAAGCATTATTAAGAGGTGTACCTAAAGCCTGTGGGTTCTTCTATACTAGGCGTTGGCAAACGGCGGTCAAATCCAGCCTGCCCGGGTTTGTTAATAAAGGGGTGTTAGAACACAACCATGCCGTTCATTTGTGTAGAAGCTGGGGTTTTGCGCTACAACAGCAGAGAAGACTAGTTGTGATAGAGCCCACGCGACCCACAAATTCTAAAATATTTAGTCTTTGCTCCTTTGCAGAGAAGTTGGCCAATCTATGTTCTATACAATGGAAGAACGTGATGTTATTGTATGAGTTCACCGGAACCTGGTAACAGAATGGCAAAGATTTGAGGCTCTGGAGACAGACAAATCGAAGGATGGATATGGGCTCTGCTACTCATCTTTCAAAGTTTTCTACTCCATCAACTGCAGTTCCTTCATAAAATAGGGATGTCAGGATAATGATATATACACCCTGCAGGAGTTTTTTGATAAGAATTTTCTATCAACAAACTCTTAGCAGGGTGGCGAGCAAATAATAGGTTCTTGATAAAGTTGTGCCTCTGGGATGAGTAATTCATAATCCAAGTAGTCACCTCACACAGAAAAGGAGAAGCAAGTCGCAGGCCCTGGGCTCAACACGGGGGTGTAAGGTTTAAGTGGACACCACTGACAGAAAATCGGGGCCAGGTAAGACTAGACCTTAAAGCGTTCTCTCCCTGTTTTCAAGTCAGTAAAAACTGAGAAAGCAGAGCGAGGACAAACTCGGCAAACAACTCAAGGAACACTGCCTCCCCTTGACCTTGGCTGTCTATCTGGCAGAGAACTGAAGACGCTTATGCTTTCTGCATGGACATGTCAATGTCTTGAGTCTGCAGTACCTACCTGGTAGAAGTCAGAGCACCACTGCAAAGAAAGATGTACTACACGGGGATGCTGATTTGAATCTGCAACCCGAGGTGACAGATGTAGGACATACACGTGAACACCGTTCTTTCAGGTTCATCGTGTAAAAAACTCAAGCCCCATCCAGCAGCTACATGAAAGGAAACAGCCATTTCAAGTTACAAAGTAATCTTGTAAACAGAAACTTGGAACAAAAGAGCCCCTTAAATAATTGATGAATAGTTACTGAAGCATATTGGACAGTCTTTGTAGTATTGATTCGGGGCTGTGAACAAAACAAGCTCATGCTTGAGATTTCTTCCTCTCCTCTTTGCTGCTATGAATATTCATAGCCTGCTTCCCTGTGAGGAATGTGCAGTGGTATTTCTTTTGTATTGTTCACCCGGACCTGGACCTCTGCTCTCTGTGGATAGGGTCTGTGACCTGTCCTTTAATGATCAGCTTTGATTTTCTTAATGAGGGATTATCACAATAGTTCAGGACACTGAATTATTAATTGAATAACTGTATTTAACAGCCAAGGAATGGAAGCAAGCCAATGAACTTGGGTCCTCTACTTGCAAATCTGAAATCCTCCTCTCAGGAGTTCAGTCTGCATCTCTGAACCTGCCTGCCGTCTTTCTGAACTGCGTCTTCATCCTTGCTTTGTTACATCTATTAAGTTCAACATTGAGTGTTTTACAGCCCATTCACAGACGTCACAGAAAATTTAATCATGCCCTTACTATTTCAGCGTTGCAATAACTGAAAAGAAAACATAAAAAATAATTCATCCTGTCTCTCTTCACACACAAATCAATAGAGTGGACTGCTTAGGTCAGCTCAGTGGGGGCATGGGTTGAAATAGGAATCAGGACAATACTTTGGAACATTTAAATATTTGTGAGCTCCATGTATCTGACAGAGGGCTGAAACGGATCCTTAGTGCCACAGTAAAGAAAGGGGAGTAAAACCACTACGTCTCAGCTGGAGAAGAAGTTCGTGACAACTCTTGAAACTGTCAGAGTCAGAAAAATTGGTATCTGATGCTGCCAAACGCTATTTCAATCACTGTCTTTTCTGATTCGCTACGAGAGCACAGATGAAGTGTGGGAATAGAGCAGGGGATCTTTAAAAGATGCTATGTCTGATGTTCTCGAGGGAAGGGGACTTTGCCTGTGGCAGGTCAGTACAGATGGCTCTGATGTGGTGATGCAGGCCCTTGGGCTATGGTCAGAGAGAGTGAAGTAGAAAGGGGTTTGCATGTGCTTTGGAGTGCTCTCATTTGACTAACCATTACATAGAAGACTGGTGTAGAAGGTCTTCCCATTTGTTACTCCATTCATCTTCCTGTGCTTTAAAGAGAGCTGTGTCAGTTTCTCTTCTCCCTCCTGCCATTTCAGATGCAGAAAGGGGTCCAAAGGGGGAAGGGAAATCTCTTCAGGCTCAGAGTAGGACCTGGAAGGCAGATCTACTCAACAGGAAAAGATTTGTAGCAATTAATAGATTTGACTCCATACAAAGCAAAACTTTGTGCATGACCAAACCACATAGACCCAACTAAAAGTCAAAGTGGGAAAAGTATTTAGAGCTTGTATTGGCAGACAAATATTAATATCCTTGCAAAACTTTTACAAACTGCTAAGCAAAAGATGAGCACCTCAATCGAAAAGCAAACAAAAGGTGTAATAATTCACAAAAGAAGAAATACAGAAAGGCCAAGTGGTTTGCAATTTTTGATGAATACTTGAAATTGTACAGTCTTTCAAGTCAGTTTGGCCGATATTAAAAAGAAAGAATATCTAACAGGAGTTGCAGGGGTGTGATGTTAACCCTGTACATATTGCATCAAGAGGCTTAGCAGTCAACCTTCCTGACTCAGGGTTTCTACTTGCAGGAACATAAGAAATTACGAGGCCAAGTGGCATGAACAAGAATATGAATCCCAGAATTCTTCATAAGGGCAAAAAGCAATCAGAAATCCTACATCATCATCAAAAAGGGCTGTACTTCTGGTTCTGGGCACTCCTGCTTATCTCAACAAAAATCCCTGGACAAAACACATTAAAATCCTGGCAGGGTCAAAGACGGACGACAGGCAGACTAGCTAGGGACCTTGGGACTCAAGTGCCAACTAAAAATTGTCACTTGCCATCTGGTTATGGAAGAATGAAGTCACTGGCCACTGCAGCCACTAACCTTCAATACACCCTAAAGGAGTTCAGGGTGGAGATCAGGAAGAAGACACTCTGGGCTCTGGGAAAAACTGGCAGAACAGGACTTCAGATAGTAAGACATTTTTCAGGAGAAGATTTTATGAGCCCAAATTCTTGCACCTTCTCATATCTAGAAAAGCACTAAAATCATTAATGGAGACCTCTGCTCCTTTGGACTAGCAGCTAACTTCTTGTGACCAGCAGTAACCTGTCAAAGTGTGTGCCTGACTGCACGCACCCCCTTCACCAAAATCACCGTATACTGACCTCCCCCCTACCTCTCTAGAGCAGTTCCTCAGAGCTATCTGAGAGGCTGTCTCCCAGGCTATAGTCCTCATTTTGCCCCAAGGAATAACTGAGGAGTGAGGTTCTGGAGTTGCTGTTTTTTCCTTGTGTTCTGTGCAACCCAGCTGGGTGCTGGAGAAGCCTGCAACCCAGAAATGCCAAAGGGTGCAGACAAAACACAGCCCCCCTCCAAAACCTGCTTTCTTTCACGCCAAGGACTCAGAAAAGGGCAATCCAAACGAGCAGAAACCATTAGCCGTATCTGCCTGTTCTTGAGTGAACATCATGAAAACCCTCTGTAGCCACTCCCTCCCCAAATGGGTACTGCAGCTGGGGGATCTGCGGGTGGAACTCTGTCCTTCATCCCCATCTCCCAGTGTTGAGCGTGTCCCTCCCCTGCAGGGCTGGGGGATGAACTCACACTTCCTCCACTTTCTTGTGGTGGGAACGCGGTGTACCCCGCTCCTTTGTAGCCCATGGGCAGAGCCCTGTCTCCTGCATTCCCTGTTATGGTAATCAGACAGCACTTCTTCCACATAGAGCCTGCTGGCAAAAAATCGGAGCCTGTTTTCACCATGGAGTGGAAAATAATAAGGCAACTTTCCTCTTCTGTGGGCAGAACTCTGACTTGCACCCTCACGCCACCACGGTGATAATGAGGGGAGACTTTGGTCCCGTGGAGCCTGTAGGCAAAATTTTGATTCAATCTTCTCTTCAGGAACAAGGTGACCCCTCCTGTCCTAGGTCTGTCACTGCATAAGACTCTGTCCTCTTTCCCCATCCTGCAGGAATGATATATGTCTCTCCCCTTCCCACCTCCAGCCACCAGTGGGGACACTATAGGGTGGACTCCTATCATCTAAGTAACACGCAAGTGAGGGGAACAGGTTTATAAAACCACTGCACAGGTTTTATAAACTAAACTGGTATTTGAACCATGAACCACAAGAGTGAACCGGGATATGTCTTTAGAACCTAATAGGTTGATTAGAAGATTTAAATAGGAACCAGATTCTAATAATGTAATATTCCAAAGCCTAGGATGCAGTCCACAATTACTGATCATACCAAGAAAAAGGAAAATCTCAACTCAAAGGAGAAAATGTGATCAATGGACGCTAACACGGAGAAGACATAGATTTTGCAATTTTCTAATGTTTTTCAAGCAGGTGTCATAAAAATGCTGCAACAGGCAATTATGAACACTCAAGAAGCAAATTGAAAAATAGCCTATCTCAACAATAAAATAGATGACACAAAGAAGAACCAAATTAAAATTTTAGAATTGAAAAACACAATAGATAAAACATTTTAAAAACTCACTGGATGGGTTTTATGGCAGAATTGAAATAAGGAAAGCCTCAATGAACTTGAAGATAGGCTAAAAGAAAGCATCTAATCTGAACAACAGAGAGGAAATTGATTGAAATAGAATAAACTGAGCCCCAGGGACTCGTGATGCAGTAACGAGATCTAACATTCATGTCCTCGGAGGCCCACAGGGAGAGTAGAGGGAATATGGAGCTCAAAAAATACTTAAAAAATGGCTGAAAACTTCCCAAATTTGACAACAGACATAAACTTACAGATGCAACAGTACGTGTGTGAATGTAAGTTTTTGTTTCTCTGGGATAAATACCCAGGGGTGCACTTACTGGGTTGCATGGTAGGTATATGTTTAGCTTTATAAGTTGCCAAACTTTTACAGACTTGTGGTACCATCCTACATTTCCACCAGCGCTGTGTGAGAAATCTAGTTACTCTACATCCTCACCAGCTTCGTACAGGTGATTCTGATTTTTTTTTACAGTAGTTATGATGTGCAGCATCACAAGGGCCGCTCAGTGAATGGACGCTGAATCACTGCTTCTATGGGAAACACGGGGCTATCTTCCTACGGGCCTCCAGTCACAACATTTCATCAACGGATCAGTACATTGCCTTTTTCAATGTATCTTTCTGTTTAAGGACACCCTATGTAATACGTGAATGTGGACCGATGAACATTGAACGCATGGCCAACAGCACTATAACTTGTGCTGGAACGAAGCTTATTTAACACACATATTTTCTCCATAAGGCACATCACAGCCTTCTTGTGTGTAGACGCGCTAGCCAGGAGGCCACTTTAACAGTGAGTTCACCAACAAAAAAGCACAAGAAGACAAGAAAACGTGGTGCTAAACAGACTGCGTAAAGGACACTCATTTACAGTATGAGAGCTGAAACCAGAAGGCAGAGTGTCCCCAGGCTCAACCTCCACTGTGAACGTTCGCTTTGGGTGACTAAAATTTTTCACCGCTCTGTGCAGACACACGTCCAAATGCCTATGAAAGCACTGAGAGTATTGATTTTGGGGTTACAAGTAAATAGTGGCCAGTAGACAAATTCACAGATTTGAGAACCTCACTAATTCAGAATTCATGAAAAATAAGGACTGATTAAACTACCATCACTTTTCTGGTTTTGACATGATACTATAGTTATGTAAGATATTATTATTAGAAAAATCCGGTTGAAAGGTACACATAAACTCTACTGTCTTTGTAACTTTCTGTGACCCTTAAACTATTTCAAAATAAAAGGTTATTATAAAGAAGAGGTGGCGAAATATGGTATCTCCGAGCAGTAAGTATTATAGAGCCATTAAAACGTTACTGATTTACATTGAACTCTCTAGTATAATCCCATTTTATTAAAATACAGGCATGGATCTCATATATAAAATGTTAAGTGAAAGGAGGATGGGTGGCTTTAAGTTTCTTCTTTACACAATCTTTCTTTGAGACAAGTTCACTAATATAGTTAATCTCCAACTGATCTCCCTTCAGATATTCCCTTGGTTTACCTAGTCATTCTAACTTAAACTGAGTTATTATTCCATTGCAGGGAGGACAATCCAGGTAGCTAGAAATGACATTCTGTTTGACTGTTAAAACTCTCCAAGATGATCGCTTTCAACTTGGTCTCTCAAATATAAGTCTCACCAACCTAGAGATGTCATGTGTCAGAATGTTTGGAAAGAGATGTGTGTAGCCATCAGAGTTCATCTATTATCTTTCCATCTGATCCCTCACATTCCAGATTTTGACGCAAGCCCGAAACATCTTTGGTTCCAGGGTACAGAAATCACTAGAGAGAAAAAGGGAACTGATATGTATTGAACATCCGGTATGAGTAAGGCGCAACATTGTAGCTCACCAGTATTTGCCAGATGAAAAGACTGAGTCTTAGAAAGAATGAAAAGCCACCCTGAAGACACAGAAAGTGTCAGAGCTAAGACTCACACCTTCTGTCATGTTCCTACCTAGTCTTTCTTAGAGGTTTGCACTTTGCGAGAAAATGTTAGTAAATAGTAATGTCAGGACCCTCAGGTCATTCTCAGTGCCTTAAAGCTTGAGCAACCCGCCTCCCCCCAGAGAAGGCACTGTAAAAATAAAGTCACATCAGGGTGGTGATAATAGAAGTCAAAAGGAGAGAGACTCGGAGCCTAATGCTGTAATTAATTTTGTAATTACATAAGACTGTCCAGAACGGGGAAGGTGAGTTCTTAGAAAGTAAATAAATTTAAATGAGAATTACTTAACTAAAAATTTGATAAGATACTAATTGGTTCTAGTAAAAAGACATTATGTGAGGTATAGTCAGCAAGACTGCTGAAATGAGAAAGTACGTGTCTTTGAGTTTAATAGAACAGTCATCCCAACTGCTGAGACCCTGGCTCAGCAGAAAATCGGAGCCAACAGGATGCAATTAGCTAAAAGGAGGTTGT
The DNA here is from genome assembly GCF_011762595.2 of Tursiops truncatus. Taxonomy (NCBI): domain Eukaryota; kingdom Metazoa; phylum Chordata; class Mammalia; order Artiodactyla; family Delphinidae; genus Tursiops; species Tursiops truncatus. Next base: position 81,340,655 of record NC_047043.1, on the reverse strand, counting down.
TTTTCACAGGCTAAGAGGAGGATCAAGTAGGGCCTGGGGGAAAATCTCTTCTGGTTTTGCAGCTATGCAAGTGATGACCACCTGCTTTGTGATCTGAACATCAAACATAAGATTTCCTTGGTCAGTCGAACATTTCTTCCGGTCAGAGAAAGGTATCCCCTCAAGCTGGGCCACTGCTCCAAGCACTGGTCCAGAGAAGCAATAACAAAATAAAGGCATGGGAGAAAAAGAGGCATATTTTCATTTTATCTCCTATGAAGCCTTGAAGCCATATTTATTTTTCAATAAGTATCTTCATTCTACTTTCGCAAAATCTTTCCCTAACAAAGGAGAATTCCCTTTATCTTTTTATCCGAAAAGTTCCCCTCAAAAAGATAATAAGTACTGTGCTATCATGGCTGGAGAAGTTTTCATCTGCACTTGAGAAAAATGAGGAACCGTTCTCGGAGGAACTGTTCTATAGATGATGCCTCTTAGCTTACTCGGTTCATACTATTCCTCCAGTCTTCTGTTTCCTTGTTCATCTTTTGTGTAGTTGTTCTATCCATCATTGAAAGTAGAATATTGAAGTCTCTAACTATCGTTATTGAACAATATGGTATATTTCTTCCTTCAGTTTTTGCTTCATATATTTTGGGACTGTGCTGTTAGGTACACCTGTCTCCTCTTGACACATTTTCTATCATGATGGACACTGTTGTGAGTTAAATGTAGATACAGCAATATTCTAAACGAATTTTGTATGTAATTGTCTTTACAAAAGTAAGTTAATAATCGATGTTCTAGATCAGGGGCCTGAAAACTTTTTCAGTAAAGGACGCAATAATATTTTAGGTTCTGCAAGCCATATGGCCTCTGTCACAACTACTCAACTCTACAGCTGTAGTGACGAAACAGCTATAGATAATGTGAAAGCAAGTAAGTGTGATTATGTTCCAGCAAAACTTTATTTACAAAAATTGGCAGTGGGCTGGACCATATTTAGTACCCCCTGGTCTAGATAAATGGGTTTTGGCAGTGTGATTTATTACTTGGGTTCTTTTATCAATATCATTCTTTGTGTTCTTTTGGGCTATTTCCTCTGCATAATTCCAGCAAGTATTTTGATTCTGTGAACTTTGCTGAATTACAAAGATTCTAATCTACCAATTTGTGATGAGTTTATTTACGAGAACAATTCTTCCTTCGACAATGCCTCCAGTTCTAAAACATGGATGTGAAAATACATTTCCATTTTTGTTACCAGCCATGTCTACCTTACTGGAAACTTGCATATTGACATCTGACATATAATGAATCTGAGAAAACATAACATTCTCATTTCAAACCAAAACATCCTTATGTGTGGCTCTGAATGAGTCGCATCTGTTTTCTGAACACATCCCTGCAAATCAATTACAAAACAGCATCCTAAGATGCATCATATTTAGCTGAGAATGCATAAAACTATGTGTTAGAAAATATCTGGCAAGTATTGGGCCTTCAAGATTCCAAGAATACTCCTGAGGTTTCAGAGGTGCAAGGTGGGGAAACTGTGCCCATTCCAACATACATGTGTGACAACAGGAAAATTGAGTGCTAATTGATTACTTGCTGTTCAGTGGTATGAAGCAGTCTGTAGCAGAGTCCAAATGAATAAATAATCAAATTCCAGTTATAAAGTAATGGAATGATAGATTGCTCGGGAAAGTTCTGTTACCAAGCCATGTTAGTCAGAGCTGCAAGAATACCTTTATGCTTTGGGAGGAAACAAGAGACATGGAAGCAAGGTATTTATCACTGTGTGATTATCCCATGACATACTTCTTCTACAAAGGTTGATCTGCTGCCAGAAACTTCCTCAACCAAAGGAGGTGGAGGGAAAGGTTATCTTGGTTTGACAGATTTGGAAATGATGGCCCAGAGTGGCTTAGTGACACACTGGTAAGCTTGTTCATTTCAACTCTGGATCCCCTCCTGGGACAAAACCTGGCAGCTTCCCAAGCTGCCTGCCTTCCACTGTGTTATAGCAACATGTATTTATCTGGCTTTGGCTGTGCCTGGTGAGGAGGACAAAGAGAGTAACAGCAGCTACCAGTTTTTTAAAATCTGGTGCCAGGCCCTATGTTAAGGGTTTGACATACGTTATCTCATATTTTCCCCATAAATAATGCTGCATAGTGATTAAAACGATCCCCACTTTACAGATGAAGAAACTGAGGCTATGAACAGTTAAAAGACTTGACCATGTTGAACCTTCTTCTCTGATTCCAAAACTCTTTGAAAACTTTCTGCAGTTTCCTTAGCTAACACGATCGTTTCGGTCTTCCTGGCAGTATTATTTTGTGCCAGAAGATAATGATGTCGTTCCCTGAAATTAGAAGAGTCTCCAACACCATACGCAAAAATAAACTCAAAATGGATTAAAGACCTAAAGGTAAGGCTGGATACTATAAAACTCTTAGAGGAAAACACAGGCAGAACGCTCTCCGACATAAATAGCAGCAAGATCTTTTTTTTTTTTTTTTTTTGGTGGTACGCGGGCCTCTCACTGTTGCGGCCTCTCCTGTTGCAGAGCACAGGCTCCGGAAGCGCAGGCTCAGTGGCCATGGCTCACGGGCCCAGCCGCTCTGCGGCATGTGGGATCCTCCCGGACCGGGACACGAACCCATGTCCCCTGCATCAGCAGGCGGACTCTCAACCACTGTGCCGCCAGGGAAGCCCACAAGATCTTTTTTGATCCACCTCCAAGAGTAATGAAAATAAAAACAAAAATAAACAAATGGGACTTAATTAAACTTAAAAGTTTTTGCACAGCAAAGAAAACCATCAACAAAATGAAAAGAAAACCCACAGAATTGGAGAAGATATTTGCAAATGAAGCAACTGACAAGGGATGAACTGCCAAAATATACAAATGGCTCATGCAGCTCAATGTCAGTAAATCAAAAAACCCAATCAAAAAATGGGCAGAAAATCTAAATAGACATTTCTCTAAAGAAGATATACAGATGGCTAAAAAGCACATGAAAAGAGGCTCAACATCACTAATTATTAGAGAAATGCAAATCAAAACTACAATGAGGTATCATCTCACACTCGTCAGAATGGCCATTATCAAAAAAATCTATAAGCAGTAAGTGCTGGAGAGAGTGGAGAAAAGGGAACTCTCCTACACTGTTGGTGGGAATGTGAATTGGTACAGTCACTATGGAGAACAGTATGGAGATTCCTTAAAAAACTAAAAAATAGAGCTACCATATAATCCAGCAATCCACTCCTGGGCATATACCTGGAGAAAACCATAATTCGAAAGGATACATGCACCTCAATGTTCATTGCAGCACTACTTACAATAGCCGGGTCATGGAAGTAAGCTAAATGTCCATCAACAGAGAAATGGATAAAGAAGATGTGATACATATATACAATGGAATATTACTCAGCCATAAAAAGAACAAAATAATGTCATTTGCAGTGACATGAATGGAGCTAGAGATTGTCATACTGAGTGAAGTCAGACAGAGAAAGACAAATATCATATGATATCACTTATATATGGAATCTAAAGAAATGGTACAAATGAACCTATTTACAAAACAGAAGTTGAGTCACATTTGTAGAAAACAAACTTGTGGTTACCAGGGGGGAAGGGGGGGAGGGATAAGTTGGGAGATTTGGATTGACATATACACACTACTATATATAGAACAGATAACTAATAAGAACCTACTGAATAGCACAGGGAACTCTATTCAATATTCAATAGCTGCCTATTGTTTTGTTCTCTTTTTCCAGAGTGTTGAATAGAGCTCAGAGTATTGAATATTGTATATGGGAAGAGAATCTAAGAAGAGTGGATATATGTGTATGTATAACTGACTCACTTTGCTGTACAGCAGAAACTAACACAACATTGTAAATCAACTATACTCCAAAAAAAAAATTAAGGGACTTCCCCGGTGGCACAGTGGTTAAGAATCCACCTGCCAATGCAGGGGACATGGGTTTGAGCCCTGGTCCAGGAAGATCCCACATGCCATGGAGCAACTAAGCCCATGCACCACAACTACTGAGCCTGCACTCTAGAGCCTGTGAGCCGCAACTACTGAGCTCATGTGCTGCAACTACTGAAGCCTGTGTGCCTAGAGCCCGTGCTCCACAACAAGAGAAGCCACCGCAATGAGAAGCCCGTGCACTGCAATGAAGAGTAGCCTCCGCTCACCACAACTAGAGAAAGCCTGCATGCAGCAACAAAGACCCAAGGCAGCCAAAAATTTTAAAAAAAATTAATTAAAAAAAAAGATAGTGATGTCATTCTTGCTTACTGGTCAGTCTCTTGTGAGCCTGGGTAGCCTACATTAGGCTCCCAGAGCTAAATATATGAGTAAATTAAGTTGATAAAAAATGGTAGACTGTGGCTTCTTATGACCCACATGAGTGAAATAGTTCTTAGGGGTCAAGAGCTGCCTAATTTTTGTTCTCTCTTCCCTTGAATGCAGACAATAACTGCTGTGGGAGGTTCTCAGAGGCCAAATGCTGTGTAAGCTCAAAAGACCAAGTCACGGTAGGCAGAATTCTGAGATGGCACTCCAGGCCCCAGCTGAGAATCTTGCCCCTGGTACACACACCCTATATAATTTCTTCCCTTTGCATATGAAAAAAACCTGTGAATATAATGGGATATCATTCCTGTGATTAGATTATGTGTCAAAACTGAAAACTTTTTTACAGATGTAATTAAGGCCCCAAGTCAGTTGGTTTTGAGTTAATCAAAGGGAGATTATCCTGTGTGGGCCTGACTTAATCAGGTAAGAGACCTTGAAAGAGACATTGGCCTGTTCTGAAAAGACAGATTCTCCTGCTGGCCTTGAAGAAGCAAGCTGCCACGTTGTGAGAAGTCCACACAACAAGGAACTTCAGGCACTGAGAAGGAACCCCAGCGGACATCTACTAAGAGAATAGGGACCTCAGTCCTACAACCACAAGGAACTGAATTCTGCCAACAACCAACTGAAGAATATCCTGAGCTCCAGAAAAGAATGTACCTCTGCCAACACCTGGACTGCAGCTTGGAGAGACCCTGAGCAGAGGACTCAGATAAGCCACGCTGGGACTCCTGACCCACTCAAACTGGGAAATCATAAATGAGGGCTGTTTACAATCACTATGTTTGCATCTTTTTTGTTAACGAATACAAAAGCCTTTCTGGAGGAGGGGTGTATTAACCAAGGCTCCCCAGAGAAAGTCCTACAATCTGTGGTATGCAAGCTGGAGAACCAGGAAAGATGGTGGTACAATGTGGTCTGAATCTGAAAGCCCAAGAACCAGGAAGGCTGATATCCCAGGGCAGGAAGAGATAAATGTCTCAGCTCAAACAGAGAGCAAGTTTGCCCTTCCTCCACCTTTTTGTTCTGTTCAGGTCTGTAATGGACTGGATGATGCCTACCCACATTAGTGACAATCATCTTTATCCAGTCTATTGATTCAAGTGCTAATCTGTCCTGGAAACACCTTCACAGAGGACACCGGGAAATAATATTTTACCAGCTATTTGGCATCCCTTAGCACAGTCATGTTGACACATAAAATTAACCACCACAAACAGCTTTCTCCCTTCTCTCTTGTGCCTCTTCAAACCCATGGTTCAAGCAGCAGCCAGAATGACCTTTCAAAACTGTACAGGAGATCATGTCTCTCTTAAAACTCTTAAATGGCCTCCTGTTAATGAGAGCCAACTTTCAGCTCCCACCACAGCTTACACCAGAGTGTATGACACAGACCTCACAGTGCCATTTCCTCCCTGGGCCTACACTGCAACCTCCCAGAGCTTCCTTTACTTCCTAAAAGGTACCACCAGGTACTTTCCAAATCTAGAGCCTTCACACTGGCTCTTCCCTTCGTTTGAAACACTCTTTACCACACTCTGAAACATTTCATACTCATCAGTCACGTCATTTGTCCATACTTTCCTACTTCCCTGGCTAAATTATAAGCCTTTATTTATAAGTCAGTTATTTTTTCCCAAAAATATGTAACCATGTTATTTGTTGGTGCATTTTAATTTTTATTTTTAATTGTTTTGCACTCAGGGGAAAAAACCCAGTTTATTACATAAAGATGAATTTTATTTATGGACAGAGACTCATACAGTCTGAATTAACAATAATAATAACTTATTGTTGTAACTGTAATGAAATAGCTTATAAATGTCATGTAATTTCATTGAATGTCATTTTACTTACTTAAGACAGAAGCAGGGTTGAACTCAAGTGTGTCTGCCTTAGAGCACAATCTCTTAATCACATTTAAAGCTTGGTTAAAGGGGGCTGTATTTCAAATGATCATCTCATCCTCCTGCCCCTATTAGACCCTATGTTCCATGAGGGCCAGGCACGTGTCTCTTTCATTTTGCACTTAACATCCAGAATACTGAATAGCAGTGGTGTGTAATTCATCAGTGCTCCTCACTGATACTATTGTTTCTCCTCCTCCAAGGACAAGACGGGACAGCTGTATCTCATCCCTGGAATCTATAGGTGGACATGGGGCTTTGGTGCAGTAAATGTCAGACAGTGTAGCAATGATTACTTCTGAGTAGAAGCTTTTGAGGACCAGTGTGTAAGTGTCCACATTTCGCTCTCCCCTAGCAATGCATGATGATTTGGACCTACACTCTATAAGACAGTAGCCATTGGTTAATTGTGGCCACTGAAATTAAAATAATTAAAAGTAAATAAAAGTAAAAATTCAGATCCTCAGTCACATTAGCCACTTTTCAAGTCACATTAGCCACTTTTCAAGTACTCAATTGTCGCCTGTGACTAGTGGATACCACTTTGGGCAGTGCAGATATAGACCATTCCCTTCATCACAGAGAGATCTATTGGGACAGAGCTTCTATACATGCTCGAGACTTTCTGACTGAGGAAGCCACGGAGCAGAGCCACCAACTGACTCTAATACACATGTCATATGAGTATGAAATAATCTGTGTTGTTTTCAACCATTTATATTTTGGGCTTGTTTGTTACTGCAGCAAAACCCAGCTTATCCTAACTGACAAATGTAGTCATTAAGTCAGTCCACACTTAATAATTTGATGATTACTTTTCTTCTGGGAGTTTTGGGTGAAGAAGAGGGAAGGGAAAACTTTTAAGGTAAGTCATCAACATAAGCAAAGGCTTGGATCTGGGAAATGAACAGGATCTCTAGGAGCAGCAGGGTTTATGTCAGGAAGCTTCAGATAAGAGATAGGCCTGGAGAGAAGTAGAGAAGCTAAGGGTAAGAATCAGTGCACAGAAAATGAGGAGGGGGTAGACCCCAAACCCGCATCTAACTCCTAGATCTACTAAGCAGTTATAATTTACTGAGCCTACAACTTGAAGTCCTGTCTGACACTGCTTTGTCCATTTAACTGTTAGAGTATAGACACTATAGTATGTTATCTCTCCAAGCCATGACATCTTTCTAATTAAGGTACAAAACTACTTTAGAAAGTCAGTATTCATTTGCTGAGGAGAGCGTATATAAAGTCTCCTTTGCACCCAGGAGACTGCCCTTGTCATCCCAGAATTGTGGCTAAAGCCCACAGCTGAAGAAGAATCTGGAAGTATACTATATACTGAAGTCAGAGTGAAGAGAGCAGCTATTCCCCTGAAGCACTTGCTTAAGGGCATCACTGTAAAACTGGCCCCTTTCCTCTACCTCACCTCCACCCCCTTAATAAGACAAGTACAGCAAAAAGAGCTATCGGTGTGGGGAGTGAGGGATAAATTAGGGGTGTGGGATTAACATATACACACTACTCTATAGAAAATAGAGAACCAACATAGACCTCCTGTATAGCACAGAGAACTATACTCAATGTTTTGTAATAACCTACAAGAGAAAAGAATCTGGAAAAAAAAAAAGATATCTATGTACGTACAACTGAATCATTTTGCTGCACACCTGAAACTAACACATCATAAACCAACTATACTTCAATAAGAAAAGCAAAAAAAAAAAGCAAACCTTAAAACCAAACAACAACAAAAACAAAACAAAACAAAACAGAGCTATTGCCTCTACTTCTCACCAGGGGTCTGCGTTGGGAGATATTCTCCCTCTTTGGAGTCAAGAGACAGTCCTCCAGGAAAGTCACTTTTAAAGCTTGTGACTGACAGAACTACTTTCTTTGTAGGTCGGGGACAGGTTCGAGACAAGATTCTCTCCTAAGGCTGGTGAGATTCAGGTCTGGGGCACACAGAGAAAAGCTGAGAATGAGATTTAAAAACAACCAGGACTGTGCCTCCACACAAGTTGCAGAGACCATTGGAATAAGTAGAAAACAGCTCAAACTTGTGGAACTGGGCTTAGATACTGAAGGAGATCTCACTCAGCTGGGAAATACTAGAGGCAGTTATACATATGTTCCTTGCAGGCTACTATCAGGAAAAAAGTTTTCCCTGAAAGTTACCCCAATAACTTGTGAGTCCTCAATAAGCCCACTTACACTAGGATGATGCTTGAGACACGGCAAACCCTGATATCTTCCCAGGCATCGCAGCTGAAAAGATGTTCTAAAAATTGTCTGTTGATGGCTGTTCACTCCCATCCTTTAAGCTCTGAGTGTATGAAACAAAGTTATCATTAAAAGAAAGTATGGAGGATACAATTTGATATTCTTAGAGTATTTCTAGTTTTATAATTAATTCATGGATGAGAGAGCCGTTATCCGATAGCATCCAGAAATGTGGAAACTATTCATTTTAGACAAGCACCCCAGGTCCTGTTATAGGTCTTGATTAAAATGAAAACTTACCAAGTTTTATCCCTCAGAATATGATAGCTTCACAGGCAATTGAAATCACCTAGTTCCATTGTTGGGTTTCTAATTCCAGGGCTTATAGTAATATTTTTTTGGAGTCAAGCATGACATAATGCTAGGACTCCTGGAGCTAGCAAAGATGATAAAGTGTTTTAGCCCCAGCAGGTGCTCTGCAAAATCCTTTATTAAAAAGAGCTGCCACACACAGGCTCAGATTGTGATGGATTGTGTGGAAATACGGAGTGACACGCTATGAATTTACAACATTAAATTTTTCCCCCTAATTAAAGCAGTGGGAATGGCCTCCAAACAGAATCTGGCTACAGCTGGACAAGAATGATTGTATTCCCTAGGTCTCCAGAGGAAAGATTTTTTTTTAGTGATTTTTTAATAAAATTTTTAAAAATCTGACATAATAACAGGGTCTCTTTCTCTATATGATACCTAAAGTAATTTCTAAAGTGAAAAATGCACATGTAAAATTATTTTTATTTATGTTTTCATTATAATTCAGAAATTCTGTTTGATCAGAAAACTTATTGCATATTGTTAAAACCATAACAAAATTGTACTTTTCACTCAGAGAAAGGATTCTTGACCCAGTGTTTTCACAATGCGAGTGCTTGAATTAAACTATGAGCTGACAGCAAAAGATAACTGACATATTGAATTAAAATCCTCTCTCTCTCTTTTTTTTTTTTTTTTTTTTTTTTGCGGTACGCGGGCCTCTCACTGTTGTGGCCTCTCCCGTTGCGGAGCACAGGCTCCGGACGCGCAGGCTCAGCGGCCATGGCTCACGGGCCCAGCCGCTCCGCGGCATGTGGGATCTTCCCGGACCGGGGCACGAACCCGTGTCCCCTGCATCGGCAGGCGGACTCTCAACCACTGCGCCACCAGGGAAGCCCCAAAAGCCTCTCTTTTATGTTAAACTTTGACTTCTATATCCAGCTTGATATGTGGACATTTTCCTTCTTTTTTATGTGTATAATTAGACTTGGTAATGTCGCCGTCCCACTGACAGAGTAAACTCTTGTAACAGTAAGGGTGGCTGACTTCCAGACATCCAAAGGACTCACAGAGTAATTCAGACTGTGCTGGTGTGTGCATTAGCAGTGACTAAGAAAAGCTCAACAAGCAATATCTACCAACAGCTCCATGATTGCTGGGGACGCTGTTGAAAGACTTGAGTTCATCTGCACGTCCTTGCATGGAGGCAAATGAAGGTGTGTGTATGTCTCTGGGAGAAGGCATTTAATGAGCCACTACTGTGATGCAAGAATAGATGAATGTATTTTTCAAAGGTTTTGGAAGAAACATAATGGGTGGCCAGGTACCCGTGCCAAGTGGATCGTGTCTGGGACAAAGAATTACTCAGAAACAATAACTTTACCCAAATGAAGAATAGACTCTGCGGTTAAACAAGATCACCTCCCCCCAAATTGTTAGTTAATCTCCTGATTGTCACTCAGGTTTTTCCCAAACGGATCCATTTGGGGACACCTGAGTGTTTCCTTCATCCAGCAGATTTATAGCTTTTTCCCTTTCCTTCAGAACTCTGAGAACATGAAGAGGAAAACACGCACTCTTACGCATTTCCACCCACCCCAAACACACATAGTAAATTTTAATTTCTCACTGCTCCTTAAATACATCTGTATTTCTCATCATGATAAATCTTTTATTTTAATGACCTTTCTCTACTAAGATGAACACCATCATTATTAATAGCATGGATTTCGGAGCCAGGCGTCTCCATGGTTTCCTAGGTAGATGATCTTGGGCGAGTTATGTAACTAAGTCTCTTTTGCAAAAGTGGGATGTTAGTAGTAACTATCCTCAAAGAGCTGTTCTGAAGATGAAGTGAATTTATGCAGGTATATCTAGCACAGGGGATGTGCTTGCTAAATGTTAGCTCTGAGTATTTACCATCATTAGAGTTGTTATCAATAAACTGAGACCTGAAATCACTCCAGCTAATAAAACATTACATAAGCAGAATGCTGAAATTGGTAATTATAAAACTAGTTCAGGAAAACAAGGAGAGACCTCTGACGTTATTTTTATGCTCCTCTTTTCAACACTCTTATCATTAGGGATGGGTGATGTCAGAAAGAGAGGGCAAGAAAGACGGCAAGAGAGGAAAGGTGGAAAAGGTGAAAAAGTGAGAAGACATGGAGAAGAAATCCCAGAATGTAGGGAGGGAATAAGAAAAAAGAAGCGGAGGTCCGTAATTCTTAGACTCCATTTTGATGTTTTCCCCAAACTTGCAGCTTCTCTGACTGTTCCACTTATTTTAATAAAGCCCCAGATTCCTGCTCAGACGCTTTTGAAATCTTCTCCAAATACTTTCCATACACTAGGATTTTAAGGTGTTACTCTCAGACCTGAAATATCCTTCTTGCTACCAAAACTCCATCTACCCACCAGTCTATTCTCTCCACACCACTGTGACTTGAGTCCACACTCCATGGATGGCAAATAGAGTGCATCTCAGACAGCTTCTCCCACTGAGTGGTTATAGCCACTTGCATTGCTACGTTGGACTCAGATTTCTGAGTCCATGTCTGGGTACAGCAGGCAAGAGTGCTCTGACATGTTATGTCTGCCTCAGGCATGGGAGTGGGGAGTGGAGGTGAGACTGTCATGTATTACTGTCCCTCTTGTGACTTTTACCATCCATTATCATCACATTAATTGGTTATAAATCCCATCCTGCCTTGAGATCACTCCTGGGTACGATCATTTCACATATCCCCCAAACTTTCAGAGGAATTCACAGAAGAAGTTTTTTTCTCCCCTGTATGAACAGTTCCATAGGAATGTTTTGCATGCTGTAAATACTTGGTAATTATATGCTGAGTGATTGACACCCAGGAGCAGAAATTAAGGAAGACATATATACCCTGTACATGGAAAGAAACATGCGTCTGCCACATTCTGCAGAATTAGTTCCTGGAACACAGAATTACTGATTCTGAATAGCTCAGTATTATTTTCTCTGTCCTGCAAGCCATTGGGAATGGCAGGCTGCACACGGTAGACCTCTTGAAAGGGAAGTCACAGCCACTCGTCTCCAGAGGAACCACACTGAAAGGGTGTTCAAGAGCCAGGCTGACAAGAGCTGAGGCTTGGCAGGAATCAGAGCTACCTTGGAAAGCAAGTGGCTACTCACAGTGGTGCCACCTAACGCTCCTTATTCCCACTGCTTCTCTTATTGGGCTCATTGAAACACCACAGGGAACCAACATGGTAGGGGAATGCTGTCAGCAAGTCAGAATAACTGTGGCAACTTTCAGGCTGCCTGGATATAGATGAGAGAGATAGGCTCTATGTTTGGGTTCAAAGAGTGATGAGTGAGAGAGAGAGAGAGAGAGAGAGAGCGCGAGCGAGCGTGTGTGTGTGTGTACCAGTGAAGGTACAGATGGGACCAGCTCAGCCACCTCAATTTCTCAGGACTCTTGCCAATTTAGATCAAGCCAGAGAGGTATGCACCATCAAATATGTATCTGAGATGTTGCTTGGGTAGCTCTGACAAGGGCTAATAGCTAGAGAAATATGGATGGCCACACTTAAAGGATATGAAGGGGATTTAAATTCTTCAGACCAGATAAGGGTTTCTCATCCTTGGCACTACTGGCAGTTCTGCACAATTCTTTGTTAGCGTGAGGGCTGGCTGGTGCATTGTGGAACACTGAACAGTATCTCTGGCCTCTCTACCCACTGGATGCCAGTAGTATCCATCCCTTTGCTGTGATAACCACAAGTATCTCCAGATGTTGCCAAATGTTCCCTGAGGGAGAAAGATCACCCCTGTTGGGAAAAAGTGGATCAATTGTTTTCTTTTAGTTACCCAACAGTTAGAGAGACATCAAATCAACACAGGATCCCTTGGTGATAGTTTCATAAATTATACACATGTACCTTGCATTTTATCACTCAGGACTGCCTTAAGAGAAATTTCTATCTGTCCCAAGCAGCTACTGTGTTCAAAATGTCTTTAATGTATTAAATACTTGCACAGAACATAGCATCTTAATTTTGAAGCATTATCAGCCTACATTAGTCAGAGCATTTTCATGCAGATAGAACTATATAACCAAAACAAAGAAGTTATAACCATAAATCATGGCAAACCTGGCATTATAACTAAATTGGAAACGAGTTTACAAAACAAATGAAAACACGGAAACATATTATAGAATAAGTGTGTCCCTTACTGCATTCTTTTTGAGATTGTTATAAATTGGAAAGAAAAGAGAAATGCGTACAGTGGGAGTTAGATTACAACACATTCCACCTGTCAAAATACACTAACACAAATAGATCTATGAGCAGGTGTAGCTAAGTGCTGTTATCATTAATATGGATTTATAAACATCTTGACTTTCTAATGAAAAGGTGAAGAAAAATAAATGAAATCCTCATCAGTTGTAATTGAATGACAAAGCAAAGTTAAGGTCACACTGCATCACTAGCTTTCAATCAAAATCTTTATACCTTTCATTAGACATTCCTTCTATTTGTTTAAGAGTTGGCTGCTATTAATTAACTTAGTAGATAAACATGATGTGAAAAGAGCACAAAGAGAGACATATGAGTTTAAGGAAGCTTTCTAGTTCTGATATATTTTCTTCAGTACAAAAACAAGTATTTAGTCAAATTGTTTTTGCCCAGTAAACTGACTGTTAATTTAGCAGATTCAAGGCTTGAATGAAGGTTGATTCAAGTATAGTTCTTATCACTTCAAAAAAAGAAAAAGAAAAACACACAAAGTCACCTGGACATTATACTGAGATTGGGTAATTTAACTGGGTAAGTAGCAATTCTATCAATTTCAATCATTACATTGTTCTTGGCCATTCTAAAATCAAGGACATTTTTTATCTAAGTTAAATTTTTTTTCTTAAACTCCTAACACTCCTCTTGTGCTCACACTTGAAGTCTTTAGTTCTTTTTCATTGTAAGGGAAAAGCTTCCCACTTTACCTGATGAGGTATTTGGTATTTTGCTTGATAACCAGGCATCAGCAATAGAAGAAAATAATCCCTGCAACACACTGGTAATCTGTTTATGCTTTTATTATGAAAGAGCATCCCTTGTTTGCTGAAGTATCTCCCCTTCCTCCATTCCAAGTACCAGTGTGTGAAACTGGTACTGCTGACCTTTGCTCTATTTACAAAAATGCAACTGGCTAGTCCAATTCAACTGCTAACGTGCTTGTGAAAATGCATTTTATTTTGCTGACTGATGTTAATGTCTTCCATGAGTCTTTGCACATGATCAAATGACTGGAGTTAAAAACCAAAGGCATCCCTCCAGACTCAGCTCAAAAATACTGTTTCTACAAACCACCAAAGGAAGTGAGCTCATCCTTCCTCCCTCCTGTAGCATTTTGAATACAACTCCTGTTAGCATTTAGCCCACGGTACTAGGACTATTTATCTTCATGTCTTTCTCCCCTAACAGGCTGTCAACTACTTGAGAGCAATGAATATATCTTATTCATTGGGGTATCTCTCAGAGACTTCCTAAGAGTGAGCATGATTGTAGTAAGTTGTCTAGTGCCCATCTTCCCTGCTAGACTGTTACAAGGTAGCAGACATTGATATTAATAACTTATAACCTACATGGTACTTAAAATTCGCTAGGTGGTGTGCAAAATGCGTTGTTACAATTAATTATATTCTATTTAATACAACAACATATGAGGTAAATACAACTATAAGCTTCATGTTATTATTGAGAAACCTGGACCAGAGAAATTAAGTCACTTGCCTAAAGTAATCCAGCTACTAAGTGACAGGGCTAAGATTTGAACCCATGCAGTCTGGCTCCAGACGCAATTATGCTTCATTATTACATTATCCTGCCTATGAGGGCCCTCAACAATATCTGGTAAATGAATACAAGAAGGGAAAACAAAAGAAATACAATGAAGGAATGAAGAAAGAAGTATGTGAACAGGAATCACAGAGTCATTAATGTTTGTTGAGTAACAGGAGTAGAATTTCCACTACAAGAAAAAACATGTCATAAGTAATACTTAATGGAACTATAAAAGACCCAGAATTGCCAAAGCAATCCTGAGGAAAAAGAAAAAGCAGGAGGCACAGCCCGCCCACAGACTTCAGACAACACTACAAAGCTACAGTAATCAAAACAGCATGTAAAAAACAAACAAACAAAAAACCCAACGTGGTACTGGCACAAAAACAACAAAACAAAAACAAAAACAGACATAAGGATCAATGGAATAGAACAGAGAGCCTAGAAATAAACCCACACACATACAGCCAATTAATCTTTGACAAAGGAGGCAAGAATACACAATGGAAAAAAGGTAGTTTCTTCAGCAAATGGTGTTGGGAAAGTTGGACAGCCACATGTAAATCAGTGAAGTTAGAATACATACTCACACCATACACAAAAATAAACTCAAAATGGCTTCAATACTTAAATATAAGACATGACACCATAAAACTCCTAGAAGTGAACATAGGCAAAACATTATCTGATATAAATCGTACCGATGTTTTCTTAGGTCATTCTCCCAAGGCAATAGAAATAAAAGCAAAAGTAAACAAATGGGGTCTAATCAAACTTACAAGCTTTTGTACAGCAAAGGAAACTATAAACAAAATGGAAAGACAACTTATGGACTGGGAAAAAATATTTGCAAATGATGTGACTGACAAGGACTTAATTTCCCAAATATACAAACAGCTCATACAAGTCAACAAAACCCCCCAACAACCCAATCAAAAAATGGGCAGAAGACCTAAATAGACATTTTTCCAAAGAAGACAGATGGCCAAATAGGCACGTGAGAAGATGCTCAACATCTCTAATTATTAGAGAAATGCAAGTCAAAACTACAGCAAGGTATCACCTCACACCAATCAGAACGGCCATCATCAGAAAGTCCACAAATAATAAATGCTGGAGAGGCTGTGGAGGAAAAGGAGCTCTCCTACACTACTGGTGGGAATATAAATAGGTGCAGCTACTAGAGAAAACAGTATGGAGGCTCCTTAAAAAACTAAAAATAAGAGTTGCCATATCGTCCCACAATCCCATTCCTGGGCATATATCTCAACAAAACTATAATTCAAAAAGATACATGCACCCCTATGTTCACAGCAGCACTATTCACAATTGCCAAGGCGTGGAAACAACCTAAATGTCCATTAACAGATGAATAGATAAACAAGATGTGGTACATGTACATGATGGAATACTACTCAGCCGTAAAAAAGAATGAAGTAATGCCATTTGCACTGACATGGATGAAAATAGAGATTATACTAAGTGAAGTAAGTCAGAAAGAGAAAGACAAATCCCATATGATATCACTTATATGTGGCATCTGAAATATGACACAAATGATCTTATTTATGAAACAGACTCACAGACATAGAAAGCAGCCTTGTAGTTGCCGAGGGGGAGGGGGAGTGGGGGAGGGATGGATTGGGAGTTTGGGATTAGCAGATGCAAACTATTACACAAAGAATGAATAAACAACAAGATCCTACTGTGTAGCACAGGGAAGTATATTAAATATCCTGTGATAAACCAAAATGGAAAAGAATATGAAAAAATATATATTTATATATATATATATACAACTGAATCACTTTGCTGTACAGCAGAAATTAACACAACACTGTAAATTAACCATACTTCAATAAAATAAATTAAAAATATTTTTTAAAGTTTCTTTATGCTATGCTATAAATATAGTATCTCTAAATGATAAAATATTGAATTATCATTAAAAATGATAATTTTGAAGAATTTTGTGTGGTATGCAAAACTTCCTGTTCTATAAAGCTGAGTGAAAAAGAATATAAAACAGTATATAGCAAGTCCATCCAAAAGAATTATAACAGACACAGATATGAGTCACATAAATAATTGTCAATGCCTGGAAGCCATGCTTAATAAAAGAGTAAAGAAACAAAAAGAGAGAACTTAATTTTCATAATCTATTTTATTTAACCCATATAGCCAAAATACTATTTCAACACATGATCAACATAAAAATTATACATGAGATATTTCACACTCTTATTTTTCTTTATAATAAAACTTGCAAATCTGGAGTATATCTCCCACTTACAGCACATCTCAAAAAAGACTATCCACGTTTCAGATGCTCAACAGCAACATGTAGCTTGTGGCTAACCTTCTCGGTAGTGCAGGTACAATAGTATGATTCCTATTAAACACAGTCAGTCTCACACCAGTCAGAATGGCCCTCATCAAAAAATCTACAAACAATAAATGCTGGAGAGGGTGTGGAGAAAAGGGAACCCTCTTGCACTGTTGGTCGGAATGTAAATTAATACAACCACTATGGAGAACAGTATGGAGGTTACTTAAAAAACTCAAAATAGACCTACCATATGACCCAGCAATCCCACTACTGGGTATATACCCTGAGAAAACCATAATTCAACAAGAGTCATGTACCACAATGTTCACTGCAGCACTATTTACAATAGCCAGGACATGGAAGCAACCTAAGTGTCCATCGACAGATGAATGGATAAAGAAGATGTGGCACATATATACAATGGAATATTACTCACCCATAAAGAGAAATGAAATTGAGTTATTTGTAGTAAGGTGGATGGACCTACAGTCTGTCATACAGAGTGAAGTAAGTCAGAAAGAGAAAAACAAATACCATATGCTAACGCATATATATGGAATCTAAAACAAAAAAAAATTCTGATGAACCTGGGGCAGGACAAGAATAAAGATGGAGACATAGAGAATGGACCCGAGGACACGCGGAGCAGCTGCATAGCACAGGGAGATCAGCTCCGTGCTTTGTGACCACCTAGAGGGGTGGGATAGAGAGGGTGGGAGGGAGGCACAAGAGGGAGGGGATATATGTATACATATAGCTGATTCACTTTGTTATACAGCAGAAACTAACACAACATTGTAAAACAACTATACTGCAATAAAGATGTTAAAAAAAAAAAAACCTACACAAACACACACAGTCAGTGGCCAGAGCAGCTGTCTATCTAAATACATTAAAAAACTTGTTGGCAGGAAATGCACTATTATATTCATTGCAGTTTTCTTTAGGATGAAGACATATAGACATTTTTTTCTTTTTTTTTTTTTTTTATGGTACACAGGCCTCTCACTATTGTGGCCTCTCCCCTTGCAGAGCACAGGCTCCGGACGCGCAGGCTCAGCGGCCATGGCTCACGGGCCCAGCCGCTCCGCGGCATGTGGGATCTTCCTGGACCGGGGCATGAACCCATGTCCCCTGCATCGGCAGGAGGACTCTCAACCACTGCGCCACCAGGGAAGCCCTCTCTTCATTCTTTTAAAAAATGTTCAAGAGTTATTATGTTTAGAATCAAGAAAACACAGTTTCATGTATGGTCTCTCAGGAAATACAAATATTACTTTTTCCCAAAAATGTAAAATAAAAATGTGAGACACAGAAGACTGAATTCAACCTAATTGTCCTGAAACTAGCACAATCATCAAGGTTCTGATGGAATATGAGAAGACGGGAATGAAAGGGCCACAAATGCCTTTGAGACAATGGCCCTCCAAAGTGGAAAAACTACTAGGGATGTAACTGCTGGTAACAGAAGGTTAGCTTTTCTAGACAAATCCTACTATGAAAAACAACCAAAAATGCAGGATAAATTATAAAATAAATTTCCTAAAAAAACAAAGAGAAACAGAAGAGTAAGAAATTAGCTGGCAAAAACTGAAAGGAAAACTGAGAAGGCAGAGAATTACGCAGATAACAGAAACAATGCCCTTCAACTGTGAAAAGCTCTCAGGAGAATGCAGAGCCCAAGGAACTGGTGATTCTAGCAGGAGACTCTCTCCAGAATAATCTGCAGCTCTCAAGGGCTGCAGTCAGGGAAAAGGTAGAGTGGATATTAACTAATACCCAAATATGTAGAAGGAAGAGGGTCATTAAGAAGAAAAAGACGCCAATGATACAGGAAACTGGGAATTCCCTTGTGGTCCAGTGGTTAGGACTCCACGCTTTCACTGCCAAGGGCCTGGGGTTCGATCCCTGGTCAGGGAACTAAGATCTCACAAGCCGCACGGATCGGCCAAAAAATAAACAAACAAATAAAGACTATGTTTAAGAAAAAAACCCCAAATCCCCCCAAAACACAACAAAACAAAAACCAACCCCCCCCCATTAAACAAACAAAAAACCCAACCAAACAAATGATCAGGAAACCAAAAAATAATACAGAAAACTAATATAATCAAAAGCCTATCTTTGGAGTGGAGCCACCATTAAAATCCAAAAGGAAGGGTTTCAGAGAGCTTCCAGGTTAGTGAAGCAGGATGCCTCCACGTGCCGCCATGCTGGGCTCCAAACTCCAAGAGGACTGAAGTTCCTTTGTTCTCAACCTCACCCAATGAATCTCTTCCTCTGGCTGTTGGTTCCTGTCCTTTAATATACTTGGTAATAAACCACTCAACTGCCATGTGGCTGACAGGGTCTTGGAGCTCCAACCTGGTGTCAGGCATGAGCCTCAGAAGTGGGAGAGTCGAGTTCAGGACTTTGGACCACCAAAGTCCTCCCAGCCCCACGTAATATCAATCAGTGAGAGCTCTCCCAGAGATCTCCATCTCAACACTAAGACCCAGTTCCACCCAAAGGCCAGGAAGCTCCTGTGCTTGATGCCCCATGCCAAAGAACTAGCAAGACAGGAACACAGCCCCACCCATTAGTAGAGAGGCTGCCTAAAAAGCTAACAGACACCCCAAAACGCACCACTGGACGCAGCCCTGCCCACCAGAAAGACAAGATCCAGCCTCATCCACCAGAACACAGGCACCAGTCCCTTCCACAAGCCACTGAACCAATGATACCCACTAGGGGCAGACACTGAAAACAACAGGAACTATGAACCCGTAGCCTGCTAAAAGGAGACCTCAAACACAGTAAGTTAAGCAAAACGGAAAGACAGAGAAATATGCAGCACATGAAGGAGCAACATAAAACCCCACAGACTAATAAACAAATGAGGAGGAAAAAGGCAGTCTACCTGAAAAAGAATTCAGAGTAATGATAGTAAAGATGATCCAAAATCTTGGAAATAGAATGGAGAAAATAAAAGAAACGTTTAACAAGGACCTAAAAGAACTAAAGAGCAAACAAACAATGATGAACAACACAATAAATGAAATTAAAAACTCTCTAGAAGGAATCAACAGCAGAATAACTGAGGCAGAAGAACGGATAAGTGACCTGGAAGATAAAATATTGAAAATAACTACCACAGAGCAGAAGAAAAAAGAATGAAAAGAATTGGGGACAGTCTCAGAGACCTCTGAGACAACATTAAACTCACCAACATACGAAATGTAGAGGTCCCAGAAGGAGAAGAGAAAAAGCGTCTCAGAAAGTATTTGAAGAGATTATAGTTGACAACTTCCCTAATATGGGAAAGGAAATAGTCAATGAAGTCCAAGAAGCACAGAGTCCATACAGGATAAATCCAAAGAGAAAAACACCCAGACACATATTACTCAAACTATCAAAAATTAAATACAAAGAAAAAATATTAAAAGCAGCAAGGGAAAAGCAAAAAATAATATACAAGGGAATCCTCATAAGGTTAACAGCTGAACTTTTAGCCGAAACTCTGCAAGCCAGAAGGGAGTGGCGTGACATATTTAAAGTATTGAAGGAGAAAAACCTACAGCCAAGATTACTCTACCCAGCAAGGATCTCATTCAGATTCAGCAGAGAAATTAAAACCTTTACAGACAAGCAAAAGTTAAGAGAATTCAGCACCACCAAAAAAACTTTACAACAAATGCTAAAGGAACGTTTCCAGGCAGGAAACACAAGAGAAGGAAAAGATCTACAAAAACAAACACAAACAAAAAAATGGTAAAAGAAACATAAATATGAATAATTACCTTAAATGTAATTGGATTAAAAGCTCTAACCAAAACACACAGACTGGCTGACTGGATACAAAAACAAGACCTGTAAATATGCTGTCTACAAGAGATCCACTTCACACCTAGGAACAGATACTGACTGAAAGGGAAGGGATAGAAAAAGATATTCCATGCAAATGGAAATCAAAAGAAAGCTGGAGTAGCAATTCTCATATCAGACAACATAGACTTTAAAATAAAGACTATTACAAGAGACAAAGAAGGACACTACATTACGATAAAGGGATGAATCCAAGAAGAAGATATAACAACTGTAAATATTTATGCACCCAACATAGGAGCACCGCAATACGTAAGGAAAATGCTAACCGTCATAAAAGGGGAAATTGACAGTAACACAATCATAGCAGGGGTTTTTAACACCCCACTTTCACCAATGGACAGATCATACAAAATGAAAATAAATAAGGAAACACAACCTTTAAATGGCACATAAAACAAGATGGACTTCATTGATATTTATAGGACATTCCATCCAAAAACAACAGAATACACTTTCTTCTCAAGTGCTCATAGAACATTCGCCAGGATAGATCATATCCTGGGTCACAAATCAAGCCTTGGTAAATTTAAGAAAATTGAAATTTTATCAAGTACCTTTTCTGACCACAACGCTATGAAACTAGATAACAATTACAGGAAAAAAACTGTAAAAAATACAAACACATGGAGGTTAACCATACACTACTAAATAACCAAGAGATAACTGAAGAAGTCAAAGAGGAAATAAAAAAAATCTAGAAACAAATGACAATGAAAACAGGATGACCCAAAACCTATGCGATGCTGCAAAAGCATTTCTAAGAGGGAAGTTTATAGCAATACAATCCTACCTCAAGATAAAAGAAACATCTCAAACAACCTAAACTTACACCTAAAGCAATAAGAGAAATAAGAACAAAAAACCCCAAAAGTTAGCAGAAGGAAAGAAATCATAAAGATCACATCAGAAATAAATGAAAAAGAAATGAAGGAAACAATAGCAAAGATCAAAAAAACTAAAAGCTGGTTCTTTGAGAAGATAAACAAAATTGATAACCTACTAGCCAGACTCATCAAGAAAAAAAGGGAGAAGACTCAGATCAACAAAATTAGAAATGAAAAAGGAGAAGTTATAACAGGCACTGCATCAATACAAAGGATCATGAGAGATTACTACAAGCAACTATATGCCAATAAAGTGGCCAACCTGGAAGAAATGGACAAATTCTTAGAAAAGCACAACATTCTGAGACTGAACCAGGAAGAAATAGAAAATATGAACTGACTAATCACAAGCACTGAATTTGAAACTGATTAAAAATCTTCCAACAAACAAAAGCCCAGGAACAGATGGCTTCACAGGCGAATTCTATCAAACATTTAGAGAAGAGCTAACACCTATCCTTCTCAAACTCTTCCAAAATATAGCAGAGGGAGGAACAGTCCCACACTCATTCTACGAGGTCACCATCACCCTGAATACCCAAACCAGAGAAAGATGTCACAAAGAAAGAAAAGTACAGGCCAATATCACTTAGATGCAACTTAGATGAACTTAGATGCAAAAATCCTCCACAATATACCAGCAAACAGAATCCAACAGCACATTAAAAGGATCATACACCATGATCAAGTGGGGTTTATCCCAGGAATGCAAGGATTCTTCAATATACACAATTCAATCAATGTGATACACCATATTAACAAACTGAAGGATAAAAACCATATGATCATCTCAATAGATGCAGAAAAAGCTTTCAACAAATTTCAACACTCATTTATGATAAAAACTCTCCAGAAACTAGGCATAGAGGAAACTTACCTCAACATAATAAAGGCCATATATGACAAACTCACAGCTAACATCATTCTCAATGGTGAAAAACTGAAACCACTTCCTCTAAGATCAGGAACAAGACAAGGTTGCCCACTCTCACCGCTATTATTCAACATAGTTTTGGTCACAGCAATCAGAGAGGAAAAAGAAATAAAAGGAATCCAAATCAGAAAAGAAGAAATAAAGCTGTCACTGCTTGCAGATGACATGATACTATACATAGAGAATCCTAACGATGCTACCAGAAAACTAGTAGAGCTAATCAATGAATTTGGTAAAGTAGCAGGATAGAAAATTAATGCACAGAAATCTCTTGCATTCCTGTACACTAATGATGAAATATCTGAAAGAGAAATTAAGGAAACACTCCCATTTACCATTGCAACAAAAAGAATAAAATACCTAGGAATAAACCTACCTAAGGAGACCAAAGACCTGTATGCAGAAAATTAAGACACTGATTAAAGAAATTAAACATGATACAAACAGATGGAGAGATATACCATGTCCTTGAATTGGAAGAATCAACACTGTGAAAATGAATATGCTACCCAAAGCAATCTACAGATTCAATGCAATCCCTATCAAACTACCACTGGCATTTTTCACAGAACTAGAATAAAAAATTTCACAATTTGTATGGAAACATAGAAGACCCTGAATAGTCAAAGCAATCTTGAGAAAGAAAACCGGAGCTGGAGGAATTGGGCTCCCGGACTTCAGACTATACTACAAAGCTACAGTAATCAAGACAGTATGGTACTGGCACAAAAACAGAAATACAGATCAACGAACAGGATAGAAAGCCCGTAGATAAGCCCATGCACATATGGTCACCTTATTTTTGATAAAGGAGACAAGAATATACAATGGAGAAAAGACAGCATCTTCAATAAGTGGTGCTGGGAAAGCTGGAAAGTTACATGTAAAAGAATGAAATTAGAATACTCCCTAACACCATACACAATAATAAACTCAAAATGGATTAAAAACCTAAATGTAAGGCCAGACACTATAAATCTCTTAGAGGAAAACATAGGAAGAACACTCTGACATAAATCACAGCAAGATATTTTTTGACCCACCTCCTAGAGAAATGGAAATAAAAACAAAAATAAACAGATGCGACCTAATGAAACGTAAAAGCTTTTGCACAGCAAAGGAAACCATAAACAAGATGAGAAGACAACCCTCAGAATGGGAGAAAATATTTGCAAACGTAGCAACTGACAAAGGATTAATCTCCAAAATTTACAAGCAGCTCATACTGCTCCATATCAAAAAAACAAACAGCCCAATCCAGAAATGGGCAGAAGACCTAAACAGACATTTCTCCAAAGAAGATATACAGATTGCCAACAAACACATGAAAGGATGCTCAACATCACTAATCATTAGAGAAATGCAAATCAAAACTACAATGAGGTATCACCTCACACTGGTCAGAATGGCCATCATCAAAAAATCTACGAACAATAAATGCTGGAGAGGGTGTGGAGAAAAGGGAACCCTCTTGCCCTGTTGGTGGGAATGTAAATTGATACAGCCACTATGGAGAACAGTATGGAGGGTCCTCAAAAAACTAAAAATGGAACTACCATATGACCCAGCAATCCCACTACTGGTCATATACCCTGAGAAAACCATAATTCAAAAAGAGTCATGTACCACAATGTTCACTGTGCACTATTTACAATAGCCAGGACATGGAAGCAACCTACATGCCCATTGACAGATGAATGGATAAAGAAGATGTGGCACATATATACAATGGAATATTACTCAGCCATAAAAAGAAATGAAATTGAGTTATTTGTAGTGAGGTGGATGGACCTAGTGTCTGTCATACAGAGTGAAGTAAGTCAGAAAGCGAAAAACAAATACCATATGCTAACACATATATAATGGAGTCTAAAAAATAAATAAATGGTTCTGAAGAACCTAGGGGCAGGACAGGAATAAAGATGCACAAGTACAGAATGGACTTAAGGACACAGGGAGGGGGAAGGGTAAGCTGGGATGAAGTGAGAGATAGCACTGACATACATACACTACCAAATGTAAATTAGGTAGCTAGCTTCCCAGCAGCTACATTGCATGGGGAGATCAGCTCAGTGCTTTGTGACCACCTAGAGGAGTGGGATAGCGAGGGTGGGAGGGAGATGCGAGAAGGAGGGATATGGGGATATATGTATACCTATAGCTGCTTCACTTTGTTATACAGCAGAAACTAACAAAACATTGTAAAGCAATTATACTCCAATAAAGATGTTAAAATATATATATAATATATGTGACATAAAAAAACGTAATAACCATTTTCAGTTCATAGGCAGTAGAGAAAGAGACCAAATGCTGGATCTGGTCCAAGAGTTGTAGCTTGCTAACCCCTATGTTACTCTATACCTGTTACAATTCTAATTCTATAAATATTAAATCAATTTTAATATTCTATATTAAATATAGATATATATATAGTATATATATACATACATACATATATATAGTATATATATATGTATATATATACACAATATGTATATATATATATACAATATACAATATTGTATATATACAATATATATATGTATATATGTATGTATATATACAATATACAACATACAATATACAATATGTATATATATACATGTATATATGTATGTATATACAATATACAATATACAATATGTATATATATATATACACAATATGTATATATATATACATACATACATATATATATATACATATATATATAGTATATATATATATACAATTCTAATTCTATAAATATTAAATCATTCTAGCGATTCTATGAAGTTGGTGCTATTATTACCATCATTTCCATTTTAAAGTTGGGGAAACTGAGGTACACAAGTTGCCCAAGGTCACAGAACCAAGTAAGTGATGGAGCTGGTATTCATATCTGGGCAGTTTGGCTCCATAAACTGTGTTCTCAACCACTGCTCTATGCTCTCTATTTTGAAGGACCTAAGAGTATAAAATGTAAAGGAATTGATGCCAGTTCAGAAACTTGCTGGTCAACAAAGAAAGGAATTGTCATACTGACCATCCCCTCTACTTGCAGAGAAAAAAATGTCACCTACCAAGAATCAGACTGGAATTCAACTTCCAGCAGTACTGGATGAGAGAAGACAACAGGACCTTCCTATTTCTGAAGAAAAGCAATGTTAAACAACTTAGAAACTATACATATATTATGTAATCAAGTCTGGGGGTGAAGTAAGTCATGTTCAAGCATGCAAGAATTCAGAAAGCTAAAAAAAAAAAAGAAAGCCTATCTTTCAATAGAACAATAAAATTGACAAACCTCTTGTCAGAATGACCCTCAAGAGAGAAAGCACAAATTATCCATAGCAGGAATGAAAGCAAAGACAGCACTACAAACCCTACATTATTAAAGGGATAATAAAGCAATATTGTAAATAACTTCATTTCAATAAATTTGATAACATAGAAAAACTGGAGAAGTTATTTGAAAGATGCAAACTACCAAAGCTCACTTAAGAAATAGATAACCCGAATAGGTCTCTTAAAGGAATTAAAGGAATTCTACACGTTATATTCCAGGTCCAGATAGTATCAGTCGTTAGTGTTATCAAACAATTAACGAAGAAATAAAACCAACCCTACACAGACTTCCTCAGAAAATAAAGGAGTAGTGAACACCTCCCAACTTCTTCAGGTCAGGAATATTCTAATACCCAAACCAGACAAAGATATTAAAAAAGAAAACTACAGTCATACCACTTAAGAGAAAAAACACAAAAATCTTCAACATTATAAATTAAATACAGCCATACATAAAAAAGAATCACATATTATGGGCAAGTAGGGTTTATCAGAGGAACTCAAGTTTGGTTTAACATTTGAAAATCATAAAGGCAATCCACTGTATTAGTAGAATAAAGGAGAAAAGACACATGAACATCTCTATATGCATAAATTTTGGACAAAATTTAATGCTTATTCATAATAAAAAAGTCAACATCCATTCATTATAAAAACTCTAAGAAAACCAGCAACTGAAGCTAATCCTTTCAGTTTGATAAAGGGCAACAAGAAAAAGCCTAGCTCTTATAAAACCAATGGATCAAAGAAGAAATCACAAGAGAAATCAGAAAATACTTACAGACAAATAAAAATGAACACACAACATATTAAAACTAATGGAATGCAGCAAAGCAGTGCTAAGAGGGAAATTTATAGCTATAAACTCAGACTTTAAAAAAGATCTCAAATCAAAAACCTAACTGTACATCTTAAGGAACCAAAAAAAGAAGAGCAAACTAAATCTGACACAAGCAGATAGAAAGATATACTGTGTGCTTGGATTGGCAGAATAGTATTGTTAAAATGACTGTACTACCCAAGGCAATCTACAGATTCAATGCAATCTCTATCAAAATACCAATGGCATTTTTCACAGAACTAGAACAAATAATTTTAAAATTTGTATGTAAACACAAAGACCCCAAACAGCCAAAACAATTTTGAGCAAGAACACAGCTGGAGGAATCACACGCTCTGCCTTCTGAGTATACTACAAAGCTACAGTTATCAAAACAGTATGACACTGGCACCAAAAACATACATAGATCAAGAGAACAAGATAGAGAGTCCAAAAGTAAATCCACACACTTACGGTCAATATGACAAAGGAAGCAAGAACACACAATGGAGAGAAGAAAGTCTCTTCGATAACTGCTGCTAGGAAAACTGAACAGCTATGTGTAAAAGAATGAAATTAGAATATACTTTAACACCATATACAAAAATAAACTCAAACTGGATTAAAGACTTTAATGTAAGACTGGATACACTAAAACTTTTAGAGGAAAACATAGGCAGAACACTCTTTGACATCGACTGTGGCAATATTCTTTTTGGATCCATTTCCTAGAGTAATGGAAACAAAAGCAAAAATAAACAAATGGGACCTAGTTAAACTTAAAAGCTTTTGTATAGCAAAGGAAACAATTGACAAAACAAAAAGACAACCTACTGCATGGGGCAAAATATTTGTAAATGATATGACTGATAAGAGGTTAGTATCTAACATATATAAATAGACTCGTACAGCTCAACATCAAAGAAACCAACAACTCAATTAAAAAATGGTAAGGCATGGACATATATACACTACCAAGCATAAGATAGATAGCTAGTGGGAGGCAGCCGCATAGCACAGGGAGATCAGTTTGGTGCTTTGTGACCACCTGGAGGGGTGGGATAGGGAGGGTGGGAGGGAGGGAGATGCAGGAGGGAGGAGATATGGGAACATATGTATAACTGATTCACTTTGTTATAAAGCAGAAACTAACACACCATTGTAAAGCAAGTATACTCCAATAAAGAAGTAAAAAAAAATAAAAAATGAGCAGAAGAACTAAATAGACATTTTTCCAAAGAGGAAATGCAGATGGCCAAATCGCACATGAAAAGATACTCAACATCACTAATCATCAGGGATCAACAGAAGAATGGATAAAGAACGTGGTATAAGAAGGTAAAAGAAGGAAATTTTGCCATTTGCTGCAACATGGATGGACTTGGAGGACATTATGTTAAGTGAAATAAGCCAGACAGATAAAGACAAATACTCTATGATGTCACTTATATGTGGAATCTAAAAAATACCACAAATTAGTGAATATAACAAAAAAACAAGCAGACTCACAGATATAGAGAACAAACTAGTGGTTACCACTGGGGAAAGGGAATTGGGGAGAGGCTATTTAGGGGTAGGGGATTAAGAGGTACAAACTATTAGGTATAAAATAAGCTACAAGGATATACTGTGTGACATGGGGAGCATAGCCAACATTTTATAGTAACTCTAAATAACCTTTAAAAATTGTGACACTATATTGTACACCTGTAACTTATATAATATTGTACAGCAACCTTACTTCAATAAAAAAGAAAAAAATCTGTAAAATTCCTAGAGGTCTATCAATTAGGTAATGGATCATTAAGTTATAGAACATTCATCTAATTAGATTTATGTGAAGTTATTATCAATGTTGAACTAAATCTATATACATCATCAGGGAAATTGTTCCTAAGTTAAAAAAAAAACAGGTTAACTAGTAGTATGAACATATTTATGAAACATGTATAAAATCTAAAAGGGGATATTTCTCAAATATAAGAAATATTTGAAGTTGGGAAAAATAAATATTAACAGCAGCAATTATTTTTATGGCACTGTATTGAGTGTTTCATTTTTCTTTTCTTGTATTTTCTGATTATTTAATAAAATATGCAGCATTCATAAATATTTTATATAAAATGTATAAAACAGTAAAAAAGGCAGTGAAAGATGATAAAATATCCTAGCAAATCAATTATTGCAGAAAATAGCAACCCTGTAAAATACACTCAGAATTCAAGCAAAGTAGATAAAATTAATGGGAGAAAAGGTTAGAAACATGAAGAAATACATACGAGGAATCCCTGAAAGACAACAGAATTGATGGAGCAGAATGAATAACAAAGAAAATAACAGCAAGCAGTTTTTCTGTCTTTAAAAAAAAGCCCAAAGAAAAACTAATGAAAAGAACAAAATCGTAGGCTTATCCTATGACATCTTTTGAATTTTACGGATTTAAAAAAGCACCTTACAAATAACGATGAAAAATGTCACTTACAAAGGAACAAAACTCCAGCTGTATGTAGACTCTATAATACTAAAGCTAGAAAATAAGTGAATCACCAACATTTGAGAAAAACACAATTCAAGAAATCTACTTCTGCCTAAATAATTTTTCATCTCTGAAGACAACAGCAAGATGGTCTTAGACAGTTAATGGCTCAGAAAGTGTATCACACATATATCTTTCCTTAAAACAATTATGGTATGTATATAGAGATTATATATACACATTTAAATTTAGATATATATGTAATATTTACATATATATATGAAACCTTGAAATGAATTACTTGTGGCATAATAGGAACAATTAGCACTGAAACAAAACAGAAATTCTATATAACTCATGTTAATGTGGTCACAAAACAAAACAAAATTAAACAAATCTTGAAAGAGAAAATTTAAAATATTTAAAAAATCAATCTAGTAGGCAGTAGGTAAAAGAGAAGTTACAGAAATATGGTTAAGGACTCATCTACATAGAGCCAGATTTTTTTTTCATTTTCAATATTGAAAAATTCATAACAACTGGTTAATTCTTTTTTTTTTTTAATGTTAAAAGTAACCATTAGTCAGGAGGCAAGGCAGAAGAATGAAGAATTCACATTAGGCCTTTTTTTTTTTTTTTAAGATTTATTATTTATTTATTTTTGGCTGCATCAGGTCTTAGTTGTGCCATGCGGGATCATCATTGAGGCACATGGGATCTTTCATTGAGGTGGGCGGGCTTCTCTCTGGTTGTGGTGCACGGGTTTTCTCTTCTCTAGTTGTGGTGTGTGGGTTCCAGAGCACACGGGCTCTGTAGTTTGTGGCACACAGCCTCTCTAGTTGAGGCACGCGAGCTCAGTAGTTGTGGCGCGTGGGCTTAGTTGCCCTGTGGCACGTGGGATCTTAGTTCCCTGACCAGGGATCGAACCTGTGTCCCCTGCATTGGAAGGCAGATTCTTTACCACCGGACCACCAGGGAAGCCCCCCACATTAGGCCTTAAGATAAAATGTTCACTGCAGCATTATTTACAATAGCCAAGATATGGAAGCAACCTAAGTGTTCAATGATGGATGAATGGATAACGTGTATATATATAATGGAATATTACTCAGCCATAAAAAAGAATGAACTCTTGCTGTTTGCAACAACATGGATGGATGTAAAGGGTATTATGCTAAGAGAAATAAGTCAGAGAAAGACAAATATCTTATGATCTCACTTATACATGAAATCTAAAAAACAAAACAAACCGACAAAACAAAATGGAAACAGACTCATGGATATAGAGAACAAATGGGTGGTTGCCAGAGGGGAGTGGGGTGAGGCTGGGTGAAATAGGTGAAGGGAATTAAGAGGTACAAGCTTCAA
The DNA here is from genome assembly GCF_011762595.2 of Tursiops truncatus. Classification (NCBI taxonomy): domain Eukaryota; kingdom Metazoa; phylum Chordata; class Mammalia; order Artiodactyla; family Delphinidae; genus Tursiops; species Tursiops truncatus. The sequence goes on along the minus strand of NC_047043.1, from coordinate 81,310,030 downwards.
GTTATAAAATAAATAAGTCATAGGGATATAATATACAGTAAAAAGAATATGGTCAGTAGAACTGTAATAACTTTGTACGGGGACAGATGGTTACTAGACTTATTGTGGTGATCACTTCATAATGTATTTAGACGTTGTACATGTGAAACTAATATAATACTGTATATCAATTATATTTTAGTCAATAACTCAGCCATTTTTCAGAAGCTTTCTAAACACCTGTGACTATACTATAGATTTAATCTAACCAAATGGAATAATATTTATATTTCTCCTCCCATTAGTAATTACAGTATATTGGACTATAGTTTTTCCAGCAGATTTATTAAGTGAGTTGAGAATACAGGGATTTTCACCAATCACAAATGATGGAAATGATCTTAAATACTCCATCTCCATCATGGTTCCTTAACAGTGAAAGGTCCAACAGGAAAAAAGAAGTAGAAGACAAAGTGTTCTTTGGTTAGCTGATACTGGTTTCTCTTCTGAGGTCAACTCACATAAAGGGTGTGTCTAGTGTCTCATAACTACAGAAGAATGACATAGAGAATTGTACATTTAAAATAGCAATAAATGAAGAGAATGTCTAGATGGGGCTTGCTATATCAGACTCTTGAGACCAAAGAGCAGGTGTTTTTGAAATGGTTAGGTAAAAATCCGAGGATGAATTTTCAGACAGCCCTCCTCAAATTCTAGTGCTTTTCAATGCAGCAGCTGTTTGAGAGGAAGTAGCTTCTATCTCTACACATGTGAACTTCTCAGAGAGATTTTTTAAAAATACAGAGAGCTGTTATGTTGAGTTCACATAGATGGGATCATCACTTAGGAAAGCATGGCTTATACTTTAAAGAATAAAGATCATTCCTAACTATAGGAATGACAATTAAGTGCATAAGTAGGCTTATATAAATGAGAAAGGGCATTGATTTTAAGGACCCAAAAAGTTTTGTATTATGGGGACTGCAAGCTCCGAGACCTAGCCAGGGAGATTGGAAAGCCCCACGGGCAGCAATCAGAAAGTTGGTCTCAGCTTTGGTATTGTCACTGGGTGGCCCTGAGAAAGTGAAGTAGCCTTTCTTTCAGGGCCCTGGTTTCCTGAATCCTTGTCACTGCTTGCTTTCCAAAAACCCCCAAAAGGACCACTGAGCACCCATCAGTGCATGGTACTGGATAAGAGCCCAGGGCTTTGGTGTCCAACAACTTTAGTTCAAACTCCGATTTGACCAAAGGGTAGCTGTGAGACCAAGGGCAGCCGCATAATTGATCTCTTTGCTTTTCGTTATTCTCATTTACAAAGAGGGCCATAACCCCTATTTTATTCTTACATAGAGTTAGGTGTTCAATAATTTAGTCTCCCTCTCCTTTGTCGGAAGGTAAACACTCTTGAAACGAGAACATTACTCATACACGCTTGCTTATTTGTATGCCAGGCACTTATTACCTGCAACAACCCTATTAGAAAGTTTGTATCATTCCCATTTTACTGATCACAAAACAGGCTGGAGGGGATAAGAAACTTGCTCAAACAGTAAACAGAAGCCCAGAACTTCTACTGTATTCCATGTCAAACTTATTCCAGACTTCAACTTTCAGTCATGACCATTTAATGCCTTAATAACTATGTATGTAAGATTTTTGCATACATTACACATTTTACCTAAAAATGACACCATTAAAATAAAGTCTCCATTTTCCTTTCCTGATTTTAAATTGAAGCCGCTAGTTCAGTGGCACACAAAGCTGGTTCCCTAGAGAGTTAGAACAATTATAAGCCTCTAAGGAATCAATAAATGAAATTTGCCAAAGAGTAAAATATTACAAAGGTAGTTGCTATTAATTTTTAAATAATTGCTGGATCCTAGTTCCACCAGCAAGAAGCTCCCTATATATTCTGCCTAATTGGATGGGGCTGAACTTCAAAAACAGATTAAGTCTTTCTAGTTTTTCACCTCAAAGATAATTAGCTTGAAATACAGGAGATAATAAATTACAAACACTGTTACTTCAAGACATTTCCTTTCACTTGATCCTGGTTTGCCTGATGTCTCCATGCATAAAAAGTAACATTCCATCTGTATGCAAGTCTCTCACAGTTTGTTCAGAAATGCCATTCTTATACTTTAGCCCTTAGATAGTAATTTCGAAGGTTTTATCTCCTCTCATTGGACAGCTATTCAGTGATTGCTTGGAATTTCATGAGTATGAACAGCAAATAAGGAAATTTGGTAAAACTGAGAAATATCACGAGGTCAAAGATGAAGTGAGGGGATTTTTCTTGATAAGCTTGAGAGAAATAGTGCAATTCTCCTCTCATCATGGAAGGACTAAAGTCCTTCTCCTGTGGCTTGGTGATGTCAGCCTGAACTCTCATTGGCCTAGAAGGAACCTCAAGAAGACATATTTGTCCGCCTGTGAGTTTCAAGCCAGATATTACCCAATATACCAGCACAGACATCTGGGCAGTTCTTGGAAAACTGAAATAAACATTTGTCAGCAAAACCCAAAGTGTGCCCAAAAGGACTACCTTTTGTTGTTGTTGTTGTTACTATCTCATTTCTAGCAAAATCTCTACTTTGAGGTCATGTCTAGGGACCCTGGATGAGGGTCAAGTCAACTTCTCTCTTGTGGCTTTGCCTGATGGGTCATGCATCATGCTCTCTCCTAACTGTTCACCCTGAGTTAACATTTATTTCAGCCATCTAAAGAATTACTCCTAACATCACTCATGTATTTGATCCTAAGGATCACTGCCAATAACAAGATACTGAACAGAGTAATTTTCTCAATTTGACATTCCTGTTGGATTTACCAGCCACATACTGATAAAAGTGTGGGTATTTGGGTGCTACAGTGAACAAGAAGGGGAAAAAGTAGAATACATTTGCCTTGGAAAAATTATCCACCCTTTTCCCTATCATAGACTCTGGCTGCCTATCTTTTAATAAAACATTTCTAAACCTGACCAAACTGCTGGAAAGAAATTTGTAATAAAATCTTTCCTTTTGTATTTTTTCCCATTTTTTACCTCCTTATTATGAAAAAAAGTGTATTAGGGTCTGAACATCTCATCAGTTCTGGGAACTGTAGCTGTACGCAGTTCACAAAATGCAAATTGGTAACTTGTTGGATTCCTTATTCTCAAGTATCACACACCCACAATTTTAAAATTTGCATACAATTTGCATACTTTTGCTCAAATGTTATACATGTGTACTGGGCTGGGGGGGTGGGATTGGTTGGTAGTGATGGAAGGATTGTTTTAATATGGTTTGAAGATTAATTTGGGGTTGCTTATGCAATAGGCAAAAAATTAAAACATAGCAAAATGCTGTATTATTCTGAAATAGTATCTTACATGTCCTTCTTTTAATCACTGGTATTTATATTCTACCTTCCAAACTTCATTTTGGGGCTGTATTGAGTGGACTATCTCCCTGAATGGATCAGATAAGGGAATAATTGCTTAACTGCCTATTTGAAGTGTTAGTGTAGAAAAAAACTTGATCATGGTCAAATTGCTCTGTGCAAATCATGGTGGTAACTCTAAGTCAATTTTTCCCTCCTGTGTCAGAGATCTAACAAGACAGGTAGGAGCCACGAGGACGTGCACAACTCTCTCTTAACACAAGGTATGTTTTTTTCTTGGCGAGGATTTTTCTATAGGATGGCAGACAATCATCTTGATATCTGCACTACCTCCTATGTGAGATAGGCCTTGAAGACTGCTAAAATAATAAACACACACATTTCCAAACAAGCTTTGGCATTAGCTGTCCTAAAGACCCTAGAGTGTTTACCCTGACTTATGTCCTAGTAAGTGGGCCTGTAGTTACTACAATATCTCTGATAAATTCCAAGTGATTATGGAGGATCTCAGGACATGGATGTGTTCTCCCACGGTCTTTGTTCCTTGTCCTTGAACTCATGACACCTCAGCAGTTTCTATTTTGATCATCATGTCAGCAAAATTTGCTAGAAATTGGTGATTGGTTCTGCTAATTTTTCTTTGGCAAACCCTCAAAAGGAGAAGAATCTACCCTAGTAAAAGAACTTCAAAAATATTAGGACTACGGGCTTCCCTGGTGGCGCAGTGGTTGAGAGTCCGCCTGCCGATGCAGGGGACACGGGTTCGTGCCCCGGTCCGGGAAGATCCCACGTGCCGCGGAGCGGCTGGGCCCGTGAGCCATGGCTGCTGAGCCTGTGCGTCCGGAGCCTGTGCTCCGCAACGGGAGAGGCCACAGCAGTGAGAGGCCCGCGTGCCGCAAAAAAAAAAAGAAAAAAAATTAGGACTGGGCTAATCACCTTGAGGGGATTGGGCCCGGTCAACTCAGATTTTGGATGGAAACAAATCTCAGTGTTTAGGAAGTATTTTTTATTTTTCTTTCAGTTAGGTTCTATCTTGATTTCCCCTCCCTGGACCTTGACAGAGGAATACAACTTATTCCATTCAATAGCCGCTCAGCCCACGATTACTGGCTGACTGAGCTTTCAGTAGAGTAGCCTATTTACTCTGGGGAATACAAGATAATGATCTTCAAAGGGATTCCATCGAGATGGAAAAAGAAAAACGTTATACTCAGAAACAGAGACAATTATGTTTATATAAGTATTTTTGGAGATCAATGTATTCTGGGCAGCCAAAAAACCCTTCATAGAGCACAAGGAATTCAGCTTTGAAAGCTAAATAGAATTTAGATAGGCATTTTCTCTATTTTAACATTTGGCTGGTTACACAGTAATTTATCTGGTTACACCATAATTTACCGGGATACATGTTCCTCTCTCCTCCTGGAAAAGTGAGCCTCAAACTTTTTGAGTATTAGAATCATCTGGGAAAGCTATTAGAAGTATAGTTTTGGGCACTCTCTCTGATACTTGTGTACTTTCTGACATTCAGAACTAGCTCAGAGACTTTCCTTGAGTTATGCCCTCTAAGAAGATAGTCAGGAATTGTAAATAGTAGCAATATCTCCTCCTACAAAAAGTAAGAAATGGTAATTTATCTCCAACTGCAACAAATGGATTGGAAGTCTGTTATTCAGATAAAGATTCTGACTCTGGGTTGTTCATCTTGGGTAGCTGGTTCAAGGCTGGGCAGGGACCTCTGGATGGGTTGTTGCTGAGAGGGAGAGGAGATGTGAACATCTGGATCAGGGAGAGAAAGGCAGAGGCCGAGGGAATCTGGTGGGATGCATTTATATTGGGATGTGTGAATACTCCATTCTCTGTGTGAGTCCTGACTCTGCCACTTCCTAGCCATGAGACCCTGCGCAAGCTCCTCAGCTTTTCTGGATGGCAGTTCCCTAGATAACTGGATTTCAGTGCTGCTTATCTGAGATTAGTATTCATATGAGCAACATTTCCTCAAAAGGGTTGTTGTGTGTGGTAAATAATTTAACATCTAGGGGCGGAAGATCTAAAGAGACATTTTTCCACAGAAGACATACAGATGGCCAAAAGGCACATGAAAAGATGCTCAACATCACTAATTATTACAGAAATGCAAACTAAAACTACAATGAGGTATCACCTCACACTTTTAGAATGGCCATCATCAAAAAATCTACAAACAATAAATGCTGAAGAGGGTGTGGAGAAAAAGGAACCCTCCTACACTGCTGGTGGGAATGTAAATTGGTACAGTCACTATGGAGAACAGTATGGAGGTTCCTTAAAAAACTAAAAATAGAACTACCATGTGACCCAGCAATCCCACTACTGGGCATATGCCTGGAGAAAACTATAATTCTAAAGGATACATGCACTCCAATGTTCCCTGCAGCACTATTTACAATAGCCAGGACATGGAAGCAACCTAAATGTCGACTGACAGAGGAATGGATAAAGAAGATGTGGTACATATATACAATGGAATATTACTCAGCCATAAAAAAGAATGAAATAATGCCATTTGCAGTGACATGGATGGACCTAGAGATTGTCATATAAGTGAAGTCAGACAAAGACGTATATCATATGATATTGCTTATATATGGAATCTAAAAAAAATGGTACAAATGAACTTACTTACAAAACAGAAATTGAGTCAGATGTAGAAAACAAACTTATGGTTACCAAGGGGGAATCAGGAGACGGATAAATTGGGAGATTGCGATTGACACACACACACTACTACATATAAAATAGGTAACTAATAAGAACCTACTGTATAGCACAGGGAACTCTATTCAGTATTCTCTAATGACCTATGTGGGTATAGAATCTAAAAAAGAGTGGATATATGTGCATGTATAACTGACTCACTGACTCACTTTGCTGTACAGCAGAAACTAACACAACACTGTAAATCAACCATACTCTAATACAAAAATTAATTAAAAAATAACATCTAGGAAGCTTAGTGGAATGCAAATCAAATAATTTGTTTAGTTTCTTTTTAAATTTTCAAATATTCCACATATTTTTATATTTCATTGTATCATTAAAAATGTTTATATGACATGCCAGAGATGTACTGCATTTTAATAGCTTAAAAGATATTTATTTTAATGGGAAAAAGTGAGTGCAATTTCTTGTTGACAGAATGTTCAGGAGCATCCCCAAGCTCTACCCACTAGATGCTGGAGCACTCACTCCAGTTGTGACAACCAAAAATATCACCATGTACCTCCTGGGGGTCAAATCATGCCCAGCTTAAAACCACTGTTCCAGACTGACACAGAGCATAAGGGAAAACCCCTAGCACAATGTGCAGCATGTAACGAACATTAAACAAACACTGGCGCCATTGCTTACAACCATCTTGGATGCTGAATCACTGCAGATGAATTCGAGGAAGCTCGGGCATGAACATTCCAAATGAAAATAGTTGTATGGTAGCTCTGCAAGCCTTCTTATAAGGTTAGTTATTTTCTCCTTCAGAATGGTTATCTGAATACGGTCATAAGAAAAAATATAATTTGATTTTGAGCATCCCCAGTGGATGTCTAGCCCTTAATTAAAAAAAATGTTATGTGTTGTAATTTATCGGTGTGATACTTATTTAAGTCAGTGGGGAGTCAATGAATAAATCCATACACAAGACTTGAAAATGTAACCTCAGATGTGATCCACTTGTTCTATTCGTGAGAATTATAATTGATTGCCTGCTTGTGGACACTTTTTTCTCCTCCCTTCCTTTTAAAAATGTAAAGCCACACACACTTTGCCAAAGGAATTCACGGTGTCAAGAAAAGCAAACAGAAAAATGAAATAGAAAACATTAGTGTCCTCAACATAATTTTCACTTCCTTCTTTAAACATATGGCCACTCCAGTAGCTTCAACCAAACGTGAGTTTTCCCTGGGGTTGGGGGAAACTGACAACCAGGATGTGATTTGAAGTACAAGTAGGTGTGATTTTGCTCTCCTCCATCGGAAAAACATGAGGATTATTATCCCCACAGAAGCACACACACAGATCTCAGAGAGAATTCTACCTTGCATGTAGGGTTCAAAATAATGAATTGGGAACTCTAGTAAGACAGGTAAAATGAAAGAAATACACAATAGGGAATCTAGCCTGAATTCTGCCCAAATTCTACCCCAACAGCAGCTACTTCTATATCAACAACGGTATCAACAGCAACTGTGACGTCAACAACTACTACTGTCCCACTACTGCTGGAAAAAAAACTATTGAGAAGTCACTATAGTCCATGGTCTTGAAATAATCCTATGAGTTAAATACTGGAACTCCATTTTCCAAAACTGAGTCTTAGACTTCGACTAATGCGCTCACAGAATGCTATTAACCAGGGTTCCAGGGAATCCAATCAAGGTGTGAACCTGGATCTCCAGTTCAATGAGGTACTGCTACACACTGTGGCGGTATGACGTCACCTTCCTGAGACTTGGTCATCTTGTTTACAGAACGCAGAGGATGGATGAGACGATGTGTAAGCAGTTTCCTCTATTTTTTCTCAGACTAAGTGTATCACCCTACCATGTGAGCCCAGAGAGCACGGCATTACACAGTGACACATGTTCAAATGTGTCCCCTGGAGCTCCCATGGGGACAGCTGGCTAGAACTGTGACTTAGGTGATAACAAAATTTGTCCTCTCCTGGCCAAGAGGATGACATTGAGATGAGAATCCCCAGCGTCCACACCAAGGCTGGCCACAGAACAGGCCATTTTTATTTGAACTTTGGTATTAAATATGACTATGGCTTCCCTGGTGGTGCAGTGGTTAAGAATCCGCCTGCCAAGGCAGGCGACACGGGTTCAAGCCCTGGTCGAGGAAGATCCCACATGCCACGGAGCAACTAAGCCCGTATGCCACAACTACCGAGCCTGCGCTTTAGAGCCTGCGAACCACAACGTCAGAGCCCATGTGCCACTACTACTGAGCCTGTGTGCCTAGAGCCTATGCTCCGCAACAAGAGAAGTCACCTCAATGAGAAGCCCGTACACCGCAATGAAGAGTAGCCCCTGCTCGCCGCAACTAGAGAAAAGCCCACATGCAGCAACAAAGACGCAGCACAGCCAAAAATAAATAAAATAAATCTATTAAAAAAAAATGATGACTACGGAAACCCTGTAAGTTAGACATCCTTCAAAAACATGTTACCTCAAGAAGAAAGCCTGAGGGAGGATTAGTGAGTAGGAAGAACAGGTTAAGGCCTTTTTGTAAATAACAGAATTGGGAAGGACAGCAATGTTCCTAGTAATCTTTACAGAAGCAACATTTTGGATACCACTTAAGCGCCCATCAGGAGTGGGCTGGTTAAATTATGAATCCTCCCTACAGCACAATACTGTGCTACCATTAAAAATGATGTCTAGTTCTACATTTGACACAGAATGGCACTCATTTTACATAAATGACAAGATAAATTATCATAATAATCCCATTTACAAAAGAAAATTCCTCATTTTGAACTCTATAGGAACAAGGAAAAATTAAGAAAGATATACACAAAACTGTAAATCACAGGTACCTCTTGGCAGTGAGATTACACTTGATTTGTATGTTTTCTGTATAAAGTTTAAATAATAAGCAGAAGAAATGATATAAAGCTATTTCTAATTAGGGGGAAATCTAGATGTAGAAGGCTACAATTATATTCTAGAGGCAGTTTCCCATCTCGAGTCAACTTTGCAAATTGTAGATTTAATTTACATTCTGTATTAGAAAATCAGGCCTCTTCCTTTTTTAAAAAATTTATTTATTTTATTTACTTATTTTTGGCTGCGTTGGGTCTTTGTTGCTGCGTGCAGGCTTCCTCTAGTTGCAGCGAGCAGGGGCTACTCTTCGATGCGGTGCGCAGGTTTCTCATTGCAGCGGCTTCCCTTATTGCGGAGCACGGGCTCTAGGTGCGGGGACTTCAGTAGTTGTGGCTTGCGGGCTCTAGAGTGCAGGCTCAGTAGTTGTGGCACACAGGCTTAGTTGCTCCGCAGCATGTGGGATCTTCCCAGACCAGGGCTCGAACCCCTATCCCCAGCATTGGCAGGCGGATTTTTTTTTTTTTTTTTTTTTTTTTTCGCGGGCCTGTCACTGCTGTGGCCTCTCCTGTTGCGGAGCACAGGCTCCAGACGCACAGGCTCAGCGGCCGTGGCTCACGGGCCTAGCCGCTCTACGGCATGTAGGACTTTCCCGAACCGGGGCACGAACCCGTGTCCCCTGCATCGGCAGGCGGACTCTCAACCACTGTGCCACCAGGGAAGCCCCACGTGGATTCTTAACCACTGCACCACCAGGGAAGCCCAGGCCTCTTCTTAAAATTTCAGATCCCCTATCTGATGAGCCATGTTATTTGTTAGCTTTGACTCAGAACAGCTGGTAGCTTCTCCTTGAAATTAAATCCCCCTAGAAGGAGATGTACTGGGAAGCTGGCAGGTGCAAAAGGATGCCATGTACTTGACAGCATCTCATGTGAACATCATTACAATAGATAAATGCTAAGCTTCAAAGGCAACTGCTGTGAAGGAAACAAAGCTTGTTCGGATACGTACATTATAAGGTGTGAGGTAAGAAAAGCACTTTTTTTTTTTTTTAAAGGACATAAGGGAACACATAGAGAGATGCAGTCAGTTCCTTTTTAGCAACAGTTCTATATAATTTTCAAATAAGTCCTTCCAATCTCTAGTCTTGCCTCTCAGACCCAATTTGGTTGGCTGGTCTATTTACATCCATCAGTTTTCTCTTTGACAGCGGTGCATTTTGGGCTCAGCTTTTCCTAGAGGCATTTTAATAGGATGAGTCAACAAGTGAACTTAATTGATCCTGTTGAGCCTTCCTTTAGGCAAGGATGGTGAGGTGCTGATGGCTCAGTCCTCTTCTGAAAATGCATAAGTTTGGAAAAAAGCATTTTCACCTCATTTTCTTTGCGGAAGGGATAGGCACCTATCTATTATTCAACACAGGGTGACCACGAGATTACAAGCACCCTCACTTTAGAAGACATGTTTCCCCAACCCCACTGGTATTACTTCTGGAACACTACTTGGTGATTCATAGCAGCTGTTCTCTGAAGAGGTTGAACGGCTTTCAAATACCTTCTCACAGTTTCTCCCCACCTCCAACCCTGAGAAAATCCTGGTGATGTGAGGGCAAGAAGGCAAACACGTATATACCAGAGGATTAAGCACTAGTCCAAGGCCAACATCAAACTTAGACCGAACAGTACAGCAAGACATTTTTTTCACGTGCCTCCCAATTCCAATGCTGCCTGCCAGGGTTTGCCCTCTCCACCATAGTTCGCCAAGACTCAATGAATAACTTGGTGTGTCCCGAACACGTTCCTCAAACCCATGTCCGGTGCTGAGGACGTTATCCTGTCCCCACCTTCCTTCCAACAACACAGAAGAAAGTGACTCCATCACTTTCGTACTCCTTGACCCATCTCTGGGTGCAAACCCACGCTCCTGGCATTAGTACCACAACGCATCCCTCTCCTACTCTCCTTCTGACATCTCCTCCCTTCTCAAAATGCTAACATCTCCTGCTCATCATTCTTAGCTGACAACCCCGCTGTTTCTTTCTTTGAGAAGATTAAAGCAATAACAAGAGAACTTCCACAAAGTCCCACCGCAACACTGACTCACCTTCCTCGTCTTCCTTCTCGTCGCTGTAGGTAAACTGACCACGGTCCTCTGCAAAGGCAACACCTTCCCTCTTGCACAAGAGCCGATCCTCGCTCTCTGGCTAGAAAACACCACCCGCGCAACTCACCTCTCGTTCCCTTTTACGTCATCAGTGCGCGCCAATCTAGAGATTGCTCCCAGCTGTGTAAAACTACGGGCGTCTCTCCCACCTTAAAACAGTCTCCCTTGATCCCATTGCTTCTTCCCCCGGAGCTTCACTTTTCTGCTCTCCTTGAAGCAAACCTCCTCTAAGCATTGTTTATGCTAATACTCTTCACTTTCCCTCTGAACCAGTTCAATCAGTTTTTTCAGGCTTTCACACAGATCACTGCACGGAAAGCGCTCTCAGTGATGTCACCCACGAATTCCTTGTCACCGCTTCTCATAACCTCCTCTCTAGTCTTGCTTTTCCCATCTTTGCCTCCCATACAGTATATATGGTTTTTTTGGCTTTTTTTTTTTTTTTTTTTTTTTTTTTTTTGGTACGCGGGCCTCTCACTGTTGTGGCCTCTCCCGCTGGGAGCACAGGCTCCGGACGTGCAGGCCCAGCGGCCATGGCTCACGGGCCCAGCCGCTCCGCGGCATGTGGGATCTTCCCGGACCGGGGCACAAACCTGCGTCCCCTGCATCGGCAGGCAGACTCCCAACCACTGCGCCACCAGGGAAGGCCTGTACAATGTATGTTTGATAGGCCACAAACAGGCTCTTTGAGTTAGCATAAAATTCATGTTAACTCATGTGTAAGCCAGAATGACTTCCCCATATCACAATATGTGAAAATTTCTTTTATCACTTCTCACTGTATGAAGTACATATAATTTTATACAAGATTCTATGTGATATTCTCCCTGCCCCCCATTAACTTTTTTTTAAAAAAGATTTATTTTTTTTTATTTATTTATTTAATTTATTTTGGTTGCTTCGGGTCTTAGCTGTGGCATGAGGGATCTTTGTTGAGGCATGTGGGACCTGTCGTTGCGGCACGCAGGCTCTTTGCTGTGGTGTCAGGGCTTCTCTTCCTAATTGTGGCGCACAGGCTCCAGGGCACGCGAGCTCAGTAGTTGTGGCACATGGGCTTAGTTGCCCCGTGGCATTTGGGATCTTAGTTCCCTGACCAGGGATTGAACCAGCGTCCCCTGCATTGTAAGGTGGATTCTTTACCACTGGACCACCAGGGAAGTCCCCGCCCCCCCCATTAACTCTTAGCCCTCATCCCCTCCCCCTCTTCCTCTTGCTCACTCTGCCTCAGCCATGTCATCTCCTTGGTACTCCTTCAGTAAGTCAGGCACACACCCACCTCAGGGCCTTTGCACTGGCTCTCCTGGCTCTGATCTGTTCTTCCCTTAGATGCATGCTGGAATACTTCCTCAAATCCTCCATGTGCCTGCTCACATGTTACTCGCTCACTGAGGTCACCATGTCTATTATCTCCACTCCTGGGATTCCCCCTCTACCGTCGCCACCCCCATTTAAGGTTTGATGTTTTCCCATATGACTTACCACATTTCATTACACTATATAATTTACTTATTTATTATGTTTACTGCCTGTCTCCTCCACTAGAATGAAAGTTCACTGAAGGAAGTGATATTTGTATTTCCAGCTTCTAGGACAGTTCTTAGCACAGTACATGCTCAGTAAATAGATCTTGAATGAAGGAACTAGTGGCAAAATGACCAATAGTACTCTATGGAACTGGGTCTCAAAGTACTTATAAAAACTGCACATTCTATGACTCTACACGTGATTACTAAGCTATGGTCTCTGGAGGTGGGCCCTGAGAATCTGGTTGATTCTTATGCACAGTGATTCCTTCTAAGTGATGCTTCCAAGGTTAAGAAGCCAGAGTTCCAGGATTCTGAATGGCTATTTCGTAGTAAACCAAAAAGAGGTTGGCCACTCAAATGGCTTGACTGGGCCAATGATTTCGAACCAGGTGCACGTTTTGCCCCCTAGGAAATATTTGGCAATGTCTGGAGACATTTTTAGTTGTCCAAACTGAGGCAGTTGGGGGGGCTGCTGGTGGTGGGAGAAGTGTGCTACTGGCCTCTAGTGAGTAGAAGGTCTAAGGGCGGACCAATGAACTAGGGTTGACCAATGAACATCTTGTTCTCCCGACCACAGTGACTGAAACTAAGCCAACAGAAATTCTGGAATTTCTCTATTGGAAAATTGACTCTTGCCTTCTGCTGGCTTGAGGCTGGGAGCATGTGACACTGCAGCTGCCAGCTGTCTTCACAAAGCTGCCTGATAGGAAAGCAGAACTGAGAAACAGAGAGAAACTTACTCCTGATGACTTGTAACCGATTAAGTCCTGCCTCAAATTTCCTTGAAGCTAAAATAACGAGGTAGATTTACATTGCAGTGATCAATGGAGAGGATGCACTAAATTGGATCGAAGAGCCAATATAACCAATAATGATCACAGGCAAGTTGAGCCTTTGCCACCAAAGAAATGGCGACTGTGAATCAAGTTTGAGCCATAAGCTGGGGATTAGGAGGCATCCCAGGACTCTTCTCTTTGGTGAAGGTTAAATTGGAAACAGGAGGGGCCCTTGTGGCATTTGCAGAAATTAAAGTTCAGGTGGGGGAAGCCAACTCTGGCCTATTGGAAGAAGAGAGAGAGCGGAGAAGAAATGCAACAGTAAATTAGTATTTAATGTGTGGCAGCCCAACTGGCTTTGCTGGTAAGGTATCAGGTACTAAAAACATGCTATGATGTAGCCAGTATGGAAAGAGGGTTTACTGTCCCTAGGAGAAGACAGTCATAACTCAGAGCTATTAAGAAAAATAATAGGACTGGGGCCCCGAGGAGATTTTCTTAGAATGCCTGCACACATTCTACCTAACTTAATTTAAGGGATGTCATGAGTCAGAACAGATGCCCATCAAGTCTGTCATGCTTGTCATAACATGGCACTTGAATAGAAGACATCCCGTCCCAGGAGATATTCCTGCTAAGGAACTGTGTTATTTAAGGGGGTTTAAAGACACCTTTTAAACTTCAGGGCCTGTTTGTATGAAATCTGCATTTGAAAAAGCAACATTTGGCTAAGCTCCACTTAAGGGGAAACAAGCTTTCTCCCTGCTAGGATTTGGAGGGCAGGCTCCACAGCTGTAATTAGCTCAAGATGGCAAGGGAGCGAAGCACAGAAAGGAATGGGGACTTTGATTTTGGAACGACAGAGATGGCTTTTGAAAAGCTACCATCTGCGATTCGGAGTTACTTCCAAAATAACCCTGTGGTTATTAATGACAATGTTTGCATTACCCGGTATCACCCCTCAGGATGAGGTGATTGGATCAGAGGTGAACACCTGGCCCGATTTTCGCCATCAGATTCTCCTGGGATTTGGCAATGAGATACAGAGGCATTCTAATCTATTTATGGTTGTTGTTTCTTGAACTTGGGACATGCGCATTTCAAGAGATATAGGTTGACGGCAGCTTCAGTCCCACATTTCCATTTAGCTGGGAGGAAGGAAGAGAATTGGCTTTGAAACCTTTGGAGGAAGCCCTAGAAAAAGCAGAAAGGGATCTAGAGAGAGAGAGGGATCCAGGGCCCTTAGAAACTGTAGTCTCTGATTTCCAGACACATGGTAGATTCCTTCCCAGGTTAGTGATTTCAAGACTAGTCAGTGTTAAGGAAAAAGAGCATGTCTAATTATCAAAGCCACTTTATATTTTCATTTCTCATTTCCAAAACCAAACTCTTCTCTTTGCATTCCTACTGGCATAAAATTGATAGAATAATAACATTGCTGGAGCTACCCATGCAGAGAATTACGGAGGCATCTTAATCTTACCCATCTTTAAATACTTTCCTTCTTCTAGTCTAGACCTTTTCAAAGGATAGTCACTCACTCAGGATGTATTTTTTTGACTTGAGATGTAGAGAAATCAACAAAAGTTGTGCCTACGTAAGAAATATTGTCAAAGCAGCACAGTTGGATTCATCTTACGTGATTCATAGAGAAGGATATCCACGCACCGAAAGGTAGACAGTGATTGCAGACACAAAAAGGCTAGCTTGGTATGTCAATCATGGACCCAAGTATTGCTGATTCCTAGATATCTGCACTCATCTTGATGTTACTCCCTCAGATACTTGGCAGTATCTGAGGGAGTCATTATTCCTATGGACATGTTTCTCCAAGTTTATTTGGCAGTTAAGTAGCAAGAAAAAGTTACATGTTTTACATCAGGAAAAATTTATGAATAAAATGAAACCTCTCGTTAGTGAATCTCCTTTCTAAATGCTATGTTGCCACAAATCATGACAGCACATCATCTGGACCCTACACTCATATTTCTGCTTCCCTTGCTTTCTTTTCTGACCTATTATTATCTCTTTTTCCTCCCTGATTAGACAAACCTCTCAAATACTTATTAAAACAGGAAAAGTGCTGGCTGGGTCTTCTGGAAAAGACAATGGTTGGAGTAGAAGGGAGAAAAGTAGCCCCTACTATTTCATGTTGGGGGGACTTCAGGCAGCAAGTAACAGTTGGAATCTTTATAGCTAAATGAGGCCAGCTCTGTATCCCTTATCCAGTGTCACATGGAAGGAAGGAGAATTCTCCTTGGTTATTAGAAAGGGGTGGCTTCGGCTTAATAGTTTTAAACTGGGGCCTTGTTTGGCTGACAGTGAAACTTCTTTACAACTAGCACTGAGACCGTAGCTGTGGTCAGTCTCCCAGGCATATGGAGGTGGTGCTGGGAGCTTGGCCATCAGTATGCATTCTCAACCAATTAGCCCTGAGATGGTTCTAACAGCATTTGAAGAGCAGCTGCAGAGTCTCCTTTTGGCTGAGAAAATTAATTTCTGAACACAGGAAATTTCACCCCAAGGTGAAATCCTGAAATAATTGTGGGAGGATATATTTTTCAGGAGTCTTTATGTAGAGAGTGAGAGATACTGAATTCATTCTGGCTTAAACATAAATTGGCTCAAATCCCTGGAAGGTCAAGGGACCAACTAGCTTCAGGAACAGCTGGATCCAGGGGACTTGTTGCCATCACTCTCTCTCCATTTCTCAGCTCTGCTTTCTTCTGTGATGACTTTTAAGTTCTACACTGGCCTTCTCATTATGGTGGCTCCTGACAACCCCAGGCTCAGACTACACTTATTACCAGCAATCCCAGCCGAAAGAACTCTTTCCCCTTTTAATGAATTCTAACAGTATTCTCGAGATTAATTTATTCTGATCTGGTTTGGGTAATGATTAATAAACTCACTGGCCAGACGCAAGGAAGTGTTTTTGTTTTTTCTAAAATTTTTATTGGAGTATAGCTGCTTTACAATGTTGTGTTAGTTTCTACTGTACAGCAAAGTGAACCAGCAACACATATACATATATCCCCTCTTTTTTGGATTTCCTTTCCATTTGGGTCAACACAGAGCACTGAGTAGTGTTCCCTGTGCTATACAGTAGGTTCTCATTAGTTATCTATTTTATACATGGTATTGATAGTGTATATATGTCAATCCCAATCTCCCAATTCATCCCACCCCTCCCCTTTCCTCCTTGGTATCCATATGTTTGTTTTCTATGTCTGTATCTCTATTTCTGCTTGCACTGCTGGTGAGAATATAAATTGAGACACCCAGTATGGAGAACAGTATGGAGGTTCCTTAAAAAACTAAAAATAGAACTACCATGTGACCCAGCAACCCCACTACTGGGCATATACCCAGAGAAAACCATAATTCAAAAAGACACATGCACCCCAATATTCATTGCAGCACTATTTACAATAGCCAGGACATGGAAACAACCTAAATGTCCATCAAAAGAGGAATGGATAAAGAAGATGTGGTACATATATACAATGGAATATTACTCAGCCATAAAAAGGAACGAAAATGGGTCATTTGTAGAGACGGGGATGGACCTAGAGACTGTCATACAGAGTGAAGTAAGTCAGAAAGAGAAAAACGAATTAATGCGTATATGTGGAATCTGAAATAATTGGTGTAAATGATCATATTTACCAAGGAAGTGTTCTTTCCTGAGTTAGGTGTGTGTGTGTGTGTGTGTGTGTGTGTGTGTGTGTATGTATGAGACAGAGTGTTCTCAGCTCCCACTGAAACTCATAGACTGAGAATGAGAAAAAGGAGACTTCTCAAAGGAGAATCAAGGTGAAATTACCAGAAGAATGGGGACTAGAAGATGGGTTTACAAAAGCAGTGTTTTCAAATATTTACCACAAAGAGACCCTTAGAAGAACTACCCTTCATACTTGAGTATACTAGTGTTGGTAATTATCCAAATCAGGCATAAATGTTCACATGCCCTCATTCACACTCACACACTAACTGAACCTGCCTCATTTAGGTTTGACCTGTTTTCAATTGATCAAGATGAGGCTAGATGGGAGGGGAGAAGACTTACCTTTACTGAGTGCCTATCACATACCTATGAATTTCACACCTATGATTTCATTCTGTTTTTATGATGCTCTTTCAAGGCAGGTATTATTATGCCCATTTTAATATAGAAACCAAAAAAGGGAAGCAAGAAAGAGACCTGTACACACTCATAGAGCTAGTGAGAATCTAGTCTTCAACCTAGCACATGATTTTCATGTTTACAAAATTCAGAGAACTAATTAAAAAGCCAGAGGTCTCATGTTTGATGGTGATGGTAGGGGTCATTCCAAGAAACTCAAATACGTTGGTATCTTTCTAGCTCTTCATAAAATTTCTGTGGTTCAGTTGCTCATCTTAGCCTCCTCAAGCTGCTACAACAGAATACCGGAGATTGGGTGGCTTAAACAATAGACGTTTGTTTCCCACAGTTCCGGAGGCCAGGAAGTCCGAGATCGGGGTACCAGCATGGTTGGGTTCTTGGTGAGGGTTGTTGTCCTGCCTTGAGGATGATTACCTTTTTTCTGTGTCCTTGCATGTTGGAGAGAGAAAGAGCTCTGGGCTCTTCTTATAAGCACAGTAACCCCATCCTGGGGGCCCCACTCTCTTGACCTCATCTAAACCTAATACCTCCCAAAGGCCCCATCTCCATATGCCATTACATTGGAGGTTAGGACTTCACCATGAGCATTTTTAGGGGATGCAGACATTTAGTCTATAACCTCCTCCTACCCGTCCATCCTAGCTGATCGTAACTCAGGGTCATTTATTCTCTTGTCCTTTTCCCACTTCTGACGGCCTTATCTCTGCCAAACCTATCCATGGCACAATGTGAATTTCTTTCGGTAAATGAACTGGAATCGGTTCTCCCTTGCGCTCCTCCCACCCACCCCGCCTCCTGAATTCAGGCGTCCTTTGGCAGGCATGTTGATTCAGAGAAAGGAGAACTGGCTTTCCAGAGGCTGCTTCTGCTTCCATGTCCAATAACAGCCACATTTTGGAAGCAGACGAGGCACAGAGTGTACCCTCTCCTTTACTCAGACTTTACCACATTTCATCCCAGTACATTTTGGGAATTTTGAACCAGTAACAGTTATGAATTGGATTCCCAATGAACTTCCACCAATAAAGAGGAGGGCCGCAAAGCCATTTCACTCAATTTGATAAAACACTTTATCTGGCATTTACTGAGAGTAACAGGCTTAAGGTGTTGGCTGGCTGGGCTGAGTAGATGAATAACTTGCCTTAGGTTATCAGCGGAGTTTCATCCACAAAGAAATCCTGTCTGATATTTTGGTACAAGCCATGAGATTATTCTATCAAGTATAGAGGTGAGGATTTTTTTGCCTTACAATTGAGCAGCAAAATGACTCTGACTAAAGCATATTTTGTGTGTCTTAGGGTTTGGCTAATTTATGAATTAGGGCCGTGGGAGAAAGATGGCTTGCTCACTGTCACCAGAAATTTTAAAACTGAGGAGGATATGATCTAGCTAGATCAATGGTTCTCAGCCTGGAGGCACTTTTGCTGCTCTTCCTCTCCCCAGGGGACCTTTGGCAATGTCTGGAGACATTTCTGATGGTCACAACTGAGGGGAAGAGGTACTACTGTCGTCTACTGGGTAGAAGCGAGGGACGCTGCTAAGCATCGTACCATGCACAGGACGGCCCCACAACAAGGAACCATCCAGCCAGAATATTAATAGCGCTGACGCTGACGAGACTGAGAAACCCTAAGGTACATCACAAGTACCCAAAGATAATACTTAGGCTTCCAATCAGGTAGACTATTTTCTGAAGCTCGCGTCAGGAAACACCCATCTCTGGCCAAGGCTGCTGATGGGGAACTTTGTCCTAGTTTCCTATGGCTGCTGTAACAAATTACCACAAACCGGGTGGCTTAAGCAATACAGATGTATTATGTTACACTTCTGGAGGTCAGAAGTCTCGCTACGTTTCTTCTGGAGGCTCCGGGGGAGAAACTGTCCCTTGCCTTTCACAGCTTCTAGAGGCTGCCTGCACTCCTTGGCTCGTGGCTCTCTTCTCTCTTCCAGGTGAGCAGTCTTATTACTCTGACCTCTGCTCCATCAATCACGTTTCCTTCTCTGGCTCTAACACCCTGTCTCCATTTAGAGGGATCCCTATGATTGAGCCCATGTGGATAATCCAAGAAAACGTTCCCATCTCAAGACCCTTAACTTAATCCTCGTAACCCCTTAAACATCTGCAAAATGTCGTTTGCCATATAAACGTAACACGTTCACTGGTTTTGGGTGATTAGGACATCGGTATATTTGGGGAACTATTAATCTGCTCCCTTCCTCTACTACAAGAATCTATAAACTACCCTTGATTTCTGAGACACCTGTGCCCCAAATTCCCCTACATTACTAGAATCCTGTGACCACAGAAAAATAAAAAGCAGTTCTAGGAAAACAAATCAAAATAACAACACCCCTAGCCACACACAAAAGGACAATTCCTGGCCACTTGTTCAAGCAACTAAGTTAATTCTATATAAGGGTGAATACAAAAATGATTATAATTTCAAGATTCCAGGAAGATGGAAGAGTTAAACTGTTCTTTTGGGCTTCCGTCATTTCTTCTTTCTGTATACGGATTTGCAGTAAACAGAGTCTTATTTTTAAAATTTCAATCTCTAGTCGTTATTCTCTCAATCCTGCTTAATCAGAATTTCTGAGGATACAGCTACTATTTTGGTCTAGCTTGGTATCAATGTCTAGCTCAGTCCTTCATAGCCTCCCAAAGTACACTGAACTTGAAGCAAACCCTAACAGAATTTCCTATGGGGTCTGTATTAATTGCATTGATTTGAGCACCTACACGCTTACCATGGTGCCTTGGAGGGCAGATGTGGGTATCAAAGAAATGCTAGACATTCTCCCAGGGTTCAAGGAACTTAAAGTATATTTGGCTCCGCCTAAGGGGTTTGGGAACTAAAAGAACAAAATTCGAGCCAACGGAGTGAACGTTTACGGAGCATGGACTTTACACCAGCTTGGCATAAAACACTAGGACATAAAGATAAATACACAAATCCTTCTGTTGAACTTAGTCCCAGAAGGGATCTTCCCTAATCTTTACCATTAGGCTCTCTTTTCTTAGGTATTTCCACAAGAGCAAGGCTTCAATTTGTCTCCACCTCTAAAAAAATTACCTCTCTACCTAAATGTGACATTGTGCAAAGAAAATCAAAAGTCATTTCCCCTAAAACTGAGCCTTCAAATCCTGGAATTTCTCTTGTGGTCTCTTTTTAGAAAGGAAACAGGATGTGGTGGGAAGCGAGTTGGCTCTCCAGTACACAGACACCAGTACGAACCCCAGTTTGGCCCCTGACCAGGCGGAAGGACCGTGGGCAAGTCACTTACTACCTCAAAGTTCCAGTTTCCTCTTTTGTAAAATGAGGCTCATAAGGGTTCCCGATGAAACACTCTAGGAAGGACCAGAACAGGGTGTTGGGAAGGACCTCACACAGAAGTAGGCACAGAGTGGGTAGTGGATGAGTGATGACTCTAATCTTCACCCTTCCCTTCTGTCTCTGGTCACCAGACACACCTGCTTACTTACATGCAGAATTGTCAAGTTCAAGTCAGGTTACATGCTTATCCTTTATGACTTCACCTCCCCCATGGGCTTGGAAAGAGCTTAATATGAGGACAGGTTACATTTGCTCACACCCCTCATTTCACATTTGAAATCACTTTTTTTCAATACCTTTAAATGTAACTCACTTGTCATGTAATTGGATGCTATAAAAGCCTCTACTTTTTTTTTTTATTACCCAACTGAGTATCTTCTGAAAGGTGCTGACTCTATAGTTTTTAAAACTTATGACTAATGGAGTCATTTTTCACTTGGAAAACAATCCCTCGTTTTCATGGAGCACACAGGGCTTGCCCCACAGCCAACTGGGAACCTTTACAGTTCTCCATTCCATTTATGTGTCTCCTATTTGGAATTATTTGCCTAGAGAAAAAAATGGTATTGACATTTTTGATCTATCCCATGCATCTAGAAAATGTGAACACTGACACCTTCATTTTATAATGCAATATTTATGTGGTTTTGAGTTGGTGGGCAATTGAAAACTTGGGATCTGTAGTCAGGGAGGATGAAATTTGAATTCTAACTCTGCCACTTGGTAGTTGTGTGACTTTGGGAAAGATACTTAGCCTTTCTGTGTCTCAGTTTACCCATGTGCAGAATGGAGATCATACTAGAATCTCACTAATAAGGTTTTGTGAGGTTAGAAATAGTACTATAGCTCTGTGTGCACACATTATTATTATTATTTCTGCCATTATTATTAATACTGTTATCAATATTGTTTATTATTACTATCACACTACTACAGTGATTTATGTTTGGGATAAACATATCTGTTAAATGCAAAGTGCTTAGCGTAAAGTCTGGCACAAAATAAGTTCTTAGTAAAAGGTAAATATTATTATTTATTATTATTATTCATTTTTACTCATCGAAGGTTTAACAAACGTTAACTTGTTTAATCATTATCGTATGGGTAGGTTCCATTATCCCCGTTTCAAAGATGGATAAACCAGGGCACCAAATGGCTAAATATTTTCCTCACAGTCATCCGGGTATTAAGTGGCAAAGCTGGGACTTGAACCCAGGCAGTTATTAAACAGATATCCATTTTATTCATGCAGCTACAAGATTCAGCTCCAAATGAGATCTATCAGGAAAATGTCCCTGGTGTGTCACTTAAGTTGTAGCCATGCTGAAAGGCCAGATGAATGATCTAGAGCCAGGCAAGAGAAATGCAGCTCTAAAAATATTACTGGGCTTAATGTGGTCCCTCCCCTCCCAGAGCAGCACAACCTCTGGATGGCCCAGAGAAGGCAGGATGTCATAATCCTTAATAAACCACCTCCCTCTGTGTGGATGAGGCATGAATCAAGGATCCATGGAAATGAGCGAGATACCCACTGATTCAAGCACACCGGTTCTTTTTTTTTTTAAACATCTTTACTGGAGTATAATTGCTTTACAATGGTGTGTTAGTTTCTGCTGTATAACAAAGTGAATCAGCTGTATGTATTCATATATTCCCATATCCCCTCCCTCTTGCGTCTCCCTCCCACCCTCCCTATCCCACCCCTCTAGGTGGTCACAAAGCACCGAGCTGATCTCCCTGTGCTATGCGGCTGCTTCCCATTAGCTATCTATTTTACGTTTGGTAGTGTATATATGTCAATGCTACTCTCTCACCTCATCCCAGCTTACCCTTCCCCCTCCCCGTGTCCTCAAGTCCATTCTCTACGTCTTCATTCCTAGCCTGAACCTAGGGGCAGGACAGGAACAAAGACCAGTTCTTTAGTAAGAATGATTCACCTTTTAATTGTTTTGATGGCGATTTAAACAACTCTTAATCACCAGCAGCCTCGCTCCCTTCAGAAGAAAGATGGCCTTACAGGGGATGAGGTTTAGAAACACAGCTTCTGATGGGAAGCTGAAGTGAGAGATTTCATTATGATGCTGATTGGAGCCGCTTGAGTTAGATGACTGGCCGAGGGAATTCAGAGGGCTCCCTGAAATCAGCAGGCTGGATAACTCTGTGCAGGACCGAGATGCTGCTTCTCCCAGATAACACTCCCTGGCTCGGTTCAGTCTGCTGTGGGGGCAGCCCTGCATTTTATAGTGCAGTAGCAATGATGGATTTGACAATATTATTCTGAATGGACACAATTTATTGACCATTTGCCCAGAGCTTGTCCCTTTCCATACTAATTCTCAGAGATCCCTCACACTAGGCATCTGAAGGAAGCAGAACCGTTTTCATCATTTCACAGATAAAGAAACTGAGACACAAAAGCTAGAAGCTCCCGTGTAGCAGAATCAGGATATAAACATGGGTTGGCTAGACTCCATCAGCTGTGGGTCTAATTACTCAGCTGCACAGGTAGCCAAGTATGATGGAAAGAACCAGACCAGACTTTTAGCCAGCCAGGAGGTTTAAGGGATCGCACTTCGGTTTTCTCATCCCTACAATGAGGAGTTTGTACACTGAACATCCTTGCTGTCCTTCAGAGAGCTGTCCCAAGGAGCAGGAATCATCACATAATTCAATATGTTTTGGAAATATAAGGAAGAATTCTGATTAAGACATTTCATCTGATTTTCCTACTATTAGAACAAAAAGATTAAAGCTAGGATGAGGAATATAAAAACCAAACTCAGACCAGCTTTAATAAGAAAGGCATAGATCGGCTTGTGGTACTGAGAACCCTGGAATAATTGTACTTGAGTTAGACTAGCTAACTTTCTATTAGCTTACTTTCTATTGTATCGGTCAACAGCAGTGCTTCTCAAACTTCAGTGTGCAACCCAATCACCCCGAAGGCTTACTAAAATGTAGATTATGGGACTGCACGCACAGAGTTCTGATTCAGGAAGTCTGGAGTGGGGACTCAACAGTTTGCATTGTTAGGCAAGTTCTCAGCTAAGGCTGACTCTGCTGGTCCAGGGACCACACAATGGAAAGCACTGGTCTAGAGACTACAGTATATTTCAGGTGAGGCTTCATTCAAAGGCGCAGACATGGATGGACTTAGAGGTTATCATACTAAGAGAAGTAGAGTCAGAAAGAGAAAGACAAATACCATATGATATCACTTATATGTGGAATCTAAAATATGACACAAATGAACCTATCTACAAAGCAGAAACAAACTCACAGACATAGAGAACAGACTTGTGGTTGCCAAGGGGGAGGGGATGTGGGGGAAGGGATGGAGTGGGCATTTGGGATTAGCAGATGCAAACTATTATATATAGAATGGATAAACAACAAGGTCCAACTGTATAGCACAGGGAACTATATTCCATATCCTGTGATAAACCATAATGGAAAAGAATATATATATATATATACACATATATATGTATAACTGAGTCACTTTGTTGTACAGAAGAAATTAACACAACATTGTAAATCAACTATAATTCAACTGAAAAAAAAAAAAGGCACAGACAGTGTTGCCAGCACCCACGTGGCTCTCCTCTGTCCTGCCACCTGCAGAATCTCCTTCATCTTTGGGCTCTGCATTTGCCTTCGGTAATTCCTCATGCTCTCTAATGGCAGCAGTATTTCTGTAGCAGTGCTAGATTCCATCTCCTCTCAGCTCACTTGACAGGGGCTGAGAAAGCCAGGGTTGCTCATTCCGGGAAACACCCTCTCTCCCTCCAAAATGTTTCCTGTATCTTATTGGTTCTGATCTGGTCAGATGCTCATGCTTGAGCCAATTCCTTAGGGAGGGGTCTTGACTTAGGCCCATCAGAGCCTCTGATTGGAAATAAAGGTGTGAGGTAAACCCCACCTGAAACACGTGGAGAAGGGCTGAGGGATGATGTCCCCAAAGAAAAACCAGGGACCTGATTTTTGGTGGGGTGGAGCAGGGACAGAGAGTGAAGAGACAAACAACATATTCCCACAATTTTGTAACATGATGAGACACCATGAAAAAGCCACTGCTAGCTCTTGCCATCCAGGTTATTTGCGAACAGGAATTCCCTTAGGGGACACACCTGACTCTTCTTAGAACACTAGCTGTGCACAGGTGGGGTGCAGCTCCATTCTTCTCACTTATTAAGTGAATATCACTTGCTCAGGATACATTTTATCTCTTCCTACCTACATGGCTCCTATCACACTAAAAAAGGAAAGGAGTGTACGGTCAAAAGGTACAAACTTCCAGGTCTAAGATAAATAAATCCTGGGGATGTAATGTACCACGTGGTGACTATAAGTAATAACACAGTATAGTATATCTGAAAGTTGCTAAGAGATTAGATCTTAAAAGCTCTCATCACAAGAAAAAAGAAATTGTAACTATGTGTGCTGGCGGATGTTAAGTATGCTTATTTTGGTGATCATTTTGTAATATATACAGCTATCAAATCATTATATTGTACACCTAAAACTAACGCAATATTCCATCTCAATTAGAAAGAGAGAAAGACTGTAAAAAAACCGATAGTGTGATCAATCTTTAAGGCTGCAAAAATAATCTCAAAGTCTTAAAGCAGTAGCCATAGCGCTGACAATGACTGTGCGTAAAGAGAACCCATTTCTCAATTCCAAGTAATTATTTAGGCCCCAGGCAACCTATCACGCAGCTCAGAAGGGTCCACAGACCTCTAGTGCACTGTGAAAACAAAGAGGAAAAATGCTTCACTTTAGACAATGTTTTGGTCAGGGAAAAGATTGCAGCCTACTTTCTCTGTTCTGAATCTGAGGTCAGGCTCTGGGCACGCAGCCCTGCTGGGAACAGCTCAGGCTGGCAAAGGCTTTTCTATATATGGTTTCTAAGACATGGTCAGAGCACTCTGTCCCCTAACTCACCCACTTTCTAGTTCTCTTAGGCTGACCCATGCTGGTACTGGGCACTCCTTTTTTTATTTTTACACTTTAAATACATAAACAATTTATTTTTCATTTTGTGTAGGCAAAACTTAATTAATTTTCATGGCCTAAAAATTTCTTTTTTTTTTTTTTTTCACATCTGCTAACTCCAAACTCCCAATCCATCCCTCCCCTCCCCACCCTCCCCCTTGGTGACCACAAGTCTGTTTTGTAGATAGGTTCATTTGGTCATATTTTAGATTCTACATATAAACAACAAGGTCCTACTGTATAGCACAGGGAACTATATTCACTATCCTGTGATAAACCATAATGGAAAAGAATATAAAAAAGAATGTATATGTATATGTATAACTGAATCACTTCGCTGCACAGCAGAAATCAACACAACACCGTAAGTCAACTACACTTCAACAAAAAATTAATTAAGAAAAATTTTTTCTGATATGGGGAAAAATTAAAACATTTCTATAACCCTATCTCTTTTTCCTTCTGATTGTAAAGAAATTTTTTTTTTTTTTATCTCCAGGAGTTTTTATTTCTATTGGAGTAAAATTGCTTCACGATGTTCTGTTAGTTTCTGCTGCACAATGAAGTGGATCAGCTATATGTATACCTATACCCCCTCCCTCTTGGATCTCCCTCCTCACCTTCCCCCCCAGTCTAGGTCATCACAGGGCACCAACCTGAGCTCAGCAGGTTCCCACTAGCTATCTATCTTACACATGTGAGTGTATTTACGTCAAACCTAATCTCCCAGTTCATCCCACCCTCCCCTTCCCACCCTGTGTCCACATATCCGTTCTCTACATCTAAATCTCTATTCCTTCCCTACCAATAGGTTCATCTGCACCACTGGTACTGGGCATTCTTGACGTTGTCCCCAGTTCCCCACAACCTCACATATTGCTTGAAAAAAGTCAGAGCTCAAAACGCAAAACTTTGGGGAATGAGCAGCCATTGGCTTGACTTGGGCTTCTGGTTGATACCCTTGTAGGCTTATTATTCATTCATTTCTATACATGAAGTGTTCAGTCAGTCTGTTTAGCTGCTGGGGTCATTGACCACCAGACTTTAAAAAGCATTCGTGTGGCCTTGGAGCGACTGTGAGGGGGGAACTGGCCCAGGTAGGGAAGAAAGACATCATTCTCTCTGCAGGAAGCACTGTGCTCAGAGTCATTTCACTTGTATATTGAATGCCATGACCTCATTTTGGACCACAAGCTGGTGAAGCTAGAAGTCAGTAAAATAAAGATAACAATAGCAACCAGAGTATTTAGTATTGAGGGCTCACTATACGTGAGGCACTTTTTAAATCGCTTGATACTTTTTAGCTCTTTCAATGCTCATCGTAACAATGATAAATACTATTACTATCCATATTTCTCAGATGGAGAAATTAAGTAAAAGAGGTAAGGTTACCTGCCTTTATATTTTTAAAACTCTTTATTGGAGTATAATTGCTTTACAATGGTGTGTTAGTTTCTGCTGTATAACAAAATGAATCAGCTATACGTGTACATATACCCCCATATCTCCTCCCTCTTGCGACTCCCTCCCACCCTCCCTATCCCACCCCTCTAGGTGATCACAAAGCACTGAGATGATCTCCCTGTGCTATGCGGCTGCCTCCCATAGTTATCTATTTTACATCTGGTAGTGTATATATGTCAATGCCACTCTCTCAGTTTGTCCCAGCTTACCTTTCCCCCTCCCCATGTCCTCAAGTCCATTCTCTACGTCTGTGTCTTTATTCCTGTCCAGCCCCTAGGTTCTTCAGAACCATTTTTTTTTAGATTCCATATATATGTGTTAGCATATGGTATTTGTTTTTGTCTTTCTGACTTACTTCACTCTGTCTGACAGACTCTAGGTCCATTTACCTCACTATAAATAACTCATTTTCATTTCTTTTTATGGCTGAGTAATATTCCATTGTATATATGTGACACATCTTTTTTATCCATTCATCTGTTGATGGACATTTAGCTTGCTTCCATGTCCTGGCTATTGTAAATAGAGCTGCAGTGAACACTGTGGTACAAGACTCTTTGAATTATGGTTTTCTCAGGGTATATGCCCAGTAGTGGGATTGCTGGGTCGTATGGTAGTTCTATCTTTAGTTTTTTAAGGAACCTCCATACTGTTCTCCATAGTGACTGTATCAATTTACATTCCCACTAATACTACAAGAGGGTTCCCTTTTCTCCACACCCTCCCCAGCATTTATTGTTTGTAGATTTTTTGATGATGGTCATTCTGACCAGTGTGAGGTGATACCTCATTGTAGTTTTGGTTTGCGTTTCTCTAATGATTAGTGACGTTGAGCATTCTTTCATCTGTTTGTTGGCAATCTGTATATCTTTTTTGGAGAAATGTCTATTTAGGTCTTCTGCCCATTTTTGGATTGGGTTGTTTGTTTTTTTGTTATTGAGCTGCATGAGCTGCTTGTAAATTTTGGAGATTAATCCCTTGTCAGTTGCTTCGTTTGCAAATATTTTCTCCCATTCTGAGGGTTGTCTTTTGGTCTTCTTTATGGTTTCCTTTGCTGTGCAAAAGCTTTTGTTCTGCCTATGTTTTCCTCTAAGAGAGCCTGCAAGTCTGAGTCCACAGCCTGGGCTATGCAGGCATATACGGGGCATTGGGGATCTCTGAGGTCTCCCATGGTGCTGGCAGGATTTTTGTTGTGTGTGTGCAGAAGATTCATAGGATGAATGTTCAATGGGAAATGACTGCGAACCTGTCATTGGATAAATGTTCTACTGCTGAGAGTATTTTAGGAATCAAACAGTGTAGGATCTCTGGGCAACTAAGCAACGTGATTATCAATGGCCTCCAGGGGTGCAGGCACATGTGAAGAGCTGAACAATTTATTTTTGTACCTAAATATTCCTATTTGGAATCAACCCCTTTTTGTGTGTGCAGGATCTGGGAATTGAACAGGGAAGCACACATTGTTTAGTGACAAATGCATCCTGACCAAAGCATAAGAAAAAAACCCGCTCCAACAAATGGAAGAAGGAGCTGGATCAATGGGTCATGAGAACTGAAAGGAAACTGACTCAGGTGTGAAGAAATGGCATGGCTGTGAGTCACAGCACATTGCCAAGAGGGTGAACTCATTAGAAAAAAAATGAACAACACAAAAGGAAAGAGAGGATACCCTGACACGGGACCAGGGGGATAGAGCTATTGGAAAAAGGAAGGAGAGTGAGAAGTGGCCAGTCACAAGCTTTTGAAAATCCACACAGTCACAGAGAAGTGAAGTGGGGGGATGACTACAAAGGAGTTAAAGATGATGCTCTTGGCACTGGAAAGTCAAGACCTTTTTCCCACTCTCAGATGATGCCCTTGAGAATGTAGGAGTACCCAGAAAACAAATCCCTCCTATTTCCACCACCAAATCTACCATCCACCTGAATCTGTACCCGTTTCTCTTATTTCCCTCCTGATACATGGGATAAAAACTGTCCCTTCTCATATCTGGTCCCTCTACCTGTGCATCCGATGCCATTCCTTCTCACCCACTCTAGGACTTTCCTCTCATAACCGTCCCCTTTTCCTTTTCTTTTTTTTTTTTTTTTTTCTTGCGGTACGCGGGCCTCTCACTGTTGCGGCCTCTCCCGTTGCGGAGCACAGGCTCCGGACGCGCAGGCTCAGCGGCCATGGCTCACGGGCCCAGCCGCTCCACGGCATGTGGGATCTTCCCGGACCAGGGCACGAACCCGTGTCCCCTGCATCGGCATGTGGACTCTCAACCACTGTGCCACCAGGGAAGCCCTCCCCTTTTCCTTTTGTATCATTATTTTCTCACTGTCCACAGGCTCATACCCATCAGTTTATAACCAAGTTGAAATTATTTCCCTCCTTAAAATGCTTTCCCTCAACCTTATTTCTCCCTCCAGCCACAACCCCATTTCTCCCTTCCCCTTGATAGCAAAAGAAAAGAATTCTTCATACTCCCCCTTTCCACTTCTTTACATCTAATCTATCCTGAAAATACTCAGACCAGGCTTTCTATCCAGACCATTCCACGGAATCATTCTTGTCAAGTTGGCAATGACTCTGTCTTGCCAAATCTAGGGATTACCTATATCCTTATATGACTCAAACTCTCAGCACACTGAAGTAGATGATCACTTCTTTGAAACTCTTTCCTAGGTTTCCAGAATATCAAACACAACTGGTTTTTCTTCTATTTCCTTGGTTGCTTCTTTTTCAATCTCCTTTGTTGGATTCCCTTCCTCTGACCTCTAAATGGTAGGGCTCAATCCTTAGAACTCTTTTCTTCACCACCTGTACTTACTTCCTAAGAGCTCTCATCTAGTCCCCTGGCTTTAAATACCCTCTATTAAGTTGCGGTCTCCCAAATTTGTTTCTCCAGCCTTGACCTTTCCCGTGAGCACTAAGCTCATACATAAATTGTTTCCATGGCGCCCCCTCCCCCCAGCTGCCTAACAGATACCTTGCATATATTCCACCTAGAACAGAACTTGTAATTTTCCTCCCTCTCTGCCCTCTAACCAGCTCGTACAGGTTGCGTTCTCTGGAAGTAAATGTTGAGATGGAGTTTGGTGAGCAGGGTATTGATTAGGGATCAACATCTGTGGATGGGAAGGTAGAGAGGGAGTGAGATGCAGGACTGAGAAAAGAGAGAAGTTTTGCTGTGAGGCAGGCCCAATAAAATCTTGGCTCACCCGGTGGAGAGCTCTGGAGTGCCCAGGACCCATTAGAGTTGTCCCAGGCTGGGCCAGGTCTCTATGTTGCCACTACATCAGTCACTGAATGTGGGCTACTCTCAGAGGGGTGTGCCCTTCGATGAGGCAGCTCTCTGCAGCTGAGCAAACTGTGAAGGCCCTGACAGCTGGAGGTGTGTATCTCTGACTCAATGTTTCTGTCATCTCTGGAAACACGTTGCATCACCTAACAGTTTTCTAGAGCATATCAGCTTTGTGGCTTATTTTAACAGGCAGCCACATAGAGAATCCAGGTATTTTGCTAAATTTGGATATTTTATCCCAAGCTGTGAACATTCTTTGCTTAACATTAGGACACTGTTTTCCCCACTTGTTCTATACTGGCTACACTTGTGATCTCCTCAATGCCACCACCTACTCTATTTTAAAGAGATTTTTAAAAGGCCTATTCATGACACTGAAACTTTGCAACTGTGAGGGTCATCCCTGCAGAAATGAATTCAATAGGTGTTTAAAGACAAGCAGAAATTAAATGTAAAAAATTAACCCTGTACAGGGACCTCTACAAGTATCTTAAACTAAAATGGACTGAATATCTTTCAGGCCAGGTTTTTCCCAATTTATACTTGGTTGTTCAAAATAAAGTAATTTAGAAACTTGGTATGAACTTGTATTGTAAGGTGACTCCCTATTTTCTGAATGGTGAATTTTGAGGAAAATACCTTGCCTTATATTCAGGCGTATATGGTATTTAAGACTACACAAAAACCAGACAGATGTGTCACAGTGGTCAAAGTAAACCTTATTCTAGATACTGAAGGCAATTCCTTGCAAGTCCAAGCAACAAAACCACTTTTCTTTAGAGCAACACATCTTGAGAAAAACCTGCATTTCTGTTTCACCTCTATTTCATTTGCCACATAAAGCCCCTCTTGAAGACACAAGCGTTTCATGGAGCAAGTGACAGACCCTTAATTCAAGGCACAGATTTAATATTCCCACAACACATGGGCCCAAGAAACCAATTTCATATTTTATAAACCTGTTTTTAGAAAACTCAGCCTGTCCCCTTCTCTTCCAGGGTTGGTTGCCTCATCTAGGACATTCAGGTTGTCTTCTGAAGTCAAGAAATAATAATGAGGATGCCTGGGGGGGACCTCCTGCCCTTAGCACAGGTCTCTGAAGCCCACACACAGATTGCATTTGTGTTCCGATGGAAGTTAGGGATATTTTTGCCACTTCCTTCTGCCATCCCACTATTTGTCAAGACCTCAGGAATGGATGAATATAGAATTGAGAAATGAACATGTCGAGTAGAATAAGTTCCCGATTAGTAAGTTTTATTTTTAAAAAGTTCAACGAAGGAAAAACTTTTAAGTCATTCTCTACTTTTTAAAGCTTTCTACCAAAAGGAATAAGTTCTTAAAGTTTCATTCCCGTGCTTTTCCCAACTTCACTCTGCCTGCTGTTGCTAAAAACTTAAAAAGTAATATCATAAATAGGAATCGGTATCATGGTTCAACTTTATCACATGGTCTCTCAAGATGGCCTGAGGTCACGTGGACTGCCAGGTGGCCCGACTGGGGGTCACCCCTCACAGCCTCCTTTTCACATGACTCGTCTCCCACTTTATTTCTCTCCCATAACATCTTCTGGTTTTAAAAATTAAAACCAGTCATTATTACAGAACAACCCAAGGAATATCAGCTGTTATTTATTGACTAGATATTATGTTTTAGGAGGCTTTATGTAAACCGTCTCCTTGTGAAGTGAACACTATTATTAAGCCCATTTTCAGATAAGAAAGCTGAGACTTAAAGAAGTTAAGAAACATCATAGACAAAGCTATTTAAGTGGAAGGCTTGGCCTATCTGCTAAAACCCATGCTCTCAACCCAGCATAATGCCCCATGCTCATAGCTAAAATGCATGCAGCAGATTCTCTATTCCAGCCACCTCATTTTCAGGACAACGACATGGAAACCCAGAGAGGTAGCGTGACTCATTTGAGGTTACACAATAACTGACTCACATCGTAGCCTGGATCTTTCTTGTCTAAGTCCAGTGGTCCAGGTACGACATGATGCTGCCTCCAACATGATTAGGATTCTGAAATAAGGGACTCATTGCTCACACTGGCTTTTGACTCAAAGAAAAATGACTTGAAATCGTAGTAGAGTTACGTACAGGCAGACACTTAGGAGAGAAAGTAGTGACTGTTCATTTCCAGTTACTTTTCAGCTTCTTTCCATTCATTCTCATCATGCTAAATTGGCAACCTTTGGTGATGTCTACATCAAGTGCTCCCATTGATTTTTTGTCTTAACTGTTTGGATGTTTGGGTATGACTAGGAAGAAACTGCTTTTGCTCATCTCATCTTCTAGTTTGCTCTAACTTTACCCATCATGCTTGTTTAGAAAATGAGACCAGTAGAGTGGTCTTTCTTTGATATATTTTGCATGCTGCATATTAATGCTGATTTTCCGAGGATATACAGAACATTTTCTTCCTCTAAGCTTCATCACTTGCCCATCCAATATCTATCTATCTATCTATCATCTGCTTACCTATCTATGTGTAATTATATTTTTATTTGATTTCTGTAATGACCAGATGAGAAAACAGATTCACACACCAAGCCAAGTATGATAAAAGAACTGGTTGTCTCACAGACATGATAGTTGACTTTCTATACACTCTGATTCAACTATGTTTTTGCTAGAACATTTCACTGAGCATGTTGCAGAATTCAGAACCACTTCTGAGGTCAACTACCAAACCTACAAATTAATAAAATTAACAAGGACCGTGACTCCATGCGGTGGTGGCGCAAGAGAGGCTATCTCACAAAGTATGCCTCAGATTTTCATCTACACAACTCTTCTGAAAGATTGCCTGGCTGGAATTTCAATTCTTATTTGCCACGGTATTAATGCATACTATTTTTCATGGATGAAAACAAATGATTGTGTTGAAGAATAATTTGCCACTTCTGTAAGTGGAGTTTGATAGAACTATTCAAAGCCATGTGATCAATGAATTATTTATAAACTACAGTACTAACGTTTGATAGCAATGCTATTGTTAAGGATCTGTCAGACGTTCCAGTAGAGCTTGGCTGTATTTTTTTTTCCTGTCTGAGTGTGGATCACTTGCCCATTTTAAACTGTAACAAGGGGAACCTTGGTGGAGAGAATGACATTTTATAACAAAAATCACCACTGGCTCAGTAGATAGCAAAGAAAATTGCCCTCTCCCCAGGTACATTTAAATTCCCAGGTACACAATATTTGGAGGTAAAGGAGTTGGAATAAGCATATATTTTTCTCAAAATAAAACCAAGTTGGTTTATTATCAAGGAGAATGATACAGTATGTTTTTATATAAAGTTAACATACAAATAAAATTCTAGGCAAATAAATATTCTAGGCATTCAATATTCTACTCATTCTCATACTACCCTTTCCACACTTATAGGGATCTCTGTCCCCTGACAGAGTCAGACCTACCCCCTCAATTCTCTCAAGGCAGCATTTCCTAACATCTGCTTTTCTGAACACCATCCTCATTAGGATGAGGAAAATGTGATGCTCACAGCCATGACAGACAACACTAACCTACTGCAGCACTATTACTGCCCTCTTTGCTGCTCAGCCTGGCTTGGCCAAAGTGTAATTAACCTGTTAGCTGTCTACGCACTGGTATTCACTGAGGATGCACTCCACTACTCACATTTTATAGGAAGGGCAAACAAAATTTTTAAAGTTACATAGCCAGGACTGGAAGGAATGTCTAAATCCTACTTTAAATCAGTTTAACAACTGTTCTAGACACTGTGGAGAGAGGCACCATGGAGATAATGGCAGAAGAACAAGATACTACCCCAGTGCTCATTAGCTCACTGGATCACCCACTACATTATCTCTATCTCTATCACTCTATAGATCTATTATCTATCTATGTATCTATGAATCTATCTTTCTATCTCTTTTATCTTTTTAGAGTAAAGTATCTAGTTCCTGACCTTAAAACCACAGATGCTCAATGAATAATAGGAATACATAGGATTTGGACATACAGGCCAGGTCCCAGGAGTTGGTTAACAAAAAAAGTAGCCATGTACATTAGAATGAACTGGGTTTCCCTCATTGCTCCCCAACCCACGCTCTGAATTAAAGTACACGAGATCTGCTGAAACTTACACAAGAGATAATTGTTAATTCTCGTGTGCCACTGAGACTTTGTGGTAACTTGTTATGCAGCAGAAGCTGACTAATACACTAGATGTGAAAAACCCACTTATTTCCCTCCTGCCAACAGGGAATTTGTAAACATGTCATAGACACAGAAACAGTAAAAAGTGACTTTGTGTCATGGCAGTTATTAGAGAGGCTGGTTTTGGGCTCTGATAATATTTTCTGTCAGATAATTTACCCCCAAATTGGCCTGAGAACATTTATTTTGCCTGAGGTCTCACATACAATGATACAACTGCCAATTTCATGGAGGAGGGGGAGAGGAAGTGATTTTAGCGCTCCTTACTTGCTTGCTTCTTCATAAAGCTACCCATAGTTGCAAATAGTGGTAAAACTCCTTTGGATAATCTGCATTTTTTTCTTTATAGAGAGAAACTGGCTTTTTGAAATCTGATTAAATGTGTCTTATTTTTAGCTGAATATACACCAGCCCTGATTCAGCCATAAGAAAGGAGTTATTAGTCAGTTTAGGGAAGGTAATGGATGGGACTGTGAAACATGTGTTTTCCAGAATGCAAATAGAAGGCAATATATAGGAATGGTGGAGGCACTCAGCAGTGGACTAAAATTACAGCCTCACTTAGTCACAACCCATGGTCTTTGCCCATGGGCTGAATTAAGTAAGACATTTACTCATTTTCACAGCAACTTGTATAAATAGCTGCTGTAAGGTCCATGAGTTGAAAAAAGAAAGCAGATGTTGTTCAACTTTATGTCCCTGCTACATGACCTCAAGCCTGATATTAAGTATATGCTCACTAAGCATTTTTTAAATAGACACATAGGAGCCAGAGTGAACCTCTAAAAATGCAAGACCTGTCCTGTCACTCCTCTGTTCAAAACCTTTTTGTGCCTTCCATATCACCCAGAGATGACCTCAAAGTCCCTTTGATGACTTTCAAAGCTCTACATGGTCTGACCTTGAACTCCTACTGTAACCTCATCAACTCATTCATTCTTCCCTAGCCACACAGTCCTTCCCGTTTTTCAAACTCACCAAACTTATTTCTGTCTCAGGACCTTGGCCCTTCTCACGTGACTCCATGCAGTGGTGGCGCAAGTGGTGGCCCAAACTGCTCTTCCCTTGAATATGTGCCTGGCTCAGTTCCTCACTTCCCTGAGGTCTTTATTCAAATATTTCCCTCTCCATTTGACCTTCTATGGCCACCACATGTAAAATTATATGTAAAATTACATGTAAAATTACAATTCCCTGCCTCACTCTCCAACTTCCTGCTTCCATGCACGGCTTTGTTTGTTTAATTTTTTCTTTATTCTTACCCAATATACCAGTAGATATTGATATATTTGTCTCTCTCTCTAGCTAGGGTGTAAGCTTACTCAAATGAAGACATGCTTCTATTTTTTGGTTTACTGTGAGATCCTAAGACAGTACTTGACACAGAAGAGCCACACAGTACGTATTTGTTAAATGGGTGATAGGTTGGCGGTTTGTGCCATACGTTGGGTGATTCCATGACGAAGAAACACACCTCGGCAATGAATTCTGTTGCCTCAGCTTAGGACCAGGACTGTCTCCGCAGAACTCCCTTAAAAGGAATGCTAGTTTTAAGACAGGTGGAAGGTGTATAGGAGATAATGCTTCAAGTTGTTTGTGATTATCTGATCCTGACAACTGGAGTAATAACCCAACCTGGTGCCAATGTGCAGTGTAGAAGCAGCAGCAAGTGTGACTTAGTTGCGTATTGCAAAGCAGTCTACAGCTTTGTACTGGTGAGCAGGAAACAGCCAGATGAGTGTTGTGACTTATCAGTTGTGTCTCCCTAAGTAAGATAAAATAGTTGATGCATTAGTATTTCCCCCGTCTGCTGCTTGAGTTTTAGGAATAAAAAATCCAGGGCCAGGTAGGCCCCCCACTCCACTCTATGCTCCTGAATTATTTTAGGGGAAGGACTTTTAAAAAGCTGATTCAGGACTTCCCTGGTGGTCCAGTGGTTAAGAATCTGCCTTCCAATGGAGGGGACGTGGGTTTGATCCCTGGTCGGGGAACTAAGATCCCACGTGCCTCTGGGCAACTAAGCCCCGCGCTCCGCAACTACTGAGCGTGTGGGCCACAACTAGAGAGCCCACGTGCTCTGGAGCCTGGTGCCACAACTACAGAGAAGCATGTGTGCAACAAGGAGCCCGTGTGCCACAGTGGAGGATCCTGCATGTGGCAATGAAGATCCCGTGTGCCTCAACTAAGACCTGACACAGTGAAAAATTAAATAAATAAATATATAAATATTTTTTTAAAAGCTGATTATTTTCTGATAGAAAGAAGTAGGAAGAGACACCCTAGAAATTCTGAGCTCTGGAAAAGATTGTGGCTGTATCTTTGCCACAATCTCAAAGCCTTAGAGTAAGGCTCTAAGAACAAAAGTTACTTCGCTGGCTCTCCCTGAATGGAAAAGATGGGGGCTCAAGTAAATGGTTCAAAAGTGCCATTAATGTAGCATTCTCCAGGTCAAACCAAACCCAAAGGGAAGGGACTACAAAGCCTTGTCTACCTTGAGTATCTTCTATTAGTTTCATCTTTACCTTTTTCTGTTACATTCACATCCACATATCCCTTGCATAGGCTTTCTTGAATACTGGGATAAAAAAATGCTTAAATCTGATAAACTGAATTGGTGGGCTAAAGAAAACTCAAATACAATGTAAACTAAAGCAGTTTTGAAATAATCCAAATGATAGGGTATAAAATGATTAGGGATGTAGTATGTAAAAGGAAAATTCCAATCTATCAAATCCTGGCAGATAGATAGGAGATTGCACGAGAATCCAGGGAAGAGCAAACGCTTACATTTATTGAATATTGGCAATGTATGAGCAAAGCGCATTACGCACATTATCTAGCATAATTCTCTTTATAACCTCATTAAGCAAGTAGTGTCATCTCAAGTTAATGATAGGCATTAGAAGGTTAATATAACTTGACTAAATTATTACAATATTATTTTTTACCAATCAGTAAACACTTGTAGTGAAGTTAGGTAGCTTGTCCAAAATCAAACAGCTGGAAGTGGCAGAGCCATGATTTAAACCTGGGTCTTTCTCTTCCCAAGTCCTTGTCACTATACCCCACCACTTCACTGGTAGCATGATAGGACTGACTTGATAGCACCTCAAAGAAATACAGTATTACACAGAAAACAGCCCATCTGTAGAACTCATTTACCAAAAATGGCATTACAGGAAAGCTCAAAGGTTCAAAAATGGTTCTGGATAAATTCAACACTTACCCACATCTTTGTCTATGTATCATATTTTAATTAACTCACAAGCTGAATAGTACTGCTTACAAGATTTCCCATCTCCATGCCTTTGTATGGACATCGTTCTTTCACACAGGATGCCTCCAACTTGAATTCAAATGCTACATATTTTCTGAAACCTAAAATGCCTGTTTTCTTTGAAGCCATCCCATATTTACTCAGGAACATAGATACTTGCTTCTTTTTACACCTCATTGGGACCCAGGTTTTTTTTTTTTCTGATTTATTGCTATGATGCAGAGTAGACATGCAGAACATTGTTATAAAATGAATGTATGAAAATAGATACAACTCCTACTCCACAAGAAGTAAGAGCCAGAACAAAAAGAATAAAAATTCTAGGAATAAACCTACCTAAGGAGACAGAAGACCTGTATGCAGAAAATTATGACACTGATGAAAGAAATTAAAGATGATACAAATAGATGGAGAGATACACCATGTTCTTGGATTGGAAGAATCAACATTGTGAAAATGACTCTACTACCCAAAGCAATCTACAGATTCAATGCAATCCCTATTAAACTACCACTGGCATTTTCCACAGAAAATGGAAACAAAAAATTTCACAATTTGTATGGAAACACAAAAGACCCGGAATAGCCAAAGCAATCTTGAGAAAGAAAAATGGAGCTGGAGGAATCAGGCTCCCTGACTTCAGATTATACTACAAAGCTAC
Organism: Tursiops truncatus; assembly: GCF_011762595.2. Taxonomy (NCBI): domain Eukaryota; kingdom Metazoa; phylum Chordata; class Mammalia; order Artiodactyla; family Delphinidae; genus Tursiops; species Tursiops truncatus. The sequence continues at coordinate 81,271,260 of NC_047043.1, read as the reverse complement.
AGTAATCAAGACAGTATGGTACTGTCACAAAAACAGAAATATAGATCAATGGAACAGGATAGAAAGCCCAGAGATGCACCCATGCACATATGGTCACCTTATCTTTGATAAAGGAGGCAAGAATATACAATGAAGAAAAGACAGCCTCTTCAATAAGTGGTGCTGGGAAAACTGGACAGCTACATATAAAAGAATGAAATTAGAACACTCCCTAACACAATACACAAAAATAAACTCAAAATGGATTAAAGACCTAAATGTAAGGCAAGACACCATCAAACGCTTAGAGGAAAACATAGGCAGAACACTCTATGACATAAATCACAGCAAGATCTTTTTTGACCCACCTCCTAGAGAAATGGAAATAAAAACAAAAATAAACAAATGGGACCTAATGAAACTTCAAAGCTTTTGGACAGCAAAGGAAACCATAAACAAGACCAAAAGACAGCCCTCAGAATGGAAAACATATTTGCTAATGAAGCAGCTGACAAAGGATTAACCTCCAAACATACAAGCAGCTCAGGCAACTCAATATCCAAAAAACAAACAACTCAATCCCCAAATGGGCAGAAGACCTAAATAGACATTTCTCCAAAGAAGATATACAGATTGCCAACAAACACATGAAAGAATGCTCAACATCATTAATCAGTAGAGAAATGCAAATCAAAACTACAATGAGATATCATCTCACACCGGTCAGAAAGGCCATCATCAAAAAATCTACAAAGAATAAATGCTGGAGAGTGTGTGGAGAAAAGGGAACCCTCTTGCACTGTTGGTGGGAATGTAAATTGATACAGCCACTATGGACAACAGTATGGAGGTTCCTTAAAAAACTAAAAATAGAACTACCATACAACCCAGCAATCCCACTACTGGGCATATACCCTGAGAAAACCATAATTCAAAAAGAGTCATGTAGGGCTTCCCTGGTGGCACAGTGGTTGAGAGTCCGCCTGCCGATGCCGGGGACATGGGTTCGTGCCCCGGTCCAGGAGAATCCCACATTTCACGGAGCAGCTGGGCCTGTGAGCCATGGCCGCTGAGCCTGCGTGTCTGGAGCCTGTGCTCCGCAATGGGAGAGGCCACAACAGTGAGAGGCCCGCGTACCAAAAAAAAAAAAAGAGTCATGTACCAAAATGTTCATTGCAGCTCTATTTACAATAGCCAGGACATGGAAGCAACCTAAGTGTCCATCAACAGATGAATGGATAAAGAAGATGTGGCACATATATACAATGGAATATTACTCAGCCATAAAAAGGAACAAAACTTGAGTAATTTGTAGTGAGGTGGGTGGATCTAGAGACTGTCACACAGAGTGAAGTAAGTCAGAAAGAGAAAAACAAATACCGTATGCTAACACATATATATGGAATCTAAAAAAAAAAAAAAGAAGAAAATGGTCAGAAGAACCTAGGGGCAAGACAGGAATAAAGATGCAGACCTACTAGAGAATGGACTTGAGGATAGGGGGAGGGGGAAGGGTAAGCTGGGACAAAGTGAGAGAGTGGCATGGACATATATACACTAGCAAACGTAAAATAGATAACTAGTGGGAAGCAGCTGCATAGCACAGGGAGATCAGCTCGGTGCTTTGTGACCACCTAGAAGGGTGGGATACGGAGGGTGGGAGGGAGGGAGATGCAAGAGGGAAGAGATATGGGGACATATGTATATGTATAACTTATTCACTTTGTTATAAAGCATAAACTGACACACCATTGTAAAGCAATTATACTCTAATAAAGATGCTAAAAATATAAAAATTAAAAAAAATAAATAAGAAAAAAAGAAGTAAGAGCCAGAGCTGCTTTCGTTGACGTCATCCCAGATCGGCACCTTTGAGAGCAGCCAGGCCTACTAAGAACTTGGCTTTGTGTGGGCCACTGGTCTCATCCCTTTTGGCATCTGTGCATATCCTTCTAAAACCTCTCTCACTTGTTATTAAGGAGGTACAGGTAAAATATTAAAGATAATTTACAAAGATGGGATTTTTTACCCAGTGCAAAACATCACATGCATTAAGCAATGTTTTGGCTGTCATGGTTTACATCAATACTTGATACAGAATTCAGAGAAATGTTCTTCTCCTAGAAGCACATGAGGCAACTTTGTAGAAGGGAAATAACACCAGCCTAGGGGCCAGTAACTGTAATCCCAGATATGCTATTTTGGGCCATCATTTAATCTCACTAAGCTCAATTTTCTCATTTATAAACAAAATTAATCATATTTTTCTGCCTGTTTTGGAGGGTGGTTCCAGGAATCATATGAAAACATACTATGTCAGATATGTTCTGTATAAGCATAGTTTAAATTTTTTTTCACTAAGTAACAAAACCCCATAACTTGTTAAGACAATCGTGATCCCATAAAACCCAACATGGATTGACCAACCAGCCCATTAGACAGCTGGGTGGGTGGGAAGAGAATATTTAAATCTATCACAAATCAGATTTCTTTTAAATAAGGCACTGTCTTATTTCTGAGGTTGCCTACTGCTAGCAATACTATCACATTAAAATTCATAGAGTTTCTTTCTTCTTTTTATAGGGTTTAAATATCTCAAAGGTGAATTGGGAGGAAAAACAACTCCATGTTTAATGTGATTACTGCTCCTCAAGGTTTCAAGTCGACATTTAAGACCTTGTCTCAAAAACCTTAATGGAAGGTAAAATTATGCTAATTAGGATAATGGGAATTTATTTATCTAAGTATAAGGATCCTTTTGGGGAAGGAAGATGCTTCCTTGGGCAGCTCCCCCACTCAAGTGGGAGTGGAAAAAATACATTGGGAAAGTAATAAAGGTTTGCTGCTCTATGAAACTATATTTAGAAGTCACTATTTTCCCCTCTGCTTGGGGAAGATTTAAAGCTATGACCAAGACTCTGAAGGATTTCTCAGGGGTCTGAAACCAGTAGATATTCACCCATCCCTCAGCCTCTTGTGTAATTCTTCCTTCACACACACACACACACACACACACACACACACACACACACACCCCCCTCTGCAATGCTCTTTGGATCTCACTTCCCCCATTAAGCCTGCCTGCATGAGGATAACCCTGCATGTCATACTGAGCTCATCATCCTTCTTTATCACCCTTTTTGTTGTTCCTCCCAGGAAAATGGAATACTCATTTTATTGGTCAGATTCTAGATTACTTTAGGGAACATTTATTAGTGGATGGAGTCACTGCAAATTAAGAGGTTACACATATGGTGTTGAGGAACAGTATCAAAACTCTTAAGAAAGTTCAATGTTAAAATAGACTTTGAATGAACTAATGAACATTCTAAATCTAGAATTCTTTCCCTAATATCTGTCTCATGTCTACAGAAGTAGACCCCTTATAAAAGTCGATGGCATAATAAATTTTCTTGGTTTTCTTTCCCTTCCAGATAACTGAGTTTGATTTTCTCCTTTATTCATACTTGCAGTTCTGAGAATCAGTTACAGGCCACTGTAAGGAAGGGTATAGGTATGACAGGTGAATAAAAGTAAGTTTTCCTGTCTAGGCATTTGTGTTTTTGAAGTTTTATTATTGGGTTCCAAGGAGTTTATTCTTGTATACTCGAAATATTAAATGATAAGCTATCTCAGGCCTCCTCCTCTCCGAACTCTGTCTTAGAGATGTGGGCATTTACAGTCTCTGGCTGAAGGAATTAGTGGGAGCAAGTATGGTACGTGCTATCTCTTTGGAGTTTATAAAAGCCTTGTGAAAGCCTTTATTTCTGAGTCAGACTGGGACTGGGGCTTTGCTTGACTCTAATGATACAGGACATGCCAACAGGAAGAGCAAATCCCAAGTTCTGCCAACCTCGTGGTCTCTTTTCTCAGAGACATTGACTGGAGGGGAGAGGGTGGCATGTGTGTTTCATTAGACATGACACCTGGATGTACCTCTCTCTCTGCTTTTCTCTCTTCTATATCTTACTTCGGAGGTAAGTGTGAATACAATCACTGGAGGCACCTTGCTAATATATAGATCCTCAGTAGTTTCACGGGGAGGAGATTCTGCATTCTACCGGGCTCTCATGTGAAGCAGGTGCTGTTGGTCTGTGGACCACACACAACAACGGCCTGAAGCTTCAACTCAGCTTGCCAGACAGTGCAGCCCTCTGCTAGAGTAGCAGGCACAAATCCACCCACCAGGCAGCTGGTATTCTTCTTTCTTTTGCTTCTACTGCTCATATGAACAACTCCCTCAAGCTCTTTTCGTGGAGGGATGATTGCAAATGTAGGTAGGGTCTCCTGGTGCTAATACTATACTAGTACCTCCAAGATGTTACCACTCTTTCTGTATTCCACTATTCTTTTTAGAATTCTAGATTTAAAACTGCAGTAGTGAAGTACTTACTATCTAGAGGATGATGGCCAATGGCCAGAAGGGTATCACTGTCACTTTTATTCTTTTTTCCCTTGACTTATATTTAAGTTTCTTAAGACATCCAGTCTCCATGGAAGCCATCATCAGTGAAGTTGCTGATATTTCTGGAGACTCCTGTGCAAGGGCTAGTAAGAGCTTTTTCAAACGTAAGGACATCAGAATTAAAATAACTTTCACAAACACAGCTTTAAACACAAATGGAAACTCAGCAAGGCTACAGAGGCACATGAGCCAGCTTAACGAGTCAGGCAGGGAGAGAGATAATTATTCTCGTTGGACTGAGAATGTTAGCAGCCTCTGTCAAACACCTGTTCCGTGGTATCAGTAATAATACTGAGTTCTATTTCTTTATGTGATGGTTCTTCTATAAATGTTACTGAACATTTGCTTTGTGTCAGGGACCATGTGAGGTACTGCAGGAATTACAAAGATAAATAAGACAAGTGCCTGCTTTCCAGAGATCTAAATGCAGGCCAGAACTAACAGATTAATAATATGAGTTTGTAAAGGATTTACTAGGCCATTAATCTATCCATCTAATAGGTATTTATTAAGCCACTGCCACGTCCCACATCACATTAATTATCATGATGGCCCTTATTTTCCTCTATATTCTAAGATTATTTCCTCCAAGGAAATGTGGGTTGGAGAAAAGCATTCTAGAGCATGTTCTCCAGTAAAGAGTGTGGGATTTTAGATATGACTTAAAATATACAATACATTTAAAGTTATTCTTTGGGGTAAGAGCAATGCATCAGGTGATGGGGGGATTTGAGTTCCCATTCCCATTTAACTACTTGTCAATTGTAACCTTGGGCAGAATATTTATTTTTCTCATGTATAAAGTAAAAACACTGACTTATGTAATCTCCAAGGCCCCACTCAGCTATAAGTTTCTTCTGTGCTAATCAACATTGGGTTTGAAATCAGAGAACCTGGTACTTCTGCTCACTAGCTTGTGAGCAAGCTTTCCTCGGCAAAGCCAATGGATGTTCCTGAAGCCAGATTCCTCATCTGAAAATGAAGAGAGAAATGATGCTATCTAGAATTGCAGACCTGGCATTTTAACACAACGCCTGGCACTTAGTAGGAACTACAAAGCTCTTTTTCAATGGCTGAATACTTTTCTGCTTTGTGAAAATTAAATGAAATCATGCATGTGAAAGAAGTTTGGAAATGTTACAGCCCTGTTACAATAATGGTTCATATGCTTATTATGAACTCAGTTTACATTATTTAAAAAAAAACTTCCCTGTGTCCTGGGCTGAACATGGTTCTTTATCCAACATTATTTGTTAAAATGGGGGTGCATCTCTAAATTCCACAGCACACATTAAAACAGTAAACATTAAATTCCACAGTACACATTAAAACAGTAAGTCTGGGAAAAAATGACTGGGTATGCCATTTGCTGAGCTATTAAACTTCCCATCAGAAAGCTAGAAACTCAGAAAAGCCAGCAATCCATTCTTAACATGCCTACAAGATAAACTAAACAGGAAAAAAAACAAACAAAAACAAAAACAAAAACAAAACAGCTTGGGCTCAGAGACTTCCCTGTAAGGTAACTTTATTCCTCATTTCTAACATTTCCAATTTCCAGGCAACAGTCTCTTAGTATGGACTTGCAGGTTTTATATGAGAATGACAAGAAGTTTAAAGTATGAAAATGCGTTGCTTCTGTTGCAGAGAATTTGTCTTAGGTTGGAATTTCTCTGAAATGATGGTTTGATTTCAGCCTGTCAATGTTATTTAAATGCCACGGTAGTTTTTTTCACCCTGGTCCCACCACAGCCCCAATCTATCCCACCATTCTAGGTTTTCAGCTGCTGCTTTCCTATTCTTGAAAAGGGTTGTAGGGAGGACCAGATGTAGTTTGGTCTGGCTTTGATGTTCTTCATACTTCTCATGTTTCCCATGAATGATTTCTCTCATTGAGAGTTAACTTTGAGCTGCAGGGAAAGTTGAATGTTCTCAAAAGACTAAAAAAAATTCCCTTAGGTGTGTGATACAAAGAAAGAACATTGCTGCCTTATTTCTGCTCGAGTTCATCTATCTAGAAAGGCAGGTCAGTGGGAAGGCTGGAACAAAGGCTAGGTTAAATTAACACTGGTTCCAATATTCACTATTTATATATTGCACCAGGAAACCGTTTGGGGGCCTCATGGAGTGGGCTGGAAAGGAGAGAAGGCAAAGATGGCTATGAATAAATGGCATAATAGATGAGAGCTAATGTTTCCTCAGGGGTAGTATGGGCCAGATATTTTATTGGTAAGAACAGCAGCAAAAATAGAAGCTATACCAATAACTACAAAGAAACTACCATTTAACTGAGTGCCTACTATGTGTCATGTACCATAAGAAGGTTGATCATATATGCTGATTTTCTTATTCATTACAAAAACCATGTGATATTTTCACAGATGAGGAAGTGGAGGTAAAAGGACGTTAAGTGATTTGCCCAAAATTATGTAACTAGAATAATACAGAATTAGGTTTCAAATCAAAGTCCATCTCAGTCTATAGCCCATGGTTGTTCCATTTCATCATGTTATGGAGTATCAAGAAGGGTCTCAAGAACATGTGCATGGTGGCATTATCTTTTGCATACCCCTGATTTCCATGGCTTATATGAGAAAAGAAGGAGTTGGCTCTGGGCTGACAGAGTGACCCCTTTTTGCTGACAGAATAAAAGAGCACAGATATTTTTTCTTGTTTAAAGCTAAAATTAATCTGAATTATCAGATGTTGGCAAAGGGAAAGAGAAGTGGTAGCAAAGGTAGACAGCATCTACTATTAAAGCAAGCATTTTTTTTTGCCAACAAAAGGGTGGCCCCTGGCACTCTGAGTCCACTCTCCCTGCACAGCAGCTGAGCTGCATCAGGGTCAGGTGAGCACCCTGAGACTTGCAGCAACTGATTCACAACCAGCCTGTCTGAGTGCCCCAAGCCTCAGTCTCTTCATGCAGCAGACAAGCCACAACGGGGATAGACAAGCAACACAAACCCAGCCCTCTCCCTGTAGTGGCCAAGCCACAAGAAGACCAGGTGAGCACCCTGAGCACCACCCTTCCTGTGCAGCAACCGTAGCCCCATCAAGCTGGTGGGCACACACAGCCCACATGAGTGACGGGCTCTGGGGGCCAGGGGAAATTGTGCTTCTAGACCACGTGGAACAGCTCCCACACAAGACTGCTCCTTCAGGACTGAGGGAGGTAACCATTTTACCTAATACAGAGGAGACAGAGGGATATGTTCCAAACCAAAGAAGAAGGCAAATCCCCAGAAAGAGACCTTAATGAAATAGAGATAAGCATCTTACTTGATAAAGAGTTTAAGGTAGTGGTCATAAAGATTCTCACCAATCTCAGGAGAAGAATGGATGGCCACAGAGACAACCTCAACAAAGAAATGTAAAAGAAAGTAGCACACTGAAGTTATAGTTGAACTGAAAAATACTCTAGAAGGGTTCAACAGCAGAATGGAAGCAATAGAAGCATGAATCAGCAAGCTGGAAGACAAAGCAATGGAAATCACCCAGACAAAGCAGCAAAATGAAAAAGGAATTTAATAAAGAGAGGATATCTTGAGGGACCGCTGAGACAACATCGAATGGAATAATACTCTCATTATAGGGGTCCCAGAAGAAGAAAAGAGAGAAGGGACCAGAAAAATTATTTGAAGAAATAATGGCTGAAAATATCCCTATTCTGGGAAAGGAAACAGATATCCAGGTCAAGGAAGCCCCAGAGGTTCCAAACAAAACTAATTCAAAGAAACAACAAAAAGGAAAATTACAGGTCAATATCCCTGATGAACATAGATGCAAAAATCCTCAAAAAAATTTTAGCAAATCAAATTCAACAGTACATTAAAAGGATCATACACCATGATCAAGTGGGATTCAGTTGGAGATGCAAAGATGATTTAACATCTGCAAATCAATCAACATCATACACCATATTAACAAAACAAAGCATAAAAATCATATGATTGGGCTTCCCTGGTGGCACATGGTTAAGAATCCACCTGCCAGTGCAGGGGACACAGGTTCGAGCCCTGGTCCAGGAAGATCCCACATGCAGCGGAGCAGCTAAGCCCGTGCACCACAACTACTGAGCCTGTGCTCTATAGCCTGCAAACCACAACTACTGAGCCCACGTGCTGAAACTACTGAAGCCCGCACACCTAGAGCCCGTGCTCCGCAAGAAGAGAAGCCACCGCAATGAGAAGCCCGCGCACTGCAATAAAGAGTAGCCCCCACTCGCTGCAACTAGAGAAAGCCTGTGCACATCAACGAAGACCCAACACAGCCAAAAATAAAATAAATTTATGAAAAAATCATATGATCATCTCAATAGATAAAGAAAAAGCACTTGACAAGATTCAATATCCATTTACCACAAAAACTCTCAACAAAGTGGATATAGAGGGAATGCGCCTCACCATAATAAAGGCTATATATGACAAATCCACAGCTAACATCATACTCAGCAATGAAAAACTGAAAGCTTTTCCTCTAAGATCAGGAAAAAGACAAGGATACCAACTCTTACCAGTTTTATTCAACATAGTATTGGAGTCCTTACCATAGCAATCAGATGAGAAAAATAAATAAAGAGAGCCAAATTGGAAAGGGAGAAGTAAAACTGTCACTATTTGCAGATGACATGGTACTATATATAGAAAGTCCTAAAGACTCCACCAATAAACTATTAGAACTGATAAATAAATTCAGTGAAATCGTAGGATACAAAATTAGTTTACAAAAATCTGTTGCATTTCTATATACTAATAATAAACTATCAGAAAGAGAAAGCAAAAAAAAAATCCCATTTAAAATTGCATCAAAAAGAATAAATATCTAGGAATAAATCTAACTGAGTACTCTGAAAACTATGATATTGATGAAAGAAATTGAAGATGATAAAAAAAAGGAAAGATATTCCATGTTTATGAATTGGAAGAAATTATATTGGTAAAATGTACATACTACCCAAAGCAATCTACAGAGTCTACACAATCCCTATCAAAATATTCATGGCAGGGCTTCCCTGGTGGCGCAGAGGTTGAGAGTCCGCCTGCCGATGCAGGGGACACGGGTTCGTGCCCCGGTCCGGGAAGAGCCCACATGCCGCGGAGCGGCTGGGCCCGTGAGCCATGGCCGCTGAGCCTGCGCGTCCGGAGCCTGTGCTCCGCAATGGGAGAGGCCACAGCAGTGAGAGGCCCGCATAGTAAAAAAAAAAAAAAAAAAAAAATATTCATGGCATTTTTAACAGAACTAAAACAAATAATCCTAAAATTTGTATGACACTACAAAAGACTACAAACAACCAAAGCAATCTTAAGAAAGGAGAACAAACCTGGAGGTATCATGCTACTGCAAAACTACAGTAATCAAAACAGGATGGTACTGGCAAAAAAACCCAGGCATATAGATCAGTGGGCAGAAAAGAGAGCCCAGAAAGAAACCCCCACTTATTTGGTCAATTAATCTACAACAAAGGATATACAATGAGGAAAACAGTCTTTTCAATAAATGATATTCAGAAAACTGGACAGCTACAAGCAAAATAATGAAACTGGACTATTTTCTTATACCATATACAAAAATAAACTCAAAGTGGATTAAAGACTTAAATGTAAGACTGGGGACCATAAAATTCCTAGAAGTAAACATAGGCCGTAAGCTCTCTGACATTGGACCTAGCAATATCTTTTTTGGATCTGTCTTCCCAGGCAAGAGAAACAAAAGCAAAAATAAACAAATGGGACTACATCGAACTAAAAAGTTTTGCACTGCAAAGGAAACTATCAACAAAACGAAAAGGCAGCATACTGAACAGGAGAAGATACTTGCAAATAATGTATCCCTTAAGGATTTGATATCCAAACTGCATAAAGAACTCATACAAATCAATATCAAAAAGCAAATAATCTGATTAAAAAATGGGCAGAGGACCTGAATAGATATTTTTCCAAAGAAGACACACAGGTTGCTAACAGGCACGTGAAAAGATGCTCAACATCACTAATCATCAGGGAAAAGCAAATCAAAAGCATAATGAGATATCATCTCACACCTGTCAGAATGGCTATTACCAACAAGACAACAAATAACCAGTGTTGGCGAGAATGTGGAGAAAAGGGACCCTGCTTGTAATACTGGTGGGAATTTAAATTGGTGCAGCCCCTGTGGAAAACAGTATGGGGGTTCCTCAAAAATTAAAAATAGAATTACCATACAATCCAGCAATTCCACTTCTGGGTATTCATCTGAAGAAAACAAAAACACTAATTCAAAAAGATAGATGCACTCCACTATTCATTACAGCATTATTTATAATAGCTAAAATATGGAGGTAACCTAAGTGTCCACTGACAGATGAATAAATAAAGAAAATCTGGTATATACATGCAATGTGGTAATATTTAGCCATAAAAGAGAATTAAATCTTGCCATCTGTGACAACATGGATGGACCCAGAGGGTATTATGCTAAATGAAATGTCAGACAGAGAAAGACAAATACTGCATGATTGTACTTATATGTGGACTCTAAATAATGAAACAAAACAAAATAGAAACAGACTCATAGATATAGAGAACAAATTGGTGGTTGTCAGAGCGGAGGGTGGTGGGGGGTTGGGCAAAATAGGTAAAGGAAATTAAGAGGTACAAACTTATAGTTATACAATAAGCATGTCATGGAGGTGTAATATACAACGTAGGGAATATGGTCAATAATATTGTAATAACTTTGTATGGTGGCAGATGGTAACTAGATTTATCATGGTGATCATTTTGTAATGTACCATTATGTTGTACACCTGAAACTAATATAATATTGTATGTCAATTACAATTCAATTAAAAAAACTCTCAACGTATCTTTTTTATGTGAGTACATCCCTAGACTCTGGCACTGCTCCTGAAGTGGAACACTGAAAACAACACAGGGGCATAGGGAATGTGAAATAGAATTATATCATTTATTTTTACAAAGTTTTTCTGGCTTTAGCAGGTAAAATAGGAGTTTGGTAGAGATGGAGCACGCATGCATTTAATCTACAAGCTGAAGTCAGATCTTTTTCTGAGCTCCACCTCCTCCACTTCACTGTACCCAGATTCTACACTATCATCTCCTCAAACAGGTATTTTTAGTGGGAAATTGGCTAAAACTCTGAACAAGTAGGGGCATTTTAGAGGTTATTCACATATCTCATCTACTGATAAGGATTTTCTAGTTATGCTAAATGCTGAAGGGTTTGACTGTCCAGTTATCTACATACAGACCTTTCTTTTGTTTCTTCCTTCAGGGGTTCTCAAATTTTAATAAGCATATAATTAGAGTTGTATAATGTAATGGTCTTAAGTAAGATCCAGATGTGGCATCTGGAAGCACTATTCATAGGACCTCTCAACTTCATACTTGATTTTGCCATGCTCTGAGCATTAGAATTTTGGAATGTCTTCATTAGTCTGAATTTGTAAGAAGTGTCATTCTAAGAGATCTTTTCAAAAGTCACAAACCTGTCTGGACACAATGAGCTAGGACATAGAGAGCTCTCAGGAAATATCAGAGCTTTCTTTGACTTTGCAAAATTTTAATCAAATGCTAGGCTGGTTTATGTCCAAGAGTGTTTCCTATGTTTTCCTCTAAGAGATTTTTAGTGTCTGATCCACAGCAAGATCTTTTCTGACCCACCCCTAGAGTAATGAAAATAAAAGCAAAAATAAACAAATGGGACCTAATTAAACTTAAACGCTTTTGCACAGCAAAGCAACCATAAACAAGACGAAAAGACAACACTCAGAATGGGAGAAAATATTTTCAAATGAAACAACGGACAAAGGATTATTCTCCAAAATATACAAACAGCTCAGCTCAATATCAAAAAAACAAATAATCCAATTAAAAAATGGGTGGAAGACCTAAATAGACATTTCTCCAAAGAAGACATACAGATGACCAAGAGGCACATGAAAAGATGCTCAACATCACTAATTATTAGAGAAATGCAAATCTAAACTACAGTGAGGTATCACCTCACACTGGTCAGAATGCCCATTATCAAAAAATCTAGAAACAGTAAATGCTGGAAAGGGTGTGGAGAAAAGGGAACCCTCCTGCACTGTTGGTGGGAATGTAAACTGATAGAGTCACTATGGAGAACAGTATGGAGGTTCCTTAAAAAACTAAAAATAGAACTACCATATGATCCAGCAATCCCACTACTGGGCAAATACCCTGAGAAAACCATAATTCAAAAAGAGACATGTACCACAATGTTCATTGCAGCACTATTTACAATAGCCAGGACATGGAACCAACCTAAATGTCCATCGACAGATGAATGGATAAAGAAGATGTGGCACATATATACAATGGAATATTACTCAGCCATGAAAAGAAACGAGATTGAGTTATTTGTAGTGACGTGGATGGACCCAGAGTCTGTCATACAGAGTGAAGTAAGTCAGAAAGAGAAAAACAAATACCGTATGCTAACACATATATATATGGAATCTAAAAAAGAATGGTACTGATGAATCTAGTGGCAGGGCAGGAATAAAGATGTTGACATAGAGAATGGACTTGAGGACACAGAGGGGGAGGGGAAAGCTGGGGCGAAGTGAGAGTAGCATCGACCTATATACACTACCAAATGTAAACTAGATGGCTAGTGGGAAGCAGCAGCACAGCACAGGGAGATCAGCTCGGTGCTTTGCAACAACCTAGAAGGGTGGAATAGGGAGGATGGGAGGGAGGTCCAAGATGGAGGGGATATGAGGATGTATGTATGCATGTGGCTGATTCACTGTGTTGTGCAACAGAAACTAACACAGTATTATAAAGCACTTATACCCCAATAAAGATCTATTTTTAAAAAGTGCTAGGCTGGGAGTTTTGTGCACCAATATCACAGTCTATGTGGTATGATCCCAGGAGTAATTACTGCTGTTTGAAATAAAAATCAGGAGTCCAGTGACAGTCCTTATTTTAGCGGTTATCAAAAGGATGTCACAATGTTACTAGTGTGCTGTGAACCCTTCATGTGTTTGCGTTCAAATTTTGATAAGTAAGTACGATTAATTTTTGCTACAACTGAGGGTTCATATTATCATAGTGATTTCTGTCAGATATGATGTTGTGCTGAGTGAGATTTAGGAAGCCCTGTAAGTACAGAAACCTGCTGACAGAAGAGGCTAATAATGATATCAAGTCAGCATGAAGAAAAGAGCTTGGGTTACTCAACAATTTTGCATTGTGGGTATATCAGGGAGCTTAGGGAAGTAAACAGTCTGCATTGGGTTGAGGGGCAATCATCAAAGAGGAAAAAACAATGGCTATTTTGGTATACATTGAAATATTATGCTATTTTAATAGAATCGTGCTGTAATTATAATGGACATATTAATTGTTATCTTCAGTCTCTTAATTGCTTTAACGTGTGACCAAAATTTCTGGTATTTTAAAGGTTGAGGATCACTAGTTTAGCACCCCAAAACCTTATCCTTCAAATACTATAAGGAGAGCAGCTCAGTATTTACCCAGTGAATGGGAATCTACGATCCACGTGCTTATGTGTGGAATGCTCCAGATTCTCAGGAGGGTTTGGGATTTGAGGAAGCACAAAAGTACGGAGGAATGGCAAGTTTGGAACTTCCTTGTATTAAAAAGCTGGGAGAGTGACAACAGGAAATCAAATGCTCAAAAAATAATTTAAAAAATACACAGCTAATTAAAGTTGCTACATGCAGGACTTTGAAGGGGCAGAATATCAGTGGTTGAATATGTATTTGATGAATAGATAAACAAATGAACGGTAGAACTGGAATTTGGACTCAGAACTACCTAATCACCAAAGCCCACTTTATCGAGCTATTACATATTAGGCATAAGCCATAGATCTATTTACTACAGGTCAGCCAAAATTTAATTAACAAGATTAAACTTGATCATGTCCTTCTCCTACTAAAGCCCTATGATGATTTTCCATCATTCAGAGAATAAAACCCAAACTCCTGATCGGGGCTGGGAAGGTCACCTACTTCTGGGTCCTCATCCTTTTTGCATTGGACACTTTTGGTTTTTCTAACCAACAAAACAAGCTTGTTCCTGCCCCAGAAGCTTGCATTTGCTGTCCCATCAGTCTGGAATATTCTTCCCCTGGATCTTTTCAGATCTCTGCACAAATGCCACCTCCTAGAAAGGCGTTCAGTAGTTACCCTAATTGTATGCTCTATTTCTTTACCTTACTATCTTTTTCACTATCTGAAATTAGGTGCTTTTATTGACTTTTTATTGTCTTCACTCTCAGTAGTATGTGAGTTCCAAAGATTCCCTAAGTAGAATCACTGCAACAGTAGGGTCAAAAATAATGCCTGACACATAGTAGGTACTTAACTAATATTTATTAAATCAATGAATGAATTCATCCTCTGAAGCAAAGACTGAATGCTGGTTGTAATCACGAAGACATTTCTTTTGTCTGGAAGATAGAGAATACCTTGGAGGGTTAGGGAGGTGAAAAATAAAGTCTAGGTAAAACATCATCACTTTATGAAAGCACAAGATTGATCAAGGAACATAAGCCCCCAAACTGTACGAACAAGGCAGCAAAAAGATGAAGTTGAAACGCAGAACTAAAAGGGTTTAAAGTGTGTGGTTATATTCGCACCGGTCAGGTTAAACTTCATGACCTCAAAATGATGCAAGTAAAAATGAATTTTGGCCAAAGTTAGGTGATGAAAAACTTGGCCACAGGGTCACAAGGCAGACATAATTTTAATGTAAACAACCTTCCCTAGCGAGGGCAGTGTCCTATTTGTGTGATTCCAATGTAATATTTTAAAGGGCTGCGGCAATTTTGGCCAGACAGAACTATACAAGTCTCTAGTTAAGCTGAAATCACTTAACAGAATTCAGAATATGTTATCTGAGTGTCAATTTGTGAACTCTTAGCTCTTGCTAAGTTCTAAAAGATGACAAATCAATTCCCATTCAGCTACCCATCCCAAGGTTAAGGTATCTCTGAGGCACGATCTCCAAGACTCAGATGGCGTTTGGAATTTAACAGTTATTGTTTCAGGTGAGAAGTATAATCTAATGAAGTGTGCAGTAATATCCTGTGGTGAGCACTTGAACGTTAATATGCTTGGAATAAGGCACTGGGTCTCATCCAACCTTGTCATCTATATTGAATTTAACGCTCCCAGTGAATGCATTTTGAACAGCCCACCTCAAGTGGATGCGATCTCTTTCGATTTTTATTCTTCCTCCTAATAGTTTAATACAGCTGAGTAACTCCTGGGGCCTTGGTACAAATCAGCAGTGTTGCTCCCCGCTGCCAGTTATGGGCTGGTGCATGATTTAGCTGGAAACTGACCTTCATACAACACCTCTCTATTTCTTCCACTGAATCTCATTCCAGGAGGTGACTGAGAAACCCAACAGCTAATTCTCCCCCGAGGGTGTCCCCCTACCGGCTCGCGGAGGGCCTTGGCAGATGTAGGATGTGTGACAGATAGGAACTGGCAACCTCTGTTTCCTTTTATAATTAGAGCTAAACTGCTTTGAGAAGTGGTTTATTGCTGGGGGTTAACATTATGCAGTAGTTTCTGGATTCCATATTTGGTAGGGCATACAGAATAAGGTATAATTCAACACCGATCAGTTCCGTTTTCCTAGTTGAGCTGGTTACCGCCAAAGGCTAAGACACAGCGTTTATTTTTTCAGGATATTTGCATGAATTCTACATAACAGTCCCTATCCAAAGTGTGGGAATAATAGCTTTTTTTTTTTTCTACAAGCCATCCATGTAAATATTAGATAATTATTTAACTAACATTATTGTACAGGCAACTGGAGAATCCAGGTCTCAGGAAAGGGACTGTTTATATCAGCTCTGTTGGGAATGAATGTCATAACAGAAAGTGGAAAGGATAACTTTGGGCAGAATACCCTCTTTGGATTTTAAGGGGATCTGATAGTCTCTGTAAAAATCAGATTAAACTAGATTCATTAAAACACCTCCATTCCTTCCTGATATAGGTTATATAGTTTTGCTCTCTTGGGGAAAAAGCTACAATTTACTTACTCAAAAAGACAGCAAAAATGGGTCAAAACGTCACCTTAATCATTTATGGCGAGTCTGCTCTGTGCTGAACCCTGTGCTAGATACTACAGCTGAGAATGCTAAGGCTCAGAGAAGTTAAGTGACTTTGCCAAGGTCTCACAGCTAGTCAATGGCAGCACTAGATTTGAAGTCAAGTTCTTTCTGACCCTAAGTCCAATGTTTTCCTAACATCTATCTGCCATCACGTTTTGCAGTTCTATCTACCAGCCACGGATGACTCCCTAAAAAAATAAGCTATTTCTGAGGTATGGGCTCTGAAACATCCTTCTAAGATACTACTATTTGGTGTATTAGGCACTGAAATACTTCAGGGATAGTCTCTGTAAACTCAGTTTCCATTTGAATGGGAACTCATGTCTGTTCTACTCATGATTTCTGGTGTCTGGCAAACAGGAAGTGCTTAATAAGTAATTGAGTGATGAGTGAATGAATGAATGAATAAACAAATGGTCCACACAAGCAGAGTCTAAAATACTTTCCTAAAGAACTCTGCTCTATGTTCTGTGGCAGGCTGGATAGGAGGGGAGTCTGGGGGAGAATGGATACATGTATATGTATGGCTGAGTCCCTTTGCTGTGCACCTGAAACTATCACAACATTGTTAAATGGCTATACTCTAATATAAAATAAAAGCTAAAAAATTCCTAAGTGGGAAGAAGTTAGATAATCAGATCTGAGTAGGGTTGCTAAAGTAAAAAAGAAGAAGCACTCAAGAATATCCTTAATTCAGGCTGTCGGCTCTGCCTGGATAATTCTACAAATCTTTGCATATTTGTCTCATTCTCTCCCTTTAAAGCTCATCTCCAATGCCATCTCCTCAGAGGTGCTTTCCTCAACCTGTCTGGAGGTTACCTGAAATCTAGTCACTTTCTGCCCCCTGACCCTGATTTATTTTCTTTCTAGCGTTCATCACCAAGGCTATCTTGATTATTCGTTCATTTGTATCTTTCCTTAGCTATTGTTTCCTACCAGGCTAGCTGGCAGCTGGCTTGTTTCACGACTGTATCTCTGGTGCCTAGGCATACGGTAGGCACTTCATAATTATTTCTTGAATGAATGAAGCCAAATCCTTGAGAGCGGGCTCAAATAGGGATTTCAGAGGTCAAGGTCCAAGAGAAGTGTAAAGGTCCAAGAAGTTGAAGATTAGTTAATGCAACAACACATAGTTGATCCCTCCAAAGCCCTATGCTACCTGTCTCTCTCCAGAGCTGGGGAACCTATACTCCATCTCACACCCTCTCTTGGAGCTACCCTGCTCTCCAGCACCTACTCCCCACAAAGACTGCTTGGACGAAACTATTACCATCACAGTCTTTCAAATTATTCCTCAGTAACTGAACATAGCGGTGTGAGAAAACAGATTCCACTCTATGACATCAACACCTTCTGATCTCAGTGCAAAGCGGAGAAGGTGTCCTGCTGGTCCCTGGCTGGAGAGAACTAAGACTCTCTTAGCAGACAGAGTGTGTTTTTGTGAACTTCAGGAGGTATCACTCTGCAGGATCAGTCCATCTAGAATCATCATCTCTCTGACCATTGCTACCATTTTGGTCCTTTTGGTTTCCTTTTATAAAAATCCCTTCATTGATTTCTCATCATCATCCCCATTTTATATGGGAAGAAATGGAGGTTCAAAGAGGAAGCAGAGTCTGGCTCACAGCCACCTGGCTGGAAGAGACTTTGGAGGAATTTGAAACCAAGTTAATCTGACTTTAAGGACCATACTTCTCTACACTGATAGGTAAATGAAAGGCTGCCCGACGCTGAGCTTTTCATTTTAGCCCCAGTTTTAACAAGGGGCTGGAGTGGTAACCTTCATCCTACTTCAGTCTATATCCCTTTTGAAAATGTAAATTGTTTGGTTCTCTGCATTTTCCTTCAGCCCTAAACTCCCTATCAGTAGAAGTCATTAAATCTAAATAGTTTTGAGTCTAGGATGCTAAAAAGTGAGCGGTGAGATGACTAAAACATTCCAACATTGAATAGTCACAGGGTAGATGGGAAACATTTTCCAGGGATGGTTGACCTAACAGATCTGGCAGCAGAGGCTGCACTTCATGCAGTAGAGCCCACTCTTCTCATTTCCTCACCCTTGGTCCCCAGCCAGACAGATGGCTTCATCTTCCACTTGTGTTACTGTGCTGCCTTTCTCACCCCGGGATTCAATAAATGAGTCTAACCTAAAGAAACGTGATGCGGGAGAGCTAGGCTGAGTTGGTATTGGGGCGGGAAATGCCACTGTTGATCATCGTTTGGGCTTTTCTTGAGAAAGCCTGCAGGTCTGGGGGAGAGTTTATCATTTTCTAAAAGGCACATTCTGTTCTTCAAGGCAAGAAGGGAGATTTGTCTAAACGCAGTTCACCCTCGAGATAGTTTTTTCTGGAGCCTGATGAGCTAGTAACAAATAGGACTGTGTCAGTAGTGCATTTGTCATACAATGTGAATTGATAAGAATACTGATCGTGGTGAGTGGTACCATTGCTGACATTTATCAAGCGCTTATTAAGTGCCAGCCTGCACTTTACATTACCTCACTTCATCCTCAAACTGATCTTCTGAGATAGGTATTATTATCGCCATTTTTCAGAGGCTCAGAGATGCTAAGGAATTTTCCCAAGGCCACACAGCTAGAAAATGGAAGGTGTGAGACTGGAACTCAGATATGCTATAGCAATGGTTCTCAGCTTGGGGCTACTTTACTTCCCATGGGGACGTTTGGCAATAACCAGAGAGATTTTTTTTTTTTTTTTTTTTTTTCTGTACGCGGGCCTCTCACTGTTGTGGCCTCTCCCGTTGCGGTGCACAGGCTCCGGACGCACAGGCTCAGCGGCCATGGCTCACGGGCCCAGCCGCTCCGCGGCATATGGGATCTTCCCGGACCGGGGCACAAACCCGTGTCCCCTGCATCGGCAGGTGGACTCTCAACCACTGCGCCACCAGGGAAGCCCCCAGAGATATTTTTTTAAATTAGCTTTTTATTTTGGAATTGTTTTAGATTTACAGAAAAGTTTCAAAAATAGTAAGAAATTTCCCATATATCTCATGCCCAGTTCCTCCTATTAATAACATCTCTCATGTTAATAATTAGTATGGTACACTTGAGAAAAGTAATGCACCAATATCAATACATTATTATTAAATAAATTCTATACTTTATTCAGATTTTTGTTCATATTACGTTTAGGCATCTGTCTCCTTAGGCTCCTCTTGGCTGTGACAATTTCCCACACTTTCCTTGTTTGTGATGACCTTGACCGTTTTGAGGAGTACTGGTCAGATATTTTGCAGAATATCCCTCAATTTTGATTTGTCCGTGCTTTTCTCATGATTAGAGTGGGGTTATGGGTTTTAGAAGGACGAGCACAGAGGTAGAGTGTCATTCTCATCACATCATATCAAGGGTACACACGATCACCATGACTTATCACTGGTGATGTTAACCTTGACCACCTGGCTGAGTAGTGTCTGTCGGGTTTCTTCACTGTGAAGTTACTCATTGTATCCCTGCTTTCCATACGGTACTCTTTGGAAGGAAGTCACTAAGCACAGCCCAAAGTTAAGGAAGGGGAAGTTACACATACCTCCTTGATGACTACCTAACTCATTTTATACACACACACACACACACACACACACACACACACACACACACACACTCACTCATTAAAATGAGTGTTGACATACATTACTTGAAATACTTCTGCAGAGGAGACTTGCCCATTATCCCCATTTACTTAATTGTTCAATCAATTGTTAATATTAATATGGACTTATGAATATTTATTTTATACTTAGGGTTATAACCCAATACTACTTTATTTTGTTGCTTAAATTGTTCCAGCTTTAGCCTCTGAGGGCTCTTCTGTGTCCCTCTGATATACCCCTATCATTAAATTTGTGTGTGTGTGTGTTTGTGTTTTGATAACTATCTTTTTTTTTTCTCCAGCCATGGAATCACCCGTTTATCCAGAAATGTCTTTGCTCGTCATGCCTTGGGAAGAGTGCTATTGGCATCTTGTGGGTAGAGGCCAGGATGCTGCTAAACATCTTGTGATACACAGGACAGCCCCCACAGTGAAGAATTATCTGGTTGAAAATGTCGACAGTGTCAAATTGAGAAGCCCCAGTCTATTCCCAGAAGTTAAAATGAGTCATATCGACAATTTTGGCCTACTATTTATCCAGACCTTCTGAGTGAAAGTGTGGGAAAGGTGTGGACACAATCCATGGACACCATACAGTGTTCCAACCAACATGAAAACATTAGGCTGATTCACAGATTCTTTTGCACTTGCACAAATTTTCCTTGCCTTTCTGCTTGTCTTGAAGAGTAAGATATATTTGACAAAAGGAGAAAGGATTTTTCAAGTAGAACACATAAGACAGAAGGTGCTATGAATGGAAACATGAATTTAGGATCTGCTAAATTAAAAGTAAAAGCTTGTGTCCCTGGGCAGCTCTATTACCTTTCCCTCTTGCCCTTCTAGCAAAATTCTCTTCAGTAAGAAGAAGTAAGACTCCTTTCCAATCCTCCTCTATAGGAGGATATTTTAGAATTTACCCTGGAGAACTTATATGGCTGAAAAATACAATGCAGTACATGGTAAGAGGAACAGACCCACGGCTTGTTTGTGGCTTCTCTTGAGTAAGTACGGTTAGAGTGGGCAAC
Source organism: Tursiops truncatus (assembly GCF_011762595.2). Classification (NCBI taxonomy): domain Eukaryota; kingdom Metazoa; phylum Chordata; class Mammalia; order Artiodactyla; family Delphinidae; genus Tursiops; species Tursiops truncatus. Next base: position 81,250,048 of record NC_047043.1, on the reverse strand, counting down.
GATTACTTCCTCATGTTTGGTTGTCACAAGCTCCTAACACTTCTTCATGTCAAATTTCTGTTTGTAGTTGACTTTCACATTATAATACTTTCAGCTAGTAGAGCCTGCATACACTCTCCTCTGTGTGTTTTTTCTCTCTGTTTTTAGAATAGGATGGGTATTCTATCCCTCTCTCTTTCTCCCACCACTACTCCCCCTTATAGTACGTGCAAATTCTTGCAAACAAAAGGACAAAAAAGCAAAACTATGAATGAAGACAAAGCCAGGTCATTCAGAGGAAGTTAGAGCTTATGAAGTTCAATCACAGGGACTCCAAAACATGCAGAATGAAACAGCTTCAGCCAGAATGAATTACCATCAAGTGCGGATCACCTTTACTTCTCATCCTCACCCCAGCACATGCAATGATTCATGATTGAAAGGCAGCTGTGTGCAGGAAAGTTACTGGCTTCAGAAAAATTTCTAATCCTGGCTCAGTCACTGCCTAGCTAGTGACCCAGGGCCAGTCATTTCACCTCTTTAGCCCTTTGGACACTTGTTTGTGAAATTGAGCTAATTTTACCTACTTCATAGAGTTGTGAGGATTCAAAGAAATTGTGAACATATAGCACTTTTCATAGTGCTACATGTGTAGATGTTATATTTATTACACTGATGAGATATACATACAACTGTACACACATTATACTGCTATGGTGATTAATAGATGAATACACTTCTGAGAAAAAGTGAAGCTCAGATAAGTTAGTTACTGCTGTAATCTTGGTTTCTTCATTTATAAAAGGTAGAGTGGGACAAGATGATACTTAAACTTCCAGAGTTACTAAAATCCTATGATCCTAATAAATACGCATTGACATAAGAAACATTAGCTACTTATGAATCATATACATATAATTTTGTATATGAATCATATACCTACATACATATATAATTGTATAATTATTATTACTATTATTTATCACAGGGGTGTTTATAGATCTCACCCATCCTTATAGCTGCCCAAAAAGATTACATAATTTCCAGTCCAAATTCTCTCTTTATCTTCCCCTCTTTGTAATCCACTCCTTTCCTTTCCCCAGCCAGGAGACCTGGGGATACGGATCCAGAAAATGGCATAGAAGGGAAGACCCAGAGAGGCATGGGTGGAGAAGTAGGACTTGGTGAGAGGAAGAGAGAATTTGCAGAGGTTTGCAGAGGGTGGGAAGAGGGTGGACAGTAGCAAATGAGAGTTCCAACAAGTTTCAGGTGTGTGGAGAAAAAAGGGATATAGAAAATGTTGAAAGTTTTGAATTGGATCTCTTGAATTGTCTTCTGAATTTAGGTGAGGGAAAAGCCTCTCCCTCCGAACTGCAAATGGTATATACGATTGCCTGTTCTACTGTCTTCGTCTATTTGAGCTGCTATAACAAAACACCACAGACTGGGTACCTTATAAACAGCAGAAATTTAGTTCTTACAGTTCTGGAGGCTGGAATTCCAACATCAAGGTGCTGGCATAATTGCATTCAGAGGTCAGGGGCCTCTTCCTCGTTCATAGCCAGCACCTTCTGGCTATATCCTCAGTCGGTGGAAGGGGCAGAGGATCTCTGTGGGCTCTCTTTCATAAGGGCACTAATCCCATTCATGAGGGCTCCACCCTGATGACCTAAGTACTTCCCCAAAGCCCTACCTCCTAATACCATCACATTAAGCATTAGAATTTCAACGTAGGAATTTGGGGGGTGGGAGCACAAACATCCTGACCATAGTATCTACTTTGACACTTGGGTATCTAAAAAGCATTTTAATACCACCTGTCCAAAACTGCATCCCTATGCTTTCCCCTAAATCAGCTTTTCTCACCATGTTTCCTGTCTCAGTTGGGGACAATTCAATCCTTTAAATTGCTCAGGAGAAAGTCTTAGAGTCCACCCTTCTCTAATCTTTCTTCCATACTTATATCATGTACTCAGAAAATGTAGTCAGTGCTACTGTCCAAAACCAATCTAATTGTTTCTCAGAATAATCAGAATCTGGTTATTTCTCACCACCTCCACTGTTACCACCTTTGTCCAAACCACCATTATCTCTTGCCTGGAATATTGAGAGAGCCTCATAGCTGGTCTCCCTATGTCTGCCCTGGCACACCAACTAGAGTAATGTGGTTAACATTTCAATCAGATTATGTCATTTCATTGCTCAAAACCCTCCAATATCACTTTATCCCATGCAAAATGTGATGGTTAAGTCTATGTGTCAATTTGACTGGTCCACAGAGTGCCCAGATATTTGGTCAAACATAATTCTGGGTGTTTTGTTGAGGGTTTTTCTGGATGGGTTTAACATTTACATTGGTAGACTGAGTACAGATCAGATCACTGTCCCTAATGTGGTGGGCCTCATCCAATCAGTTGAGGGCCTGAATAGAATGAAAGGACTGACCCTCCCCTGAATGAGAGGGAATCCCTCCTGCTGATTGCCTTCAAACTGGGTGAGACATCAGGTTTTTTCCTGCTTTTAGACTAAAACTGAAACATTGAGTCTTCCTTCATCTCAAAGCTGCTGGTCTTCAGACCAGAACTACACCATCAGCTTTCCTCAGTCTCCAGCTTATCAGCTGTCACCTTCTGTAAGCATGGGAGCAAATTCCTTATAATCTCTCTCTCTCTCTCTACACACACACTCACACACTTATCCTATTGGTTCTGTTCGTAAGTTTCTCTGGAGAACCCTGACTAACAAAGTAAAATCCAAAATTATGATATGTAATGCCCCACACATTCAGGCCTCAGTACCACCTACCCATTCTTTTAGACTTAAAGCCTGTTGTCTATGGCAGCTTTCATACCACAGTGGTAGTGTTGAGTCATTGTTATGGGGACTGTATGGCTCTCAAAGCTGGAAATCTTTTACTATCTCATTGAAAAAGTTTGCTGACCCCTGCTGTAGTTGCATACTGGCCTGCTTGCAGTTCCAAGAAAGGGTCCCGCACTCTTCCACCTCAGGGCCTTTGCACTTGCTGTTCGCTGTTCCCTCTGTCTGGAGTATTCTTCCCTCAGGTTATCTGCATGATTCACCCCTCAGCTCATTCCGGGTTTTGGTCAAAAGGCATCATCTCAAAGAGGCCCTCCCCTCCCAGAACTCCCAAGTCATTTTTCTTGCTGTGTTTTTCTACATATCACTTATCATCACCTAACTTATCACACATTTTATTTATTTTGATTATCATCTGTCTTTCCCCGCTTAATGTAAACTCGATCAGTGTGCTTCTTGTTTAGTCCATTTACTGTTGAATCACTCGTGCCACGAGTAGTGGCTGGCATAGAAGATGTTCAAGAGAAATGTTGAATCAATGAATGGAATCCATCTTTATCTATTTCTAGACTGTTGACCTGTGACTCCTGAATAAGCGGGTATCAAAGATTGAACCACATGGGTCACAGATTATAAAGGGTTTCACTGGCCAACTTAGCTGAAGTAAGCATGGATCAGCACAGAATCACATTAAATGAAATAGCAGTCCGAACAAAAATATAATAGAAACATATTCCATTTCCTCTGAGAACACAAAAAAGGGGGAGTGTATGCTCTAGTCATTACAAAATTTCTTCTGTTAATCTTTTTCTTTTTAGACCCTTCTCCCACTCTCATAAGCATGTGTCATCCTTTGCTTACTCCCTTGACTCTCTGACTTTCCCTGAAATGACTACATTTGCTTTTCCTGGTCTTATTATCTTCTGATCCTCTTCTATTTGTCCAGACCATCTCAACTCTAATCCTTTAACTCCATTTAGCAAATAGGAGTAGAAAAAAAGAGAAAGAGAGATAAACCTCAAGCACAGAGATTGTGGACAAAAAAAGTTCTCATGATGAGTAGACTTTTATCTCTTTTATTAAACAGTTCCTGAGAGTCTGCTGGGCAACTTTGCACAGTTGCTTCTTTCATGGAAGCAGATATTCATGGGTTTTAGTCATGTGGATAAATGAAAGGATTGTGGTGATTTGGTGACCTTCCTCTGAGATCCTACATTATAGCCTTCCTTAACTCTTTGTATACAATTAAAAACCATCATATGTATGTAGCTCTTTCCTGAATGCAGCACCACACCCCTGTATATAGATATAGAAATAGACACAGAAATATATGATATATGATATATGATATATCTATATCTAATACAGATGATATATATGATCTATATCTGTACATCTATACCTATAATCTCAGGAATACTATACACCCCCAAATAATGATCAGATTGTGTAGTGAATCAATATTAGTAGAAAATAGATTACAACTTCCCACGTGCTTTATTTAGTCCTTCTTGATTCATATGGTAAGAAGTTTGACTCAAACTGGTTTAACCACTTAGGGAATTTGTTAGCTCCCGTAACTAAAATGTCCATGAAATGACTTCAGGCATAGTGTGATTCAAAGGCTCTAACTGAGTCAAATAAGCCCCTAGTTTCTTCAGAACCCTAATAGGGAGACTAATGAAGTTCTGTGGCAGCAAAAGATGTAGGTCCTCCACACAATTCCCTCTTGGTTCTTATTTCAGTGCAGTAAGACATGACTTCCAAATCCTAACATCTGTTCCTCTTTGCCTGAAGTCATCCTTTTGTGGCTGAAACATCCACTCTGTTAGTGCTGAGGTCAGGTCACAAGTAGCAGGGATGAACCCCACAAGGAAGAGCCCTCAACCAATGACTGATGGGGGTTCATGTGTACCTCTGTGGCGGGCTGCCTCTGAGGCTCCTGTTCTACACAGGCTCCCACAGTCCACTAGCAGGATGAAGCTCTAATTCCGCTCAGCTGTAACTTGCTTGATAACATCAACCAGTGTCTCCTGGGATTACTTCTCAAAAAAAACCATTTACACTGAAATCTTTGTCTCTGGGTCTGCTTTTGGGGGATCCCTCCTGGTTGAACACATCATAAACCTCATGCTGATTGGACAAGTTGGGACCACTTCTTCATCTCTGCACCAGTCACTGTGGCTAAGGGGATAGGTGTGTTCATTGGTTAGATTGGGATCACATTCTCTACCCATAGGCCAAGAGTCCAGTCTAAGCAAAAGCATGTGGGCTGAGGGTGGGGTAATGGTGGTTCCCAAAGGACATTAAGGGAAATAGAACCTAAGGAGGCCATGAAACAAAACCAACAATGCCCACTGTTTCCTATGTTTGCTATATCCATCCATCAGGCAAGTACATTTGTGTGCCCACATTGTTGTCTAATGGCCAGACCGACATACTTTGGTACCGATAAGCTAGACTATAGGTCGGCAAACTGTGACTTATGAGCCAAATCCAATTGCTAGTTTTTTTTCTTTTTGGTAAATAAAGTTTTAATGGAACCTAGCCATACTCCTTTGTTTATATTGTCTATGCTTGTTTCCATGAGGTTGAGTAGCTGCAACATAGATGTTATGACTCACAAGGCCTAAAAATATTTACTATCTGGCCTGCTATGGTCTGAATGTTTGTGTCCTGTGCCACTCCCCACACACCCATCCAAATTTATATGTTGAAGTCCTAACCTCCTTATAAAAGAGTCTCCACAGAGCTCCCTAGCTCCTTTTGCTATGTGAGGATACAAGAAGATATCTGCTACCCGGAAGAGAGCCCTTACCTGACCATGCTGGCACCTGATCTTAGACTTCCAGCCTCCAGAACTGTGAGAAATAAATTTCTGTTGTTTACAAGCTACCCAGTCTGGGATACTGTGTTATAGCAGCCCAAACTGAGTAAGATATAACCTTCTGCAAAAAAGAAAAATTGCCAAACCTTGAGCTACACAGTAACCGCTTTGATTTCTAGAAGTTGTCTCCTAGGTTCCAGGGCAGGACATGAACAATTGTTATTCTCAACCCTTCACTCTCCTTCTCTGTTCCTTCATCTGAGGAGCAGCTCCTGCACAAATGGTGATTAATTTAGCAGATTCCACTTGTCATACTTCTGCAGGCAAGAACTATGCATTAAATCACATAACACCCCCAGTGAGTCTTTTCAGTAACCCAGTATCCCTGGTACTGCCACTGGAATACACTTAATATAAAATGCAACCTGAGTTCTTTGAAACACAGTTGTCACAAGTATGTTTAATTCAGTGAAGTCTCCCTTATTTGGCCTGAGAGAACGAGTTACTGAAAGGCAAACGTTTGTGGATTACCAACATATGGTGACCATCTCAGGTGCGCAAAAGTGAACTTGATTTCTACAAAACTTTCTGATTTTATGATTCAAGAATTCCTAGAGAGAAAAATTAACCTAATCCCTTTCAGGATTTTCTCAGTCCGGTCCAGAGATTTTTATTTAAGTTACTTCTGGCTTAAAACTCAGGATCATTCAGAAAACCCCACAAAACCGTCTTGAGGTTCTCTCCTTCCCTTTAATTCAGTACTGATTTTAAATGTCCCAAGGCTAAGATAATTGCTATAAGATGCTACTGGGGAGTCAAGTCCATATCTTAGACTTATTCTATCTTGGTACTTTGTTAGAGTTTTTTTTTTTTTTTTTTTTTTTTTTTTGCGGTACGCGGGCCTCTCACTGTTGTGGCCTCTCCCGTTGCGGAGCACAGGCTCCGGACGCGCAGGCTCAGCGGCCATGGCTCACGGGCCCAGCCGCTCCGCGGCATGTGGGATCTTCCCGGACCGGGGCACGAACCCATGTCCCCTGCATCGGCAGGCGGACTCCCAACCACTGCGCCACCAGGGAAGCCCTTGTTAGAGTTTTTTAATACTCAAAACTTGTCTTGCCTGAGTCTTGGGTGTGCTATCCAGTCTATGACGGCACTTCACCCTTCACAGTTTACGGTCACTGATGTCTAGCAATTCTGTCCCTTGAGATGGTCAAGGTTTGCCATAGCTCTGATCCCTATGCCTTCAGGTCATTCTCCATCATTCCTGTTTTTGACTCCAGGCTCATTCAGATTTTTCAGCCCAAGTTCAGTCTTTTGGAATCTGTCCTAAAGGTTTGATTGTTGTCCTTCATCTTTTGGAGGGCCACAGGAGATGGAGAATTACTGCAGGGTGCCAATCCTCTCTATTCACAAATCCCAAATCAAAATCAGTTGTGAGGTGGTTTCCCCTCTCCATCACCAGGACTTATTCCAAGAAGGGGAGACAGAGTAAATGGCCCCTGGAATGTCTTGTCTGTCTTCTCATCCAAATTCTTTTCTCTATCTGCAGCTTAGAGGATCTTTCATAGAATCTGGGGGCAGGAAGAAAACATCTTTCCTGCTCATTCCTCCTTTTGGAGCTAAGGTTGTCACCTTTGCTCTCAGTAGTGGATCCTGTGTCTTCTACAACTGGTGTTCATCCATTTGGCTCCTAAAATGGATGGTTGGCAGCTATACTGGGAAGTAGTTAATAGTACTTTGGTAAACACTTTGAAAATGTATTCTGTTATACTGAGTTGTTTTTAACATCCCAAAAAAGCAAAGGATTATCCTAAATGATAATTATAGTTAGCATTTCTTTGATGCAAAGAATATGCTAAATCTTAACCTAAGCTCTTCATAAATCTCATCTAATTTCCATAAATCCCTATAGGATCGGTGTGATCATAATTTCCATTTTGGGGGGGAGAATTTTTTTTAATTCAATTCCCTCTGGCATTTGTTGTGTTTAATAAAATACCTAAATGTCAACCAGATTTATAGAAGTATATTTAAAGCGTAATAAGTAGTAAATACAGATTATTCATGGACAGATACAATGCAGAACAAAAAAATCTAAATTAATGTGATTTTTGTTTTCCTCCCCATTCAGAAGTAGTGTTTGCTTGCAAAGGTTTTTTAAAAAAAAATTTCTTTTCCAGCTGTATTAAGGTATACTTGACAAAGAAAAATTGTAACTATTTAAAGTGTACAAGCTGATATTTTGATACACATATACATTGTGAAATAATCACTGCAATCAACCTAATTAACATATTGATCACTTCACATGGTTACCATTTTCTTTTCTTTCTTTATGTACCTTTTTCTTTCTTTCTTTCTTTCTTTCTTTTTTTTTTTTTTTTGGTGGTGAGAGCACTAAGATCTACCCTTTTAGCAAATGTCAAGTATAGGATACAGCACTGTTACCTAGAGTCACATTGCTGTATTATAGATCTATTATATTAGATCTCCAGAACTTATTCACTCTCTACAACTGAAATTTTGTACACCTGATCAACATGTCTTTATTCCCTCTGCTACCCCCAGGCCCTGGCAACCACCATTCTACTCTTTGCTTCTATGAGTTTGACTAGTTTAGACTTCACATAAAAGTGAGATGGTGCAGTATTTGGCTTTCTTTTTTTGGTTTATTTCACTTAGCATAATGTCTTCCAGGTCCATCCATGTCACAGATGTTAGGATTCCTTCTTTTTTTAAGGCTGAATAATATTCCTCTGTGTGTGTGTGTGTGTGTGTGTGTGTGTGTGTGCATGTGTGTGATCTTTCTTAATCCATTCATCTGTTGATGAATATTTAGGTTGTTTCCATATCTTAGCTATTGTGAATAATGCTCACCTGAACATGGATGTGCAAATATCTCTTTGAGATACTGATTTCATTTCATTTGGATAAGAGAGGAGTTTGAAAAGATTAACTTAGGTCATTTATTATTTTTTTTTCACATGCATTTTTAAAAAATTAATTCTTATTGGAGTATAGGTGTTTTACAATGTTGTATTAGTTTCTGCTGTACAGCAAAGTGAATCAGCTATACATATACATATACATATATCCCCTCTTTTTTGGATTCCTTTCCCATTTAGGTCACCACAGAGCACTGAATAGAGTTCCCTGTGCTATACAGTAGGTTCTCATTAATTATCTTTTTTTTTTTTTTTTTGAGGTACACGGGCCTCTCACTCTTGTGGCCTCTCCCGTTGTGGAGCACAGGCTCCGGACGCACAGGCTCAGCGGCCATGGCTCATGGGCCCAGCCGCTCCGCGGCATGTGGGATCTTCCCGGACCGGGGCACGAACCCGTGTCCCCTGCATCGGCAGGTGGACTCTCAACCACTGCGCCACCAGGGAAGCCCAATTATCTATTTTATCCATAGTAGTGCATATATGTCAATCCCAATCTCCCAATTCCTTCCACCCCCATCACCTCCCGTATCCGTTCTCTACATCTGTGTCTCTATTTCTGCTTTGCAAATAAGTTCATCTGTATCATTTTTCTAGATTCCACATATAAGTGATATTATATGATATTTGTTTTTCTCTTTCTGACATACTTCACTCTCTATGACAGTCTCTTTAGGTCCATCCAGATCTCTGCAAATTTCATTCCTTTTTATGGCTGAGTAATATTCCATTGTGTATATGTACCACATCTTCTTTATCCATTCTTCTGTTGATGGACATTTAGTTTGCTTCCATGTCCTGACTATTGTAAATAGTGCTGCAATGAATATTGGGGTACATGTATGCTTTAGAATTATGGTTTTCTCAGGGTATATGCCCAGGAGTGGGATTGCTGGGTCATATGGTAGTTCTATTTTTAGTTTTTTAAGGAACCTCCATAATGTTCTCCATAGTGGCTGTATCAATTTACATTCCCACCGACAGTGTATTTATTTAAAAAAATTTTTTTAACATTTATTTATTTGTTTGTTTATTTAGGCTGAGCTGGGTCTTAGTTGCAGCATGTGGGATCTTCGTTGTGGCATGTAGGATCTTTAGTTGCAGCATGCGTGTGGGATCTAGTTCCCTGACCAGGGATCGAACCTGGGCCCCCTACATTGGGAGTGCAGAGTCTTACCCACTGGACCACCAGGGAAGTCCCCAACAATGTATTTAAACATGACCACATAACCTCTATGAGATAGGGTTTAATCCTAAGACTCTGGCTTTCTAATGAGCGTCCTTAACCACTAAATGGCACTACCTCCTCACAGACTCTAACAACCTATATTTCTCTTTTTTACTGAAGCAAGGCTTTGCAAAGATCCTTCGTGGATTCCAGCAAGACCCCAAAAATGGCTCTTTCATATGAGTAAAACACCTATTACTTCTGATCAATTGTTGAGTTCATACATGTCTGCCCTTAAAACAGTCAGCTCTTCAGTGGCAAGAGTGTAATTTATCTTTATGTCCCTGGGGCCTCACACTTAGTACGTAGATACATTCAAGTGTCGCATGATTGAAGAAATCAAGCACCAGTAGAAAGAGGCTCTATGAACTGTAGTTATCCTCACCTCTTGCAGAACAGTGTTCATTCTTGGCGTATATAAACTTTGCAGACACCTTTTAGCCACATGAATATATTTGTTTAAAATGGCTATGGATGCCAACATTTTTGAAAACTATATCAATAGTTTTCAAACATGTGCTCCCTCCCTCCCTTCAGCCCACTTTCAGTGAATGCCTACTATGTACATGGTTCTGGGCTGGATGCTGGGAACATAAATCTTGCCCTTGCGAAACTCTCATTTGATTTGTGGAGCCAGAAAGATAAAGAGATAATTTCAATGCAATATGATAAGCATAAAAGGAGAAGTATGAATAGGAGGTTATGGGAACCCAAGAAAGGATCAGCTCCTTGGCTACGGAAATGTTCATGGAAAAGTTAAAGAAGGCAACTTTCCTAAAGAAAGTTGACAAAATAATACAGAAGTTAAGAGCAGTACTGTGGTAGGCTTCACAAGATGTCCATCCCTAATCTCCAGAACATGTGAATATGTTTCCTTACATGGCAAAAGGGATTTTACAGATGTGATAAATTAAGAGTTGAGATGGGGAGATTATCCTGGATTATCCAGGCGGGCTCCACGTAATAAGAAGTGTCCTTTTAAGAGGGAGGCAAAAAGGTAGAAGACAAAAAAGGAGATGTGACTATGGAAGCAGAGTCAGAGAGAGAGAGAGAAACAGACACAGAGAGAGAGAGAAATGCTGGCTTTGAAGGTGGAGGAAGAGGTCATGAACCGAAGAACACAGGCAGTCTCTAGAATCTAGAAATGCCAAGGAAACAGATTATCCCCTAGAGCTTCCATAAGGAATGCAGCCCTGCTGACACCTTGATTTTAACCCAGTAAAACTCATTTTGGACTTCTGACCTCCAGAGTTGTAAGATAATAAGGACATGTTGTTTTAAGCTACTAAGTTTGTGGTAACTTGTTACAGCAGCAATAGGAAACTAATACAGCTACTTTGGAGTCAGAATGCCCTGATTTGAATTCTCACTCTTCCACTTCCTGGACAGGTACCCCTGGATCACTTTTATGAGTTCCCTGTTGCCAAGCCTCAGATTCCTTCTTATGCTGAATAATAGTATCACATCATAGAGGTGCTGATCATCATGGTGCTGGGCATACAACATGCACATAACAAGTATGAGCTAATAAGGTGATCCTTGACTAAAGCCTTGAACCCTCCATAGGAACATTCCAGGAAAAGGGAAGAGAATATAGAAGGCATGACGTCATGAGCTAGGTGGGTACTGTGAAAAGTCTGCTATGGCTGCAGTAAAATATTCAGGGTGAGAAGAATCCAGATATGAGGCTGAAGGGATGGGAGAAGGACAGATCGTGAATGCCTATATGGTATCTTCAAGAGTTTCAACTTTAGCAGGTTGACTAGGAAGCCAGGAGTGATCTTTAAGAGAGTGAGGGCCATGATGAACTTGGGTATGTATTTAGAGAGATAGCTCTTTTGCCCAAAATAGTGTAGGGATGAAGAGATTTGTTCGAGGGAAATAAGAGTGCAAAATGCCCTTCAGTCTTACAAATAATGATGGTAATGATGATCCAATGATGGCTGTCATCACCATCATCATCAAAATGCAAGTATTTCTTTTTTTTTTAATGCAAGTATTTCTTGAGTGCTTCCTTTGTGCCAGGCACTGTGCTAACTGCATTCCTAAGTTTATCTAATTTGATGATCCCAGCAACGCTATAACTTGGTACATCATTACCCTCAACATACAGAAGGAAATATGTCTATTTAGAAAGATTAAGTGACTTGCCCGAGGTCATCCAAGTGGAAAGGAGTGGAGAGAAACTTCAAGCCCAAGCTTTTCTGATGCCAAGGGTTATGGTTTCACTTGCTGTGAAATTTCACTTCTATCTCTGTGGAACACGCTCACAAGTGAAGCCATTTTTGATGACGTCCTTGGGTCTTTAAAAAGTAAATAAAGCCTCCATGAAGGACCCTCATTCTGTCTACTGAATCCCATTCTTCTGAGGTCCACACAAGAGCCAGTGTTCAGTATAATAGTTTCTCTATGAGCTCATTCTGCAATCTAGCAGTCATATATTCTAGAGACTACTTAACCACCAAACACCTTTACTGCTGTGGATTTATGTCCTCCTCTGCATTCAGCAGATGAAAGTCAGCCATTGATGAACCAGCAAAGCACTGCTGATGTTGGCACTCTAGAAATATAGCCAATTAAATTCATTGGGTAGAAAGGAACCCTATCATAACTGTTGCTGGTGACAGAGACTGCCGTTTGTCTTAGTATAGGAAATAAACGTAATCAACTTTCGCTTTCCAAAAGTGCATCAGAGGCAGTATCTGCCCTTCTGGGTGCAGGAGATGCGGTGATAGTGATGTGCGATCTTATCTGGAATGGGTGAGACAGGAGATGGATGGAAGACGCTTGGCTTATGGGATCATATAAAATGTCCTTCATTAGGGATTATTAAGGAGAACTTGACCAACTTCTGTCATATACCCTTCAACAGTAAATGTACTCAAACCCCAGATAATCAGAACAAGAAAGGACAGACTGGAGTGTGAGTTTGCAAACTTAAGGCCAAAAGAAATTGAAGAGTGATTTCAAAGGCAAGGGAGGACACTTGTGCTTCCTAACGCCAAAACAGGTGGAAGAGGTTGAAAAAAAGAGAAATAGAAGAAAAAGAAGGAGGGAAATATGGAAGTGTGTACTTCAAGAGCTAGGGAGTTTGAGCTAATCTAGTCCAGGGTTAGCAGATAGAGGACATTTATTTTGTTTTATCCAATGCAACCCTGCAGAGTGGGATCTGGGTATTAATACTCTAACCTCAGTTTTCTCTGTCCTTCCAATTTCCTTCTCATGCTGTTGGCTGAACCAAAATAACAGCCAGAAAATATGGAAACATACAGGTCAGCCTTGAGGCAGAGATACAGTGAAGAGTAGATACAGAGGGGCAAAAGTGGGACATCTGCAACACGGCAGTGGGAAATTAATCTCTACTCTAATAATTAGAAAGGGCTCCCAAGCCCCTAGCATAGTAAAAGGGCTGAGTAAAGCTTTCTAATGATGAGCCGTATATCTCAGGAGTTTAAGCTGGTCACACCAGGACAGATACTTAGCTTCTTGGTAGCATCTCCCTCCTCTTGTAGAGAAGCAAGTTGCAGTCTGGTGCTTCTCTCTTATTAAGCCAATCATTTTAATAAATACTTGGTGACCAAGTTTTTACTTGCATAACAGCATCATGAGCTAGACCCAAAGTCAGACCCATGCTGAGTGAGTTACAGGGCCTGCTTGCCTTCAAGAACTGACAGTCCATAAGCTGCAGACATTTATCTCTCCTTGTCCCTATCTTCTTGGAAATTTCCTCAACATATTTCTACCAAACTATTGTCTCCTTTAGGGTAAGCTGTACAGCTGTTTTTGAATATAGAAAGCACTTCTCAAACTTATAAGAAGAAATGAATAGCCAAGATATGGAAAAATACTGTTATGAAGTCAATTCTATGCAATAAAAACTCTTTTACCTAATGCACTGCATTAACCTTTGATTTGCATCAAGTTTTGGTACAATACACCAGAGGAAAGCTTAAAATAATATTTGGTTACTTCCACATTTTGTCCCAAGCTTAAGTGGGCATTGGGCCATGAATAGCTATTCGTATGAAACCCACTTGTCTAGGTATGAGCTGCTTTGCAGACTCCATGTATCAAACATAGTGTAGAATAAGCATTATAAACCTTCTTGGATTTTTGCAAAAACCTTTTGTTCAACAGCCTCTCTGCAAAGAAGCAAAACAAAATGCATGCACATCTGTGTCCTTGTGGAAAGAGGGGACTGTCTTTATTTTTGCCTTAAAATGCTGTTTATATAATAATAATGTAAATTTCAAATTGTCCTTGAGATTAGTGTCTAAATCGCTAAAAATTGTTTAAAACATCCCTTTACCATGCTTTAGTACCTATCTCATGTGGTTTCACAAAGTAGCATATTTATCATCATCAATAGAAATCTCATTAAAAACACACATTAGGCACCCATCTGTACTGTTCTGGTACTGTACCAAAGGATTTTGGGAAAAAGAAATCCAACAATATAAGCCTGGAAAGTCCTTTAAAAGTCACTATCAATTTATTTTAATTCCTGAAAGATTTAGTCTCTTAAATGTCTAGATTCTCCCCTCCCCCACCGATTTATTGAGATATAATTGACATATTGTGTAAGTTTAAGGTGTACAATGTTATGATCTGATAATTAAATATCTAGATTTTTCCCCTTGTATTTGTAGAAAGTTTTCACTTTCTACTCACTTGATTTCCTAATTTCATTTTCAAAAAAGTATTTGAGTGAAGTCCACATTCCACTGTTTTAGGCTAGAGTTAGCACAGTTGCATGAGAGTTTCCTTTGGCTTTAATTGCAGCTGTCAAATTTGCTGCATTGAATTCCCTCCAAGATAAACACTCAAACAGGGTATTAACTATCTATGAGCAAATATCCTACTACAATATGTGAACTACACAATATTTTCTTATCATACTAAAAAGTGTGAATTAAACTATAATATAATGAGAAATTAGAAGTTTTTAGTAATTCCAAATGTGGCAAATCTTCACCAGTGTGTAAAAATTTTCAGTGACTGTGAAAAACAGCAGAACAGTTTGAGCCCTGAAGCTTTCTCCCAACAACCAAAAAGGACCCAAAACAAGCAAGCATAGCTAAGCATTTCATCTTGGAAGCAGCTTACTGAATTAATAAGACAAGTCAATTAATGTTATGCTCTGTTGCTTCAGGATAAAACATGAAAATGGAAAAATGTGGAGCTGTTTACCATATTGAGATCAAGCTACCAGGAAGACTTTGAACAAAACATCCTCTTTGCTCTAAGTTTTAAAGAAGAACTTGGCATGGCTTCTGCTACGGACACAAATGTGTTCTCCCAAAATTCATCCCTAAAGGATTAACCCCCCAGGGTGGGGCCCTGAAGCCATAGGATTAGCGTCCTTATAAGAAGAGATACCGGAAATCTCTCTCTCTTCTCCATGTGAGGACACAGTGAGAAGGTGGCCATCTACAAGCTAGGAGGTGTGTTCTCACCAGGAACTGAATAGGCAGCATCATGATCTGGGCCTTCCAGCTTCCAGAACTGTGAGAAAATAAATTTCTGTCATTTAAGCCACTCAGTCTGTGGTGTTTTATTATGGCAGCCCAAGCTGACTAATACAGCTTCCCAGGGTCTTCTGTTTAGTGCTCTGGAGAAGAGGCTGTGGTGGAGACCAGCTGAGGGTTCACCACGTGGGTCTCTTTTCCTTCCTGGGTGCACAGCTGGGCTGCATTTCCCAGCCTCCCTTGCAGTTAGGTGGGTTCTGCTGGAATCTCCCATAAACTGGAGTTCTGCTTCATGGAATGTGGGCTGTTGTATTTTCTGTCACTTCCAGGGCTGTCTTGTGCTTGCTCTCTCTTCCCTGCCTGCTGGTGGAAAGCAGAGTCTCAAATGGAAGTTTCCATGGGCTCAGAAATTGTAGAGTCTCTGAGGAATTTTTAGCTTTCAGTCCATAGATGCCTGATCTATGGATAAAATTCAAGGATTTCATGGGCTTGGCTAGAAAAACATTACATCCCTATCTTCACGAAACTCTAACTTAAATTTAGCATTTCCTTCTACTAGGAATGTAGGCAAATAACCGCAATGATGTAAGCACTCCCTATGACTTTGTCACCTGGAGAAATCACAGATTTTTCATTACAGTTGCTACAGATATTTCAAAAATTTTTTACACTTACTACTGTTTTAAAATTATGATAGTTATTAGACCTGTTGCTAGACTTTGCTATTTAAAGAAGCACATATATTATTATGTCACATTTAAAAAAATATTTTGATTACTGAATTTTAATATAATTTTCTTTAAATCCTATGTATTTTATTTTATGTCTTTAAAAACTATTATCCTGAAAAAGTGTTGACAAGACATTAAAGAGATAGGAGAGGATTGGGAAGATGGCGGAAGAGTAAGACGCGGCGATCACCTTCCTCCCTACAGATACACCAGAAATACATCTACACGTGGAACAATTCCTACAGAACACCTACTGAACGCTGGCAGAAGACCTCAGACCTCCCAAAAGGCAAGAAACTCCCCATGTACCTGGGTAGGGCAAAAGAAAAAAGAATAAACAGAGACAAAAGAATAGGGATGGGACCTGCACCAGTGGGAGGGAGCCGTGAAGGAGGAAAGGTTTCCTCACACTAGAAGCCCCTTCGCGGGCAGAGACTGCGGGTGGAAGCTTTGGAGCTGCGGAGGAGAGCGCAGCTACAGGGGTGCACAGGGCAAAGTGGAGAGATTCCCGCACGTAGGATCGGTGTCAACTGGCACTCACCAGCCCAAGAGGCTTGTCTGCTCACCCGCTGGGGCGGGCGGGGCTGGGAGCTGAGGCGCGGGTTTCGGTCGGATCCCAGGGAGAGGACTGGGGTTGGCAGCGTGCACACTGCCTGCAGGGGGCTAGTGCGCCACGGCTAGCCGGGAGGGAGCCCGGGGAAAAGTCTGGAGCTGCCGAAGAGGCAAGAGACTTTTTCTTCCCTCTTTGTTTCCTGGTGCGCAAGGAGAGGGGATTCAGAGCGCCACTTAAAGGAGCTCGAGCGCCGGGCGCGAGCTGTGGCTAAAAGCGCGGACCCCAGAGACGCTAAGGCTGCTGCTGCCGCCACCAAGAAGCCTGTGTGCGAGCACAGGTCACTATCCACACCTCCCTTCCGGGGAGCCTGTGCAGCCCGGCACTGCCAGGGTCCCGGGATCGAGGGACAACTTCCCCGGGAGAACGCACGGCGTGCCTCAGGCTGGTGCAACGTCATGCTGGCCTCTGCCGCCGCAGGCCCGCCCCGCACTCCGTACCCCTCCCTGCCCCAAGCCTGAGTGAGCCAGAACCCTCGAATCAGCGGCTCCTTTAACCCCGTCCTGTCTGAGTGAAGAACAGACGCCCTCCGGCGACCTACACGGAGAGGCGGGGCCAGATCCAAAGCTGAACCCCGGGAGCTGTGAGAACAAAGAAGAGAAAGGGAAATCTCTCCCAGCAGTCTCAGGAGCAGCGGATTAAATCTCCACAATCAACTTAATGTACCCTGCATCTGTGGAATACCTGAATAGACAATGAATCATCCCAAATTGAGGAGGTGGACTTTGAGAGCAAGATTTATTATTTTTTCCCCTTTTCCTCTTTTTGTGAGCGTGTATGTGCATGCTTCTGTGTGAGATTTTGTCTGTATAGCTTTGCTTTCACCATTTGTCCTAGGGTTCTATCCGTCCAATTTTTTTTTTTTTTTTTACTTAAAAAAATTTTTTTCTTAATAGTTTTTTATTTTAATAACTTTATTTTGTTTTACCTTACTTTATTTTCTTTTCTTTTATCCTCTTTCTTTCTTTCTACTTTTTCCCCCTTTTATTCTGAGCTGTGTGGATGAAAGGCTCTTGGTACTGTAGCCAGGAGTCAGTGCTGTGCCTCTGAGGTGGGAGAGCCAACTTCAGGACACTGGTCCACAAGAGACCTCCCAGCTTCATGTAATATCAAACGGCGAAAATTTCCCAGAGATCTCCATCTCAACACCAAGACCCAGCTTCACTCAACGACCAGCAAGCTACAGTGCTGGACACCCTACGCCAAACAACTAGCAAGACAGGAACACAACCCCACCCATAAGCAGAGTGGCTGCCTAAAATCAGAATAAGGCCACAGACACCCCAAAACACATCACCTGACGTGGACCTGCCCACCAGAAAGACAAGATCCAGCCACATCCACCAGAACACAGGCACTAGTCCCTTCCACCAGGAAGCCTACACAACACACTGAACCAACTTTAGCCACTGGGGACAGACACCAAAAACAATGGGAACTACGAACCTGCAGCCTGCAAAAAGGAGACCCCGAACACAGTAAGAAAAGCAAAATGAGAAGACAGAAAAACACACAGCAGATGAAGGAGCAAGATAAAAACCCACCAGGCCAAAAAAAAAAAAAAAAAAAAAAACCCACCAGACCTAACAAATGAAGAGGAAATAGGCAGTCTACCTGAAAAAGAATTCAGAATAATGATAGTAAAGATGATCCAAAATCCTGGAAATAGAATAGACAAAATGCAAGAAACATTTAACAAGGACCTAGAAGAACTAAAGATGAAACAAGCAACGATGAACAACACAATAAGTGAAATTAAAAATACTCTAGATGGGATCAAGAGTAGAATTACTGAGGCAGAAGAACGGATAAGTGACCTGGAAGATAAAATAGTGGAAATAACTAATGCAGAACAGAATAAAGAAAAAAGAATGAAAAGAACTGAGGACAGTCTCAG
Source organism: Tursiops truncatus (assembly GCF_011762595.2). Taxonomy (NCBI): domain Eukaryota; kingdom Metazoa; phylum Chordata; class Mammalia; order Artiodactyla; family Delphinidae; genus Tursiops; species Tursiops truncatus. The sequence goes on along the minus strand of NC_047043.1, from coordinate 81,231,549 downwards.
AGACCTCTGAGACAACATTAAACGCACCAACATTCGAATTATAGGGGTTCCAGAAGAAGAAGAGAAAAAGAAAGGGACTAAGAAAATATTTGGAGAGATTATAGTTGAAAACTTCCCTAATATGGGAAAGGAAATAGTTAATTAAGTCCAGGAAGCACAGAGAGTCCCATACAGGATAAATCCAAGGAGAAACATGCCAAGACACATATTAATCAAACTGTCAAAAATTAAATACAAAGAAAACGTATTAAAAGCAGCAAGGGAAAAACAACAAATAACACACAAGGGAATCCCCATAAGGTTAACAGCTGATCTTTCAGCAGAAACTCTGCAAGCCAGAAGGGACTGGCAGGACATATTTAAAGTGATGAAGGAGAAAAACCTACAACCAAGATTACTCTACCCGGCAAGGATCTCATTCAGATTTGATGGAGAAATTAAAACCTTTACAGACAAGCAAAAGCTGAGAGAGTTCAGCACCACCAAACCAACTTTACAACAAATGCTAAAGGATCTTCTCTAGGCAAGAAACACAAGAGAAGGAAAAGACCTACAATAACAAACCCAAAACAATTAAGAAAATGGGAATAGGAACATACATATCGATAATTACCTTAAATGTAAATGGATTAAATGCTCCCATCAAAAGACAGAGACTGGCTGAATGGATATAAGAACAAGATCCATATATATGCTGTCTACAAGAGACGCATTTCAGACCTAGAGACACATACAGACTGAAAGTGAGGGGATGGAGAAAGATATTCCATGCAAATGGAAACCAAAAGAAAGCTGGAGTAGCAATTCTCATATCAGACAAAATGGACTTTAAGGTAAAGACTATTAGAAGAGACAAAGAAGGACACTACATAATGATCAAGGGATCAATCCAAGAAGAAGATATAACAATTGTAAATATTTATGCACCCAACATAGGAGCACCTCAATACATAAGGCAAATACTAACAGCCATAAAAGGGGAAATCGACAGTAACATGTTCATAGTAGGGGATTTTAACACCCCACTTTCACCAATGGACCGATCATCCAAAATGAAAATAAATAAGGAAACACAAGCTTTAAATGATACATTAAACAAGATGGACTTAATTGATATTTATAGGACATTCCATCCCAAAACAACAGAATACACATTTTTCTCAAGTGCTCATGGAACATTCTCCAGGATAGATCATATCTTGGGTCACAAATCAAGCCTTGGTAAATTTAAGAAAATTGAAATTGTATCAAGTATCTTTTCTGACCACAACGCTATGAGACTAGATATCAATTACAGGAAAAGATCTGTAAAAAATACAAACGCATGGAGGCTAAACAATACACTACTTAATAACGAAGTGATCACTGAAGAAATCAAAGAGGAAATCAAAAAAAACCTAGAAAAAAATGACAATGGAGACATGACGACCCAAAGCCTATGGAATGCAGCAAAAGCAGTTCTAAGAGGGAAGTTTATAGCAATACAATCCTACCTTAAGAAACAGGAAACATCTCGAATAAACAACCTAAACTTGCACATAAAGCAATTAGAGAAAGAAGAACAAAAAAACCCCAAAGTTAGCAGAAGGAAGGAAATCATAAAGATCAGATCAGAAATAAATGAAAAAGAAATGAAGGAAATGACAGCAAAGATCAATAAAACTAAAAGCTGGTTCTTTGAGAAGATAAACAAAATTGATAAACCATTAGCCAGACTTATTAAGAAAAAAAGGGAGAAGACTCAAATCAATAGAATTAGAAATGGGAAAGGAGAAGTAACAACTGACACTGCAGATATACAAAAGATCATGAGAGATTACTACAAGCAACTCTATGCCAATAAAATGGACAACCTGGAAGAAATGTACAAATTCTTAGAAATGTACAACCTGCCAAGACTGAATCAGGAAGAAATAGAAAATATGAACAGACAATTCACAAGCACTGAAATTGAAACTGTGATTAAAAATCTTCCAACAAGCAAAATCCCAGGACCAGATGGCTTCACAGGCGAATTCTATCAAACATTTAGAGAAGACCTAACACCTATCCTCCTCAAACTCTTCCAAAATATAGCAGAGGGAGGAACACTCCCAAACTCATTCTACGAGGCCACCATCTCCCTGATACCAAAACCAGGCAAGGATGTCACAAAGAAAGAAAACTACAGCCCAATATCACTGATGAACATAGATGCAAAAATCCTCAACAAAATACTAGCAAACAGAACCCAACAGCACAGTAAAAGGATCATACACTATGATCAAGTGGGCTTTATTCCAGGAATGCAAGGATTCTTCAATATATGCAAATCAATCAACGTGATACACCATATTAACAAATTGAAGGAGAAAAACCATATGGTCATCTCAATAGATGCAAAGAAAGCTGTCGACAAAATTCAACACCCGTTTATGATAAAAACACTGCAGAAAGTAGGCACAGAGGGAACTTTCCTCAACATAATAAAGGCCATATATGACAAACCCACAGCCAAATCTGTCCTCAATGGTGAAAAACTGAAAACATTTCCACTAAGATCAGGAAAAAGACAAGGTTGCCCACTCTCACCACTCTTATTCAACATAGTTTTGGAAGTTTTAGCTACAGCAATCAGAGAAGAAAAGGAAACAAAAGGAATCCAAATTGGAAAAGAAGAAGTAAAACTGTCACTGTTTGCAGATGACATGATACTATACATAGAGAATCCTAAAGATGCTACCAGCAAACTACTAGAGCTCATCAATGAATTTGGTAAAGTAGCAGGATACAAAATTAATTGCACAGAAATCTCTGGCATTCCTATACACTAATGATGAAAAATCTGAAAGTGAAATCAAGAAAACACTCCCATTTACCATTGCAACAAAAAGAATAAAATATCTAGGAATAAACCTACCTAAGGAGACAAAAGACCTGTATGCAGAAAATTATAAGACACTGATGGAAGAAATTAAAGATGATATAAATAGATGGAGAGATATACCATGTTCTTGGATTGGAAGAATCAACATTGTGAAAATGACTCTTACTACCCAAAGCAATCTACAGATTCAATGCAATCCCTATCAAACTACCACTGGCATTTTTCACAGAACTAGAACAAAAAATTTCACAATTTGTATGGAAACACAAAAGACCTCGAATAGCCAAAGCAACCTTGAGAATGAAAAACAGAGCTGGAGGAATCAGGCTCCCTGACTTCAGACTATACTACAAAGCTACAGTAATCAAGGCAGTATGATACTGGCACAAAAACAGAAATATAGATCAATGGAACAGGATAGAAAGCACAGAGATAAACCCACGCACATATGGTCACCTTATCTTTGATAAAGGAGGCAGGAATGTACAGTGGAGAAAAGACAGCCTCTTCAATAAGTGGTGCTGGGAAAACTGGACAGGTACATGTAAAGGTATGAGATTAGATCACTCCCTAACACCATATACAAAAATAAGCTCAAAATGGATTAAAGACCTAAATGTAAGGCCAGAAAGTATCAAACTCTTAGAGGAAAACATAGGCAGAACACTCTATGACATAAATCACAGCAAGATCCTTTTTGACCCACCTCCTAGAGAAATGGAAATAAAAACAAAAATTAACAAATGGGACCTAATGAAACTTCAAAGCTTTTGCACAGCAAAGGAAACCATAAACAAGACCAAAAGACAACCCTCAGAATGGGAGAAAATATTTGCAAATGAAGGAACTGACAAAGGATTAATCTCCAAAATTTACAAGCAGCTCATGCAGCTCAATAACAAAAAAACAAACAACCCAATTCAAAAATGGGCAGAAGACCTAAATAGACATTTCTCCAAAGAAGATATACAGACTGCCAACAAACACATGAAAGAATGCTCAACATCATTAATCAGTAGAGAAATGCAAATCAAAACTACAATGAGATATCATCTCACACCAGTCAGAATGGCCATCATCAAAAAATCTAGAAACAATAAATGCTGGAGAGTGTGTGGACAAAAGGGAACACTCTTGCACTGCTGGTGGGAATGTGAATTGGTACAGCTGCTATGGAGGACAGTATGGAGGTTCCTTAAAAAACTACGAATAGAACTCCCATATGACCCAGCAATCCCACTACTGGGCATATACCCTGAGAAAACTATAATTCAGAAAGAGTCATGTACCAAAATGTTCATTGCAGTTCTATTTACAATAGCCCAGAGATGGAAACAACCTAAGTTTCCATCATCGGATGAATGGATGAAGAAGATGTGGCACCTATATACAATGGAATATTACTCAGCCATGAAAAGAAACGAAATTGAGCTATTTGTAATGAGGTGGATAGACCTAGAGTCTGTCATACAGAGTGAAGTAAGTCAGAAAGAGAAAGACAAATACCATATGCTAACACATATATATGGAATCTAAGGGAAAAAAATGTCATGAAGAACCTAGGGGTAAGACAGGAATAAAGACACAGACCTATTAGAGAATGGGCTTGAGGATATGGGGAGGGGGAAGGGTAAGCTGTGACAAAGCGAGAGAGTGGCATGGACATACATACACTACCAATCGTAAAATAGATAGCTAGTGGGAAGCAGCCGCATAGCACAGGGAGATCAGCTTGGTGCTTTGCGACCATCTAGAGGGGTGGGATAGGGAGGGTGGGAGGGAGGGAGACGCAAGAGGGAAGAGATATGGGAACATATGTATATGTATAACTAATTCACTTTGTTATAAAGCAGAAACTAACACACCATTTTAAAGCAATTAGACGCCAATAAAGATGTAAAAAAAAAAAAAAAAAAAGTGTTGACAGACTTTACCAGACTGCCCAAAGGGTCCAAAGCACAAAAAGGTTAAGATTTTCAATGCCACATGGAAGGAGCCTGAGACATATGGGGGAGGTAAACATTTGTTGGGTTAATCCACTGTAACTTTCAAGTCGTTTTTTTATATTTGTTAGTCTTTTCACAAAAAAGAATCTATACCCTCCAAGACATGGGTTGGCAAAGATTTTCTGTAAAGGGTCAGATGGTGAATATTCTGGGCTTCGCAGTTCCTGTTGCAATGATTCAGCTCTGACCTTGCACAGGCTACATGTAAATGAATGGGCATAGCTGGGTTTCAATAAAACTTTACAGACAATGGAATTTGAATTTCTTTTAATTTTGATAGATCACTAACATTATTCTTTAAGAATATTTTTCAACCATTTAAATACGTAAAAACCATTCATAGCTCATAGGGCACATAAAAGCCCATAGTGGATTGTAGTTGGCCAACCCCTGATCTAAGACATAGGTCACGTGGTACTTTTGGGAAGGATTAGGGAGTGTAATTGTGCTTACTGCCGAACTTGGTGGGTGACCCAATTCAACAATGTAGACCTTTACTAGAGACATCCCTGAGTAGCAGTCAGAAGTAATTCTGCATTGTCTGCTCTTCATAAATCTAAATATCCTCCTAACACCACATATGTCTTTAATGTTTAGTAATTCTCCTCCGCGGCTGTGCTTTAGAAAAACATAGGGGGTATTAAAAAAATATCAAGGCCTGAACCTCACACTGGACCCATTCAATCAGAATCTCTGGGCTCTGATTGCACACAGATGCTTTTACAGAGCTCCCTGATGACTCATGTACAGTGAGGGAGAGAATACAACTACACATGCACTGAAGATAAAATTTGGTGTGTGTCCCACAATGGGGGCATAAACGGAAATGGAGACTTCTCTCTCCAGGGTCTTGGTCTTCACTCTATTTCATTTCTATTAGGTTGAAAATAGCACATCTTGTTTAGGTTAAATAAATATAAAATACTTCCTCTAACACGCGTCATGTCGTCAGACCAGGCAGGTGCCAAATATGAATGACTGGGATGTAGCCTCTTGCCTGGAGTTTGAAAACTGGTCGTTTAAGTAATGGTTTTGTCCATTTGCCTCTTTTTCATTTTTTCTGCCTTTTCCCTTTTTTTTTTTTTTTTTTTGGTTTCCCTCTCAGCCTCTCTGCCTCCTTCCCTCTCTCCTTCTTGGTTCCCTCTCCTTGCCCTTCAAACATACATTTATTGAAGCACAGGGAACTCTACTCAATGCTCTGTGGTGACCTAAATGGGAAGGGAATCTAAAAAAAAAGTGGATTTATGTATATGTGTAACTGATTCACTTTGCTATACAGCAGAAACTAACACAACATTGTAAAGCAGCTATACTCCAATAAAAGTTAATAAAAAACAAAACAAAACAAAACACATATATTTATTGAGAATCTACTATGTGTCTACTCGACACTTTTCTGGATGCCCTACAGTTTGTTTTGGTTTGCCTTTGCATTGTCTTAAAAATGTTTAATTATTTTACAACGTTTACAAATAGCGAGATTTCACTGAACTATTAGAGGAGATGGAGATACTGGACATTTCCACATGGTGACAGTCAGGTACAGCTACAGGGTCCCTTTCCACTGAAAGAGAAGGGTCTTTTTACTTAGGTATGTTCTCACCACTTCCAAACCTCTTATACACACTTATATCTCTTCAAGGGGCTTAAAGTTTTCATCCTATAGAAACTTGGGCTGCGACCTCCTACCTGAGCCACTTAAAAAAATTCGATAATCTGCATCATTCTTCTCATACCTGCAACTAAGTACCAGATTCCTATGTGAAAGCAAGATTTCTGTCATCATCCCTATCAGAGGTCTGCCAACTATAGCTTGCACCCCAAATCTAGCCTGTTGCTTGCTTTTGTAAATGATTTTCTTAATAAATTATATTGGAATATACCCCAGTCCACTTGTTTATGCATTGTCTGTACTTCCTGTCATGCTCTGATGGCAGAACTCAGTAACTGCCTGCAAAGTCTAAAATAATTACTTTCTGGCCCTTTACAGAAAAAGTTTGCTGACCCATGATCTAGCCACCTGGTATAAAAAATCTGTATATCTAGACGTCTGTTAAAACATTCTTGATTTCATTTTTAGCTTTTCCTTCAGGTATTTCCCATTGTTGTGGCATCTACTTTTTTCCATGTAGCCCAAGGTCCCTGGTAGGAGATAGCTTCATTCTCCCATCTATTAAGAGACAGCTTCAGTCATAGGGAACGAATGTGGAGAGATGTTACTAGCATCTGTTATTATTCTTTTCCTGAAATACCTTGGCCTTCATATTAGTTTGTCACAGCTATTTTTTTTTCAGTCAATTGTTCCTTTAAAGATTCATTAAGAGAAACATTTGATTTCATCTTATGTAAATGTTACTTTGCTAGGAGAACAAAATCATTGCTTGACTTTACAGCAAATTCCCACTTACTCCCAAACGCATCAAACCATACTGTGTAATAGGAATTGTGATGAGGAAAACAGCTAATGGTTGAAGAGCATTAGACCATTTTAAACACTAGGATTGCAGCTCATCTACTGGAAACACGGTTAAGATATTATGCTTATTTTATGTCTCCAGTTGGCAGGAAAATGATCCAGTTTATTGGGTTAGAGCAAAACGCTTGACAGTGGTAAGATACCTATCACAGGGCTTAATCCTCTCCCGGGAAAAGCTAGTTTGAACTGAAAAAAAAATGTTTTTTAAGTCTCTTCTTTTTTTATCTCCATCTTCTCCCTACCTCTGCTCAACCTAAAAGGGCTTGTGAAAATAAGATTTGTTCCCTATAAAGCGCTTACTCAGCAACACATTCTCAATCTTCCTCCATCCTAGGGAATGGGATTTTGATGAACTTCATGGATGGTGATTCTAATCAAGAAAAAATATATCAGGCTGTAATCCATTGTGTTGGTTCACACCAACTCCCCAAGCTCGATTAGTCTGAAGCAACTTATTATCTTCAATCAATTGTCATGGATGGAACATATCTGGATCTTGACTCAAGCAATTTACTGAAAAATGATAGGACAATCACAAGAGCACAAATAACGCTGACTTTCTATTTGATGATATCAATAACATTATTGTTAGTTTTGATAATCATATTGTGATTTTAAAAATGCCTGATTATATACGGTCTGATATATTTACAGAAGAGATGAGAAGATTTGCTTCAAAATAATCTGGGGTTGGGGGCAGTTGGTGGGGATTTGGATGAAACACGATGGGCTGCGTACTAGTATTTCTTAAAGCTAGCTGATGGGTAAACAAGGGTTCATTATATTATTTGATCTTCTTTTGCTTATGCTTGAAACTTTCTATAATAGAAAAGTTAAAAAAGAACAACAGCCCCAGCATGGAACAAAATGGAGCCAGAAATCCTCAAGCATGCTCAGGGGCTTTGGCCCTAGAGCAGTTCTAAGAGCACACACGGTAGGGCAAGGGCTCTAAAGATTCATTTTTTAATCAGATGTTTAATTTAGGTTTACAGTTGCCAAATTCAAAACCTATAGAACTTCAAAGCCCCCTGTGAAAATCCATATGTCTCACATATACACACACACATCTCAGAGGTCACTGAAATCTGTTAAATATCTCAGAAGTTATAAAACCAACCTAATGACCACCGTTTTCTTGTAAATTGAAAGACTCTCCCCAATAGACTTTGAGCCTATCTTGAGTTTCTCTGGAAGTGGGTTTGATCTGAACCAAATCTTTATTCTTTTTAGAAATTCTCTTGAACAAATGTGAAATGCTGAGTGATAACTTTGAAAGCTAGATTTCACCTTACTCAAAGAGATAATGAGTTGTATGTTCAGATTATAGTATTTGACCAAAAGAGTTTTTATTTCCAGTTGTACAATTTGCAGTGTTTATGTTAGGAGGCCGAATGGAATTATCATTGAAAAATACCAGCCATGTCTCTAATCCTACTTTGGACACTAACAACCCACTATGGTGTATAGGAAGAGAACGTCATTTTTGAATAAAATCTTTCTTTTCTCCTGTCTTTGGGACTATAGTCAATGTTTAAGCTGAATAACTATTTCATCAAAATCTCTTCTCACAAGTGGCCATGGTTCACTGGAGCCCGTAGAAAGCGTTCTCACAGTGATTTCAGTCAGTAGCCAGCAGGCTGACACACTACTTTTCAGAAAGTCTGGGTTGCATTGCCCACCTCTTCTAAGATACTCCAGGGCACATTTTATTTTGAAGAAGATTGCAAATAAAAATGAAGCATTTGGAGAAGTTTAGACTCTCCTTGAAACCATTAGAGACATCCTTGTGTGTACCAAAACTTGGTTTGGGAATTGCTGACTTCGATCCTGATTTTAAGTCTTCAGCACTTGGTAGGGGCCAATTCATGAAACGAAAACCTGAAAAAATCCTTTGCTGGCTTTTTTGTGTGTGTGTGACACCAGCAGCCTCTGGTGCTTCTTCAACGCTGCAAACAGCTACTCAGTTTCACATTTGAAGCCCTTCCCAGGCCTTAAGGCTCTCTTAACTGCTGTTTTAAATGCAAAATCAATGAATAAAAAAAAAAAAATCTTTGAGAAACAGAAAAACTTCCTAAATAGCTGGGAAGCCTTTTTTTTTTTAAATCCTCTACCTCAAAGCACCATTGAACTATAAAGTTGCTGAGTTCCTTCTTGAGAAACACATCATCATTGAACTGTAAGGGCTATTGTAAATTCTGAGAAATACCACACATCCTAATAGTGTTAATTTAGAAAAAACCCAAACAGAATCCTGCAAATTATTTTATGGTTCACTGGGAAGAGTATATTCTGTACTGTTTTCTTAAAAGTCAGCTGTAATGGGAGGGAGGGGCAGGTGAAAGGACCAACTGATACAGCTTGAATAGTCCTTGAAGCAGTCTCTAAGTGATGGTACGTAGTGACTAATTGTCAGTTTGGAAATCCAGAAAGTCACAGGGCAAAGTATTTATATGCTTCGGTTATTTTTGCAGGCCATTATGACTGTAGTTCTCAACAAGGACAGTACCTAACCCTCAAGGACCATGTGGACATTGTTACAGAGGTAGTGGCCTGCTACTACCATGTGGTGGGCAGAGAGAAATGCTATATGCCATACGCCCTGAAGTGCATGAGATACTTCTGCTCAAGGGAGAATAACTGTCCCAATGAAGTATTAATGCTACACTGAAGATTTATGTAAACAAAAAATCTGTTTATGATGTTCTGAGCCCAGAACTGAACTCAGATACAAAAAGTAATATTTTTGTATATTTAAAAAAATTGAGGCGTAATTAACATTTCATAAAATTCACCCTTTTAAAGCTGTTTACAAGTCAATGGTTTCTAGTTTATGTACAAGGCTGTGCAACCATTACTAATATCTAATTCCAGACTATTTTCAGCCACCTCAAACAACCAAATAGCAGTCACTTGCCCATTCCCCCTTCCATTCCCTGGAAACTAACCTAATTTGGAAGCAGCTCCTTTGCCCCTTTTCTGTTTGTTCATCCCTGTACTCCTCAGACCTTAATCATAAAGATGAGATCATTAGGCGACATTTAACTTAGCTCCTGATTTCTACTTTTCTAAATATTCACACCTTACCTAATCTGTTGATTCCTTTCCTGGATTAGAAGGAATAAGAATGAAGAATTAAGCAGGTAAAGAATGACTGACTCGCTGCCTCTAGCTTCCCCTTAGTAAATTTGCAGGTGGACCCCGTGGGCACAGGTGGACCACGTGGGCAAGAGAACATTCAATTGCAGGTGGACCACATGAGCAAGACAGCATCCCAAGTAAGACTGGGATAAGTCAACAGGCCTGCACGCAGTGGAAAAATGACAAAGAATCTGACCTCCTGCCATAATGATTAACTGTTTCCCCTTTAAAAATTGTCGTTGGCTGAGCAGAATCTTTGGCGTTGGTCTCTGGACACAAGTCCACCTTCTCCCCAGATTGCTGGATTTTCTGAATAAAGTATCTTCTCTACTGAAGCTTGCCCCTCGATTTATTGGCTGTTGAGTGGCGAGCGGCTGAATCTGCATTCGGTTACACTTTCTGTCTTTATAGATTTGCCTATTCTGTATGTTTCATAAAATAGAATCATATGGTGTGTGACATTTTCTGTCTGGTTTCTTTCACTCGGCATGATTTCCAAGTTCATCCATGTTGTAGCACCTATCAGTATTTTATTTCTTTTTACAATGTAATCATATTCTATTGTATGATAAGCCACACTTCGTTTCATCTATTCATCAGTTGACGGACATTCGTGCTGGCATGATTTTGATATATACTAAAATTACTCAGAAGTGCAATTACCACGTAAATAAGGGAAAGATTGTCTTGTTTTGTTCTGACTTTTACTAAGAATTAGTCAACCATTTTAGAAAAATCACGTTACCAATAGGAACATGGATTGTGGATTTGAGTCAGTAACAAAATTGTTCATTTCAGTTTGTATTTATAGCTGTTGTATTCTTGGTTTTATGTACGCACACCTCTTCTTTAGCCTGTATTTTAAAATCTATGCACACATCTGCTTTTACTTAGTCTTTATTTTAATACACAATGTGTCAACAGTAGCTAGATAAATGTTACTTCTCTTAAATTTAAACTTACTATGCTCAAACCTTTCAGTATTTCATTATATCTTTTGACATTATATGCTAGAGCATTTATAAAAGACTATTTTATTATAAACTGATTTTCTTTCATTTCTCTTTTATATTTGTACCTTATATTAATTTTTTGAAATTACATGATTAGGGAGGTTATAGTATCCATGAATTTCATTTCAGAAGAGTAAGGTGATGTCTGAAGGGGCCACTGGATTTTTTTTAGGGGTGATAATTACTGTACCAGGGCAGGACTATAAAGAGATTATCTTGCAGAGAGATGCCCCTCTGACATAAGCCATGTGTTCCTTTGGTGGCATTCGTACGCATGCGGGCATTGGGTAGCTCCTTAGGATATTTGGGACAAATGCTCTGCATTTTGCTGTCAGACTCTGACAGACTTTGCTGTCAGACAGAGCACCTTTAATCCTATTTTCACTCTACTGATAAGAAATCAGGCTCAGATAATAACAAATTCTGGCAAATACAAGATTCCTTAGGCATGCATCCTTCTACACCTCCCAGGAGTTCTCCTGGTCTATGTTTGAACACCATTCACCAAGAAACGCATTACCTACTAAAGAAAGTCAATCAGGTACATTGTTCTTAAACTGATATATGTTTAGTTATAAATTCTATGCACTCTTTAGAGACTAATTTAATCCCTCTTCTAAATGACAGACCTTCAAATATTTAAATACACCTTCTCATTCTTGACCCCCTTTTCTTTTTCCATGAATCTACGCATCAACCTCCTTCAACTGTTTCTTTTTTTTTTTTTTTTTTTTTGCGGTACGCGGGCTTCTCACTGTTGTGGCCTCTCCCGTTGCGGAGCACAGGCTCCGGACGTGCAGGCTCAGCGGCCATGGCTCACGGGCCCAGCCGCTCCGTGGCATGTGGGATCTTCCCAGACCAGGGCACGAACCCGCGTCCCCTGCATAGGCAGGTAGACTCCCAACCACTGCGCCACCAGGGAAGCCCCCTTCAACTGTTTCTGATCATCATAAATGCTTTCCTCTGTCTACTTGCTTGAACTTGATTTAACCATGTTAAGTAGTTGATGACCAGTTTGATTGTGGATCACTTGCAAAACTGGTCCGCATACCACGTCAATACTTTCACACGGTTGATGATAAAACCGTGCACAGGACACAGCCAGGACAGTACCCAGAATTCTGCTACTAGAAATCTTTCTCTAGGATATGATTATTCCATAAATTAGAAACATTTGAATATGACTATTCATTCTGGTTATGAGCTCACACAATTTTTACTATCACCCAGCCTTCTCCCGAATACACAAGGGGACATCAAAATATAAAGAGCCAAATAGTAAATGTTTAAGGCTTTCTGAGCATAAACTCTCTGTTGCAGCCATTCAACTCCTGTTGCAAAAGAAGCTTTAGCCAATATGTAAACAAGTGGCTGTGTTACATTAAAACTTTATTTACAAAAACAGGCAGCATGCCAGACATAGTGTAAGGGTCATCGTTTGCCAGTTCTTAGCCTAGACTCGTATCTTGTTAATATCTAGACATGTCCATCAATTTTTAAAAATACGTTAGACTAGTTAAAGAAAACAGTGAGGTCAATGAGAAAGTTTTCTGGCATGATTGTTCTTCTCAGAGAACGCAAGCTGGCCGCTGGTGATCACTGAGTCCCTATTTACTCCGCCCAAATTCCTTAAGTGATCTACTTTGGAATCTTGCCCTGGGCTGATCTCAGGGTCACTGATCTATAGATTTCAGAATCCACTTTTTTTTCTTTTTTTTTTTTAACAATTTTAACTATACTTAATTCATACTAGACTTCTGGTACCTCTCCCAGTTACACAGTTCCCTAGCATTGGCATGGTAATTTTTTGACAGTCTCTTTTTTGGTACTAAGAATGTGATTTCCCCTTATGCAGTGATATGCTGAAGCTGGCTCTCAGTGCTTTGCAAGGGCCAGCAATGTACATCTCTTCCCAACCTGTCGTTGGTAGCTTGGAGTCAGTGGTGGGAGTGTTTATACCATAGAAATAACAAAAATATGTATCAATTAGGGCTTCCCTTCTTCCCGCACCACTGTGCTCAGGGTACTTGAATCATTGAAGAGAGCTAGGTGTTCTCTTACAAATCTCTTCTCCTATCTTGAGTTTATTTTTCTCTTAACAACATCCCTTCCAGACATTTTAGCCAGAAGATAACTTTTATTGACATAAAAAACCCAGCAACAACATAGTTGCTTGAGGAAAACCTGAATCTCTGTCACCTCTACATTATCGGCTTCACGCAGTAGTTGTGTCCTACTTAATTTGAATATAGCTACAAAGTTTTCTACATTGACCTTAACATTTCTGGAAGTCAGTTTAAGTCATAAGTCAATTTATCCCTCCTGCTATATTTTTAGAGAGCTCAGTCGTTCTTATATAGAGTCTTCCTTGATTATTTGCCTTTGCAAAATCTTTTGCCTATGACCTTTAAAATTGCAAACTGGTACTTTAACTAGTTCACCAATTGCCCCCCATAGATACGATCTGCAGCTGCCTGCACAGAATGCTATTTCTGAGAACCACTGCAAGAAGTTTAAGTCATTCCCCAAGTTATGACTAGAGATCAGGGTTCTTTTAATCCAATGCATTTTCTAGAATGCCGTGTGTGTTTTATAATCTGGTTTTTAGAAAATACTAGGATTGGAGACAAACTTGGAATTTCCTTACTAATAATTCAATTTGAACTTTGTACATTGGCAGTGAGGCTAGGTATATGGGAATAAGCTGAATCAGAAGGGACTAAAGCTTTCTGTCTATGACTTACCTCTAAGAGATACAGCATAACCGTACTCTTCTTTCATCAAGGTACCTTGGATGACTGGGTCTATGAAGTGGCAATTGACTGATGTAGCTGAGACATGAATCTAAGCTATCAGCTCCTCCATGAAAGGAAAAGCGTGATTCACTGCTCTGTCCTCAGGCTCTGACAAGGCAAAGCTCCACGTATGATTACTAAATACTGAAAAACTCTCCTTACTGATCCTCTCAGCTCCAGTTGTGTGCCCTTCCCATTTTTCTCCATTTTGGAAATAGAATGGTCATCTTAAAACGTTGCCTTAGGTGGGTCTCTCCATAGGAAGGCCAGGAGACAGAGATTTCAGTGCAAGGAGTGTATTTGAGAGGTGAATCCAGGCAGTACTGGTAAGGAAGTGAGGAAGTGTGAAAAGAAATGAAAAGAAGCCAATAAAATGTACAATTACGACCAGATTATGGCTTTGGGCAACTGGGACTCAGTCTCACTTGGTACCTCTCCAAGACAAAATAGAACTGTGCTGTCCAGTAAGGTAGCCACCTAGCCACATGTGGCTGTCTATTAAGTTAATACAATTAAATTAAAAAAATCACTTCATGTGTCACAGGTGACACATTTCATGTGCCCAACAGCCACATATAGTTTGTGGCTACCTATTGCACAGCTCAGATGTAGAACATTTTCACACTGCAGAAAGCTCTATTGGACAGCCGTGACATAGAATACGCCTCAGAGCTGTCTCGCTTGGGAGCAAGGAAGCTGGGGAATCTATATATCAAGTCCCATCAGCCAATGGCTGCTCTTCTGATTCCCAGGTACATCTGGTCTGCCCTGCATGTGTATGGGACCAAGGAGAGGCTATGGGAGACACTAACAGTGTCTGCTATTAAGTATAAATCAGATTGTGTCACTCCTTGATTAAAAACCTTGTTCATGGCTTCCTGCTACAGTTCTGATAGAACTCAAACAACTTGATCATGCTCTACCTGGCTCTGACTTCAAGGGTACTTTCCCAATCTCAGGCCACTTTGCTCTAATCACTCTGCTTTGACAGCAAACTAAAAGAGACTTTCTGTTCTGCAAACACACTGAAATCTTCCTTGGCTAAGGCCTTGGCACATACTAACCTGTGGTCCTGCAACACCCCTACCTCCTCCCTCTCCTCTCCCCCTCAGCTCTCTGCATGGCCGCTTCCTGCTCTCCTCTAGTTCTCAGACCTGATGCTACCTCCTCCAAGAGGTTTTCCCTGACTATCCTACATAATGTTCATGTTTCCTTCCCATTATTTACTTTCTTGGCTCCTTTTGCATTTATTTTATCACAATTTTTGATTATTTGTTCACTTTTGTTTTTGTCTGTTTCTCCTAGAATAATGTAAGGTCTGAAGGCAATCTAATACTTGCCTGACACATGGCAAATGCTCAACAGATATTTGGTTACTGAATGAATGAATAGATGAATGAATGAAAGCCGTCTTTACCAGTGAGGAGGGTGCAAGGGCAGGCATGAAAGGTCAGACCTCTGCAGTAACAAGGGTTACATGTGAATCTGCATGGACATTTTGCCTGAATGACAAGAGGGCTGGGGGTGGGGAAAGAGTGGTCTGGTGACGACAGTGTGTAGTTGCTCAAAATTATCCTACACATAAGATGGCTCTCGCCATTAACAACTCAACTTCTGGACGAACATTCTGGACACCAGCTGGGTGCCTTCTCCAACATGCAATTACTTTCTTGTGTCAATGGCAGTGCTCAAGTGTAGGTTATATTGGCATTTCCCAGTGGTTTAAAAACATTAGCCATGGTAATGGCAAATGGGGAATTCTACAGGGTTGGGGAGGGACCTGTCTAGTCTTTGAGCTTTTTAGAAAGAGAGTGTAAGATAATATTCTGCCTGTTTTTTCCTAAGTTTGTGTTTTGCTTGCCCTGAGTGGAGCCAGCACTGACACAGGGAGCTTCTAGGTGATGCCTTGTAGGAGTAATCTGAGAATAACAACAACAACAAGAGTTTACCTACTGCTTTCCATTTGTAACACTTTTCCATTTTCTCTAGTTCCCTAATCTTCCCATAACCTTTAAACGTCGTACAATGATCTCCATTTCACAGAAAGGAAAATTCAGAGGGAGAGGTTATAAGCTTTTCTAGGTTGTAGGTGGAGGGTGAGGACATCAATCTTTGGTGGTGGTGGTGGGGAGCATTTGGCTTACAATTCCAGAACTCTTTTCAATACATACAGTGCTTTTTAGGCCTGGAATGTGAAAGGGAGAAGAGGAAATGTGACAGTGGTGAGCTGAATGGCAGGGGTGAGAGGTGTGAGAGGCCCTGAGAGCTTCTCAATCTGGCCATCTCAAGAAGGATTCAGATCAGGGGACAAAGAAATGGAGAATTCACGTGTGTGCGTATGGGAGGGTGTGTATAGAACGAGGAAGCAGAGGGAGGAGGCCATTTCCACTGGGCATTTAGTACCTAGCATTTTTTTGTTTTTAAACTAAATGTACAAGCTTCTCAAGTCTTTTAGCAGCAGCTCGGGGGATCTGTTGACCTGATACTGCTTCTTTCCAGTCGCTAAAATCAGCTCCCACACTGTGTTGGTGACCCCATAGGTGGAATCTATAGAAGTTTAATCCATTTACTCTATTCTGGTACAGAGGCTGACCTCTGTTTGTGACCTTGGCATGCCCCCAGTCGAGCATAACTGACATCTATTGCTGTACGCACAGTGTTCTCAGCGGTAAAAGCAGGAGAGGTTGCAGGTTACATGCAATGGACTGCAAACAAGCTCTCCCTCCACCATTTTCTCCTACCACCAGAGGAAGCACACGAGAACGCAAATCCTGAGAAGAACGTCATGTGAGGCCAGATAGGCAAACTGATGTCTCACAGACAGAATAGAATCTTCAGTCTTGTCTTTTAATAAAAGCTCAATAGGTTATAAATATGCACAATTTGGAGATTTCATATAAACCTATGAATTTCTGGATTTTCTTAAAAAACAACAAAAAACGGAAGAATTGGGCCATACTAGCTCCCTAATGCTGGATGGCAATAATAGTCTGGGACCACGTCCCTACCCTCATCACCATGTGCTTGGGCAGTAACATGTGACCTTGGTTAGTTAACTAGCGTTACTTGGCTATAGCTCCTGTTGGCATATATGTCTTACAGGCCCTGGTTGAGAATTACCTATGAAACTATCATAATTTTCTTATTTACAAAACAGAAATAGTGTCACAGATGTAGAAAACAAACTTATGGTTACCAAGGGGGAAAGGGGAGGGAGGGATGAATTGGGAGATTGGGATTGACACATACACACTACTATATATAAAATAGATAACTAACAAGAACGTACTGTAGAGCACAGGGAACTGACTGTACTCAATACTCTGTAATGACCTATATGGGAAAAGAATCTAAAAAAGAGTGGATATGTGTACATGTATAACTGATTCACTTTGTTGCACAGCAGAAACTAACAACATTGTAAATCAAGTATACTCCAATAAAAATTAATATAAAAATGTATTTGCAGACTGCATTAAGAAGCCGCTTCCAACCCACTCCATGAAGAACGGCCACATATCCATGTGCCATGGCCCAGTGGTTCAGAACCACTGTCTTAAGGAAAGTATGGCCTCAGGGTTTCCTCATGGCACGTATGGACTCTACTCTTGGGTTACAGCAGGTGGGAATTAGGGCTGGGTGGACATCCCCTGATCTATAAATATAGTCAGTTATGTTTGGGGTCCTGGCTTTCAGGCTTGGTGATTGGCTATTATTTTTTTAAATAATGTAACTAGCTACCAAAATCAATAAATTAGAGCTTAACGTGTTTCTGAAAATGAAACAAACTACCTAAGTAAATAAAATAAATACATGAGAGCCACTGTGGACCAAAGATGTCAGCATAATGCAATTTCCACTGGGATGCTCCTGAGATCTTTTATAAGGAAAAAAAATCCTAGCCTATTCAACCTAAAATCTTAAAATCTTTATTAGCAGGGGATTTGCATGTGTGTGTGTGTGTGTGTGTGTGTGTGTGTGTGCGCGCGCGCGCGCGCGCAATTACTGGCTTCCTCTTTAATTTACTTTGAAAGATGAACATGATTCTATTTTATCACTTTTGTATAATGCCCACGGGTATTAGGAAATCAGATTCTATCTCTACTGCACGAGTCCAGAGCCTCCATATTCCTTAGAATGCTTTTTTTTTTTTTTTTTTCCTGTACGCGGGCCTCTCACTGTTGTGGCCTCTCCCGTTGCGGAGCACAGGCTCCGGACGCGCAGGCTCAGCGGCCATGGCTCACGGGCCCAGCCGCTCCACAACATGTGGGATCTTCCCGGACCGGGGCACGAACCCGTGTCCCCTGCATCGGCATGCGGACTCTTAACCACTGCGCCACCAGGGAAGCCCCTTAGAATGCTTTTTTACCTTGCTTTCTTATATCTATACAGTAGATGGAAGTGACCTGAGCCCTAGAATTTGCTAGACACTACATCTTTTATTTAGAAGGTAGACAGCTCATGAAAAGAGACACGGCACACTTCTTTGTCAAGCAAACCCTAGTGGATTTTGAAATGGGATTGTCAAGCTTAATTAAAAGAGAAACTCATGTTATGACACGATATTTAACCTTCCAAGAAGGAGTGCATATCCCATGCTGGTGAGTAATGTGTGGATCTCCTCATATAAACAGTTTTTATACCCTCCATAACTTACTTTATCAGTGACAATGGCAAAGTGGCATAATATACTGTACTATAAAATCACTACATTGCTTGGTGAAAGTTACATTGGATTTGATCAGAAAAAGATGTGAATTGTGTATTGGTGAAAACATTCTTTATCATTCTATGATGGAAAAAAAGCAGTAAAACTTCTCCACGTGCTTGCCAACTCCATTAATGCATAAAGTACACACAAAAAACACACAAAAAGTCAACAAGTAAGCTTCACCTTACTCAAAAATTTTTGTCTAATGAAATAAGTCATATTTCCCTTTTCACCAAGAGAAGGGATTTGGACGAGACCATTTGCTCTAATTATGTTATAATATTCTTCATCATATTTGATGCAAAAGCTCAAAATCAATATTAGTCATACCACACTGAGCTCTTTATTAACCAGAAATACGTGATATAAGTTTTTAAACCATATACAATCAGATTCAATAGGCAGATGGTAGCTACTGAAAATTCCCCAAACCGGCACAAGTTAAATTTAAACACAAGTTGATGGTTCATACATTTGGGTAAGGGACTTGGATAAACTGAAACTGAATTTGATGACATTTACAAATATTTGTACTGTTTTCTTGGATGGTTGCTTGATTCTGACGTGGTGGGTTTTTTCCCCCTTCTCTCTTCTTCCAGGTCTTTCCCAGGGAAGCTACTGCATTAAGCGACCAGCAGGAGATGAACTAACAGACTTGAACCTCTAGACCAGCTCCTTCATTGATTTACAGGCTCAGGTTACAGAACAGAAAAAGCTGTGACCCCCACGTATTGTGAATCATGAGAATGGTCTGTATGTGTGAGGCCACAGAAAACAGAATATCCCTTTTGCTTCTCATTGGATTTTTATTCAGGACCAACACTTTTCAAAGAGTATTCCAGAAAACACTAATCTCATAGAAAAGGCCACATGGTCAGGACATTTTGGGCAATAATAACGCTTGCAGAATTTTTTTAATGGAAGTAATCTCATTTTGGTTCATCTTATTTAAGAATTTTAGATTTTATGTAGAATCCAGACTTCTAGTTCTCTAGAAAAACTGAAGACATGACAACGCAGTGAACATATCCTCACACAGACATAATTTCTTGCAGCTTCCCATTAGTCAGGGAACGAGCTCTCCATTAGTCAAGGACCAACCAACATGCCTGGATTCTGGAAGCCTTTTACTTGGCTCCCCTTGTTTCAGTCTTTCTTGAAGACACACAGTGTCTTTTGGTGTATTAAAGGCTCTGAGAATCCCTCAGTAAATATTTCTATTTATTTTGTTGAAAAAAATTTCCCCAATATATTGGATTATAGATGTTTCTTCCTCCACATCTTGGGATGTACTGTTCTAGATAATTCTTTGGGTTTATGATTTCAGTTTTCACTCCAAAACTTACAGATGAAAATCAATTTCTAATATATCACTTGGTACATGGTTATGGACCATAAAATTAAAGGAATTCTGATTTGTTGGTATGAATTTTATGCTACCTTCTGGAAAATATTTGTGAAAGTATTTAGGAAGCTCAGATTTTGCAATGAGGATTCCATTTCCATTTTTGGATGCTTTTATAGGCATTCAAGATGCAGAACAAATCCACCTGGTTAGAGTGTTTATATATTCAATCAGACTTCAAGGTATATTGGTAGAGATGAAGGAGCCTCTGGAGTTTACCCAAAATTTAACTTAAAAATTCCACACTAGGAGACCCACTGTGCTGCTCATCTAGTAACAGCCCCTAATAACATGTATTCTGGAGAAAAGACTTTGGAGAAAAAAAATACACTTGCAATATGATAGGGTAAGTAACAGGAATTTATAGTACTATTATGCTCTACCAGGTAAACTAGAATTTAAGTAGATATTTCCTTCTTATAAGTATCAGCTGAGTAACTCTCAAAAAAAGAAGATGGACACAAGTTGATCTTTTGGGGGATGTCATCCAAGTGATCACTATAGAAGCCCAATAATAGGGTTTGACAGTTCATCTTGCTGGCTGAGAACACTGAACTTGTAATAATGAATTTCTAGTTTTCAAACTATTAGAGTTGGAAATATTGGTTATGATGGCAGCAATGATGTCATGCAAAAAATTCCGGTGGACTATGTGTCGCTAAGCGGGTGTTCTCTGGATTTGGCTAAAGCAGACTGAGGAAAAGTAAATGGCAAATGAAGAGGACAAGTAGATTTAGAAAGCAGTTATTTACCACTTTAATAGGGCTGTCCAACATTTGGTCACAAGGGTCATTCTGAAATCTAATTTCTTTAATGGTCTTCCCATCTCACCAGAAGAGATCTGAACACTCTTGGAAAAAGCAAATCAAATATAGAAAGATGTGCTGTGATAAGACCTGTTGCTACAGCACTATGTGATTAATGATGTCAGACTTTGGATTTAATCAGAGGACATTTCTTCAGTCTAGGACAGCTATACAAAGCCTTAAGACATTGTATTTACAGAACTTAATACAGGGATCCACATATGACCATCACTCTGCCAGAGTCTTAATAGCATGGTGGAGCGGCTCCCTCAAGAATCCTCATTTTTCTTATCTGTGGAAAAGCTAGTAGTTCTAAAAATATTTTCCTGGAAGAGGTTAGAACGGTTATTATATACCAGTTGAATATAAAGTATGGTTATGTAAGCCAAGCTCGCATGCTAACATTGCACAGGGTAGAAAACAATAAAACAGGACGATGTGCTTCCTTGGGCCATCTAGTAGAAAGAGAAGGAAGCTTTTGACTCAGTATCGTTCTGATCTCTCAGATTCCAGGAGTCCACCTGTAGCTGGCCTTCCAGTGTGAGTGCCATGCCGACCTCTCAAAAGGGCACGTGATTTCCTTGCCGATAGAAAAAGAAATGACAACAAAACAAAACAAAACATCCAAAACTCAAAGAGGTACACCAGCCGCCTCAAACTGTGGTACAGTTCATTTTTTGAAGAGAATATATAATATTTCAAAATATTATATATATACATATATTTCAAATGGTACAAAGGAACTATAGATCCAAATTAGAAGACAGTTGATCTTTCTTTGTGATCCCAAAAATTTGCATTGAGAAAACCCTTTTTTTCCTTAACCCACTTTCCATGGTGTTGCCCAAAACTCCGGGTCTTCTCACTCTAGGAGACTTCGTGACACACAGTAAAAGCACTGTGATTATCTGGTAATCAGTCAAAGTGCAAATAAGAAATCCATTTGGCTTCTAGTGTATAAGATGTTTTAAATTCTTAAAATGTATTTTCCACAGAGTAGGTTTTCCTTTATTACTATAACAAATGCTTCCGTTAGGTTCTTGGGTGAATCTGAAACCAAAGAAAGAAAGAAAGAAATTTCAGGGAGAAAACAAAATGAAGGCACAAAGAAAGGTGATTAGGCAGAAAAAGAGGACACCTTGAATTTTTAGGATGTTGCTTCTTTCAAGTGAACTAAAGTAAAGAATGTTCAAGTCTAGAGCAGTAGTTCTCAAATGGTGATCAAAGCTTATGGACAGGCCACTGTATTTTTTTTTATCGATTCATTAAATTAATTTTGTCACAATTGAGGAGACAGACTCTTGGAGCAATGCCTGTCCAGGACTGGGTTCGTGGGCATGCAATCTAGTTGCAGGGAGCCCTTTGTCGAAAAGGGCCCCTCACTTGGTTTAATGACCAGCAGTTGCCATCTTGAAATTATTAGTAACTTTTGAACAAGGGCCCCTGTGTTTCCATTTTGCACTGGGCTCTTCCTGCACATTATGTGGTCATTCCTATGTCTGTCTGATGAGAATTTCATGAGTAGGAAATTCCATGGCCTTCTCATGTTGGTCTCTTGTAAGATGCAAAGGGGTGGCATGAGGTGAACTCATTGCCAAGGTCAGATCACGTTTGTTGAGGAACATAAGAGACCTTTGCAAGGTGAGGAACTGTTCCACTCAAACAATGACATGGTGTTCAAGGGCAATCAAGGGCATACTCCTATAACTATTGATGCCATTTAATCCATTCAAATATGGTCCCAAAGACTCTTATTTTCAGAAGGATGCATGCACGAAGAATCACTGGTTTAGAGCATGAATGATGGTTCTAATAGAGTTGAAGGTTCTACTTTAGAGTTTTAGGACTTAAGGCATTTTTCTTCATCATCTCTTAATTTTTTATAGCTTAGAAATTGAGTATTCTGAGGCCAGGAGTGAAGTCCATTTAAAGCTTTCAGGGTTGGGTAGGAACAGTCATACACCATACACATTTGCATTCAAAAGTTGGTTGGACCAGGGGCAGAATGTATGAGAAGTCTTCACACATTTTTTTATTCTTCCATATAAATAACAGATCCTTCCAAACCTTGGTTTCCTACAGTCCAGTGGTGTTTATCACATTTTGTTTCACTGTCTTCTTTTTTACCGAAAGGAGGGAGAAAGCGACATTTCCAAAACTGAACTGGAATTGTCTTTCTTTTATCTGTACTGACCCTCCTCCTCCCCTATCCCACTGAACCTTAGGCCCTAGCCTCCACAGAAGACCAGGGGCCGTGTCATGTCCACCATCACATTCCCAAGACTTTGAGATAACAGAGGCTTAATATTATTTATTAAAGAAATGAATGAGCACACTTGGATCCAGGGGCAATTGTGATAGCATAGTTTATTCTTTAAGAAGATGGTTTACTCTTCTTTCCTGCAATCTCTAAATACCCCTCCCTCTCTCCTCCCCCACCATCTCTCTCTCTCTTTTAAAGGCATTTCTTGCAAAACGAATGGACTAGAGATCAAGATTGTGAAGTCTCTCAGAACATTTCAGACCTGGTGGAATTTTGAGGGAAGAAGCTGGAATATGTCAAAGCTGGTACGTTACCCTTCAGTAATATTAAAAAAACCATCAGGGTGATTAGAATGGGTGGAGATATGTAAAGTTAGAGTCGGCATTAGGAGGATGATCCCAGGGGCTGTGGACAAATGATTTTGGTGAATTGTGTTGGGCTAGTCACAGAGAACACCAAATCTGACAAGATGGCTCTTGTGGTTAGGTGTGTAATCTGAGGTCTGCAACTTACTCTTTTAGGAAATGAAACTTGACTCTACATTGTGCAGCAACTGTTGATTTCCTCGCTAGTGTGAAAGACATTGACATATTGGACTGAAGGAAATCCGAGGTTGCTTGATATTTCCCCAGGTATTAGATCAGATTATGTTCTGGTGTTTTAATCTGCTAATTTTCCTTCCCAAATGACTTTGGTTTTCTCCTCATTTTATTCCCCTCCTCTTCCTGTCCCCAAACAACCAATGTTCACCTTTTACATACAAATTATTACACCATTGTCAAACAATTTATTTCTTCTAAGGGGAAGTCTAGCTTTCTAAATGAAGTCATTGTTCCTGAATACACAGGGTATTAGATTGGTTCCTGAATGCATGGAATATAGCCTCCCCACCTTTCAAACTTATATTTTTGATATATCAGTTTAAAGAAAAGAGATAAACGAATAGGCATCTAAAACCATCAGAAAAAATGTCTCTAGTCAATATTTAGGTCGGTTAGTCTTGCTACAAACTCCCAACAAAGCAGTTTAATAAAACAACAGAAGCAATGATCAAGCAGGAACAGGGTTAAAATTTAGCCAAGAAACTTCACCCAGATGTACTAAGCTTCTCCCCAGAAGGTACCTGTTACCAGTTTTATTGTACCCCAGGCTGGGTTTTTGGAACATGTCTCAAGCATGACTACTTTCTCTCTGTAGGGTGGCATTAAGGAAGCTTCCTCTTTCCCTATGATTTATTCTTCTGAATCTCCTGAAATGGAAGACTTTGCTTAATTCTACTTATCTTTTCTCCTTCCTTCTAAGTTTTATTGTCACCCAGATGCAATTTCCCCAAGGTTTTCCTGAAGACTGTGGCCTGTTACCCTGGCTAGTCCACATTCTGGGGTGTCTGGTTGTTGAAATGAAACACTGAATTTCTACTCTCCACCCTCCTTAAAAAATGAGCATCACAAAAATTTAAATTTTAGACCACATTTTGAACCATCTTTTGTTTATCTACATTTCAAAGAATGATGAGAATTTTCGCTCAGGATGATTAATTTGGAAGTAACCCATATCATAGGGAGGTTTTAGAAAAAAAACTATATAGGGAAAAAGAATGAAGTCCCAGGAATCTTTCTTGCAAATTTCTTTACCCTGAAGCTACTTTAAAAAAATAACAGTGTGAAGGAAATTCCCAGTTGCCATTAGCAAGCTGGGTATGTTTCTTCAGGTTTTTGTTTTTGTCTTTTTCTGAGAGAAAGAACTCTTTGAATCAATCCTACACATAAGAACAAAAGAGGTGATTTTCTTTATTCTTCCTTTTACTTTAGTAAGAATTTGAATTTTTTACCCTAAAGATTACCTCTTAAAGAACAATGAAAACATATGATCCATAATTAAAATACATCTGTGAATTAAACTGTTTTAAAAGTTAAATTGCTAGAGTCAACATTTGAAGTGTGTAGGCATATTTATACTCTGATGGGGAAAAATACACAGGGCATACTAGAAAAATTCATATAAAACCTATTTGTGGAGCATGTGATCTAAGAACTGGTGTTGGCTATTTATACAGAATGGAGCTCCTGTAGGTATCACCTGGACTCAATTGGTGCCTTTTGTATTTAAAAGTGCTTATTTCATTGGGAATTTCTTGTAAGGAAGGGAGGAGAAAATGTAAGTCAGTGTACTGTTTGGGTTTTCTTAACCCAGATTTCTTAAAAAATTCAGCTTTTTCTAGTGTCTTCTTCTTCCGCCTCTAAAGACAGTCTTGAGAATTCTTAGTTGACTTACGTGCCACGCACATGGCTGTAGAGGATTCTCTTATTTCCTTTCCTGAAATGGATGCACACGTCAGAACAGGTACATCCTCTGTTTTTAACCTGGCTGTAAGGGTGATTTATTTCTCTTATACATTCAGCTGTGTGGACTGTGCTCAGCTCACCCAGGGGTGTAGTGAACACAGTGTGTACCAGCCTCTGTTATCATGACTGGACTCCACACCATACTTTGGTGATGCCGGAGAACGTCCAGGATGTATTACAACATGCCTGATGGTTTTAAAATAGACTCTACAAAGGCCAAATCAAAAAAAGTGACGTGGGTCACAAATAAGTAGCACTAACAATTTCTGTGTTTTGTTCCTTTATTTTCTATCTGCCAAAGAGTCTCCTCATTGGTATTCTTGGAATTTCACATATCTAAATCCTGAAGTGTTTTGATTTACATTATTGCTCTTCACGGGACTTTCAAGTCTGAAGGTACTATTAAAACAGGGCTCACCATCAATAAAGAGTGATTGGTTACCATTTGGAATAGGGAATGGAGACGTGGCAGAGGATATGTCAGCAATGTGTTTAAAACAATGGTGCCTGGATTCCAATCATACTGGCCAAAATTCAGAGTAGCTTAAAACTAACTTGTGAGGGTATCTTCAAATTATTTGGTAAAGTCATCTTCAGGTAAAATGTAACCAAAGGGAAACCTGAAATCCATACTCTACCAACTAATGAAGAAGATTTTTGGGCTAAGCATCAGGAACTGGGCTCATTTTCGAATACTCTCTTCTGTAGGTGTCTCATTGAAATGATACGATAATCCAGGCAGAGCTTCTTAGAGCATACAGTTTCATGTTAACAAGCTAGGGTGGTTCAGGCATCCCTCCTGGGTGCAAGCCAGGGAGGTATAGCCATTTACTGGCTAATGTGGTCAATACAGGCAACTAAATTTGACACACAATGTCTCCACTTATTTTATATATATAAAAATTTTTCTTATGGTGTTATGTTTCCTGCATCACAAAGATGCAAGAACCAATTTTATTTTGTGAAAAGACGATTCTGAGAAGAAGACCAAGGTAAGACTCATAATACAGGGGCTGGAATCAGAGATGCCCTTTTAAATTTGGGTCACCTTTTTGGAAGTCTGCAAGTTCAACATATTGGAATTTGTAGATGGTGAAGCTTGTTTTAAAAAATACCCAATACTTAAAACACATACACACATAACAGGGCTGATATTCATGTGGTACATGTACATATCACCATACTGGCTCTTAAAATATTGATATACTTTTGTACTAGTGAATAAATAGTTACTGTCTTAAGTACCCTGACCAAACGCCCTTCACACCCCCATCAGAACTTCCAGACTTTCCTACGGACCAGTATCTATAGGGTCAACGGCTGGCCTAGCTGTCCTCTCCAACCTGCTCCAGCATCATGACACCAATTCTGATGGGCTGGGTAGCCTCATACAGGTCGTTACATATTTTGAAGCCAACTCCTGATTTATCCGCACAAAGTAAGAAACAATTATTCACATCAGAGAATTCTTTCACCTCCCTAAGAGAGCATCAAACAATTCCTTTAAAGAACCTTTAGAAGATGGCTGCACTTAAATGCAGAACTGTTCAGGAAACCATCTGGATGAATTAGGCTAGACCCTTATTTTATTATCCATTCTGAGCACCACAGATATCAGATGCAGAATCCAAATAACTGCCTCACTGCTCCTCTTTCCTTTGGCTGTAGCAACCTAGCTTTATTTATGACTCAGTAAGAGAAACACTAAACTGCTCAGTATGGAAAAGTCAAGTTCAATCTCTAACTTCTCTCTGATGGATAGACACTGATCTGAATGGTTAAGAAGAGTTTCTGTTGGGGAAAAGGCTTCTTCGTCTCCTTTTCAAAGCTCTTCTGGGTGGTGTTTGTAAATACAACACAAAGGCAAACAGTACAGTTCGTAACACGCATGAGACATTTGAAAAAAAATGAACTTACTCTTGTGGTCTTGATTTTATTGCCTGTAGCACACATCCATCCGGAATTATCAGGGAGTGTCTTACACTCTTCTCCTTCTAGACAAGGTTCCATCTCACACCACCATTTCCCAATCACTATGGAGGCTGTGCAAAGACAGGAAACAAGTGTGTATGCAATTCATCCAAACAACCTGGGCGCAAGGCTGAGTTCTTCTACAGATGTTAATGCTCTTTGAAACACATTAGGTCCTTTTTAACTTTCATGATTGGCTAAGACTACTCTACTAAGAAGAATGAGATTTTAACTTAAACATCTTAAAATGCAAATATAATTATGCCATCTGGTTTCATCAAGCTACATTTTGTCCACAATCTCCTTGTATGATGAAAACATACAGAATGGGGACATTTACTTTTCGGAGGAAATTTTGTGTTAAGTTTGTAGATCAAAGACCTGGTGCTTTCTTTTCAGTGAAAGGGACAAAAGGGCTAACTGTTGTTCAGAATGACTAATTGAGCTCTTGTTTTCAGAAAGGCCCGTTTATTCACCCAGCTTTAGGGTTTATCTCCCACCCTACAGCCTTTGAGATATCAAAGGCTTACCAAAAAAGAAAAAATGAATTGACCAAAAGTATAAAAGAAAACCTGCAAAATTGAAACCAAGTCATAATAAATGAAACTATTTGTTTACAGTCAAAAGTATATTTGATACGAGCTGTGGTTTCCTTTCAATAGGTTTAAGGTGATATGAGTGGAACTTTGAAAACTTGACCCTCTGATAAAATAGCCCTATTTTTCAGGGTGATATTGAGGCTGCCCACATTAGGAAGCTGGCAATGAATTTAGCGGATGGATTTATAGCGCACTTCTTTGGATAATGAGATTTTAGAAAACTGGAGACTAGATTCGCTCAGTACAAATCAAGCAGCTCCACATCTTAACATCCTGAGTGAAAATTTTTTCTGCATGAGCGTTGGTCATTTCTGAAGCTGCTCAAGGCATTGTTTTTTGTTTTTTTTTTACAAATCCACCTGGGCATTTTCCTGCAAAATCCTTAAAATGTCTGTGAGTGTTTCTTCTGTGATACTTTCCAAGTGGCTGTCTTTACACTGGACTGAAACTCTAGGTCTTTATCTAAAAGAAAATTGGTTGCTTCCCAACCCCTCACATTTCCACCTTGTCTCCATCATGACGTTTAATTCTCACAACAACAAAGAACGCACATGACATTTCTTAATGTCACAGAAGATTAATCTTAAAATGAAATGGAGTCCACGCCACAGGGAAGCAGGAGCACATTAAAATCCTCTATCCGCCCAGCATTCACTAGAGGGATTAGATTGCTACCTTAGAAGCAGAATGGTTGAAACGTCCGGACATCTACCTGCATTTAGGTTTCCCCCTTCTAGACTTTTCTTATTTTAGACTTCCCCTCCTTTAGAATACAGTCTTCCTCAAACTTTCCTTTGAATAAAAATTACTCTGCAGGATTATATATGCAAAATCGTTTCTACTCTATTATACAGTCAATTTGAGGATTTTTTTTCAAGGGTAACTTTGCCTGGATGTGATGCACGCCTTATACTTGGACCAGACCAAATCGCCTAAGATGCAACTACACTGGATAGGGCAAGCAGAGGAAGGAAAATCTTGCACATAGTTCTACCGTTATGCAGGACAACGTGATAATTTTGGTAAAACACAGACTGATAACAGAAAACACGAATCCTTCACAGCGTCCAAAATGATTATGAACGTTCTGGATGATTTTCTTTTTAACAACAGGTCTCAGCATCAGGGTATGGACTAGAAGAAGAAGCTAGTCAGGAGTTAAGAGGCCTTATTTGTGTGAATTAATAGGTGACAATACTAAATAGAGAAGCATATATTTTGACAGCAAGAAAAACATATGTGGCCTTGAAGGGGAAAAAAAAAATAAACGGCAAAGCTTCCAGTAACGTCAGATACAAGTCAGTGTTTGGCAGTGTTTATTGAGAGCCTTCAAGCTGAGGCTCCCTGCCTGCTAGAGCTCAGTCACAAACAGGCCAATCACATTTGCCATGTGTGTCCCCTTAAAGCCCACCTAATATTTCAATACTGCTGCCCTGCATCTCGACCATCACGAATGGACACTCTCTGAGGGGAAACTGCCTTTCCCAGTGGTCTTTGATTTAGAATTTGTCCCTCTTTTTTCACAGGGGCACACAAATAATGAACAACTACTCGTAAGGTCAGACATGAGCACCTTTGCCTCTTTCTAAAGGACCCTGTTCCATCTTCTTTTCGCTGCTGTGCCCTCTCACAGCTGACTTACTTTGTTGCAAGCTAACAAAGCACTTTCTCCTCTTTCTCTCAAGCATTAATACCTCCTAAATGAGAATGTAGACAGTAGGAAAAAGAATACATCTCAAAACCCAAGTATGACTTTTAATTCAAGTTTATAGAGACCACTGGCTTGGAGGGGAAGAGAAAAAGCTTTCTAAGAATGAAAATGTCCCAGACTTGCCTACGGTCTCTAAAAACTGTTACAGTTGCCTTTCTAAATGGAGTTTGATGACTTGGTACTACTCTCTGGCTTATTAGACTCTAGTTCATTTTACCAGGGTTGCTTTTCTAAAGATGCTATTAGACCTATTTTGTTTCTGCTTTGTGCATTCCACAGTCATCTTAATATATATTACTTTAGGGCCTAGGTCAAACTATAGTCTCGCATCCTAGTTTTTTCATGAACTCGTATTTCCTGCAATATCTTTAAAAAAGTTCACAAAGAAAGGATCTAAAAATTGCCTCCTCTTCTCCCAATTCAGAAGCTACTGAAAACCTTCTGATTATTGGACAAGGAGTGATCAATTAGATTTAATAAAATGAGCTAATATTAATGATATTTAGTTGTTTTTAAATATTTTTTTTCTTAGAGATTATTATAATGATAAAACCATAAATAAAAATAATTCTAAAAGTCTGAATTATAGTGGTCAGTTCAATAATAAAACTGATAACTGACATTTCTGAATGCTTCTTACGTGTCTCTGTGTTAGGTACTTTTAAATGTATTATCTCAGTCTTCAAAGCAACCCTATGAAGTAGATATTATGATGAACCCATTTTTTTTTAGATAAAAAAACCAAAGCCCATAACGGTTAAGTAACTTTCCCAAGCTTACACAGGTAGGAAGTTCAGAAATTAACGCAAGAATCCAGGCCTGCTTAACCACAAAATCTATGTTTTCCATCACGATAGTGCTAACTCATTCTAGTTTTGTATTCAAAATTCATAGGTCTCCAAAAAAACATGTATTGCCTGCTGAGTGGATAAATGAATTCTCTCTGCTCTATTTTTAAAATTTTATTCTATTTAATTAATTTTATTATTTTTGGCTGCCTTGGGTCTTCGTTGCCGCGTGCAGGCTTTCTCTAGTTGTGCCGAGCCGGGGCTACTCTTCGTCGGTGCGCGTGCTTCTCATTGCGGTGGTTTCTCTTGTTGAGGACCACAGGCTCTAGGCCAGCGGGCTTCAGTAGTTGTGGCACGTGGGCTCTAGAGCACAGGCTCAGTAGTTGTGGCGCACGGGCTTAGTTGCTCCATGGCATGTGGGATCCTCATGGACCAGGGCTCGAACCCATGTCCCCTGCGTTGGCAGGCGGACTCCCAACCACTGTGCCACCAGGGAATCCCTGCTCTATTATTATTGGAAATAAATTTCATATCAACACAAACACTTGCATAAAACAAAAAAAATCAGTTTCTTGTAAAATTAACTTGAAAAGTAATTTGGGCAAGGGACAGCTCATTACACTTGTTTCTTCTTAGTCTCAGCTACACATTGCTTGATTTCATTAGTTGTAGCATTCTAATAGAAATTCTCACTAGTGAACACTTTCTGAATCCATGAGAAACTTATGAGGTAGATGCGTAACTGCTCTAAGAACTTTTATCACTTAGAAGAACTGAATTAATTAAATATCAGCAAAACCTAATTCTGTCTTACCTGTGGTGATTATGAAAAAGGGTCTTAAAAGTCCCTTTTAACACTGGCATTCTGGGATTCTCTCTATGAATGTGCCGTGTTCTGAAAAATATCTGATCTTCAACTTTTTCAAGAATGTTCATCTTTCCTTGAGATATTCTTAAAATCACTAAGTCCACTTTAATCATGAGTCCTTTTTTTTTTTAACATCTTTATTGGAGTATAATTGCTTCACAAT
This sequence comes from Tursiops truncatus, assembly GCF_011762595.2. Classification (NCBI taxonomy): domain Eukaryota; kingdom Metazoa; phylum Chordata; class Mammalia; order Artiodactyla; family Delphinidae; genus Tursiops; species Tursiops truncatus. The sequence continues at coordinate 81,199,625 of NC_047043.1, read as the reverse complement.
GGTGTGTTAGTTTCTGTTTTATAACAAAGTGAATCAGTTATACATATACATATGTTCCCATATCTCTTCCCTCTTGCGTATCCCTCCCTCCCACCCTCCCTATCCCACCCTGCTAGGTGGTGACAAAGCACCGAGCTGATCTCCCTGTGCTATGCGGCTGCTTCCCACTAGCTATCTATTTTACGTTTGGTAGTGTATATATATCCATGCCACTCTCTCACTTTGTCCCAGCTTACCCTTCCCCCTCCCCATATCCTCAAGTCCATTCTCTAGTAGGTCTGTGTCTTTATTCCCGTCTTACCCCTAGGTTCTTCATGAACTTTTTTTTTTTTCTCCTTAGATTCCATATATATGTGTTAGCAAACGGTATTTGTTTTTCTCTTTCTGACTTACTTCATTCTGTATGACAGACTCTAGGTCCATCCATCTCACTACAAATAACTCAATTTTGTTTCTTTTTATGGCTGAGTAATATTCCATTGTATATATGTGCCACTTCTTCTTTATCCATTCACCTGTTGATGGACACTTACATTGCTTCCATGTCCTGGCTATTGTAAATAGAGCTGCAATGAACACTGCGGTACATGGCTCTTTTTGAATTATGGTTTTCTCAGGGTATATGCCCAGTAGTGGGATTTCTGGGTCGTATGGTAGTTCTAATTTTAGTTTTTTAAGGAACCTCCATACTGTTCTCCATAGTGGCTGATAAAAACCCTGCAGAAAGTAGGCGTAGAGGGAACTTTACTCAACATAATAAAGGCCATATATGACAAACCCACAGCCAACATCATCCTCAATGGTAAAAAACTGAAACCATTTCCACTAAGATCAGGAATAAGACAAGGTTGCTCACTCTTACCACTATTATTCAACATAGTTTTGGAAGTTTTAGCCACAGCAATCAGAGAAGAAAAAGAAATAAAAGGAATCCAAATCGGAAAAGAAGAAGTAATGCTGTCACTGTTTGCAGATGACATGATACTATACATAGAGAATCCTAAAGATGCTACCAGAAAACTACTAGAGCTTATCAATGAATTTGGTAAAGTAGCAGGATACAAAATTAATGCACAGAAATCTCTGGCATTTCTATACACTAATGATGAAAAATCTGAAAGTGAAATTAAGAAAACACTCCCATTTACCATTGCAACAAAAAGAATAAAATATCTAGGAAAAAACCTCCCTAATGAAACAAAAGACTTGTATGCAGAAAATTATAAGACACTGATGAAAGAAATTAAAGATGATACAAATAGATGGAGAGATATACCATGTTCTTGGATTGGAAGAATCAACATTGTGAAAATGACTCTACTACCCAAAGCAATCTATAGATTTAATGCAATCCCTGTCAAACTACCACTGGCATTTTTTACAGAACTAGAACAAAAAATTTCACAATTTGTATGGAAACACAAAAGACCTCGAATAGCCAAAGCAATCTTGAGAACGAAAAATGGAGCTGCAGGAATCAGGCTTCCTGACTTCAGACTATACCACAAAACTACAGTAATCAAGACAGTATGGTACTGGCACAAAAACAGAAATATAGATCAATGGAACAGGATAGAAAGCCCAGACATAAACCCATGAACATATGGTCCCCTTATCTTTGATAAAGGAGGCAAGAATATACAGTGGAGAAAAGACAGCCTCTTCAATAAGTGGTGCTGGGAAAACTGGACAGCTACATGTAAAAGTATGAAATTAGAACACTCCCTAACACCATACACAAAAATAAACTCAAAATGGTTTAAAGACCTAAATGTAAGGCCAGACACTATCAAATTCTTAGAGGAAAACATGGGCAGAACACTCTATGACATAAATCACAGCAAGATCCTTTTTGACCCACCTCCTAGAGAAATGGAAATAAAAATAAAAATAAACACATGGGACCTAATGAAATTTCAAAGCTTTTGCACAGCAAAGGAAACCATAAACAAGACCAAAAGACAACCCTAAGAATGGGAGAAAATATTTGCAAATGAAGCAACTGACAAAGGATTAATCTCCAAAATTTACAAGCAGCTCATGCAGCTCAATATCAAAAAAACAAACAATCCAATCCCAAAATGGCAAGAAGACCTAAATAGACATTTCTCCAAAGAAGAGATACAGATTGGCAACAAACACATGAAAGAATGCTCAACATCATTAATCATTAGAGAAATGCAAATCAAAACTACAATGAGATATCATCTCACACTGATCAGAATGGCCATCATTAAAAAATCTAGCAACAGTAAATGCTGGAGAGGGTGTGGAGAAAAGGCAACGCTCTTGCACTGTTGGTGGGAATGTAAATTAATCATGAGTCTTGATTTCACCCTTATAGCAGGTCATATTGCTGTCAAGCAGAAGACAGACTGTAGAAGGAGAGTCAATCCATCTTTCAGTGATACATCATAAATGGAGCAGAAATCTTGTTTGTTTTTTTTTTCTCCCCCCTTTGGTTGTTGCCATTCACTTTGAGCAATTTTCCCACAGAAATAGAAAAAGATAGAATAAGCAATGGCTTAATAAACATAGAAATAAACATCATATTATCTAAGAACTGTGGTCCCCTTTTTATCATTTCAGCAGATAACACTTGAGTTGCAGTTCAGCAAATGTTTATTGGGTACTTTGCACAGTCAAAGCACTACCTGATTTGCTGAGAGTGATAAAATAATGAACATGACATAGTCCCTGCCCTCAGAGCCTACAACTTAGTTCAGGGTTTCTCAATATAGGCACTATTGGCATTTTGGCATGAATTACGGTAAAGAGATAAAATGAACAAAAAGTGCTCCTCCAATAGTAAATACATTAATATACTAGAAGAGCAAATTCACAGTGGGGAGTAGGAAAAGAGGAACTCTTAATAAGATTGTAGAAGTTTCTGAAAGCAAGATGCTTGGGCTTAAAATTTTTTTTCATTAAATTTTTTTTTAAGGCAAGTTAGGTCATTGAAGATTCTACATTCTGTGAGCAAAGGGAGGACATGTTATAGGGATAGTTGGGGAAGATGAATTTGGCAGTGGTGTGCAAGATGCAAGAAGGAAGAAGCAAGCACCTGAAATGCCAGATAAGCCCTACTGCATTCAAACAGAGAACTGATAGGTCTTGATTTTTGGATGCCTGCTCTAGAATTGTGAAGCAGGGCAGAGCTGAACGTGATGTTAGGAACAACTGAGGAAACACTGTTGCCAGTATCTCAACCATATTAACTGTAACCCGAACCACACTGGACTCTAATTATTAGCTTATTAGCTCAGGTGCCTGCCTACTCACTAGGTGGTGAACTTCTTGAGGGCACAGATCACATTGCATTCATCTTTGAATGGCATAGAGTAGCTCGAGACAGGTTTGCCAATTTTAAATGAATGAATGCAAAATGAAAGAAAAAGAGAAAGAAAACAAAGTAGTGCCTATATCAAAGGATTGTGAGGGTCCCATGAGAAAATCCATCCCAAGCACTTAGCAGAGTGTCTGGCATTCAGCAAATGTTTAATAAATATTAGCTATTACTATCATCATCAGCATCATCATTTTTATTACTCAAAAGGATGAAATCGTTCCCAAAGAGAAAAGGCAATTCTTCACAAAGTTAGCGAGTACACCATTGTTTTTCGATATTATGCCAAACTCTCAGCTTGCTTCTATGACTTATGAGAGTTTGAGCATAAATTGAATGACTGAACATATGACTGCATTCATGTTCCCAGAAGTAGGTTATAAGTACATCAATCAAGACAAATTTCCAGGCTCATTTTTGTGCAACCTGTCATGCAGTTTAAAGCAGTGGCTGGAACTCCATTAAAGGAATGGGACCGCGCTCCAGCTTCCCTTTTGGCACAGGCTGTTGGAACAGCTGTTCCGATTCTCTTCTTCACAAGACCTGCAGCGACTCCCTGTGTGTGACTGTCTTTATCAAAGCAAACAGAAAATTAAAGGCATTGAATAACATTGCCTATAGACATTCCAAACTCCCTCTTTCCTGTGAGCTCACATTTAAGGACTGGATCCAGTTTGGAGGGATTAGGGAATGGTTAAGTCTCTAAGCTCTTGGGTATGTAATAGAGGGACCCAGGTTTGAACCTGAACTCCATCACTTACTGGTAGAATGGCTTCAGAAAGTTCTTTGGTTCAAGTCTCAGGTTCCTGAGTTATAAATGGAGTTAATAAAAATCACAACTGGTTATTGTGAATTTTAGATGAAATAAGATACTTAGCAGAATACCTAATAAACGTTATACTCAACACATGGAAATTATTACTGTTATTTATCCATATGTCCACTATCCATCTCTGTATGCATTCATGCAATTACCTTTATAGAGAGTGAGTGCCTTTTTTTTTCTTAAATGGAGGTTTATCCTAGTTCTGGGATGCACATATTTGCTTTTTACTGATTAGACTGTACTTCTTGGTAGGATCTATAATATATTTTGGAGACATACATAGAATTAATAGCTGATGATAGGATTCATTAGCACTGCTTCTCTTCTACAAATTCTATTCTAGTGCTTTTCAAACTGAGGCAATTTATCTTGGTGAGGCTGGAAGTGAGGATGTGGATTGTGAAACGGGCAGTACTTAAAGACAGAAGATAAGAGTGGTACAATTTCCTTGAGTGACAGTTTTCCTTGAAGGTATTTGAAGACAAAAGTTATATTTTATTCATTCAAAAGCTATTCATTAACTACTGTGCTGGACATAAAAGAGACACAGTTCCTACCCTAAAGTGGCATACAATCTCTTGTGGGAAACACTATATGTAATGATGGGATAATGAGGGGGTAATTTAACCACCAAGTAATCAACCAAAGTGTTTTCATATTAAAGCAAATAAGAATATTTACTATGAGGTAAAAGGCTAACTTCACATGAATTTTAAGATAAAACACAAAACAAAGAAATCTTTTACTTTTCATGGGCAGTCTTATCAGAATGCAGGGATACACTTCCTACTGCTTTGAAAAAAAGCTGTCTGCTTGGTGAGAAAGAATGTTCAGATTTTTTGCCAACTTAAGGGAACACTCCTAATCCCTGCCAACAATAACATTCCTCTTCGTGGTCTGGACACCAGGGCTGGCATTTCTGGATTATTTTGCACTTTCAATACATGACAACTCTATTCATGCATCCACTTATACTTCAAACACTGGATGTTGGTCTTGCTTTCCCTAAATTGATGGTTTTATTTTAGCATTAAATTCAGCTATATTTTTTTGTGTTTGTGTAGGTACGTAATTTAAAATATACAGTTAAGAAGGAACACAAAGAATCATGGTTATTAGACAGATTTCCTACTGTACATCCCTTGTATTCTCAAATTTAACATTCTGTGTTAAAGACGAATCCTGAAGTTTACAGTAGACAGTAAGTGTAATTTTGTTAGGACAAAAACATTTTGATGTTCTTATTTTTGCCTACCATAGAAAACTTTACATTTTTCCTCCCCAATTTAAAAAGTAATATATATTCTTTTCTAAAATTCAAAGCGTATGGATAATTAGAAAAAGGAAAATAAACACAATTGCATTAGGCAGAGGTAAATTGCTACATTTGGGTATGTTTTTCCTAGACTTTCTCTATGATTATTCCTTACATAGTATCCAGAGTGATCTTTTAAAATGCAAATGATTTCCTATCATTCATCTCTTAAAACTCTCCAATGTTTCCATCACTTAGAATAAACTCTTTACAATTGGCCTACAGACACCCACATTACTTGGTCCCGCCTATTTCTTCAACCATGTCTTCCACCATCCCCACTTCCACCCCCCTCCCCTCATTTTGTTCCAATCTCTCTGGCCCTCTAGCTCTTCTGCAAACCTGGAAATCTCTTTTATGATTTGGCTAACCCTGTGTCTGGGCTGTGTTCGCCCAGAATTGACATTAACCAGGCCTCAATTCAATTGTTTGTTCTCTGAGTGGTCTTATCTAAACTAATTCACACCCGCTTACCCTGCCACTTTCCCATCACGTTCGGCTTTGATTTTCTTTTCTTTTTTTTTTTTGTTCATGTTAGATGTCGCCATTTCTTTCCTTTTTTTTTTTTTTTACATCTTTATTGGAGTATAATTGCTTTACAATGGTGTGTTAGTTTCTGCTTTATAACAAGGTGAATCAGTTATACATATACATATGTTCCCATATCTCTTCCCTCTTGCGTCTCCCTCCCTCCCACCTCCCTATCCCACCCCTCCAGGCGTTCACAAAGCACCGAGCTGATCTCCCTGTGCTCAGCACATACTATTACCAAATTCACAGAACATATTTTGTTGGCCTGGATATTTGCCTTTTCCTCCCACTTGATGGTAAGCTCCATGAAAGTTTGGACTTTGTATTTCCAAACGGCTAGAACAGTGCCGCATATAGTAGATGATCACTATATATATTTAAAATGGTTGTATAAATGTATATACATAAAAAATGTAAATTTTTTTGAAAAAAGTAAGATCACACCACATAGTTTTCTACCCTTCTTTAAAACCTAAACACTGAATCATAAACATTTTTCCATGTCTATTAATAAATGAAATGCATCATTATTTTAATGCCTGCATAATATTCCATAGGAAGGCTGCATCTTAATTAATTTAACTAATCCCCTACTGTTGGAAATTTAGGTTGTCTTTCTTTGGGGTTGGTTGGCTGATTGCTATTACAAAGGATGCTTATATGAACAACCTTGCACACATATCTTTGCAAATGTATTTATTTCCCCAGAATGAATTCCAAGGAGTGGAATTTCTGAGTCAAAGGGTAAAAAATGTTTGGTACTTCTGATATATATCATCAATATGTCCTCCAGAAAATTTGTACAAACTGGTATTTCCCATCCAATGTACCCATTTCTCTGTACAGCGTCACCAACATTGTTAGCATTCTTAATGAGTTCAGTGAAATATGGATTTTGTTTGTTTTTTGGCGGGTACAGAAACATGTGGCTTAACTGGAGAACCCTAACTGTCAGCTTTCATGTTCCAACTTGACTTTCAAAAGAGTGACCTACTATAGCAATAGGGCCTCAATTTCTTTGTGAATAATTCCTCCTCAAAGAATCCAACTGAGAGGGTTGTCACAGAATAAAGAGAGCATAGGGAGGTCAGGCATAGGGAAGGCTCTAAGCCAAAAGCAAAACCAAAAACACTACATTGGAGTCCTTAGGGAGCACCGGTATTTCCTGGAGGTCCCCAGTGGATGGAATGTGCCTACTGCACACGGATCTTGGGTTCAGCCAACTCAGTGTGGAGAATCTTGCTGTTTCAGAATAGAATGTGCATTTATGTCTGTCCTTCTGGAATTCTGTGTCCCTCTGCGTATACTTCTATTTGATCCAGTTACATTCATGGCAACAAAATGGGGAAGGGGTTAACCTAGATGTGGGTGTAGAGAAGAACTCCAAAATGGTTCTACATTTTAAATCAAAAGGAATATCAGATTTTAAAATGATATTTACAAGCAACTTTCAAGCCACTTGTACATCTATGTACCTTTTGGGTGCTAGCTCTCTGTGTTCTTACCATGTGATAAATGGCTCCTGGGAGGAATATATTTGTATACCAGCATTTTCTCAGTTTGAAAAAGTACTTTATTAGGTTATTATTAGGTTCTATAATATAGGTTTTTTTCTAGAATGGCTACAGATTTACCAGAATCAAATAATGTTGGTTAAGTACCCTTTTTTCTTTTCACAGGTAAGGTAATCACTTTTATAGTTATTGATACATTAAAATGTCACTTTGGTTGATTCCATTTTGCAAGAAATCCCCAATATTAAATTATTCCCAGAAAATTCTTGGCATCAAGTTCCTTTGCAAAAGCAGTGCTCGCAATCTTGGCAGTAATGGGAAAGTTGTACACTGATTGGAAGGTCTTTCATTTTAATTTCGTTCCCACTAGAGAAGACTGATATAAATAAAATTTAAATAGAAAACACATTTCAGATGCCAGCGCTGAAAAAGACTTTGTCAGCCTAATGAAAAGTTATTAATTTTCTCGATTTTATTCCATAAATTGTGAGTCATTTTCTAAATGGATTAGACTAAAGGAAAGTTCAAACTCCCAGTGAGATGCTCTTGGTGCTGATGGAGACTTCAGACAAGGGAGATAGAACAGGGCACACAAAACCTCTCAGGCCTCTTCAGATCTATACAAATTGATGGCAAGTGAGGAGAGAAGTATCTCTAACCCTGAACTCACCTATTGCCTTAGAAGCCAAATCCTGGGGAATTGAATGGGAAACATTGTTTCTCTTATTTTTTTAGGATGACATGCATGGCTGATTGAATTATAACTGAGAACATGGAAATTTTGGGAGGAGTGAGGCCTAGAGGAAGAGGCTGTGTCACTCAGTGCTTTATATGCCTGTCTCATAGATCCTTGATAGAATAAGACAAAAACACGCTACGATGCTATGATGTTCACACAGTCTCTGAGGAAGACTTTGATGCCTTCTGATTTATTATAGTTAATTTAACTTCAGAAAACATAACCCAACTTTCATGTGAGGATGAAAGGTGTAAACCTTGATCACAGAGCACTCTTGAATCTAGTTTTATTTGTGTGTACATGTTTGAAAGGGCAAGATAATTTGATAATTGGTTATTTTTGTAATTTGGCAAGAACCGCCCAATATCTTTTTGGCACATGCCTTCACTCACCAATCCCTTGAGAAATGGAAAATAACAATCGGTGCTTTATCTTCTCTTACACAATGCCATACAACTAGCATGGTTCTTCTGGTGGAATTGTTGGGATGGTTTGGAAAAGCTCAGCTTTATTTATCAGAAAATATCTAGGGCTTCCCTGGTGGCGCAGTGGTTGAGAGTCCGCCTGCTGATGCAGGGGACACGGTTCGTGCCCCGGTCCGGGAAGATCCCACATGCCACAGAGCGGCTGGGCCCGTGAGCCATGGCCGCTGAGCCTGCGCATCCAGAGCCTGTGCTCCGCAACGGGAGAGGCCACAACAGTGAGAAGCCTGTGTAACGGAAAAAAAAAAAAAAAAAAAAAAAAGAAAATATCTAGAGACTATATGCTCTATGCTTAGCATCACTTAACATAGGCAGTCTGAGTGACGTAAAAGCACGTCAAAGCTTTCACGTGAGTTTTAAAGTAGATGAGCAAATGAGAGATGACATAAGGTCCTTACTTGTTAGACACTTCATTTCTAAAATATCAAACAACTTTATTATTTTTATTTATTTTATTTATTTTATTATTTTTTATTATTTTTATTATTTTATTATCTTCATTACTGTGCGCAGGCTTTTCTCTAGTTGCAGTGAGCGGGGGCTACTCTTCGTTGTGGTGCACAGGCTTCTCATTGCGGTGGCTTCTCTTTTTGTGGCTCTAGGCGCGCGGGCTTCAGTAGTTGTGGCATGTAGGCTCAGTAGTTGTGGCGCATGGGCTTAGTTGCTCCACGGCATGTGGGATCTTCCCAGACCAGGGCTCGAACCCGTGTCCCCTGCATTGGCAGGCAGATTCTTAACCACTGCGTCACCAGGGAAGTCCCCAAAACAACTTTATTTAAACAACCAGAATGAACTTTTAGAAACTGCCAACATGGGAAAATTCACAATATTGGCACTTTGCAACTTATCATGTTCATGTCAATGATGGTACTAGGAAAGCGAGAAAATCAAAGAAAGCCAGGAATATAAACGTGGCAATGTTTGTGATGAATCCAGCTGCAAAAAGTTCCGAATGATAGCTCTACTGCCTCTAGCCACATCTCCCCTACTCCTCTCGCTAAATTGAAGAACTCGAAGTTTAGCTAAATTGGAAGCGGGATGTAATGCATTCCCAAAGTTCAACAGCAAAACCTAGAAACTAGAACAGTAAGTCCCAGTCTGAGAGCTAAGGATCTCTGAAGGAGGAGGGGAAGACTGTGGTTTCCAGGGTGGTCTGAAAAGCTTTCCTGACTAGCAGTAGTGATTTAGTAATTCTGATTCATTTTTATTTTTTGTATTTACCTTCTCTTTATGTCAGGTGATACTATTCATTTTCTGATTGTAGAAACGGCTGCACATTCTTCTTCTCCCTCTGTGTCCACCCCTTTGAAATGTGACTTTACCTCTCCTCCCATCAGGAAGTGGAGTCTATTTCCCCAGTCCTGCTATCTGGATTTGGCCATGTGCTTCATTTGGCTAATAAGAAGTTAGCAAACACGACACAAGAAGAAGCTTGAAAGTACTTGAAAGTGCTTGGGGCTCGCTGCGCTTTGGAACGCTGAGCTGACCATGATGAAACGTCATGTAGAGCAGAGAGTAGTTTTATCCAATCTGATGCCCTCCTGGACTAATTAGCCTGTCAACCATCAGACATGTAGCTGAGCCCATCCTATACTCCAGCTCTACAAAGTTCACTGCTAGCCTGTTCCTTAATCCCACCACTTCCTGTCTTGAATATTTATACAACAGCTGCAACTTCAGTGGCTATCATGAAGGAAAGTTCAGGAAAACTGCTGCAGTGCTGGCACTTACGTCATTAAATCGATGTCAACAACCCAAACCTCTGGACTTCTTGTTATCCAAGAAAAATCAATTCCTATTACTCAAGCTATTACAGTTGGGCATTCTATTACTTACCACGTAACACAACCCTAAGTAAAACTGGAGGTATTCGATAAATATTTGTGGACTAACTGAATGAATGAATCCATATATTTGTACCAAGGCCATATCACTGCCATTTCTATCCACTTAGTACTAAATATCCACAATGGTCAAAGGCTGATTTTTTTTGGCATTCGAATTCAGAAATTCAATTGACCTATAGACAATCCTGAGAGCGGCTTTCTGTCCTCATTATGTGTCTTTCCAATTTGCGTGCACAATCAGACCTTCCTTCACAACTCAACAGATGCAGAAGATACAGAACTGGCATAGCTGTATGTAAATTAGGCATTTTCCCAGAGACTTTCAGTGTCAGTGGTAATGTTGAATTTTCTTAATTACAATCCAGATATGCTCGCAATGGAGTAATACTAACTGTTATGGTCTAGAGAAGCTAAATTCAATTTTACTAAACTATTATGATTCATTTGGATGTACTATTTGGGCAGCAGGAGGAGCACATATAGAAATTGCTCTCGTGGTGAAGTATTTTCTGAGGCTTGCTGGAGCAAAGAAAGAAATTGGGAGAAGACTGAAAATCAGCCATCAGAAGAGAAAGAGAAAGAGAGCAACTAAAGCAAAGGCTTCTAACATTTATTTATAATTGATTTAAAATCATTTCTGTTCTACCCACAGTAGGCTGAAATGTATCTCTACCTGAGTCCAAGCCACGGGGACAGAGTCGGAAAATTTTTTGAATTGATGTGATTTGGGGAGAAGGCAGGTCTGAAGAAATTCTTTTTTCTTATGTTCTGAGTTTTTAAGTTGGCTCTAGCTCAAGTACCAAGCTCAAAAACCATTTTCATTCCAATTTCTGAGATGACAACTTTTCTCAAAGAAAAAACAATCACTGGCACAACATGGCTTAACATGAAATTTTGAGTAAAGGTGTACTGCCTTTGTGTTATAGCATTTTGTTGGGTCATAAGAGCCCCTTTCTATAAGAAGGATTATATCAAAATTACCTCCTTTCAATTATGAATCTTATTATGCAGTCTTTCTTGACTAATGTCCCCCCTCAATTCAGACAGGTAAAGCACAAACAGTATGTAAATCCACAAAACACATGCATCCCAAGATCATTTCTGAAATGCATCAGGCTATGTAGTGCAGTTGATACAAAACTATGAGGCAATCATCAGGAATCTTCTAATTGGCCCTGTTCTATTGTGTAGTATAGAACAAGAAGCTCAACATCTTGAAACATATAGACACATGTATCAGCTCATTATTTGGGAGCTGAGAAGAATTAATGACATTTTAGAGAGAAGGAAATTGAACCAAAGGGAGGTTACATAACTTGCCCGTGCTCACACAGCTAGTAAGAGGCAGAACTGTGAATCGGCCAAAGCAACTTTCTCCAGAGCTGGTTAAAGGTTTGGGAAAGTGATGTATAAGATAAATGTGGAAGGATGAAGAGTAATTTGCAAAGTAATCGAAGTAGAGATGGGTAATTTCAGTGGCGATAAAGCTGCGCACATCCCAGAAGTGTGAGCTAGAATGCTGTACTCTGGGAACTATTGGTGATTCAGGATGTCTGGAGCAAAAAATGCATGTGTGTTTGTGAGGGAGCGAGGGAAGGTGAGGCTGGGTGCGTTTTAGGTACTGAGGAATTTGATCAAGGTCTTCTTAAGTAAGTCGGCTTTACAAAAATGCTAACACTGTGGCAAATCAAAGATGCCACGAGGATAATGGAAAGGATCACTTTTGATCCGGAGCAAGCTCTCTCTCATCTTAGGTGATACTGTTTCTCTGTCAGATGAATTTCTTCTCCTGGGCCATGATTCCTCATTGGGAAAGGGCAGTTTAGTAGACGGCACTGGGGATGAATTAATTCATTTGGCAGAAGCAAGCAGTCTGTCCTCACCAAATATTTCCTTCAGTTCAGATCTCCATCAGGGGTAGCCTGGAGAATGTCTGCTCAGCATCAGTATCACTCCTCTGATTGGAGGTCACGTGACTGCAGGCTTCCACATCTTTCCCTGCACCAAGGCTGTAAAACCAACTAGGGACCCTCGGTTTATAGACAAGGAACCAGGGCAAAAGAAACTGCAGGAGGCCATGACCCACGTAAAGAACTCTACTTGAGTTTTAAGCCATAGGGTACCACTTTTAGGGATTCCCTCTTTTACTGAAATGAATTTACATAAAAAGGGAACTTTGTTTCCTTGCTCTAAGTGGTAAACTGGTATCATTTGTTCTAAGGGCAAATATACAAGTATACCACCCCCCTACGCATACCCCAGTTTACTGCATCTAGTTGGATACTGCTGTCCTCCTAAACTGATGTCTTCAGTCTATTTTTAAGAAATTGGCAATTAGTAAATTTTAGAGAGGTGTTAGAGACACAACAGTACCAAACTCTTCTCATTCAAGATATCATAGACAGATAAAAACTGAAAAAGAAGTACTAATTACTCTGTATTCATTGTTACTTAGTGCCATGTCTGTTAATACCTAAAATGACCTCATTTATCACCAGTGGTATGATCCCTGCACACTGAACACAATGAAACAATCTCTCTCTGCCTCTCAGTCTCTCCATCTCTTTTATTGATTCTTCTAGTAGCAGGAGTGAGAAAGAGCTAATGCTGTCCTTAGATGCCTTACAATATCCTGATTGCCTTCAATCCAAGACCACTTTTATTTAGATCACATTCAAGAACTAGACACATTAATGAGAGAGATGAATAAACGAAACTGTAAACTGTGAAAGAGCTGCAACATTAGTAGCTTAAGTTTTTCAGCTGGCATTCACATTAAAAAATGTATCAACCGAGCCTAACATTTCTTGAAGGACAGCTCCATTTCAGTCCTGTCTCCATGATGAAAAGCGCCAGACTGGGAAGTCATCGGTCTGGTATTTTAAGACACATTTAATGGCTGAATTTGGAAGACAGCTTCCAGTACCTGAATGTCCAGGAAAAATATTAATCAATCAAATTTTATTAGTGATGACCAGTAACAGAAAAAAGCTAAATTCAGCCCTAAAATTTCATTATTACAGTGGGTTGAGTGACCTCCAATATTCCTTAAAAGACTGACGGTCTTGGATTCTGAGAGAAATGAATTTTGAAGATGAAATAGGAAATAGTATGTCACTGCAAAGATGCATAGAGGCACTCTCTCCCGTGCACAGAGACCAACCTGTATCTGCTTTTATTGATCAAACTGAACAATGTGAATTGGATTTTGGGAAGAAGTGGCCAACGTAGCCTGTAAACAATGCTTGGTTTCTACACATTTGAAACTCCCTAGGCTACTGTATTCTCTGCCACTTTCAAAGCGGGTGCTAATTTCAAAAGAAGCTCACATCTACAGCTGCAGAGGTTTCATCGGGAAAGAAAGAGAGGGGGATAACATTTGTTGAGCAAATCTTAAATACCTTACACAGAGTATTTCTATCTCAGCTAATGCTCTCAGCAACCCCGGCAAGCCTATTATTACCCACATTTTACAGATAAGGAAAGTAAGGTTCAGATTTTAAGTAATTAGCAAAAACGAATGGATAGCACAAGTTAGGGTATAAACTCAGGCTTTTATGAGACCTAACGTGTTATGTATTTTTTTAATCCAGAATGTCTGTTGGAAGCACAGGTTTGGTGATGCCAACATCAATTTGTAACATAGCTGTTGTTTCTACATACCTAGCATTTATTTCCTTGTCTACTGGCAAAAATACCCTAATTTTCCTTTGGGGAACTACTCTCCTCACAATGTTAGTCTGATGTTTCAGATGGAGCTGACCCCACCCCTTGGAAACAGAGATGCACATGACCAGGCTTGTCCAATCAGATCACTCCATCTCTGTGTAGGTCAAAGACTGTTGCAAAAAAATTAGCTACTCCTCTCTTTGAGAAGTAAAGTATCATTTCCCTCCTGCTGAACCTGGGATGGCCCTAGTAACTTGCTTGACCAACCGAATGCAGCAGAAGTGATATTTGGTAGGTCACAAAAAGCCACGTAGCTTCTACCCATGCTTCTTGGAATGCTCTCTCTGGGAGTCCTGAGCTATCTTGTTAGAAGTTCGACTACACTGAGCCTACCATGCTGGAAGAGGCATAGACACCATGTTGATAATCCCAGCTGAACCCATCCTTCCAGCCACCCACTTTATGCCAAGGTAAATGAGTCATTTTGGACCAGACCAGTCCAGTCTAGTCACCAGCTAAACACCATGCAGTGACCTCTGCCAATGTCATGTGAAACAGAAGAAGCAACCTGCTGACACATCCAAATTACTGACTGATAAAATCATAAGATGTAATAAAACATTACTGTTTTAAGCCACTAAGTTTTGGGGTTATGATGCAGCATAAAAGACGGGAACAATATCTTTGGCCAGAAGGATTGGTTTGGAGATGGGCTGTGACCTGGGTCAACCAATGACATTCATCTAGGAGTTTTGCTAATTCTACTGGGAAAAAGATAACTCTGTTTTCACTATTAGGTGGTGATCTGGTAAGATACAAAACTAGGGCTACTGGTAGCATTTTTTTTTTTTTTTTTTTTTGCGGTACGCGGGCCTCTCACTGTTGTGGCCTCTCCCGTTGTGGAGCACAGGCTCCGGATGCGCAGGCTCAGCGGCCATGGCTCACGGGCCCAGCCACTCTGCGGCATGTGGGATCTTCCCGGACCGGGGCACGAACCCGTGTCCCCTGCATCGGCAGGTGGACTCTCAACCACTGTGCAACCAGGGAAGCCCAGTAGCATTTTTATTACTACTGGAGCACAGCTTATTTGAGACTGAAGCCAATAGGGAAGAAACAGTGGAAAGATGGAGAGAGAGGGAGTGATGTCTGAAGACAGTCATAACCTTGGCCTTTTATTTCAGAGGAAAATAAACTTTTTATTTAAATCAACTGAATTTTGTTTCTTTCCACTGAAGAAGTTTCCACCAAGAAAAGCTGTATTAATGGGATAAGCTGAAATGATAAAGAAAGACTGCAAGTGAGGAAATGAAGGACCTCTTTGTATATATATTTGTATACATGTTCATATTCAAAATTAATATCAAGGCACAGTTTCAAAGGTGGAGGCATACTAAAAAAAATAAAGCAGGGCTTCCCTGGTGGCACAGTGGTTGAGTCCACCTGCTGATGGAGGGGACGCAGGTTCGTGCCCTGCTCTGGGAGGATCCCACATGCCGCGGAGCGGCTGGGCCCGTGAGCCATGGCCGCTGAGCCTGCGCAACCGGAGCCTGTGCTCCACAATGGGAGAGGCCACAACAGTGAGAGGCCCGCGTACCACAAAAAAAAAAAAAGAAAAAGGCAAACTTAAGGACATATCTAAAAATAATTTGCCACGCCTATATAGGAGGGCTTTCACTTCAGAGGCCATTCTGATCTTTCCAATTGTACTTCTACACAGAAAAGTACAGATACATAGTTTGGTCAAAAGTTATTTGGGGACACAAAAATAAACTCAAAATGGATTAACCATCTAAGTGTAAGACCTAACACTATAAAACTCTTAGAGGAAAACATAAGAAAAACATTCTTTGACATAAGTCACAGCAAGATCTGTTTTGACCCACCTCCTAGAGTAATGAAAATAAAAGCAAAAATAAACAAATGGGACCTAATTAAACTTAAAAGCTTTTGTGCAGCAAAGGAAACCATAAGCAAGACAAAATGACAACCCTCAGAATGGGAGAAAATGTTTGCAAACAAAGAAACTGACAAAGGATTAATCTCCAAAATATACAAACAGCTCAGACAGCTCAATATCAAAAAAACAAACAACCCAATCGAAAAATGGGTGGAAGACCTAAATAGACATTTCTCCAAAGAAGACATACAGATTGCCAAGAGGCACATGAAAAGATGCTCAACATCACTAATTATTAGAGAAATACAAATCAAAACTACAATGAGGTGTCACCTCACACCGGTCACAATGGCCATCATCAAAAAAATCTACAAACAATAAACGCTGGAGAGGGTGTGGAGAAAAGGTAACCCTCTTGCACTGTTGCTGGGAATGTAAATTGATAGTCACTATGGACGACAGTATGGACGTTCATTAAAAAACTAAAAATAGAACTACCGTATGATCCAGCAATTCCACTCCTGGGCATAAACCAGGAGAAAACCCTAATTCTAAAGGATCCATGCACCCCAATGTTCACTGCAGCACTATTTACAATAGCCAGGACATGGAAGCAACCTAAATGTCCACTGACAGAAGAATGGATAAAGAAGATGTGGCACTTATATACAATGGAATATTACTCAGCCATAAAAAGGAATAAAATTGGATCATCTGTAGAGATGTGGATGGACCTGGAGTCTGTCATACAGAGTGAAGTAAGTCAGAAAGAGAAAAATATTGTATATTAAATGCATATATGTGGAAACCAGAAAAATGGTACAGATGAACCTATTTGCAGGGCGGGAATAGAGACACAGATGTACAGAATGGACGGGTGGACACAGGGTGGGAGGGGAGGGTGGGATGAATTGGGAGATTAGGATTGACATATATACACTACCATGTGTAAAACAGATACCTAGTGGGAACCTGCTCTATAGCACAGGGAGCTCAGCTTGGTGCTCTGTAATGACCTAGATGGATGGGATGGGTGGGGGGTGTGGGAGGGAGTTCCAAGAGGGAGGGGATATATGTATATATATAGCTGACTCACTTCATTGTACAGCAGAAACTAACACAACATTGTAAAGCAATTATACTCCAAAAAAAATAGTTATTGGGGAAAAAAATAAACAAGCACAATAGTATGATGGTTAATACCGTTAGCTTATGTCTCAGTGGGCAAGTTAGTCTGATGACCTGAGATATATTTTCCTGACCTGTAAAATGGGAATAATACCTGTCCTGCTTTCTTCAGAGAGTTTTTAATTAAATGATTTAGTGCTTTTGGAGGCAACTGGAAACAGACAAGTAAAGCTCTGTTTAGAGCTCACAGTTTGGGGGAACTTATTTGGCTACACCATTCTTTATGAAACAGGAAGTGATGTGTGTCAGCAGGAAAGACAGGTCTGACTCTTGGAGTTGATGCTAGAAATCTCCCGTGCCATTACTGTCAAATATGGTAGCCACTGGCCACATGTGACTGTTTAGATGTAAATCAATTAAAATTTAATCTCTCAATTGCACTAGGCACATTTCAAGGGCTTAAGAGCCGTACATGGCTTTGGCTACCACGTTGGACAGTGCAGAATAGAATATTTCCATCAGTCCAGAAAGTTCTGTTGGACAGCAGCGGTCTAGTATACCTGACATTCCATCTGCCCAGCATCTATTAGCTATCACCTGCCATGAGCCCACCTACTCCATCACTATCAGCACCCCCTCCACGCCTAAAGGAGCTCTGATCTCTACACCTTTTTCATGTCTTATGCTCACCACTCTTGTAGAGGCACTTGTGGAGCCATGTAAAGTGGACTGAAATCCTAAGAAGACCTGGGTTCTGATCCCACATCTAATACTGATGTAGGTGACAACTTCAGCCAATCAGGTTATGTTATTAAGCCTCAGATTCCCATCTGTAAAGTGGGTATAACACTCACTTTACACACTTGTTGAAACTGCATGAGCGAACGCAGGTGCTTTGAAAAATGTACAAAGGTCAAGATGAACAAAGCTCTTAAGAAGTTAAATTCTTTTTCTCACGAGGAATCTGTCAAGATCTAATTTTACAGTTAATGTAGCAACACAGTCAAGATCATTTGCTCAGACACCAGATAAAATAATTATTTACTTATTTTTAACTTGCTTTAAATCCGATTTTAGTCACTTACTAGTTGTATAATCTTGGACAAATTTTTAAGCACTTTTAACCCCATGTTCCTCATAAAACTGAAGGCAAGAACCCACCTGATACTGATGCTGTGCTGATTAAGTGAGATAACATGATTTTAGAATTGTAACTGGCACACAGAATGGACTAAAAACTATCAGCTAACCATTCTGGCCCTGGATGCCCCACGGGCCATTGCAGGGCTTTCAATCAATACAGAGGCACAACGGCTACAGGAGTGTATCTGGACTTCTGATGGTGGGTAAAGAAAATTACAGAGAGCTAATGATACTAGTGTCTAATTTTTTTTTAAGTACATTTTCTTAAGCTAGTTGCTCATTGTGCTTAATGCTGATAAAATAGTTTCTACTTCTAAAAGTTAATGAATGATGTTTTAAAAAATTTTGCTTACTGAAGTATAGTTGATTTACAATGTTGTGTTAAGTTCTGCTGTACGGCAAAGTGATTCATTTATACACATATATTCTTTTTCATATTCTTTTCCATTATGGTTTATCCCAGGATACTGAATATAGTTCCCAGTGCTATACAGTAGGACCTTGTGTTTATCCGTTCTATATATAATAGTTTGCATCTGCTAATCCCAAACTCCCAGTCCTTCCCTTCCCCATCTCCCCTCCCCCTTGGCAACCACAAGTCTGTTCTCTACGTCTGTGAGTCTGTTTCTGTTTCGTATTTATTTGTGTCACAGTTTAGATTCCACATATAAGTGCTTTCATATGGTATTTGTCTTTCTCTATCTGGTCTGTTTTACTTAGTGTGATAATCTCTAGGACCACCCATGTTGCTACAAATGGCATTATTTCTATGAGTGATGTTTTTTAAAGAGTAAGTTTTTTTGGAAGTCCCTCATCTCTATACTGTGGTAAATAAATCTCTGTCCACTATATGATGAAAAAAACAGAGTGAACTTTGTAAACAAATCGACAGGTCACGTGCTCTGTGGCAGCACGTGAGTGGTTGAAAATTTAACTGTGGAGTCAGAGAGGACCAGGTTTACATAACCTGGATTAAGTTATATGACTTCTGTAAACCTTGGTGTCCTCTTTCATCAAACAGGAATAATCATAGTGTTCCTACCTCATAGAGTTGAGTAATTATATGTTAAACAGTTAATATAGAAGGAATGTAGAAGAAGTCCTGTCATATGTAAGTGCAATGTATGTTATTAATGATGATGCTGAAGGTCACCATCATCATTTATATTACCCAGAACCATTCCTGGTTTATAACAAGTGCTCAGTTAAATATTGGATATCACTTACTGTTATTTACCGTAATTCTAAAATGATATATTTGGTTTTAATTTGAATAAGTAAACTATACTGAGAGTTATAATAAAGACAGACAAATGATTTTAATAAATTAAGTTTACCTTTGGTAACTAATACCACCAGGAAAAAGTCAAAAGATTGTGAATCTGGGGAATATTAATCTATACTTAAATAATAATATTCTTGTAAAATTTGAAACTATGTATTTGTTTACCACATAATCTTTAATATCTATTTTCTTAGAGTAATTAAGAGAGTCCTTAGAATCATTATATAGGAAGAAAACTCATGATATTTACCCAGATCACACCCCATTGCCTCTGTTCAATTAATTTAGACTTTATTGTTTTGATATAAGAAACATGTTTACCTTTTCTAGTGTATTTCTTAATCAAGTTCTAGAAGGAATAAGTAATTTCAACTTGTCTTAGAAACCTAGCGAAACTATGAAGATAATTACGTCAATAACAGTTATGGCGACTGCATTTGCTAATAGCATTATTTTCACATTTGTTTTCATACCTATTACTTCATGTTTAAATTCATCATAGCAAGAGGCTGAGCCTTATTTCCATATTTATTACTACCCAGATATTTATACTATATGTTTATATAAAAAACAGCAATGGGTGTAATCTTGAATGTGCAAAGCACATGAAATATGATTGCCAAAGATCTAATGAGTTTTTTCCCCTTTCAGGGGCAAGGAAATAGCTAGGAGACTAGAGAGATGCACTTGCATTTGAGTCTTCTTAATATACGCGCTGGAAAATCAATATGATAGATGCCTGACCTTCCTCCTGTTCTCCTGAATAAGCAAGAACACACTGAAATCAAAAGGTATAAAATCTTAAGGATTGCAATGAGCTGATTTACATCAGTGAGCAAATTTCTTTTACCTGGTAGCCAAAGAAGAATAATAACTTGCCTATTTCTTCCCTTTACTCTTCTGTAGAGCTCAATACATCTGTCACTTTTCTGCATTTTTATTTTTGTTTTATTCATGTTTTCTCTTTACTATGCAAAATGATACAGTGGAAAGAACATTGACTTGGGTGTCAAAATTCCCCAGTCTAAGTCTACACTCTGTTGGTAATTAACTCTGTCACCTTTTTTGACCTACTCGATATTTTTGAATCTCCATTTCTTTATCCTAAGAAGTGAGTGAACTCTAAATTTTAGATGCAGCATAAAATTTGGTAATACCACATGGATAGTTAGGAGTAGAGATGCCCTGAGACACATAAGTGGGACATGCAATGGTGCATGTAGTCAACCATGGGTGGTTCTCTGGGCTTATGAGGAAGCAAGTTACTTTTCAGGAGACAGGAAGATTAAATCGTGCTTCCTGTAGCTCAAGGTGGTATGACTGGGCCAGAATTTTCTCTTCAGAATTCTCCACTTTCTGAGTGGAAGGAAAAGTATCAAAAAGGGCTATGTACATGCGTGTCTGTGTTTCAGTGTGTGTGTGTGTGTGTGTGTGTGAGTGAGTGTGTGTGTGTGTGTGTGTGTGTGTGTGTGTGTGTGTGTTACCAGGCAAAGTGCTAAGCACTGGGGATACAGGGATGGCCAAAGCACTGTCCCTTTTCTTCCCTTGAGTTCCTCCAAGTCTAGTGGGGGGACAATCAAGTTGAGGAGCAATCATGGTTTAGTGTAATAAGTTCTACAGAAGAGTAGAACTGCTGCACGGGTGAAGGGCACCAGACTCAGTCTTGGAGAGTGATTAAGGAAGATTTCCATTAGGAGATAGTGATGCAAAGGAGGAAAGGAAGGGGCACTGGAGGCAGAGGGACCACCTTTGCAAATGTCTGAACATGAGAGGAAGCACGGAGCAAGGAGGTGGGGACAGATCATTAAGGATCACCTAAGGCATGATAATAGCAGTGGACCTTATCCTGACATGATGGGGACTCAAAAGTTACATATAATGTGCATCTTTTCCACTTCAGTCCAGAAAGGATATAAACTAGTTGTAATAGCCCTCTGGAGCCAGGTGCCTCAGCACAATGGGTCCAGTTCCTTTCAGCCTCATTTTATTCTCCCTTTCAAGGCCCTATTTCCTTGTGATGTATCTTCCATCTTTTGCTTTCTGGGGAGTGTGCACATTCTGGGGACCTCCCTTTGATTTCCCTTGTAGAGTTCTCTGTCATTTTCTGAAAGGAACTGAACCATGAAAATACTCTCACGTGATAATGGCTGATAAGACTAGATAGGTTACCTTTTCAAAGGGCTTTGGGTTTTTAAAACAATTAGGATAATAAGCGATTTAAAAAAAAATCTCCCATTTTTCATGGTCTCTACTGGTCCTTGTCCATAGTGTATCTAATTTTTACATGACATATTGAAATTCATATAATTCTATGAATCGTTTTCTGTTCACATAAAACTAGGAATATTTGTCATTTTGTTTTGCTAATGGCTTAAACTAGTAGAAGAGTGGAATGTGGAATTTCAGGAGAGAGATCTGTAAGGAAGACATACCTGCACAGGACCACAAGAGAAATCTGGCCAGTGTCCTTCAATTAAGTACACAACTGCTTTTCCCACTATCTTTGTAAAGGGCAGAACGGATATGACATGAACTCTAGCAAGGCCACATATACTGATGACATCTCACTGATTAACTTGTGTCCTCTCTTTTCCTGTGGGACCATATAACACAGACTTCCCCCTGGGCTCCCCAGGTAATTTGTTTGTGACAAACACAAGAGTGGATATAAAGTGCCTAGCACTTATTGCCACAGGAATATGTATTTCTGATTCATTTGTATTATAGCTGATTTTGATTCAAATGAAATGAACAGATATATTTCAGTCATTTCTAAAGGGCATTTTCAGGATCATTTCATCTGGCAAATTCACTGAAATGGTCATCGTTAGGTACTAAGAGCAACCTACAAAATTAACTTCTATGAGAAAAATTTTTAAATATACAACATATTCTCAATGCAAGAGGCGTTATTTTACCCTGAAATAGTAGGCATAAACGAACCAATCGGACCACAACCAAATACAGACCAGTGGAGCTCAGTATTGCCCTGATTATGCCCATATAGGGTTTATACCAGCTATCAGGTGGTGGAAACTAGTGTGGAGAGTAAACTGATACAGCATCTTTGCTATACATGTGGTGTGTGTGTGACACACCTTAAGGTGACCACTAATGATCCACTTCTTAGTATAATCCCTTCTGCGTGAGTGTGGTCATGACCTGTGACTCGGTTTTAAGAAATAGAATATGGCCAAAGGGGTGGGTATGCCACTCCTATAACTATGCTTAATTATATAAGACTCCATCTTGGCCGACTGGAGAGAGACATTTTCCTCCTGGCATTAAAGAAGCAAGTCACCATGGTGTGAACTGCCTATGGATCTGCCATGTGGTAGGGAACTTCAAGCAGCTCCTAGTACATGAGAGGCACTTCCATGTGGCATCCAGTGAGAAGCTAAGGTTCTCTGTCAGGCAGCTGCAAGGAAATAAATCCTGTCAATAGCCTGAATAAGCCTGGAAGAGGATTCTTCCTTAGTTGAGCCTCCTGATGAGAACACAGCCCAGCTGGCACTTTGATTGAGCCTGGTAAGACACTGAGCAGAAGATCCAGCTAAGCCATGCCTGAACTCCCGACATAAATGAACTCTAATAAACGTGTGTTAAGCTGATAGATTTGTAATTTGTTACGCAGAAGTAGAAAAATAACATAACATGATGGAGATGAATTTAAAATGCAGCTCTTGAACTTGGAAAATGTGATTATAAGGTTATTATAAAGTTGTTAGTGTGATTATAAGGTGATGGGTTAAGGTTATACCAAAATGTCAGGGAAGGTGAGAGAACTTGTTAAAAGACAGAGCAGAAGATGGAAGAATACAGCTTGCATCATGTGTAACTATCTCCCTGACAGAGGTTCTTCACTTTTCATGTTTGCTAAACACTTTTAAATACTAGAAATTCTGGTTGAACACTTGAAAGGATTAAACTGAGTTTTTCTCTGCAGTTATCTCATTTTCCACTGGGGCATCGTGCAAAACCTTGTCACTGTTTGGGTAAAGACGTTTGTTGCCCTGACTCTGCTCTCTCACATCCAGAGGAGGTGGCTCTCCCATGTTTCAGGAAACATACTTTGACCTTCGGTGTCTGCTTAATAGAATGTCACACTTCTTACCGTCTATATGCAGCAAAATGCACTCTGTTCTTACCATTCCACACAACCCACTCATTATGCAATCTGACAGCCTTTTCTGGTAACCTCTGTTTTTAAGTAGATAGGCTCAGTTTTTGCAGGAGTAATATTTATTTCTTGATCATATTTTGATCCTTTAAGGGATTGTGGTACACCTGTGTACCACAGCACGAGGTTGAAAGCACTATCCCTCGGCCTTGCTACCTTTGGAGACACTTTTACTGACCATTGATAATTTAGTTGATAAAGATGGGGGAGAATTTAAAGCTCATGAGCGTAAATGTTAGGAGTTTAGATGGTAAATTTGTAGTAAAGGGATAGGAAAAGTTTTGGTAACCACTATTCAGATGTGGTAGAGGATTTACTTTTTCTTTTAAACAGACAGAGTCGGATGTGAGGACTCTGATATATGGTGACATGAGAGGGACAGCAGCAGGTCTGACTGCACTTGTGTGGACCAGGTGAAACTAATCAAGTCAGCTGAAAGTCTCAATGGCAGACACTGTAGGACAATGTGGCTGTCATGCTTGGATCCTGGTTACAATGCTAGTTAAGATGCTCCAGGAGCACAACCTGAGTCCAGGGAGGTCCTTCCCAGTACAGAAGCAGAAAAACATATATTGCCTGCTCTGTGGACAGTTTGTACTTAGAGCAACTCAGCTTAGGATGGTAGCAAAGGAGCCCTGCTAGTTTTCGGAACGAGGGCCTAGCAAGCAGTTTCACTCAACTCAACCTAGTGAGCTGGGCAAGGGAAGCTTGGATGGATAGGAAAGATCCTTATGGGAAACTGCCTACGGCAGACAAAGAGGATATACAAACTCCATGGCTGGAAAGACTTACCCTTTGCTTTTTATTTGGTTGTAAATAAATGAGACTAAAATGTGGTTATTCATCTTTTCCTTGTCCCTTCACCACAAATTTATGCTTTAAATATAGAACTCTCAAAAAAGAAAGCAGTCAATTAAGTATGCACTACCATTCAGTTTGCTGTGCATTGGATTGTTTTCTGTGATTATCAAGTTTATCCAGATTATACGATGATGGCATAATGGTGATGATGATGACCATGGCTGTCACGGTGGTCAACATCACCATCAACTGTTTACTTAATCATTCTTTCTGCACTGAGCATTCAGTTCAAATCCAAAAACAAATCTATCAGTGCTGTTTCACTGGCTTCCTTTCCAAAATATGTATTATCAGAAAATGAGGCCTCTTTCTGGGGAAATGCACACATATTAGGCCTTTCTGGCCTTTTTGCCAGAAAGGCCTCCTTAGCAGGAATGA
The DNA here is from genome assembly GCF_011762595.2 of Tursiops truncatus. NCBI lineage: Eukaryota > Metazoa > Chordata > Mammalia > Artiodactyla > Delphinidae > Tursiops > Tursiops truncatus. The sequence continues at coordinate 81,174,484 of NC_047043.1, read as the reverse complement.
TCTTTTTTAAAAAGAATTATTAAGGTACAATTCGCATCACTAAAACATACCATTTTAGTCATTTTAAAGTATGCAATTCAGTGGATTTTAGGGCATTCAAAATGTACAACTCTCACTACTGTAAAGTTCAGGAACATTTTCATGATCCCAAAAGGAAACCTGGTACCCATTAAGCATCCCTCCCCATGCCCCTCTCATCACAGCCCCAGACAACCGCTAGGCTTCTTCTGTCACTCAGGATTTGCCTGTTCTGAATACTTCATATAAAAGGAATAATACAGTATGTGGTCTTATACATATGGCTCTTTCAAAAAAATTTCAAAGTTCATTCATGCTTTCAAAGTTCATCCATGTTGTAGCATATATAGTATCTTATTTCTTTTATGGCTGAATAATATTCTATTCTATGCCTATATCACATTCTGTTTATCTATTCATACATTGAGGGACATGTGGGTTATTTCTACCTTCTGGCTATTATGAGTAATGCTACTAGGAGCACGTGTGTAAGGAATTTGATTTAAATATATATCTTCAGTTTTGGGGGTCTTAGAATGATTTTAGGGTTTGGTTCTGAGTCTTTGGATGTGGTCAAGACCAGTTTTGGCAACACCATAGTTTTTTGCATGCTGTATTTCTAAGAGCATCAAGAAGGAGCTGTCTGACTTGGCAGAATGGAGGTAGCAGATGAAAGTGTGTATGAAGGAGTCAGGGAGGGAGAAACGTACAGAAAAAAAGGAGCCTGGGCCTCTCTGAAGAAATATAATTTCTCATAATCTGCTATGTTGGTAGTGTTTGAGACTGTATCTGCTTGTCTACGACTATTAGTCTGACTGTCTATATTTATCTGTGTTTCCAGGAATATGTTCTGTTTCCATCCAATTACTCAGTGTTTAGTAATCCACCAACTGTGGGAAATAATTAAGACCAATGATTACAAACCAGGATATCTGGGTGCTGTAGCCAAGATTCCATTAACAACTATTTTGTGTTTGATGACAGTCTTTGTTTCTGTGTGTTCTAAAGCACAAGAAAACCCACAATTTATTTTCTAAGCAGACAGTAAAAGGTATAATTATAAGATTTATCTGTAAAGTGGAGTTAATAATAGGGTTAGTTGGAGGATTAAGTAACTTAAGACAGTAAAAAAAGGTTCTCTTAAAGAGTCAACCGTTATTATCATTAGTATTACTCATTCGATACACAGCAGTAAAAGCAATATTTTAAAAAGTAAATTAAACCAGGTCATCCACTTGCTTAAAACCCTTTGAGGTCTTTCCAGTTTACTGACTCAGTAAAGAATTCACAGGTTCTGAGGCCCTGCCTGAATGATTTGGCCTCTAACTTCCCAAATGTTTCTGGAGAATTTTATTTCCTGCTTACTCTGCTCCAACCACACTGGCTTGATTTCCTAGAACAGATCAAGGTTTTGCTGCCGCGGGGACTTGGCACCTGCCTTTTTCTCTGTTGGGAATGTCTGTACTCTACACTTCTCTTACTAACGAGCAACTGCTCCCCTTATCGTCGCACTTTACCTCAATGCCACTTTCTCATAGACGCCTTTTGCTAAAGGAGATCCTTCATCATTAAGCTCTATTTTTCCTCCCTTTTGCTAGCGTTAAATGATAGCCTAATTATAACTTGCACTGATTTTATTTAATTACCCACTGACTACTGTTTTGTTCATCCTTCCTTCCAAGTCTCTGGAAAGAATCAATATCTAGCACAGTATACATTTATTAAATATTCTGTAAAAAAATAAAATCTCCAAATAGTTTTTATTTCCATTTCTGGAAATGAGACTTAAATAAGTATTTTCTAAGTATAATTATTTTATACATTATCATGGTAGGTCTCATCAATTCTTTTATTATAATAACATTTTAAAATTACTTATTTATTCCTTTGCATATTTTATTCCTCTTCAATCCTCAAAGGATTTGAGATGACAATTTTTTGAGTCTTGCTTATGGCCTGAATTCACTTAAGGCATGTTTTGACGTTGCAGTATTCATTTTTAAGTAGCATCAAGAAATGAGTATATTAAGAATAAAAAGATCTAAATTCTGTACCAGATATTTGAAGGAACTTAGCTTCCTAGAATAATTTTCCCATTCTTTTGGTAGCCGGATCACAATTTCCTTTGGAGAATCATCCCACTGCTACTCCCCATCCATGTGCTTAGGTGTGGACATGTGACTTTTTCTTGGATAATCATAAATTCATGGTCTTCTGGTCACAAGGGTTGCTTCAAGTAGGAATTAGCAACGTTTTTCCTGTAAAGGGCCAGATGGTAAATATTTTGCCCTTGCAGGCTAGACAGTCTCTGTCCAACTACTCAACTCTGTCATTATATCATGAAAGCAGCCTAGACAACATGCAAACAAATGGGCATGGCTGTGTTCCAATAAAACTTTATTAACAACTGGCTGGGGACCAGGCTCGGTCTTTGGATTGCAGTTTGCCAACCCCCTGGCTTAGAGCACTGGTCCTTAAAGTGTGATAGTTTGTTATGGGTCTATAAGATGAGTACCAAAATTGAAGGGAGACTCAAGAAGGAAGAGATATGGGGATATATGTATATGTATAGCTGATTCACTTTGTTATAAAACAGAAACTAACACACCATTGTAAAGCAATTATACTCCAATAAAGATGTTAAAAAAAAGAAAATAACATGAAAATATATAAATTAGCCAAGTTGTTCAATTGTACTATATAACAACATAATATATACTAATAAAGCACTTTAATTCTTGTAAACTAAAAAAAAAAAAGATGAGTACCAAAATTGAGAATAAGTGTTGAGGAGATTTTATATCACTTTGACACACTAATTTGATGTTTGTGAATTTGGGCTTGTAAATCTATTTCTTTTCCTTTCATTTTTATGCTAATTCATTTTTAATTGTATTTTACAAAATTATTGGTCCATGACATATTGGATGTTTAAAAAAAAATTATAACAAGGTCCTCATGATGGAAAGTTTGAGAAGCACTGGCTTAGAACACAGCATGGTATAAGCCAAACTCATCAGACTGAACCAAGCTGATCCCAAGACTTCTATGAAGAGACTCATTTTCCCCCTTGGCACTTAAACCCAGAATCTGTGAGCCTGGAGCTGTTGGGTCCACCTCAAAGAGCCAGGAAGGAAGGCAAGATTTTGGAAAGCACAACCAAGAGGTGGATAGAAATCGACCATGATGACATCATTTGAGACCTTGATAAAACCTGCAGTTTGTTACTGTTTGTGTTTTGTCTGTTTCCCCAACTAATAAATTTTACCACTGAACTTTACTTGTATATAAGCCAATAAATCCCTCCTCCTCCTTAAAAAAAGCCACCTTTCATGGAGTTTTTGGTCACTTGTAACCAAAAGAATCTTGACAAATATAAATTTGTTTACCTTTCACTTCCATTAACTAACTGTGAGATACTGGGAGAATCACCTCCCTTAGTCATATATATGTTTCCCCAACTATAAAAATAATGGAGTTTTACCAGGTAGTACCTTAGTTCTACTAGAACTTTAAGATGTATTATTACACTTACATTTTTATGGTTAAAGTATTTATGTTCTAAATTTTAGATGTGAATTCAAGAATTTTAGTTTGCAGTGCGTATTCTAAGAAAGAAAGAACCCATGGACAGTAAACAAAAACAAAAAGTAAAAATACCCTTCCTCTGGAGAATTTAAGGCTCGGTTAAGTCATGTCACTGCCAAAATATATTCAGAATGATTTGAATGCTTCTATAAACAATACCTGTAAAAAATTAACATATAAAGAGTTTCCATAGAAAATACTGCTCCAGATAATTGTTATTCCTCCCAGTTTGGCCCTGACAAATACAATAAGTTCCTTAGTATAAATGAAAATTCTGCATGGATCTCAAAAGATATTTTAATAGCCAGGCTGCTTTATAAGAGTTGGGAGAAAATATATCTCTTCAATGATTTCTACGGTTTCATCTTAATCACATGAAGTTGACTATTTGGCTTCTACCAGGATAAAGGGAAAAAGATTGTTGCAAAAGCAAAAGAGAGAAAATTTAACCTCTAGGCTCCAGCCAATACATGTCAGGAGTCCCATTTGCTTTCAAGCCTGGAGATAGGCTTTCAAGGCTCCAGTTCGTAGTAAGTGTTAAAAAATAGCTCCTGTACTCATGAAAGTCCCCGAAGACCATTTCAAAGTCAATCACCCTGGCAGCCGACCCACTAGACACAGACTCTACTTCAAATGTTTCCTTCTGCATGGTGGTCACTAAATAGTCTTCTCTCAAAAACAGAAAAAAAAAAAGCCAACCAAAAAACTTTTGGAGGCATTTTTATTATCAAAAATAGGTTTTTAAAAATATCCTCCGCTTGAATTGGCTTTTGAAGGAAAACTATCTTTTCGTCTTCACGCCATCTTGCATTTCCAGTGACATCTTGGGCTCTGCAACTACCACGTTTTCAGTCAGGGTTCCCCTTGGCCTTTTTTTCTTAAAATAATAAACTCTGCTTTAGAGAGATGCAGCCTCTTGGACCTACTCAGCCACTGTGTTTTTCTAATTTGGTATTTCTATTTTGCACAGCTGCACCACTGTACTTGGCTCTAAGCACCCATTTCTCCCTGTGATTTCTAACCCAATGCTTGTCGATTATAAGTATCTTTGAGAGTGGGGACATGAATTAATTCGTCTTTGAATCCCAGTGATATGTTCATCAATAGATATGTGTGGAATGAATGATTACAGAATACTACTACTTATTATCATTGAAGATTCTCTCCATTCCAGGTATGATTACAAATACTTTCCATACTTCTAATCCTCATTGCAACCCCATGTGGTAGATACTTACGTCTTATGCCCATTTTACAGTTGAAGAAACAGAGGCACACAGAAGTGACTTTTCCAAGGTCATACTACAACCAGTAATTGCTGAGCTAGTATTCAAATTCTGACTCAAAATCTCTCAACTGTTTCATAATTCCAGGAACTGAACTGCAAGTCACTGTTAGTGAAGTGTCTACTTAGTACCAGGCAAGGGATTGGTAATCAGAGTCACTGATAGGTGATGTTCTCTAGGGTAGCATCAGATCCAAGTGGATCCTTTGGAAAAATTCCATTAGTTGGCTACCAACTGGGGATAATTACCCAACGGTGGGTGACTCCTGAGTGTTTCTCTCCATCCATGCCACCACTTCCTACTCCAAGCTATTATCCTCTTCCTCCTGGGCTACAGCTATTTCCTCTAACATGTATACTCCTCAAGTCCTTTCTATATGCAGCAGTTAGAGCCATCTAAACAAACAAACAAACACACCATTCTGACTATATCACTTTGCTACTCCCAAACCCTGTATTCTACACAGCCTTAGAAGAAAGTCAAAATCTTCATCTGAGTGTAGAAAGTCCTGCTTTCTTTTCCAGACTCCTCTCAAGCTTCTTTTCCTGTATCTAGTCACACTCTGTCTACTTTCATTTCCTGCAGGAAACATGCTCTTTCCTAGCTCAAGATGTTTATTCTGGATGCTTCTTCTGCCGGGCACACTAATACCCCAAGCTTCCACCCACCGACCTGTGTCACTGTGGCCTGCTGTCATTTGTCTACTCCTCCTTCCTTTTGGTCTCAGCTTGGCCAGAAAGGATTTTCTTGATATATTCCAATCCCAGATCATATTAGATTCCTCTAATATATAAAAGAATAGCGTTGTCTTGCTTCTCTCTTTTTTAAACTCTCATTATACTCTTACAATTACGTGTTGAATATCTGCCTTCCTTCTTTGCCACATCTCCACTATCTCCCCAAAGCTCTGTCATACTGCTGATACTCCACAACTGTTGAATGAATTAATGAACATGTGTTAAATAATTATACTGTGTCACCTCTAGGAATCATTGCCTTATAGACAATAAAAGGTTTAAATATGTCTTGAAAATATGAATTGCTCGTAGAGCACTGTAATAGTTTACCCAGGAATGCTGACAATTAAAAAAAGTGGTATTTAATAATTGCTAATATATACCAAGCATTTACTATGTAAAAGGCATTGTTCCAAGAACTGAACAAAGTGGCCATTTTTGTTTTTGATTTTCATTGGCTTTTTCTTGAAGACCAAATCAGAGATCTCTCTTTTTCATCCTAAAAACTGGTAAGAAGCAACAACAATATCAACAGTAGCGGTAGTGTTGGTAATAGTAAAGATGATGATGATGATGGTGTTCTAGGTGCCTTATTATATGCTGTGTTCTTTATATGCAGCGCAATCCTATGTGGTCCTAAGGACCACTTAATGAGATAGGTTATATTATTATCCACAGAGATGAAGAAACTAAGACAGAGAAGGGTTAAGTAACTGTCTGTATTGACATAGATAATACAGGCAGAGTCAGGATTCCTATCAACCCAGTCTTGACATTCATTTAGAAGCTGAAAACAACAATATGATATTTCCATTCTGTGGGCTGACTGGGCTCAGCTGTGTGGCCCTTGCTTCGTGTCTCTGACGACGCTGTAGTCAGTTGGGATCTCTAGTCATCTAAAGTTGTGACGGGACTGAACATCCAACATGGCTTACTTGGAGGGCCGGCAGCTAATGCTGCTGTTGGCTGGGAATTCTTCTTGAGACTGTTGACCGGAGGACCTACCCATGACCTCTCCATGTGGCTTGGACTTCCCACAGCACTGAAGCTGGATTTTGATAGGGATCACCCCAATAGGGGTAATTCCATGATAGCAGGGGAAACTGCAAGGCTTCTTATGAGCTGGACTTGTAAGTTCAGAACAGGACTATTCTTACATTCTATTGGTCAAACAAACACCAAGGAAGTCCCAGATTGAAGTGGGGGGGAGGAATTAAACTCAGCCCCTGGACATGGGGAGCAGCATATGGGCACACAGAGGGAAGAAACTGACGAAGGCCATCTTGGCAACTACCTACCTCAAGATGCTATGTTTTTTCCTAATTTATTTACACTGGTACTGATACTCTTTAATGCTGATCGTGTTGGATTAGAAGGTAAGCCTTGCTACCCTCCTTCCAGTCTCAAAGGAGAACAACTTCAAGCGTCCTTTAGACAAACCACAGACAGAGTGGTATTTGATTTGAGAAGGTCTGTTGTTTGCCTTTTTTTTCTGCTTGAGGGAAAGAAGTTTCACTATCATTCTATTTCAAGAGGCAAGTGGGAAAATCCTGCAGGACAGATAGGAACGCTTCAAAAGATGCCTCTTAAATCACTGTGCACGGAGATCACTTTTCCCTTTAAGCCTGTGAAGAAAGTTTGGCGTTGCCTAACTTGCTCTGATGTAAATTCCTTTCTCGGTTTCCTTTCTTTCTTGATCCACATGGGAGCCAAGGGAGCATGTGTCTTTCTGAACCCTCACAATCCACCCTGAGCTGCTTTAGATATCTGTCCTCGGGCAATGCCTGCAGCAGTGTGGGCTCTGGATGGGACTGAAAATGTGCCCCCTAATCCAAAATGATTGAGAATGGCAGCGGGTGAGTCAAAAAATTCAGTGAAAGCAATAAATGACAAGTCGATACGTACACCTCATAGACATTTCAGTGTAACTCAAAACAACTAATTGTACACTTATTTGCCAACTTTAAAATGTAAAGCCAAGGACTTTTCTCTAACTAAGAGTCCAGATTTTGAGGTTCCAAGTAGTCATTCTTGCATAAACTACATTTATGATGCATCATCCTTGATGCCATTTTTGTTTTCTTTAAAGTAAAATGAGAACTTAAGGCAGAACACAGAACACTTCCAAGTTTTTAAATGATTCTTCCCATGTGCAAAAGGGTATTGTTTCTCTCTGACGTAGCTTTTCCAAATATTAAATTATGTATTTTATATAAAATTAAATTATATATTTCAATAGCAAATATAACAGACATGAAAAGGCTTGGAAACACTGAATCCTGCTGAGTATACAACTCAACTGGTGAGAACAGCAGTACTCAGGTGAGCTAGTAAGTGACCTAACAGACAGAAGTCTCACTGTGTTGCTGGTCTCCATCGGGATTTTTATAGAGGCAAGGGAGAGTCTCCGTTCACCTGGTGTTTTGGTTAGAGGTCAGTTAAGAGAGCTTCTGCTGTGTTCCTTTGTTTTTCTCTGTGGCTGTCACTTAGCCTCATGGAAAATCACATTGCTCATGGTCCAGAGGAGAATCAGCATGACACTTTGCCAAGTCCTGTGGAATCTAGGCCTAGTTTAAACAAACATTATCATTTTTAAAAGCACGCTCTATGTGCCAGGCCCTAAGCGTTTCACATGCCTTATCTAATTTTCTCCTTACAAAACCCTTATGAGGTAGTGCATCAGTTAGAAATTGCAGGAATTACAGGAGCTTAAAAAGAAGTTTGGTTTTCTTCTAAGGAAAATAACTTAAAAGGTAAACAGCCCTGGGCTTGGAATGAGGAATTCATTCATCATGTGTGACTTCCATTTTAAAAATGATTGCATGATCCAAGATGACTACTGGGGACTTCACTTCTGTTTTGTGGCAGCAAATCGTAGAGGGGAAAAAAGTTCTCTAGAACTATCTAAGATCTACAACTTACACTGCAAAGGCCACAGCCTTGTCTGTGTTGGAGACTGGGACTCTTTTTTAGCTGTGCAATTTGATACTCAGCATTAAAATCTGGGTTCTCCTACAAAGGAGGGAAAGAATGGATACTTGCCGTCAACTAGCAGACAAGGACCCAGCTAGTTCTTGTTCCTACTGCTGTTGTACAGAGAAGGGAACTGAGGCTTATCAAGGTTTAGATCTTGATCCCCAAGGTAGTCAGTGAAAGCCTAAAATTCATACCAGTCGTGGTGTTACGTTTAATTCTTCCCACTAACCCTGTGAGGTTGATAATATCAGCTCTAATTTGCAGGAAACTCAGACTTAAAGAGGTTAAGCCCACACACCGATTACATGGAATCCTGCTTTATCAGACTCCACAGAGGGAGCTCTAAACTGCTCCGCCACACTAACACCATGGCTGCTTTGGGGAAGAGTCAACACAAATTCCCGACACCATCTCATCCCTCTGTACATGAAGCCCCCAGGGAATGTTGCTCAGGGCAGGAAAATATCAGGTATTTACAACAGGCACTTAGCAGTGTGGTTCGTTATCCTTAAATCTGTTTTCAAACTTGCGAATCACTCAATATCTGAATGTGCCTGATCATAAAAATCACCTAAAATTTTGGTCAAAACATAAATTCCCACTTCTTTTCCCTGGAGATTAGTCAGTAGATCTGAGGTAGAGCGAAGAAAGCTATACTTAAAAACTGCCCCAGCGCATCCTATGATCAGGCTAATGTGGGAAATATACCTTTTACATAGTTTAATCAAATGCTTTCTCCTTTACTGCTAAGTTTGCAGGAGTTTAAAGGTGAAAATGTCTTCCCATGATAGTTTTTTTTTTAAGGCTTTCCTTCCAACAACAAAAAAAATAATAACAAAATGTTGTTTATTCTTGACCTTCTCTTGTTTCCTCTACAAAATAAATACGGAAACATCACAAGCAAACTATCAAAGTCCAAAGTCACTTACCTTGAAACTTCAGGATTAAAAAGCCATCTATGAATAAAGTCAAGAATGAAAGATTACAGTGAAACAACAGAGAACTTGAGAAAACACTCCTTTCTGATTCATTCATTGGTTTCTTCTTTCATTCATAGAGAGATCAGATGAACTCAGGGACAAACGAGGGAATGCAGACTATCAGAAAAGCAGCTTACTCAGAAATTCTCTTTGTAGCCTGGCTCCCCTTTGCTTTGCTGCCTTAACGTTTATAAAAGAGATTCTTAGTGACACAGAAGGCTTCTCTGAGTGTTCTGGAAAAGGCTTGATGCAAAGAAGGGCACTGGTTGAAATAGAATAGGGTCAGAAAGAGGCACTGCTTTTGAGTCTTTATCAAGACTCGATCACAGGAAAGGGATTGGGGAAAGGGAGTTTTTTACAAGTCCACTGTATGGAGCAATGCAATTATAACTGGGCACCCACACGGACCAGTCTCTACACAGAGGTGCAGTATGCAGAAGAGAAAACATCTCATTTTCTAATTTCTACTTTTTGTGCATGTTTTCATTTCTATCTGGCATTCATAAAATGTTAGCGCAGAAGTGTTAGTCTAGAGACTAAATAAACATATAAGTATGCATAAATCGCGGGTATGTTCTCAAACTTTTTTTACTAATGAGGTAGGTGACCAGCACAATTTGATGTAGAACGACATATCTTTCGTGAGCTTCAGAATCGCCTGAAAGGCTTGTTAAGATGCAGATTTCTGGGACTCACACCCAGAGACTCTCATTTAGCAGATCCAGGGTAGGGTCCATGAAATTACATTTTTAACAGTTTCCCAGGTGTTGCTGACACTGCTTATCCATAAACAATTCTTTGAACAGCACTATTCTAGAGTGGTGATTATCATATGATTTGGTCTCAGGATCTTTTTAATCTCTTAGAAATGGTTGGGGATCCCAAATAACTTTATCTACTACTATTTACTGATACTTACTGAATTAGAAATTAACACTGAGGAATGAAAACTATATTTATTTGTTAATTCGTTGAAACATAATAATAATAAATCCCATGTTAACATTTATTTACTGTAACGAAAAAAATTATGTTTTTCTACATGAAATAATTAGCAAGAAGAGTGGCTTGTTTTACAGTGGGTAAGTCTTTTTAACCTCTGGCTTAATAGAAGAAAGTTGGAGTTTCGTACCTGCTTCCATACTCAATCTGTTATACAGTAGGAAAAGGAGGGGTATGATATTAGATAATAATATTATAGTATCATAAGAGCCTTTAAAGATTATTGTGGACATTTTTTGATACTCAAAACTCAAAAAGTAGTCATTTCTTAAAGTTTAATTTCAGGGTAGCTCTGAAACCATATCAATGAACTTTCCATACTCATTAACACGAGAGTTCATTCATCTATGTTTCGCTTTGAATGATCTTAACTCCATGCAAGATTCTGTAGTATCATGAACTGTTCACTGGAATATATTGGTTTACTGAGTAAAGCAGATTTTTCAAATGTTGACATATGTCATTATACTATATTTTAAAAACAGCATTTGTTAATATAACCACTGATCACACCAGAAGAGTGTTTAAGCACTGGGAATCTGTCAAGCTTAAGTTTCCCGAAATTTTAATTTTTCACTTGAAAGCTTTATCATTGGCAACAAATATCATCAGTTGTTCTCCGTGGAAATGCCAGGCTTTTTTTTTTTTTTTTGAGAAAATGTATGCCTAATGACCAATCTGAATAACCACTGTTTTGAACTTTTTTGGTAAAAATGGTGTTCCATAAAAAACGTGGCTAGTTCAGTTTGCTATCTGATCAATTACATTAGTCCTTCTCCTAGAGAAAAGAATTTTATATAAACTTATCATTTTATCACATGGACTATTTAAAATATATGTATTCAAAGGCTTAGATTAAATAAATGAATAACTTTTATGGTTTATTAATGGTATTCTTAAATACAACTGGTATTTTAAAACATTTTATTGTGAGCATGTGTTGGTGAATAAAACAATGGTTACTGGTATGTTCTGGTGAAACTGCCTTAATTCATGCTAAGGCAACAGCAATTTTACCCATGATTTCTTTTGTACCACTAGTGCAAATGTCAGTGCAATGGAAAAAATATTTTACCGTTATTGTGAAAGAAGTTTTGAACATACAGCCACCCTGAAAGGATCTAGGGGACCATCGGGGGTCTACAGATCACACTTTGAGAATCACCATTCTAGAGAAGAATAAAGAGTCAATATTGCAAGTTGAACTTTGCCCACAGGTATAAATATTTCCTTTGGCCCTCCCAGCATTTAAAAATAATATGAATCAGCTATAAGCATTTAATAATGAGGAGATTTCATATAAAAACCTGAGTCCTGGACTTTTCTTGAAAGATCATAACCCTGATAGCTTTGGGTCCTCATTCCTTCCTGGTGACAGCGAATTGGCTACCCCTTTCCATGAGGCAGGCTCCTCCCCAGTTGCCATAATCCCCACTCAATCTATTTCATTCATTACATTTACCTTCCTAGGTACAAAGCAGTCTGAGTCTGTAAATCCTGGTATTATGATAAAATGATGAAAAGCAAAGGCTTTGAAGTTGTAGACGCAAGAGTTAAAAATCCCAATTTTTCTATGACTAGCTGTGTGACTTGTGAAGTGAGCTCAATCTTTCTTAGTCTCAGTTTTCTTATCTTCCAAATGGGGATAATACTATGAAAGTTGTGAGGATTAAATGAGATTATGAAAGTAAAGAATTTTGCTCAGAGACTCTCAAATCCATAAGCTCATAAGAGAAGTTAGTTCTGCTGGTGATGCCAACGATGACAGAGGCATGTACTCTATCTTCACAGGGACCCTAGAAGTTACGTGATTTCATTTTAGAGATGAGGAAGACGAGGGACAGAAACGCAATCGATAACCAGCAACCTCTCTAATGCCACCCAAAATAACAAGACAACAATAAATGCCAAGTACTGACCACTTACCATATTGCAGGTATTATGCTAATTATCTTAAATCCATCATCTGAGCTAATCTTTACAAAAACCTGTGAAAGAGGTATTTTATTGCCATTATACAGATGGAAAAAATGAGGCTCAGCGAATTTAAGGAATGTGCTCAAGATCTACAGTGGAGCCTGAATGTGAGCTCAGACAGGGCTCCAAAGTTTTTGTCTTTAAGAATCTCAAATACTGCCGTCCATATATGACACTGGTATGTACTGAACATATACCCACCTCTCCAATTTATATTCATCTCTACTGGTCACTGATTATCAACATTGGGGTCGCTTACAAGGAGGCAGTCTGTGCTAATTACTGAAGGTCTGCAGACCTCAAATCACACAGATGCCTCTTTCTTTGGAAATTCTCTAACATACACACCGATGAAAAGAACAAGCAGAAATATCTGAAAGACTCTACATGTTCCAACAAGACTGAATTACAATTTATCACATCACCTTTTTGGTAGAGAGAACAGTTTGACACTAACAGAAATTTCAACATTTATGGAAATAAACACACACTTCCACCTTCACAAATATGCCACAATTTGTGAATCACAGAATGAAGTATAATTAACTGGCTGTGAAAAACTAAAACCAAGAACATGGTTTTGTCAAATAAATAATGAAGGAAATTCTTAGTATGTTTAAAAAAAAAAGATCTCCCAGGTTTGTGACTTTAATTAGAACCACCTGAACTTTGCTGGCGAGTACTAACAAATTTCTGAAAACCTTTTCTGACATTAGAATATTTTGGATTTAGGTCACATTCCTGGGCAATTGACATTCTCCCTTATTTGCAATTAAATTCTGAAGTTTTCAAACATTCTCTGACCCATCATAACATTTACAACTTTTTATAAGTTTAAGAATAACCTTGCTTGGGTTAATTGGATCTCAAAGTGTTGTAATTTTGGGTATTTTAATTCATTTTGTCCTTGGTTGATTGTCAAAACTTACTGGAAATAAAGTATCACAATAAACTCATATTTAGTTTTACATGGTTTCAGAAATAAGCATACCAATGACACAGAGGGTGAAGCCAAGCTGCCTCTGAGAAGTCTTGGAAAGCACTGGTTATGATGACAAAACGCCAAGGAGCCGGATGAGAAATAGGTAACTCAGTTGTTCAAATGCCCAGATGTCAAGACATCTGGGTAATTAACTAAATGCTTACCTTTTATAAGGATTATTGCTGTGTTGACAGCCTTAAACATGAGTCCATTTCACAGATTTGAGAGGTCACCATTGCTAAATGATGCTATGCTATGTGCCACGTACTGGGTAATACAATGTACTCTCCTATAACGACCTTACAAGTGTCCTCTACAAAAGCGAGTTATGATGCTCACTTGGTAAGGCTTAGGAAGATTAAGGAAGTTTCTGCAGAAACCACTGAGGCTTAGAAAGATTAACAGTTGGCAGAAACCACTGAGCTAGTAAATGGCAAGGCTAAGATCTGGACCCGTGTCTGTTTGATTTCAAAGTCCAGGCTCTGCTTATGGTAGAGGCATGGTGTGACTCAGGGGCTGCAAATGGAAATGCACCCAGGGGCCAGGCAGATGATCTGAACTTGTGAACAAGGTCCTGTTTCAGACAACAGGGAACGGCCAGAACTCTAAGGAACTGGAGACTTCATGCCTTGCCTGTTAGCTTTCAAATCCAAAGTTCTAAAAAGCGCCACGTAGGCAAACCAAAACAGAATCACGTGTTCTTCCTAGTTTCGTAAAACAGTCTCATAAATATGGGCTGCGTTTTTCATTTAGCAATTTTCACTTAGCCTAAACAAGTTGTATAGAAAGCAGCTGAAGTCTGTTTCAATATGAACTTAGCAATGAATTAAATTTTCCTTGCTACCGAATTTGAAAGAAATATACGTGAAACTTTTTAGAGCAGTGCCTGGAGTGGTGTCAGTGATTCTGAGCTCTCCTAAGTCTTTGCACTAGCATTTTACTGTAGCAAAATGCACAGTTCGGTATTTAAAGACTGCTGGAGATTAGAGTTCAAGGTGCTAATCAGTGGTGAACTGCCCTCAGGCAAGGGGCCAATGAGGGGGCCTGAATCAGCTAATGAATGAATAACTGGGCGTTCGAATTTAATTGACTTGATATTGAATTCTCTATCAGGTAGACACAAAGCCTTTTACAATAATTCTAATTTGCCTACATTTTTTGGAGTGTCAGACAGAGAAGAATGAAAACATCATAGATGTTCCCTGATAAATATGGTAAGGATAGACTGGGTTTCAACATTGCTTCAAGACTGGTTCAGTAAATTTCCATCAGGTACATCAGTCTTAATATCCAAATCCTGACTCTATGCCAGTAGGGAAGAAAAAAGAACTGACAGACTTTTCCTAATTCTCTTAAGGAATCCTGTGGCAAAGTAGAAAAAAAAGTTCGGATTTATTTAGGCCACTATTACCTATGTAATGTGCTTGGTGAGAGCGTGGCTTCATTTAAACAAGTGGTTATTTTGAAAACAACTGGCTGGAATCACTTAAACATCTGGTTAAAGCAGCTGGTGAGTTGACAGCATATATCCTTCTCCTCCAGCTGGCTTGTGTGTGATAAGGTAGTGGAGTTGACTAGCAAGAGAGGTTTTGTAGCCTGTAGCTGAGGAAATCATTAAGAAAAAAGATAGTTATTTGTTCTGGGTGGATTAGAAGCTCTGAAGGCGGGGGACCGTAAGCAACGAACCCTTCCGTGGCTTCGTCGAGTGTGTAGATATACAGCTGCATCCTCTGCCTTGAAATTTCAATAATCCCTCTACCTTTGCAGGGGCACGTGTTGCCATTGAAGGCGATCAAGGGATGGGTTAAAATAGTCCTGGTTATGATTCTTGCCTTGAAATTAAACCCCAGCAAACAAACTGTTTCCTTTTTCCCTGAGATTTTAAAACCAATTTATCTGAGGTTTCTATTTAAATTGAAAATACTGTAGCAGCTCATGCAAAGTGAAATCAATCTCTATAGAAACAGGAGGAAGAGAAGGGAGAAAGGGAGAATGTGGGCCAAGTATATGTAGATTAAAATTTGCTTTTCTAAAGGTTTTGAAATATGAGAAACTACCTCTGTCTATAAGATTAATGATGGATCCTTGGGAGAGAGCCACTCTGTTTAACTGCCTTCCTGGCTGCCTAATAGGCATCTCAAACTTAATATATCTAAACCCAGATTCCTCATTCTGCTTCTTCCCAGCTTCTTTCTCTCCTAGGCTTCGCTCACTCAAAAAAATGGAACCGAAAACCTAGTTGTTTATACCAGCCCCAATTCATGAGACCTTATCTCCACAACACATCCCAAATTAATCTCTCTGCTCCTATTACCCTGGACCATCCCCTTTCATCTAGACCAGTGCAACAGCCTCCTAACTGGTCCGCTCACTTCTACTTTTACTCTCAAAAATCCATTCCATACACAGCAGTCAGAGTAATCTCTCTGAAACTCCCAACATGGTAGCCACTAAATATAAGTGGCTATCAAGCACTGGAAATGTGGCTCGTTCCAACTGGGATGTGCTGTAAGTATAAAACACACCGGATTTCAGAGAATTTGTACAAAAGAAAAAAAAAGAATGGAAAAATCTCATTAATAATTCTTATATTGATTACATGTTGAAATTATAATATTCTGGATGCGTGTGGATTCAAGAAGCCATACTAACGGAGTTCATTTCACGTTTCTTTTTATTTTTTGCTGTGTTGAGTAGAAAATTTTAAATTATGTATTTGTATTGGTTAGCACTATACTAAAATATATCAGATCATGTTCCTTAAAAATCCTCAAATGGCTTTCCATGGCCCAAAGTCCGAAGTTTTTGTCACAGTTTATAAAGCCTTAAGTGACCTGGCTGCAGACTTCCTCTTATGTCTCTCTATAAACTCTAGGCTTCAGTTACACTGGCCTTTTGCCTCTTTTTTAAATGTGTGAAAGACATTCTCCTCTTAAACATTTTCCTCTTGCTGTTTTCTCTGCTCTGAAGGCTTCTCTCCCAGGCATTCACCTGTCTTAGCCCCAAAGAACCTTTTTTCAGAGAGTTAATTTTCCAAACCATTCCAGCTAAAGTTACCCCCCGAACTCTTCCAATCATATCACCCTCTTTGCCCTTCTTCATAACAATCAGCATTATCTCAGACTATCTTGTTGGTCATTTGTTTTCTCTCAAATGAAACCGAACCCACCCCATCTCCAACCCGCTGCAACTGGGACAAAAAGCAGGACAGTGTGTGTGCTAAGTGTAGTTTCACATCTAGAGGCTAAACAGAGCCTGTTGTATAGCAAATGTTCAGCAATACATCTGTTGAATGGATTAATGGACCATTTGTAAATATGCTTTGTCCCCCATGAAGTATTACACAGCTCAGGTATTGGCAAACTATGGCCCACAGGCCAACTCTCCACCCCTCCCAGCAACCCATGCCCCACCATGGCCCCTCCTCCAGCCATGCTCATCTGTTTACATATTCTTTAATGACTGCTTCCCTGCTGCAAAGGTGGAGTTGATTATTTGTGAAAGAGACCATACGTGACCTCTTGGTCAAACCCCAAAATATTCACTATCTGGTCATTTACAGAAAACAGTTGTCGATCACTGATATATATTTTAAAAGTTATGCAAGATCCTTTATGAGCTGAGCCTTGTCTGTCTCACTGGTGTCTTCCCAAGTCACTTCCTCTCTTCCATCCTACGCTGCAGCTGAGCCAGGCCACACGCAGAGGCCTGCATACACCATCTTCTCCCAGGGCTGTACCTTTCTACCCATTTCCTTGGCTGGAAATGTTTTTCTTCCCTATATCCCTACATCTGGTAAAGTCCTATGTTAGTTGCAAGAGACAACAGAAGTGACTCTGGTATAAAAAAGAAGTTGAATTCAGTGGTTCCATTAACCAGCCTGGGAATAAGAGTAACTTTAGACACTGCGTGTGGTCCAGAGGTTTAAACTATGTCAGCAGGAGCTGATTTCTTTCTCTCCATTGCTGTGTTCTCCTTCCTCTGTGTTGGCTCTAATTTCAGGCAGGTTTTCCTCTTCTGGTTGCAGAAAGGCTTCTAAGAGCTCCCAAAGCTCTAAGCTTCCAGAAGTCCCAGGGAGACTGTTCCAAATTGCTTCTAATTAAACCATATGCCCATGCCTGAACCCTTTGCCCACAAGTGGACAAAGAATTTGTTGTTTTAATTGGCTCAAAGCTAGGTTAATTGTCAGCCTGCTGAGTGAGGTCTACAGACCATTCTACCAGAAGGGGGAGAGTGGGGAAGGTGATCTTCCTGGAGAAAATCAGGAGAAGCAGGAAATGAAAGCTGTGTGGCAAAAATCATGGATGTTTGCTCCCTTGTCCTTGAAGTCTTAGTGGAAATGCCTCATCTTCTCTTGGGAGTCTTCACAGATCCCTGCACCACTGTTCCTGCTGAGTCCTATACCCAATCCGGTCTCCTGTTGCCCTGGGCTTTCTTCTACATCGGCACTGCTCACACCACGTGGCAATAAATGGTTAATTTGCCTCTTTCCTGCAGGAGCTTCCAGCTTCTTGAAACAGGACTTTGCTCTTTGTATCCACAGTATCCAAATTGCCGAGTATACAGGAGGAGCCCAACACATGCTCATTAAATGTTTATAAATATGGACTTTAACCACCCTTTTCTTGAAGGAATAACCATACAAAGATTGTATTTTAGGAGGATTACTCTGGTAGTGAATTGTAGAATAAATTTGGGAAGACTGTAGCTAGAAGGCCATTACTATATTACGGAGTGAGGTGAAGAGGAATAAGGACTGGGCGACGGCTCTAGGAGAAGAGATAAAGGAACCTGATGTCTAGAAATTCTCTCCTATATCACTGATCTAGAAACAAATTTCGAAATTATTGATCAAAAGCTTAGACCAGTGAAAAAAGCTACTGTTTATTGATATTTGCCTATGCGTTAGACACATGTATTTGCTTTATATAAATTAACAAATTAAAGTCTCTCACTACCACTTTGGGTAAGAAATATTCTAATTTTAGAAATAGGGAAAGACGTTTAGCAATGTTAAGCAAACTGTCCGAAGTTATGCAGTGAATCAGGGTAAAATCTAGACCTGAGTGAAGATCTGCCTCCAAAGATCACACTTTTTAATGCCAAAAGCGGTAGGCAATTCTTCTAAAACTCTTTTAGGTCCCAACCGAGTGACTCTGGGGTTGAGAGTCTATATTAGTTTTTAACAATTTGAGCAAGACATTACTTGTTTGTGATAATATTCTTTGGAAAATTGATTACAACACTCACTGCTTATAGACTCCCCAGTGTCTGTTGGCATAGTAAGACCTCAGCAGACTTCCATGATGGAGGCTGATAAAGTCAGAATTCAAATAATGGTTATGAGTTGAATGAAAGCTCATGGCTTTGTCATCACAGGATCTGAGATTACGTATCAGATCTAGTAAAGAGATGTTGGAAGTCAATCATGCACGTTCAAAAACATAATTGTTTATAAGGTACCCAAAGGATCTCCCTCATCATTTGCTATATGAAGCAAAAGATACTGATAATTAATTGGATATCTGACCCACTTCTTGCTTTCAAAAAGTTTACAATCTAAAAGGAAGGAAAGAGAGACCGAGGGTGTTGAAGATTTGAGAAGTTCATAGAACATAAGAGCTGGAAGGGGTATTTCAGATTGTTTAGGCCAATGATTCTCAGCCTTTGGCGTGCTTCAGAATGACCTCCAGGACTCTGATGAAGCACAGGTTACTGGGCCTAAACTTCAGAGTTTCTGACTCAGTTGATCCTGAGCAGACACCCAGAATTTACATTTATAACAAGTTTCCAAGTGATGCTGACATTATTGGTATGTGGATCACCCTTTGAGAGCCATTGATTTAGGCCAAGTTTCTCATTTTGCAAATGAGATAACCCAAGCCCAGAAAAGTATAAGACCTGTCCAAAACTATGCTAGCTAAGATCACAGCTGAAAATGAGGCAAATAATAATTCATGAGCAACTTTCTAACGTGGAGATGTGTGTGTATGAATCTGTGTATTTGTGTGTGAACGTGTGAATGTCAACGTACACATACGTACGTATGCATATGCTTACTATTGTTTTGCCTATGAAGCATCCATAACTCCTTCTTTTGGTCATAACGGTTCTTCCCCTCTTCTTTGTTCCTATGATTTGAGTGCAGTTCATGTCATGCCCACCCGCAGAGATAAGCATGTGAAGAAAGCCTGGAAATATCTTCAGAATTTATGTAATCCCTCTGATTGAGCACACACATTTCCCAGAATCTATCCTGCAAATACAGTCTCATGTTATATAAAGATAACAAGTATCCAAGTTCCTGCTAGCATTGCTTTTTTTGTTTTTTGTTTTGTGTGTGTGTGTGTGTGTGTGTGGTACGCGGGCCTTTCGCTGTTGTGGCCTCTCCCGTTGCGGAGCACAGGCTCCGGACGCGCAGGCTCCGCGGCCATGGCTCACGGACCTAGCTGCTCCGCGGCATGTGGGATCTTCCCGGACTGGGGCACGAACCCGTGTCCCCTGCATCGGCAGGTGGACTCTCTACCACTGCACCACCAGGGAAGCGCTCTAGCATTGTTTTAATAGGAAAAAAAACAAACAAACAGCAACAAAGAACCAAAAGGTCCAGCAAGAAAAGAGTGTTCAGCTGAATTATGGCACGTCTGCAATGGAATCTTACCCTGCCATTTCAAAAAATAAGAGAGATGTACTGATAATGATTCCTGAAACTCTTGCAGAACTCTTATTTAGGACATGAAAAGAGCTATAACATCTAAAAAGTGAGAAGAAAACAAGCTATAACACAGTGCATAGAGCTACCATATACACAGGGTATAGAAATACATGTATTCATGTAAATATACACATAGCACATAAGTGTATATGTGTGTGTGGAGCTACCATTTGTAGGGTACAGCAATATATATATTCTTATATATATTTATATATATATATATATATATACACACACACACACACACACATACCTGCATAATAGTATATATGTGATTACTATGAATTAACGTATACTTAAATATTTCATAGAGTTAATTTTCTCTCTGGAATCTCTCTTATAATATGGAAGTACAGAGTTTGGTAATTGCATACATGACACTTGTATGCATTTTTTATTAAATTATCCACTCATGTAAATAGTATTTTTTAACTACTGTACACTTACATGTTATAGTTCAGGTTGTCCTTATGTTAATGAAAAAAAGTGCTGGTTGCTTCAAAATGGAACAGAAGTTAAGGACCACTTGTAACAATGTCTTAGAATTGATAGGTTCAATCTACACAAACTTATATTTATTCATCATAGCTTATAAACTCCCATGGCACAGAGATGATTCCAGAATTTGAGGGAAGAATGATTATTTCAGCTTTTCGCATCTTCCGGGAGGTGAATAAATATTCATCGAGAAAGCATTCCATGTTTTGCAGATTCTAACCCTTACTGAAAATAATTTTTACTTGTCTTTTCTCTTACTTCCCCTTCATGTCCTAGAAGTTGCTGGATGTTTTTTCTCAAACAGATTGCCGGAAGTCTTGCAGATCTCCTTCGGAAGGGCCTGCTGACTTTCTTGCTGAGGAGCGTGACCAGACCAAATAAATATGCACAGGGCTTCCCTGGTGGCGCAGTGGTTGAGAGTCCGCCTGCTGATGCAGGGGACACGGGTTCGTGCCCCGGTCCGGGAAGATCCCACATGCCGCGGAACGGCTGGGCCCGTGAGCCATGGCCGCTGAACCTGCGCGTCCGGAGCCTGTGCTCCGCCACAGGAGAGGCCACAAGAGTGAGAGGCCCACGTACCACCAAAAAAAAAAAAAAAAAAGTGCACAGGTGTCCTGAGCCCATGATAAGCCTTGCTGAGAATTCTCCTCAACTCTACTGTCAACTTGCCACACCGTGTTCCGATTTGCCAAACAAAGAAAGCGGCAAAGTTGGGGTTACCTAATGAGACAGCAAATGCTCCTGCTGCCACCCGTGTGAATCCAAGAACCACAGGGAGTGTATCTATCACACTTCCAAGGACCAACTTCAGTCCTGATCTCTGAGACTCCTTCTAGCTCTAAAATTCCATTTTATGATTGAAAAATTTCCTCTCTTTTCTAATGAATAAAGCACAAGATCCAAAGCTCTCATGAATGGAAGAATGATCCCCAAGCCACTAGGAGAACTGCTTTTACATCACTGATGGTCTATGCACCTCATTCTAAACTCTAATTCTAAAACTCAAATTAAAATGACGATGAGATGCTATTCTACATCATCAGTATGATTAACCTTCCCTCCACCAAATTTGTAAATATCAATTATTGGCAATATGTACAGCAATTAAAACTTTATGCACTGCTGGTAGGAGTGTAAGTTGGTAGACATCTTTGGAAAACTGTCTGGCAGTATCTTTTTTTTTTTTTTTTAAACATCTTTATTGGAGTATAATTGCTTTACAATGGTATGTTAGTTTCAGCTTCACAACAAAATGAATCAGTTATATATATACATATGTTCCCATATCTCTTCCCGCTTGCGTCTCCCTCCCTCCCACTCTCCCTATCCCACCCCTCCAGGCGGTCACAAAGCACCGACCTAATCTCCCTGTGCTATGCGGCTGCTTCCCACTAGCTATCTACCTTACGTTTGGTAGTGTATATATGTCCATGCCTCTTTATCGCTTGCTAACACATATATATGGAATTTAAGAAAAAAAAATGTCATGAAAAACCTAGGGGTGAAACAGGAATAAAGACACAGACTTACTAGAGAATGGACTTGAGGCTATGGGGAGGGGGAAGGGTAAATGGTGGCAGTATCTTTTAACGCTGAAAAAATTCATATTCTTTTACCCAGAAATTTCACTCGTATATCCAACAAAAATACTCGCATATGTTTGCCAAAAGGTGTGTATGTCTATAAATGTACTATTCTCAATAGTCCCAAACTGGAAGCTGTTTGAATTCCCATCAAAAGTAGAATAAATTAATAAAAATGATATGTTCAGTCTATAGAATAATACTATACAGCAATGAGAATTAAGACATAACTATTACATGTAACAACATGGATGAATCTTACAAACAAATTAAATTTAAAAAACAGACATAAAAGAGTATATAGTATATGATTTCATTCAAACAAAATTTTAAAAAGTATTAAAACGAATATATGGTGTTAGAAGTTCAGGAGAATAGATAGCCCAGGAGATGGAGAAGTTGAAAGGAGACACAAGAGGGCTGAGAAAGTTCTGTTTCTTCATCTGAGTGCTGGATATAGGAGTGTGTTCACTTCATGTAAATTACAGCAGCATTTTAGTATGTTATTAATTGATAAAGATAACATAAAAAACAATAGCTATTGTGATAGAATTGACTCATTTCATCATATTACCAATATTGACTGTTCTAATAGCTATAACTAACATCGGTGGAACATTTTTCAGGTTACAGATGTGTTTTATATCTCCTCTAAATTTTCTTTTTGATCCTGGCAAAAAAATTCCTATGAATTTTAAAGGACAGATATTTGGAAATCATCCTCTCAGGGTCAATTTAGGTGAGGCCCAGGTCATATCATACATTGTAGCCTCAACTGCAGGTATCCAACTCTTGAAGCCATCGTAAGCCAAGTCAGAAAAATGATATTCAGTGGGTTTCCTTAATCATGTGAAAATATTCATTCTTACTCCACACTTTTAGATATGTAGTGAACGGGGAATAGGTGTAAACTTTACGATGGTTAAACTTGAATTCTTCCCACATTTGCATAATATCTCAAATTCTCTGGTGCCTGATCTCTATTTTTAAAGACTTGTTGCCATTTGCAACAACATGGATGGATTCTGAGGGCATTATGCTAAGGGAAATAAGCCAGACAGAGAGAGACAAATCCTGCATAGTATCACTTATATGTGAAATCTGAAAAAAAAGTAAAACTCATAGAAACAGAGAGTAGAAAAGTGGTTGCCAGGGGTTGGGGGGGGGGGTAGGAGAAATAGGGGGAAGTTGGTCAAAGGGTATAAACTTTCAGTTATAAGATGAATAAGCTCTGAGGATTCAATGTAAAGCATGGTGACTATAGTTGATAATGTATTATATGATTAAAATTAAAATTTGCTACGAGAATAGATGTTAAATATTCCCACCAAAATAAGAGAGAAGATATATATGTATATCAAATCACCATAGTATATACTTTAAATATCTTACAATTTTATTTGTCAATTATACTCAGTAAGTTGGAAAAAAATACTAGTTGAGTTCCATGCTTCCCTTTTATAACCTGTGTGCCAAACAGGACAGGTTCTAAGCACTTTCTTACTGTATTGAATGGTTTTAGGTTTATGAAGACAGTGGCTATCTCAGACTTCACAGCTTAAGGTTAGGCCCTTCAAAATGAGAAGCCAACATTTACAAAGTTGCTCTAGCAAGTAGCAGGTGGTACCAGAACCTTTTCACATCTGACCCTGAGCAAAAGGGATTTTCAATTTCAACATCAACAGTAACTCAAAGGAACAGAGCCTCTTTGATAAAGAAAGTAAAACCTTAGGTATCCAGTTCAGCAAATTGCACGTTGGCTGTGAGAGACTCTCCACATTTCTAATATTCAACAGAAAAAACACAGTCATACTAAAAAAACACAGCCACACTAACGTGATAAACAAGATCTTCGTCCCAGGAGTCAAAGTTATCTTTGCTACTTACATTGTTTCTCTCTCTTGTGTTATTTTTCCCCTCTGCTAGAGACCGTGTCTTAGAGATGATTTATTTGGTTCCCTTTGTCTTAATCTCTTCGATGCCTCTCTGTGGATGAGCCCTGTCTAAATTTGCTTTCCATGGGAGAGTAATAGAAATGGTTGGGAACATAGTTAGGAAAATAATCTTCGAGGATTTATGAAACCAAGATGCTGAACCTGCAATACATCCATGTAAACTTGGTTCTTTGGACAACCAATGCCTCTCTGGAAGTTGCTTTTGACGATTTCCGAATACTAAAGATCAAGTTTGAACAGTGAGTCCCTATCTTACTGAGCTTGACCCTCATGGTTTCTGCCAAACAACATCTAAAGCTTCTGGATGAGGATAAACTTTTGATGGCTGGATAGCCCTGGCTCGTTCCCATGGATGGTACAGCCAGCTAACCAGTGTTTCAGTAGTAGGACACAGGTGTGGAAATCAACCTGTAGGCAAAGCCTCAGATTCTCAAATGGATGAATGAATGAGTGCTTCATTCTTACTGCAACCCGTTTCTAGCCCCTTCAGAGAAGTGAGGCAGCCTGGAATAGCGGTGAAAATACAGGTTCTGGAAACATAAGGACTTATATCCTAAACAATTTTAGTAACCTAGGTTTATTCAATCTCCTTAGCCTTTGTTTTGTTATCTATGTATGGGATCAATAATACCTACATAGTAGCACTATGATGTTAGAAAACACCTGTATAAAGTACCTAAGAAATGGTTTGGCACTTGCATTGTAGTCAAGACTTACAGTCATAGCTCGGCATGTTATTTATTAAGCGTGGTGCATTTTCTTGCAAAGGTACCACTTCATTCTAGGCTGTAAGCTAATCCACTTTGCTCATGGTGACCTTCTCCATGAAGCCTTTCTTTATGCAACAAATATTTAACTGGTATCTTCTATGTTTCAGGTGCTCTAATCCATGGAGATTTAGATAAGAACAAGTTAGAAAAGGTTATGCCCCTTGTGGGGATTATATACTATAATATATAAGGGAAGAGATGAAGAATAAACAAGCATATAGGTGAATAAAATGATTACAGATTGTGATAAGCTCAAGGAAGGAAATAAACAACAATCACAATTAAAAAAAAACTGTTGTATTTGGTAGAGTAACTGGGGTTGGGGAACTTAAGTAGGGAGTCTTTTCTGTGCATGTAGCAAATTGGAGGCCAAGTGATTAAGACTTGGAAAACCATTTCCTTTGCTTAAGGCTCTTTGCCTGCCTAGCTTACCATGGCAGATCAATTGTAGACCTGAGGGTCCTTATCTCAGATAATCATTCTACCTTTGGCCAATTCTATTTGAGAAGGAAGCAAACCAAGCAGATAAGGCTGTTGCTATCTGGTAGCAAGTTTCATTATGGAAACAATGCCATCCACTAATAAAACCACACAATCTTTAGTGTCTGGTGATAAACTAATAAAACCACACAATCTTTACTGTCTGGTGAAAATATGTTATGGAAAAACCCAAACAGACTTCCTGGACAACCCAATAGATTGGAAAGTTAAGGAAAAAATCCACTTAGCAATTTATGCCACCAGAGACATGATAGAAAATTCTTCATTTTCTATCTGTCCTATATTTTCTGTCATTGATTCACATCATAATCATTGTCACTATCATCATCATCATTGTTGTCTCTGCTTTTATTGCCATCATCATCAATCATCATCATTCCCTTCTACATTTCCTATTTGTCACTGGGAAGAAGCTTAGAACACTATTTCCTAGAATTCCATTCTCCGTGTTTTGTGGTTAGATACAGTCAACGAGAGGCATTTGAGGGAGTTTGTGTAGGTGGAAGATAAATAAAAGCCATTATTCTCTGGTGGAAGTTTCAGGCAGGCAGTTCAGATCACAGCTTTACTGGGCTACTGAGAATTCCCAGGTAGCTGAGATAATGGACACCGGTTTGCTTTAACATCTGTGGGTTCTTCTGAAAATCAATCACTTGGTCTTGAAAGCAGATGGGATCATCAAGATTTCTTGAAAGTGGTCTCCTAACCATTTCCTCACTCCCTCCACTTAGCCCTCGTATCATTTGGGTAAGCCTTTCATTCCTGTATTAAATGTCTAGCTAGTCAAAATATCTAGAGTAGCTTCTTTTTTTCTACTCAGAGGTTGACTGATATACCATTCCTCATTATTTATGCTGTTGTATCCCATATAAGAAGCAATCTTATTAGTGAAAGTAATTCATTTGACAAGCAGGCACTTACTGTAAAAGTACCTATCATTTACTGAGGACTTATGATACCCTAGGCACTGAGCTACTTTATATCCTTTCTGTCACTTTTTATTTTTTTTTGCTTTATGCGGGCCTCTCCCTGTTGTGGCCTCTCCCGTTGTGGAGCACAGGCTCCGGACGCACAGGCTCAGCGGCCACGGCTCACGGGCCCAGTCGGGATCTTCCCGGACCGGGGCACGAACCCGTGTCCCCTGCATCGGCAGGCGGACTCTCAACCACTGCGTCACCAGGGAAGCCCTGTTACTTTTTAATTGAGATAACTGTATATTTACATGCAGTTGTAAAAAAATAATAGAGAGCCCATGTATCCATTTTCTAGTTTTCTCTAATAATATTTTGCCAAACTATAGTACAATATCACAACCAGATTTTACAGATTTTATTCAGATTTCCCCAGTTTTACTTGTCTGTGTGTGTGTGTGTGTGGTGCATTTACTTCTAAGCAATTTTGGCACATGTTGTAGGCTCATGCAGCCAACAACACAGTCAAGATACCAAACAGTTATTTCCATCACTACAAGGGCTTTATATGTACTTGTAAAGTTCAATCCTTACAGTGTACCTATAGGTTCTATTATTATCCCAATTTTTAAGGTAAGAAAA
Source organism: Tursiops truncatus (assembly GCF_011762595.2). Classification (NCBI taxonomy): domain Eukaryota; kingdom Metazoa; phylum Chordata; class Mammalia; order Artiodactyla; family Delphinidae; genus Tursiops; species Tursiops truncatus. The sequence goes on along the minus strand of NC_047043.1, from coordinate 81,147,363 downwards.
CTGAAGCTTAGACACTGTAAGTCAACAGTCCAAGGTTGTATAACTAATAAGTATTACAACCAGAATATGAATCCAAGTTAGTTAATATCTGGCCCCGTAGGAGAGTGGACTTGCCTCTGTAAGACAGCCAGTGAAACTTCCAATATCCCCCTGAACGTCTCTCTGACTTTTCAAAGGAGAAAATAGAATAACCAGCCTTGCAAGTGAGCAGCAAATGATGGATGAATAATGTTTCATGCTTTTCCATGGTTAACATGTCTCCTTTCTATTTGGAGAGCAATTAAGTCTCCTGACTGTTCCTTAACAAATTCTTTCTTTCAACATCCTTTAATACCAAAACTAAGAAAATATAAAAATACCCCAAATGCATGCTATTCTCTGACTTCTTATGCCTTTGCCAGCTTTGATCTTGACAACTGCTTGGAAAGGGTTTCAATTTGAGCCACTGTGGTATATTACTTATTTCTTCTTTTTTTTTTTTTCTTCTGTGACTTTCCAATGAACCAACCACTTTGACAAGGAACAACTTGACACTTTGTGGAATTCATTTCTTACTAAAAATGATGTAGTTATTGATGAGTTGGCAGTTTTTAAAGTCATGCAGGCAGCAAACACATGCGTTCCTTGGAAACCAGATTTGAGAGTAACAGAACAGTGCTGATAATGTAGGCCCCAAGCTGGATGTAGCTAACCAGTGAGGAAGAATCATAAATCTCAACAATATTGCCAACTCCCAACTATCGATGGTAATAGGGGTCTAGGAGAGCACAAATACTGTAATTGAAACCCAGTGATAATCTAAAAACTTCATTTTATCCAATAGTTTCAGTGCCGTCTTGGGCCAAACTCTTGACAGGAACGGATAACAAGTAGCCAGTGTGACTGATTGGAGTTTCGTCTCCTTCCCATCTTGGCAAAACCTAGCAGCAGGAGTGCTCAGCCTGAGAAAATTCAAAGAGCAGGAAGCAGAATCGGTCGTGGAAGGACTAGGAGTGTAATTTGGCTCATATCCCGCAAGTAACCTCAATATAGCCTTTTGACAAAGTCTCCAAATAAAATTTTGTACACATAGTCACAATGTAGAATTGAAACAAAAATGTTTTCCATACATATTTAAACTTCTCTGCCATTTCTAGATCACCACCTCCCTAGTCCAAGCATCAGGAATGAATACTTCTTATATTTCCCATTATTATGGGGTAAAGAACACAATTATATTGTGTTATGTTCATTTTGCATGAAGTTTAAATTGTTCAATATAAGTCTTTAAACTGTTCCCCAATTTTTGAAACACTGTTTTAGTATCTCTTGACTTTTTTATGTATTGGGACAATCAAAAAGGTAGAAGTGGCTTGTGGCACTGGAAGAAAATTTAAGAGAATCTATGAGGGACCAGACGCTTATTTCTTGACATCACTGTAAGGTATATAGTTATCTTTGCTTTTCCAAAGATGGAGGCTACCCAGTATATCTTACTACAATTTATATAAGGTTTACAAACCTCTCTAGTTTTTGGAATATTCACCTATCCATAAGCACGGTCTTAGTATGATGGTTCAGCGGTTGTGTTCGACACGCTAGTGTAAAACAAAAATAGTAAAATCAGAGGATGTGAGGGGTCCAGTAGGACTTACAAAATAGTTTGTTCAACAGTATTTATCATTAGGATGCATAAGTAGCACAACATTTAGATTGGAGTGTGGAGAACGGGAACGACTCAAGTTTTCATGTCTAAACAGGATCCATTGTTTTAAGGTATGTGGTCTCTGATATGTCATCTACCTTCTGTGACCACATGAAGGTAGAGATGGTAATAGTGACATTTCAGGGATGTTATATTTTAAGAGAAAAGAAATGTATCAGTCCAGATTCCTGGGTTACAACATGAGAACAAGCAATCCCCAAATCTCGATGGCTTAAAACAAAGGTTTATTTTGTCACGTGTGTCTACTGCATGTTGCTTGAGGTGTCTGCTCCAACTCATTGTTGTTCATACTCTGGGCATTAGACCAACAGGGCAGCCACCATCCGGAACACTGCCAGCTACTGTGGCAGAGGAGAAACTCTCTGTATAATCTTATATCAGTAAATAATGCTTTCTTGAGAAGTGAAGCGTGTCACTTCACTCACATCTTTCTCAACCTCAAAAGGGGCAGGAAGTGAATAGATCTACCATGTGCCCAGAAGTAGAGAGAGAGGTCAAATATTTGGCAGCCATTTCAAGTACAGAGCCTGACACACTCATCAAATGGTAGCTATTATCATAGCAGTTCCACAATATAATCAGTTCTTAATATACGGTAATTGCTGGTCTTTCGATACAGCTGTCTGTGGCAGAGAGACTGCCTGCTATCACCCCATTCCCCCAATATGTTATCTCCTTTCTTTTTAAACTGATTCTCCAAGTCTTACTTTGATACATAGCTTCCTAGCCAAAGGACAACATTTTCCAGCCTTCTTGGAAGCTAGGAGTGTTCATGTGACAAGGGCAAATGTGGTGTAAATGGCAATGCCTTCCCTTAAAAGTAAGGGCCATGCCATTCTCTGTCTTTCCTCTTTTCTGCTGGTTGGAATATGGACTTTGTTTACTTTGTGTCTGGAGCTCGAGCAGATACTTTGTCCCACAAGGTAACTTTGGAATAGAGTTCAACAATGGTAGGAGAACAAGACAGAAGACACGTCATTATCATCCTGAAATATTTACATCTAGATTTTAACTCAGAAATAAACGGCTATGTTGTTTAAATCAATACTATTTTGGACTTCACTGCTCCATTCACTGTCAATTATGAAGAACTGCACAGGGCTTAGTGAATTTACACACATATATACCAATTAGAATGCATTTGAGAGAGTGATGTCAGCATGATAGTAGTGTAAGTTGTTCCTTTTTCTCTCCTCATTGATTTACAATTGGACATCCATAACCAAAAAAAAAAAGAAAAGAAAAGAAAAAAAGGTGCCTCTTCACAGCATACCAGGTCACTCAGGAGGTCCATACATCTGTGCACCCAAAAGTGGGTGGAATGAACCATGAAGGAGGCAGTGGAACAGTGGGAGTGGTGGTATAGCTAGAGGTGGCAGAGGTGGCAGTGGCAGGTCCAGCAGCCGGACAGCACGACCTTTCTAGCAGAGGAGGTGGAAGGAGAAGGCAGTGAGTGGGGGGTCTGTGTGGTCACATGTTCTGCAGCTGGAGGGACCCAAGGCTATCCCTGAGCAAAGACTGCAGCAACTGGGGGAAGGAAAGGAAAGGGAAATAGACAAAGAGATCTAAAGGAAAGTGTCTCCTGCTGTCTGCCTCAGTATTTGGGCCCATGGACTTCTGACATCTCCCCACTGGAGAATCCCCCGACTGGGCCATGGGCATACCCAAAGCCCCAGATGCTAAGTAACACCATGCCCACTCTGCCACCACTCTTTACTTATTTTTTTTTATTTTTTATTTTTTCGCGGTACGTGGGCCTCTCACTGTTGTGGCCTCTCCCGTGGCGGAGCACAGGTCCCGGACGCGCAGGCTCAGCGGCCATGGCTCACGGGCCCAGCCGCTCCGTGGCACGTGGGATCTTCCCCGACCAGGGCACGAACCCATGTCCCCTGCGTCGGCAGGACTCAACCACTGCGCCACCAGGGAAGCCCCTTTACTTATTTTTAAAGTGCACTCCCACTCCCAACCTTGGGAGCAAGTCAGCTCTGGTAAGAGAAACCCAAAAGTGTGCCATAGCACCATCTCCTGGAACACAAAGGGGAGACTAATTACCAACCTGTACAACTGTTAGAGTCAAAGTAAACAAAGCCTTGCCTAAAGAAGAAAAGGTGTTTTCCACTTCAAATACGATGACACACCATGAAAAATAGCACAGAAAGATGGTATCACAAAAATGATAATTTTCCAGCAACTGAACACTAAGAGATAGGATATTGTGATCTAACTAATAAAGATTTTTAAATAGCTGTTATGAAGAAATTGGATGAGTTACAAGAAAACTCAGAAAGGCAATGCAAAGACCTCAGGAATAAAATTAATGAACAGAAAGAGTACTTCACCAAAGAGACTGAAATTCTAAAAAAGAACCGTACAGAAATTCCAGAGCTGAAGAACTCAATAAATGAGAAGGGGAATGCAATACAATGCATCGGAAATAGAGCAGATCAGATGGAACAAAGAATTAGCAAGGTGGAAAATAGAAATCTAGAAATGCTTCAGGCGGCAGAGGAGAGAGAACTAAGATTTAAGAAGAGCAAAGAAACCCTACAAGAACTAACAGGTGCCATTAAAAAGTCAATATGATAATAATGGCTATTGCAGAAGCAGGGGAGAGAGAGAAGGGGGGGGCGGGGTCAGAGAGTTTATTTTAAGAAATAATAGCTGAGAAATTCCCAAACCTGGAGAAGGAACTGGATATACAAGTCCATGAAGCTAATAGAGAAACATATTATCTCAAAGTAAAATGACCTAATCCAAGGCACATTATATTAAAACTGTCAAAAATCAATGATAAAAAAAGAATTGTAATGGCAGCTAAGGAAACAAAAAAGACAGTAACCTACAAAGGAGCCCACATTAGACTATCAGCAGATTTCTCAGGAGAAACTCTATGGGAGAAAATGGAATGACATATTCAAAATATTGAAAAATAAAAAACTACCATCTAAGAATACTCTATCTATGAAATTATCTTTCAGATATGAAGGAAAAATAAAGGCATTCCCAGACAAACAAATGGTGAGAGAATTTACCACTATCATACCTACCTTCCAAGAACTGTTGAGTTCTTCAAGCTGAGATAAAAAGATGAAAGTACACAAAACTCTGACTAAGGTGATAAACAGTCAGAATTAGAAAACTGTAACTCTTTTTTAGAATAGGATATTAAACACCTAATTATAACATAAAGGTAAAAGGAAAAGAGCATAAGAAATAACTACAGCTACTACAATTTGTTAATAACACCACAGCTTAAAAAAAATAATTTGGGAAATCAAAAATATAAAAGGGTAAAAGAATGGAAACTGTACACACAAATAAAGATAAACTGCTATCAACAGAAAATGGACTATTCTATCTATAAAATGTCCCCCTCCTCTTTCTGGTAAACCTCATGGTAACAACAAAGCACAAATTTAGAACACAGACACAAAACATTGAAAAAAGGTAGAGAGTGAGCAAATCACCATGGAACACCACCAATTTACAAAGGTAGACAGAAACAGAAGTAAAGAAAAGGTGGAGAAATAAAATAACCAGAAGGCAAATGGTAAAATGGCAATAGTACCCTTACAGATCAATAATAACCCTAAATGTAAATGGACTGCACTCACCAATTGAAAGGCATAGAGTGGCTGGATGGATCCTTTTTTAAAAGTCAAGAGCCAACTACATGCTGCTTACGGGAAATTCATCTCAGGTCCAAAGACATATATAGGCTCAAAATGAAAGGATGATATTCCAAAAAAAGAAAAAAAATCAAAATAAGGCAGGTACAGCTCTACTTATATTAGACAAAAAAGACTTCAGGCCAAAAAGGGCAACAAGAGACAAAGACAGTCATTATAAAGTGATAAAATGGTCATCAAGAAAATATAACAGCTGTAAATAATATGTTCTCCAAACCTGAACACCGAATATATTAAGCAAATAATAATAGACATTAAGGGAGAAATAGACAACAATACAGTAATAGGAGAGGACTTCAATACCCCACTATCAGCAATGGATATATCATCCAGACAGAAAACCTACAAGCAGACGTTGGAATTGAACCACACATAGAACAAAGAGACTTAATAGAAATATGTCATTCATCTAACAGCAGCAGGATACACATTCTTCTCAAGTGAACATGGAACATTCTCCAGGTGCCATCATATGATAGGCCCACAAAACAAATCTTAGCAAATTTAAGAAGACTGAAATCATACCACTATCTTTTCTGATCCCAGTGGTATGAACTAGAAATTAAAAACAGTAGAAAAGTGAGACGACCTACAAATATGTGGAAACAAAAAAACACTTTTCTAAACAACCATTGGGTCAAAGAAGACATCAAAAGGGAAAAAGATTATCTCAAAACAAATGAAAATGAAAATATAACATATCAAATACTATGGGATGCAGCAAAAGCAGTTCTGAGAGAAAAATTTATAGCAATAAATACAGATATTAAGAAATTAGAAAAATCTCAAATAAACAACTTAACTTTAGACCTCAAAGAACTAGAAAAAGAAAAAATTAAGCCCAAAGTTAGCAGAAGGAAAGAAATCTTAAAAATCAGAGAAAAAGAATAAATGACATAGAGACCAGCAAACAGTAGAAAGAATCAATAAGACTAAGGGCTGATTCTTCAAAAATACAAACAAAATTGCCAAACCTTTAGGTAGACTAAGAAAAAAAGAGAGAAGAATCAAATAAATACAACTAGAAACGAAAGAGGAGACATTACAACTGATACTACAGAAATACATAAAATCATAAGAAACTACTATGTACAGTTATGGCCAACAATTTCATAACCTAGAAGAAATGAGTGCATTTCTAGAAACACACAACCTAGTAGGACCAAAGCAGGAAGAAATAGAGAATTTGAGCAGACTGATAATGAGTAGAGATTGAATTGGTAATCACAGCATTCCCAACACAGAAAAGTCCAGGACCAGATGGCTTCACTGGAGAATACTACAAAACATTTTAACACCAGTGTTTGCAAAATAAACATCCTCCTCAAACTCTTCCAAAGTATTGAGAAGAAGGGAACACTTCTAAGCTCACTCTACAAATCCAGCATTACTTTGATAACAAAACCTGCTAAAGATACCAAAAGAAAAGAATAGACCAACATCCCTAATGAATATAGATGCAAAAAATTTCAGCAAAATATTAGCAAAGTGAGTTCAAGAGTACATTAAAAGGGTTATACAGCATGGTCAAGTGGGATTTATCTCTGGGATGCAAGGATGGTTCAACATACACAAATCAATAAATGCAATATATTGCATCAATAAAATGAAAAATAAAAATCACATAATTATCTCAATATATGCAGGAAAGTATTTGACAAAATAAAATATCCTTTCATGATAAAAACCCTTAACAGATTGGGCAGAGAAGAAACATACCTCAACATAAAAAAGGCCATATATGGTAAACCCACAGCTAAGATTATACTCAGTGAGATAAATTGAAAGGATTTCCTCTAAGATCAGGAACAAGACAAAAATGCGCACTCTCCCCACTCTTATTCAATTTAGCACTGGAAGTCCTTACTAGAGTTTACACAAGACAAAGAAATAAAGGCATCCAAATTGGAAATGAAGAAGTGAAACTGTCATTATTTGCTGATGATATGATTTCATATATAGAATATTCCAAAGAGTCAGTCAAAAAACTGTTGGAAATAATCAACAATTTTAGTAGGGTGGCAGTATACAAAATCAACGTACAGAAATCTATTGCATTCTTTTACACTAATGAAGCATCTGAAAAAGAAATAAAGAAAACTATCTCATTCACAATAGCATCAAAAGCAATAAAATACTTAGGATTAAATTTAACCAAGGAAGCGAAATATCTATACAATGAAAACTATTGATATAAGACTTTGCTAAAAGAAATTGAAGAGGACACAGACTAATGGAAAAACATTCCATGTTCATGGATTGGAAGAATTAATACTGTTGAAATGTCCATACAACTACATACAGATGCAACGCAATCCCCATCAAAACACTAAAGGCATTCTTCAGAGACATAGAAGAAACAAATGTAAAATTTGTGTAGAAGCACAAAAGACCCTGAATAGCAAAAGCTATCCTGAGAAAACAGAACAAAGCTGGAGGTATCATGCTTCTGGATTTCAAACTATACTATAAAGCCATACTAGTAAAAAACAGTATGGTACTGTCACAAAAATAGATACCTCAATCAATGGAATGGAATAGAAACCCCAGAATTAAATCCCAGTATGTAGAATCAACTAATATTCAACGAGGGAGCCAAGAATGCCCAATGAGGAAAGGATGGTCTCTTCAAAAATGGTGCTGGAAAAACTGGAGAAGCAGAACAATAAAACTGGACCCCTATCACACATCATTCACAAAAATTAATTGAAATGGATCAAAGATCAGGGTTTTAAACATAAGACCTGAAAACATAAGAAAATAATATGGAGTTTCCTCAAAATATTAAAAATAGATCTGCTATATGATCCAGGAATTACACTCCTGGGTGTATACCCAAAGGAAATGAAAACAGGACTTTGATGAGATATATGCACTCCCATATTTATCTTAGCTTATGCCCAACAGCAAAGAAATGGAAACAATGCAAATACTCATTAACAGATGAATGGATAAAAAAGATGTGGTACCTTTTCAGAGTATTATTCAGCCACGAGGAAGGAGGATACCCTTCCATTTTCAATAACATGGGTGGACCTTGAGTACCTCATGCCAAGTGAGGTAAGACAGAGAAAGACAAGTACCAGATGATATCATTTATATGTCGAATCTACAAAAGTTAAAGGTGTAGAAAAGGGAAAGTAAAACGGTGGTTACCATTTGGGAGGTGGTTACCATTTGGGAGATGGTTAAAAAATGGTGGTTACCAAATGGTGGTTACCATTTGGGAGACAAAAGGGATAAGAGTGATGATGTTCAAGGGTACAAACTTGTAACAAGTAGTAAATAAGCCATAGACATCTAACGCACAGTATAATGAATACAGACAATAATATTGTACTTTAAGTACACGCCATGATAAATATTGCTATGTTGGCAATTATATTACAATATAAAAATGTATCAAAGCAACATGCTGTATACTTTAAACTTATACAATGTTACATGTCAAATTTGTTCAATAAAATGAAGGAATGAATGCTTTTGGTTGCAAGTAACAGAACACCCAAATCAATAGTGGCTTTGACAAGAAAGACACTTAGAAGCGTCTAGATGTGGATGGTTCCACAGTTTTGATGCTCCATAGACTCAAATTCTTTCTTTCTCATCTATGATCCTCATCATGTTAGATTTGGTCACTGTGTGGAGTGATGGCTGCTACAATGCCAGGTATTTCTAATAGTGCTCAAGGCATGAAGAGGAAGGAGAGCTCCTGTTGTCTCTTTCTCTTTTTTTTTTAATCAGGAAGCAATGTCGTTTACAGAAGTTTATTACCTCTCGCCTCCCACCCACCTCCACTACACAAGGAATCTTCTCCTTCCGTATCTAGAATAAGGTCACTTGCCCTCCCCTAAATGAGTCATTAGCAAAGGGGACTGGTATTACTCTGTATGGCTTAGGGCATTGTGACTCACCTCCCAGGGCTGGAGAATGGGCTGCCCTTCCCTGAGCAGACTACTGTACAAATAAGCTTAGGATTCTACAGATTAAGGAAGAAGGGGGAAACTGTCTGCTGAGGCAGTTAAAGAATCTCTTTTATTTCTCCTCTACTTTTACACTTAGCAAGTCATATAGATGTAGGTTTTTTTCCCCTAAATATATAGAACTACAACATGAGAGGGTAGAGAGAAAGCATACTTCATTACTGTACTGCCTTTCACCCATCCTCCTACCTTAAACTTACCCTCAAACAGCAGGCATTGGCTACATTGTTTTAAAAACAAATCATATAATCTCACTGCCCTTGCTTAAAACCCACCTAAAACTTTCCATTTCCTGGATAAAAACATTTACACCTCACCTCTGTGTCCTACAAAGCCCTACCCGTGTGACCCTGGCTTCCCTCAGTCTTATACCTCATGCCACTCTCTCCTCCCACTGTACTCCAGCCAGAAAGGACTCGTGAGTATTCTCCAAAAGTTATGAACTCACTCCAACCTGGCTTTGTTTTCTTCACGGTAATTTCACGATTGGAAATGATCTTATTTATGCATTTATTAATGGCTTTGCATTCTTATTTATTGTTCTACCCTCACTAGACTGCAAGCTGAGTGAAAGCCAGGGTGTTGTCCATTTTCTCCACTTACACAGCTCTAGTAAGTAGACAATACCTGGTATGTGGTCAACACAATGAACAAATGAACAAGAATTTGGATGATAGTGGTGGTATTCACGAGTCATCCCTATCTGGCTAAAGGAACTGGCATGTAATCCAGTTTCATTTGCATGCAAAAATGAAAAGACACCCTACCTCATCAAGAGTGTGCTGACTCAAATCTATAAAGGGTCAGATGAAGCATAGTTATTTTTTTGAAATAAAGTGAAAAGCATAAGCTTATCCACTCACTTAAAGATTAATACTATTTTTAATCCATGTAGCTCACTGAATTTGTTTTAAACCCAATATTCCTTTAATTATTTATTTATTTCATAATAGTACGTATCTTATTCATAATGGCCATTCAAGAGACCATGAAATTGCCTGTTAAGCTACAGTCCATAATTCAGCAGAAATGGCTCAAGGAAAGGAAACCTGAATGCCAATCCCACAAATAAAATATGTCATCAGATTTTAACTTCACCCAATACCATACCAAATACCAACTGGCAGAGCTTATTCTTGGGTATGTGGACATGCTCAGTATTTTATATTGAGCTGTTCTTTTCTGTGTAAATCTGGAACACAGGACACAGATTCAACGTGGAGATGGAAAGAGAATTGACACGTGACAAAGATAGAGAAGATACACAATACAATTCAGCAGGCAAGGGTGGCTGGGAGCAGATCCAGGGAGAAAACTAAACTGATTACATAACTAGAATTTCCATTTGCTTCTCAAGAAAAAGGGCTAAAAAAAAAAAAAAAGGCTAAAATAAAACCTTGTGATAAAAACCTTATAAGTGACTGAATTTGAAATACAAGTTGTTTGCATCAACTCCAAGATGAAACGATGTTTTTTTTTTCCATTATTCTCCAGGAAATAGATGCTTGCTAAATAACCCCTTTAACTTTTCTCTAGCATCTATTGATTATATTCATAGAAATTAAGAAGAGAAGGCAATTAAGTGTAAAATTTAACAGTGTTCTGCTGCTGTTAATTTACTGCCTGACTCAATCAATGCATCACCCTAGATAGAAATCTATGCCCCCCTCCATGAGCTAGAAAATTCTATGATGCCCTTTCAGCTAAAATGATAATAATCACAAGAAACCAAAGAACTAAGAGGCAGGAACCATACAAAGAGGTGAAAGAGTGAGTTGCTTACAATAGTTTAATCCATATTTTTAAAGAGGCCACTTAAGTTGAAAATAACAAACCTTTTGAGTGGTTTTGTTTATTTTAGTACTTGCTAATTTGGGAATTCATGAAATGGCACATAAGCCACACTCATAACAAAAGGTAAATTTTCCCTTTTTCTGAGAGGTAAAATGTATATGTGCCACTGAATTTCAATTTGCTTGTCAAGAAATAAAAAGAAGTCCTGGGTATATGTCATGATTTAACCTGAAAATGCCTGGTTACTCTCAGAGGAGATTATACTATTTAAGAAAAAATATTAGCATATTAGATAAGCCCAAAGCTTAAACAATTCACTCTGTGACAATGAACTTTCCTCATGATACAGTTTGAGACAAAATGAATGGTAATGAGATATAAATAACTAGGGTACCTTGTTTTCCATAAAAATGAATCTGTTATCTATTAGGTTTACCTAACTTTTATTTTCTTCTTAATTATATTTTATTAAAACTTAAGTTTATGTGTATATGTACATATATTCATGAATACTCAAAAATACATTAAAATATAAAGAAAAAAGCAAAAATCGTCTCTTCTCCTGAACTCCTTTTTTTACCTACTACTGTATTGAGAATCTTCCCAAAGTCTTTAAAACTTTACCTTTTATGAGCCAAAATTTATTCTATCTCATCAATGCCTCACAATCACTAACTTTCCTACTGCTGTACAGTGTGATTTTCCCCATTTTTCTTACCATGAACTTACTTGTTGCAACCTAGGAAATGGCTCTAGGAGCAACTGTTTCTTTTCTGTAAAAGTATTAACTCGTTATGCATTCACAGACAAAGGTGCTCCCAGAACTCCGGCTGTCATGGGAAGAGTAACCAGAAAACCAGCAGAGATGGACACATCTACTGATCTACCTTGAGTCACAGGACAGTGCCAATGGGATTACCCATGATTCCATTGGAAGAAGGCAAACAGGACCATAAGGGCAACTGCCCCCTGCCTGAGAACAGAATAACATAGTAACTGAGGCAGGTTTTCATTCTTAACAACATTATGATGATATGTTGTGGTAGGTTTGTGCTCTATCAGCAGAGTTTCCACAAAAACCATAGAAGCCACTGTTACAGAAAGGGTATAAAAATAAGGTGAGGGAGGTATATGGATCAATGCTTCAGTCCCTCTTCAAGCTCTCGGCCCTACCAAGACTCAGTGAGAATAAGCAGGGGAGCTGAGAGAAGGTTCAATTCCGGTAGGAAAGAAAAAAAAAACCAAAAACTGGGTCACATAGCCAGGTTCAACTAGCTAAAAACTTTACATGGGATGTGTACATGTATGCAGCATTACTAGTGTGGACCCCTTGAGGACATACTAGCCAGGTTAGTTGTACTCTTTTTTCTTCCCTATCTTGGACTCCGAGAGCAGAACTTTATTTGTTTTGTATTTGGGGTTTTGAAGAAAGATCTCACTTTAAGAAATCTTAAATATGATCTTTCTCTTTTTAAATATGTCTTTAAAATTTTTTGAGAGTGTCTGGTACAGGGATTCTCAGTGTGTGGTCCAGATTATCAGTGGCATCAGCATCACATGGGAAGTTGCTGGAAATGCAAATTCTCAGGCTGCGGTCCAGTTCTAGGGAATCAGAAACTCTGGCAGTGGGTCTCAGCAACTTGTGTGTTAACAAGCCCCTCAAAGTCCTATCTCCTCCTGTCCCTTGCATCTGTGTGGGTGAATGTTCATTCTCTGTGTTTCTGGGCTCCACTCCCGGGAAGGAGCAGGGGATGCTTTGAACCTGGAACACGGAGGAGAGGAAGACATCCTCACAGAGATCTTGCTTCTGAATGCAGTATCTAAAAATACTGTTCAACTTCTTTTATTGGGATGGTTATGCTCCCACTGGCATCTATCTCGTACCTTACGCTAAAAGTCTGCCTCTCCCTGGACCTGAGTGACAGTATTAAAAAATAAAAATCCTTTACTCATGGAGGAACCAGACTCCAGAAAGTGAGGGGTGAGGGGAAAAATAAAATCATCCTGCCAGCCTTACATCAACTTCTTCCATGAGGTAAGAGGGAGAACCCCGATGAATGAGATGGGCTCTACAGTTTCCTCCCAAATCTGGAATTCTGCGATTTGAACATGTACATTTTGTTTCTTTCCCCTTTTAACTTCACGAATGCCACCTCTAAACAATTTCCACCTAAACTTTGCTGTAGGGAGAGGAGGCATGAAAAAAAAATCCTCATTTCCCTTTCCTACTGAGAGCTAAAAATGTTATTTCTTAAACCCACTTCAAGATTGGAGAAAAGATCCTAAAGTCTTTCAGAGATGATGGAGCAGTTGTTCCTCTCTCAAACTCCAATAAAGGGCCTGAAGTGCATTTGTTTCCCTAAATAACAAAGCAGTGGTTAATTACTCTGAATCTGAACAAACGAGTATTGAAAACATAGCAAGTTTAAAGATGAGTCCGACATAGCTTCATCATGTTTTCCAGAGCTTCAGATATTTCTGATTACACATCAGAAGTTTACCTTTATTTATCATTTTCTTTTATTTCACCGGGATATTATTACTTCATAAGCATTTGGGCCATCTTCAAATGAAAATCTTATATGGGCAAATAGGGAACTAGGGAAAAAGCAGCAATGAGATTTCTTTGTATTGATCTTATCACTCATTTCAAAGATGAGATAATACTTTCTATCAACTGCAAACAATTTCATTTAGCTCCCATAAAACTAGTATTAGTTCCATTTATTTTGTTCTCAGAACCAGGATTTAGATATATTCATTCAATTCTCAGAAACTGTATTTTGCAAAAATGAACATTCAAAGCTGAATCACTGCTTACTTTTCCAAGTGCATTAAAAGATAAAGAGAACCAAAAGGAAAACATGTCTTTGAAATTAGTCCCTGCTTTAAAATTTTTATTTATTTCTAAGATGTAAATTATTAACTTAAGATCAAAGTATAACAGTACACATATTTTTCAATAATTTCAAGTGCTCAATACTCTAAAACCTATCTAGTATTTTTCTTTTTAAATGTTGTTATTGCTTATTACGTTAAAGGTTAGGAACTTATTACTTGTAGCGGCTGCTGTGGCTTGGATCCCCCCTAAGGACCAAGAGGTTCATTCTGTTGGCTCCTGAGGTAGCTGACAGCTCCCTGAGAACTGCCCTCAGCTGAAGAGAGCTTTCTTGCCCAAAGTCATACTCTCCCCCAAGGGGCACCCTACATTCAATGACTGCCAAATGTGAGGATAAAAGGGCCTAATTCTTCGCCTAAGAAAGAACAACTCTGAAGGGCTGTCCCTGTGGACTGGCTGAGGCTTTGCTATGACTATATTGCCACTCAACTCTGCCTGCTGCCAGCCCTGCTTTTTTGCCATGTATCTCCCACAGGTGTTGATCCTGAAGACTTGACTTAATATACTTCCTGCAAGCAAATATGTCTTAAGGTTTGTTTCCCAGGGAACCTACCTAAGTTATCACTAAATACAACGTGATTTATCCTTTCCTGCAGGAGTTGTGATACCGTTTTTAAATAGTGGAAAACGCTATTCAAATTCGTCTCTACTCCAATCATATAGGATCCTCACCTAAGCAGCTCTAAGTGACCTACATACGGAGTGCTTGTTTTATGGACCACATAAAACATCTGGAAATGTCACACTAGTAGTTGCCATTATGTTATTTATTTCCGACGGAGTATCTATGGAGCCTCTTAAGAAGACTGGGGTAAATGATGAACTTAGACTCAAAATTCCGTGTCCTAGTATTGAACTGAGTCAATGGCTTTGGACAGACCACTGAACTTTCCTGAGCCTTCTTGGAGATGATAAAACAGCGAACAAGCAAGTGATCCCTGTTAAAAAGAAAGCTGTAATTCTGGCTTATCAAATCTCCATCTACTGATTCATACCATATGCTGCTGTAGGAGAATAAGACCAGGTGACTAAAATGCTTCATGGATTCATCTCCTTACCTAAGAGTGATAGTGTAAACTATTGCAGGCAGAGTCTGCAGGAAAACTTTGTCAGAATCCCAGGATGCTTATTTAAAATGCAGACTCTTGGACACCCCCACCTCCAGCCTACTGAATCAGAATCTCTGTGTGCTGGTGTTAGGGAAATAGCATTTTAAGCAAACATTTTTGGTAACTCTTATGCAACCTGAAAAGTTATGGAACAGGGGCAGCTGCGTGGGGCTCAAGGAGGGAAAGAAGGTCTGAAACAACAGCTATTGTGGATTAGCTACAATGACAAAGAATCGCCACTGGGAGCTCAGGTGAGAATGGATGACATCATTTTACATAGTGTCCATGCAGTCCAAGACTTCATGTACTTCTTGGAAACTCAGGAATGGGTTTGAAGGTAATGGACTTTTCCATTAATCCAGAGCGGGGGGGCTGTATCAGATAGGATGCAGTGAGAGAATGCAGACATGGGTTGCCAGGTTCACAGTTCTGGTGCAAGGCTGTTTCAAACAGCTGTCACTGAGATCTAAGTCTGGGGAGGAAGGACACCAAGACCCATTGGGAGCTGATAGACTGGGGAAATACAGAAGGACCCAAGGGTTCCCAGGAGTGGTAAAGTCAAGTTCAGTAGGAGCAACAGAGGAGATGAAAGGAACAGAAGTTTCAAGACAGAGAAGAACATCTAAGAGCTGAAATACATATGGCAACTCTATTTCTTATAAAGATGATGCTAGAAGCCTAGAAAAGTTGCTACTATTCTTTTGCAATTCCTGGGGTGACTAAGTAGATCTCATATTTCAAGTCTGCGGAAAGCTCATTTAAAAAACTATCGCAGCCGTGGCTGTACATTTCCAAGTTGCTAGAGGTGCCCCATTGGTAACGAACATCTGTTAAGCTGCTTCGTCTTCCATGGGATGTGCAAAGAAGTAATTTTTCACTGCAGTCCTTCTCCTTAAGCTTCATTTATTCAGATGCGCCCAAAATGTGAGTTCAGATGTCCAGCAGAGTGCCAACCTGAGAAGCTGTAGAAGTTACTGCATCTTTATCAATAAAAAATAAGCAAGCAGAGGATCATGGGGAACGTGTGCGCCTCAACTACAATGTAAACCGTGTGCCTAATTGTCATTTAAATCATGGGGTTGATGAATAACATCCCAGGAATAATGAGGATTCTGCTTGACAAATAGTTCTTTAGAAATTATCTAACACAATTTTGACATATTGCTGTTTGTCAAATTATTCCTGTGCCAGATGCTTACACAAAATCTGTTGCCCGTTGCCAAATGGCCTAGCTGCACGTTTTCTCATTAGATAGCACTGATATTCTATGCAGAGAATGTATCAAAGTATAATTGAGGACAAAGAGATTTGTGTTTGTATTCTACGCCCACAGTGCCTGTTGCCACTCCACACCACCACTCACCTGTTAGTTCAAGCCCACTTACACCCCATCATCTCATTTTGGGCATCCGGAATGTACCAGTCACTGTGTATAGGACTGCAGTGTGCATATTGATCAGAATGGGAGGGAAGAGTGGCTTGAAGAAGAGCTGTGTTTATAACGTGCACAAGTTCTGTCATTTTTGAAACATGCTGGATTTTCTGATTGGAGACATTTTCACAACCTAATATAGGACATGACCCTCCCCAGCACAAATTACACTAGGGTGAGAGCCATCTGCAATGGCTCTCTTGTCAAGGCACAGGATTTGGGGAACTACCTCTGACCCATCATTCTTAGTAAGAATTCGAAAATCTTGAGTCGGGTAGCTCTGAATGTAAGCGAGCACTTACGTCTCTAGAGATTAATCCGTTCTCTCAATCTTAGTGAAATAAAGCAATGCCACAGCAATGAGGAAAAAAATGAGTATCTAACTACTTGTAGTGTTCCAAATGAATTTATATTATCATTCAAAGAGATGAGTAGATGAGAGCCCATGATTGACAGCTACAGTATTCAACATTTACAATTCCCTCTTCAGGGATATTCAGAATCGATTGAAAAAGAATTCAGTGTTTAGGAACTACCCAGGGGTACTTTCAGTAAAATGTTTTAAATAATGATTGTCCAAAGCTTGCTAGACACTTTGTAAATGTCAGAAACACATTAAATATGTTAAATGGTCATGTTCAATATCTAGAAAACAACACAAGTGATTTACAATCAATTTCACACTTGCCTTGAAACATCTCCCTGGTGGAAGACAAAAATGTCCTCTTTGACTGGGCATGCTAATGCCAGGTCTTCATTTTGGTCCAGTGTTTAAACTCACATGGCTACTCAACACACCACATGGGGAATTATCTGGACAGTAAGATATATGCTTTGGAGCTGAATAAAAGTTCCCTGTTCAGTGTGAGTTCCACGGCTGGGTAAGGATAGTAGTGGATACATTCCATGGAAGTGGGGTGTAAGAGAAAGTAACTTGCCTCCTTGGAGTTAAAGTCCTATTCTCTGACCACAGCCCCTTATCCTTCAGGCTTTCTCAGGTTTTTCCTCTCATCATCCCTACTCTTTACCATCATCAAAGCACTCGGGTACTTGGTCCTTTTATTTTCTCCAAGCCCATCATCCCTTCCCCTGGCTTCTCTTTCTTTCTTCGGTGGTCATATGAGCCACTCCCTTATAAGCCATCTGGATTCCTTCACGGTTCCAACCTACCATCACACGTGTCCAGAAAAACCTTGATGCAGAAACAGTATTACACTCATCTTTTCACCATAAAATATTTGGCCTCCAACCCCAGGCCATCAGAACTTCTCTTTATCCCTTTTACTTATTAGCCAGTTCTCCATGTCATTTTGCAGTGGGTCATTGACTATTCCAAATCTCCCCCTCTCTTCTCAAACTCACACAGTTCTCTCTTGGCACATGGCTCCCAGTCCTGTCTCATGGAAGAGTCTAATTCACCAGTATAGTCTTTGTCAGCTTTCTATCCTCTGTCTTTACATGTCTTTATACCTGTGTATACCTGTGTACCTCTGTTTTCCCTGTTTCAGAGATTGAGTTTTACCTCCTTTTTTTTCACAGCCAACCCTCCATGCTTAGAACATAGTAAGTACTCAATAAATATGTTTTGAATTTACAGATGAATGTACAGATGGAGAGAGAAAATGACAGGGATATGAATTCAGGGATAAAGGTCTAATAGCCTTTATTTTCTTTGTGACGTAGGAGTACCTTTATCACCATGCCTTTATCCCTTTGAGACATCACTGAATCAGTCACTTACTTTCTGGTGTATGCTCACAAGTTTCTCCTTTCTTGGCAACTTCCTTTAAATCTTATTAATACGTTCAAATCTTTACCATTCTAGGTACCAATTTCTCTTCTCCTCTTGTAACCAACATTTCTCATGCATTGGTTTAACAAATGTTTCTTGAGAGCTTATGAAATGTGATGCAGTGTGGTTCAAAGAACTGTCAAGGCTCACAACACTCATTTCCTGACTACCCGTTCATTTCATGAGTGGAGTGACCAGATATAATTTAGCATCTCAATCTGGAGAGTGCTGCTTCTTGGATAGGATGTCGGGACAACAGGTATAAACTGAGTCATCCTATTTACTATCTGCTGTGGTATAAAAAGATAGTCTAATAAGAGTGAAATCGAGAGCCTGGGCTCTGGAGTTAGACTGCCTGAGTTTGAAACTTTGGCTCCACCACTTACTTGCTGTTTCCTTGGAAAAATTACATAACATCTCTGTCCCTCAGTTTCCTCACTCTAACAAGGGGATAACCATAGCACCTCATAAGGTTATGGTTTTAAATGAGTTAAAATGTAAAGCACTTAGGATTCTGCCAGCCATGTAGTAAGTGCTGTGTGATTGTTATTGGTATCTGGCATTGTCCTTATACTGCCACTGTAATTGTTTTCACTAAGATTAACAATGAACTCCAAATTTCCAAAACGAATGGACCAACTTCACTTCTTATTGCATTCGACACTTCTTAAAAATCTACTTCCTTGGCCTCTGTAATACCCTCATATCTAGATTCTTTTCATTCTTGTTTGTTTATTCTTTTTCTGGGTCTATTTTGTGAGATACACTCCTTAAAGGTGCTGTTTCCTGGGCATCTGCACATGAGCCATTCTTGAACCTCAGGCTTCCCCTGATTGATGGAATTCATTCCTAAGGCTTCACCCACCAACTAACTGCTGCTGACTAGTTAAAGCCAAACTCTTAACCCAGATCTCACCTCTTATTTCATGCTCATGCACCCAACTTTCTACTGAAATTGATACTTCCAATTTACCTCCAACTCAACCTGTCCAAAATGGATCTCATCTTCTTCACCCTAAATCTGCCTTTTCTTTCTTATTCCGTTACTTGACTGAACCACCACCAGCCTCCATGCACAAAGTAGAAACCAGAGAAATCATCCTTTTCTTCTCTTACCCTCAGAGCCAATGAGTCATGAACTCTGTGATGATATCACCTGTGGATATTATGAATCCACCTCTCCTTTCCAACCTCAGCACCATAGTTTTAACTCTCACTCTTATCATTCCTTGTCTGCATCCTAGCAATCAGCCAACTGTTCTACCTGCCTCCAGGTTTGTTTCATAAAATCCATCTTCCATGAGTCCCTCAGTCCATGCTGTCTTTGGCAAGATGGGCTGCAAACTCAAATGTCGATCTGAAAGGCAGGTGCTGTGAATGAGTAAAGCATGCTACTATGAGAAAGGAAATACAGTCTCTCCCATTTTTCTTGAAGCACATGGTCCTCTTGATCTATTTTTCCCTTTCCCACTTTTGACACAGATGTGAGTATGGAGAAATATTTCTTTGCTATAGGAAAAGATGCAATAAGCCTGATGATAAATGGCCTCACTTATTTGGGCTCAGTGCTGGCAAGGATACAAAGAGGTGCCTTGATGCCACCTGGAGAGCCCACGTACAGTCCGAATGTGACAGTCATTAGTCAGCTAAGGCCAACAGATGCCGTATGGAACAGGAACTCAGGGATGTGGGATCTTTCCGTTTTTTGGAAGGAGTGTAGTCTCCTGATTTTCAAATCTAGGAAGAATTTTAAAAATTCAATATATAGGCCAAACACATACGTAAACTAGATTTCTCCAGATTTGCAACCAATTTGCAGTCTCTTCCTAAAACATAAATTTGATCAGGTAAATCACTTGCTCAGAAAACATGACGGTGTTCCATCCCCTATGGAATACAGTCCAAGATCCTTGGACTTACCATGGGGTAAGAACGCCCATGTTCTGACCTCAACCTCTCCCCTCTTAATCTCTCAAAAATCTCTCTCCTTAGAAATTTACGCTCTGGCAATGGCAAAATGAGTCTCATTTCCCGCATTCATAAGCTCATATCTTACTTCTGTGCTACTTGCTATGCTGTCCCCTCTAACAGTAACGTCAATACCTCTTTTATCGCCTAACTTCTATTCAACCTAAGGCTTGGGGCATCACCTCCTACAGGAAGCCTTCCCTGCCTCTTCTCTGTGCATTTCCATCTCACTGCACTTCCTTCACTATTTTATGGTGATGTGACTGTATTTCCCAAAGTAGACTCCAACCTTCTTGAAGGCAGTAACCTATCTTATTCGTTTGTACTTTAGCATGAAACCTATCCCAATGTGGACACACAGTAGGCAGCCAATAAAACATTGTTTTAAACAGTAAGGATGAAAGCTGAGTAACAGGTAAATCACATTTTATACCACCTTATAGTTGCTCCTCAAGTAATAATCAAGATCCCTTAGAATTAATAAAGGCTTTTACACCTCATAGTCATTTCCAAGTATGTAATTTTTTTCTTTACATCAGTCCCATAAGAGAGGTCTATTCCCATTTTACAGTGAGAAAATGAAAACTCAGAGAGGTTAGGAGACTTATTCAGGTGACACAATTACAAAGAAGTTACTAAATCCTACTTCTCCTGCCTTTCCTATTCAGTTTTCCTTTTATAACATCAGAGCTACTCTTAATGTAGTTCAGAGTTTCAGTGGCTAGAATTTAGAGGGTCTGTGACCTTAAGTGGGGAAAAAATGACATCTTCACTTTCATTAACCTTTACCTGAAACTTAGCACCTCCTTCAATTATCTAAGAAGGCAACAAACCACACTAGAATCAGCAGCCTGTGACTCTGTCACAAATGGAGTCACAAAGATTTTCATATCATAGCACAGTTGTTAGAGATTCTTTACAATATCACTTATGCTCTTCATCATTCCAAACTGCTTTGGAATAATGGCTGCTTTTAGATTCACTGATGGATCCTGTAACTTATCGCATGAATGAAGGAGCATGTATGTTACTCTCTCACAGATTTACTTCTAAAAATATTTTAACAACTGCATGTTAATATATATGACTTCCTTAGTTGCTCCATGTGTTTTGTTTTATGCATTTAAAACATTATTCTGAGAAGGGCTCCATGGTACAAAGCAGATGAGCAAATTCTCCTTCATACATTGTCCCTTTAATAGGAGGGTACCCCAGGGGTGCACACCCTACTGCTCCCTCTGGCAGAAATGATCACACACTCCACAGACTCTGCAGCAGACTCCCTGGGCTCACAGCCCAGCTCTGCTACTGACTACCACTGAATTTGTAGATTGGGCAAATCATTTAACCTTGGTGATTTAGTTCTCTCATGTGTACCTATTTTATGGGATTGTTTCAAGATTAACCAAGTTAATATGTTTAAAGTGTTTAGTCCCATACCTGGCAAGTTGTGTGTCATTTCTGATTTTTCTGATTGCTATTTAATACGCTCTTTCCTTCCAAGCCAGAACATAGTTTCAGAATCCTTCTCAATACAGCATTGCATCCGCCTTGAACAACTGACCACAGGTGACTCAAGAGGTGGAAATTACTTGTCAGCCTTGGAATTATTGTGTTGACGGGCCTGGCTGCACTTCTCCATGTTTTTGAGTTACACGACTCTACGAAAACATACACTTTTATAATTTTCAACTACCGTCCACACTCATCTACCTATTATCTACATCTCTGAAATGAACTTTGGGCTTGTTAATGATCAAACCAGAAACTAGAGAGGTTGGGGGAAATGGTCCCAGGTGCCTGGGGCCAGGCATTTCTATAGAGTAGACAAGAGGCTCACTAGTGGAACAAGTGGATCCAGAAACAGTGACACACTGTGGATGAATCTAGTGACCACATCCGGAAAATTCAGGGTTGGGAAATTTGCAGTGGGCAGAGCAGATCAGCCAGTAGTATGGTGGTTGTCAGACCACAGTTCAAGCCTGCTCTGGCATTCACTAGTGGGTGAACTTGAGGAAGTCCATTTATCAATCTAAGGCTAGGTTTTCCTTTCTAAGGAATAGAATATGCTACAAATGTCACGAGGCTGCCGTGATGTGTGTTGGAGGTGATAGGCATAAATACAGGAATAGTACATGGCATATTTAGGGATATTCAACAAATGTTATCGATAGTTTCCTTTCCTACTCCTCACTTTCAAAGTATGGGACATCATTCCAGTACCATAAAGATTCTCTTAAGGTTTCTTATCCAAATGGTGAGAGCAGATGACTTAACACCATCAAACAGAATCTGATTCCTCAACGTTTACTGCTGGACAAACTCAAAAATGCAATCAGCAGATTATTTGATGTCCCGAAGTATGGTGATCAAAAGCTAGGAAGTCACCACAATGAAACATCTCTCCCTTTTGACTACTCCATGCCACCGAAGATGATCTCATCCAGTAGTAACTGTCAGGTTACCTGGTTCTGTCCAACGGACACCTTGTTGTACTTCTTGTGTTTCAGCTGCAGGTGAGAATGTGTCTAATTAACTGGGCATGGCAGTGAACCATTCGTGACATTGACGGAGTCCCTTCATCATCTCGGGAGGGAAAGCTAACCACTGCGTCTCTTCCAGGAGTGAAAGGTTTGAGATCAAAGCTGACTTTGTGATTCTTTTGAGATGTCAGTCTTCTATCCATCTAGTAGAAATTGGGTACTGAAGTGTATAATTCAATTCCCTTCAATTTTCACTCCTTAATGACAGGCATATATAAATAATTTGTCCTTATAATTGACTGTGCTGCTGGAGAGCTCATAGTGAATTACTGGCTCAAGGCAATAAAGGGAACTTAAACGAAAAGAAAGGGGCCAGGTCTCTTGCCATCTTCTACACTCACTTCCCTATTCTTTAGCCAGGGGTCTGCAAACATTCTGCAAAGGAAGAGATATTCAATGTTTTTGGTTTTGCAGGCCGTATGGTCTCTGTTGCGACTATTCATCTCTGCCATTATAGTGTAAAAACAGCCCCACGTGGACAATGCATAAACAAATGAGACTGGCTGTGTTCCAATAAAGTTTTATTTACAAAAACAAACATGGGTAAGACTGGGGGTGCAAGAAGTAGTCTGCTGACATTGGCTTCAGGCTAGTGGTTCTCACAGAGGGATCTCAAGAGCAGCAGCAGCAACATCACTAGAAGATGTTTTAGAAATGCATATTTCTGAGCCTAGAGGTACAGAATCAGACACCTTGAAGATGAGGTCCAACACTCTGTTTTAAGAAGCCTTCTAGGTGGTTCTGATGCATGAGAACCACTGCTTTAGCCTAGGGGACCACATGTCTGATCCAAATAGAATTCCCTCTTACCTAGTTGACAGCTAGAATTCATTTCAAAAAATGTTCATGCTGAATGCTAATTTTTATGTCTGTAACTACATCAGTATTTATATATTTGTTCAATATAAATTATCCATGGAGAATTCCTCAGAGAAAATTAGTTTGCCCATACTTCATTGCACAGGTCATTTGTTCATTTGTTGACTGATTAAAACAATTATCTTGTAAAGCGGATAATCCTTCAGTGCTAAATTCTACAAAGGTGCACATCTTACCACCACACAAATTTGGATCAAATTATATACCATTTGGTCTACAGTCAGAAGATTTTCCTCCAACAGGGCTGTAATGGTTGATATCATTTTCACAAAATGCAAAATTAAAAACGGCAGAAATAGACCATGTATTGTACATAACCTGCTGAGCAAGTGTCTTAGTAAATCTGTTAGTTTTGCAGTAAAGGAAATAAAACGCTCAAAATGCAAAGTTTATAAAGTCTGAAATGCCTTAGAGATGTAAATATGAGCATGTCAGAGTCCGATTTAGTTATCATTGGGTTACTACAAAAATAAGCACAGATAGTGACTGTAATTATCAAGATAATGTCCGAGTCATTTAAAATTACTGGACACTTATTCATTAGGTAAATAGATTTTTAAAATATATTATTCAATAAAACAACCTTGTAAAATATATGATATTCAGGGCTTCCCTGGTGGCGCAGTGGTTGAGAGTCCGCCTGCCGATGCAGGGGACACGGGTTCGTGCCCTGGTCCGGGAAGATCCCACATGCCGCGGAGTGGCTGGGCCCGTGAGCCGTGGCTGCTGAGCCTGCGCGTCTGGAGCCTGTGCTCCGCAACGGGAGAGGCCACAACAGTGAGAGGCCCGCGTACCACCAATAAATAAATAAATAAATAAAAATAAAATAAAATAAAAATAAAATATATGATATTCAGAAGAGCTGGAGCAATGCTTAAGTTTTAGGGATTGCAAATGGTAAAGGTGGGACTTGAACCCAGATTCATCTTACTTAAAAGAAGAGCTAGCAACAGTAGCATTTTATATTACATGTACATAGCAGAATATTCGTATTCCTGCAATTATTCTTAGAGACATATGGTTCAAAGATCAGCTCTTCATTGAAGATTTCTACTCTCTTCCATGGTGTAGCACTGTTACTGAAAAGCCCAGATGAGGACTACATTTCCCAGGCTCCCTTCATTTAGGAAGGGTCATGTGACTACTGTCAGCCAATGGCACGTGAGTGGAAATAGTGTGTGTCACAGGAGGGTGAGAGAGCAAAAAAATAAAGCAGATTTGAGAATTGTTTCTAGGAAATAACATTGGAAGTGGTCCCTGGTGGGTAGACATTATGGGGAAAAAGTAGATCAGGAGCCTTCTGAGTGTCTGAGGGAACTCTGTTGCCCTCAGCAACAATAAGATCAGGTTTTAAAAAAGTGGTTATCCCGTTGAGCTTAAAAAAACTCTTGGGCTCCCAAATTAGTATGAATAAGATGTATGCTGTAAAAGCTACAGAGTCCCAAGGAGGGCACATTGCCTGCCACTCCCTTCAGATGATGCCATGGAGGATGATGGACAAGGACAACCTACCGGAGGGCAGAGGCAGGGCCATGGAGGGAGACGGACCAGGACACCCTCCCACATTCCCTGGGCAGGGGTCCTGACAATGCCTACTGGGCAGGATTGCAGATTATTAGGAAATGGTGACTGCTGTTTTTTCCCCTTTCTTTCCTCCTCTGAAAGGGAGTTTTTAAACTAATTCTGCCCCTGCTCCAACACCTATATATTTGGTATGCGGGGTGTGTTGAGGCATAGATCACTCATGTTATGGTTTCTGGGAAGCCAGACTATAAGAGGAGTCTCACTTAGACCTGATGAAGAAACTACTCATGACCTAGAGACCCTGAACTTTGGGCTGTCTCTCTGGGTGAGAGGAAGGGTGTGCTGTGTATATGGGGAGATATTGGGTGGCTGGACATAAGTATTGTGGAAGACACAGCTAGCCGCCTTCAAGAGCTCCTGTCCTTATTTCATAGAGGAGGGATGTGATTGGGAAGAGGCTGCCTTGCTAGGGACCCTGTTTTCCAGCTGTCTTGCAACACGGTGGGACCATTCACAAACGCAATGTGAGGAGAAGTGAGGTGGCCCGTCTGGACCAAGGTGGTGAAGAAACAGGTGGGCCTTCTTCCCTGTCTGCCCCTTGATGTGGGTGCCCCAGTAGCCATACATCACAGAGCCACGATATGGAAGGATGGAAGCTTCTGAACTACTACCTGCAGGGGAGCCATAGCCATTCAGGTATACATGAATAGGTTGTGATGTAGGTGAAAAGTAAACACCCACCATGTTATGCCCATGAATCAAGAGTACTACATTGAATTACTGCCCCTCAACCCTTAGCAGATGCCCAGTGGAGAGAAAGTCTTTAGGAAAGATTGTCTGTGGGATACTTAATCTATTCCCTCCTCTGGGCACTAAAATCTATTTCTGGTTTCAGCCAGCCCAGCTGAGTACAGATGCCTGCACTGGGCTATTTTGCACATATGATCTCTAGAATTACATTTATTGACTTGTGGGAGGCCCTCAGCCCACACTGAGGACTGTTGGCAAAGCATCCCATGAATTCTGTGATGTACGGTACAGGTGCCCTCCCCCTTTTCTTTCCTCTTCCATTTATTCACTAAATATGTATTGACAGCCACTATGTGTCACACGCTCTACTAGGATGTTGGGATGTGATGACGTTATGACAGTTTTACGCAGTTTCCTCGTTATTTAAACCTGGAGAGAGTTCTCTCTAGCATTGTTCCAGAAATAGCTATTTCTCTCTTAAGCAATTGCCTGGATTAAGCTGGGGACCTTCTGAATCTTACAACCACTCTTGTTTCCTTCTTTGCAATTCCTGTTAGAAGGCTTCAAGCCAATTTGTAGCCCATTGCTGGCATATTTATAGGTCCCTATGGCCTACTCTCTGCATCTTCACATCCCTCTAGGCCTCCTCTTAAGTCTCCTACCCTCATATTCCCTGCAGCCTGACTTCTTTCACGTTTGCATTATATTTTCTCTCTCCCTGCTGTGTTGGGTATATCCATCTAAGTCACCTTTACTCTTTTTTTTTTTTGCGGTACGCAGGCCTCTCACTGTTGTGGCCTCTCCCATTGCGGAGCACAGGCTCCGGACGCGCAGGCTCAGCGGCCATGGCTCACGGGCCCAGCCGCTCCGCGGCATGTGGGATCCTCCCGGACCGGGGCACGAACCCATGTTCCCTGCATCAGCAGGCGGACTCTCAACCACTGCACCACCAGGGAAGCCCACCTTTACTCTTTTTCAGAATATTTATACATGAAAAGGGGAAAGAGCAGAAACAATTTTCAGCACCATTTAGAGGTTCCTAATAAAGTGGGCTGAATCTGGACAACAGAAGTGGAGTTGGCTGTCTGTGAATGAGAGCCAAGGTATCAGGAAGATGAGCATCTGTCTCCCTGGGCACCAAGGATTACTGATATCCAGTGACTCGCTGTTCATCTTTGAAGCTCTATGTTGATTTAATCCCAACTTTTCACAGAGACATCTGTTGGTTCCACATTTGCATTCAATTTAACTCAGAGCCCAAGTTTTGGAATGGACTCTGAGCAATCCTTTAACATATTCTATTTTGTACAATGTACACCTGCTTGCCTCATATCTGGGGACTATGTTATTAGATGATCAATTAATGAACACTGGCTCACATTTCAACATTAGCCTGGAACTCAAGAAAGCAATTTGGCCCCAACTTGCCCTTCTAAATGTTTTTGTCCTGTTACTCCCCAAGGCATCAGCCAGGTTAATTTGTGTCCTTTGGAACATGCCTTGTGATTTCCTTCTCTCTGTCCTGTTTCTCCTGTTAATTGTGACTGCGTTAAGAACAATAGCTTACATTTATTCAGCACTTATCTGCCAGGTATTTGTCAATCACTTTACTTGTTAACTCATTTAATTCTTGCAGTGATCCTATCAGGGAGATGCTATTATTTTTCCCACTTTTACAGATGAGGCAACTAAGGACAGAGGGGTAAGAGTTAAATTCCTTTCATGTCCGTATTACATTTTATCTTTATCTTGCTGTGTTGAATATAACCATTTAAGCCACCATTAATGTTTTATGGAATGTTTGCACATGAAAAATTAAAAGAGCAAAATATCAATCATTTCATTTCCAGAAAGAGCTGAATTCCAACTCACACCGCCTTCCTCACCAGCCCACCTTTGGTTCTCAACTCGGTTTACACTTTAGTATCCCTCATGGAGCTCTCAAAAAATACAAATACCCAGGCCCCACCCCAGCTCAATTAAATAAAAATACCTAGAGATGTTGGTGAAGACATTGATGTTTTTCAGAACCTCTCTGGGTGATTCTAATGTGCTCCTGGGTGAATTCATTGTACTCTTCAATCCTCCTAGCCTGAAGTATCTCCTCTTCCCCTGGTGAAGACATCTTAATCCCAGTGTGCTTCTCACTTTTTCTCTCTTAGTGGAATCAACTCCCCCCTTGCCACAGTGATCCTGATTCATTACCAAAAGTTTTCCTGAAGAACCTTGGAATCTTGTCCCAGACCTTTTGAATACGCACAAGTCAGGGCTTTCCAGTCTTCTGGCTAATTAGATGCTAGGGTTTCCTCTGGGATGCACATCCTCTTGCATCATCTTCACTCTGAGTTTTGTCAGCAAATCTGATATACCTTTGCCGACTGAGCATTGACTTAAATATCGGAATTGACCTGCATCTTTTCTGGCATTTCTTGGGTGTATTCTCTCTATTGCTTAGAAATATAAGTCTAAGTACAATGAACAGCAGTTAGAGTAGAAGCAATATCTTTAATTCCTTTGCTAGGTAGTGATAAACTCTAAGAAAATCTAATCATGTCACTTACTGGCACAACATCCTTTAGTGCCAGGCTCCATCACTCTTGGACAGAGTTCCAATGCCTCAACGTGGTTACCAGGGCGCTGCATGAGCTCACCCTAAGGACTGCTCTGGTCTCACCTCTTCCAGACCTATCCCATGCTCTTCTCTCCCCAGGCACACTGAATGTCTTTCAGTTCCTTGGCTTCATCAAGCCCCTTGTTGACTCCAGACTTTTACGTATACTGTTCCTTCTGCCTTGAACATTTTACTGTATTATCCTCCCTGGATACCTAGGTCTCAGTTTGGATGTTAATTCTGCTGGGAAGCCATCCAGAGCCCTCCCCTACCGTGGGTTAACACCCTCACCCCTGCTCTCAATCATCTGGGTTAATCCTTGTCACACAGTTTTGAAATCATCCATTTCCTGTCATCTCCCCTAGATCTCATAATCATTTAAGCAAGGACCATGTCCTATTGGTCACTCTGTCTCTGATGCTCAGCATCAAAGAGGATGAGTCAGTGTCTGTGGAAATCTTCTGATGTGGGCATTTTCCTGGGCCATTTTTGATTTAGACATGAGGTAGTATTAGACACTGTTCTTTTGAATTCTATAGATCCTGCAAGATGACATCCTCAAAAACGACAGGTTTTAGACAAATGGTGTTAACTCAGAAAGACATACCAAAGTTCTGTCAGTCAGCATCGGAATAATTGAGTGTATTGAGTAATTCCACCTTGGATCAAAAGTTCTATATGAATTATCTCATTTAATATTCCCATAGACTCTTTGACATCACATCCTTTTCATTTCCTTTTTACAGATGAGGAAACTACAGTTCCAGGGGAATAACATGCTGAAGGACATGTGACTAATTAGTGGCAAAACCAGGTTTGAAATCCAGGTCTGTATGTGCTCCAAGGTACAGTGATTCCACATTGCCTTAGAAATGTCCATTTGTCTATCGGGAACGAATCCCATCTTAACATCTTACATGGACGCTTCTAACAGACTTCCTAGATTGAACCCTGTCTCTCCAATCTGGTTAGCTGTGTGACCTTCAGCAAGCCTCTGCTCATTTTGAGCCTCAATTTCCCTAACAGTAAAATGGGGATAATCATCACAGTACCCACCTCACGCACTGTCATAAAGCTTAGATGTAAAAAAGCTGGTAACGTTCTCA
Source organism: Tursiops truncatus (assembly GCF_011762595.2). Classification (NCBI taxonomy): domain Eukaryota; kingdom Metazoa; phylum Chordata; class Mammalia; order Artiodactyla; family Delphinidae; genus Tursiops; species Tursiops truncatus. Next base: position 81,117,579 of record NC_047043.1, on the reverse strand, counting down.
GAGGGGTACCTGACACATAGCGCTCCACAACTTTCAGTTCCTGTAGCCATTGTTATCCTTTTTCTGTAAGCGCTGTTAGTATAGTAGAGAATTTTTATAGTGTGCTTGTGGCTTTATTATATTGCTTCTCAACCTCATGTGCTTGAGGATTTTGAAGGGAGCAGGACATGGTAATGTGAGCAACAACCATTTTTCCATTAGCTTCTTCTTTACAAAGTAGGCTCAAATAATGCTCGCATACCGATTTGAATTTTACACACAACCCCAGACTTCAGGAATGGCTGGTCAGGCATCGTGGGGTATATGTGTTATGGGAGTTTTTTTCTTTTTTTTTTTTTTGCTACATAGAACATGACATTGTCAATTCATAATGAAATGAACTAGAGTCAAAGAACATACAGATTAATCAGGAAGAAAATAAACTGACATGAGCCTGTAGTTCTCCACCATGTTTAAATACATCTCAAATTATCAGCCCTTTACCCTTTAGCCCGTTATTAGGGCATAATGAACCTAGTAGTTAAAATATTTTCTAAAGTCAGACAGTAGAATTGAGAAGCAGTGACAAAATTTCTACCAGAAAGTTTTGCTTGTTTGATTTGGGGGTGGTCATGAGCCTTCTTTGCAGCAGTGTGAATGGCTGAGTGTAGAGAGATTGTGAGACATTCAGATGACAGCAACGATGTGGATAACAGCATGTGTGGAAGGCGGTGATATCAAAAAGGCAATGGGATTTGCTTTGCATTGGTATTGCCTGCAGTGTCAGTATATAGGTTTTGAAATCTGTTGTCAGGCACTACATAGGGAGATTTCTGTTTAAGTAGAGGGCTCTCAAGGCTGTCTCCTCATTCACCGAATTCCTGGTTGACTTACTCTCCAACTTCCCCCAGCAGATTCCTGCACTGCTGCCTTCTTGAAGTATTTGATTAGCACATCTCAGTTTCAAGAACTATACTAGGAACTGGAGATACACAGCTCAATTACAACACTATTGTTTGGCCCCTGCCTGCGTTTTCAGCCTCTTCTGGCACATGATCTCATTGTTCTTTGAGAAAACCACAGTGGTTTTCTCAAGTTCTTGATCAAAACCCAAGGCTTTTGCCCATGCTGTTCCCTTGGAATGCTCTTCACCCAAGTAGCTTAAGTCACACCTCACATCTCAGACCTCTTGTCACTTCTTCCCAGAAGTTTCAGCTTCCCAGGCTGCTTTAGATTCTTTATTATCACATCCTCTCTGAGAACTGAATTCCTTTGCTTCAGAACATGTAGTTTCTACTTGAACAATCTGACGTATGATTAGAGTAAGGTCTGTCTCCCCTGCTGGACTGGAGTTTCCGTGAGAGCAAGGGATTAACTGTTCATCATTACGTGACCAAGTGTTTGGTATAATTCCTGGCACATAGTCAATGCTCTGAAAAGAACTGCTGAATGAATATGCGAGTCTCTCTAGTAGAGAAGATCACAAGTCAACAGAAGATTATAATACATTATGGTAGATTATGATAAATATTATATGGGACATGCCAGGGATGCAGAGGAAGGCATTCATGACCCAATCCTGTTGAGGAAATCCTGTTGTGAATTATGTCTAAGAACTATAGCTAAATAAAATCACTGTAAGGAGTTGTAATGCATGCGATTTCTATTATGCTCCCCAAACATCCAGTCTCATTACAAAATTTCCTATTTATCTTCTTCCCTTTTGCTGAACGAAATAAAGAAAACTGGCTAACTAATTGAGTTTGTACGCCATTTATCACTGAGTATGATATATACGTAATTTTCCTCTCCTCTCTCCTTAATACTGGGTATTACTAAACTTTTCATCTCTGCATATATTTGACTGATGAAACATTACATTTCAGGGTTTAATTTACATTTCTTCACTTGAGTGATGTTGAGTGCTTTTTCCATGTTTACCAGCCATTCTTTTACTGAAAGAGTGAAGTATTCAAGATACTTTCTTATGCTAAAAAATATAGGTTAAGACCTTTTTCTTATACTGTGACAGCATTTTGATTTATTGAGTTTTATATGTTGTGTACTCATAGGCCTGCTTGTGCATAGATATTATCTGTAAGGATGCACAGAAGTCTGGTAACGACAGTTCCCTCTGGCGATTAAGATGCGAGAGGATTAGCAGGAAAGGGGAGGAGAGGGAGGATTACTCTAATTTTGATCCTTTCTTTGCTGTTTTTGGATACATGTATTTGCATTTACATGAGGTTATTACTTTTATATCAAAGAGCAAATTTTTTCCAACAAATTAATTTGCTTATTAACTTGAGAAGAGTAGGAAGATGACTCTGTGAGCCAGAAACCATACATTCCACTGTCTTCAGGGATCAGGTAATTGACCTCAATGTGCCAGAGCCAGGTGTGTAATAGGGAGTGGTGAGGCCTGTGGGAAACTGGAGTGTCCCATCAAAGAGAAAGCAAAGTCAATTTTTACATGACTCTGCCAACCTAAGGAATAGGTCTGATGGTAGTTTCTGCCAGTGGGCTGTCAGTTGGAACTTACTGCCTGAAACTAAAAGAAAAAGGGACACCCACTCCTAGAGGTATGGGAATATCTGAAGACTGAATTCCCACTCTCTTTATCCTGACAAGGAACAAACAGAGAGACAGCCCTTTTATTAGACAGTCTAAAAAGCTTTGTCAGTTCTCATACACCCTTCCTCTCATTCCACTTACTAATATACACTTGGATCCCTTACATACCTGGGCAGGAAGAGGTGCCAGGTAGGGGAGCAAAAGAAAATTTACATAAAATTCAGAAATTGTGCCTAAAAATATCACAATTTTACTAATGATGCCATCAAAGACCTTCCTGTAACAAGAACAGTAAAATCTCCTTTCAGCAATGCCTCATGATGAAACCAGTTGAGCTCAGCCTCCTGTCTATTAAACAAGCCAGAGTCTGCCTTGAAAGAATAAGGCAAGTTTTAAACAGAGACAGTAATGAAGGAACCATACATAGACAGCTACTGTGGCATGTGGCCCTAATCCACTAGAGCAATTCGTTATTTTGGTCTTTTATTACGTGTGGACGACAAGTAACAAACGGCAGAACCAAAATAGGTCATCTTCCCTGTCCCCTAAAATGTTAATATGTGTGAATAAAAATAAGGGCTTAAACTTTTCCATACTATATTTCTCTGGAAGGTCTCTAGATGATTTCCGAACTGCAGTTGAGCCTGACGTGTCCCTGAAATATTATAAATCTCATAACTACCAGGACCTGTTGTGCAGTGTTTGGTCAGCCAGTCTTAGGAAAAACACTGAGCTATGGGCAAAGGAATTATCAGTTGGTCTTGGAAGACCTAAAAAGCTTTCCTGGAAACAAAAACAAAAACACAGTCCATAGAGTCTAATACCAGCTTGGCCTGAAGTCCATTTCATGGAACACTGGGTCTGCAGGCTATGAATAAGTGTTACATAGGAGAAGCCTCTGTGATCAAAAATGTTTGGGAAATACCGGACTAAAGTTCTATAAGTTTCTTGTCTGCAGAACTTCTCAGAGCCTTTAATATGCTATCCTATTTTAGAAGGCTAAGAAGGGGCTATTATATGCAATATTTCTCATACATACTTCATGCTATTCTACAGAAAACTGTTGCTGAATTTTGAATTTCCTTCAATTCTCAGACCTTTTTCTCTATCATGACTGTCTCTAGGGAATACAATGGTACGCGGTCAAGAAAATTTTATTATGTATTTTCCAAAGGAGCTACCTTCAGAAGCAATTTTTGTAAAGATTCTGGTACTGGAATCTCAAATAACGCAACTTGAAAAAAAAGTCTCAATCTATGAAATACCCTTTATTTTGTTAAAATTAGTTATACGCTGTGAGACTGAATACAAACAAGTTGTTTGGAAAAATGAATGAAGTCATTTTGTGGGTAGGTGTTTTAATATTCCTTCTAAGCGTCCATTGTCTTCTCTCTCTTTTATCCCTTTCTCTCTGGTTTCTCTTTCCCATGCTCCGTTTTTACATCCCTCTATCTCACTGACTGTGGGTCTCCTTCCCTGTTCTTCTGTTTGTTTTCCTGGGTCTGAGTTCTGCGTATCTTTCCTTTCGTCTCTTTTGCTCTTGTCTTGGAAACTAAGTCATGATAAGTCAGGAACAAAATATCCTGATAGATTGTGGGGGGGTTTTCTTCACGGAAATAGCCAGGAGTATGATGCCTTTTTCATTATATTAACTGTACACTGATGGTTAAAAACAAAATAATCTGGGATTTCCATATCTATCAAACTTAGAAAGTTTTGTGATGTGAGCTGGTCTCTTCCTGCTGCTCTCTCCGGCTGGTAATCCAGTCTAAGTAGACAAGAATACCAGGTAATATTTGCTAGCAACCAGTCATAGAAATAGTCACAAGTTACACTGAATGAGAAGGGAAGGCCTATCAACGTATCATGGAGATTTTTCTTAATTAGATTGATGCTAAAAATCCACAGTGAATTAAGACCTCCTCTACTAAGCAGTACTTGTAGTGATTTTGTTTTCACGTATTTGTCTAAGTTGGATATATACATAAAGTACATGAGAATAAAATCCTAAATAGAGAAAAATGCATGAAAATTTCCCCATCAAACTTTTTATCCCCTCGTGCCTTAAACAATGACACTTCAATCTTTCTCCAAAACGGAAACCATTATTTACAAAAATGTTTCTAATTGCTCAATGACAATGACCTTAGGAAGGGAAATCAAGCAACCATCTCTAAGACACAGAAAGGGAAGGGGCAGGTATTGCCCAAAGTACTGAATGTTTCTGCAAGTATCCACATGGCCGCACTTTCTCTTCTCACCCAGATATTTTGGCATCTGGCAAGAAAGCCTTTAGAATATAACTCGTGTTTATGTTAGATCCTTGTTTGCCTGTGTTTGAGAAATGGGCGCTTTGGAGTCAGACAGCCCAGGAGGATCTTTTGGCTCTGCCACTACTGGCTATCAGATTTCGAGCAATCTTACAGCCAACCTCTGTGCCTCAGTTTCCTGGCGAGTAAAATGGAAATAATAGAAGGCTACACCTTATGAGGTTGGGGTTAGAATGAAATGAATATACAAACTTGAAGGACTTGGAAAAGTGGTACATGGTAAGCCTTCAAGAAAATGTTAGCCATTATTTTTATTATTGTTATCATTATTATTACTGTTTATATTCAATTATTTTTAAAACTTTGACACTGATACTCTTTTTATGCCACTACAGATCAATTAGAATAATAAAATATAATTTCACAAGCCCCCTAGAAATTCATTTTCATTACATCATCTGCTTGGAAAAATTCTTCCCTTAAATAAATAATTACGTTTGAGTCATCATCTTCTTGTGTATGAGTATTTTATTTTAAATTTAGTCCCTGGAAAGTAATTGGAGATTACAAAAAGACTGTACATTATATTTTTAGTTGGTCTCAACCAAAGATATTGAGTAAGGTGTCTCCCATCTATTTTGGGTTATAGAAATTAATAAAACACAACATCATGTGAATTCTAGTGTAACAACCTATATTCCCTCAGAGTAGCGCTATGCACACATCCAACAGTATAGTGCTTTCTAAAATATCTGCAAATGACTATGCCAAAATTTAAGTTGTTGAGTATGTTTTCTTGGTATTTTCAGCTATTAGGCGACAGAGGATCACTTTTCCACTAAAAGTCCACTCCTTAAAAACTTCTCCAAATATCATGTATTATACTTTGAATAAGTTGCTAAGATGATACTGCAAAATTTATGTTCCATTTAAAACAATCTGGTCTCAGATTGTGAATCTTAAAACAATCCAATATAAGCTTTTTAAAAAATCAAGCTGTGCCTCTGTTTTCGGAAACACTATAAAAAGGCATCTGACCTGCCATTTCAGAGAAAAGCAAATAACAGCAACTGGAACACTTACCATGGGAAATGCACTATGTAGAACAGAATATGTTTAGGACAAACGTGATATATGGATGGTCAACTGCTGTCACAGATAGAAACTGGTTTCTATCCATTCTTAAAATGAGAAAGGGAAATGCATGACACATCATAAATGTGCCAAAGTGGAGGCAATAGTTAGATAAATGGTGGTGTATCCACCCCCCGAAATCCTGTGTAGTTATTAACAATAATGTTCTTTAAGAGTATGTATTAAGCTGGAAAATGTTCATATTAAAGGGAACAAGCTGTTGATCAGACAGTACTATAACACTGTAGTTCAATAAAACACGTACTTTGTGAGTTTCTCTTTAATGATGGGTTAAACCTCAAAGAACATATACTTATTTTCTTACAAAGCGACGATAATCTCTGAGCAGTAATATTATGGGTGACTTTAATGTATGGATGTACTTCTGTATTCTTCAAAATTCCTATAATGAACATACATTCCTGAAGAAGACTTACCATCATTAATGATATCCAGGGTAAATAGTTTGAAGCAGCTCCCACAAAAGATAGTGGCTAAAATGCCACTGTATTGAATCATATGAAACAAAACTTCATAAAATAATGTCTGTTTCTAAGCATTACCCACAATTATTAGTAAGATAGGAATTGATACCATCATTTAGTGAGCACTTGAGGAGAACCAGACATTATGCAAAGCACATTATACACATGATTTCCTTAGTTCTCACCACAACCCCATGAAGCAGAAGCGATTCTCATTCCCGTTTTACAGATGAGGAAACAGGTTAGGAAGCAAATGTGACTTGCCCAAGGTCATTCTATTAGTAACTGGTACAGCTGGGATTCCACTCATGTCTGCCTAATCTCACAGTTCGTGGTCTTAATAACTACACTGGAATTGTTAATTTATATACCCACTTCATATTTAATTTGCATGTAGAGATCTAGGCCATAAAAAGAGTTTTGATCGAAGTAACACATAGACTTTTCCCACACGTGCCAATGGATTCCAAGATTCTGGAGGAGTAGGATGCTATGGAAATTATAAACAATCACCATAAGACGACAGAATACTCTATACTTCACGGAATTTTGCTCAGAAGACAGACACTAATAGCCTAAACCTACTACACCAAAGGGCTCAGAGTGTCCAAAGTCAAACAAACGTGTTCTAAGAGACAAAATGTTACCACTATGTGGCTTCACCTCTCACAGAAACTTACAGCCAAATGCCGTCTTCCCCTCTGCCAGCACAGACAGTGCATTGCCTTTGTGTCTTCCACCCAAATCCTGAAGGCAATTCTATTTCTAGATCATTAGTGATAGAAATGAACTGGAAACGAAATGGAGATTTCTAGTTAACAGGCTCAATGCTTTCTTTGGCAGAGACTACGAGAAATCATCATGGTTTTATAATGTTTATTGGCTTCTAGGGCCAAGAGTTGCTTCCTGTAAGAGGATGCAATAGCTTTTCTAGTCTAGCTGCCTGCCTTCCCTGCAGTAGAGGTGCTTTACTGTGCTGACTGTGATCTAGAATAAGTAAATTATCATGGTGCAAGTTTCTCAACCTCAGCTCCACTGACACTGGGGGTGGGATAAATACTCTGTTGTGGGAGCTGTCCTGTGCATTGTAGGACGGTTAGCAGCTTCCCTGGCTTCTACACACCTGACACCAGGAGCACCCCTCTAGTCGCAAACACTAATGTCTATACCAAATGGCCCCTGAGAATTGGCCTGATTGAGAACCACTGATCACAGTGTATTTCTTTTTTAACATCTTTATTGGAGTATAATTGCTTCACAATGGTGTGTTAGTTTCTGCTTTACAACAAAATGAATCAGTTATATATATACATATGTTCCCATATCTCTGCCCTCTTGCATCTCCCTCCCTCCCTATCCCACCCCTCTAGGTGGTCACAAAGCACCGAGCTGATCTCCCTGTGCTATGCGGCTGCTTCCCACTAGCTATCTACCTTACGTTTGGTAGTGTATATACGTCCATGCCTCTCTCTCGCTTTGTCACAGCTTACCCTTCCCCCTCCCCATAGCCTCAAGTCCATTCTCTAGTAGGTCTGTGTCTTTATTCCTGTCTTACCCCTAGGTTCTTCATGACATTTTTTTTTCTTAAATTCCATATATGTGTGTTAGCATACGGTATTTGTCTCTCTCTTTCTGACTTACTTCACTCTGTATGACAGACTCTAGGTCTATCCATCTCATTACAAATAGCTCAATTTCATTTCTTTTTACGGCTGAGTAATATTCCATTGTATATATGTGCCACAACTTCTTTATCCATTCATCCGATGATGGACACTTAGGTTGTTTCCATCTCTGGGCTATTGTAAATAGAGCTGCAATGAACATTTTGGTACATGGCTCTTTTTGAATTATGGTTTTCTCAGGGTATATGCCCAGTAGTGGGATTGCTGGGTCATATGGTAGTTCTATTTGTAGAATTTCTCCAAAGAAGATATACAGACTGCCAACAAACACATGAAAGAATGCTCAACACCACTAATCATTAGAGAAATGCAAATCAAAACTACAATGAGATATCATCTCACACCGGTCAGAATGGCCATCATCAAAACATCTAGAAACCATAAATGCTGGAGAGGGTGTGGAGAAAAGGGAACCCTCTTGCACTGTTGGTGGGAATGTAAATTGATACAGCCACTGTGGAGAACAGTATGGAGGTTCCTTAAAAAAACACAGTGTATTCTTAAACCTGGATTTTTCACATCATTTTAAAAACAGCTTGACCTTCCCATGGTTCAGAGTACCCTATGAGCTTGTCCCTCTAGGTGTGGCTGACTGGGCAAAGATCGGCAGATGACCCAAGCTGCGTCAATCACATTCAGTCTTTTTGGAGAAGGCATTTAAGACACAGGAGGCGAGTATACTTGGGCTATACCATGATGCTGAGTGAGATTAGAGTTGGTACCACAGAAATAAAAGCTTCACACAAATCCCTAAGTTGTGGGAGAGCAGAAGTTAAAACCCTTTAAGAGGGAACCTGTCTACAGAGAGGAGAATGAGGGAAAGAAAGAACAAAAACAAAGAAAACAAGAATGGCAGCTGCCTAAATAGTTTATGAATCCTATGAAGTTTGGCTGAATTTCCTGTAACTGGGTTTCCCAGAATTCCTCTATTTTCTTAAAAAAAAAAAATTTCTCCTTTCTTGGTCTAGCTTGTGTGTGTTTCCTTTCTAACCACCTCATAATTCATAATGAAAATACATGAGTCAATCTAGAAGGTGTCCTTCCCCCTCTATATCTAGAGGTAGGATCATGGACCCTAAGTCAAGAGATTTAGGTTCTAATTCCTGCTTTGTGACCTGAGCAAGTGAGTCACTTCTCTGAGTCCTGATTTTCTTACGAAGAATTTGAAGATCAGCTCACATTTGGCTCTAAAATTATGAAAGATAAAGATGGGGAAAGACATCTGTGATCGCTTTGAACTTTGGACCCTCTGTTTGACAGGCATATAAAATTGTTTAAAGGTGGTGGTCAAGACTTGGTATTAGAGTCAGTTACTTTCATCTCAAGAGTTAGTACAGCTACAACTTATCAATCATGGGACCAATGGAATAGTGATTAACCCTTCTAAGCCTCAGTTTCCTTCATGTTTAAAATGGGAGGGAAAGTGTATCTGCTCCAGGGGTCCCCATCTCCAGGTTTTCAAGCCCTTTTCATCCACTCCCATGCTGAACAGATAGGGTTGACTTATATAATCAATATGATATTGTGAAAACAAGGAAGGATAACTTCTGAGCCTCTATCATAAAAGAAAAGGTCACTGTGGCTTCTACATTGTTCTCTTGGGTCACTCACTCTGGGGGAAGCTGTTGCCATGTTGTGAGGACACCCAGCCCCTTTGGAGAGGTCCATGTGGCAGGGCACAGAGGCCAGCTGCCAACAGTTCTGTGAACGGGCCATCTTAAAACCACCCTCCAGCATCAGTCAAGCCTTCAGATCTTGACAGTAACCACGGAAGGGACCCTAAGCCAGAACCATCCAGCTAAGCTAAATTCCTGATCCATGGAAACTGTGAGACAACGTTTGCCGTTTACAGCTGCTAACTTTTGGGGGGAGGGCATAAATTGTTACATAGCAATAGATAACAAAGATGGGGGTGTTGGGATGAGTAAATAAAATAATGCATGAGAAATGTTTAGGACAGGGTTTGGTACATGGTGAACTCTCAGGGCACTTCTATCTGTTCATGAATGTATGTGAACCCCTAGAGCAGTGCCTGGCGCATAGTAAATGCTCACTAAATACGTGTTGAATGAATGTTAGGTATTATTTTTTCACTACCATTATCATCATCATCATAATCATATATAACCTCGATCCAAAATCAATTCCCAGATGAGTTGGACCCTCAAAATTATAGACTTGAAAAGATTCCTTTACCTTATCTTCTCTACACAATGGTCAACCAACAGCTATTTGAAAATGCCAAAGCCAGAGAAACAAGAATTCAAACTCTATGTAGAGGGCTGGCATTTGTCTAACAGCACTTTGGATGCACCTTCTTCATTATCCTGAACCATATTTAGATGAAACAAAACATATATATTATGCACAGTAACGACGCAGATGAGCTCCTAGAGAGAGGTGTAAAGCCAGCTACTTACCATCGACACAGGAAGGTCGGTTTCTTGTCGTTCCAGCCACTTTCCCAGGTAGACAGGAACACTTGACTGTTTGCGATCGCTCCTCAATGCGGTTCTTATTACAACATCTGTGCGCAGCGATCACTTCACATGTCCCTCCTTCTGGCAAGAGAGGAAGAATCAGGACGCTGATTAGAAATAATTCAGTGGGCATTCAGGCATGTGAGGATATGTGCGAAGGGGTTGGGGAAAGCGAGAGAAATAAAAGGAAGAGTTTCTATGAGGTTCAGTTACTGTGGGATTCTCTCCCATAACATGTACATATACATGCATACAAGATTATGTACAAGGGATGTCTCATCTTGGAGAAGACAAGCATCACAGCAGTACTCTTTAAATGCAACAAAGAGCACCAATGAAGAGCCCTCAAGAGGCAACACTTCCTGGCTGTACGTACGGAGAGGCAGCGGAGTAGTGAATGCCTGGAGCTAACACAAAATGAAGATGTTACCACATTTAAATGCATTACATTTGGGGAGCTCACCCCTGTGTTATCTTTGCATTTAGAATTCTCTGTACTCCTACTAATGATAAGCGACAGACACTCCAGTGATACAGAACCTGCAGTGGCAAGAAAACTGCCCAGAAATGAGCTCTCCTCCCCAGCACCTGCTCCTCTCAAGCGGGATGAATAGAAAATCTAGTTGTGCAGTCATTTCCCCAGTCCAGATCTCACCCAAGAGGGATAGAAAGAGTCACTGGAGAACATCATCATGTGCTTTAGATGGAATCTCAAATTACAGACCAAGGCATACGGCTTCACTTCATCGTTACAGGTCAGCCATGCATTCGTCAGAATTTAGTGGCAACTTAGGGTATGCCACTGTCTGCTAGGTTCTTAACGGGTGCTCTCCCGGGTGTGTCAAATGTCACTGAGATTCAGCTGGATCTTTCCAGACCGCAGGACACCAGCTAAGCCAGTTCTCCAGGGACACAAAAGATACTCCAAGTTATCAGAAACCAGGAATCAACTTTCCTAACATCAAGTTTTGCATTCAGGAAGGATGGTTTTCATTTGACAAGAATGGACCCATACCATTTAGGATCCTTGGCATTTAGGATTCAGTTGGCAGTAATTCCTCAAGCATTTATGAAGCAACCACTGTCCACAAATTACTAGAAGGGACGTGTATCCAGCCTGTACATGGTGAGCACTTAGGAAACATTGTAAAAAAGGAGCAGAGGGAGGGAAGACAGGAGGGAGGGAAGAATTTAAACCCAACACCGTCCTATCCTGGGGCACTGGTCTCCTTGCAGGCTACTGGCTGAACATGGCAGGCGTGATCCCTTTTGAGCGTTGCTCTGAAGAATAGTCTCGACAAGCTGAACTAGGTACCACCTAGGACAGTCTTCTAGTGGATCTCTGGCTTATTCTCACCTCTTCCATATCTTTCCCAAATGTTATTTTATCGGCGGCACATTTGACCACCTTATTGAACTCATAATTCCCTTAGCCAGCACGCATGACCTCACTTTGCTCTTCACCATGCCCCGTCCCACACCCCACTGCCAGGGTACCTGTAACTTTCAAATACAGCATATAACTTATTTATTTATTGTACTTATTGTGTGTTCCCCACTGGAATGTAATTTCCTCAAGGACAGGTGTTTGTATTGTCTTCCATTAAACATCGTATCGTTATGAGAATTTCAAAAGTGCTTTTAGTACATATTTCATTTAAATTGCAAAGTTGTTCAAAGATAGAAATAGGACGATTGTTACCTGTATTTTTTAGTGAGGATGCAGACTTAAAGCAGCCAAATGACCTAGCCATAAAACTAATGGTGACAATAAAAGTATTACAGGAGTTAACCATTTATTGACTCTTTACTGTGTAACTGACATCATGGTAGATACCGTATAAACCTTCAATTTACTATATGCTCCCGAAAGCCCAATGAGCTTATGATTACCTTTTACAGAGGAGGCAACTGAGATCCAGAGCAGCTTAAACATTTGCTTACGTTTCACTTAGCAAGTACCTGGCAGCATCCGGACCAGAATTCAGATCCTCTGACCCCATATGTATGTTCTTTCCCCAGTCCCACCCTGGTACCCATACTGCCATTCCTCTGCAAAGGGACTAGGAATTGACAAGTGCTCCATTTTCATTAAAACCTTGTAAATAAAGTCAATGACCCCAGACCACATCCTCCTCAGGCTCACGGATGATGGATTTGCACCCTGGAAGCCAGAGGTGTTGCTCTAAATAACAAGCTCATCTGGTCTTGACAAGTTGAACTATGGCTCCAATTACACCTGCTGCTCAGATACACCAATGCGGAGCCCAGAACCAGGTCTCAGAGGGCCACAGGACCTTGCCATTTAGAAAGTCTGAATGGCCCTGTCATACCCAAATCTCCTGATTCCCAAGGTTTACACTTGTGACTGACCCACCCCTAGTCAATCAGAGAAATCTAACCTTTCAATCTATTCTAACTACGAAAGCCTAGCCCACTGACTTGTAATGACAAAAAGAAAATTAGATCTTTGACAGGAAAAGGCTCACATCTGCAGTCCTTTGATCAGAAGTCTTCAAGTTATGCCTAGTGGGGCTTCATAGATTATCTGAGGGGCTCAGTTATATCACTGGAGGAAAGGAGAAAGCAACTCTAGATACTTTATTTTTAATATTCACCATAGTACTTCAATGTTTTATTTAAATGTTTATTTTAACATTCAGCATAATCCTGCAAAGGAGTTCCTCTGCTAAGGAAAAAGTGAAAACAACTGTACTTCGCTGCTGATCAGCTCTGAAGCTAATATCAAATGACACGTATTTATTGGATAGATGGATGATTGAACCAGATGAAAAATGAATTACAAATCTGTCATGGATTATTGCACAGTCATTTAACATGGAACTTACAGTTTTTCGAGAAGCTTAGATGTCTTTGCTACGGTAGTGTATAGCAAGCTGGTAAGATATACTCACCCTTTCCAATTTCTATGTGTTTTTTTATTTCTTGGCTATATCAGAAGCCACATTTACTTTGGTCCACCCAGGACATAGTGAGAGGCTGATCAAATTCTGTGAAAAGAAATACAGTTCTGGACTTCTATAATAACCACAGGGATAAAACTTTTCAAGACCCTCTGCAACTGACTATACAGTCTTATTTACTTATTGGCCTCATCAGTTGGCTGCTTCAGAAAGGAGACTGGAAATCAAAATTTTCCCAGCTTTGGCCCCCATGAAAGGAAAGGGTTAGGTTTGTCATAACCCTTTCTGGGAACTAGAAAATTGTTCTTTTAAATCGATTTTATCTGCATTTTAAGAATTACCTAGTGAACTGTCCTTTCAAAACTAAGTGCCAAGGTTATTGCAGAATCATAATGATAATATTTGTCATGTAAGTGTCTTTCAGTCTTTGGCGCCAATGCCAGTCCATTCTAAATTTTATCTCAGTCCAAGTCAAAATGATTTCAAGATGATCTGTGGCCTCTCAAAGGAAAGTCATTTAAGTGCCCAGAATATTGAGCTTTCCTTTCTTGCTTATGGATTTCTGGAAACTCGCTTCTTTTCTGGATTTCCCTCAGCATCTGTAGATCCAGCAAAGAAGACAGGTGAAGTAACCTACTAGCTAATGGCAGAGAATGTGTCACAAACGTAAGCCAGTGTGGAATTCAGACTTAGCAGGTTGTTGCTTGTATCACCACTTTGTCTATAAAAAACACACCTAAGATGAAATATAAGCAATTAGCCTTCTACCCTAAATCTAGCGTTGTAAGGGGTCGCATTGTTCTTCCAGATTAGGAGGTAAATACAGTAATTATATGACTAATGCAGGCCAATCTGAAAAAGTTACATGCGTTAGATGCACATCAATTTCACAGTTCTCCCTCCACGCAAATTTTTAGAACAGTGGCATTGCTTCCCGCTCCCCTTGCCCATGTTCCCCAGGTGGCAATGGGAGAGTCCCCCGCAGGGAAGCTCCCCCGGGCAGCTCTCCACTTCCCCTGTCTGCTCTTTCTTTTGGATTTGTCAGCACTCTGAGTACATTATCAAAACCGGTTTTTAACAGGAAGAGAAAGTTTCTACTACCCCCCCCCCAAAAAAAAAGACAGCATTTCAAGATTATTTCTGGCAGCAGCAACAGCTGGAGAAGTTAAAAAAAATGCCAAGCCCAATATGCTCCCAGCAATGACCCCTCCTTCCCAATTCAATGCATCACTGTCTTGCCCTGTACAAGTGAGGAAACACAAGAAGATGAATTGCTAAGGATAATATTTCTTTTAAAAAAGAGTTCCCACAGATGACAATTCCATGTCATGATGGAAAGGGAGGATGAGATTAGGAATGACTGTCAGGCAGATGGCTTAAAACTTGAAGGTTGGCGTCCTAAAACAGTTTGCCCCCCAAAATGGACATCTAATAGAAATAGCTTATACCAACCTACGTGATTGCTCTGAGCTATAAACTGGGTCAACCATTTAAAAATGGGCACTTGTGGGAGATTGCTAAGGTCTAATCCTTTTCATCTGCCAGGGAATTTGACGTCCAGTAGTATGTTTTGGTATTGATGTTTTTCCATTACCAAGCATAGCCAAGTATTTGGAAATTATCACAACACCAAGTTTGCTGGGAAAGAAGACGCTGGGTGAGACTGTAAAGTTGAAATGGAAGAGAATTATCTTTTTTTTTTTAAACTTAAGTCTAAACTCTGTATTTTGGGGGGAGGGGGGTCCCTGTATTCACTATTCAACTCTTCTTTAGGTGGTCTCCTTGAATCAGATTGTTAAGTTAGATTTCCCTGCTATATGATCCTACAATCTCACATAATTATCCCATAATAATATTCACAATGCATTATTTTGGCATTTTTAAAGAATATTTCACTTTTCTTATCTGTACAAGAACAGCAAGTTTTCTGTTTCATTACTCTGTTACTGGGCCCATGTCTGGCCTATAGATATTTGTTGAATGAACCTCTTCCCCAAAGACTAGCTTTTGTCCCCGACTGTATGCTCACTTAAGTAAGCCAGACTTTTCTTTTATAGCGCGTCTCCTAATTGGAATGATTGGTTTACTACCTGTCCATCTTGTTGGGCTAGACACTCTTGTGATGGCAGGGACCACATCTTGTTTACTTCTTTATCCCTAGTGCCTGGAGTAATAGTTGACATTCACACATTCGCTAAATTACTGAATAATTAAATGACTGAATGAGGGATAGAAGGAATAAAGGGAAGAAGCAGAGGACGGAAGAAGGAAGGGAAGGAGTGAGATGGGAGGATGAAAGAGGAAGAAAGGAGAAACTAAGAGAAGAAAAAGAAGAGAAGAAAGACTGATTAAAAATTAATCCTCTTTGGGGAACTTTTCCTGAGTATCCATTACGTGGTCTTTTCAGAAAATAAACTTGAATGATAAATGTAGCTTTTGCAAAGAAGTGACGGACCTTCAAATACACCTTCCAGAAAAATCAGCTTGGAACTCTCATTTGGGGGAGAGCCAGACTGTACAAAGGAAAAGCTTTTCATTCTAAGTGAAATGACTGGAAAATGAAAGAGCAATTTAGAGTAACCATAAGGAAACTTCTGTCCTCATTCATAGCTAAGCCAGGATATATCTGCTTATCGTCGAAGCGGACTTTTAGAGGACATGAATAAAATGTGATTAAGGAATGTTAAGATTGACATGATAATCCGGATCCTTGCCTTTTCACTTTATTGCAAATGGTTCCTTTCTTTAAAAGCTGTTAAGTGTAAGGAAAAGCACAGGTTTGTTGAGATTCACTTTTGTAGGACTTCTTGATCAAGGCCTTATAAGTAGCTCTCTTGGAATCTATTGCAGCGGATGTCAGAAATGGATATTTAGGACTGTGTTAAAAATGCTTTATTGACCCACCGGACTGGAAGGAAGCTCCAGGTGTCTTTGTAAATCACTGACAAGAGAGACACGGATGGATCTTTAAGCATGTCTTGGTCGAGGAGGGCAAGATGGCCACTTGATTTTTTTATGTTTGAGATTAAACAAATTACCATCTCCTCTGTCCTAGGGTTCTGGGGTATATTCAGGATAGACAAATATAGGAAAAAGAAACAACTACTGGGGTAGACAACCATGTTTTAGGCAGTATAGCATAATGAATACAATAAAATATTGTAGAATCAGGGCCCCAAAGTGCAAGTCCTAAATCAGCTTCCTGTTTTTCTCCATTCTATGTCTCAAGGTTCTCCTGTGTAAAATGTGGATAATAATAGCATTAACTTATTAGGGCTGTTTTGAGGACTAAATGGGTATGAGAAATGAATAAGTATAGACAAACTGATTATAATAATACTTGCCTCAAAGTAGGCACTAAACTATATTCTGCTGTTAGTAATACTATTGGGATCATTATCTTTGACTAGATCAGAATTACTTGTGGAAACATATTGGACTCTTCGAAATTTTTTCCCTCTTTTGACCAACATGGACCATTCCCCACACCCATCTCCTTACTCTTACCCCAGGCCAGTGGTGGGGGAACAACATTTAGACCTCACCAGTCCCTTGAGATAAGATTGCTAAAGGTACTGTATAATACAGTAGACTCAACAAGCATCCCCCAGATTTCCCCTTTATAGTTTTTAAAGAAGAAAATGGCTCAAACATTGGATATGTTTGAACTCCTACTGTAGAAATCATTTTTAATAACTGCTCTAACAACATGGAAATATATTTTACTCGAAGATATACCAATGAGGTTACAAGAAGAACATTCTTGAATCTTTACTGATCTTTATATACTACAGAACTTTTACTTGTTTCCAGGCAGGATGCCTTGGATGGCATTAGGGAGGGGAACCCAAGTAATGGTTTGGGCATCAGACTGGCATTGTGCTATTCTCAGATCTGCTGGAGAATCTGTGTTAAAATAAGGCTGAAAATGTAACATCTCCTCCTGTGTATTTTTTGCCCCCAAATTTGTTTGCCTGATCTGGATCTGCTGTCAATCCAATGCAAATTAATGCAGTCACTGAAACAGCTTATTGCCCAGTAGGGAAAGCCACTGGAAGGCTGGGTGGGACATTCACCCTGGATGTTGATGTAAGTTTCTGGTAACTAAATCACAGTATCAGTGCCCTTCAGCTTCCCTGGGTTATGATCTCAAATAAATTAATCAAATTCTATTATGGTGATTAGGGAAAGAGTTGGAATGAAACACGGCTTAGAAAGATAGCTATGTCCACTCTTCCCCTCTGAGGTGCAACATTCTCAATCTAAATCCTGCTAGGATTTCTCCCAACTCTATCCTTACACCGACATCACTCATCCAGCTGGGTGAGAGTTTATCAGGTTTTCCTTTTCTATTGCTAGCCTTCAAGGCTGAGAGCAATATGCAAACAGTTTCTTGAATAGAAACAGGCAACCCTGTTTTACAGAAGCCACACCTCTACATATATTAATTTCTTTTAAATTACCTGAAATACTGACATGAAAGGTTGATTATATGAATATATAGATGTTATCTGAAATAATCAACATCATTTGAGCTACTAGCTGGGTGACTTGGAGCAAGATGTAACCTCTAAGCCCTGGTCCCTTGTAAGTAAGATGCCAAACTTAAGGAATGTTCTGAGGATTAGAGACTGTGTATCAACAGTAATTAATACACTGGGCAGGACACAGTAGGTCCGCTCTAAATAAGAGCTGACATTCTTCTTATTGTTAACCTAAAAAATGAAACCCAGTTTCAAAGACAATACTGGAGACAGTTACGTCTGACATGAGTTTTGATGGACGGACAGAATTCTGAAAGGCTGGAAAATGAAGGCATTTACTTGTCAAGCTCCAAGACCCCCCGTCAGATGTCTGAACTGTCTGTGCAATGATGGGTGGTCGAACGTGCTTTCTCCTTTGCATCCCTGCCTCAGCTACTCTTATGTCTTTATTCATTTTTCTTCCTGATATTTATTTAATGGCATACAAGCAGTAATACACTCTGAAAAGGAAGCCCAATAATAATTACAAACTTCAAAAAATTCTCTTAAAATGAAATTGTTCTATTATCCTGCATGGGTAAGTGTAATGGATGTTAAAAGGAACACAGGTGGTGATGATACACCATCTCCATTATTGAAACGTGAATGGACAGCAGGCAATGTGGTGACTCAAAATCCATCACCTCTAAACCATAACTGTTTTATGACATCTTTTCCTCCAGCTAAACAAAAATACATGCTATGGAACAACATTCCTGAGTTGGCTTAGAAGCAAAGACAAGAAGATCAAGATAAAATCTGAGATAATCGAGGGAGAAATGACTGTGAAATACTATCCCCAGAAAGAAACATTTTCACTTTAGGTTCTGATGATCCCTGGTGGGTCCTCTTGCTGAGTCTTAAACTGATCTTAAATTCTAAGTCCTTACTTTGGTACCCACAGGAGAACCACATGAAAATCCATAGATACTAGCTTTTACTTCCGTCTATGGTCTAATTACTCTCAAACTCCTAAGTGAGTCATCAAGTGTTATGGAAATCTGTTATACAAACACTAAAATTAGCATTTTGCTTGTGCCTATTGAATTCTATAATTAAGGGTTTTGTAAGGCAGGGGTCTCTACGATATGAATGGCTGGGACTTTTCTAAGTCCTAGAGGATCCATGTGTGGTAGGATGGTTAAGAGCATAGCATTTGAGACTGGATTTTGGAGCCATATTTAATTGACTGGATTTAAATGCTGCCTGCACCCTTTGTGAGCTGTATGATCTCAGGAAAAAAACATTTAAGCTTTCTATTCTTAGCTTCCTCATCTGTAAAATGGGGAAAATAATACTTTCATGATTAGGTTGCTGTGAGGATCGGTGAGTAAACACTTGCACTGCACTTAGAACAGTGCCTGAAGTTTAAGAACAAGGCAAGTGTTTGCTATCAAGAGTCTTGCTATCATTAATTTTAGCTGTTGTGGCCATTAGGGCTTCCCAATGCCTATCTCTGGCTCTCTTCCTCTAGGCTTACGGTAGTTCCTAGTTCCCCTGTGGGAGGTGGGTCCATATGACTATTTCTGCGTTAAAGGAAGTGATGTGTGACTTACACACCAAGCTTTTAATTCCTTATGGAAGATTCTCCAGGGTTCTCTTCCTGCTGGTGTGGTAACCAGAAGTAATTTAGATCAGGGATCAGCAAACTTTTTCTATAAAGGTCCAGGTAGAAAATATTTTTGTTTTGTTGGTCATCTGATCTCTGTGGCAACTACCAAACTCTGCTGTTGGAATATGAAAGCAACTACAAACAATACATAAACAGAAGTGTGAGTGTGTGCCAATGAAATATTATGTACGGAAACCGAAACTTGAATTTCATGTTAATTTTTAGGTGTCACAAATATTCTCCTTTTGATTTTTTTCCCAGCCTTTGAAAAACGTAAAGATCATTCTTAGCCCATGAGCTATAAAACACAAATGTCGAGCCAGATTTGGCCTAGGGACCATAGTGTGTCCACCCCTATTTTGATCATTGGCTGCTCCCCCAGTTCTAGT
Organism: Tursiops truncatus; assembly: GCF_011762595.2. Classification (NCBI taxonomy): domain Eukaryota; kingdom Metazoa; phylum Chordata; class Mammalia; order Artiodactyla; family Delphinidae; genus Tursiops; species Tursiops truncatus. Next base: position 81,097,524 of record NC_047043.1, on the reverse strand, counting down.
TCCTGGGTAACTCCTTCAAACACAACCCCTCTGATGAACCGCAGTGGGCATGTTGCTTGATCAAGAAATAAACCTTCATCGTTTTAAGCCAATGAGAGTTGGGGCTGGTTTGTTATCGAAGCTTAACACAGCCTAATCTGACTAATATATTATTCTTTAAGATGATGAGAATAAAAGAGGTATATTACCCCCTCGAGAGTGCTTAAATAGGTTCCGTAAATATGTTTAACAATAACTAGGGTGGAACCAATCCAAGGCTTTTACCCGGGAAGGGAAGTATAGTCTTTCAAATCGACGCCTTCCATGAAGAACTGGAATGAGATACAGCAGCTCAGCTTCCTCCTCTGTGCAAATGCACCATCCAAGCCAAGTATCTGGCCCTTGTCATCTGGGTGTTTTATTGGTTTAGCTGAGAGGTAATCATGAAAGTATATATTTCTTTATATCATGAGATAGTGCCTCTCTTCCACAGCCACAGAGATCAGAAAACACACATTTAGGGGAAAGAAGGCAAACAGAAACTGATTTGTGTTACACATTGTAGAAGTCATTAACTATGACTCAGGTAGAAAAACTTATTACTTCTCTTTTTGACAGTGATGACAATTTAATAGTATTTGACTCTGCCACGTTACATAAAGCGTCTGGAGGCATTGGAAAGGACTGTTTATCAAGATGATAAACAAGGTTTCATTTGCTTCCTGGCTGCATGGATGTGATCAGAAGTCTAAGGCCATCCGAAATCACTTAGCCTGGCCACCAGGCAGACGTTAAGCTACTTGGGACCATCTGCGCTTGAAATGAGCTTCACTTAATGGACCTGCTGGATCAGGTCAGCACTAAGGAAGGAATGTTTGCATGAGTACCTGAGCACTGGGGCATTCAGTGTGGACTTGGGGGCTGAGGGAAGGGTATTAGTCCTACTAAAACTCTGCTCTCTGGGAATCTCATATTCACTAATTTCAAAACATACAGCCAGTTTTGCCTTCTGATTTGGGTAAATCAGGCTGGATAAATTCTCAGCATGCTGGGAAGAGAATGAGTTTGTATGGGTGAGTATAATAAAAAACACTTACAAAATAAGTGTTTGTTCTTAGTATTGTTATCATTATTACTAACTGTGGGAGTCATTAATGCCATTAGTCAATTCTACTTTGTAGTAGTTCTCTATTCTTTTTACCTGCCCAGCAAACACTCCCACTTCTACTGGTGACTGCTTCCTTGTTTTCCTTATGGAGCCAATGGCCTTGTTCCCCATTCTCAGCTCATGGGGTTTTGAAGTCGTCGGTTCTACTCCTGATCCAGAAGAGGGCACAAGACTCAAGACTAGCTTAGTGGATTATGCACTCTCTAGGGACCAAGCGAGTGCTACAAGGGCTGGTACCTAGCTCAAGCTGTACACAGTGAGATCTAATAGTAAAACATTTATTCTTGGGAAAATATAGTTTTTTTTCCTACAAGTGTTTCTGATGAAAAGATATAAATCTGGAGCTTGCCACTATCTTAGTACTATGACAGAAAAGTGTGCAAATGAATGGAATCAACAAAGAAGGAAGCTAAGTGGAAAAGCAGAGTGCTTCCTGCTGTGATTGTTAGTGCTACTTGATATAGCTATGCCTGAAGCTGGTGGCTGAACTTTAGCCAAAAAACACCTTATTTTAAAAATTGAGTTTGAATTATTTTTTCTACTACTTGCAATAAAGAGTCATGAAGTACAGTTATACTAAAGGCATTAAGAAGATTTTCTGCAATTATCTTTTCTTCTTTTCTATAAATTTTATTATATGGAGGACCCTACGGTAGGTGCCAAAATTAAACCAGATATCACCCTATCTAAATGCCACCTCCTGAGGGAAACATTCTGTAACTTCCCTTATTCGGTCATTCACATCTCCTCCCTCCCATTCCAGCCTCTCAGAGCACTGTGACCTTTTCCACTTCAGCACATCCACAACTGGAAGTTTACATGTGTTTGTTAAATACTTTTTATCATTGTCTACTTCCTGTAATAAGTAAAAAGCCCTGTGAGGCAGGGACCATATCTGTTGTCAATGATCACGTTATCCTGAGTACCCTGCACAAGAACTAACTGGGGAAAACAATGTTGCACACTCAGTACTTATTCTCTTCCTTTTCAAAGAGCTAGATAAACAATTTTGATCAGAGTGGCTATACAGCCACACATTCAAAAATATTTTTCTATTCCTCTTATAGCTATGATGGACACATGGCAAAGTTCTTGTCAATGAAAGGAAAATAACTATAAATGAAAATCTGCTGAGGTTATCTAGAAAGACTTTGCTTTCCTTACGTAACACTTGCCCCTTCCTATACCATTTTTTGCTTCTTCCTGTCCGAAATGCAGGCTTGAAGCCTGGAACTACAGCAGCCATTTTGTGCCGGTGAGAGAAAGGAAGGTCAAAGTTAAAATCACAGAGATTTTAACTTTGAGAGTGTTGGGTAACTGAGCCAAAGTCGCCAAATGAACCTCCAGAATTTCTATTGCATGAGAAAAAATAAATGCCTGCTAATTTGCTTAACCTAGTTGAGATGTCTATTGCCTGCAACCAAATGTAGTCCTGATATATTGGTACATGTTACGATTTTGATAAATATTTTTAAAATGTATGAGTAAATGAAAGGAAGGAAGTATCCTTGGCTTCAAAGATCTAGTCAGAAAGTTAAGACAGAGAAAATAAAAATGAATGATTCAAAGTAGAAAGTGATAAATGTCATGAGAGTGTAGACTCTCTCCATTATTGGAGTTTACGAAGAATTAGAAGATACTACCTTTACCCTAATGGATTCAGAAAGACTTGTTGGAGTAAAAGAATTTGATTCAGGACTTTGGTCCTTCAAGGATGATTTGTTCTTGTGGTGATAGGAGATGGACACTTTAGGTTCAGAGAACAGGGTGAGCAAATAGCTAAAGATGGGACCTGTGACAGACTCTAGAGCACCCCCTCTTCATGCTCTGTCTAATCCCCTCCCCTTAGTGAGGGTGCTACTTTTAGAATATAGACTATGGAACAGAGTAGAGTAAAGGTGATAGGATGTCACTTCTGTGGTTAGGTTATATATGTGGCAAGGATGATGTGCTATCACTCTCATAATTATCTTTTATCTCTATCTCTATCTGTATCTCTGTCTGTATCTGTATCTCCATCTCTATCAAGTCTTGTTAGCATGCATTAGAGGGACTTTATTTTCAATGCTGGCTTTGGAGAAGTGAGCTGTGAGAGGGTCTATGGAAATGTCCACATGGCAAGAAATTGCAGGTGGCCTCTAAGAGCTGGGGGTGGCCTCTGGTTGGAAGTCATACAACAGCAAAGACATGAACTCTGCCAACAATCTAAAGGAATGTGGAAATGGGTATTTCCTCAGTGGATCCTCTGTGGGGAGTCTATGTGTCCGTCAACTCATACCCACCTAGTACACTTTTCCTCAAATGTTTAGGGATTAGTTAGGTAATTTCAGGTAAAAATCTCTACTGCATTTGATATCAGATCTCAGTTACCAAGGACATCTAAAAATCAAGATCATTCATAATATCTAAACAAGTATGAAAACACACATCTTGGTCTTCCCTGAACAATCAGATTGCTCAGGGAAGAAAAGAACATACAGGTTTACTTTATTGAGACATAATTATTTGTTCTCTTTACTGGTGTGAGGATAAGATAATGGAATATCACATTACAGGGGTTCAAGTGTTGTTGGTTCCTTAGAGGTGGAATAAAAAGCAGAAGCAATGAAGTTCTCTTAAAAATCTCACTTATATAGACTTTCTGGAGAGATTACCCTGAGAGTCCTTGGCTGGAATATTGGCTTTATGTCTTACTGACTGGAAAATTTCGACATGTCACTTAAACCTCCTGACCCTTAATTTACTTGTCTGTAAAATGGAGGTAATTGTAACTATCACTTTCTGTAGTTAAAACCTGCTGTTTCTGCTTGCCTATGTTTCATTCTCTCTTCTGAAAACAGCATGTCAGGTTTTCTTTGGGAGTAACAACCCCCAGCTTATTTTTAGTCCACGCAGGGCAGGTGAACAAAAGCTCCAGGGGTGGGATTGTGACCTAGACCTGGCCAATCGGCACAGTCTTTCCACAGCCACAGAGATTGGTCTGCAGATGGGCTTGTCATCCAATTTGGTCCAATCAGACTGAACCTCAGGCTAAGTGGAAAAACTGAAAAAAAGTTTTCTTTCTGTTGTACTAGGAGATGCAAGCTGAGCTCTTCAGAGATCCTGCGTGAGACTGAGTTGACATGGAGAACAGTGGAGACAAGTGATAGAGAGGGACCCGGCCCTCATGATACACTTGAGCTGCTAGGTCTAGCACTGCCGGCTCTACCTCTGCACTCTTTCTTTAAATGTGTCAGTACATTATCTTCCTTTTATTTTAGTGGCTTTAGCAATTCAGAATTCTGTGCCTTTTTTCCTTCATGCCACATCTCCAGGTCTCTGACAGCAACTGGTATCCAACGGTTCAATTCAATTCAATTCAGTTCAATTCTGACACTACCTGGGGTCAGTGCAGACCCCACGGGTTGAAGGGCTCAGTCCTACAACACTGACCTCACTTCAGATAACAGTTGCAAATGGGGTGCCCAAACCTCTTGTCCTTCTGCCGAACTTGGTGATAAATTCAGGAGTTCTCATGACCCCTCAGGTTCAATAACTTGCTAGAATGGCTCACAAAACTCAGGAAGGCAGTTTACTTATGCTTACTGTTTTATTATAAAGGATTTAACTCAGGAAGAGCCAAAGAGAAGAGATGCATAGGACAGGTATGGTCGGGATGGGGTCAGGGGTGGGAAATGGAGCTTCTGTACCTGCTCTAGGTGCTGCCACCTCCCAGCGCCTCAGTGCGTTCAACAACCCAGAAGCTCTCAAAACCCTGTCATTTTAGGGAGGTTTTATTACCTGGCCATGATTGATTTAAATGACTAGCCATTGGTGATTGACTCAACCTCCAGCCCTGCTTCTCTCCAATTCTTTAACTGTGCCTTGGTCTTTCTGGTCATCAGCTCTGGTCCTGAAACTATTTAGGGATCCCTGGTCATCTCATTACCGTACAAAAGACGTTCATAACTTCAGAGTGCCCAATGGTTTTAGCAGTTGTGTGCCAGGAACTGGGCACAAAGACAAAACACCTTCTATGATTGTACATTGTACTTCATAGAATCTTTGTGAGAACTAAATTAAAAAAATGGATATAATGCATTTGGTTAAGTACCTGAAATACAATAAGCACTCAAACTGCATGGTCATTTTTGTTACTATTACTGTTACCATAAAAATAATTATCATATTCTTTACTGTGAAGTGACTGGAATTTTATTTCACTAATACACATATGGGTCTGCAAGAATTGTTGACTATCTCTAAATTTACTGAGAGCGATTAGGAGAGAGAATCAACTAGATACTGATTTTCTGAGAGTTCTACTGCAGGAGAAGTCCAAATAACTCACCATATTGATTCCTAGCAATTGATAGTTAAACAACCATGTGAATTGACTCATGGCCAACAGGATTGCTGAGCCTCTGTTGTTAAGAAATTCCAAACAGCAGAGCCATGAAAGGATTGGCAAAATATTACAGTGAAAACTCCTGGACTCAGTAATCTACCAAACATGACTTCCAATCCCAATTCCAGTGCTTATAAGTCATGTAAAACAGATGCATTTCTTAAGCTCTCTGAGCTTTGTAAAATGGGGTTGTAAGAACACCTTCATTAGATAATTGTGAAGAATAAATAGAGTAATAAATATGAACAGCTCAGTACAGTTTGACTCAAATTGTAAAACTTCATAATCATCATTGCTTTTGATGTTTTAATTATACTGACTGACATGAACACACTAGTTCAACTCTAAAGTGATATAAATTAGACGTTAACATTTTTATGACCAAAAAATATTGATTAACTGTCATTTGAGCAATGTAGAGGCAACATGTAGAAATAGATTAATTTAGACTTTAAGTTATTTAGACTAAATGAGAGAGAAATTTTCCCACCTAATGTAAAAGAACGCCATCTTTCAGAGTCTCAGATTATGCCTTTAGATAAGTCATACATAAAGAATGAGTGACCTTGAAGTGAGAAGTCTGTAAAAAAAAAAAAAAATTACCATTCTTCTTTGGTTAGCTATCAGTTTGTCAGCAAACATGTTATGAGTGATAACCTGAACAGCAGAGTATGGTTACTGAAGTTTGAGTTCCCTGAAAAAACAGCTATGTAAGTTAATGATCATAATGAAATGACATTAGAGAAATGCTGCCCGAAAAGTACATAAATTTCAACCTAAGGCTAAAGTTTTCTTCTTCACAGCAAATTATATTCAGGTTAATGGGGTCAACATGCTATATCCAGACCCTGTGTGTGAGGCAGGTCTTCAGAGAAGAGTCTTACACAAGGAATGCCTTTCTTCCTTTTACCTTCATAGATTCGCTTAGACCTTTGTCTTAGCCTAGAATGTCTTCCTTCCTACTCAATCACTTCTCATCTTCTAATCTCCCACTCCTAAACTTACAATTTCACTTTTACTTCTGTTCAGCATGTCATCTTTGGAAGCTTAGAGAAGTGATATAAAACAGCAGTCAAGAGAACAGATTCTGACCTTTCAGAGTGTGGTTTTACCCTCAATACTGGGATTAATTTAACTGTGGAATCCTTGATAAATGACTCTAAACAGTCAGTTTCCTTATTTGTTAAACGCAGTTAATTTTAAAAAGCACGTAGAATATACAAGTCCATGCACTCTCTCACTTCATCCCAGCTTACCCTTCCCCCTCCCCGTGTCCCCAAGTCCATTCTCTACATCTGCATTTTTATTCCTGTCCTGCCCCTAGGTTCTTCAGAAACTTTTATTTTTTTAATATTCCTTATATATGTGTTAGCATAAAGCAGTTATACTCCATTAAAGATGTTTAAAAAAATTTAAAAGCATGTAGAGGAATAGCCAAAAAACACACTAGGTCAAAATTACCTCAGGAAATCATGAACTCCTTCTTTAGACTGGAGAGATCCTAACAGAAGAGGAGGCAATAAGAGTTAAGAAGAAGTGGAGGACAGTTGACTCCAGACTGCCATCCCGGGTCCACGCCAGGGCATTCCCGAGAAAAATCACAGGAGTTAGCATTATGGAAATTGCTATTAATTTGTATTGGCTCTAGCTCTCTTCTACTAGACCATGTGTGGTTGAACTGAATAAGTTCAGTGCATGCAGAGGGGCACTGCTGCTCTTTGTGTTGGCAGATTACAGACAGAATCACTTTGACTCTATTGTTATTATATTTTAAATTTCAGCAATAAACATTTTGTGGAAATTTTTTTCTCTTTACCATGTTATTTAAGTACCTACATAATATTCTCAGTTTTGCCTTTTGGTTCACAAGGCCTGACCTATTCCCATCTCACCTCTGAAGGAGATGGAAAGTTTTCCCTTCTTTCCTTGTAGATTCTCTGGCGAGTCTAATAGTTAAATTGACATAAGGCACATTAAGAGGAGAAAAGCAAATTTAATTTCATATGGACGGGAGCGCATAGAAATGTGAGACCCAAAGGGCAGCCAGGTAACTGAGGCTTCAAAACATTCTGAGCTAAGGAAAGAGCTAACGGTCTGGAGGTACAAAGGGCAGGAAGGCTATTGAAAGGAAAATGAGAGGAGGTGTTTGGAAAACAAAAGCTGCCCTGCTTGGCAGGTAAGTTATTTAGGTAAAAAGGTATATCTGGTAATAGCTCTCTTTTTGATACAGGCCCCTTCTCCAATGTACATTTAGGCAGTTAATGGGGACGTAAAGAACTTTTCCTGAATCGGCTGAGTTTTGATTGCCTTAGCTCAAAATAATCCTTAGGCCAAAAAGACGTATTCTGGGGTAGCAAAATCTGCTCCCCTTCACCCTTTACAGGAAAAGTTTGCTGACTCCTACTCTAGGTGAATTCATATTCCAGCCTTTCCTTAGGCATTGGATAAGCGGATCACGGACAGAGGGAAATTAGCATTTTTACCTCTAGCTGCATAAAGCCTCATCTGCCTCACTCTTCCACTATCTCCGAGTGTTCCTGAAGCTGCGGCAGCACTAGTGGCCATTAACACTGGTACATCATAGTGGTTTAACTTTTCAGACTTCAGTTCTTTTAATCCTCCAAGAACCCTCAGACTTAGTAACTGTTATTACCTACTTTGTAAATGGAAAAACTGAGACTCAGCAAGACTTACTCAAGGGCACAGTTAGTAAAGACCAGAACTGGAACTCCAACCCAGGTCTTCCATGTATAGCCATTCACAGTAGTGAAGTGGTGCAAAGTTATCTGTCCACTTGGGTCTAAAATATTTTTACACGTACATTGTGTAGGGTACGTTATGTCTGGTTGTAGTGGGGAGAGGGTTGGGAGCTACAGAGCACAGTGTGGAAGCCATGCTGGAGTGGAAAGGAAGATAGAAGTGAATGTACAGAAAGAGGCATGCTGTTTGTAAACGTTTCCAGAAATTCAAGTAGAAGAATTCAGATTTTTATATGCCCTTATTTTAGCCAGCAGTTCTGGGCAGTGGGGCATGTATGGAACTTTCATCTGTTCCTTTACATGATCATTCACTCATTCAACAAATATTCTGAGGATCAGCTACTGCTGGCCGTCACTGCAAGGCAGGAGGATACAATGTAAATATGTCCAACGTATTTGTAGTTTAGCGGGAAAGACAGACAAAGAAATCCAATACAGTAATGTAAATGCTAAGAATTTGGTTAGCTCCCAACGGGAACCTAAGTACAATTTGGTGGGGTCAGGGGGAAGGCATCTACATGTCTTAAGAAGCTGAAAGATGAGCAAGGTCTTTTCAGGCAACAGGGCAAAAGAGAAATGAGAATTTCCAGGCATAGTATTAGAGTTTTTTGCCCTGAACAGATTGGTATGGCTGGAGATTAGAGTGCTGAGGTCAATACAGGGGAGGGTGCTGTTAGACATGAGAATAAGGGAAAGGATAAAAAATGACTTGGTGTAACATGCTTAAAATCCATGTTAAAATGTTCTCAGTTTATTCTAAGGACATTGAGTAAAATGACATGATCGAAGTGGTGTTTTAATAGAACTGATTAAACTCCTAGGGGAAATTGTTATCCCTCTTCTAGGTATTATAGGGGAGCAGAAGTGGTCCCCCCTAAATATGCCTCTTTGGCATATGAATTCTTTTAAGTTGGCATTTTTAAAAAATGGAGACATACACAAAGAAACTCGCAAAACCCACTAGAAGTTACTCTTTGTAAAAAAACATTCACATTTATAAGGGAAATCTCCATTTGTAGGGGTGTCTCCCTTGCTCTACCAGGAAGAACAGGTTGACTCAATCTCTAAAAACGCCTACCAGTGGAGAAGGCAAGAACTTCAATCTGCATACCAACCTCACCCTTGTTTACTGTGCTTTTCCTGGTAATCTCCCAAAACCAATTGCCCCCAACCCCAGTATCTTTTGTCTTTAGCTGAAGACGGTAGGAAGGTAGTGGCTTTGGCCTTTTTGGCAAGTTATTCAGTTTTCCTGGGTCTCTGTCAGGTATACAGGAGGCACACGTGTAATTAAACTTTGTTTTTCTCCTGTTAATCTGTTTTATGTCCATTTGGTTATTAGACCAGCCAAGGAACCTAAAAATATTTCCTCCCCAACAGTGTATCCGCAAGAATTATGAATGCATCCATCCAAGAACTGTTCAAGAACGTTCATAGCAGCTTTATTCATTATTGCTCCAAACTGGAAATAACTTCAATGTTCATCAACGGAAGAACGAAGTTGTGGTATGTTTATAGAGTAGAATGGTCTACAGAAATGAGAATGAGGCATCTACTCCCGTATGCCACAAAGTCCGTAAAGCAGCCAGACACAAAGAGGGTATAGGATATCAGTGAATTTAAATAAAAGCTTTTTTTGAAAGGCAAGACTATACGGTATTAAAAGTTAGGAAAGTAGTTACCTTGAAAGAGGAAGCGATAACTGGAAGAGGTCACTAGGGATGCTTCTGGATTGCTGGTAATGTTCTGTTTCTTTCTGTGAATTGTGGCATCATGGATGAATTCTGCTAATAAACATTCACGGAGCTGTTCACTTGTGACGTGTGTGCTTTTCTCAACGTATAGTATGTATCAATTAAAAAATTATTTTAAAAGGAAGTAAACACTGGAGACTTTTAGACTTCCTACTTAAAAGACCCTCCATCTCAACAGAGTTTTTATTCTAAAAAAAAAATAAATGAAGAATAACACACCCTCACTTATGACAAGGAACCATAAAGTAGAGCTACAAATAATTTTTCCTAATAGGTTTGGTAAAAAGGATAAAGAAGGCTAATGTCCAGTGTTTATGAGCTTTACATAAAAACACACTCTCAAACACAACTGGGGAATTATTAACAGACATTTTGGGGTCAGTAACTGCCAGTATTTAAATGGACATACTCTTTGACTCAGTTATATCAATTTTAAAAGTCTCTTCTACTGATATGCTTACAAAAGTTTGCAAAGATGTATGTACAAAGTTATTCAATGTAGCCTTACTCATAAGAGAATAATGAGATAGTTATTAAAGATGATATAAAAATGAAAAAGAAATTTAATTACAAAGAGGCCGGCCTGATGAAAGCTTTTTATGTATTTTTCCTCTGGTAAAAAATGTGAGCTTAAGAAGCCCTGTCAAGTACCTACTATGTTTAGCCACAGATGGAATAATTGAAACATCAAGGCAAAGCACATCGCTTCTAATACAGCACTTAGAACTATACACAAGGTCTCCTTGATTCAAGGTAGAGAATGTCCAGGCATGTTTTCCAGGATGGATACCTACGAGTATAAACTTTAAAGATACAGAACTATCCTTATCAACATGGACAATACACTAGTTGGCAGAATCCACAATTTTATTTTAATTAAAAAGTTACTTGTACCCTTTGACTCATGGGCAGAAACAGTTTTCTTATTTTCGTTGCAGAAAAAGTTCACATATAGAGTACAATTAAAGTGACCTGTGCCATGGTTCATTAACTTTCACAATAAAAATCCCTTTTCTAAACCACCAATGTGCAATAACTCTCTGGGGCCAGTTTCTCAGATAAATATCACTTTGCGTTGTTAAATGCAAAAAATTACAACCTAATTTTCTACAAAACAGATTTCTCAAGTAAAGTGAAAGTACGGATGGCTAATCCCATGAAGATCTATATTCCATTATGATAAAATTGTTGGCTAATTATTAAGCTTTAGGAAGACCATTCAGAAGTCCCCTTAGGTCACTTAAGTTTATATTCAAAAAACATCACATGGCCATAAACTCTTTAAAAAGGAGCATGTCTTTATTAAGAATGGTTTTGTCCAGTAGAATTGTCAGGTTCACACTTTTGGAATATAGGCCCAAAGAACTTGGCATGATGAAGATACAGTTGGCATGCTATCTAAACCTGAAATGATGGGGATCTCTTAGGGAGAGCAAATAAATAGGATGCTGGTGGTAAGATTTATGATAAAAAACAAAATCATAGGCAGGATAATGAGCTGAATACAGCAAGAAGAAGTAATATTGATAAATGTTAGGTACAACATATTAGAGAAAAGGGTATAAGTATACATGGAATAGAGGCTTAGCAGCAGCGATGCCTTAAAAAAGGGAGAGACAGGTTTCAAATGACAGTGAATTCAGAAAGAGGCTTCTGTAATGATGTGCTCCTAAAATTGCTAATGTGCCTTTGGGCTTCATTATTGCAAGTTTAGTACCTAGTTTAATGATTCCAACCATTTTTTTCCCTTAAATTCATACTACCTTTTTATAAAGGTAAGGTTTATATCTAGTGATTCTAAATGCATTCGTTCAGTGGCAAATCCCCAAATCCCTTCTAAGAAATATTTTTTTTGTGTATCTCTTCCAGCCAAGATTTCTTTCACCCTCACTTTTTGCAATGTGAGTTAAGACATTAGGAATTTTACTTGATTTCTAAAAATAACATTACACTGAAATATGGAATATGTCTTTTAAAATTATATAGGATATGCTTAATTTGTGATTTACTCATTCATAAAATAACATGAGTTTCTTTCGTGGAATGAGGAAATGTTACCTTAAATCTCAGGTATTAGTTTTAATGATAGAGTCAGAAAGGGTTTGGCTACTTTAAGGAATACAATCATTGTTTTGTATGAAAACCTAGAGCTGAATGAAGTGCACATTATAAATAACTCGCCAAGGCTGTGTCAGAAAACAACCTTGAGTTCCTTTACTAAAAAAAAAAAGTTTTCCGTTTCACTGTCAGAAGCTGTAGGCACTACTGATGACCTGTCAGGGAATCCTTAACTATGTCAGAGAACTCACAAATGATGTTCTAAGTGAGAGAAGAAAGAAGACCTTTTGAAATGAATAGAAAATCTGGGAAAATGGATCAACCTAATATATCTTCATGTTTTTGTTTCCCCAGCACCCACCATCATGCCAGGCACAGCTATTCCTAAGTAAAGGTCTCTTGAAGATTGAATGCAAAGTAAAATCATACCAAGACTCTTCACCGAGACACAAAATTTCCATGGTACACTGTCACAAATTACTACACACAAAAGTTGCCTGGATGGTACTATTTAATACAAAAAAACATAAATAAATGCTAATTAGGCTTTATAAACATTTTATTGAATAAATGATCCTAAGGAGATGCTTTTATGTAACCGGAAAACTCCAAAAATACTTGACAAAGTAACAATGTCTTTCTTAGTGTTCTGAAATAGGTTCTTTTTGCAAACTGAGCTAATGACTGCCATTTTGAGTCTGCTCAGAGGATCTCAGACCTGTAAGAAACCTAATTATCACTGGAAGTACAGTGTCTGGAAGTACAGTCACCAGAATTTTTAGTCCTGCTTTCAGTCAACAACAAAGACGGCTTTCTGAAGGTGTAGATTTGAGATTCATTCTTTCACGCTCTTCTTGCGCTTAAGGGCTTCATCCTTAAGAAAGTGTCTATGTGCAGATGCCAAAAAAAAAGGAACACAAAGGCACTGAGAGTATGGGTTTAATTTCTGACTTTACAAAGAAAATTGTGAGCACACTGGCAATCTAGATGTAGGGCAAATGTATGTATTTCCATGTCAAACCAACATACACACTAGAGAATGATCTTTCTTTCTAAACTAAAGGGTCTTGCAAATGGATCTCTTGGGAAATTGTTCCTAGGACCTAATTCTTATGCATATATTTCAAAAGAGAATCAAAGGGAAATCTGTCTTCTTAAACAAAATAAGCTTCTGGCAGACAAAGTTTCAGACACTTCGCATTTCAAGTGGCTCACACCTACCACCTACAGAGCAGACATCCAAGAAGCCAAGAGGAAACAAAGCCAGAGTCTACAACCCTAATTCATTGGTAGCACAGCTGGCTTTCTGGAGGCAATGCTGTTGGTGAAGGCAAATATTTCCCTCCCGGGAAGGGGAGGCTGGATGTCAACAAAGATGGAGACAGGAAAACAGGCTAGATCAAGTGCATAGCATCCTGCATGAGTTCTCAGCACAGGTGAAATGGAACTGATTGGCCTGAACGTGGATTTTTCAAATATGTACTCTGTGCCATCTACATATGAAATTAGAGACAAAGTAAAACAGTAACTAGTAACCATCACAGTCACTATATGTCATCAAAGAACCCCATAACCTAATCTGAGACATGTGTATCTGGAGTCATAAAAGAAGTGGTTCAAGTTGCAACTTTGTTATTTACTAGTTGGATGACTGGTAAATGTATTATTTTACATAATAACTCTGAGTCTCTGCTTCTTCTTATGCAAAATAGGGATAATAGTAACCACCTAGTGTTACGTACTGAAATTATTTTTCATGTCGTGGGGATTAAATTTAGCATGCTGCCTTCCTTATAGCAGAGGTCAGCAAACTCTTTCTGTAAACAGCCAGAGGCCAGATAATAAATATTTTAGGCTTCAGATGCCATGTGGTCTCTGTCTCAACTACTCAACCTGCCCTCGTAGCACAAAAGCAGCCAGAGACGACATGTAAATGGTGTGACTATGTTCCAATAGAACTTCATTTACACAAACAGGAGGTGAGATGAATTTGGTTCAGATGTTGTAATTTCTAACGGTTTAGAGATATGCTTAATAATAATATTACGAATAAACCTGATGATATGCAATATTTGAAATTGTTTACAATATGCCACATACTGTGCTCAGTGCTTCACCTGGATTAATTCATTCAGTTGTCATAAGGTAGAAACTATTAATATCTCCAATTTGACAAGATTGAACAGGCCTGCAGACATTAGGTGACCCACTTAAAGCTATACAGCTACTAAACTGAAAAGTCAGGATATGAACCCAGGTCTTCAGGTTTGGGAGTTTGTCTTCTTAGCCACTCATTATGGCATTGGCTATTACCTACTAACTCTTCCATTAGAACGCAATTAAATGCCAGGGAAAAAGCCAGTCTGTAACTGAAGTTCAAACAAAACACTAATGGAGCTCCATTTTGAGAAAACACACCACCCACATTTATGATGATCAGGCAGGTGGTAAACTTCGATTTCAGTTAGCTTTATCTTTGATTTCTACTATCATTACACAGTTTTTCTTGGAAGACGTTCTACCTGTAAGTCACTGTATGTTCTCTCAATGCTGTGAGATTATTTGAATGAAAATGAACTCATAATGTATTGATAAAGATGGAGAGGGCTGATCTAAATTATTTGGACCAAAGAGAACTTTAAGAATGATTTACTGTGGAATATTTTCACTTGAGAAAACATCGTATGATAGTTTAGAATTCATTTCAAAACACAGAATAACTAACCAAGGATTTATTCTTTGACACGGATTTATCCTAGGGAAACACCACAGTTTTTACAGTCATTGGAAATATTTTCAAAATAATAAGCAAAAGATTTTCCCTTCTGTGGAAAACAATGTGGAGGGCAGTTCTTTCCCTGTTTTTCATAACAGCCTAGATGCATGCATTATCTCATTTAATTCTCAGGCACTATTATTACCTCCATTTCACAAATAAAGAACATGAGGTTCAGAGAGGTCAACTTGCCCAAGCTCACACACTTGGTAAATTACAGCGCTAGGATATAGCCCCAAGGTATTGGGTTCCAAGGTTAAATGTCGAAGCACTTAAAGTCTGCACTGAAGTGCCTCTTTTCCACTTAAGAATGTCATATAACTGATAGAGACTGAGAATTTGGAGCTCGAAGGTCCACATTCCACTGAAGACCAGAAGACAAACCAAAGACAGTTTGAAACAGAGTGAAAAGTTAATGGAAAGCCCACTATCTCATTAAGATATTGGTTCCCACACTCACTGGGCAATGTCTCTGGGAAGCTTTAAAATATATAGATGCCTGGGCTGCTTGTTCAGAGATTCTCATTCATTTTGGACTGGGGTGGAGCTCAAAGCAAAGGTTACACCCTTGACTGTATGCTGGAATTATCTGGAGGATTTATGTATATATGTATAAAAATGGGCTACAGCAAGGGTGTCAAACTTGGCCACACATTTGAATTACTTGTGTATGTAAAGTACTTAGCACAGAGCCTGATACATATATACAAAGCACTCAAAAAATATTAGCTATTATTGTTAGTTAAGAATGTTAAAAATGAAAAGCAGACTTCATATCTGTTTTAATGAATTGAGTTAAACTAGGAAACACGATTCACAGCAGTCCTTGGAAATCGTCTATTAGTTAATCTGATATTAACTTTTTCTGGACATGAGAGTTGATTAGACTTATTTATAGACAGAATGTACAGCCCGTGACTGCCCTAAGGTCAGTCATCTCATTCATCTCCATTCTTTCTGCTTAGTGACTTGTACGGCGTAAGTACACAGTATATACTCATTGAGCTGATTCCAAACATGCCTTATGTAGGTAAGCCAGAACCCATGGTTTTAATTAACTATACCCATCAAAAAAGGTTTAGAAATGATTTACAAAGCACTAGAAAGTCCTGTTAGACATTACCATATGAGAACGCCATGTCTGGAGTAGGATACACAATGGAAAGCAGTCCCTTCTGGAACAAAAAGAAGCTCTTGCCTTAGATGACATCAGCTGGTCAGAAAGCAGAGTGAAAACAGGAAACAAGAAGGCTATTTATATTTGGGAGGATTAGAGATCCTGGTGGTAGCTCCGAAAAACATCTGGTAGAGTCATGTCAAAAGAGCATCTTCTTCCACAAAGATTCGGTTTTGATAAGATCAACACCGCATAAATTTATCCCCAAATACAATGATTCTGAAATGCGATTAGCCAAGGGAGGGTCAACTGTATCATCATCAAGAGAAAAGGGTGGTTGTAGATAAGGCTTTCTTTTTTTAAAAAAAAACTTTTCCACTGGAGGATGATTTTGCAGGCAGGGAGATAAGAGGTGTTGAAAGTAACGAGATCCATACTGAACACATAAAGACAGAGCTCCTGGGATCATGGAGAAAATATGAAAAGGCTGAGCTGGAGTTTCTAGCAGGGATGGAGACATTTATCTCCCATGGAAGCATAGTAACTAACCTAACAACTAGGAGAGCTGCAAGTAGGTGACTCTCATCAATACAAGATCATAAGGTTCACGTTCACCTTGATGCTGACACATTGTGGTGATTTTGAGAAATAGATGGGGGTGAGTATATAATACAGAATAGTTGCGGGAATTTTTAATAGTCATTTTATGCATCAAGGCATACTGAATTCTACAGTGTTCAAAGAGCCAAAAAATATTAATCTGTGCAAACCTTTACAATCAGTAAACTCTCCCTCCAAATTCCACTCTGTATTTAATTGTACTCCATAGGGCTATTTTTCTTTTTCTCAGTGCATATAGATTAGAGTACAGAAGGGAACAGAGTGTGATTAATCTGCTCAGAACCCACCCTCCCTCACTCCGCTCCTTCTTACTACTCTGCTTTATCCATATGGCTTCAGTGCAAGGAACCCTATTCATAAAACATGACCCCTGCCTCCCCAGTTGATTGGCCAGGAATGGGTAATTGTCTGAAATAGACCGAAGGGGAGATGGAATTTCTATATCCATCTGGTTGGTTTCTTGAAAAACTGGATTTAATCACAGAAGTTGGGGGTTTTACTGTGTTTTACCAAGTGGGTTGAGAAGCAGAGAAAGCTAGTTTACAGAGTAGAGAAAAACAGAGAGGAGGTGACCCCCATCTTTGGTCTATTTCTGAGTCTTAGATACATTCCTGCCCTTAGGTTCAAGGAGACACTCTATATCCTTATGATAAATTTCCTTCTTGTGTTTTATTCTTGCTCAAGTGGGTTTCTGTTCCTGTCAAACAAGAGTCTGAATTAATACAGAAATG
Organism: Tursiops truncatus; assembly: GCF_011762595.2. Classification (NCBI taxonomy): domain Eukaryota; kingdom Metazoa; phylum Chordata; class Mammalia; order Artiodactyla; family Delphinidae; genus Tursiops; species Tursiops truncatus. The sequence continues at coordinate 81,080,177 of NC_047043.1, read as the reverse complement.
GGCTCTAGCTGTTTGCAGAATCCATTCACTTTTACTCATGAAAGAGGGTCCTGACAAAATGAATGTTTGCTGGGCAGAGTGACCCAAGTTTTCAGTTTGAATGCTGATAAGCATTTCCCTCGCACTGGAGTCAGATTTGAAAATCTGGTTTCAAATTAAGACTGGCATATCTGGTCTTCCAGATGGCGGCTCACGTCTTGATGTAAAATGAAATGAATTCTGTATCTTATGGCAGCTCTGACATCAACATTTATTACACAGCCAGAGTGTGCTGGGGGCTGTTGTGTAAAACATGCTAAAAAAGGTACCGTTTGCCGAGGCTGCAGTGAGGAAAACAAAGCAGCTATGGCGACTGTGGTATGAGGGCAGATGGGTTAGAGTAGGTTACCTGGATTTAAGTCTTCTGTTACTTTGACTAGCTTAAGCCGCTCCCCCAAGCTTATCTGAATGAACACAGAATGGTGTAAAGAAAGGAGTACACATTTTGTTTGTTGGATCAAACTTCTTGGTCTTTGGAGACCTCTACAAGGTTCTGTCTCAGCAGGCAGTGGTCTCCTCTTTTGCTATCATTTTGAATGCAACGCGCATAAACATACATATTTTTTCCTCATGCTCATTTTTCAACCACCTGTATGAGAGTTTAATTATTTGGACCATTTACTCTTGGCCACAGTTACAAGGCAATGATCTGTATCTTCTCTGTAGGCAGTACCCTGGTACTCAATAAATGGTAGTGGAAACTTGCAATATAAAGCAGGAAAGATATATTAACTGTGAACTTTACATACTGAGGGACAAATTTCTCCTCACTGCGATGGAAGACAAACAAATCCATTTCCATCTCCAGTGGGAAATTTGTCTGCTGGGGGTCTTGCACATTTGCTTCCTTTATAAACCTTGACAGTTTTTCAAATACGTTTCGTATGTTCCAACAGATTCCTGGGTTCAGCTTCTCCTTGAGGCTATTCCTTTGTGTCTTTCACTTCTTTTTTCTAATCACTGATTTCTTCAGTGCTGGGTTTATTTTTTTCCCCATCTGATTGGCTGTGCTATTTCATTTTATTAATTCAACCTTTGTTGTACGCAGGTCTTTGCAGTTTATTCCCCAAATCGTGTTTGTCTAGTTCAGTTTTCATTTGCTTCTCTCTGACAAGGCTATGTTGCATTATGCCCTCAAATTCCTTTGCCCTGCAATTTCATACCACCTGCTGGCTCCACTTTAGGCTGTTTGTCATGTGATTAGCAATGAGTAAAAGTGGCATTTTGAGCACATGCCCAGAGGAGCACCAGAGATCGGTAGTCCATCTCCAAACCCACCTGGCCCCCTTCATCGAAGTGCTCATTAACACACAGTTTGGGGTTCCATGCTGTCAGATTCTGGGAATGACTATTTTCCACTAGAGTCTAGATCAGCATCCGTAACAGTCTCTCTCTTGAATGTACATTTTCAGCTGTTGCTGACCCATCATGCTGCCACCAGGGTCCAGGGGATCCCCCAATATTGCAAAGTCATGTTCTCCCTCTGGGTTGGCCGACCACAAATATATCAACACTGTCTTGCTGTATTTCCAAAACAAACACTTCTGTGTTTCTTTGATCTCTTATGGGGCATCTTAAATAATATAAGTATGTAACTCATAATCAAATAAAAGTGAAAGCAATAAGGAGCCACTTTAATTAACTACCTTATATGTGTTTGATCACAGATCTCAAACTGCCAGGGAAAAGTGGTTCATTAGATACTGGCCTGCCTTGAGGTTTTCACAAGTTTGAATTAGTCACAATCAATTTCACCTAAGAGTCTAGATTTCTAGTTTCTCTGAAAAATATGAGAATGTTTGGCAACCTCGGGCCATCATGACCCCAGGGGAATAATTAGCTGGTGCTGAAGCTGACCAGCAGCCTCCTCCCAATGAAAATTAGCATGTGTTCCCTTGTTTACCACAGTCTCCACCATTCCCTTCTGTCTCCCATTTGGCCACTTTATTTTTAAATTTTCTGCATCCTGTATGCATTTGAGGTGGCAACGTCTGTATTAGGGGATTTCAAGCATTTTAAGTTCAAAAAAATCCTGCAAAACAGAGCCTCAGAGAGGTTTTGTTTGGAATAAGAGTGGACTCATGCTTATTTATATTGTATCAATGGGGAGAGGGAAAAAAAATTCACGATCTCCTCTTAACAGAAGAGTCAATAAAATAAGAAAAACAAAATGTTTCTGGCTTCCTTGGCTTGCTAATGTCTTTTCTTCACTGATTTCTATATTATTATATTAGTTTAGCATTACAGTTACAGGAAAAAATAACTAAACCAAAATAGCTAAAGAGGGGGGAAAGGAAAAGTGGTGTTCTGGAAAATCATACCCCCAAATATCTTCTTCAAATCAGAAGATACAGGGCTTCCCTGGTGGCGCAGTGGTTGAGAGTCTGCCTGCCGATGCAGGGGACATGGGTTCGTGCCCCGGTCCGGGAGGATCCCGCATGCCGTGGAGCGGCTGGGCCCGTGAGCCATGGCCGCTGAGCCTGCACGACCAGAGCCTGTGCTCCGCAATGGGAGAGGCCACAACAGTGAGAGGCCCACGTACCGCAAAAAAAAAAAAAAAAAATTCAGAAGATACAATCACATGATGATAGTCAATTAAGTTGATAAATATTTTTTCTCCCTCCAGTGGACCAGGCTCCCCTATTTATTCCCTCACTGACTAGAAATTGGAACTGACTGGCAGATGTCTCAGCACACACTGTAACGGGCATTGTGTAAGCAACAATTCTGAGTGCTCCCAGCCTCTTCCCTAGCTTTCCATAACTTATTCCATAATTCAGTGATTACAGACAATTAAAAAACAAAAAACAAGACACAAAAAAAGGAAAGAGGCTTAACAAAAAGAGGAGCCACTCTCCAATTTTCTAAGAGAATTTCTGTGGCTCTTACATGTGGTTTCGTGAAGACAACTCCCAATGCTTGCAATGTTTTTGATGTGGCTTCCCTTCTCGCTCACACTTGAAAAAATGAGTCCACAATCGCATTTGTAACATCTATTTCCTTTCAGTAGTCAACAATTCATTTAGATTTTTTACAAGGTTCAGCTATTTCTTTCACTTTGGTTAAATTCACACTGCAAACCTTTTTTTTTTTTTTTAAATGATTGCTCTGTAATTTGAAACAAATATATATTCAGCCACGAAATCTCTTGGGCATTTTAAAAAGCATATGGGTAGTCTTATTTTCTTTGCTATCATCTTAAGGAAGGATTTCTTTTGCCTTTTGAAGGTGGGGCACTTGCAAATATTTTGAGAAGGAACCTGTACTTGTTCCTAATAAGAATTCTAGGAAAAGAAGCCCTGTTTAACAAGAAGAGTAGTTGGAGAAACAATGCAAGAGGCAGAGCCAATTTATATTGAGATTGAAAACAATGTGAGAGAGTAATGGCAAATCCCTAAGAAACTGAGGATTTAAATGGAACAACAGCTACAAAAATAGAATTGGCAAAGGGAGAAAGATCACTCAGAAACCAGGTAGGACAATATTGTCTTTGAACTGTGACTACTGTTGGCTAATAACCAATGGAATGAAGTTGTTGATAGTACTGATTTTTAAAACTGGGTCTCATAAATATTTTGCCAATTTAAGTAATTTGTTTAAATACATATATTACCTTCATTGAATGCATGGTTTCTTTGCAAAGAATAAATAATCACTTTATTTTTGTACAATTTTGTTGAACTTCAGCGTTAGTGTACTGACATACAATGTGAGCTAATACATCACCTTTTTCTTCACATCCACTTCAGATCAGAAGAAATTCTGATCAAAAGATTTGTGAGACGCTCATCAAACTGTCAATGGTTGTTGATCTGACAACATTTCATTACAAAACAATTTATATACTAGACTCTTTAGTTCTATTTTTGTTTGATGCGTGTGTGAGTGCTGTATGCACATGCTAGACTGATGTCTCAGAATATCTTTTTCCTGATTATGCATGCCGTATTGGGATTACAAAACCTGCTTTAGAGAAGTGAAGTATTTGCCATAACAAAGCACACGCATTAATAGAAAAAAACCCAAAATTCAACACCCATTTATGATAAAAACCCTGCAGAAAGTAGGCATAGAGGGAACTTTCCTCAACATAATAAAGGCCATATATGACAAACCCACAGCCAACATCGTCTTCAATGGTGAAAAACTGAAAGCATTTCCACTAAGATCAGGAATAAGACAAGGTTGCCCACTCTCACCACTCTTATTCAACATAGTTTTGGAAGTTTTAGCCACAGCAATCAGAGAAGAAAAGGAAATAAAAGGAATCCAAATCGGAAAAGAAGAAGTAAAGCTGTCACTGTTTGCAGATGACATGATACTATACATAGAGAATCCTAAAGATGCTACCAGAAAACTACTAGAGCTAATCATTGAATTTGGTAAAGTAGCAGGATACAAAATTAATGCACAGAAATCTGTGACATTCCTATACACTAAGGATGAAAAATCTGAAAGTGAAAGCAAGAAAACACTCCCATTTACCACTGCAACAAAAAGAATAAAATATCTAGGAATAAACCTACCTAAGGAGACAAAAGACCTGTATGCAGAAAATTATAAGACACTGATGAAAGAAATTAAAGATGATACAAATAGTTGGAGAGATATACCATGTTCTTGGATTGGAAGAATCAACATTGTGAAAATGACTCTACTACCCAAAGCAATCTACAGATTCAATGCAATCCCTATCAAACTACCACTGGCATTTTTCACAGAACTTGAACAAAAAATTTCACAATTTGTATGGAAACACAAAAGACCTCGAATAGCCAAAGCAATCTTGAGAACGAAAAATGGAGCTGCAGGAATCAGGCTTCCTGACTTCAGACTATACTACAAAGCTACAGTAATCAAGACAGTATGGTACTGGCACAAAAACAGAAATATAGATCAATGGAACAGGATAGAAAGCCCAGAGATAAACCCACGCACATATGGTCACCTTATCTTTGACAAAGGAGGCAGGAATGTACAGTGGAGAAAGGACAGCCTCTTCAATAAGTGGTGCTGGGAAAACTGGACAGCTACATGTAAAAGTATGAGATTAGATCACTCCCTAACACCATACACAAAAATAAGCTCAAAATGGATTAAAGACCTAAATGTAAGACCAAAAACTATCAAACTCTTAGAGGAAAACATAGGCAGGACACTCTATGACATAAATCACAGCAAGGTCCTTTTTGACCCACCAACTAGAGAAATGGAAATAAAAACAAAAGTAAACAAATGGGACCTAATGAAACTTAAAAGCTTTTGCGCAGCAAAGTAAACCATAAAGAAGACCAAAAGACAACCCTCAGAATGGGAGAAAATATTTGCAAATGAAGCAACTGACAAAGGATTAATCTCCAAAATTTATAAGCAGCTCATGCAGCTTAATAACAAAAAATCAAACAACCCAATCCAAAAATGGGCAGAAGACCTAAATAGACATTTCTCCAAAGAAGATATACAGAGTGCCAACAAACACATGAAAGAATGCTCAACATCACTAATCATTAGAGAAATGCAAATCAAAACTACAATGAGATATCATCTCACACCAGTCAGAATGGCCATCATCAAAAAATCTAGAAACAATAAATGCTGGAGAGGGTGTGGAGAAAAGGGAACCCTCTTGCACTGTTGGTGGGAATGTAAATTGATACAGCCACTGTGGAGAACAGTATGGAGGTTCTCTTAAAAAACTACAAATAGAACTACCATATGACCCAGCAATCCCACTACTGGGCATATACCCTGAGAAAACCATAATTCAAAAAGAGTCATGGACCAAAATGTTCACTGCAGCTCTATTTACAATAGCCCAGAGATGGAAACAACCTAAGTGTCCATCATCGGATGAATGGATAAAGAAGATGTGGCACATAGATACAATGGAATATTACTCAGCCATAAAAAGAAACGAAATTGAGCTATTTGTAATGAGGTGGATACACCTAGAGTCTGTCGTACAGAGTGAAGTAAGTCAGAAAGAGAGAGACAAATACCGTATGGTAACACATATATATGGAATTTAAGAAAAAAAATGTCATGAAGAACCTAGGGGTGAAACAGGAATAAAGACACAGACTTACTAGAGAATGGACTTGAGGCTATGGGGAGGGGGAAGGGTAAACGGTGACAAAGCGAGAGAGAGGCATGGACATATATACACTACCAAACGTAAGGTAGATAGCTAGTGGGAAGCAGCCGCATAGCACAGGGAGATCAGCTTGGTGCTTTGTGACCGCCTGGAGGGGTGGGATAGGGAGGGTGGGAGGGAGGGAGACGCAAGCAGGAAGAGATATGGGAACATATGTATATATATAACTGATTCATTTTGTTGTGAAGCTGAAACTAACATACCATTGTAAAGCAATTATACTCCAATAAAGATGTTAAAATGAAAAAAGAAAAAAGAAAAAACCACACCATTGTAAAGCAATTATACTCCAATAAAGATGTTTAAAAAAGCACACGCTATACTATAAATTATATCAGAAGTTCATATCAAGTAATAAAGTAGCCATTTATGTATATTTTTGCTATCGTCCACACAATACATTTAATTTTCATCAGATGCTTTTCTTAAGTGATTTTGTAACTCTCCACCACACACATGTTCTGGGTCTAATATGAAGTTATTCACAGAGGAAATAGCAGAGAAGAATAAGCGTAAACCATAAATTCAGAATACATCCATGTGTGATGATGCCTTGCTTCTAAATTGCAGCTGACTCCACTGATGTGTTGCCCCCAACTTTCCTTGTTTTGTAAAGGGGTTTGTGAGTGAAGATGCTGGTGGCACAGATGGAATAGATTGTTTTTTTTGTCTCCTTCCCATTTTTACCTGTGCAAATAAGTAAATCTAAAAATGATTCTGAGGAATGAAGGAGGGAATAGAGAAGACAATCTAGAATCTCCACTTTTCATTACAAAGAACACTAAAGATCTCAAGATGGTCTCAGGTTACTCGCCAGCTTGACATTCCAGCTGTTCTTATGAGGTACTTTTCCGGATGTTCTGTATAAAGGGGTTTTATTTCCTTGGACTATGTCATTCTTAGGGGACACAGAGATATAAAGGCTTTAAGGCCTCTCAGAAGTGATTTCAAGGTCTAGGAATGAGGTCATTGGTATCTGTGACTGCAAATATTATCTCTCATTGGGAACTGAGAAACATCTACTCTTTTTACTGGACCAAACTGTATAATGTTCAGGGCTTCCCTTGACAGAAGGATGAATGAACAGAGAAAAACCTATATTAATCCCATGTTAATCTAGTAGGTTTTTTGTTTTTGTTTATTTTCCCTCCTGCGGTACACGGGTCTTGCTCACTATTGTGGGCTCTCCCGTTGCAGAGCACAGGCTCCGGACGCGCAGGCTCAGTGGCCATGGCTCACGGGCCCAGCCGCTCCACGGCATGTGGGATCCTCCTGGACCGGGGCATGAACCCGCGTCCCCTGCATCGGCAGGCAGACTCTCAACCACTGTGCCACCAGGGAAGCCCTAGTAGGTTTGTTTTATTTAATACATTTCATTTAAGAAATTATAAGAGACAGTGGTGACGTTGAGCACATTTTGAAAGGCTACCCAGGTTGTCTGTTACTCGGGGGGCAAAAACTCCTACCTGTTTCACTTGGGAGTGTGGACAAAATAAAAATGCCAAGCAATTAACAGGCAGAATGTCATGTATGTTTACACATAGGATGGCTTATTTTTCATTGTAATTTACTTTTAGCGCATCACTAGGGATCGCAATAAATGTATGGGAATGTGTACATACAAATAAACTGCATTTGAGTTAATTTGCTTCACCACAAGATATAGACAGCAGCTAGGTGAGCCATTAATGCTGAACATTAGTTTTATACACAATAGAACCACTCCCTCCAATCAAGCAGTTGCCCTTTGTCTCTATCCTAGAGTCTGCCTTATTAGAACTTTTGTATCTCATTTCATAACTTTGTCTTAGCATTGAAAGCTCCTGGGGAGCTTTACAACCAACCAACCAACCAACCAATCAAGCAACCAACCAACCAACCGATATGTAGGTCTTACCATGGAAAACCTTGTATGTTGTCTGGGGTAAGGTTAGGCTACAGTATTGTTTTAAAAGCTTCTCAGGTGATTCTAATGTGTGTCTGATGTGGTAGATGACAGAATCCCAATTTGAGTTTCATCAGATTTTAGAAGCATCATCTTGATGAAACACCTCTTCCATCCTTGTCTCCTCACTTACAGGTGACTTGTGTTGCCTTTAACTTGTTTACCCTTTCCTTCCTGTTGGAGAAAAATCACGGTTTATGACCTCTGATGGTCCCTGCACACTCTTACTAGTCTAGAAGGTGAGGAGCTCATTTGATCTAATTTTGTTTCCTTTCGCTTTATTTTAATCCCACCCTTGCAACAGTATTGAAGCTGAAAGAGATCTTGCATACTTTCTAAAACAACTGCACCAAGTTAAGCAAGGGGCTGCTAAAGGGATTATGATTACTCAGGAGTGTCCCTGGTCATTTATAAGAACTCCCATTTCCAAAGGGGGAACTACAAGACATTGGACTCTGAGAGACTTCTGTGCCAGAAACATCCCATTTAAAGCTTCAGGTAGGACTTAAAAAAATAGACCACATGGCCATTCATGTGCTGGCATTGTCCAAAGTGCTTTATATGTCATAATTCACTCAATACTTAAAACAATCCTGTGAGATAGATGATCCCTGCCATTATCCCTGTTTAAGACGCGAGGAAACCAAGGTTAATTTGTAAGAAGTAGAAGATGTGGACAGTAAGTTGTAGAAGTCTGACAGAGTCATGGTCACCGTTCAGGGTATCATAATTGACAGAGAGGTCAGAATATAAAAACCTTTGAACATATCTGGCTTTAGAGAGGCAGGTATGGTTCCTAGTTTTTCATTCTAAATCTTCCTTCTAATAATTACATGAGTCTTATTCACTGAGCTCCTACTATTCATCCGACACTGTACGAAGCGCTTCATATCCATTATTTAATCTTCCTCTACAAATCTTAGATAAATACTAGTCTTCTTCTTGATTTACAGAAGAAAAAATTAGGCTTAGAGAAATTAAGTTACTTGTCAAAGTGCTAAGTTTGGGTTTGAACTGTCTGGACTTGAAATTTGTAATCTGAAACTCTGCCACAGACTGCCTTGCTATAAGGGAAGGAATTAAATACATCTGTATCCTTTATATTTCACTACCTCCTGTGACTTTACATTTCCATCCAGTGAAGTCCCTATGTCCATTTTGAACACTTCAGCTTAAGAAGAATCAACACCACATTGTGTAATGGTTTGAAAACAGGGACATGATGTAAAGATGTTAAAAGAAGACTGAATTTCTGAGTTTACACCAGTCCTAGGGCCTCTTGCCCTTTCTGGAAGTGAGGATTCAAGCCATCTCACTTCACACTCTGTCCTGCAACATTTCTATCAGGTTCAGCTATCACTGCCAGAGAGAGACTGGAAGGGACATTTAACCATCTTTATTTGAAATGTCCTGCATGGTAACTTACATCCTTCATATTCTGGGTCAGTGCCCCCTCCCTTCCACTGAACCCCTCCTGTGGTTAAAATTTTTCTACATTGCACTGTTTGAGCATCCAAACCACAAGCCTTGGCTTCTTCTGTAATTTGGAAGTTCCACAAATACATTCAGATATAGAGATGCGCTCATTAGACATGGTCCTTGCATCATGTATAATTCTTGGGTCTCAAATCTTCTGAGTGCCAGTACTGATTCTGTAAGAAGCAGCAAATAGTTTCCAGAAAAGGAACTTTGCAATAAGAGAGACCTATAGAAAACTCCCTGGTGGTCCAGTTGTTAAGACTCTGAGCTTCCAATGCAGGGGGCGTGGTTCAATCCCTGGTTGGGGAACTAAGATCCCATGTGCCGTGCAGCGTGGCCGAAAAATAAATAAATAAATAAAATAAAAATTTTAAAAAGACTTATATTCAGAATCTGGATCTATCATCACTACTTATGTGATCTTAGGAAAGTTACTGAGGATCTTAGAAAAGAATCTCAGTTTACCCATCTTCAAAATGGACCTACGCATACTTACTTCACTGGGCAATTCATAAGACAATGTATATAAAGTTGTGTATAGTATAGTGCTTGCTTAGTATGTGTTAAAAAACAACTACAATTATTATTAGTCTCCCATCTCCACCCCTAATAAAGCAGTGTTTCAGCTTTATGATCAAGGTTAAGAGCATAAGCTCCTTCTTAGACAAGCTGATTTTCATCCAAAATAAAAATATGTAGCAGACACTCCAGAGCTAGATGTCTGCCTTCAAATGCCTGCCCTGGCTCTTTCTGTGTGACTTTTGATAAATCAATTCTCCATGCTTCAGTTTTAGCACCCATACAATAAGGATAAATACATTTACATCATAGAGTTGTTGTGAAGATTCAAACGTCAACATGAAAATTAACGTATGTGAAGTTCTCAGAATACTGCCTGGCTCATACGAAGCAGTATGTCAGTGTGAGCTATTTTTATTATTACTTCAGTTAATTTCACCCCAAATTCATCTTGCAATAGAGAATTGAAGAATATATAGTCTATGATATTTTTAAGTACATATCTAAGTTTCCCTACAAACATGTATGCTTATAGGTTATAAACTTTTATGCCTCTACGTTTATAAGCTAAAAACATTTCTCTAGAAGTATGTTTCCTCTGAAACGCATCCTTCTCTTTGTTATCCTTACCCTCTTTAATTAAGTCTTTGCTCCACATCCTTCTTTAAGTTGCTCATCTTGTCATTTTGTAACTTTTTTTTTTTTGTGGTACGCGGGCCTCTCAGTGTTGTGGCCTCTCCCGCTGCGGAGCACAGGCTCCGGAAGCGCAGGCCCAGCGGCCATGGCTCACGGGCCCAGCTGCTCCACAGCATGTGGGATCACCCTGAACTGGGGCACGAACATGCGTCCCCTGCACCGGAATAAATCTTCAAAAGAAAGTCAGGCAGAAGGCATTTGTAAAAAATGACAAAATTTTTTTTGTTTATATTTCCTTCAAATTGCCTTTTCTGATGACATCATTAGAAGAGGCAAGGATTTCTTCACCTTGCTCTGGATAGGACAATTTAACTTAGTGGTCAAGTGTATGCCATGTTTCCATGCACTAGCTATGAGACTAGAAAAGTTACTTGGCTTCTCTGAGGATTGGTTTTCTCATCTATCAAGTGGGGACAATATTGTCTACCTTAAAAGATTTTGTTCAAATTGATTTTGGATTTAGAAAGCTCTGCAGCTCACTATTTCTGTGAACAATTCATGATCCTCTTTTTTTTTTAATTAATTAATTTTTGGCTGCGTTGGGTCTTCGTTGCTGCTCACAGGCTTTCTCTAGTTGCGGCGAGCAGCGGCTACTTTTCGTTGCAGTGCGTGGGCTTCTCATTTCAGTGGCTTCTCTTGTTGCGGAGCACGGGCTCTAAGCGCGTGGGCTTCAGTAGTTGTGGCTCGCGGGCTTAGTTGCTCCGCGGCATGAGGGAATCTGCCCGTGTCCCCTAAATTGGCAGGCAGATTCCCACCCACTGCACCACCAGGGAAGTCCCTCGTGATCCTATTAGAAACCAAGATTCATGTGTAAAATGAGAATAAGAAGACATACCTCACAGATTGTTTTTTGCATCACAAATAAATGAAGTAATGTGCAAAATTATCCAACACAAAAGGTAACAAATCGTGCCTGCTCAGGAAATGTTGGTTCTTTCGCTCTTTTTCTCGTCAGACTTTTTACCCAAGTGTGATGTGCTACAATTTAAACCTGTTTATTCTTACTCAACACTTACTGGAGGCAACCAGGGGATACTGACTATTCTCCTACAATTTTTTAATACTTGAAGACTACTGTGAGATCATTCTTCATATGTTAGTACCAATTCAAGTTCTCAGCAAAACTGTATTTTGCCTTATTATTTTTTTAGCATAAAATTGTACATTTTTATCCATCATCACATTAGAAAAGACTGGAAACTTCTTTCTTGTGAACATTAAACTTATTGAGTTAAAATCCTCTCATCAGCTCTACTAGTCAATGAATAATAACTGATATGAATAAATTTTAGTTTTCATTAGAGTACTATAAAACTTTTTTCAGGGTTGCAATATGTTGTCAACATGCTAATGTATATATAGTACAGTGATTTCTGTTTTAGCATCAAATGTAAGCATTTCCATATGAGTCAGTGATTTTAGCATTGTTGTGTCTTCACATGAGGCCAAGCTGTGAAGTTAAATAGTAGCATATGTCATACTTATGTGTACAGACAGTATTTCAAATGACTAACTATGAAAACATTAGTGATACCCATTTGAAATTGTCAACCTACTGAGGGAACACTTGTGATTTAAAAAATCCACACCAGGGGACATAGCCACTGAGGTGGCTTAAGAAGGTGAATTTTGCCCTTTTCCTTCTGCCCAAACCCCTTTCTCTCTAAGTGTGTGTGGGGCTACAAGGGGAGTTGGCATCCTGCTCTGGGAGGAAGACTTGAATTAGTTACTACAACAGGAGTGCTGGGACACCATGTTGTCTATCATTCACATATTATGGCTGTAACTAGGCAAACAACCTTGCAGAAGGGATAAGCACCTACGCTCTACTAATCATTTAAATTGTTAACCACACAAGCTTTGTATTTATTAAAGTAGTGGCTCAAAAGGGCTGCTCTTAGTGGTGCAGTCAGGATTCTCCGGATGTTGTAGGCTTCTATGAGGATCTTTTGAATAAACATTCTCTGCCGGATCACCATGTCATTTAGCATTGAGAGGTATGTAATTGAAGAGCCGCTGAAATTGATTATTTACTCATTTTGCTCAAGGGGGAGGATGTGCGTCAATATGCAGTCATAGCTGTGAATAATACAGCGGCATGGATTGAATTCTGATAAGTATAAATTGGGGTGTCAAAAACACATGTGACTACAAGAACAGTAAAGTAAACAAGAATAGAAAACCCACAAGCCCTCTTGATGTAAGATTTCATAAGGGAGCAAAGACTTGAATTTTCTTGTTCAAGTTACCCATGCTTCATTAGTACATCTCATACCAAGGTCTCAACTAACGGAATTTACAAAATGGCGCATTATACAAATAGAAAGGTGTTTCCTTTGATGGAAAAAGCGCTCCACTTTGACACTGAAATAAAGTTTAGCTCCAGTCATGGTCTGTAATCTATGAAGGGGTATTTGGTGGCTGTATTGCTTTCCTATTGCTGATATAACACATTACCACAAACTCAGGTATTTAAAACAACATGAACTCATTACCTTACAGTTCTGAAGTTCAAAGTTTAATATGGGTCTCACTGGGCTAAAATCAAGGGGTTGGCAGGGCTGCATTCCTTCCTGAAGCCTCTAGGGGAGAATCTGTTTCCTTACCTTTTTACTGCTTTTAGAGGCTGCCCATATTTCTTGACTCATGGCCTCATTCCTCTACCATCACAACCAGCAGCCAAAAACTGAGTCCTCACATCATATCACTCCCATCTTCTCTTGTCCCTCCCTTTTCCATTTTTAAGGACCCTTGTGATTATATTGGGCCCACCCAGAAAATCCAAGATAGTCTCCCTATCTTAAAATCAGTTGACTAGCAACCTTAATTCTATCCGCAACCTCAGTTTCCCTTTGTCATTTACGGTAACAGTTCCCAGAATTAGAAGGTGGACATTTTGGGGGGGCCATTATTCTACCTACCATAGTGACCAACCCAAGAATTACCAGAATCTCTTTGGCAATTTCTGATAAACATGAGTTTAAGAATATTTGCCTTTTGTCACACAACACATAGGGAGCATTTCACATATATGCACTATGTGTGAACAATACAAAAGGAGATATCTCCATGGAGAAGGGTCCCATAATAGATATATATTTGGTGCAAGAGCAGGCAATGATGCGTTGAACACAAAATGTATGCTGTCAACTGGGTTCGTGCAAGAAAAAGACATTTTTTAAGTGGTGAGAATCCAGTTCTATTTTAGTGAGGGATTAGACATCACCTTCACAGAAGAGGATACCCGATTAATTCCATATGTTAAAGTAACTTTTGCTTTAGGCAGGATTAAAGGTAGATGGACGTTTGGAAGCAGAAAATCAATGGATTTGATTCAGAACACTCAATGGATACCAACGGGCTTAAACGAACAGTTGTGGAAGAATTCTTGTCTTCTCCATAATACTACGGGAAGTTTTCTACACCTGTATCTAAGAATCATAACAATGTCACTAACATAGGCCACAGGGGCTGTCATGTTGAAGGCTATGAGGTTTATTTTCAAAGAAGAACAACATTCATTCATCGGCAGTAACTGCAGCTGAGGGTGGGGATGACTGCAGTGACTGAGGAACGGGGTTGACTAGAGATTTGCGGGGGTGGGAAATGAGAGTGATCAGGACAGAAATGAGGTCAGTCCAAGTCATGAGGGCAATAATAAGACAACCACGTGATGGGGTAATATTCAACCATGTAAAAAGTGAAGCCATATCCTGTAGTATTTGATAAAGTCCATCAGCCCATTCATCCTTGAGCAAGTTACTCTATGCCTCTAAGCTTCAGTTTCCCTGCCTGTAAAATAGAGACAATGATAAAACTGGGATAGTGCCTCGGATTTAGTGAAGTTAATGAGATCATTGATGCAAATATCTTAGTACAGAATCTGACGTACGGTATGTCTTCCATAACTACTGGCTATTCTTGGCATTATAATTATGAATATTATTATCTCAATAAAAAGACATGAAAAGACATTTAGGATATGAAAGTAATGCAACTTAAGATACAGAACTAGAACAATTCCATTTTTCTGGTAAAAACAACTCAAAATTATGTCTACAGAGATTTCGTAAGTACAGGAAAATGTTTGAAAATACACACACCTAACGGTTAATAATAATTCTTGGAGTAGGATTGAATATAGATATATTTTTATTACCAAGGTAAGAATAAACAGCACTGAAACAACCTACTGATAAGACAATCTGTTCAGCAAACGCATAATACTTTTGTAAAAACAGCAACAAAACACATAAATATGTAAAGTGTATCTAAGCATTTTTGTGTAATACTTGAAGGCGTTCATCAACTGATATCATTCTATCATCTTTCAAAGAAAAATCCTCTCTTCAGTTTCAAAGATTCAGAACTTAAAATAAAATGGAGCATCTTTCTCATAATTTTTTGGGAACCAGAACAAACGTAATTCAAATCCACAAGTTCAAGGAGTATTTACAGCTCCAGCAGGGATATAAAAATGCCTGGTCATTCCACCCTTGGGCTTCCTTTTGCACAACAAACAAAAATCAGAATGCAATTGCCAACAGCCATTTTCTTCCCCCGTGTTCAGTCTCAGTAATACTTCTTTAACTAACCAATGGTTTAGTTCATATGAGTTTTCTACATGGCTGGCTTAGCAGAGAAACTTACACTGACTAGCATTGGGAGTTCTATCTTCACAATAGAAGGGGTAGAAATTGCTTAAAAGTAAACAAACACCATCACAGCTTGTTAAGGAATTAAACAACAATAAAATAAAACCAAAAATGTACAGTCAGGTCCTATATCAGTCAAGTGTTTTTCTCCTTACATACAGCCCTAGTTTTCTTTCTGAGAATGCATAGATCTTTCCACCTTGTTGACAGGCATCCATCAACAATTATAATGGTTATATATATACACACACACACACACGCACACACATACACACACGTACATAATGAGCACTGCTTCACTTCATGAAGATGGACAGGGTTCCACTGAAGTAAGTTGCTGAATAAGAAACATTTCTTGGTAAATCTGTCCTTTTTGAAGATTTACCTGCATTTAGTTGGGAAAAGAGTTATTCAATTTTTGTGAGTTCTGTACAGTTCTGGGAGACCTAAATGGAACAAATGTTATAGATATAATTCTAATCTACTAAGAACTTACAGTATCATTGGGATGGGGAGAGATACACTTGGCATCTTTATCCCCGTATGACAAAGTCCAGAGTGACAGCACCCTTAAAGACTTTGCTCATTTGTCTTATAAACAAGGAAGTTAGGCTGGGAGCACAGTGGTCAAACACCTAATGCTAAGGGCACTATGGTCCAAATACCAGTTGTGTCAGTTCCTATATACGAACTGTTAAACAAGATATTTACAACTTCAGAAGAAATTTTACCTATAAAGTAGCTAAGGAATTAAATGAGATGATGCATTAATATTCTTAGCACACAATATGTCATATGTAATAATTTACAGATATTGACAGTTATACATTGCAACCATCCTGAGTCAAGAGAATCTGCATTTGGTGGGGGGGAGGGATAAAACAGGAGTTTGGGATGAACATACACACACTATAATACGTAAGGTAGAGAACCAACAGGGACCTACTATATAGTACAGGGAACTCTACTCAATGTTCTGTGATAACCTATATGAGAAAAGAATCTGAAAAAGAATGAATATATGTATATGTATAACTGAATCAATTTGCTGTACACCCAAAACTAACACAACGTTGTAAATCAACTATATGCCAATAAACTTAGAAAAAGGAAAAAGAATCCGCATTTGAATTCTGTATCCAGTCATTTACAGCCTTGGGCAGATCACGTAATCTCTCTATGCTTCAGTTTCCTCGGTACAAGGACAGTGTGAGAAGCCACCTCTCAGGGTGGTGGTAGGAATTAAATGAGATAATGTATGCAAGGAATTTAGCTCGGAACCTGGTACATGGTTAAGTGCGCGCTGATGGTAGCCATTAATTTTGGAAATATCTTGCTCTTTGGGTGGCTGGCCCAAAGTGGCTGCTTTGCTGTACTTGAGATCACTGCATCTACATGATTCCTTCCCTTCAGCGAAAGAAAGAAGGTGAGCATCTTTGTCTCCTGCTTGTGCCAGATGCTGAGCCTGACTTTTCTCCATTTACACATATAACCACGTTCTGGGGCAAGTTTTAATTACATGGCTGGAGAAACTGAGACTCAGAAACAGTGTTTTGCCTGGGGCCATGCATGAGTTTGAAATCCAGGAGTCCATGAGTAAGTAAGCTTCATATTACTCAGTATCTCAGTTCCTTCTTCATTCCTCTTCCATGCTTCCATGCTCTCCCAAGTCATCGAGTTCAGAAATTCAGTGCAGGACATCTCTCTACAATGTGCTGTTCAGTGGAACTTTCTGTGATGATGGAAAGTTTCTATGTCTGTGTTGTCCAATAAAGTAGCCAATTTACTAAGTTATTTAAATAATAACCAAGTAAATAATACATAATAAGCTTTAGATTATCATTGCTATGGCCAAACTTACACATTTAAATAACCAACCCACTTGGGAAGTGGGCTGGTTATTTAAATGTATCATTATTTTCTCAAATTCATTTTTATCCTTTTTTTTCTGGACACATGCTGCCAGGCTGTCTTTTGATTTCTCACTTTTCACAGCGTTATGAGTGCTATTTTTATCAGCACTTGAATTGTAGCTAGTAAGATTGAGGAGCTGAATTTTTAATTTTATTTAATAAAAATTTTATTTAATTTTAAATAACAAATTTAAATACTCACACGTCACTCATGGCTACCAATTTGGACAGCAGATCTACAACATTCCTGACAGACGATCATCCAGTTTTTGCTTGAACATAAGTGACACATTGTTCATCACCTGACAAACAGCCCATTCAATGGCTTTCTATCTATGAACATAAGAAAGGCCTTCATTATGTTGAACAAACATCTGTTTCCCCCTAACTTTT
This sequence comes from Tursiops truncatus, assembly GCF_011762595.2. Lineage (NCBI taxonomy): Eukaryota > Metazoa > Chordata > Mammalia > Artiodactyla > Delphinidae > Tursiops > Tursiops truncatus. The sequence goes on along the minus strand of NC_047043.1, from coordinate 81,062,384 downwards.
ACTTACTTGGTCCTAATTCTCCCCTGGAGCTACATAAAATATGCTCAATCAATTTCACGAACTAGTATCCCCTAACACATTTCACCATGTACAAATCTTCATCATTACAAAGCATTCTGGGTCAGGATTTTTTATGGGGCTCCTGTAGCGTTTCAGCATCCTGGGAGGCTGACGACATAATGATGATAATAATCATTACCATGTCCTAAGCACTTCGTACCTGCCTAGCATTGTTTTGATCCCTTTACAAAGTTTAGCTCATTGATCTGTTACAACAACCTTTGGCTAAGTCCTATTTGTTAGCCCAATTTTAAGAAAAGGAAGTGAGGCAAAGGGAAGTTATGTGAATTGACCAAAGTCATAGTCCTTGGAAATAGTGAAGCAAGAATTTGAAACTGGGTAATTTGAATTCAAAGCCCATAGACTTAACCACACTGCAATCTGGCTTCTCAAGACCCAGGTTAAAGGAACTAAAAGAGCACAAGAATCACATTGCAGTGACTGAGTTCTGAACTCCTATGCTCAGTAAGAGGATTAAAAGGAAAGCATTACAGGGGCTTCCCTGGTGGCACAGTGGTTGAGAGTCTGCCTGCCGATGCAGGGGACACGGGTTCGTGCCCCGGTCCGGGAAGCTCCCACATGCCGCGGAGTGGCTGGGCCCGTGAGCCATGGCCGCTGAGCCTGCGCGTCCGGAGCCTGTGCTCCGCAACGGGAGAGGCCACAACAGTGAGAGGCCCACGTACCGAAAAAAAAAAAAAAAGAAAGCATTACAGACACAGTCTACAGGAACCTTATATCTCCCCGAGAGCCCTGGCCTGAATGCAAACCCTACAGCCTCAAATGGCCACCACGAAAGGAACTAGAAAAGCTGTTCGTGCTCAGGGATTTCAAACCAAAATGCCTACAGAGGCCAGGAAGCTTGTGTAAATGAGGGAAGTGGGTTGGTTATTTAAATGAATCCTTATTTTCTCAAATTCATTTTTTTTTTCCATTTTTTCTGGAAACATGCTGTCAGGCTGTCTTTTGATTTCTCACTTTTCACAGAGTGGTCCGCAGCCTCCTGACTGTACTGTCCCTGGAGGTGCCAAGTGATGGTAATGGTTACTGTCACTTGGCCCCATTGTCTAGGAGGCAATAGAGAATCGAGTAGTGTGGCTAACTGGAGGGCACATGCTCTGTCTATAGGGGCAGTGGTGACTCATCTTTAGCCTATCACTGCTATGATCAAACTTATCAAGCTACGCACACAGGGCTCTTGTCATCAGATCATCTGAGCTTTTAAGGGAAGTGTGAAATCCAGATCTTTTATGTGAAATATTTCATTTTTAAATAGTGACAATTAATTTCACTTGCAAAAAAGTCACCCTGTCCTAAATGCATTGTGGTATCCTAGACTAGATCTTGGAATAGAGAAAGGACACTGGTGGAAAAACAAATGAAATTTGAATTAACTCTGGAGTTTGGTTTTTAAATAAGTTGAAAAAGAAAAAAAGACCCTGTGGCCAAAACTTGAGGGTCACTTAATCCATATGCAGCCCTCAGGCTGCTAATATGCCATCTCTAATCCAGCCCAAGTGTCACATTTAATGATGAGGAAGCAGAGGCACAGAGGTCAAAAATACTTCGCTCAAAGTCACATGAATTAGCTGCAGTGTTTTGTCTAGAAACTCCATTTTGTACTGCTCAAGCCAGTCCTGATTAATTCTGGAATTGTAATACAACTTCCTCTTTTTTATTCCACACTTGGAGTAAAGCAAGCCTTATGCATTTCACTTGTGAAGTACTTCACATGCGGTAAAACATGTGACTGAAATGTTGTATGCTCTTGTTATAGCTGAAGATGCTCCCTTTTCTTCCTTCCCCCCTGGCCTTCCTCCCCTGTTCTCTGCCTCAGACTTGATTTTTCTCCTTACTACCTTTTACTGAATATTTACAGTTTTCCTTATATTGTTCCCTCCTTCCCTGTAGCCACTGTTGCATGAAAGACCAGATTACGCAGCAAACAGTGGCTATGAATACAAAATGATGTACTTACCGATAAACCTAATTCAGAAATGCCCGTTCCATTAAAGCATCAAGAAATTTTCGATCCACCAAATAAGAATTATGACTACAGCACTCATGCCACAATAGTCACATTATATGCTTGTGCCCCTGAGCGTAAAACTATAAGGCCGGGGCAGCTCTAAATGGTTAATAGGATATGTGTGTCTTCACTTAAGAAACAGAGACACTCTCACGCAAGTCCTTCTTGACAGCGTGACTCCTAGGGGATAGAGAAGACTTCAGAATACAGACTTCACATGTGTCCGAAGATGGAGCAAAGGCTTAGGTGAGTCGCCCATAGCAGGTGAAGACTCATATCCTGGCATAAATGGCTTGATTCCAACAGAAGAGAACAACAAACCTGTGCAGTGAGCTTTTATTCTCCACTGGGCACAATTTAAGAACAGATAAGGCAGTAACTTCATTTGTGAGAAGGAATGAACTTAGGGTGACAAAGAAGCCTTTTTCCAAGTGTGTTTCCAAGTGGTTTACTCTGGAGCCAATCTGGCTAACCTGGAACTACATTTTCCAAATTCTCCTTTGCTTTTTGACTCCGAGTCAGAGTTGGTCAGAACAGAAGTGTGAGTGAGATTCTGAAGCCATCACAGTCAGAGGTGTTCAAAGAGAGATGAGGACACCTGGTTGTCCCCCCTCTCCCCTGCTGGTCATCAGCGAGCCCAGGTCCACTGTCAGCCTCTGGGACAGCAGCCTTCCTTCCATGGGCTACTCTGCCAGTGGCAGAGCACCTGTTTTCCCATATTCTCATGCAGGACCCTCCTTGTTCACCTTCACCAGCTGAGGGCCAGCTAGTGACTTTTCTCAGATCATCCAACTCTTTCCAGCCCTCACTTCTGCAGCTCCTCCCACAATTGTATAGCCGTACTCCTATTATACATCCTTTGTTCCCTAATACACCTGACAGTTCTCTCTCCCACACTGAACTCTGCTTGATATGCTGAGCAATTCTCTGGGTGGTTCCCCCCCCCCACATTCACTTGACCATGACAATCATTTCCATTACTTATTTAAAACACAGATTCCTAGGACCCACCCCTCGTGCAATGGGTTCGAGTGTTCAGGACTGGGGTTTGCTCTTTAAAAGTATCCCAGGTGGGCTTCCCTGGTGGCGCAGTGGCTGAGAGTCCGCCTGCTGATGCAGGGAACACAGGTTCGTGCCCCGGTCCGGGAGGATCCCACATGCCGCGAAGCGGCTGGGCCTGTGAGCCATGGCCGCTGAGCCTGCGCGTCCAGAGCCTGTGCTCCGCAACGGGAGAGGCCACATCAGTGAGAAGCCCATGTACCGCAAAAAAAAAAAAGCATCCCAGGTGACTCTTGTAGTCAAATAACCTTTTGGCTATATAATTAGGACTTCTGCCTGCATCTTAAAACCACCTGGGGAGATTTAACAAGAAATACTGCTGCCTGGGTCCCCTGTCCAGCTATTTGGATTCAGCTGACCTGGAGCACGGACTGGACATCAGGATTTAAAAGCTCCTGTGTGATGTCATTGTGCAGCCAAGGGTGAGCAGCCCTGTTGTGCTTGAATAAAGGTGAGGTACCTATTAAGGAGGAATAATTTTCTTCCAACTCACTACCAAAATATGACAGGCACCGTAGGCTCCAGCACAGGATTTCTTTTATAGAATTTTAAAGTCAGTGTTCCAGCCACACTGGGTCTCAGTGGTTATTTAGCAAAGCTTTCATTTCTGCCCTCAGGTTAGAATAGTGAGGCCAGAGAGGTTAAGGGGCTGGTCCAAGGCCACACAGCTGGTTATTAGGAGACCCAACACAGAGATCTTCCTGCCACAGATAAGCAACCTCTTCATCAATGCTTGTGTCTGGAATAAATGTTCTTATATGTAATTGACACTATTCTGAAAAGCACCTTGCTGCTTTTCTGTTAAAAAGGAGTTTAAATTACATTCAATAAACAAACAGGAAGTACAATACCTATGCTTGTTTTGTGGGAGCACTTTTGCAAATTCTGCCACACACACGAAACACTTTGGGACCTTTTAAAAATGCAGATCCTGGAAGGTTGATTTAGGAAATCTGTGGCGGGCCTCGGAATCTGCAGCTTCTATCCAATTATAAACAGGCAGCCTTTCCACCCTTCATAATTCTGATGTCATAGTCCACGGGCCAGACTTTGAAAAGCTCTGTCCTGTCATTTGATTCCAAACACTGGTGTAAAATATTTAAATAAAAACAGCACCTAGCTCTCATTTTATATAACACAATACTCAACTTTCTGTTTCCCCAAATTTGCGCCAAACGTTAAACTCTCAGCACTTCTAGATCAGAAATTATAGCCACAGCTTCTAAAGGAATGCTCTATCAAACAAAGCCAATTTAATCACTGACTGAGTCCACATAAATTTCTTCCTAACTGCAGTCTTGCCATCATCCATATTTTGGCTCACCAGAGTTTTAAAATAGTTTGCTATTTATACACCAATATTTTTGCATATGCATGATTCAGTTTATATCCCTTAAACCGGTCATAAGGCTCCAACTTCTACAGAGGCCAGAAAGCATTGCCCATGAATCAAGCCAACTGGGTTAGGAGTTTCATAGGAAGTAGTGGGGACCATGACAAAGGTACAGCTCAGCTGTGTCTAAAAAGAACAACTGTTATTTGCCTCAGGGCTATTATGGTGATATGGGAATACGGACCCAGAGGTGCTGATCTTCTAGTATCTACCCCCAACAGAAGGTGATAATCTAGATCAAGAGTGTACAAACTCAGGCCTGAGAGCCAAATCCAATCCTCTATCTGCATTTTCAAATAAAGTTTTATTGAAAACCAGTCACAGTCTTTTGTTTACATACTGCCTGCAACTGCTTCCTCCCTACAATGGCAGAGTTACGTATCTGTGGCTAAGAAAAATGGCCCTTGAAACCGGAAATGTTTACTATCTGGCCCTTTACAGTTAAAATTTGCTGATCTGATCTAGATTTTGTGTGTGTGAAATTTTAACATGCCAGATCAAATTCTGAAAGCACTGCACGTCTAAATAAAATAGATATGCTGGAGAACTGAATACATTTGACCCTTAAACAACTCTGAGGTTGATCTGCATATAACTTACAGTCATCGCTTCAAATCAGCAGTTCCTCTGCGTCCGTGGATTCAACCAACTTTGGATGGTGTAGTACTGTAGTATTTGCTATTGGAAAATATCCACATATAAGTGGACCTGTGCAGCTCAAACTCATGCTGTTCAAGGGTCACATGTAATCATTATTCACTCTTCCTCTTGTACATGTGGGTTGGAATATGACTCTATAGCACAAGAAGAGACAGTGTATTTATTTCTGTAACATCTTTTCGTAAGAGAGTATCATGTCCAGAAAAGTGGGCACTTAAGTACTATGATATTTGGTGGAAATTTTTGACAATTAGGAAGAATTTTGCTTGTGGGAACAAAGAAAAAAGCAGGCACAAAGGACTTTGAGTTTGAAGATAGCAAAGACTGACTTAAGAGGAAAAAAAAAAACCCTCAAAGAAAAGGTACAGTCTAAATAACAGAGCCTGTGGGAGAATCTACCTCAAATTTTATGATGCCTTAGGAAAATTCTCAAAATTTCCTGAATACATAGAGAATGATTCAGGAGAAGTTTCCAGAAAGAAAAAAATATCAGTTCCCCCATAAAGGAACAAAAAACAGCTTGGCATCAGCCTTCTAATAAGGTGTTTAAATTTTTTTTCCAGTTTTACTGAGAAATAATTGACATACATCACTGTATATGTTTAAGGCATACAACGTGATGGTTTGATTTACATTCGTTGTGAAATGATTACCACTAATAAAGTTTAACATCAGAAATACAGTTTGTTTTAGAAGCAAAAGCCTTCTAGAACTTTTATCAAGCATGTTTTCAAATTATTAAAAGCCCTTCCTATTGCTTTCCCCCCAACCTTCTATTTTATATGAGTCCTTGATCTTTCCTACTGCAGTTTTTCTAACCATGCTACTTTTCAGGAAGGAACGTGATCCCTGTGGCTGGTGGGGGATTGCAGTAATTCATTCCTACATTTCATGTTGAGTTTTAAAAATTGCTTGCAGAGGTTTTGAGGGTAGAGGAGAGAGGAAAGAAAACAAGGGTCATACAGAAGCTTGGATTGAACTATTTAAGAATGGTAGCGCGAAGGAAGTCCTTGATAATTCACTGGCCTTTCAGGACCCAATCTTAAATTTAACTAATAGGTCAGAAAAAAAAAAAGGCCTGACTTGGGTCTAGCAGCCCGAACATCCCTCTCAAATATACCTAAGGTTAAAATTAGGAATAAAGATCTCAGGTAGCTTGAAATTGGCATTCCATCCCTTAACTTTCTAGCCCAAGAAAACACATGTGTAAGATGAAATAAGTTTTGTTATGCAAGAAGTCAAATACATTTGACGGTATAAGACAAGCTAAGCAGCTGAAAGTACACCATCTAGAAGAGAGTTAAACAAGAGGAAAACTGAGATATACACTGTGTCTAAATCTATACTCTGGCTTAGAATTTATGAAGCATTCCAACCTCATAGACATAGTGATAAATACAAATAGCAAGTAAATATAGACTTACTATGTACAAAGCTCTACAGCGAGCACTTTACGTATGTTATCTCATTTAATTATTACAGGGTATTATCCAGAGTTATTGGCAATGACACCGAGGTCTAGAGAGGTGAAGTAACCTGCTCTAGATACAGCATACAAAGGGTAGAAGCTAGAACAAAAAAGTCCTCCCCTTTATACCTTTACTTTTCCAGCAACCCTGTGAAATATGTCTGTTTTTACAGATAAAGTATGTAAACACTCTGAGGAATCAACATCATGGAGTTTGTAAACAGGACCAGGACTAGACCCAGGTCTTCTGACATTGGTGCCCTTTCCATAATGCCACCCCATTCCCCCACCTGAAAACCTTGTGGTCAGCCACTTGAAAAAGAGACACAGAGAAAGAACCTCAACAGGAGAGTAGCTATTCAGGGACATTACCAGTGAACACATTGCAGAGCAGGATGATACTGGAGACCCCAAAAGAGACCCTTTCAAAAGGCAGATGATGATAGACTGTTGCTAGAATATACAATGTAATTAAAAAGTAAAGCTGTTACACACACGTAAAATAGTGCCAGAGCCAGTGATTTTAAAGTGGAGACCAGCAAATTGTAGTCCCATGGGCCAAATCCATCTCCATGGGTCAAATGCAACCAAATCCTTGCTATTGTAAATAAAGTTTTATTGGAACACAGCCACAGCTATTCATTTACATATTGCCTATGGCTGCTTTTATGCTATAATGACAGAGTTGTACAGATGCAACAGAGACCGTATGGCCTGCACAACCTAAAATATTTACTGTCTGATTTATTACAAAATAAGGCTACCGAGCCCTGTCCTAAAGAGCTCCTCTGTCACACAGGAAGTGTTATGGTGCCGCACTACAGCAGATTCCAGCTTGGACTTGAAGCGGAAGTAAAGAACAGAATTAAAACCTCTTGCTCTCGTGCCAGAGCCATGGAAAGCCCTCAGTCTCTGTAGAGCAAGAATGTGAGGCAGAGAGAGCATGTGTGCAGGAGCTGTGACAACTTCCAAGGCATTCCTGTTAAATGGTAAACAGACAACTAGTATTTGCTGAGTATGTTAAAAAAAAAAAAAAGCGAAACCTTTCATAAAGGACCATAAAGGGAAGACTGTACTTTCTGCTAAAGTATGAGCACTAAGAATATTCCAGATGAATATGATTTAATAAAATAATGGCTGTAATTCCAGAACTGGACATCTCAGTGCTGGTGGCATGGGATGAAAGAAAGATCCCAGAACTCAGTGGGGAAAACAGGCTGGACCACCGCAAAGACCCTTCCTTAGTAAAGGAATGAGAGCATCAGTTCTCTCTTAGGAAGATCTGGAGATTTTTATCAGAATTTTGTTCCATGCTTTCTATAGTCTAATTGTTTCTGTAGGTGTGTATGCAAAATAAAATGTTGCCAGTTCTTCCCCCTCCTCCGCACCCCAGCCTGAACAGAAAACCTGGAAAGTTACATCACACAGATCTTATTTCATGATACAGTACAGTAAGTCCCCTACATACGAACGAGTTCTGTTTCGGGAGCACGGTCGTAAGTCCAATTTGTTTCTAAGTCCAACAAAGTTAGCCTAGGTACTCAACTAACACAATCTGCTATATAGTACTGTACTGTAATACGTTTATAATACTTTTCATACAAATAATACATAAAAAGCAGACACAAGAAATAAAACATTTTTAATCTTACCATACAGTATAATACCTTGAAAAGTACAGTAGTACAGTACAACAGCTGGCACACAGGGGCTGGCATCGAGTGAACAGGCAAGAAGAGTTACTGACTGGAGGAGGGAGAGGAGGTGGCAGATGGTAGAGCTGAAGGGTCGTCAGCAATAGGAGACAGAGGGCGAGCTGCAATTTCACTCACGCCTCATGTGGATGGAACGCACGTTCACATCTTTGAAAGCTGGCAACTTGAAGGTTCGTATGGAGGGGGCTTACTGTACTGATTTCATCAGCCCTCCAGTTGCCTTTATCAGTTGAATGACTTTACCCCACCATGCTATATAATATATAAATTATATAACGTGTATATATATTTATAAATGATAAATATATAGATTATATAATTTATATATAATAAAATATATAATTATAGAAAATATATATTTATAAATATGCATAATAAACTATATAAATGTGTATAAATAGATAAATATGGGAGGGAAAGAAGTTGGGAAACTGATACAGCTCATTATTGAAGAGTATGGTACAACTTTAGTCAGAAAATTTAAACTTGTGCAAGTTACATTTTGGCTTAGAGCCTCTGAAGGCTGCCTTGGCATTTACATGAGATAATGTATATTAAGCGCTGTGTACAGTGATAGAAGAAAAGGGGTTCAAAAAAGTGTTAGCAATCACTGTCAGTCAACTCTTCTGCTGTCTTAGGGAAATTTGTGACTTAAAGAATCTCTGCAAGTACTGTCATTTGGAGATAATTATGCTGGGAGAACCCCTTTGTGACAGTGGTAGTAGAGATTCTGGGGCTCAGAGAAGGAAAATGCGAGGTAAAACAGTATCCCCTGCTGAAGAATGACATATAAAGCTTAATTCCGTTTCAGTGGGCCACCCGTTGCTCTAGTACTTTTAAATATTTTAGCCTCTCAATTAGCCAAAGCTGATTCGTGTGTAAGTAGGTAGGTCTTAGAGAAACTGTGTAGAAAGAACAGCAACTAAGCAGCCAGCTATTCCTTCTAGAACAATTCTAATTTTCTAAAAATTTACCAGCAGATTTTTAGTTGGCTGGTAAAGCCAGATATGTAACTTAACAAGCTACTCTCTCTTGCCAATTTTTCCTGTCTTTGTCTCCAAGAAGAAAAATGCAGACTATTTCATTATCAAGAATCTTCAGTACATCTTCTATCTCACTTTTTCCTACTTCCACTCTCCACACACACACACACACACACACACACACAAGTACACATTTCCAATGAGGTACCCCTGGTTTTCCAGAATCTTCATTTAAAAAAAATTCCAACACAATCGACTGGTAAACACAACACTTTTTTCTGAGGCCTGTTTTTCTTTTCTTTTCTTTTTTTCTTTATTAAATTTCTATCTATAAGAGTATTTTCCAGGCCAGAGCAAAAATTTGAATGAGTTGGTGTCTTTCTGCCTTAACAAAATGCTTCAACATGATCTCCTGGGTCTCCTTATCAGGCTTAGGTGTCACTCTATGGTTCACGTCAATGTACTGCTGGTTTCTCACATTCGTCTCTGGCTTTTTATACTCTGAGTGTTTTAAATCCCTTTTCTATTTTTCTTGAGTCAGAGGATTTTCCTGTGTAAAAGAGTGACTGGCTCTTTCTACGTTCGTCCGTCCCAGTATATAAGGAAAGGCTGCAGTAATGAGAATTACAGGCAAATAGGAAATACACAGTCACACCTGCCTGGTCCTGGATTCACACTTCTTCTTCTGAGCCTCTTTGCCTGGACTAGGTGGAGGGGGCACCCGGCCCTACTTGCCTACTTTGTTCCAATCCATCGAAGCCTCCCGCCTCAATGACATGCCTGTGGGGATGTGTCAGGACATAGTGTCTGGAGAGATCATCCGTTGGTCTGGTCCAAAATGATGGTCTCTTTCAGGCCCTGGATATATGTAGACTGTTAGTGAAGGCTAACAGTTTATTAGACTCCATGTGCTTTCAATCTCCTGAGATATAAATACGAATGAGGCACTCAATTTTACTTTTTCCTTTCACAAACCGTAAAGGAACCTAAATCAAAATCAATTTATGTATCACTCTAGTAGGAGTTAAGAGCACAAGTTCTGGTGTTGAGAAGCCTGTGTTAGTGTCACCTCCCTCTATCTGTTTGTATGTCTGTGAAACAGTAATAATACAAGAACGTAATTCAGGGATATTTGAAGGTTAAATAGAAATAATGACACAAAGCATTTAGCAGAGTGCCTGTCAGGTATAGGTGCATAGATGTTTATTACTGTTCTTTTTTCTTATCTCTCTTATTAGCTAGAGTAGACTCAACTAAAACCAAGAAATGCAGAGAAGCTAAGGGACCTAGCCCACACAGCTAGATAAGAGCAAAGTCAGGGCTAGAATCAAGGTCACCTGATACTTGGTTCCATCTGACAGTTTGTAGTGGGGGGAGGATGATTATGTTGATGACTCAGACCTAAAAGCATGGCCCATCAGAGCTGGCTCAAACACACACTTGTACTCTGGAAACCCTTGGTGACATTATGATCTAAGAAGCATTGGGGTATAGACAGAGCATGTAGAAATAGGTAGACTCGGTTTCATATTTTATTTCCACAAACTCATGCCTTAACCAGAGGTTTCCAAGATTTGTCAGGTCGTGTGGCACTCATAGTATCTCAGCAGTTTCTTCACAATGCATTCTAGGCCCATAGAGTTCTTAACATTTCCATTTACCAGTAGTTAGATCAAACAACCTAACAGATATTTATATCCTAATGGCTTAACAACCATTTGAAAATATGATATACATAATCTGAAAGACAATGTATATAAAGATAACATAAAGATACTGTATATAAAATATTACAAAATAATATTTCTGCACTTCTTAGACACCAGTACTCTTATTTCTTGCTCCATACTGACTTTCTCATGGTACGTGCTTTTGGTTGCAGCAGCTACTGAAAACCCAGCTGTACAAAGATATGACATTATCAAAAATACGTAGCAAAGTACAAAAAAGTACACACTTTGAAACTGAACCACCTTGAGGTAGCAATGTTCAAGAGATATTGAGTATGTAACACTGCGTCTTCCTGGAAAATTTAAAATATCCTGTAGGATCTGTGAGATCAATGCAGTGCCCAGGGGTGACTCAGCACGCAGTTTGAGAACCATGGACTTAAGCCCTTCTCAGTCTCATTGTCATTACCTACAAATACGGGGTAGGCTACTATATATATATATATATATATATATATATATATATATATATATATATATATATATATATAGGGGTTGGGAGTGCCCCCAGGAATCTGCATTCTTATTCTCACCAGGAGATTTATATGTAGGTGGTCAGCAGACTACACTTGGAGAAAAACTGCTTGAGATGTAACATTTATTTGTTTGGGATGCATGCAAATGCCAGCCATTTCGAGAAGAGAGTTTAGCTGACGATATGTTCTTCTTAAGGGGTAATGAGAAAGCTCAAAATGACTCCAGGGGCTTGCTAAGTGAGTTCCTTTCATTAAATTCCCCAGGTAATCAATCTATAGATTCTCACCCATGCCTACAGAGTTCACCTGATAGCACTTTGTTAAGACAACGAAACTACAGGAAATTTGATCCACGAATAAAAAGCAGCCTCGAAAAGAAAAAATGATACTTGAAGTGTGTGAAGAATCTACTATTAAATCTTAAAGGCTGCACTGCATAAAGTGAAATTATTGTTATTAAATTCTCCACAGATTACAAGGTAGCAGCAGCTCATACAGTCAAGGCCACACTGGGCCTTTGTGGTGCCTACCATTCTAAGCACGAGGGAAGGAGACTTGGCCTCCTGAAGGATATTTGCCTACAGCGTAATACCAATAATGGAAACAATATCAGATCATATAGAGTTGAGGCTTTTATTCTCTGCAGAACTGAGAAATGATGAGAGAAGCACTCTGGGAATTTTCTCTTTAGATTAAATATTTGAATCATGACTGTCTGAGACCATCACTTTCAGTTTGAAAATTACTTTGCTATCTCAAGCATGCTGAGAATAAAAACACTTTCGATATCGCAATTAAGACATGAAAATCATATTTTCTACGGGTTTTGTACAGTTCAGGAAAGAGAAAAAAATATTTGAATGGTACTTATTGTTTTAGCTAAATTTAAGTAGCTCCATCTTGCTGCCCTGATACTGGAATAAACAAGTTTGCAGGCTTTTGGAGTTGATTAAAGATACTTGACTGAAGCTCTTCGTTCTAAGAAGGATCAGACAAGAGAACCAAAACAAAAGCCAAGAGGCCAACCGTTCTGCTATTCTGCATCAAGGTGGCAAAACTTACATTCTCTAGCATCTACGTTCACTTCCATACTGGCCCGGGTCTCCAATACTGCTGACATGATTACCGAGGCCACGGAGCGCAGGGGCAGCCTTTACTCTGTGGGTTTATTCCCTTTATCCTATTCTTGCCAAGGTGAGTTTTCACTGCTTAGAAAGGACAACCAGCTTGCAGAAGAATTGGTCAAAAAGGGTAGAAACCTTCCGTCCCTCCGTCTAAAAGTGTGACTGTCCTTAGGAGAAAGTGGTAACCATTTGACAACGCAATTTCTTTAGCAAGATCCGCTTCCCAAATGTACCATCACTCAACTATCAACTCTCAATGCTCTTCGTTCCCAAACCACCTTTGTACTGAAGGCCCTTTTAATAAGGCTGAACTTTAAATCCACATCTCCTCTTTGCTCCAGCCAAACCAAATAACCAGGATTTCTTGGTCTTTACAAGCTAGTCCCCCATCTCTGAACATTTACTTCTGTGACTGCTTTTTTTGGGGGAAGACAATTGTTGTGCAGTGGTTTGCACTTCAAATGCACTTCAAATCCACTTTTTATGACAAAAACCAAGGTGTTTTTATAAGTTGTTTTTTAATTTTATTGGACTATAGTTGATTGAAAATGTTGTTAGTTTCAAAGTGATTCAGTTATACATATACATATATTCATTCTTTTTTAGATTCTGTTCTCATATAGGTTAACATAGAATATTGAGCAGAGTTCCCTGTGCTCTACAGTAGGTCCTTGTTGGTTATGTGTCTTATATATAGTAGTGTGTGTAAGCTGTTTCGGTATAAAAGTGAAATTGTTGTGTCAGGATGTTGTCACCAAAATGTATGACGCCGGTCAGCGCTCAGTAGCTCTACTGCTGAGGGGTCACGCTGGGGGCTTATCAGTAAGAGCGTATGAAGAAGTATGGTAGCGGGCCATTTAGACTATAAATACCCAGAGCCAGTGAAAGCCATCCAAGAGTGTTTGGCCTGAGCAAGGCGATACTTTGCTGATCTAAACAGCTCTTTCAAGACCTTGAGGCATTAGCTCCTGCCTGGGAAACGTGACTTTTTGCCAGGTAGTGGTGAAAACAACTGAGATCATCTTGCCTGCCAACACCAGCGCCTTTGTTCCCTAGCAACATGCTCTAGCAACAGGGGAATTTTGCTTTTGCACTGCCAGCTGGACACCAGCTCTTGGTTGGCTAAGTTCTCTCTCCTGAGAACCAACTCATGGAAAGGTACACTTGAAACTAAATTTGGACTTCATTCCTTTCATCTCGCCTTGCCTGGAACAGTAGTATAATTAATCTAGCACTGGTTTAAATATGTTGTTTCTTTACTGGCTTATTAAGAGACATTATTGTGTATGCTATTAGCTTGTGGAATTTTTATGATTCCCACAGTGAATGTGTGCTAAGTAAAGTATCAGCAAAGACAATCTCAGTCTCTGAGCATAATTTGCCATGAAACAAAAGAACTATCTCACTCTTGCCCAGCTTCTCTATGTTAACATCTTACTCATCATTAATGCCACCTCTTCCAGGCAGGTTTTTACTGACTCCAGGCATCCCCACTGATAAAGCCTCTGAGTTCTTTGATCTGAGCCCATAACACTGATCTCAATGGGCCCATTACTTTCCTCCTGATATTATGGAAATGTGGGTAAATGTCAGATTTATATTTCCCCCATTAGACTGCAACTTTTCAAAAGGTACCTGTGCTCTAGAGCCCATGAGCCACAACTACTGAGCCCATGAGCCACAACTACTGAGCCCATGTTCTACAACTACTGAAGCCCACGTGCCTAGAGCCCACGCTCTGCAACAAGAGAAGCCACCATGCTGAGAAGCCCGCGCACCGCAACGAAAGAGTAGTCCCCACTCGCCACAGCTAGAGAAAGCCAGTGCACAGCAATGAAGACCTGGCACAGCCAAAAAAGTAAATAAATAAAAATAAATAAATAAATAAAATAAAAATTTAAAAAATACTTTAAAAAATAGATAACCCAAAAGGACCTACTGTATAGCACAGGAAAGTCTGCTCAATATTATGTAATAACCTATATGTGAAAAGAATCTGAAAAGAATGAATATATGTATATGTATAACTGAATCACTTTGCCATACACCTGAAATTAGCACAACATTGTAAATCAACTATACTCAATAAAACTTTTTTAAAGTTAAATTAAAAAAATAAAAGGCAGAATTCACTTTTGCACTCTTCCTAATAGATAAAATAAGGCATGTAGGATGCTATAAATGAGTAGTGAATGAATTAGTGAATGAGAGAAAAGAATTGGTACACAGTTACCCCTAGAAATCCTTCAAAGACTCTAATGTATCTAAGTCATAAATGATTGAGCTTTCCTGTTTCTGTGCACGGAAAATATTCATGGAAAGAGAATAGGAGGAGAACACACAGAATATAAAGTCATCACTCAACTCAGCTCTGGGGGAGCGGCTGTGGAAGGAAAATGGCACAGGGAGACTGTTTAAAGGTAAACAAACTTTATCCAGTTTCGTTCTTCTGCTTATCACCTGGCAAAGGAGCGACTAGTTCTCCCCATTCTAATTCATATCCATTCAAATGAAAGACATAAATATATGTCATATTGACAACATTCCTCAATATAATCAGCAGAATTAGTTATCTGGGTTTTACATGGCCCATATCAAATGGAATTGGCAGGTAGAAAAGAAGACGTCCTGTTTTGACTCACTGAAACCTTGGCTATTCAAGTTCAAAGAGAACATTAGCTTCTTTCTTATATGATGAGGAACATGTAACAAATGACATGCTATAATATCTTATAATTCTATACTACCTTCGAATGTAGAATATGTAATTCCCATGTACATCAAAAACACGGTGGCTTGTTTCCAAGTCTTCAAGCACAGTCTTTTCGTACTGCTTTTCAAAAATCTCTTAAGCCTGAGGCAATGTTTTGATGGTGGATGGGAACAAACTCAGGATACATGAAAGAATAATTAGAAAAAAATAAAAGGGCTAAAAAAGTCCTCAATGGAACACATAGTATTATTTATAGTAGGAGAAGTTTGTGGGGACTGGCTCATAGCAGAGTTTTGTGAGCTCGTTTTTAGGGCCATTGGTAAACTGGAAGCAGCCACGGTGGGAATATTTACACCATAGAAACTGGCAAACATTACATCTCAAAACCTATTTTTGTAATTTTTTTGGAGAGCTGGTTTACCAACACACTACTGAGTAGAGGCTAGTATAGTCATAGTTTGC
The DNA here is from genome assembly GCF_011762595.2 of Tursiops truncatus. Classification (NCBI taxonomy): domain Eukaryota; kingdom Metazoa; phylum Chordata; class Mammalia; order Artiodactyla; family Delphinidae; genus Tursiops; species Tursiops truncatus. Next base: position 81,046,515 of record NC_047043.1, on the reverse strand, counting down.
AAAGAAGAAAAAAAAGGAGACAGATATTCATACTGATGTTTTGTATCCTGAAAAATCTACATTAAGAACAGTATCAGTGGCTGCATATTCAAAAACACTGACAGTGTTTAAGTAGGATTGTACACAATGCAGAAGTCTGATTCTATTTAGAACAAGAGTATTATAAGTCATAGCTCTACCAAAACAAAGCATCAGAAGAGCTTTTAATAAAGTGCTTTTATTAATATACAAATTTCCTGTTTTTCTCGTAGTATATATAGTATCTTCAAAGACTGACGGAACCTTAACCTTACGTTCTCTGTCAAGTTCGGTGGCCATTACCATACATATTGCCATAATCATCTTTAAAACAGTAATTGTGGTATATACTGAGTCCCTGATTCTAATAATGCAATTCACTATCTTTATAACTAAGCCTTCTGTGATAAAAATGCTATAAAATGATGATAGAATAACTCTAATAGGAGTCACAAAATAAAATTCTGTTATACCTTATAGAAATACAGTTCTTTTAATGCTGTGCTCATTAGAATCCAATTACATATCTGACAGGGAGAGAAAAAGGAAGAGTCGTTCTTGTATATTTAATCAGTGCTGTGATTCTTTCACACCCACCCCTCCCCCAGTATTCACAATCATGTCCACACTTCCCATCACACTGTCCATACGGAATGTGGGTGGAGCCTACAGCGTGTCTCTTCTTAGTCCAAGTCCTCAAGAGCCATTGTGTATTTACCTTCTGTTCCTGCCACTGACCATGAGAAGACTATGCCCTTGGAAGCTGCCATCCTTTATCCTGAGCCCCAGAATGAGAAACAGGGTGCAGACTTGAATCCAACTGAAAGCCTGGATCCAACCTTAGACAAGCCTAGCTGAGATCAAGCAAACTCCAGGCAACTCAATGACCCATGAGTGTACAATAAATACTTATTTAAATAAATGTTTATTTTAAGCAGTTGAGTTTTGATGTAATGGGTTATGCTAGCAGTGTTGTGGCAATGGCTGACTAATATACTTACCAGACATTAGACAGAAACAGAAATTATTTAAACTTTTTGTTTATGACAGTTTATATAAATCAGCTTTGTACAGGTTTTGGAATGCGGGAATAAAGTTTTGAATCCTGGCTCAAGTATTTATAACCCCTCTATCCTTTGTTTTATCATCAATTAAAAGAGGACAATAATATTTATTTCACAAGTTTCTGGTGAGGATGAACTGAGAACCCCCCCACAAAATGGTCCTTTATAAAGGGCTCAACATAGAATATGGGACATCAGAAAAGTTCAAAAATTGTTAGCTATAAGTATTATTTTTATTAAATAGCATTTATTGAATATTTACTATTTACAAAAGCATCAATACTAACCGAAATCTGGAAGAGAGGTAAAAAGCCTATTTGGGGATTAAAGTCTGAAATCACTAATACAACAAAATCACCTGCAAGGTAACATATTCAGTATTGACTCTACAACACGGCCAAAGGCAATTGCTTTGGAATTAAACACAGGTTTGGAGCAGGAATTCATTTTTTGAACACCGGTGAGCACTGACCATATCAAAAAGCCTCTGTAGAATTTGATGGATGAGTTCCATTATATAAGTAAAAATTAAGGCATGGCCTTATCCAAGTGTTAACAACAGGCACTAAAGATCTGTAACAGGTAGCACAGAGCTCACCAGGGAGCAGAGTTTTCAACCTAAGCTTGTACGGCAAAAACAAATACCCACATCAGTAAATGAACTCCAAGCCAAAGGACTTTAAGATTTGACTTGAACATAGGCTAATCTAATTTGACAGAAACCCACTAAGTGATTAGAAAACTCAACCATGTGGTTTTCAGTGAATTAATGAAATTGGTTAGGAACTGAGTGTCTCAGACACGACCTAATGTTCTTGTCAAGATGGAGGAGAGAAGACAGGTAAGTAGTAAAGAATGTAAAACTGTGGTGGATGTGTACCTCACTTAGTAATGATTCTCCTTAAAAGCTACAATGTGCCCTGTCCCCTTGTCTCCCAGATACTGTTTCATGATTACTTTCAAAGGGCAGTACTTCAACTAGTCTAAGTTGTCAAACATGAGACAGCACAGAATCACCTGGAAAGCTTATTTAAAATGCATATCCTGCTCAGTACGCAGATATCCTGTTTCAGTGGTCTGGAGTGATGATGGGAACTTCCATTGCCCACTACGTGTGCCAGATCACTGTCAAACAGATAGTTTGAAGATGGTATTTTGAGGGGTACTGACCTAAACCTAGTAGAGGGTTCACATCTTTGGTCCATGGGCCAAACATGGGTTTTCTGTGCCTCAGAGATTTGTTTTCTTTGGTGGGTGCCAAAAAGTAGGAAATTTCACAAAAACAGGTTTCTGGCTTTTCTTAAAAAAGTTGAAGAGATATGGCAATCCCTGAGCCAGGTTTCTGCATGACAAATACACTCTGGAGGTGAGTAGTTACAAGGAGGTCAACTGGGAGGATCCTGAAAACATGAAAACAAGAGACCAAAGCTATTGTCCTGGTAGGGCAGGAAGTCAGGGTTAAGGCTTTCAGGTTGAAAGCCCAGATCACCTGGCTTTAAAATAATCATAGCTGCATTTAAAGAATGCATGCACTGAGCAGCGCCTTCAAGATGGTGGAGGACTAAGACATGGAGATCACCTTCCTCCCCACAAATACATCAGAAATACATCTATATGGGGAACAACTCCTACAGAACACCTACTGAACGCTGGCAGAAGACCTCAGACCTCCCAAAAGGCAAGAAACTCCCCCACGTACCTGGGTAGGGCAAAGAAAAAAGAATAAACAGAGACAAAAGGAAAGGGACGGGACCTGCACCAGTGGGAGGGAGCTGTGAAGGAGGAAAGGTTTCCACACACTAGGAAGCCCCTTCGCAGGCGGAGACTGCGGGTGGCGGAGGGGGAAAGCTTCGGAGCTGCAGAGGAGAGCACAGCAACAGGGGTGCGGAGGGCAAAACAGAGAGATTCCCGCACAGAGGATCGGTGCCGACCGGCACTCACCAGCCCGAGAGGCTTGTCTGCTCACCCGCCGGGGCGGGTGGGGGCTGGGAGCTGAGGCTTGGGCTTCGGAGGTCGGATCCCAGGGAGAGGACAGGGGTTGGCTGCGTGAACACAGCCTGAGGGGGGCTAGTGCACCACAGCTAGCCAGGACTGAATCCGGGAAAAAGCCTGGAACTGCCTAAGAGGCAAGAGACCATTGTTTCAGGATACGTGAGGAGAGGGGATTCAGAGCACCGCCTAAACGAGCTCCAGAGATGGGAGCAAGCCATGGCTATCAGTGTGGACACCAGAGACGGGCATGAAATGCTAAGGCTGCTGTTATAGCCACCAAGAAGCCTGTGTGAAAGCACAGGGCACTACCCACACCTCCCCTCCTGGGAGACTGTGCAGCCTGCCACTGCCAGGGTCCCGTGATCCAGGGACAGCTTCCCCAGGAGAACGCACGGCACGCCTCAGGCTGCTGCAACATCAAACTGGTCTCTGCCGCCGCAGGCTCGCCCTGCATTCTGTACCCCTCCCTCCCCAAGGCCTGAGTGAGCCAGAGCCCCCGAATCAGCGGCTCCTTTTTTTTTTTTTGTGGTATGCGGGCCTCTCACTGTTGTGGCCTCTCCCGTTGCGGAGCACAGGCTCCGGATGTGCAGGCTCAGCGGCCATGGCTCACGGGCCCAGCCGTTCCGCGGCATGTGGGATCCTCCCGGACCGGGGCACGAACCCGCGTCCCCTGCATCGGCAGGCGGACTCTCAACCACTGCGCCACCAGGGAAGGCCTCAGCTACTCCTTTAACCCCATCCTGTCTGGGCAGGGACAGACGCCTTCAGGCGACCTACACGCAGAGGCGGGGCCAGATCCAAAGCTGAACCCCGGGAGCTGTGCGAACAGAGAAGAGAAAGGGAAATCGCTCCCAGCAGCCTCAGGAGCAGCGGATTAAATCTCCACAATCAACTTGATGTACCCTGCATCTGTGGAACACCTGAATAGACAACGAATCACCCCAAAATTGAGGCAGTGGATTTTGGGAACAATGTAAACTTGGGGTTTGCTTTCGGCATCTAATTTATTTCTTGTTTTATGTTTATCTTAGTTTAGTATTTAGAGCTTGTTATCATTGGTAGATTTGTTTATTGATTTGGTTGCTCTCTTCTTTTTTATTTTATATATATATGTATATTTTTCTTTTTCTCGTTTTGTGACTGTACATGTGTATGCTTCTTTGTGTGATTCTGTCTATAGAGCTTTGCATTTGCCATTTATCCTAGGGTTCTGACTACACATTTTGGTTTTTTGGGTTTTTTTTTTTTAGCAGTTTTTAGCGCTTAAAAAAAAACTGGTGGATTTGTTTCTTGGTTTGGTTGCTCTCTTCTTTCTTTCACTCTTTTTATTTATTTTTAATAATTTTTTTCTATTTTAATAACTTTATTTCATTTTAGTTTTTCTTTCTTCCTTCCTTCCTTTCTTTTTCTCCCTTTTCTTCTGAGCCGTGTGGCTGACAGTGTCTTGGTGCTCTGGCTGGGTGTCAGGCCTGTGTCTCTGAGGTGGGAGAGCTGAGTTCAGGACACTGGTCCACCAGAGACCTCCCGGCCCCACGTAATGTCAAATGGCAAAAGCTCTCCCAGAGATCTCCAACGCAACACAAAGACCTAGCTCCACTCAACAACCAGCAAGCTAAAGTGTTGGACACCCGATGCCAAACAACTAGCAAGCCAGGGACACAAACTCACCAATTAGCAGAGAGGCTGCCTAAAATCATAATAAGTTCACTGAAACCCCAAAACACACCACCAGACATGATCCAGCCCACCAGAAAGACAAGATCCAGCCTCATCAACCAGAACACAGGCACCAGTCCCCTCTAACAGGAAGCCTATACAACTCCGTGAACCAACATTACCCACTGGGGGCAGACACCAAAAACAATGGGGGCTTCCCTGGTGGAACAGTGCTTGAGAGTCCGCCTGCCGATGCAGGGGACACGGGTTCGTGCCCCGGTCCGGGAGGATCCCGCATGCCGCGGAGTGGCTGGGCCCTTGGGCCATGGCCACTGGGCCAGCACGTCCAGAGCCTGTGCTCTGCAATGGGAGAGGCCACGACAGTGAGAGGCCTGCGTACCGCAAAAAAAAAAAAAAAAAAAAGGGAACTACGAACCTGCAACCTGTGAAACGGAAACCCCAAACACAGTAAGTTAAGCAAAATGAGAAGACAGAGAAATACACAGCAGATGAAGGAGCAAGGTAAAAACCCACCAGACCAAACAAATGAAGAGGAAATAGGCAGTCTACCTGAAAAAGAATTCAGAGTAATGATAGTAAAGATGATCCAAAATCTTGAAAATAGAATGGAGAAAATATAAGAAACGTTAACAAGGACCTAGAAGAATGAAAGAGCAAACAAACAATGATGAACAACACAATAAATGAAATTAAAAATTCTCTAGAAGGAATCAATAGCAGAATAACTGAGGCAGAAGAACAGATAAGTGACCTGGAAGATAAAATAGTGGAAATAACTACTACAGAGCAGAATAAAGAAAAAAGAATGAAAAGAATTGAGAACAATCTCAGAGACCTCTGTGACAACATTAAATGCACAAACATTTGAATTATAGGGTCCCAGAAGAAGAAGAGAAAAAAAAGGGAATGAGAAAATATTTGAAGAGATTAGAGTTGAAAACTTCCCTAATATGGGCAAGGAAATAGTCAATCAAGTCCAGGAAGTGCAGAGAGTCCCATACAGGATAAATCCAAGGAGAAACATGCCAAGACACATATTAATCAAACTATCAAAAATTAAGAACAAAGAAAAAATATTAAAAGAAGCAAGGGAAAAGCAACAATTAACATACAAGGGAATCCCCATAAGGTTAACAGCTGATCTTTCAGCAGAAACTCTGCAAGCCAGAAGGGAGTGGCAGGACATATTTAAAGTGATGAAAGGGAAAAAACTACAACCAAGATTACTCTACCAGCAAGGATCTCATTTAGATTCGATGGAGAAATTAAAACATTTACAGACAAGCAAAAGCTAAGAGAATTCAGCACCACCAAACCAGCTCTACAACAAATACTAAAGGAACTTCTCTAAGCAGGAAGCACAAAAGAAGGAAAACACTTACAATAACAAACCCAGAACAATTAAGGAAATGGGAATAGGAACATAATCAATAACTACCTTAAATGTAAAGGGATTAAATGCTCCCACCAAAAGACACATACTGGCTGAATAGATACAAAAAGAAGACCCATATATATGCTGTCCACAAGAGACCCAGTTCAGACCTAGGGACACATACAGACTGAAAGTGAGGGGATGGAAAAAGATATTCCATACAAATGGAAATCAAAAGAAAGCTAGCAATTCTCATATCAGCAAAAATAGACTTTAAAATAAAGACTATTAAAAGAGACAAAAAAGGACAGTACATAATAATCAAGGAATCAATCCAAGAGGAAGATATAACAATTGTAAATATTTATGCACACAACATAGGAGCACCTCAGTACATAAGGCAAATGCTAACAGCCATAAAAAGGGAAACTGACAGTAACACAACTATAGTACGGGACTTTAACATCCCACTTTCACCAATGGACAGATTATCCAAAATGAAAATAAATAAGGAAACACGAGCTTTAAATGATACATTATACAAGATGGACTTAACTGATATTTATAGGACATTCCATCCAACACCAGTAGATTACACTTCTTTTGAAGTGCTCATGGAACATTCTCCAGGATAGATCAAATTTTGGGTCACAAATCAAGCCCTGGGAAATTTAAGAAAATTGAAATCATATCAAGTATCTTTTCTGATCACAGTGCTATAAGACTGGATATCAATTACAGGAAAAAATCTGTAAAAAATACAAACACATGGAGGCTAAACAATACACTATTAAATAACTAAGAGATCACTGAAGAAATCAAAGAGGAAATCAAAAAATACCTAGAAACAAATGACAATGAAAACACTATGACACAAAACCTATGGGATGCAGCAAAAGCAGTTCTAAGAGGGAAGTATATAGCAATACAATCCTACCTCAAGAAACAAGAAACATCTCAAATAAACAACCTAAACTTACACCAAAAGCAATTAGAGAAAGAAGAAAAAATCATAAAGATCAGATCAGAAATAAATGAAAAAGAAATGAAGGAAACGATAGCAAAGATCAACAAAACTAAAAGCTGGTTCTTTGAGCAGATAAACAAAATTGATAAACCATTAGCCAGATTCATCAAGAAAAAAAGGGAGAAGACTCAAATCAATAGAATTAGAAATGAAAAAGAAGTAACATCTGACACTGCAGAAATACAAAGGATCATGAGAGATTACTACAAGCAACTGTATGCCAATAAAGTGGACAACCTGGAAGAAATGGACAAATTCTTAGAAAAGCACAACCTTCCGAGACTGAACCGGGAAGAAACAGAAACTATAAACAGACCAATCACACGCACTGAAATTGAAACTGTGATTAAAAATTTTCCAACAAACAAAAGGTCAGGACCAGATGGCTTCACAGGCCAATTCTATGAAACATTTAGAGATGAGCTAACATCTATCCTTCTCAAACTCTTCCAAAATATAGCAGAGGGAGGAACACTCCCAAACTCATTCTATAAGGCCATCATCACCCTGATACTAAAACCAGATGAAGATGCCACAAAAAAAGAAAACTACAGGCCAATATCACTGATGAACATAGACGCAAAAATACTCAACAAAATACTAGCAAACAGAATCCAACAGCACATTGAAAGGATCATACACCATGATCAAGTGGGGCTTATCCCAGGAATGCAAGAATTCTTCAATATACGCAAATCAATCAATGTGATAAACCATATTAACAAATTGAAGGAGAAAAACCATATGATCATCTCAATAGATGCAGAAAGAGCTTTTGACAGAATTCAACACCCATTTATGATAAAAACCCTCCAGAAAGTAGGCATAGAGAGAACTTACCTCAATGTAATAAAGGCCATATATGAAAAACTCCCAGCCAGCATAATTCTCAATGGTGAAAAACTGAAATCATTTCCACTAAGATCAAGAAGAAGACAAGGTTGCCCACTCTCACCACTAGTATGCAACACTGTTTTGGAAGTTTTAGCCACAGCAATCAGAGAAGAAAAAGAAATAACAGGAATACAAACTGGAAAAGAAGAAGTAAAACTGTCACTGTTTGCAGATGACATGATACTATATAGAGAGACTCCTAAAGATGCTACCAGAAAACTACTAGAGCTAATTAATGAATGTGGTAAAGTAGCAGGATACAAAATTAATGCACAGAAATCTCTGGCATTCCTATACACTAATGATGAAAAATGTGGAAGAGAAATTAAGGAAACACTCCCATTTACTACTGCAATGAAAAGAATAAAATATCTAGGAATAAACCTACCTAAGGAGAAGAAAGACGTGTATGCAGAAAACTATAAGACACTGATGAAAGAAATTAAAGATGATACAAACAGATGGAGAAATATACCATGTTCTTGGATTGGAAGAATCAACATTGTGAAAATGACTCTACTACCCAAAGCAATCTACAGATCCAATACAATCCCTATCAAGCTACCACTGGCATTTTTCACAGAAGTAGAACAAAAAATTTCACAATTTGTATGGAAACACAAAAGACCTCGAATAGCCAAAGCAATCTTGAGAATGAAAAACGGAGCTGGAGGAATCAGGCTCCCTGACTTCAGACTATACTACAAAGCTATAGTAATCAAGACAGTATGGTACTGGCACAAAAACAGAAATATAGATCAACGGAACAGGATAGAAAGCCCAGAGATAAACCCACACACATATGGTCACTTTATCTTTGATAAAGGAGGCAAGAATATACAATGGTGAAAAGACGGCCTCTTCAATAAATGGTGCTGGGAAAACTGGTCAGCTACATGTAAAAGAACGAAATTAGAACATTCCCTAGCACCATACACACAAAATAAACTCAAAATGGATTAAAGACCTAAACGTAAGGCCAGACACTATAATACTCTTAGAGGAAAACATAGGCAGAACACTCTATGACATAAATCACAGCAAGATCCTTTTTGACCCACCTCCTAGAAAAATGGAAATAAAAACAAAATAAACAAATGGGACCTAATGAAACTTCAAAGCTTTTGCACAGCAAAGGAAATCATAAACAAGACAAAAAGACAACCCTCAGAATGGGAGAAAACATTTGCAAACGAAGCAACTGACAAAGGATTAATCTCCAAAATATACAAGCAACTCATGCAGTTTAATATCAAAAAAACAAACAACCCAAACCAAAATTGAGCAGAAGACCTAAATAGACACTTCTCCAAAGAAGATATACAGACTGCCAACAAACACATGAAAGGATGCTCAACATCACTAATCATTAGAGAAATGCAAATCAAAACTACAATGAGGTATCACCTCACACCGATCAGAATGACCATCATCAAAAAACCTAGAAACAATAAATGTTGAGGAGGGTGTGGAGAAAAGGGAACCCTCTTGCACTGTTGGTGGGAATGTAAATTGGTACAGCCACTATGGAGAACAGTATGGAGGTTAAAGAACTAAAAATAGAACTACCACATGACCCAGTAATCTCTCTACTGGGCATTTACCCTGAGAAAACCATAATTGAAAAAGAGTCATGTACCACAATGTTCACTGCAGCTCTATTGACAATAGGCAGGACATGGAAGCAACCTACGTGTCCATCAACAGATGAATGGATAAAGAAGATGTGGCACATAGATACAATGGAATATTACTCAGCAATAAAAAGAAACAAAATTGAGTTATCTGTAGTGAGGTGGATGGACCTAGAGTCTGTCATACAGAGTGAAGTAAGTCAGAAAGAGAAAAACAAATACCGTATGCTAACACATATGTATGGAATAAAAAAAAAAAAGGTTCTGAAGAACCTAGGGGCATGACAGGAATAAAGATGCAGACCTAGGGAACGGACTTGAGGACACGGAATGGGGGAGGGTAAGATTGGACGAAGTGAGAGAGTGGCATGGACATATATACACTACCAAACGTAAAATAGATAGCTAGTGGGAAGCAGCTGCATAGCACAAGGAGATCAGCTCGGTGCTTTGTGACCACCTGGAGGGGTGGGATAGGGAGAGTGGGAGGCACACGCAAGAGGGAGGGGATATTGGGATATATGTATTTGTATAGCTGATTCACTTTGTTATACAGCAGAAACTAACACACCACTGTAAAGCAATTATACTCCAATAAAGATATTAAAAAATAATAATAAATAAAAAGAGTACATGCACTGAGCTGGACCTTCTGCTAGAGGCTTTAGGTATATTGTTTCTAATCCTCACAAACACTCTGCAAGTAGACATTATGTTCTTTATTATAAGTTTAAAAATTCAATCATCAGAGTGTTTTTCCTAAGGTCACACAGCTGGCAAAGGATGGTGCTGGCTGGTCTGCCTGGCTCCGAGGCTGCCCTTTCTTAATGATCCATTGCTTCTCTAACTCAGTATATTAAGGAGGAAGAGAAGCACAGGACAAATGTTAAAAGCATTGGGCTGGGATTCAGGAATTGCAAAGAAGCTTTAAAAATCAACACTTGAAAAAGCAACTACGAAATGTTTTCCATAACTGAAGTTTGTCATGTCATGTGACTTCCTTTCTAAAGAGCATTTTTGCTTAAGCAAGTAAGTCAAAGACAACTTGGTGTTCGTTCTGGCTATTGACACCATCCATTATGTACCTTGTAAATTTTAGAATTAATGGAAATTCTTACAATAAGTGGACTCAGTGTCCTGCCAAGTTTGGAATATGATGATTGCCATCTGATGCCATTATGTGTGTTTGTATGTATGTGTAAAACCATATGTCTTACATTTTGTAGGATATTCTCCACTTAAAAAAATGGTCTGATTTGCAGATAAATCATTGGAGTGGCCTGGAAATTTGAGTTATTCAGCATCTAAAGTCCATTCTAATTCAAATGTTTTAAAAGTAAAATTGGCACAACATTCTTTATAAGATCATGTGTACTAACCAGGGGAATGGATAAGCTGGTCTCTGTTTGGGTAATCTATTCACTGTCTACCACTGGTCGGAGTTAGAAATGGGCAGTTGTGTCATGGAAAAATTCAGAGTGGAAGCCAAAATAACTGAATTCTAGACTCAATATTCCTATTCTTAAAAGAAAAGTGACTGCCTCTTTTTCATGCCTCTATAAGTAAGAGGAATGGAAATAACTTCTACAATTCTTTTCCGTTCCAAAACTCTTATCAGTCAATAAGAAGTATTAACTTATCTTATGAGGAGAAAGAAAAGCCACTCCAAACTCTTATAAATAGAAAGCATGTAACTGAAACTTTAAGGCAAATGTATTTCTTGCAAAACTTGTGAATAACGATTTGTGAACTGTTATGTTCACATGACAAAACCCCAAGCACAGTCCCTCAACATGAAAAGTTCCTAAGATTCACTAGTATATCGTTCTGCTCTACTTCTGAATATACAGAAAATTACACGTTTCTGCTTCCTTAAAGTGAGGCATGCTCATAGGACTAGTTCCGGCTAATGAAATATGATTAAAAGTGACATAGGACACCTTGAGGTCAAAGTACCTAACTGCTGGGGCTCAATTTTCTAACCCTGTCATTTCCCATTCCTTGGAGGGTTCAAGTATGAGATGGTAAATCCTCCACTGATATGGGTCCTTGAGTGACTGTGTAGAGCTGAGAATCTCACTGAACCCTCATTGGGCATAGTAAGACATACAATGTAAGACATATAACATGAGTTAAGACATACAGCACGAGTGTTAAAACACTGGGATTTCAGAGTTCGTTTCTTCCCACAACAAAAATCAATGTGTGGTGTGTGAAAGAGAAGCACTGCTATCACTTGCGAGATTCTTAAAAATGCAGAATCTCAGGCCCCACCCCAAAACTACTGAGACAGGCTGCAAGATCACCAGAGGTGATTTGCATACATAGTTTGAGAAGCACTGAGAGTCTATTCTGATTTATATACAATGCTTAACTTTGTCCAACGTAGATACATTTGAAATATCTAGCTCTCCCTAATAATCATGGTCTTCTCTGCTTAAGGATCTTCTTCAACCAGTTTCAGAGTTGTCTCACGAATCTGACAAATGCAGCAAAGGAATAATTGAAATGTATCATGGCAGCACTGCATCAAAATATAACTAACAGTATGAACGTTCTCTGTTCCTATCTTGAAGAATCAAGAAAGGGAAACATTTTTAAATAGTCTCACTCATACAAATTTGTTAATGGTCTCCTATAACATGAGTGATTTTTGGCTTCAGGTTACCACAAAGAACATGTTTCTCTCTGCAATAGAGGTGAATAGAGTCCTAGTGATCAACATAGCCCATAACTTTTTTTTTTTTGAAGTCTGTTATCTCACTAGTATCCATTCATCTGTTTACTCAACAAGTATTTTTTGAATACCTACTATGTGCTTGGATTATTTTTGCGTGTGTGCTAAAAGTTATGTAGCGGGCTTCCCTGGTGGCGCAGTGGTTGAGGGTCCGCCTGCTGATGCGGGGGATGGGGGTTTGTGCCCCGGTCCGGGAGGATCCCACATGCCGCGGAGCGGCTGGGCCCGTGGCCCATGGTCGCTGAGCCTGCGCATCCAGAGCCTGTGCTCCGCAGCGGGAGAGGCCGCAGCAGTGAGAGGCCCGCGTACCACACACAAAAAAATAAAAATAAAAAAAGTTATGGAGCATAAAATTCACCAGTTTGGCCATTTTAACGTGTATGATTCAGTGGCATTTATCATATTCACAGCATTGTACAACCATTGCCACAATCCAGTTAAAGAATATATTCATCACTCCAAAAGGAAACCCCGATGCTTTAAGCAGTAACTCCATTCCTCTTTCCCTGCAGCCCCTGGCAAACACTATTCTACTTTCCGTCTGTATGGCCTTGCCTCTTCTGAATATTTTATATAAATGTAATCATACAATATGTGGCCTTCATGATTAGCTTCTTTTAGTTAGCATAATGCTTTTCAGGGATGACCCTGCAGCATGTATCAGTACTTCATTTCTTTTTATGGTTGAATAATGTTTCGTTGGATGGATATACCACATTTTGTTTACACATTCATCAGCTGTTAAACATTTGGATTGTTTCCGCCTTTTAGCTCTTGTGAATAGTGCTTCTATGACAAGGTCTATGTACAAGTTTTTGTTTGAACCCTTGTTTTCAGTTCTTTTGAGTATGAAACCATTTTTAAACGGTGAGACAAAGAGATGAAATTCTTTGTCTTAAAGGGATTTAAATCTAGTAAGAGAATAAGATATTTACCTATTGAAGTAGAAAATGTCAGAGCTACTTAGACTAAGACCATTAGGTAGTATCTCAGTTAAACATCTCAGAGCTAAAAATCTCCAGCGTTAAATAAAACAAGCAAACAAATAAACAAAACAAGATTAGGAGGTAGTTAGTTATATCTGATTCCAATCCCAATTCTATCTACCATTTACTAGCTGTGTGACTCTAGAAAACTTAATTCCTCCAAGCCTTAATTTTCTCTCTTGGAGACTGGAAATAATAATAACATATCCTGCTTCATAGGATTGTTTTGGAGATTAAACGTGATAATACGTGTAAAGCATTATAAGGGCTCAATAAGTGGTCATTACTATTATATTCATTTGAAAGCAAAATGGGGCTTAATCAAGGTAAAGTAAAAACACGTGGAGGGGACCTGGTCTATTTCTCTGTCCAGAGCCCCTTCCTTATTTGATTACTGAAATCCTTTACACAGTAAGTAATGCATTTTATGCAGTTTGGTGAGACTGGCATCATACTCCAGTCAAGGCAATGACCACCTGAACCAGCTTGGCCATTCCAAGGACAATCACTTCAGGGAATGGCAGGTGACCCTGAATGGCAGAATTGAAGTCTAAGATGAGATGTTTTTTTAATAAGGACACTGGCAGAGAAAAACATCTCTAGCATCTACAACCATAAGGAGGATATAACCTGTAGTTTCTTTCGGTCATCTGACCATACTGCATGGACAAAGTCAGTTGCGGAAAGAAAGAATTAGGGCAACACACACTTAACAGGCAGTACTGAAAGATGGAGTTGGAGAATCCATTGACATCTTTTGAGTGTCTGGATCCAGCTATGCCTGAAATTAGACACTAATGGATACGTCATTTACTTGAGTTTATGTATGCATGTATCTACTTATTTATTTTATTTAAGCAAGCTTGAATTTGTATTCTGTCACCTTTAACTTAAAAAGCCAAAACTAACGCAAATTTAATGCAGAAACAGGTAAACTAACCTGTTTACATAATTCTCAATACATGTGGCATGAGAAACCTGCTATTTCTCCATCTCTCTCTGCCCAGAGCATCATCATAAACATGACAGTTCAGAGATCACTCTCACACTGCCATAGGCTGTCCATGGTTCTCCAGTTTTCAGCTCTACAAATTTAAGTCTTCCAAAGTATAGGGTTTATCGGTAGCTAATACTGAAGATGTGTGCCTGAGACTTGTAGAAAGCCAATGGTCATCATGTGAGACCGAGGGCTCTAAAACCAAAATAAAACAGTTAACACACAGGAATTATGCTTAAATAAAGCAAGAAGACCAATAGTGAAGAGTCACTGGGGCTCCTGAGCTTTTAAGCTAGTCTTCAAAGCGTCATTAACAAACACAGCCTTGGTTTGCATGACTATGCCGGTGCAGATTACCCATGAGGGGCAGACTTTGGAAGCGGAGGCAACAAGAATTGTAGATTAGCCCTTAAAAATGGCCACAACTAAGATGATGTCCTATTCCTCCAAGGACAGCATCACAGTTCACAGTTCACAGCAGCATCACAAGGTTCTACTTTTTCCATTTTGCACATAGCTTGGAACCAGCCTGCCATTTCTTTTTTTTTTTTTTTGCCTTCCTATGTGGTTTTTATTTCATTACATTCTGTCACCCCTCTTGCTTTACCACAAGTTCTCTTTTTTCTTAGCTTCCATTTCATTGTTTCTTACCATTAAGCTCTAATTTCTAATTCAATTCCACTTGTGTCTGCTCTTTGGAGCTGTAAGGCTATACACACATTCATTATATATAAAGAGCTTATTTTCTGAAATGAAGAAATAAAAAGTGTCCAGAAATCAGTGTTATCTGCAAGTGGCTTCTCAGGCAGAGTGAATTCCAAAGTATACTGCACATAAAAACTGGGTAACGTATCCGTGCCCCACATGAGCCTGCTGGTTTATGCAAGTCCCTAGAAAATGCCCTAAACAATTTCTGATAATCCACCAAAGTTGAAATGTGCACAGGGCAGCCACATCGCTTTGTTACCTCTCAGAAAACAGCTGAAATGCTTCAACTAGCTTCCTGACCCAGCAGACACTTGCCTCAGCAATTTCAGATCAAGGGGCTTCAAAGCTGTGTGATAACTACTTTCCCCAAACACAAATCTGAAACGAAATAGGATCATCAAGAAGAAGATACTGTCCTTCTGAAACTGGAGAGCAATTGCTGTGTTCAATAAAAATAGCATCTTACCCAACATCAAAAGCAATTTTATGAAATTGGTAATTTCAACGCTCCACACAGCCCAGGCCAGATACCGGGGAATGGATTTGTAAGAGTGGTACAAAATCCCAGTTGATCACCAACCAGCTGATTCATGAAAACAAGGCATATAGAAAAACATAAAAGTTGAGGCTAGCTTTCCATTTAAGCCAGATGAGAAAAATGAGATATTAGGCATCAAACAGTCATATCTTTCTATACCAATAAGTTCATAGGTCGATGACCTATGTTAACCAAGATAAGCAGTGAATATGCTCTTGAGGACACCATATTAAAAAAGTTGACACTCTATAATCAGTTATTTTAATATCCAGATGCCTCCATTGAAAACTCTCCTCATATTATAAAAAACTGTTGCAATATTTGTCAAGGATTTGGAGGATGTCTAGTTTGTAGATTTTCCTGGTGCCCTTATTTCTCTTAATAGAGACCGACAGTGGAGTAAAGGCAGCTGTATGAATTGCTTTAAATGATACGATCTACTTGAAAATATTTCTTCAATGAAAAGTCCTATCATTAATGAGAGGTTGGAGGTTTTCATGCATTTTAATTATTACAACCAAATGATACTGAACTTGACACAGAGCAACAGCAACACTTCAACTCATACCCTTCCTTGAGTACTTATTTTGTGCCCACACCATGCCAAGGGTATATATGAATTATTCCATCTAATCTTCTCAACAAGCCCATGAAGTTAGTATTGATAGCTCCATTTTACTGATAAGAGAATTAAGGCCTAGTGTTGTTAAGTATTTAGACCAGAATTTCATGCTGCTGATAGGTGGTGAAGCCAGTACTTGAATCCAGGATGGTCTGACATCAGGGCTGTTACTTAACTCATACTGCCTCTCCTTGGTTATACATCCATTTTAGTTTCAAGCTTTGGTAAAGTTTACTTCTTGCTAAAACCAAGTGATAGGCCCCAAATTCTTTAAATAATCTCCCTGTTAAAATACTCTTGGCAAAGGAAGCAGTTCGGGCAGCATAGTCTATAGTCTGGAAGTTGAAACCCTATATTTGAAGTAAGATGTCCAAACTCTGTTTTAATGTTTGGGGTTTGTCACATAACATCTCTCAGCCCTATGTCTGCATCTTTTCAAAGGAGCTGATAATACCTGCTTCCCAAAGTTGCGAGGATTAAATGACATAATAGTCATACATATCTCTGATAATGTGTATATCCAGTAATAAGCACACATTAAATTTTAATTTTCTTTTTGCCATGATCACTCTCTTATTCATTTATTTATTTATTTTTGGCTGCGTCAGGTCTTAGCTGTGGCACACGGGATCTTCGTTGTGGCGCGTGGGCTTCTCTCTAGTTGTGGTGTGCAGGTTTTCTTTTCTCTACTTGTGGCACGCAGGCTCCAGGGCGCGTAGGCTGTGTACTTGTGGTGCGCGGGCTCCAGGGCACATGGGCTCTGTAGTTTGCGGCACGCAGGCTCTCTAGTTGAGGTGTGCGAGCTCAGTAGTTGTGGTGTGCAGGCTTAGTTGCCCTGTGGCATGTGGGATTTTAGTTCCCTGACCAGGGATCAAACCCATATCCCCTGCATTGTAAGGCGGATTCTTTACCACTGGACTACCAGGGAAGTACCCGTGATCATTCTTTTACACTTCATGATGAAAAACTTTATATATACTTTTAAACATCAGATTCTGATAAATTGCTAGCCATGTAGAGGGGGCAGTTAGCTAAAGGGTGGCATAGACTGAGCAAGGTTATGCAGGGCAGCAGAAAGGGTATGTTGAATACAAACTCTCAGGTACACTCACCCCAGGCTGATGTGAACATGCAGATAATTTGAGTGGGAAATAACTCTGTGGCACAGATAAGATTTGTGAACTCCCCACATTTCCGATGGTTCTTTATCTGCCTATTCTGTTTTAATCACTCAACCTTCCCAGTCTTAATTTCCAAATGTATATAACTGTCAAGGACACAAACCACGGCTATAGCAACCACGGCGTATTTAAAACAATGGCAGAAACTTTAAAATTCAAACACGCGATACAAGGGACACTTCACAAGTTTCTTTCATTCAACACTGGCAGCAGCAAACAGGAAACCCAATATGCTCTATCAGTCTGGAAATTGCAATTTGTTTGTCACATGCAAATAAGAAAATAAGTAGCTTTGGGAAAACAACATTTGAGATTCGGAAGCACAGGAAATTCTGCTAAACCCTTTACTTACATTTTCTTTGGATTGCCATTTTCCTGCGTTCTTAGACATTTTAACTTGTCGAAATCTATTCCAAATGACCTTCTTCAATGCTATGACCAGAAAAGTCACATCTATTGCCCTATAATTTAGCAGCACCATAGTCACAGAGGCGTGACTGAGAGTTTGGGATCTGGGTTTAAGTCTCCTTTATTACTAGCAAAATACGTACTATTTGGCAGATTATTTAACCTTTCTCAAGCCTCAGCTTCCTCACTCAAAAAAGCAAGCTTAGAGGAGCCTGTGAAACCCTCATAGAGTTATGAGAATGGGATAAAGTGAAGAACTCAATACATGCCAGATATTACATCTGATTAATATAACTATAGTTATTAAAACATCAACTGGTTCATTCTAAAGCTCACTGCCATTGCAGCTTCTAGAGGGGTGCCCAGCCCAAGCAGTGGGAACACAGTAGATATGCAATTAATAATGATAGTGATCTTCATAATCACCATCATACTAGTAGATGCAAATATATACCAAACACTTAATGCTGGGCACTGCTCTAAAGCCTTTACATATATCGTCTAATTAAATCATTGAAACAATCCTTAGAAATAGACACTAGCTCGGTGCTTTGTGACCACCTAGAGGGGTGGGATAGGGAGGGTGGGAGGGAGACGCAAGAGGGAGGAGATATGGGGATGTATGTATATGTATAGTTGATTCACTTTGTTATACAGCAGAAACTAACACACCATTGTAAAGCAATTATACTCCAATAAAGATGTAAAAAAAAAAAGAGAGAAAAAGACGCTAATATTTCCAACAGTTTAGAGATGAGGAAGAGGTTGACTAATTCGAAGATGACACTGCATGTGGGGGTCAAGATTCAGAGTAAACCAAGGGTCTTTTACTCACACTCTTAACAACAGGGCTTTACAGGGAATCATATGTTTAACCCAACCTTCCTCCTACAACATATGACCCTGACATTTAGTGCCATTGAAGACTCTCCTAGGGTTATACATCCAGCAAGGGACAGAGACTCAAAGCCGTCTCTTCTCAGAACAGACGTCTATCCTCTATTGCAATGGTTCCCATACTCAGATTTCATGAAAATTTGTAATATTGAGAGATGAGAGACAGACAGACACCCCTGGCTGGTGTACTCGTGTCAGCTTGAGCAGATCAAGCTCTCTTAGTTAGACTACAGTGTTTTCCTGCTGAATGAAAACAATTCCACAGAATACCAACCAACATTCAACTAAACTACTCTGTGACCGTGAAAAACAAGAAAAGGAGAGCACTCTCTAATCATACCTGAGCACAGACAAAACAAGAACATGATCCAAACCTCGCTTTGCCTGACTCATATGACTGACCGCTATTTCTTTACTAATTATTGCTTCAGACCCACTTTGTTCCTTCCACCTACTTATAAAAATTGTCAAGGTACCCAATCACAGAATTGCTCCTAATTCCGAAAGTACCCAATCCTGGGCAAAGCCGTGACACCTCCCCGCAAATACATAACAAGTCGTTTTATAACAAGCCTTTCCTCACAATCTTGCTGCAACTCCTTGCACTTTCCCAAGGTGAGTGGTCTCCCAGTAAGAAGACCAGCTTTTATTGACTTGTTAATGTTCCTGGTATTCTTGGGTCCTCTTCAGCTGTACTAACAGAGAATTTTGAAATACAGTCGACTCTTGTTATTTGTGGGCATATTGGTTCTAGCACACCCCTAAGGATACCAACATCCCCAGATGCTCCAGTCCCTCATATAAAATGGCATAGTATTTGCATACAACTTAGGTACATCCTCCCTTATGCTTTAAATCCTCTCTAGATTACTTATAATTCCTAATACAAAGTAAATGCTACAAAAATATTGGTAAATAAAATAATAATGCTATGTAAATTGTTGCTGGCATATGACAAATTAAAGTTTTGCCTTTTGGAACTTTCTGGAAATGCCTTCCTAAATATTTTCCATCCATGGTTGTTTGAATCGATAGATGTGGAACCCCTGGATATGGAGGGCTGACTGTATATTTTTTCTTAGGTGAAGATAGTTTTAGAGGAATTACATTTACTACCTATGGCTATAATTCCTAAAAGAAAGTGCATTTATCAGAAAAACACAGTAAGCAAATACTCTCCCCCTCCCCACCTAAAAATCCCTACAAAATTATTAACATTATTAGTTTATCTTGATGACAAAGTTTCTACATTGTTCTTATTTTTCCTTTTTCATTTTGGCAGAACAAAATCTTTACCACCAACCAGCACTGCCAGGAAGAGATCCGGGTTTAGGAAGCCTAAAGCTTATACAATTTGGGAGTGGAGGGAGCCGCTTATTAAGAAAAATACAAAATTAGGCAAGAAAGGTGACGTTTACTGAGAATATCAGGAATACAAGAAAATAAATACAAGAATTCTTGGAGTCTTGGAGACGGAGGTACCCCTTTTCTGGAATCCCTTTAGACACTTTATCAGAAATGCTTAGATAGAAATTACTCCTGATTGCAATCTGGCAACTCCTCCCCACCTGGAACACAATGCAAGGGTCTGTACAAGTGGAGGGTTCCAAAGCAAAGTTTCATTTGTTTCATAGTAAATCCACCAAGTGCCGGCATTTGGTAAACACTGCCTTATGTCATGCTGCTTCTGAGAACTCTTTTTCAAGAAATGAATTGCAACTGATCTCACAGGTTAAAGCAATAAACAAATGTTTGTACCATTTGGTTCACCTTCAGTCTCTGACACTCGGCTATTCTTCAGCTTAAGACAACCATGGACGTGTCAGCCTTGAAAAATGATAATTCTGACAGCCCAAATTACCTAGTTCCACATACAAGGACAGGCAAGTCAATAAATTTTGGCCAGAGAACTGTCAATCACTGACCTGTGGTTAACTTGAATGTCCCTACTTCTCTTCTTTGTAAAATTCAACATTTTATTTTGTTTGGTTTGATTTCTAACTTCCCTCAGTTTCTCTTTGCAGTTGTGTTGGCTCCTATTTTCTGTCTCTTCAACCTGTTTCCGAGTTCTGGACCCTTGAATCTATTCATTTCAGTGCATTTTACACAGCTGGGTAGGTCTGCAGGTGGCCGCATAAATCCTGATTCATTTCATCTGCAGGAGATAGCGTCTCTCCTTGGGATATGTTTAGTTCATCTGGGTCTAGGGCAGACAGCCCTGGCCAGAGTGAAGCCAATGTTTAAGGTGAGATGAAATTTGGCAAAATTACGTTAAGATTTTACATACAATTAATTTTTCAAAACACCTTTTACTATTAGCAGTGGTACCACTTTCCAGACATTATAATTATTGATTATAGATCCCAACTGGTCCCGGTTTTCTTGTCCAAACTTTGTCTCTAACTATATGAACTTGATTGGGCAAGCCACATCACTTCTCCAGATCTGCAGATGCTAATGAAGTGGGGACACTGGCACTGATATCTTAGGATTGTGAGAATTAACTAACATGACTCTCCAGATTTCTTGAGGGAACAGTATATCTTTCTAAAGGAATATGATGGTTCTGAGAGGAACAGGAAGACATGGTACAGACTCAGCAAATCTTACAGAAGCATTAATTTTACTAAAAGATTGAGCTTTAATTGAATTAGCAGGTAGGTTAAAATCCTATTTTTGTATTAAAACAATTATTAGAGAGTACGAAGCAAAATGTGAATGTTTTCCATAAAGATATCTAGTAGGTAATTTTGGCTTATGGCCCCAGGCCCATGAAATTAGAAAAGTAGCCTTCTCTGCCATTAGGCATTGTTTGCAAAACTCATCTGTATTTGTAAGGTACTCTGTGAGGTTCTGGAATAACCCTAATGTATACATGGATATGGAAAAAAGATCTCTCTGCTTTTGATAAGGTGTATAGCTGAAATGCAACTGAACTTATTTTAAGATGGAAATATATCTTTTATGAATGACATTAACCAGGGTGAGAAGAAAGTGATTATTGATATTTAGAGCCTTTCAGAAAACCTTGGAGTTTGCAGTTGGTTATTTCGTTTGAAATGGCAGACAACGTCCTCTTGGGGTTTTCAGAGCCTCTAACTCCAGGTAAAGACTAGAGAGGGCTGACAGAGGTAACAAACTTAGGAAGACAGGTAGGAGGAGGTGATGGGGATGGATAAATAATGGGGGAAATATTGTGGGGGGAGGGTCAGGGAAGGAAGGACCTAGAGAGGAAAAAGAGTAGGATCAATTAATAAGAGAAACAAAATGGCTTCCTGTTAGCCAAATACTTAGAAGGCACACAGCATCCTAAAAATCCATAGGATGTAAAATTTCAGTCTTGTTTTATTACTATATGCCATTCTTGTGTAACGATTCCCAGATAAACCAGGGCTGTTTTCTTGCACCTCCATTGTATAAGGAGTAAAAAGACTTCAGTATGATTCTTATATATTTAAAATTTTGTGATTTATTTATTAACATCCTTTTACTTCCCTCTTTTTTTAATCTCCACCATCAAGAGGAAGACAATCCCAAATGAGGTGACAATAATAACAGTTAATTTACTGAGTACTTATTACACGCCAGGCACATGCATTATCCCATGAACTCTTTTTTTTTAATTGAAGTATAGTTATTTACAATATTGTGTTAGTTTCAGGTATATAGCACAGTGATTCAGTTATACATATATATGTTCATTCTTTTTCAGATTCTCTTCCCGTATAGGTTATTACTAAATACTGAATATAGTTCCCTCTGCTATACAGTAGGTCCTTGTTGGTTATCTATGCATTATCCCATTAACTCTTACAACTAATGTATCAAGTAGGTGCTATTATCATCCCCATTTTATGTGTAAGGCCAGGCGGGATAATAATAGCTAATTTTGTAGGGGGTTTCCCATGTGCCAAAGCAATGCTCTAATTGCTTTCGTGTATTAGATTACATAGACCTCATAATAATCCTGTAAAGTGCGCCATATTATCTTCTATTTTATAGAAAGAGACCTAAGTAAAGAGAGGCTAATTGACGTGCCTACACACCACCACCAGCGAGAGGCAGGTCAGAAGTTTAAACCCAGATAGACTGGTTTTGGAACTCATTCTTTTTTTTTTTTTTTTTTTTGCGGTACACAGGCCTCTCACTGCCGTGGCCTCTCCCGTTGCGGAGCACAGGCTCCGGACGCGCAGGCTCAGCGGCCATGGCCCACGCGCCAGCCGCTCTGCGGCATGTGGGATCCTCCCGGACCGGGGCACGAACCCGTGTCCCCTGCATCAGCAGGCGGACCCCCAACCACTGCGCCACCAGGGAAGCCCTGGAACTCATTCTTGTAACTATGATCTATGTTGCCCCCAATGTAGAAGAAACATGGAAACTTCTAGCTCACTCTCCAGGAGGAGATCAATGGGGTAGAGCTTCTTCAGCTCCTCCTAGCACCTCCTCTCTTTGTCCCCTTGAGAAGAGGGGTTCTGAAGTGACAGGAGAATCCAGGGGAAGAAAAGGAGCAGGAACGCTTCATCTGGCTCCCACTGAGGAAGAGCCTGTCCTCAGGGTGTGCACTGTCCCTTCTCAGGGTCCTGACTCTGTGCTGCAAACTCGAGTTCTGGGTGAATTTAGGTGTGAGAGAATATTTAGAAAATGGCTTTCATCAGAAAACTGGTCACAGAGGCAAGAGAAGAAGTGTGAAGCTAAAAGAGAGGTGGGATCAGCAGTAGCAGGGAGCCCTCTCTGGTCCTGGGTCAGGAGAGTGAAAGGAGGTGCTTCTATGGGGACCTTAGTTCCAGAATTCATCAGTGGAGGGTAGAATCATGGCCGGCGTCTCTAACAGGATCTAGGACCATGGAGGGGAGAGAGCTGCCGCCAAAGACAGTGAAGAGGCAGAGAGAGAAATGCCACTGTTTCTCCTTTCTGCACACTTTCTAACCTCCCATCAGTTGGAGCCAGCCAGCACAGAAGCCAGGGAAATGCAGCCTCACTACACAGAGCAGAGCAAGGGAGGGTGATGCGTGGATCTGAGGGCAGATAGAACCCAGACGCACACAGTGGGCACATTCAATGCAGAGGGAAAGACACAAAGAAGCCAGATTGTGGCCACGTACCTAAGCCTTGTTCTCAACTTGCCTTTATCATCAATAAAGCTAAAGTAGTATTATGACCTTCCTTTGTATAACTTGCATTATCTCTCAACTGACTTGGAATTTGGAAAAGAAGAGAAAGGGATTAATTATTACCCTCTGCCCACAATCTTATGGTTAAATTGTAAGCATGGAAGGATTCGTTTTGCTCATATATATACATATATACACACACACACAAATATATATATATATATATATATATATACACACACACACACATAAATATTCAAATTGGATATAAAGTATTCAGCTGAAATCATTTTAGAAGAAACACTGTCTTAGTAGTATTCTCATTACTTGCTTTATCAAAGCTAACAACCATTCTAATGTTACTATGAAAATACCAATTATTTTTATGATAATGAAGACTTTAAATAGCTCAGTAGGATAAACTGGATCCAAACCATGGCTTAGCTAGTTCCTTCCATCTTTGGAATACTAAACTAGAATGAAGGATTCTAATCCTTCTAATATAGAAATGTCTCTTTTCAACTTTGAAGAAAAAAAAAGAGATACTTATTCTGTTTTGAGGATGATGAATTAATTTTGAGATGAGGATGCAAAAAAATGATTTTTACCTGAGGGACAAAGCCGAGAGTGAATTTAACTTTCTCAAAATCCTTAGTGGTAACAATGACAGACACCACCAAAGCATGTCCAGGTGATATCATTGGATAAAACCTGACCACTTTTTTATAAACTTGCCCATACTCCTTAATGTCTTGGATGGACCCTCTAAGTCAGGGTTTCTTAACCTCACAGTATTGACATTGTGGGTCACATAGTTACTCCTTGGTCTTGGGGGCTGTCCTTTGGAACACGGGATGCTTCACAGTATCCCTGGCCTCTACCCACTAGATTCCAGGAATACTCCCCATTCAGTCATGACAACCATGTCTCCAGACATTGCCCAATGTCCCCTGAGGTGGAGGGGAAGGAGATGGGGCAAAATAACCCCTAGCTGAGAATTTCTGCTCTAGATATTTACAGTTATATCACTTATACTATTGTTGGTTATGACTGTTTGCACTTTGGTTGAATTAGTTTAACTTTTAGCTTTAAGAACCATACATGCTGAACTGGATTCTACTAGAGTAGAAGTAACATCCAAGGATCAAATCTCTTTATGGGATTAAATTCTTTTCATAGCTATTCTTTATATGCTCTTAAAATGAACCAAAAATATAGTTTCAATATGCCTAATGGGACCCAAGATACCTGAAGTAAAAAGGATGTATTTGCTGAAGAGGCTTAGGTACGAAGAGAAGAGGAAGAGGAGAAAGAATAATATTCAAATAAAATACTGTTTTCTGAGATCTCTCCATTAGAGTAATTCCATGAAAAAGTGGACATGTAACCATGTTTTGAGTTTTGTCTTCTAACTATGAATTTAAATATTGGGATTCAATTCTTTTATTATTAAATGCATTACATGGTACACCTTTATTGAAGAAGACATGATTCAAAAGGCTTAAATTCAATTGATTCTCAGGTAAACAAGCCTACTTTCACCAGATCACCTTAGAATCTTTCAAGCAATCATAAGGAAAGATATATTGTTCACATGTGCAAAGAACTAGGTAAAACAAATTTCTCAAACAGCTTAAGAGAAGTATTTATTCTCTCCTATAACTTCTAATGGAAACCAGAAACAAAAGCAAATTAAACAGTCCAGGAGGAAGAAATACATAACAAGAAATCAAAACAGTATCACATTAGACTGTCAGAACTGAATCTTTGTCAAGTCTATACCAAGCACTGTAGTATGACCACAGAAATGTCGCTCTATTTCTATGGGTTTTGCTTCCTCAGTGGTAAGATAAGAGAGTCAAATTAAAAGATTGCAGGGAATTCCCTGGTGGTCCAGTGGTTAGGACTCTGAGCTTTCACTGCCTAGGGCCTGGGTTCAAACCCTGGTCAGGGAACTAAGAAAATCCCACAAGCCATGGTGTGCAGCCAAAAAAAAAAAAAAAAAAAAAAATCGCAGGGAGGGGACCCAGGCAGTTGGTGGGTTATTGGGTGGGGCTCCCAAGCGCATGTACAGGTCTGTCCTCATCAGCAAGAATCCCTGTGCCTAAGTAATCTAGCCATTAAATAGCACATAAAAGCACCACGTCAAAGACCGAGAGAGAAGGGGGTGGGGAGAAAGGAAAATATATTTTCATAACTCGAATGGTACTTTACCCTTTTGAATAAAAGAACTTGCATTTTTATTTTGCACTGAGCCACATAAATAATGTAGAGTGTACCTGACCCTGTCATCAACAAATATCTACAGAGCATCTTTCATGTTCCAGGCATTGTGCTAGGTACAGGGGACCTAACTGTGAACAAAATAAAGCACACTCTAGCCCGTGGGGAGTTTGCAACGACTTCAACATTATTACCCCCCCTCCCCATCCCTGACACTCCTTGTCAAGACTCCTGATAAAGACACTGCCTATATGCTTATGAGAAATTAGGAAAATCAATTATGATAGATTGAATTCCTAGCTTATTAAATATTCTATTTCCATCCCTGGGTATCCCTCCCAGTAGCAGGAATATGCCTCCTCTCCCTGGTGAACTCAGGACTGGCCATGCAACTTGCTTTGACCAATGCAAGGTGGATGGACGTGTTGTCTGTCACTTTGGGACATGGGCTTTAAGAGCCAGCATATAGTTCTCCAGGTCTCTGTTCTTTCTGCTGTAGGGACCAGCAAAATTCTTAATAGATGTTGGTCCTTTATCCTGGGTCCTGGGAGGGAAAGGACAAAGTAAAGCTGCAGCTGACATGCAGCCTAATTGACAAATAAGCCTTGGTTGTGGCAGATGTCTGAGATCTAGGGGTTGTTTGTTAATGCAGCATGATCTAACCTACTCTCACTAATACACCAGTTTATGGCATTTCACTTGGGAAGAGGAAAGAATAGCTATTGAAATCCCCAGAGATTTCGCATGAGAGATGGGACCTCTGAACACATAACATCGCTACTATATCCAAGAATAACAATCTTTTAAAGAGAGCATTGGAATCCATTTTTTTTTTTACAAATAACTCCCCATTAATCAATTTCATAGCCATCTTCTTCAACAAATTATCGACTCTTCAATGAATATATATTTAGTTTGATTAACTTTTTGTCTTACCTAGTACCATCTATTTCAAATGTTAACTTGGCTCTGGGTCAAACAGAAGCCACCACCACAATGTAACGGAAAAAATACAAAAGAAAATAATGGAAGTATAAGGCTATTTTTCCATTACTGAAAACACTTGTGAAATGTTTATTAACTATGTTCACTCTACTTTTTCCCCATATCTTAAAACAGCAGTTGACTTTTTTAAGTCAGTAATTAGCTCAAGCCATCAAATTCAAAGAATGATACACAGCTCTAGTTCACTGATTCATTCCATATATATTCACTGAGACCTACTATGTGCCAGGGACTACTGTAGGCATTAATCCCCTAGTGCCTACTGCAGCATCAGGCATGTACAAAATGGTCAATAAATATTTGTTGAAAAAACTGGGAGTTTAATGAGCGTAATATGCACTCAAACCGCCCCATAAAAACTATAAGGTTTTTTCAATATGTTTTCTAGACCCATTGCTTTTCCTTGTCTGAAAGGAAATGCCAAGAAAAGGAGAGAGAAAAGTCCAGAACATTGCAAGCTAGCAACCGAAAAGACAGAACATTATGAGAAACCCAAACATTATACGCACATTATTCAGTGAAGATTTAAATCTGAAGCAACATGAAATGGTATCGATAAAGAATTAGTTTTGCTTCCTTTTCACCTGAGGGTAAATTCTGAGGTATTTTGGGGTAGGGGAATTTTCCAAGCCTCTGTGATTTTATTTAATCATTCTGATCATTTCTAAGGAAGAGCCTTCTCTCCAGTGGGGTAATCCTCCTCTTCACGCCCCGGGTATTGTTCAGTTTCGTCAGCTTTACAAGTCAAAAAGTAAAAAGCATATTGAAAATAAACCACTTCAATATGTGCATTAATATGGTGATGGAGCAAAGCAGTCTTTACTCAGCTTAGATTAGTGAATCCCTCATTTAATTACAACTGGAAAGGTTAGAAACTTTTTATCGTACACACATATTCTCTGGGAATTATCTGGCTCTGAAATTATAATTAATCATCCTCTGTCATGCTTTCATTATATGCACTGCTCTCCAGAGCCCTCTCTTTTTTCTTTCTTCATTCATATTCCTCTGACTGTCCTCCTCTCTGTTACCATAGACCTCAGGTGAATTTCTTCTCCTGCTCAGAAATGACTGGATATTGTTAAACCCATTTGTCAACCACATTATCAGCTCACAAACATGAGATTTCTGCATATATTCAGCCTTTCCCGTATATAGCAGTCCAAGTATTAACATGGATGGCATCTGTCAATGTTGACAAAAATTAAATTTCGAAACTACTGTAAATAATAAAGCAGTCATATAAAGATTATTCCTCTGGAGCATAAGCTACCAGTAAACACGATTTGCATATTGTACTTACAGCTGTTTCTACATGAGCTGTTTGCTGTGGTTCATTAAAATGATTTGATTTGTCAGATTCTAGGATAGTTGAAAGTTTGATGTGGAACTATTTAAGGAAGTTTAGTGAAGTTTTTGATTTTTTGAGCTGTTCACATCTGGCATAAGGAGAATAAAGTGAATTCTTCAGGAGAAGTCATTAGGGGTTTAAGGCTTGAGGATTCATCATGAACTCAATTCCAAAGGGTTTCAGGGAAAACCAAGTTCCCTGTCCCAGCAAAGCTCATGCACTTTCCACACACAACTCATGGAGTAGGATGGCTCATTGGTACCGCTCCCAACTCAATGAGAGGATCGGATGGCCTTCTAAACCAAGAACTGAACGTGAAAGAATCAAGCATGATTCTTTTCTATGAAATTGATTCAATTTGACAATTCTACAGCTCTCCTATTTCATCACTTTCCAATCAGAAATCATAAAACCTAATTGCTCAGTGGAACCGACAAAATACATGTGGGTTGGCATCCTCCTCCAGGAAGAGCAGACAAGCTTTTTGAGATAAATGTCTGAAAAGTCTGGTTTTCATGATTTTCAGGAAAAAATATTCCATGGTTTCTTACTTACTGAAGTCCTCTTTAACACAGAAGAAAGACCTTTTTTTCATGTCTGACGACTTTCTTACATTTTATTATCTTATTCACTGTTGATATACATATATATATAAAAAATTATCATTGTCACTGTCTAATTATCCTGAGACCTAAGAAAAACCAGAGTAAGTCTAGCTTTAGCCAACTCTTTTAAACTATGGACCTGAGTATGTGATGTTTTCTGTGGTAAATCTTCTCCTGTTTCACTAAGATGAAGGGGACAGGATGAACTCTCTTACCATAGGTCATGCATTTTAAAAGAACTTTTAATGTTTCGAATACAAGAGCATTTGCTAAATGAATTCACAAATGAAGTGACTAATATCAGTGACAAAGTGACTCTCATTCATTGATTAGTGGTCCTCCTAAATAGTGGTTGTGTGTGTGTTTGTGTGCACAGCCTCCCACTTACGTGTACTGTAATGCTTTCTCTTTCAAATATCAAACCTATCAAAAGAAAAATTTGCCAAAATTTTCGTATCCAATAATATGTGATTTTGACATAGCAATAATTAGCTGTAGACATTAATCTGTAGAACATTCATAGCAGTAGAATCAGAATATAGGGGACTGAGGAAGTGAGAGAAATGGTTATGTGTGGACAGGATGACTTTGCTGTAACTGTAAAAAGGCAGATGTTGATTTCCATTATGAATAAAGTATCCAAATAAAACTCAGCTCTGAATATATGATCAACTCCTCTGTCAACAGGAACAGTTGTTCCTATTTGAATTTTATGAAGAAACGTGCATTTGCCTACTCACCCACATGTCAACTATTGCTATCTAGTTGGACTAGATGTTTAACGTACCGGGTTGTTTCTTCCTAAAGATCTCTCATAGGCTATCATAGGAAAAACAATGATCAAACACCAAACTCAACAAAACCCTAAAGTCTAGGAAAATAAATAAGAACTGGAGTCATCTTATTCCTATGCAGGGGATACATAGACATAATGGAGTAGAAATTGTGGTTTTGCTTAATGTTGAATAATGGATACCTTCTTACATTTCTACTGGTTTTTGTAATCAAACATGCAAGGCACATTTGTTATTTCTGTAGGCTAATATTTACATCCCTTTCTTAAAGGGAAAACATCTCTCTACCTCTACCCCATGGGCTTCTATTGAAACTGATTTTATCCCCAGGCTCTTAGAGTAGAGGCAAGGGTCATCAAAAGAGTCCATGCCCCAGCCCTAGTGACTGATTGATTTATGCAAGTGATCCAAGTCAAGACATCTAGGGTCAAATAGATTGGCTTTTGGGGCTTTTTTTTTTTGCCTTCTTTTCAGGGTAGTTGTATACATTTGTCCAGGTTGTACACTGAAGAAGGGCATTAGATCTGAGGGGGTACCATTTATATCGGTACATCTTCATCACTTTGACATTTTTTTCTTATTTTATCATAACTTTGTTAACTCCAGCATGTCATTTATATATTTATTTCAACAATTTTGGGGGGCAGATGGTGCTAAGATGTTCTAAGAAAATCAGCATATTAGGACAATTTTCAAACAGATGAAAGTAAGATTTGTTCTAAGAGTGTACATGTAAATCATTATGCTTTGGATTATGAAGGATAAGCCAGTACGAAAATTAAAAGACTACCGACCTAGCATCAGCAAAAGTAATGTGTGATTCTAAGCAAGCAGCTTAAAAAGTAGATAGATTCTGAGATGCAAGACAATGTTACACTTCCAAAATTATTCACTTACGAATGTGTTTGCGTAATATGAATTTGTATGATATTTTTTAAAAAGCTAATGTTATAAGCAACATGATGAGCAACCAAAATTCAGCATATATAAAGCAATTGGAACCACTAAAAGAAATATGAAATTCTTTGAAGAAAAATGAAGTAATGTTTTAAAAATATATACAATTGAAGGCACATAAAGGTCAAATATTTTATCATTAACATTGACTTTTCTAGCATAGAAAATATGAAACTCATTTCAAATATGAATACCATGATTATATCTTCTATAATTCAGAACTAAAATTTAAAATACTTTTCTCATTACACTATATTTTCCATTAACATACATCACCTTTAAAATACAAGTTTATAGTAGTTTATGATACTGTTTGATTAGATGTAATGTGAAAATTTGCCATGAACATGAAACTACTTCAGGAACATAAAATATAAATTTCAAATTGATGGAGGAACATAGGAAGGAATGTGATAATGAGAGGACATCAGAACATGAGAAGCTAAACTTACACATCGTTTTCTAACATTTAGAATGTATCTAGTTACAGTAGGGAAATAGTCATGATAATAATTCGCCAGAAGAAAATTCCACATGCTTTTATTTTAAAACATTTAGGATATAGTTAACTTACTCAATATTGGTCAACGGCCAAGAACATGACTTTGCAAAGTGAAAACTACTTAACAGTCTCCACTATCACTAGAGGGATGGTGAAGTCTATGGTTTGTTGGTAAAGATAACCTCTGAAACGATCCTATTTTGCTTCTCTGAAAGGAAGATCTGTAACTGTGTATACCAATTACTATGTGGTAGTGTCTTTGGATTCTTAATTTTTGTGATTAAAAATTTACACATTCTGCCGTATTATTTTCAATAGCATGATTTGTGTTAATTTTGAGAGTTTTATGTATGTTCCAATAATTATTATTAAGTCATCCACAAACTATAGAAATTTCCTTGAGAAAGGGGTACTTTTTCTAATTTGCACAAATGTACCATATGGGCTGGCAGCAGCCCTGACTACTGAGGAAGGAAACTTCCTCCTTCCCGCTGACATAAAAGAGAATACATAATGCCTGGAGCTGCTAGAACTACCCACCTGCCTTAACACCAAGGAAATGGAGTGTAGAAATGGAGAGAAAAACTGGGTCCTGATGATACAATTTGAGCACTAGATCAAGCCTCCTTTAGAGCCATCCCTCCAATCTGTTCAATTGGATGCATTTGGGCTGATGCATTTATTTATCTTATTTTATATTTTTGCTCAAGCAGATTTAAGTGGAAAATTCTGCCACTGCTAACAAAAAAAAAATCCCTATGATACAAATTCCACAGAGAGTATTCTTGTACAAATAACCAGTTCTGGTGGCTAGAGGGAAAATTCTTAGATAGGTTAGTTTGTCTTTCTACATATGCTGGGTTTTGGGGTTTTTTTTCACATTTAGTGACATGGTTTTGTTGTAAGACAGACATGAGTTCAAATCCCTCTAAGCTATTTATTTGTGCTGTGGCACTGAGTTGATGTGAAAATCAAAAAGAATGAAATAATGCCACTTGCAGCAACATGGACAGACCTAGAGATTATCATACTAGGTGAAATAAGTCAGACTGAGAAAGACAAATTTCATATGATATCACTTATGTGTGGAATCTAAAAAATGATACAAATGAACTTAGTTACAAAACAGAAACAGACTCACAGACTTCAAAAACAAACTTATGGTTACCAAAGGGGAAATGTTGGGGGGGAGGGATAAATTAGGAGTTTGGGATGAACATATACACACTACTCTATATAAGACAGAAAATCAACACAAGGACCTACTGTACAGCACAGGGAACTCTACTCAATATACTGTCATAACCTATATGGGAAAAGAATCTGAAAAAGAATGGATATATGTATAACTGAACCACTTTGCTGTACACCTAAAACTAACACGATATTGTAAATCAACCATACTCCAAGATAAAATAAAAATTAAATTTAAAAAAATGAGATAATTTAGTCATAATAGCTTGGTTTTAGTAGGTGCTCAGTAAATGTTAATCATTATTGCTTCTTCCTTTCCTCTTTAAGATACTAGTGTATTTGTACATAATATGATTGTTACTATTGAAGAATAAATTCATTACTGTATTTGACAAATATTCCTTGAGCATTAACTATATGCCTGGTACATTCTAGACTGAGGATACAGTGGTGAACAGAACAGACAGGCATATTTTCCACTTTCACAGAGCTTATGTTAGAGTGGGTAAAAATGAATAAGAAAGCAAACTAACAAAACTTCAAAGAGTGATAAGCACTATAAAGACAATAAAACAATATTGTGGGGCTTCCCTGGTGGCGCAGTGGTTGAGAGTCCGCCTGCCGATGCAGGGGATACGGGTTCGTGCCCCGGTCCGGGAAGATCCCACATGCCGCGGAGTGGCTGGGCCCGTGGCCCATGGCCACTGAGCCTGCGCATCCGGAGCTTGTGCTCCGCAACGGGAGAGGCCACAACAGTGAGAGGCCCGTGTATCGCAAAAACAAAACAAAACAAAACAAAAACAAAAACAAAACAATATTGTGGGATTTAGAGTGTCTGGTGTAAGGAGTACCTTTAATTGTGAAGACTTTTGAGCTTATTTAGATGTAAATGATGTGGAAGAACTAACTATGTGAAGGTTTATGATAAGAGTATTCCAGATCAAGGTCGAGGGCTCTGAAGCAGTCTTGGCATTCTAGGAACAGGAACAAACTGGTGTGGCAGTTACCATACTGAGGAAGCAAGGTGATAAAGATTAGAGCTGTAGGCAGGAAGATCATTGAGGCATGTAGGCTAGGGTACTAAATTTGGATTTCATTTTAGTACAATCAATGCTTTTCAACCACCTTGTAGTTTCAGAGGTGTGTGTGTGTGTGTGTGTGTGTGTGTGTGTGTGTGTGTGTGTGTGTATGATGGTTCAGGCAACTTACTATAGTTTCTAACAGTACTTTTTCTCCTGCGTGGGAGTGACCAGCTCCCGTGCCAATGCGGGGGATGATGGAAATAACCACATCACTGTTGAAGGGAGAGTATATCATGGGGTTTTATGAACCAACTGGCAAATGAGAAGCTTTTCTTTTCTATGTTGTTATAAAGGCGTCAACTTACTACAGTATCCATTTTAGAGGGTTTGCACAGCAGATGGCAGATTCACTAGGAAAGGTAGGAGGGAGTACAGGGAAAAAACAAAAGGAGAAAAAATATTTCTTTTTTATTACAAAATGAATGTAAGCACATCTTTAAAAAAAAATAATAAAAGACCAGTAACTCAGAGTATGACCACTTGAGAGGTGGCAGCATTTTAATGAAGACAGAATGCAACAGAGAGGGTGGAATTTAGATATCAAGCAGTATACGCGAGATGATTACCTTACCTGCGAAGCCTTCATGGAGGCTCTGAATTCACATAATCTTATTGGTTTGTAAATCCTAGGTTTTGAGTATCTGAATGTTCCATTATTTTACAGCTCATTTTCAAATTAGGAAGTGAAATTTCCATTCATATCACCCAAATTATTACTATATTTGGTATTTTGGGGAGTGACTATATACATGTTCATTCAACACTTAGCAATATTAAAAATTAGCATTTTCTTTTTAAAGTAGATAATTATTTTGGAACATTTAAGAAGACTAAAATAGTCATGTTAGAAACCAGTGAAGTAACAAGGGCAATTATGAGTCTGTGGTGCAATGATTAGCCATTTCTTATGCAGCTTTGCATATTTCTAACTCTGATCTCAGGCCCACCGTCTCACATGGAGTTCATACCCTTATTATGTCTTTCCAGTCCTGGTGAAAGCCACTCTCTCATGAATGCTTAAACTCTCCAGATGAAACTAATATGCTACATCAAGAAAGGAGTCTGGAGTATTCTTCAAATCTCCAGTCCTTTCAAATGTTTTGCCTTGAACAGTAAAAGAAAGTAACAATCAGATAAAACAGATAAAAAACAAAAATTGTTTCAAGGCAAAGTGAAGGCACATTTCCAATGAAACCCACAAATGAGAAATGGATGAAGCCATACATCCAGTAAACTTGAAAAAATTAAAATACCGTATTATTCACATGTACCATTTGATGTTACTGTTGAATGCAGTAGATGTCACTGATCTAGACATCACACTGCTGGAACTGTAGAATTTGTAGCTATTCTCTATTTATATACCTGGAGATTAACTTACATGCAAGATCACTCTAGATTGGCACTGGGATATTAGAAAAATTATTCCAACTGTCCATCTACTTTCTTATTTTACATTCCAAGATTTGCCAAACTTTCTTCCTTAAGCTAAACCAAATAATTCCCAACTTTTGAATAATGTGGCAAATATAAATATTTAAGAAATTTGTTTTATCATTGTATTAAAAATGGACTTTGGTCTTGGAAAATGTGGGAGGAGAAATCTTAGCTAAAGTTAGCAACACTGATTAGACACATTGCTATGTGCTGGGTGATCTATTAAACTCGTAACATACATTATTCCAATTATACTATTATTATTAGCATTTTACAAATAAAGACACAGAAGCCCTTATAAATTAAATGGCTTTCAAACATCATATGGCAGAGCTGGCATTTGACCAGTCCTTGCTGGCTCCCAAGATTTTGTCCTTAACCACTACAATAATGCTGCCTTGAAATGTCACCAAATATTTACAGAAGAGGATGTGCAAATATTTGGCACAAAGTGGTTGAAAATATGCAAATTAATCCATAATTGGTCTCATGGGGAGGCTTGAGGTGAGGCAGGTGCTGGAATGGGGAAACGCTAGAGAAAGGTCCCTTCTTGTACAGTGAAGATTCAGCACCAAGGATAGCAACCCAGGAGGCACAGTGGCTGTCTTGGGTAGCCAGGTCCACAGGAGCCTGCAATATGGCTCAAATACTAGAGAAAAATAACTCTATTGTTTGGACATGTTTTCACATAATATGGTTCCAGAGGCTAGCTGCATCTCCTGTGAGGTCTGGATCTATCCACTGGGGAAAAGTAATTAATTTGTATGAGACCAAGTTTAAACTGTTCAGTCAAAAAATATTTTTGACAGCATGTAGATTTAAACACACACACACAACTATATATGTGAGTTCAAAAAGTGTGTTTCTTCAAGTCTGAAAATTAGACTCAGGCAAACTTGGGTGGTATGCAAGTCTTGGATGTGTCAAAGTTAATAGCAGCCTGATAATTACTGTCATTTAATTACATTTTTTGGCAAGGTCAAATCAAAGAGTTACTTGTTATTTCCCTTTAGGCACTAAGCCCACTGGAAAAAAAACCTATCCAGTGAAAATGAGATACAATGTAATACAACTTTAAAAAACTGCAACACGTAGGTAACAAGTCATGAAGTCTCTGACTAGACAATTATCAGGTATCATTTAATTACTCCTTGTGATTTCCCAACAGTTGGATTTACTCCTGAAATCTGAAGTTTTCTAGTTTCTACTTCATCTGCCAGAACAACTTCAGACATTTAGGAATTTCCCTTTTCCCTAAGCCTTTGTTATAGGTTGAACTGTGACAACTCTCCCACCTGCCAGCACCCTCTCCCCCCACAAAAAAACGATATGTGGAAGTCTTCACCTCTGGCACCTGTCAATGTGACTTTACTTATAAATAGGGTCTTTGCAGATGTAATCAAGTTAAGATGAGGTCATTAGGGAGGGGTCTAATCCAATATGACTAGTGTCCTTATAAAAAGAGGAGAACACAAGAAGAAAGAGACACACAGGTAAAACACCAGTGTGACAGAAGCAGAGATTGGAGTTATGCAACTGCAAGCCAAGGGATGCCAACAGTTGATGGCCACAACTAAAAGCTAGAAAGACACAAGAAAGAGTTTTATCCAGAATCTCAGAGGGAGCATATCCTTGCTGATACAATGATTTCCGATTTCTAGCCTTCAGAAATGTGAGAGAATGAATTTCTGATGTGCTAAGCCACCCAGTTTATGGTAGTCCTAGGGAACTAATAAAGAGTGTTTCATATTCTATTTTTGCTTGTTTGCATGAGGAGAAGTAAAATGGAGACATCCTGATAGAGATTAGCTACTATGCTACATGGTCTACTCCAGTGGCTTTTTGCCTGGACAGCCAAAACACAGAAAACAAATGAAAATACCCAAGCAACCAAATAAACCTTCCTCAGCAAACTTTTCCCCCAGTAATATCACTTTTACTTCCTTTTATAGATTGACCAAGTAATTCATTAGCATCAAAAGGAATTTTATTTTCTTGGTTCTCCCTTTCAAAACTGTGACCTTGCCAAGTCTCTCTTCAACTTCTTTAGGTAATTAAGTATTTTTCTATTATATTTCAGTGGTTGTTTGAAAAGAATAAACTGTGACAGTGTTACACAAGATTTATCTGACTTCCTGGACACTGCAGGAATGGTTATCACTCTGTTATTACTACAACTCCAGGAAATAAGGCATTATCTTCAAACTTCATGGACATACAAACATGTAGAGGAACATGCTGCAGATCTAAATCCCACCCCTTGTTCATATTATTTAGAAAAGAGTTACAGACTGAAAAAGTTATCATAATGCATACAATGATAACCAGGAAGATCTTTTAGCTCAGCTCAAATATAAACAAAACCTCAAAAAGGTTTTTCACTATTTTCACTGTGGTTAGATATTTGCTTGTATTGACTTGGGCTTTTACAAATAAAGCACTAACAGCATTTGGATTTTGGATAGTTTATTCTCAATGCAACCGTCTGCTTTACATATGCTCATGTTAGGCATATATCATTTAAATCACATAGCTATTGAATATTTCTGCTTTAATATGAGACAGGATGAAAATATGGTTAGAATGCTTCCACATGGTTGTAGACATCTTTATATTGCCCTATTTAAATATCCAAATTCAGATTTCTATCATTTTGAAATAGCTCTGCCTTACTCTTTGTGTGTAAAACTATTACCATACACTTCAATTTTCCACTAATGTAATGCCTACCTTTGTCAAGCAAGCACTATATTGCGGGTACAGCCGTAATATTTGAAATTCTAGTGGGTGTATTTCCATGGTAACACAAGAAAATAAAAAGCTTTTATTTTTTTCTTAAAAATATTTTATTAAGGGGAAGGACTGCGGTTTTTTAACTGCTTTTTAATGAATGTCATCAAACCTGTGGCTTCCTATAAGAACTTTGCCTCTTTGGGACATATTTTGAATTCTTCTTACGAGTCTCTATAACCATAAGAGTTGGATCAAAAGGCATTTTTTTCTGTACCCTCTTTTGACAGTGTAAATGACTCACTTTCAAGTATTACCTTAGGGTTGATCAAAAGCCACCTTTCCCAAAATCTCATACCATCAGCACATCAGTGTTTAGAAGGATCTTCATTATATCTATGAGTTTGTTAAAAGCACTGTGGTTCTAGAAACCTGGTGCTAGAAGACAAATGTGTGCCCTTGAGAGGGGTAGTATAATAATAAGGAAATACATACCTGTGTAGTGATTTATACAGTGAAAGTACTTCCACTATATTTCATTTGATTCTCATAATAATGCTGGTGACAGGAGTGGCTCACATTTATTGAGCATTTACTATGTACCAGGTACCTTGCTACGTATCGTA
This sequence comes from Tursiops truncatus, assembly GCF_011762595.2. Taxonomy (NCBI): domain Eukaryota; kingdom Metazoa; phylum Chordata; class Mammalia; order Artiodactyla; family Delphinidae; genus Tursiops; species Tursiops truncatus. The sequence goes on along the minus strand of NC_047043.1, from coordinate 81,008,143 downwards.
GGGGAATATGTAGCCCTCCAAAAATCTTACGAGGCAGATTATTCATATTTTCTACCATTGAAAAAAATGAAACACCAGAGGTGCAGAGTTTTAAGTAGCTTGCCCAAGCTCATACGTAACTAGTAGGTAGTAGAGCTATGAAAGAACTTGGGTATTCTGGCTCTAGAACCTGTATATTTTGGCCCTGAATCATTTGTCTTATTTTACAAATGCAGAAACTGAAGCTTAGAGATTATTTTCCTTGCTGGTTTGTACAGTTAGCCAATGTCAAAGAGGGAACGGGAATTCAGGTCTCCCTGAATGGAGGTCTTTCCTGTAGGCTAGACTGCCGCCTCCATCCCATTAACTCAAAAGGATTTACTGAGTATCTTTATGTGCCAGGCTTTGTACTACATGTGAGGGGTATAGTAGTGAACAAGACTGGAATGGACTTAGGTGTCTTGGAACTTTCATTTTCATTTGCGGGAGTAAATGATAGGCGAACGAATGAATAAGAGAACAGAGATTCAAAAAAAAAACCAAAAACCAGAGACTAAGAAGAAAATCTTTTAAAGATGATATATAAGTGGCTGGGAAGCCTCAATTCCATTGTCACCTACCAGCATGTAAACTCCATTCATTTTTTCAGAGTAGTTACCTGTTATTTCGAAATAACAGCTCTGCATGAAGAGGTCATGTTACATTTTGGTGGGAGGGGCCAGGGGATTCTTTGAATAACAGATTCCCTCTTGGACATGTGTACAGTGCCTGACAAATAAGAGATGCTCACAAAGATTCACTGACTTTACCTGCTTTTCTAGGGAACTCTCGGAATCTCTAAAGCAGTAAAAGATCACTGGGCTGGCCTGATAATGAACACCTCTCTTACTCTAGTCTTTTATTAATGAGTTGAGGTTTAATGTAATATTACCTTGGCCTTTCAAACTGCAAATAAGAACATTTATCTCTTCCGTTCAATTAGGGTAAAGGAAAACATCGGATCTTTGGTAGTGATCACTGAAGGTATTTTAAATGGATTTAGCTTTCTGTTAACTATATGCGTATACACTCAGCAGACGTTATAGAATAAATCCTGAAGGGCTTCTGTTTATCACAAAGGTAAGATAATACAATTAAAATGAATAATTAACCAAAAAATGAACTAGGATAAGATGAACAGAGACTACAAAGCTGAATAAACGAACCAAAAGTCTATCTCTAAAATATGTACATTTAGTTCATCCTATCTTTCAGAAACACATATCTCTTTTTCAACTTGGGTTAGACAGTTAAGTAATATTCTTTCTTGCTTTCCCATGTAAGCACCAACTGTCAGTCATCTGACAGACTTCTGGCAATTTTCAAAGTGCTGGCTGAGTCTGCAATGCCAATTTTTAACTCAGTTATGACCCCATTATTTTAAATAGTTCAGGTGATGTTCTCTTTGATTAAAATAATCAGCTTTTCAGTGCAGAGGTGTGCTCCTGCCTTTAATTCTGCCTTACTTTTTCTGCGCCCAGCTAGGTTACCACTTTGCTCCTCTCCATCTGATAGAGTTGCCCCAGTTTACTGGGCACATTTGGACAACTTCTCTTGAGCTTTCCTGAAGCTCTTGCTTTGTGAGATATATTGCATCTTGGTTTTCTAGTATAAAAGGCCACTCAAAGTCTGCTTAAGTAAATCAAGGTGCAGTGTATGTACAACACGATAATGTGCACCTATAAACAAATGAGGAACCCTTTGTGTGAAAATATGAAATGATCTCCAACATGTATTAAGTTAAAACAGTAAGGAGAATAGTTTATATAAGTGAGCTTTGCTATAAGGAGGGTAAAAATAAAAATACACATTATTTTGCTTGTATTTTCGAACGAATGAGTGGAAGGAAAACAAAAGAGAATAGTAAAAGTGATCATTACGGCAGGGAACAAGACGAAAGGGGGGATTTAAACGTTTCACTGAATATCTTTTAATATTATCTTACTTTGGTTTTTTAACCATGTAGATCTATTATCTTTAAAAAAGATGTGACAGATTTTGGTGATGGTTACATGAATCTGTGTCCTATTTTTGCAGTTATATGAGTCTAAAATTATTTTAAAACAGAAAGTTCAAAAACCAAAAGTTACAGTGTTAGATTGGAACTGCAAGGAATTAGCAGTATTCAAAAAATAAATAAAACAGATGACTTCTAATGAGATAGATAAGGAAAAAAGAGAAATAATAGATAACATTTGGAAGAAAAAGGGGGGTCTAACTACAATCCAATCCATCCAGCAGGAAAGAAAGCTGGATGGACTCATGATGGGATAAAACTCTTCAGAGTAAAATCAACTGCTCTTTATTCCCATCTTTCTGTAGGTCTCCCTCACTCTTTTCCACTTCTTTTGATGATTATTTCTCCCTCCCTGTATCTGTCTGTCACATTATTTCATCTGTCTTCTTTCAATCTCCCTTTTTCTTCTCAGTTTTTCTCCCTCCCTGTGTTTCTGTCTCTTTTCTCTATCCATTCCACTACCTCAGCTCCAAGATATCTATCACTGCTGCAATCACCTTCAATTTCTTCCTTTCTGTCCCTCCCTGTCATTTTCATTTCAATTTCCTTTCCATTTCATTCCATGCCCTTGACTTCCCATCTCCCAACAGCTTCTCCACACATACAAACACGACCACCTGTCCATGGCTGTTGATAGCCCCTGCAGCCCCAAATCTGTATGGCCTCTCACTTCAAGTAGTCCAAACGAAGTAATTTGATATGTTGGATCCCTATTTGAAATTATTTCAAGAAGCATCTAAGTGGCTCTTTTTACAACTGGTGTCCAACTCTGGCTGCTGCCAAGATACTCATGTTACTGGCTCACTCTTTGCTTATCAAGAACTGTGGACACAGTCTCTCTGGGAAGGTTACACCAAGTGCAGACACCTCAGTCTACCTAACAGGTGTAAAAGGATGAACAGATAAGGACAGGGGAAAAAAGTCTCCAGGTCCAGTGAATTAATTTAGTTTGAGAGGAAACATCTTTGTCTTATTTCTGAAGTGTTCAGAAAAAATAAGTAATATTGCTTGCAAGAAAGTATTTGACTTATAGCAAGTTCTTATTGAATGAGAAACAAGATAAAAATAGCACTATCTGAAAATGCTAGACTCACTGAGCTTGCTGTAATGATTAATTGTTTCAAAGTAAATAGAAACGCCAACTTATAAAGAATCAAAATTTTGAAAGGAGGAAAGCAAAAGAAGGGATATAAGCATGCAGACGTATTCTTAATAGAGAAGACCCCAGGAACTTCAAAAAATAAAATATCACAAAGCCCAGTGATATCGGGAGAGGAAGATCTTGTTGTAAACAACTTCTTCATTTGGTAATTTCCCAAAGCAGCAGTTAATATTATCTATTCTACTGAAGTTGATATTATCTATAAATAAAATGGTAATACACAAAACTGAATTTCTAATGCAATAGTTTCCAGACTTTATTGCCCATCAGAAGCACTAGTAGAAGGTTTAAATGATAAAGAAGTCTGTGTCCCACCCAAGATCTATGGAATCAGAAACTCGAGGAGTCGGGAGAGGAGGTCTTATCATCTAATTTGTTGTAAATTTCACCAGACTGAAGATCCTGAATTGAGAGCGACTACTCTGAAAACCTAAGGAGAAGATTCTACATTAATTCATGGTTTGCTTAAAAAACTGAAGATAGACAAGTGATGTTTAAGTAGTTCCAACAACCTTAGTTAATGAAAAGGAATGCCTTATTAGAATGAAGATCAGAATAGATTTTGATAAAGACTTAAAAATCAACATTTGAGACAGAGCCTACTAAGTCCTGCAGAGTCTGGTCCCTGCCTACCCCTTCTGTGTCATCCTGTGTCATACTCTTGCTTGCTGTCTAAGCTCAAGCTACAGGGGCTTCCTTTGACTTCTTTGTGCCATGATGCCCCACTCTACCTCAGAGCTTCCGTACATGCTGTTCCATGTACCTACGAGGTCCACCCTCCTTCTCTCTCCTATGACCTAGTTAGCATTTTCTCATACTTTGGGTCTCAATCACCGAAGCCTCCCTGACCTCTCCAGTTAAGCCTCCCTGACCTCTCCAGTTGCCTCCCTAAATCCTCCAATATCACTGTTTGCTCTACCTTTTTATGTCACTTATTACAGTTGCATTTTTCCATTTGGTTATTTGATGAACAGGTCTCCCACCGATAGCAAGCTCCCTAAGGGCAGCAGCCATGTCTGTCTGTTCGCCATGTACCCTGAGCACCTAGCACAGTGTCTGCACATGGTTAAGTGCTGTGGACTGAATGTGTCCCCTCAAAATTCATATGTTGAAGCCTATATCCCCACTGTGATGGTACTTAGAGGTGGGGGTCTTTGGGAGGTGATTAGGTCGTGAGGGCAGATCCTTCACTAACAGGATTAGTGCCCTTTTAAGGAGAGACAGAGGGATGACTGCTCTCGTGCTCTCCACCGTGTAAGGATACAATGAGAAGACAGCCTTCTCCACACCAGAAGGAAGGCCTTCACCAGGAACCTGATCCTAGTGGCATCCTGACCTCAGACTTCCAGCCTCCAAAACTGTGAGAAATAAATGTGTTGCTTAAGCCACCCAGTTTATGATATTTGGTTAGAGCAGCCTGAACCAAGACAGTGAGCACACAATAATTTTGAGTATATTAATATAAAAGCACACAGGTGGGCAACGTGTATGTTGAGGCAGAAAGTGCTTCCATGTGGACAATTCAGTTCAGTAGCGACTTAAAAGCAAGCTGGCGGAGAGCCATTGCAGGAGATATTTTTGTGTAGGTGTCTTTCTGAGCCCTCAAAAATCACTTTTTACCCTGTACTCTTTACAAAGATAATATGAATACATAAAGTTGATTCTATCTTTCTGTAGCTGCTTAGCATGGAAACATCTAGGTGGATTTTCATCAAATTCCCAAGTAATGTTTGGGACTATGTGGTCTAAATAGAGATTTCAAGGTACATGTGACAGAAATCCATTCAGGGGTCTCTAGGGAGCAATTCAACTGAATAGGCAATAATTCTCCAGAGAGGTTAAAACTAAAATTCAAAAAGATATACACATGGGGAGACATGTCACATGCTTTAAAAGGCTGTAGATAGGAACAACAAACATGGATGTCATATGAACTCAAAGAAAAAGTTACAAGGGCAGGTGATCCAAATAGAAAAATTATGTATTTGCCTTGCCTTTTACTTATCTTGGGTAATGTTACTCTGAATTACACTGTCCTATCAATTCCTTGACCCCTGGGAGAATTGTGTATAGAATATTAAAATTTGAATTTTTGTTGTTTACTGCATACTTAGACAATCACAAATATTCTAATGTATTCCTTGAGGTAAGGGAAGACCCAAGCAGGAATCAAGCGAGAAGTGATTTTCTTAACTGCTGAGAGGATATTTTGGTAATGTTCCTCTGAATGTATTTCATGGCAAATGAGCAAAAAATCCTAAATCTTAATCGATGGTGTTGCAGAGACATTCTCTGCGTTTTAATCAAGTTCTGCTTCTCTGTGTTTTCAGACAAGCTTTGTTTTTCTCCCCTGACCTTTTTCATAAGAGGGCTGCAGGGAGCACCCACTGATTGGCCTGGAAATGAAATGAAAAGGGCTTTTCCAACCACAGTTCTCGACCTGAAAATTACTCTTTAGCTTCCCCCAAAAGGTCTCAAAAGATCAGCTTCTTTTTCCTGGATTCCATTCCCACAGAAAAGCCTGAGACACTAAATATGAATGCTTTATGAAAAGAATGATAGCAAACAATAATTAAGCTCTATGCCACGTAACAAGCTATGCCCTGTTATATGCACTATCTTATTTAATCCTTATGGAAACCCAACTATAGAGATGCTAATTTTAACCAGAAGACTAGGAGGGGATAGTGAGCCCATGATCACATACCGAGAAAGAGGCAAGGGGAAGGTTTTAGCCCTTGTCCATCTGACATTTTGACAACATATCTTTCCCTAGGGAGAGGACCTATAACTTTCATTACATTATTACAGCACCTCATTGACTAGGAAGGGTTAAGCACCTTTGGTCTACAGAGAAGTGAATATTCCAGTGAACTTTTTTAGCTATCAGGTTCCAGGTGTTAGTACAAACCTAAGGCATTTAGGAAAAGAAAGTCATCCTTTTATACTAACGGTTTAAAGAAGGTACAAAATTGAATATGTAGCTTTTTGGAATTCATGAAGGAGTGGAAGAGAAGTAATCAATGAATGACCTCTTAATGTAAGCAGTGGATAAGAATGGGGAAGTGATTACTTTTTCCTAGGACCTCTCACAAAATGGAAAAGAAGAGAGAAGCAGAAGATGATGAAAACACATGAAACTTAAACTACATGTATATGAGAACCTCAAAAGTTTTGAAACATTCTTGGGAAGAAGTACGGTAAATGAGCAAAAGACCAAGAAGAAGGGCCATGGAGAAGATGATATGGGAAATATAGACAGATGATGTCTGGTCCTTCTTTCAGTCTCTAGGTAGGCAAGACTGAAGAACTGCACACGGCTACTAACAATATATACAGAAGTCAACTAAATGTAGTCTAAGTATGGATATTTAGAATATACAGCATTTGATGTAACTTTTGTTGAAAAAACTACTGATGCCTACTTTGATTTGGGCTGGGGGAGAAAATGGTAATGAGAGTTTATATGACATGACTGAAAATTGAAACCATATTTGCAGAAACATAAAAATAAGGTTCTAAAAATTTTGAAGGGTAGATTTCTCTGACCTTTTGCTGAAATCATTGTTAGAATCCTTACAAAGTTATAAACCAAGGGTATCATGCAACTTAAAAAAAATCTTGAAGAGCTTGTTTTCCATCAAGTATAAACTCCCTGTCCTAGAAACTTCACTTTTTCTCTCACTTCCTAGAGAATTTACCTCCAGGCAGGCTCACTACCTTGAGCTTCCATGGAATACATGATAAGTACATACCAGACACATCCTCCTGCGTACAGTTGTGGCTAAACTGTCCAATCAATGCATCTATTCTAATCTCATCCAGATGAAGAGCAATGTCTTCTGAAACACCTTTTGCAAATACCCAAATTCTCCTTGTTCACGTCCCTCAAAAAGGGTTTCCTTACCTCATATCTTACGTGTAGTCATAGTCTTTTCTGTGTTGGTTTAAAATGACCACATTCATGCAGCTACCTCCCATATGTTTATAGATATAATAATATATGCCTGGCACTGTGTTTTCTCCCCACTAGACTATTAGTTTTTTACAGGCAGGACAATGCATTTTATTTCTGTTACTCCTTGTACGGCAGCTGACCCAGAATTCTCTAAATAAACATGTGTTTATTTGAAAGGAAATATTAAGTCCAGTGGGATTTGTGGTTTTAAGGTTATAAATATCATTCTGGTTTATAATAGTTTAAAAATTCTTTAACCATGACCCAAATTATTTCTGTGGGGAATGGACATGTTATTTCAATCTGCATTACTTTAATGTATAGATCCTTCTCTGCTTCCACTCCTTTTATACAATGACTTGTTTTCACAAGTTTCTTTCACTAGTAGCACTTGAGGGGTTAAGAATATGGGGTTCTTGGGCTGACAGACTGAGGTCAAAATCTACCTCCACCACTTACTAGCTCTGTGGTCCTGGGCACATTACTTGGAGTCTCTAGCCCAAATTTTGTTTTTCTTGTTGCTGCTACTGTGAAATGGGATTGGTGATACTACCCACCTCATAGGGCTCTTGTGGTTTTAACTGAGATCATGCCTATTAAGGGCTTAGCACAGCACTAGGCAAGTAAATAGTACTCTATACATGGAAGCCCTGACATTGTTCTCAAAAGTGTCTTCTAGATCCACTAATTTGTTCACAGTTACATTGTCAATTGTGTCTAAGGCTAGATAACATCTCCATGACTCTTAAATATTTCTTAGTTTACTAATGTAATAAGGGGAAACTTCAAGGTGAGTTTAATATTATTTCCATTGAACAAATATTTCTTGACTCATATTGTGGTCACATCCAAAAGTCTTTATAATTGAGAAAGACAAAATTAACATTCCTTGAATGTTTTATATGGGCCAGATTCTGTTCTAATACTTTTACATGCATCATTTTTATTTGATGTTCATGATGACCTTCAGATTATTATTTTCCCCATTCTACACATGAGAAAAATACACCTTATCAGGGTGAAAAATCTTGCAATACATAGCTGTTAAAGAGAAAGTGGGCTAGATCTGGAGGAAAAGGGAGAGTTTGCTTAAAAAAAGGATTCAATCCATTTTGAGTTGCAGTTTTTAGATATATCTGTTATTGACATCATCGTGGTTGATAACAAGTAATTTCTTTTTATAATTATTTCTCGCATGCAGATCAAAGGTTACAAATTAATGGTTAAACATACTGGGGGAACATAATTGCTTTTTAAAGCAGCAATATAGATATCAATTAAATAGCAAATTAGATATACCTTTTGACTTATGTGCAAAGAAGAGAACTGCTACAGTATTAAAGAGTTCTTAACTACTGGGTAGTCAGGTAATTAGGAAGCTGTCAAAGCTTGTTATGTTATCTTGTAGCAGTTGGTGTTCAGAATATCTCTTGCTACTCCTGTCTAAATGGGATGTGGTTAATATGCAGTTTCAGTCAACAAAGGTTCAAAGGGGACAATTTAATTACAACTCCATAAAATCTTAAATTTCAATTATTATGACACCGGGGAACTGCCCTTGAGAAAGGGCAGTTAAAAGACATTTTACCACTTGTGCAAGATTGCAGAAACAGACAAACTTGAACAACAATGATGTTTATTGTTTATATATTTTTTGAGTGTTGCAGTTAAGGCCATAGTCTCCAGCATGTGTGTGTGTGTATGCATGTGTGTGTGTGTGTGTGTGTGCATGTATGTGTGTGTTAACGTGGTAGCAGATTAACGAAAAACTTTTCCTAAAGATTATTCCATAGAGCATTAATACTATTTGGGGACATCTTAAAGGTCTCCTCTAAAAATGCTTTTATGGAAAAATAGATTTGAGAAATACTGGGTTAAATAAAGCCAAAGAAGTATTTTTTCTTCTTGCAGAATTTCTCAGAGACTTAAGTAATATATATATTAAATTGTCAAGGGAGTTAATAATAAAATATGCGACCAGAGGATCATTACTTTGTTTTTCTGCAATACTTTGAAACTAGATTCAATGGAATATGCTCTGGATTATGTTGCTATAATGGATAAGAGTTAAACACCTGCGAACTCGAGTTCTACCAATGACTTGCTAATTTATCATGGACAAGTCCAATGATTCACTCCTTCATTCATTCATTCCCACTTAGTGAGTCATCTCAAACTTCACCTGAATGAAACGTAATTCTTCAGTTTGCCCTACAAATCTTTTTTTCTTTTTGGTCTGTTCAATCATGATTAATAATACCATCACTCACTCAGTTGCTTAATTCAAGAACCAAGGAGGCATCCTTAATTTCGCTTCTTCTCTTCCCCCACCTGTAAAATTTGAAGGCTCAACTTCTGAAACATATCTCAAATCCAGCCACCACTCTCCATTTGCACTGCTACCACCCAATTCCCAGCCTCAATCATTTCTCACTTCAACTGTTGAGGCAGAATATTCAAAATGTTCTCCCTGCTTCAATTTCTGTCCATCTTCTGTATCGCAGCCAGAAAGGTCTTTATGGAAGATAAACTAGCCATGCCAAGTGCTTCCACGAATAATCTAGGCACATCCTGTAACTCTCACACTAACACCAAAATAAATTTCTGGGTACATGTAGAGTTAACTGCAAAGGACAAGCACTAAATCTTCTAGGAAGTAATAGTGGAGACTATCTTCATGACATGGGGATAGGGAGAGGTTTTGAAAATAGAATTAAAAAAAATATCCCACTAACCCCCGTGGAAGAGTTTGATAAATTGGACTGCAATAAAATGAAGAACTTCAATTCATCAAAAGACACTATTACAAGAGTGAAAATGCAGCTTCCACAGTGGGCTTTTATTAACACACACAATAGACAGAGGACTCATATCTAGGGCTTATAAGAATGTATAGAAACACCATCTATAAACCATACAAAAGGCAGAAACAACCCAATAGAATATGGGTCAGAGACAGGAACAAGGCACCTTAAAAATATACTATTTGCTGACCATACAGTTGGTGATTGATAATTCATTGAGCTATATAATTTTATGGGATGTGGTTTTAACTTCCAAAAACTGTTACAAAAATTTACATACCCGGATACTTCAAGACATGATCTAACTCCTTGGAGACTGAAGTAACTTGGCCTAGTTTCAATACTTAGTTATCTCTACAATGGTCTTCACAAAGCAAGTCATTTTCTCTTTGAAAAGATAGACATATTTCATTTTTCCCCTACAGGGTAGTACCAGCAGAGCATTTTTGAATAAGAATTTCATGATTTTATAAAGCCCTAGCTCTCCATATCATGGAACAGTCATTAATAAGTCATTGAATCTGCCCATACAGTAGCATTTAATACAGATGGAGGGCTCACTGTTGCGTTTTGCATAAGATGAATAAACAAAGAATCAAAGAGCAAGGAGTGTTAATATTTTAAGTACAATATTTAATTTGAAAATCAGGACAGGGAGGCATTAGCATTGAAAGCAGACAGGGAAAAAGGTCTGGATGAGAAATGGAGAAGAGACATCATTAAACATGCGGGCTAGGTAAGAATACAAATACAAAGAGCGCTAGCCTCCCTTGACAGACAGCCGCTCTGACTTGGTGCAAATGGCAACAGCATCTTCCATGGACCAATTCTCCAGTAAACCAAGCCAAGGAAATGGAAGTTTCCCATAATCAATGTGCATTTTATTTGCCTCATTTCTGCTTTCACTGACTGCTTGAGATTCGACACAAACACTAGCCCAAGGGTAGCTGCATCTTAGCAAAGCTGCTTAAAACAATAAATGTGCTTTTTGTGCCAGCGGCAATGGCAGGGATCACACGGGGGCCTGGAACCACCTTCCGTTTTGCCCTGTGACACGTCAGCAGCTGCAAATGGGAGAGAACGATGACCTCAAGGAGTGTATGTTTCTATTTCTGCGAATTCTGGGTTAGAAACAGCCATGAACTCTCAGCCCTGCAAGGAGAGGAGAGATCACCCTTGACCAGAAAAAAAAGTAATGAGAATCAGAAGCCAAGGAGCTTTCAGAACCCAAAGAAAGGGCTTCACGAAAGGGAGTCTGCACTGGCTCCTAAACAGTGTCCTGTGAAAATTGGTGTTAAAATAAATAAATACCAGGCCTCCAATCATTTGGGGGCTCTCAGAAAAATAATAAAAATAATCCCCCTCCCATAGGGGGAAAAATAACCCAACCATCAAACAAAAATCTTCCAAACAGGAGAATTGTGCCTGGTGAAAGATCTAAAAATGTTCTTCATTTTAAGGAAAGAAGCAGGTATAATTAGATTTCACAAATGGGCCTTGCTTCAGAGCACGGTGGAGGGAGGGATAAGTGGTCGTAATTGGAAGTATACATTGTGTGTGACACAGGCCAGGAAACACCCACTATTAAAATCATTTCCTTGGATATATTTTTAACACACTGAAAATGCATATGAAAACATCAGGAGGGGTCTTAAAAGCCTTCAGCAGGAAGCGTAATGCAAAGCTGAAGTCCTTTGTTCTCAGTGTGTGATAAGATGGTCTCATAGGCTGCCCATGAGCCAGGTGTTCTGTTTTGGACTTTAAGGGAGCAGTTCCTAATGCTTCCTGTCCCATCAATGCAAAGAAAAAATCTCATTGCCCCTGACTGTGATTTTCATACACAATAACATCAACTCCAAATGGAACTCATCTGTGTGCTCCTGGAGCGGGGTTAGGGGGCGTGCAGGACAGGTCAAGGGGCAGAACAGCTGCCGTTAAAACAAAGTGGCTTGATTAGGTTTTCATAGTTAGTAGGTGAAGAATGAAGGGCAAAGAGAAGCCTGTTCCTCATGTAATAGGGCGATAATAGGAGGCTCATTTGGGCTGCTAGAGTCCACTTTGGCCGGTGTCAGCTTTTCCATTACACACGCAGCTTTTCAGGAAGGTGACAATAATTCAATCCAGGAGTAAGGAAAAATAAAATGAAAGTGAATTAACTGTGGGCCGAGACTTGGCAAATAGGGTCTCCACTTGGGCATGCAGAGCCCAAGAAGTCTGAAATTAGGTCACTTTTAATTCTCTGCTGGAGAAATTACTGTTTTCTGGCTTTTCTTTGCAGTGTGGTTGACTGCAGGGCCTTATGACTGCTGAGTTTCCCTGTTTGAAATGCAATGAGCCTTTGTTCCAACTGTGCCCCGAGGATGGCTCTGTCACAAATGCAGTGCCAAGGGGCCTGGCTCTCCCAGTAAGATGGTCTCCTCTTGTTGTATCAACTCTACGAGTAGAGAGTGCTTTCAAATTTCCATCACCAGCTCACTCTGCTTTGTCTCCTACCCTTCTAGTAAGAGTTACTACTCAATGTCTTGACTGCTCTCCATTACTGCCACCTCATGCTTGCCCCCAGGGAGTCCACTGGGACAGCCCCAGGAAGATGTCAGCAGTGATCTCTCAACAGCCCAATTCCAGTGCCTAGATAGTGGGTGCTCAAAAATAATTGCTGAATGAAATTCAAAAGATACTTTTTGTAGTTCCTAACTTTCCTGGGCTTTCTGCTTTTTCCCCTCCCAGTTCTCTGTCATTAATCTTTCTTATTAGCATCCTCGAGGGTGTCTACTATCATTGTCTACTCTTTAGTGTTGAGGGGTTTCAGGCTCTGCTAGTGCTTTTGTTCTCTTTATCTGATCTCTTTCAAACTCAGAGCTGCAGCTTGGCATATATCTGGAGAAAACCATAATTTGAAAAGATACATGCACCCCAGTGTTCATTGCAGCACTGTTTACAATAACCAAGACATGGAAGCAACCTCAATGTCCACTGACAGAGGAATGGATAAAGAAGATGTGATACACACACATGCACACATGCACACGCACACACACACACACACACACACCACGGAATACTACTCAGTCATAAAAAAAGAATGAAATAATGCCATTTATAGCAACATGGATGGACCCAGAGATTATCATACTAAGTGAAGTAAGTCAGACAAAGACAAGTATCACTTATATGTGGAATGTAAAAAAATGAACAAATGAACTTATTTACAAAACACAAATAGACTCACAAACATAGAAAACAAACTTATGGTTACCAAAGTGGAAAAGTGGGGGAGAAGGATAAATTAGGACCTCCTGCAAAAAACAAAAAAAAAAGGACTCATTAACTCATCCCTCATGCCACTTTGACACTGGTTTATTATTTGCTACATATTTTAGTCACCTAATTCATAAAACTGGACTTTATTCCTGAAATTCAACACTTGGCCTTTCTTGTTTCATCTCTCTGCTCTCACTGTATTGGTTGAAATGCTTAACACAAATCCCAGACACACTACCATTTCACCTTGAGTCATCACCCCCAACAAAATTAATAATATACCCTTAATATCATTTAGCAACCAGCCCATGCTCAATTTTCCCCCATGGCCCCCTAAAAATTTCAGTTTAAAACAAATTAGGACCAAAAGATAGTCCACATAAATTGCATTTGATTGCTGTTTATTAAATAATTTTTAATGCGGAATAGCAGTTCTTTATCCCCGTTCTTCATGCTATGTACTTGTTGAAGGAACTGGGCATTTAGAAGCCTTTTCATATAAAGTCACTAATTTCTGGTGATATATCTTACGTTATTAAATCTCTTCCAGTACAATATATAGGTTATTTGGAATTTGAGGTATAATGTGGACAGAGTGAAGTCTATAAAACTTTAAAGCACATCTTTATTAATTTTTACATATTGGCATCATATAGATCCGTATTTAGAACATTTTCATCCCCCAGAAAGATGTAAATGTGCCCCTTCCCAGTCATCAGCTACCCACCAGAGGCAAATATTCTGACTGTAAACAGTGTAGATTGCTTTTGCCTATTTGTGTACTTCACATTAATGGAATTATACCTTATGAAATCTTCTTTACCTTGCTTCTTTCATTCAACATGTTTTTGAGCTTCATGCATGTGTTGTATATATATGTATTTATTCTTTTTTATTGCTCTGTAATTTTCTATCATATGAACCCATCATGATTCATTTACCATTCTCCTATTGACAGACATTGGGTACTGGGAATAAAGCTGCAAAAAACATGCATGAGCTTTTGGAAGACATATCCATTATTAATGTCCTAAGGACACATGCTAGGTAACAGGATTGCTGGGTCATGGGGGAGGCATATATTTTGTTAAAGATTGCTAGTTGTCTAAAGTAGTTTATCATTTGACATTCTTACCGGAAAAGTATGAAAGTTCCAGTTATTCTATATCCTCACCAACGCTTAATATTATATTATCAGTCTTTTAAATGTTGACCATTCTGAAGGATGTGCCCTGCTTGATGGATGTATAGCATACTTTACTTTTAATTTCAAAAGTCCTAAAAAGTTGGGCTTCCTTGGTGGCGCAGTGGTTGAGAGTCCACCTGCCGATGCAGGGGACACGGGTTCGTGCCCCGGTCCGGGAAGATCCCACATGCCGCTGAGCGGCTGGGCCCATGAGCCATGGCCGCTGAGCCTGCGCGTCCGGAGCCTGCGCTCTGCAGTGGGAGAGGCCACAACAGTGAGAGGCCCGCGTACAGTTAAAAAAAAAAAAAAAAAAAAAAAAAAAAGTCCTAAAAAGTTAAGAATAACCCAACATATTTCATAAGTGTTGAGACTTTAGTAGGAACACACCCTTTCAAGTGATGTCCTTTGACATCATTAAAATTGCGATTAAGGTTGGTGGGGCTGAAAAACACAGAAAGAGGAAGACTCAAATCTCATTTAATTCTTCCATCTTTCAAAATTTTTTGGCTGAAGTGGGCATCTAAGCAGATTCCATATCAAAATGCTGTCAACCTGTAGATGAGCTCACACAGAGGAGCAGGTGTTCTAGGGAAATCTCGGGTCTTCGCTTCTGGTTAAAGTTGATGTATCCAGCCTTTTACTTATAGCATTTACCTAACTTGACAAGATGTGCACAACTGCACAACCATTTACCCAAGAGGATTCAACTCATCAATGAGTATTTTGCAACTAATTCAGTTACACGATGTATGAAAACAAATTAAGGTCAACTGAAAACAGTTGCATGCTTTTGAACCCAGGAATGATCACCCATTCCTGCTTTTTGGCATGGGATGGGCTGTAGGGAGAGTGAGATGGGAAGGGAAATAAGGTTTGCTAAGTACATACAATGTGCCAGCTGTTACACAAGAACTTTCATGTAGATACAGTCATGAATCGCATTAGGTCCTCACTAAAGTACATTAAGGTGGGTTTTATTATTACATTTTACTGAGAAGGAAACTGAAGCTCAGAGGCATTTAGGAGCTTTCACTGTAAGCGCCTGGACACCCAGGAATGTAAATAGTAATGCCATGGAGTTTTATCTTACAGGAGGTGAATTATATTATACTTACAGATAATAAGAAAATTATGCAAAAGTTATTCTTAAAACTCCTTTGTATTGCTTACAAAGTAGAGCAAAGTGGCTTGGTGTACGTAACCCGAAACAGTAATACTTAAGCATGCTAAAGCTTGAGAATCCGTAAGTTAGACTAAAAGAAAGGACATAAGATGATATATGTAGAGTCGGGGCTCTCTGCCTTTTTGCATCTGAAGGGACTTATGAAATCTCTAGTGGTGAACAGGTGTGGCAGTCTCAAGCATTCCTCCTTGTATGCAAAGTTTACTGGTTTGGTTTAAGTATTAATCCCCTATAATCATAAAACACATTACATCTGTTGCTCTGAGACTTTTACAATATAGTGGGATCACAGCTGCTAGGAAGAAGGTTATATTCCAAAATCAGTCAAAAGGTAAAATGTGCACACGGTATGATTCCTTCATATTCCTACTATATTATGAGCGTAACTGGGGCTTAGAGAGATTTAAGATATGTGCCCAAAACTCTAGTATATGCTGGACAAGAAAGGGATCCCAGTGCATCTGTTGTAAGCTCAAACTTGAAGACCCTTTCCAGGAATCAGGCCAATGGTTTAGCTGCCAGCAAACTTGGAATCAATTAACCTGGAATTTGACATACTTCAGACCGTCTCATTGAAAAAAAGGTGGAGGAACTTACCCATGAAATGATTGAGCACATTGGGCAAACACCTGACTCACTGGAGAATGGAGGCCAATAATTCTCTGCATAGATTAGATGCTTTGAGACAGCTCTTCCCAGCCTTGATTTTGCTATGAGCCTCGTAATGGATGGTGATCTGCAGGGAGCAGCACACGCTCCCTGGGTTGTACTTAGGTTGTCGGCTCCACAAGTTGGCTCTAACTACAATTTCTCTCACGCTCATGAGAGCACACCAGACTGCAGGGTAGTTAAAACATCACCTAAGGGCTTTCCTGGTGGCGCAGTGGTTGAGAGTCCGCCTGCCGATGCAGGGGACACGGGTTCATGCCCCGGTCTGGGAAGATACCACATGTCGCGGAGCGGCTGGGCCCGTGAGCCATGGCCGCTGAGCCTGTGCATCTGGAGCCTGTACTCCGCCACGGGAGAGGCCACAGCAGTGCGAGGCCCGCGTACAGCAAAAAAAAACCCAAACAAACAGAGATCCCACATTGAAAAAGATCTTAAAATAGTTTTCATTTTCCTGATGGACAAAGTGGTGTAGAATGACTTTGATAAGAAGGAAACTAAGTAATGTCAGACGTATGACCATAGGGGCTCATGGGATACCAGGGTCAGAAGAGATTTCTTCTGTAGGCACCAGGAAAGGCCCACAGTTTTGTTTCATATTATATCAGGAGAGGCAGCATAACCTAGTCTCTAAGAGAATGGGTGCTGCAGCTTGAAAACTACGGTATGAATCCCAATACTACCATTTACCTGCTGTGTAAACTTGGACAAGGCACTACCTACCCTTTAGTCTCAGTTTCCTCCTCTGTAAAATGGGGGTGATAACTATAACTACCCCAGAAAGCAGTTGGGAGGATTTGGCACAAATATGTACATGGTATTCAGAACAGTGCCTGAGCCACAGTAAGTTCTCAGTACCTGTTGTCCATGGTCATCACCATCAGGAATAGGAAAGAAACGAAAGCAAAGTGACTTCACTCCCTTCTATGGATCAGAAATAATACTGATCATTTATTCTAATGGAAATCAAAGAAGTAGAATAATGGTGCCACAAATCCACTCTTGTAAGTATCCTGAGTAATATAAAAACTTCCCATGGAAGAAAAAATACAAATTCATCTACTCCAACAGAGCTATCCCATCAGACAAAAGGTCCCCATGCCTTTAATTGAATTTTAGAACTAATGGCAGATTCTCGTGATCAATGACCCAGATGATCGGAAAATCTGAATACGAATGCAAAGTGGGTTGCAATTCACCTCTATCAGTATGGTGTCATATACAGAATAGAATTAAATATCCTAATTTCATTCTCCTGGTCTTCCTTTCTCAACAGTAGCTACATGCTTCATTAGAATGGTTAATGGAGAAAGTAGTGTCTGGCAAAATTAAAACATCTTAAATAACCGATTCTAGGGCTTGATGTCACGGCATGTTTTCAGCATTTCTGATTTGAAAGACACTAAAAATAAAATCTTAATATGGTAAAAAGATACCCTCGAGGGAAAAATGGTGTAGTGGAAAAATCAGAGTCAGAAAATAGCCTCATAACATCATTTCTTTTTGTGCAACTTTAAGTTATTCTATAATGTATAAAGCTGCCACTTTACAGCCATTCTACTCTTTAACCTCCCCGAGCCTCAATTTACTCATCTGTAAAATCTCAATTAAAACATTTATCATGCCTATTAAATAGGGTTGTCATAAAAATTGAAGGGGACCATGTGTATAAAGTTTAAAATGGTAACATCTGATAAAATATTTTATTAGAAATGTATGGATTTTTTACTCCATAAGAATATTCCAAAATATTAAGAAATAAGTGCATATGAAGATCAAAATCCTTCTAACCATCCCACTGTACAGCAAAGAAAGGACAAGCAAATCAAGGACCTGCTCAAGGCTGGATCAACTCCTTTAAAAGTGGAGGTAGAATTTTTTTAGTGATGATGGGAGTCTGCCGGTTTATACCCATGCCTCCCTTTAACCAGTACGATATCCTGTCTAAAAAATCACTCTATACCACCTGAAGAATTTCCTAATTCACTTACCAGGCTGCATCCATCAAGACAGAACGTTGAGACTGCCTAACAGTGAACCACGAAACAGGGCAGAAGGAATGCCACTAACTTTGTGACTTACAAAGCGTGATTACCAGCCAATGTTGTTAAAGGGATCAATGGCATTGAAAGAATGAGTTGTGGCTAGTGGAGTATCAACCATGAAAAGGGTGATGGACAGTTATAGTTCCAGTCCAATAGCAGTGTTATAAAGGGTCAGTGCTGAAAGATGTCTCAGCTCCCCCTTTGAAAAGTCCTTTGATGCTTGATTACCGTTCTTTTTCCTCTCCATTGTTCTGTTTCCTCAAGTAGTTCGTTCAGAATCTCAATGACGGCAACTAGCACTATCCAGCATACAGTAACCGTATCATTTACATTATTAGCATTTCGTGATTTCTACACCCTGTATAGAAAGCTATGTAAAGTGAGAATTTGGGAAAATAAAAATGCTATGCTAGACTGCCACTGGCACATTACTTAGAAGGGAAAAACTATAGTTGTACATTATTAGGACTACAAGTTGAAATTCTCCCCAAGTCAAGGAATGAAGGAAGTTATGGTTCTTTAGGTGGCGTTCATTTCCCCTCTGTAGTATGTACTAGTAATGAACAACATGTGATATACTTGCAAGCCTAGCTAATAATCAGGAATACAACCCGTGTGCAAAGCCCATATTATGACTTAATGTGACATGAAAAACTATCACCTTGACATTTCTATGCTTTTGTGATATTTCTTTTTGAAATGGAAAATTTCCTATTAAATGTACTGAATGAACTTTCAAAAAGGAGGAAAGAGAGAAGAAATTTTTTCTTCTCTCATTTCCTATATGTGTTGAGTATGTGTCTTTATCTTTCACCAGATTATCAGGTCTAGAGAAGCAGGGGCATCTCTGATTCAACTCCTGACTCATTTCTGCATGGCTCACACATCCAGCATAGTCATGTAAAAGGTCAATGCAAATACCTGTGTCTTGATAAGATGGATGGTTTGGAGAAGGACCAGATGAATCCAAGAAAGAACACCTGTGCACCATCATCTACGGCATGTAACCTAGTGGCTCAAACACTTACTTGTGCCCCAGAATTGACCAAAAGATAGACTCCCAAGCCCCACTTCAATCTCCATGAATCAGAATTTCTCACTGTAGGAACCTGGAATGTAAATTTCAATAAAAGTTTCAAAGTTGAATATTTTGTAGCCAGTTTGGTTCTCGTTTGTGGAGTGATATTTAGGAAACTTGGAGATCAAGGAAGCCCTTTGTCTAGGTCAGGCACAGCCAACTGATTCACCTCCCATGTCTGGGAGCAGCTACTGAAGACCTAGACACTCAAAGTCAGTCTGTGGACCATCAGTATCACCTGGAAGCTCATTAGAAAAGCTGAACCTGAGGCTCTACAGCAGACCTACTGAATAAAAAGTCTGCATGTGAGCATGATGCACAGTGATCATAAGCACATTAAAATTTCAAAGCCCCGGCCTAGAATAACGTTAACAAAATGTGACGCATCGACAGGCTCTATCGACATCACTTGGCAGGTTGTCTGAAATGCAGAATCTTAGGGGCCACCTCAGACCTACTAAACGAGAATCTATGGGGGAAGGATCCAAGACTGTGTGTTTTAACAAGCTCTCCAAGTGATGCTTAGGTATGCTAAAGTTTGAGACCCATTGGTCTAAAGTGCTGTGCTAAAAAGAGTTGCAAAGATGGGCTGGGCTTCCTGCAAAGTGATGTATTCATCAGTCAATGATACCTAGCCACGTGCAGAAAGGGGCAAGTGGTAACACTCAGTGCTGCACATATATTATCTCTGCTCTAGACAGAAAACTTGACTCATGGATATGATGCTTTAAGACCAAATACATAGGACTTTGGAAGAAATCAGAATTGGTACTAGGATGAGAAGGAAAAGATGAACAACCAAAAAAAAAAAAAAAAAAGAATATGGCAGGAAAATTAGGAAAAGGATTAAACCTCACACAGATAAAACAAGTGTGACACTGTATTAGTAATTGTTGAGTTGGATGACGGGTAATGGAAATTTATTATATGATACTATTCCTTCTAGTTTTGAGTATATGTGAAATCCTTTATAATAAAAAGTTTAAAAATAAATCCATCCAGAGATACATTATTGCTTATGTAGTTAGAAAACATTAAAAGATTGATAATATCCATTGTTAATGAAGGTGTGAGAAAAACAAACTCATACATTGTTGGTGGGATAACAAGTGGTTATGACCTTTTGGAAGACAATTTGACAGCAGTAAATGCTAGACTATTTAAAAATGTTTTACACATATTGGTCCAGTAACTCTATTTCTAGCAAGCTTATCTAAAGAAGAAGTCACCCATTTGCATATGGATACAGTACAAAGGTGTAGACTGTGGCTTTATTTGTAATAACAATTTGGAGTCTATATATCTACAAAGATGGGACATGCTCATAGTGAGGTCTGTTGTACAATTATTATTTCTAAATGACATACCTAAATGTATTGGTCTAGAAAGTTGCCAATGATATAACGCTGAGAAGATGAAAATGTCTGTCACACTGTTTTAATGGGAAGAAAAAACCCTAATGTTTATGTGTGTGGCTCTCTTTGTATGTAGATAGGCAAGCATCTGGAAGTCTAATACTGAACAGTTGATGGTTACCTTGGGGGAGGAGTATGTCTGTTTTTGGAAGGATGTCTATCACTTTTAACTCTGTATAATTTTGTACTATTTTCACCTTTTGTATTTTCGTCCATGTGACAGTGTTTCTGCCAATGAGATATAAATGGGTGACACAGGCAAAGCTCTTTTAAGTTCTAAGAAAGCTGGTTGATAGGGTCAAATTCAGGTGGCCCCTACAGTTGGCTCTTTGCCCTTCCCCTCTTTTCCTGTTTGGAATCTAGATGAATACCTGAGAAGGAGAAGCTCGTTTGTAAGCACTGGGGTAATGGATCCATGCTTAGAAAAGGCACAATGGAAAACTAAAAGGAGCCTGGGTTCGCAAAGCAAGTGTGGAATGAATCAGCCCAGAATGGTTCTTTTCAAACTTTGCATTACATAAATAAGATAAAGCCATTAATTTGTTAATATTTTTTTAGATTTCTGTCACTCACAGCCAAACAATTCTCTACCCAAGCATTATTTAACCATCCATGTATCCAGGTACATCTGGTATAAGTAGGGATAGGATATACATACTAATATATGTGCGGGTAGGTTTCATCTAAAGAGGCACCTTGTACATCTGGTCCACCATGAATTCTCAGCCTTAGCACAGCAGAGGGTACATAATTTAATGAAAGAGTAAGGGAATCTATAAAAGAGTAATGTACATAGTTACCTCTAGATTGTGGGATTATGGATGATTTTAATTTCCTTTTGTATACTTGCCTGTATTTTCTGAATATTTAAAATCAGAAAAAAAAACCCAAAGCTATTTTAAAAAATTGTTAAAACTGTATAGAAAAGCTGTGTGGTACAGCTTAATGACAAAGTGGAACTGTGTTATTCCATAGATTTCAACATATTACAAATCAAACCTTTTTTCCCCTTCTCTCTCCCTCCACTACAAAAATAGAATCGAATCATGATAAAACACAATATACAAGAGAAGTATTGGTCTGATACCCCATCAGGATGATAGAAGAGCTTTACTTTACAATTATATTACATATTTATAAAGAAAAATTTTGAAAGTGGTTTCTCTTACATTGATGGATGTCTGAACACTCACCATAAAAAACAATAAAAAATTAAGCATCTTTGTTTTCTGCTGCTACAAATGCATGTATGATATAGAGTATTTCAATTCAGGGGATACATTTATCATACCTCTCGGGAAAACTTTGCAGACAAATCAGCTGAAACCCCTCTGCGTGGTGCAACAACTTTTGCAACAATTTATAAAGCATCATGGCATGAATATTTTTATACCAGTGGTCTCAACTGGACCATAGAGCAATATCTGGAGACATTTGGGTTTGTCACCATGGAGGGGATGCCACTGACACCTCATGGGCAGGAGCGAGTGATGCCGCTAAACAATATACAGGACAGCCCCCAGGACAAAGAGTTATTCAGCCCAAAATGTTAATAGAAACACTACTTTGTAGGTAATGGCATCTGAAGGCAGTGAAATGAGCTCTGAACATGGACTCAGGACCTAGGTCCAAATTCCAGTTAACCATTTCCTCATTTCCGTTTATTCAACACACAGCCCAGTCCTGCTTCCTGGTATTTGCCCTGTTTACTCTTTTGCTGGAATTACCCTTTCTTCAAATCTCTTCTTTGTTGGATCTTTTGTGCCATTCAGGTCTCTGCTCAGATGTAACTCACTCCTGATGATCCTAACTATTGTCTCCTCTAAGCTTTCTCTGTCCCACTGCCCTGTTTCATACTCTTGATCTAAAACCATCCTGCTTACTTGTTTAGTGTTTGTCTCTCTAACAATGACTTTCAGAAAAAAATGTGCCCTGATCCTTCAAGGCCTTGGATGATGTAACGTTTGAGGATGTAGGTGGTCTTACTTAAAGCCCTCCTGCCTCCCTTTTTTCTACTTTCCAGCCACAGTGGTCTTGCTCTGCTTCTTCACCAGAACATGCTCAGTCTCCAAGCCTTTGGACATCTATCTCTCCACTCCTACTAACCCTCGCTCCTTACCTTCTGACTAGTAACTATTCATCCTTCAGCAGTTATCTTTAAACGTGATTTCTTCCACTATCCACAAAGATTGACCTCTACGTTTCTCCCAAACATTACTATTACTTTTTAATTACTGGCCCCCTTTACCTGCCTTCTCTTTTGGCTGGAAACTGCACGAAGGCAGAGCCCTTGTCTTCTGGTTAACTGCTGCCACCTCAGTGCCTACCCTAATTCCTTCCTTGTGATGTGTGCTCAACAAATATATATTGATTAATTTACTCCACCCTGAGGACCTGAAACTGATTTTTAAAAATAAAAGCTAATAAAACATTAAATAACACTTTTCTCAAGAAATACAGACTTTATAGGCCCGCCTCTACTGTGCTTCTGCAAATTGCATGTAGACTAAATATTAGCTTTCCAACAACAAAAATGCAAACAAGGTCCTTTGCTAACAGAATCTTTTCTAGAGAATATAATTAAACAAGAGAGAAAGAGAGCATACACACACAGTCATAATCTCATTAAATTGAAGGAGAAGCACCTAATCGTCGAACTTCTGACTAAGGGTGGGGATACCCACACACAAACACCCTCCACATACACACAGACACACGCACACACACAAAGTTTTACATGAAAAAAAAATGCAAACACCAAAACTCTTACTACTTTTGTGAGGTCCTAAAGATTGATGGATGGTGTAACTACACGGTCCTCCAAAGTCCTCCCAGTGGAAAATATCGCTTCCCAGAGCAATCCAGGCAAACACCTACAGTAGCCAAAGCAGGCCATGCCTTGTCCTTGAGGGTATTAGTTGCAGAACAATTTTTGCAAAGCACACTGAGAAGTTCCCATTGATCTGCACACAAGTACTCGAATCTGCAGGCAGAAATGAACTTTGGCTTTTTCTTGAAGGTACTGGCATCCCAGACTGTTTTGCTCTTCTATTAACTTACCATTTTTATCTGAACACCAAAAAGAAAAATGTTGGAGGAGTTTTGGAGAATCTTCTCTTTCGAATTCCTCATTTTTTGAAACTTTCATCATATCTCTTTTTCATCTTTTGTACTTCTTCGTGAAAACCATTACCCTAAACACCATGGAGTGAAATTTAACATTCATAACCTGGACATACGAAACTGATAGTCTGAATTTGGAATTGGAGATTCATTTGTGTGCCTGAGTAGACCGTTTTGAGGTCATTCCAAGTGTAACAGAGAAGATGACACGATTTCAAGGCCAGCCAACTGCCACAGTTCTCAATAAGACGTACGCTAATTTCTTACATTTTTGGCTGGTCAGCATTCCCACATCTCTGCCTTGGGAAAATGGCTGGGAAATGGTCAGAACAAATCACTGTGTCCTACCAAAGTCAAATGGATTTGATGGAAGGGTTAGTCCGGCTGGAATATTTATGAGCTGGAACCAAATGTTGATCTAGAAGTGTCCTTAGAGACTGCATTCTACCTGCTTATGTTACAGTGAAACCGAGTCCCAGAGATAGAAAGAAATGTAGTCAAATCACACAGGGCTAAGGCTGAAACATTTCTTCCTGTGCATTGCGCTGTCCCCATCTAAGGTAGCTCACCATCTTCTATTCTCTGGATTTCTCTGACCGCTTTGTAACTGGTCTCCCTGTTTCCACATTTTATACCCTTCCACCTGTTTTTCTACAGTAGCAAGAGTGGTTTTAAATTATAACACATCATTCTAGTCTATTGCAACAGAGTTTCAATGCACAAAGAAAACAATGCAAGTGTGTACACTCTGGCCCCTTGCTTTCTCCAATCACATATCCTGTTACTTTCTCTCCCCAACTTACTATGCTTCAGCCATGCTTGTTGTTCAGTACTTCAAATATACGCAGATCTTTCTTACCCCAGGCCCTTTGCACTTGTTTTCGCCTTTGCTTGGAGGGCTCTTTGTTCTCTCCTTTGCATGTTTGGATTCTTTTTACTTTATATCTTAGCTTAAGTGTCACCTCCTTTTAGAGGTCTTGCTAAATGAAAATGAATCTTCCCCCATTGGTAATGTTTCTGTTTCTCTTGTTTTCTTTCTTTCCTCCATAACGTGGCATAATTTATGAATGTTTTTCTGTTACATATTTTTACCTCTTTCCCCCAGTTAAAATATAAGCCCTGTGCTTATCACTGGGTGAGGGACAGAGGGGCCTTCAGTTCACCCTTGTAGAACTAAGGAATGAGTGAGACTTGAATTCAAAGCTCTGACCTCCCAATCCAATGCCTATCTAACTGTATGAAAGTGAAGGTATTAAAAGAAATGCAATTCTAATATTTCAGCAGTTTCAGCCACTATTAAATCATGGCTTAGCCTAATCATAAAGGTTAGCTCTATTTTGGAAACATTTAGCATGTTCTTACAATACACAAAATCTAAAGCTATCAAAATGTTTTACTGAGAATCTTAGAGTTGTAAAGTCTGAGAGGATCCTAAAGGTTGTATTTGAATCTCTCATTTCACAGATGAGGAAACCACAGCCCAAAGAGGTGAATTACAAGTGACACAAAATCTTCTTACTCTCTTAATCTGACACTTTTTGTCTTTCTAATCCAGTCAGTTTCTCAAAAAAACAGAATGAAAGTACTATTTTGCCTGACTTGCACTGAAACATTACAGTCCATTTACTGCATTTCTATATACCTAATTAACACACCCTAACCCATTACCAACTGTTTGTGCCTTTATAAGATGCTAGGTCCCGTGTTACACGTTTATGGGTTTTATCGTGTTTTGTCCTCATGACTCCCTAAGGCTTCAAGTAACTTGATCACAGGCATTAAAGAGATGAGAAAACCCATCCTTAGCAAGCTGAGCAGGTCATCCAGGTGAGACAGGGCCAACTGGTACCGAAGGAGATGGCTTTAAGCTCCCTACTCCCTGCCCCCTTGAATGGTGCTCCAGTGGCCCACAGGAGCTGACGTGCTGTACCAGAGTATTGTGCTTTATTATAGAAGAGCAGTTTTTCACCTGGTGAGAATACGGCTCTTTTCATGTAAAGTGATTTTTATCTTTGGCAGAAAGCAACTGCAATACAAAGTCATATTTCACTCTGCTCAGAGCTCGGATCTCCTCATACATCTCCATAAGTCAATAGGATCAGGGAGAGAGCATTTTCCCCTATTTACAGTTACATAGCCCAAATCGCTATGTACTTGAAAATCACTTACCCACATTTCAGTCATCTGCAGAAAACCCTCTGGCTGCATCACATCCCAATTCTAAGGTGAATAAGTTTACTGTGTACATTAAATTATATAGCTGTGAATGTACACATATACATACATATACATAATACATACATGTAAGTGTGGGAGTAAAACCTGACATGGAAACTGACAGACAAAATACAGGTAGTTATTCCTCAAATGATCCCCCCACTCCCATATTCTGAACTATTAACGCTTAGCAAACTGTAAAGTGTTTGCCAAAGACACCTTGCGTGTGACAGACATCAGAAAAAGCTGCTCGTTCTCTTGGTTGAAAAGCCGTGGAATCTCCATCTCTTGCCCAAGTTCTTTACTGGAATATATCACCTTGATTCCCTTTTGGATCTTAGAAATCAATTGTGTTTCCTACCCACAATTCATTCTTTCTTCTTCTGGGAACAATACCCCAGTTTTACTAGGAAAATCACCTTTGTCCTATTCTTAGTGGTGTGGTATACGTGACGAAGGTCTGGCCAGTTAGAGGGAAATGATTCCATATCCTGGACTACATCACTGGTTCAGGGATGAGTGTGTGACAAAGTCAGGCCTACAAAACTTATCTCAGGACTTCTATGGTTCCCATTGGGAAGCAGGAGTTCTGTGTTTCATTGGAATTTTATGACCTGATTGGAAACAGACCTGGAGTGGCTAATGGCCTTTCCTGTCCCTGCATGGAGAGATCATTCCTGAAATTGAAACTAATGGAAGAGATTGAGAAGTGGGGCGAGGTGGGAGAAAGAGAGAGGTGTGTGTGTGTCGGCAGGGGTGGAACAGGATACTGTTTGAACCCTTACATCATGCCTTGTCCAAATCAGCTACCTCCTTGCAAACGTGTCATTTAACCTCAACAGGTTCTGCCTCCTTCATTTTGATTTTTTTGGCTTAAGCAGTTCTGTTTGTTTGGGTTTCTATCATTTTCAACAAATACTCTTGATTAATATAGATTGAGAAGCAATGCTTTAAAGACATCTTCAATAGAAACAATAAATTCAGTTTCGTTTTGTTTTTTTGCGGTACGCGGGCCTCTCACTGTTGTGGCCTCTCCCGTTGCGGAGCACAGGCTCCGGACGCGCAGGCTCAGCGGCCATGGCTCACGGGCCCAGCCGCTCCGCGGCATGTGGGATCTTCCCGGACCGGGGCACGAACCCGTGTCCCCTGCATCGGCAGGCGGATTCTCAACCACTGCGCCACCAGGGAAGCCCCAGTTATTTTTAAATTTTTATTTTATTTTATCACTCTGTGAGCTCATTTTCTAAAAAGCTCATATATGCTCAATGGCTCCCATGTGCTTCCTTAATAAATTTTAAATTATTAAAATTTCCCTCTGTTTAATCCATAATATATCCTATAACTGCTGGTAAGTTAGCCTACCACAGCTCCCAGGAAATAAAGTTATTTTTGACCTTCCTATTGATGCCTTTATCCAAAGGATCAGCTCTAATGATGGGACCTCCAGGCCCAGGGGAAGGATATTTTTGGTTCAGAGAGGCTTTTGATAGTCTCAGCTTCTACTTTGGTACCTGGTCCACAGAAAACCTGGTATTCTTGATAAATCCTTTATACTAAACAATTTGCTATGCCAAGCAAATTCCAAATAATTGTACTGACAGGCAATCAATGCTGCATAAAAACAGAAAGACTTGTGAATACATTGAGAATCATCAAACTTTTGGTCCACATGAGATTACACTAAATATTTTCTAACTCCAAGTAGAGTTAACATGAATGATTTTGGAATATTCTCTAATCATCTTACTAGACACAAAACATACCAAATGTGACAAAAATCACCTCAAAATATTAACAACTTGCATTCCTGTGTTCTGACACTTGCTAACCCTCCATTGAGGCCCTTCCACAATCTCATTAGGTAATTATTACTTTCATCCTGTAAACAGGGGCTTAGAGAGGTTACGTAAGAAGGTAATGGAGCGGAGATTCACATCCACTTCTGCCTGAATCTAGAGGTCTCAGCCACCTCAATTCTGCAGCACAACAGAAGGGAAGGACACATTTGGATAAGGGTCCCTGCAGCCTTCCCCCAGCAGTGGGAAAAGGAGGCACAGATTTCTCATGGTTGGCATAAGAATTGTTTCACCAAAAGAAAATGTGAGCAATGGGTCCCAGCACAGTGTTTGGCTGGGTTAAAACTGGTTATCTCTAACAGAACTAGAAATGAGTGGACCATCGTCTTGAAACTTCTCAAAGTGTAGTCCCAGGATCATCATCGTAATCATTTCCTGGAACACAGATACACAGGCAGAATCTCAGGCCCCACTCTAGACCTACTGCATCAGAATCTGCATTGCAATACGGCCCGCAAGTGATTCACATGCTCATTCAAATCGAGCATAGACTGGTCTGGAACATGCTGTCAAAGTGTGGTCCTTGAACAGGTGGCATCAACATAAATGGGAGCCTGTTAGAAATGTGGAAGGAAGGAAGGGAGGGAGGGAGGGAGGGAGGGAGGAAGAAAAGTAGGAATGAAGGAACGAAGGAAGGGAGGACCGAAGGAAGGAAGAGAGGGGGGAAGGAAGGAAGGAAAGAAGGGAGAAAGGAAAGAAGAGAGGGAGAGAAGGAGGGAGGGAATTGTA
This sequence comes from Tursiops truncatus, assembly GCF_011762595.2. NCBI lineage: Eukaryota > Metazoa > Chordata > Mammalia > Artiodactyla > Delphinidae > Tursiops > Tursiops truncatus. Next base: position 80,979,425 of record NC_047043.1, on the reverse strand, counting down.
GGGTGAGGAAGAGAAGGGAGGAAGAAATATCTATACTAGCTGGAAACTCTTACCTGCCTGATGTAATGGGTTATTGGAATTAATGTTAGTTCAGTCAAGCAAGGCAGCTTAGTGTAATGAGTTAGTGTCAGCCACTCTGAAAGTTTACATCTTTTTTAATTATCATGATTACCCAACTGACTGGTTTCTTTTTAACGGCAGAAAGTGCAGGGAACATGTGAGTTAAGCCCCTACAGCACATGCATAAGGAAAGCAGAGTGGAAATGTCAATCAGGCGAGAGGTGGATATTTTTAAGTTTCTAGAGGAAAACCAAAGGGCTTCCTTTGACCCTCCTCTCCCTGGGTCAGGGTGTCTGACCTCTACCTACTATTCATCCATTCTCTTCTTTTCCATTGCTTTCACCTTTCATTTCCTTCACTGTATATTCTCCCAGTGGGGGAACAAATGATGATAATGCCCATGAAAGAGAGGTCAAGTAGCACAGGAAGCAAATATCTCAAGGACTCTAATATTTAACTGACAATTGATGCCCACAACCCCCGTCCACTTCTCAACACCCACAGTGCATGGAGTCATGGGGCCCAGGCAATTTTGGTCTCTGGTTTGGATCTGCTAACCCTCAAAATGTCAAAGTTTAGACAACACCTGAAAATATATCTTTTCCCATTCAAACCGAAATGGTGCTCTTTCTTTCTCTCTTATTTTCTTATATCGTGACCTGGCTTGTCCTTTTTTCACAATACTATTTTTGGAGCCAAAACTCTGGACATCTTTTCACAATAAGAAGGACTCATAATGGCAGTCAAATACCTAAGAACTTTATTTTTGGAGCTGGTCTTATAAAAGGGAGGGACAGAACGACTCTGGAAATATGCCTCACCTTTTAACACCTTTTCAACAGAGTCTGAAAGTTCCAACACAAAGAGCAAATAAAATGCATTGTCTGGACTGCCAGTGGCAAGGGACTACACATCTCTTTTAATGAATTCATGACTATGAACAGCTCCAGAACGAAGGGAGCTTTGCCAGTTCATATTCACAGTAGCATCCAGCAACCTTAATAATATCGGGCTATTGTCTAGCAGAGATTTATCATGTGCTAGTAATGTTCTCATTGTAGACTACTTATGTGAAGAAGTAAGATGAGTCCCAGAAAAAGCACTCAGGAATATAAAGGGTAGAATCGAAAAGTTACAAACACAGAGTAATGCAAGGCTTAGATCTCCCCACCCCGACCCTTGAAATATTAAAAATGAAATCTTTCAAACAACATGTGCAGGATAGAACAAAATCTGCAGAAGCCAACAGAGAAATCTTGACAGAATCAATTATCTTTTCATGTAGGAAAGTCTGCACAAATATACTCTACAAACTCACACAGGTCAAGGCAGCGATAGAAAGCGTTCCATCCATGGGGTGGGATCATTCCTGTGACCACTAGGTACACAGTCTGTTAAGATCTCACCGCACTTCAAATGTTGGCTTCACACCCGATTTTCTGTGTAACTTGTGTGAGTTACTTGAGCTTTTGGGGCTCAGTTTCCTTGAAGGATTGGTTCACAAGTCTTCACCTGTGTGTTCTGATGGACCAGTTTACACCAATGGGTGGGAATGAACCTGGATTCTTGTGAGGGGAAACTCAGCTTTCTCTTGTTCAAGTATCCCCCGGGAAGGAGGACCATTTGCATGCAGGAAGTCTACCAATGAGAAATCTATTTTTATTGGCACCCAAAGCCCCCTGCTGCTTTGGCAATATTCACAGGAGACACTCAAGTATATTAATCCATGGAAGCCTCTTTTGCTTGACTGAACCCAAGAGTGGATGTGCCTCATTAAATACCAGTCAGGAAGGATATGTAGCTTCAAATTCCCGTAACAAGCCAATCAAAACCACACACTTATTCCTGGGAGCCGGGCAGCGTTCCCTAGAGAGGAGGGTTGCAGAAGGCAGATACTTTGGAGGACAAGGGCAGCCAGATGCTTTGGTCTTCCTTTCCTACCCTGTGCATGGCTCCACGTGTCTGGGAACTGTGCTTTTTCCAGCTCTTGCTATGGACCCCTTACTGTGTCTCCTGGAATGTCCCAGGCTCCCAAACCACATCAAATAGTTTGCAGTTTTATAAATGCAGAATTTTAAACCTGAAACAAGTCTTGGTAAAGAGAGAATAACGATACTGTGTACACCAGAGAGGCAAAGATTAAACAAGTTTCTGTTTGCAAAAGCTCTCTGTAAACCATAAAAAACGAACCAGATGTCAGCATCATTAATGATGAGACAAAAGTGGGACAGAGAGTTACTTAGGGTAAGGCTTAGGGTTACTTCTAGGAAAAGACAGTAGTTCTATGTCTTATAAAACCCTCAACTTCACAACACACGTGATACAGAGTTCTTCAATTAAAGATTTTTTTATATCTCAATCTTATTCTTTTAAGCCAAAGATCAAACTTCCCTCTCCACCAACTGCAGGGACAACTTTATTACAGGGTATAAAAGTTTAAACGATCACCCTGGCTGTAGATTAAATTGCACTACGTGAAAAAGATGGCATTCCACTTCTGTCCCAATTCAGTCCCAACACTGACTACTTTTTAAAAATGCTCTCCTTATCATAGATGCTTTCTTTTTATGTTTTGTTTCTCAGTTGCCTTTATCTTTTTATTTTATTTTTTATACAGCAGGTTGCTTTCTTTTTCTTAGGAAGGAAATGTTTTATGGCCTTAAGGGCAGCAGCCAGGCAGGTGCAAAAAGAATAAGAACTTGCGGACTGTGTCTGGGGAGCTTAATCTAAGTATGCTCTTCAATTTAAAAAGTCAAGACGTTAGCATTCCACTGACCGTCTAATTCTTTTCTTCTTGATATTCACAACTTCTACTTCCAGGTATAAACCCTTTAACATGTCACACTAGAGCTGTGAAGTGTCCTGGAGAAACAGCGCAGTGCTACTCAGGCCTGGCACTTGAATTAGCCATGTCCCAGCCATGTAGCCCAGACCTTTCTAGAGGCTAACTTAGCCTCTTTGGCACTCAGTAGCCCTCACAGACCATGGGAATGAAGGGACGTGGGTGTTTTGGGCCAGTTCCTTAACAAGCCCCACAGAGACACTCTTTCTAACTGGCTGTGAAGTGATGCTTTTCCATTAGTATGATCTTCCTCAGGTCTGGAGATGAACTCAGTTCAAGCTTCACATCGTATCTTTGTCCTAGAAAAGTTCCTCTCCCTAGAGGGACAGATCAAAACATGTTTCAGAGACTTCAGAATTCATAGAAATTCCCACTGGGAACGTAAGGTGTCACGTGGCCAAAAAGTCAATTGGCTGGTCTTGATAGGACACTGGGGGGAGGGGTATGCATAATCATCTTTAATTAAGGGATGGGTTGCCCTTGATGCTGGGGAGTCATTTTCACATGAAAGGACCTCTCAAATTAGGTTGATGTTGAAAGCAGCAGGGCCAGGGCCCCTTTGGAATACACAGTGAGAACGCTGTGGTTAGATTTCCTAGCAAGAAATGATTAACACAAAGAAAATGAAATCAACACATGTTAATAATGGCTGTGGAAAATTAAACAGAGATCTAAGTGATCAGAGCCTCAGAAAGGGCTTTTGATCAGATTCTTTGAAAAAGAGGTTCCAAGTTCAACAGAACCATGATGAGATGAAAATCAAAATTGGGATGATAGAAATTATCTTAAATTGAACACGTCTCTTGCATTACCAGCTAAACAGCATGTGAGTTCCTAACTTCAATGCTGAATAAAAAATGCCCCAATTTTTGTGTACATTTTCATATAAATATGTTAATTTTATATGGAAAGACATACGCTATTATATCAGATTTTAATAATTATCAACAAACTCTTAATGTCTTTTTCTTCCAGCTTTATTGAGGTATAGTTGACAAATAAAATGGTGAGATATTTAAAATGTACAACATGATTTATGTATAAATTTCGAAAGGATTCCCTCATCAAGTTAACACATCCATCACCATATATATTTATCTCTTTTCGTGTGCGTGAGAACACTTAAGGTCTACTCTCTTAGCAAATTTCAAGTATGCAACACAGTGTTATCAACTATAGTCCCCATGTTATACAGTACATCCTCAGACCTTATTGATAAACTGCAGATTCTGACTCAGCGACTGTGGGGTGGGGCTGGAGTTTCTTAATTTCCAGAAAGCTCCCAGGTGCTGCTGGTGGACTGTGGACTGCTTTTGGAATGGAAAGACCCTAGGATATCTTTGGTAATACCTTCAGCAAAACAGGCCCTAAATGATGGTGGATGTGAAGGCTTCCAATGTCAGGCATAAATTCGTATAGTTTTATGTGACTCTGAAACCACACCATCAGCAGCTGGTTTTTCTTGTGCCCTGGCATTCACTTTACCTGAAATTTTGATTTAACAATTTTGTTTGAAAACGTGGATTCACCATGACAACCACTCAAACAGAATGACTAAAGTCACATAACCGTTTATTATTCTGAAAACAAAGTACTTTAAACAAAATACTCTAGAGTAAATCGAAAGTTGATTACACACTTTTTTCAAAGAGAGAAAGTAGAGCATACTTGTAATATTCAGAAGAGTTGATGACATGCCACACAGGATCCCTGATTAATCGAAAGCAACATGCAACATCAACTTAAGTCACGGCAGCCACAACTAGTGTACACTAACCAATGGTCACCCCTGACCCAATTCAGCTATTTAAAAAAATTTTTTTTTTGAATAATTTTAGATTTACAGAAAATTTTGAAGTTACTACAGAGAGCTCTTGTAGTAGCTCTCTACTAAAGCGGTTTGCCATAATATTAATGTCCTATATAACACAATACCTTTATCAGAACTAAGAAATTAACATCGGTACTTGACTGTAACTCAACTACAGACTTTATCTGAATTGCACCCGTCTTCTCACTTTTGCCCTTTTCCTTTTCCAGGATCACACATAGTATTTATTACCTATGTCTCCTTGGTCTCCTCTGGTCTCTGTTTCCCTGTCTTTCTTTGTTTTTCATGATTTTGAGAGTTTGGAAGAGGTATTTGATAGAATGTCACTCAAATTGGTATTTTCTGATATTTCCTCATGATTAAGCTGGCGTTATGAGTTTGGGGGAAGTACACCAAGCAAGTGAAGTGTCTTTCTTATCACACCAACATCAGGGGGTGCATGATATCACCCCCTTATTAAACTTCATCACTTGGTTAAGGCAGTGTCTTCCCGGTTTACCCACTGTAAAGTTACCATTTTTTTCCTTTCCATACTCTATTCTTTGGAAGCAAGTCACTAAGCTCAGTCCGTAGTCCAGGGGTAAGGTAGCCACTTTTTAGAGGGATCTAACAGTCCTTTCTAGGTCCACTGTCTGAAGATATATTCTCATTTGTAAAATGGGGATTCTCATGGTAATGAACTCAAAAGATTACTGTACGGATGAAATAAAATCATGTACTGTGCGCTTAGCCTGGTGCTTGGCACACAGGAAGGGTTCATTTGTCCACGCATCCATTGACTCCACACCTGCTCATTAAGTACGGACCATGTCTGAGGTGTTATCCTGGGAGTCAAGATACAGGGTTTAAAAAAGACACAGTCCCTGCCCTTATGGAGTTAACTGCCTACTGGAACAAACACACAGAAAAACAGAGCACTACACATCGGAATAAGTTATACAAAGGAAAAGGTCAGTAAGCTATGTCAGAAAATTAGCATTATGATGGGGGAAGCTAGGCTTCAAAGAAGTGCTCGCTAGGAAAGTGATGTTTACTTGAGGTCTGAAGGATGAGCAGGAGAGAAGTGGGATTGGAAGATGTCCACATAGAAGAACAGCACGTGCACACGTACTGAGGCTGGAAACACTTCAAGGACCAGGGAGAAGGACAGCAGAGTCAGAGCATTCTGAGTGAGGGGAGACGAGACGGGAGGTGAAGCTAGAGAGGGAGAAGCTCGATGCTTTCTATTTATCCAAAGTCCAACCAATGCATGAGGCTAAGCATGGGAATGACATGAGGTGGCAGAAAATCATAAGAAATCACACTGGCTGCAGCGTGAGAAACAGGGTGGAGGAGGAGATGTGACTATTGTGGCTCAAAGATTCAAGGGAGAGATGGTGGCAGCAGAGAGAGGGGGGAAGTGGATGTACCAGTCGATAAACATAAAAATACACCAAATCTCCTCCAATCTTCTTTTCCCATATCACCTAGCTTGATTCATGTCATAATTAACCCTCTGGGCTTATAACCCTATGGTTGAATTTGCTGTCCTCCTGTCCCATAGTTTCCAAATAACATTCTTCACAAAGCCGAGGCCATCCCCATTAAACTAGATACAAGACTATGTACATTAAACAATTCAATAATAATTTTACAAATAGGATGCTCTCCATGACATCCTTATCTCTTAGACACCTGAGACTTTTAACAAAGAGTGCTGCTAATCATCTCAACAGAGAAATTATTCTCTCCAAGAGACAGTAACAGCACATAAATAATACCATAGGTCAAGCAATATTTTAATTTGACTTTATACTGCAATGCAAGGAGATAGAAGGAGATAGTTACAATTATCATCCCCGCTTTACAGATGTGCTGAGGTACACACATCATAAGAAACTTAATGTCTTGATCTCACAGCCAGCCTATTTGCTCTGAACCACTATGATATATCTCAATGCTAGCAGAGCTTTAGTTTCAGAGAACCCTGACATTTCCCTGTGGCTAAAGGAAGACATTTTGAGGTGAGAAAGTATATTTAGAAAATGTGGAAACTGTTTAGTAACCGGGCACTAGGACCTCCTGCCAGAAGTCATCCCCAGACCAAGTGAGAATAAAAATTATTTTATTCTACTCCACACCTGAAAGGATTGTTGTAATATCCCAACTTAAAGATAGTAGGAGTTGCCATCTGTCCTAAGGTTAAAATGTAATATTTGGAAAATGTTTTAAAGCAATTTTCTGGCTTTGATAAATAGTATGTATTGTAGTAGAGCTAGTGTTCTGAAAGAGAGCCATATTAGTAAATAGAGTCATCTGATATTAAAAATATGTTTGGTAAAACTGAAATCTCTGTATTTTACAGATTTAACTGCCTTTGTCAGCCTGAGAAAATGGACTAGTCTTTCAATTCCTATCAGCCTACCTGCAACCATTTCCTGTGCAGACACATTAGACAAATGCAAATCCCATGAAGCTCGGGGCCCCTTAAATAAGTCATTATCCCTCACAAAACAAACAGGTAGACAAACAAACTATAAAAAATCACTAGTATGGGCTTTACTTTTCTGTAGTGATTTCCTGTACTGTGGCCATTGATCCTAGTAACCTCTAAATGGACCTCTAGACAGTAGTTAGCTCACAATACCAGAAGTAAAGTGGGATATAGAGGTTCCTTCCCAACAGATATCACATTTAAGAAATAATAGTGGTGACTGCTGATTACACTACAAGACCTTAAACAAAGTCCTCAATTCACAATTCCTCCTTGGTACACTGAAGAGTGGGACAATGTCCTTAATTATCTAGATTCGTGATTACTTTCAATCAGAACCAAAGCAATAAATGTAAATGGATTACATTTCTCTAAATTGGACACAAACCAGATTTTAAAAATGTAGGTTTTACTAGAGAATGGACTTGAGGACACGGAGGGGGGAAGGGTAAGCTGGGACAAAGTGAGACAGTGGCATGGACATACATACACTACCAAATGTAAAATAGATAGCTAGTGGAAAACAGTCACATAGCACAGAGAGATTAGCTTGGTGCTTTGTGACCACCTAGAGGGGAGGGATAGGGAGGGTGGGAGGGAGGGAGACACAAGAGGAAAGAGATATGGGGATATATGTATATGTATAACTGACTCACTTTGTTATAAAGCAGAAACTAACACAACATTGTAAAGCAATTATACTCCAATAAAGATTAAAAAAAATATATATATAGGTGTGTATGACAAATCTAATAAAAGAAAAAGACTAATATTTAATAGACAGTTATTGAGAACTAAGGGGTTCTCTTTATTCCTTCTCTACCCAGTCAACTTCTCAGATTGGATCATTCTACTTTAATCTAATAGTTTAGGGTTGTAGATGGCTGAAACGTGAATGAATATTCTTCATCTGTTTCACTAGCACTTACTGATTTATTCCTTCCTTTTTTGGCAAAATGACATCTCTTTGGAGGGGTTATTATTTCCTATTGTAAAATCAAGTATGTTTTGAGTGACAAGTAATTCATTACAAAATTCATTTTCTCCCCACCTTTTCAAAGGGGCCAAGTGACTGTCACTTCCAGAGCTAGTTTTAGCCAGAGTATCAAATTACCTTTTCTATTTATTGTGCTATGTAAGTTGGAACTGTGGGTTTGGCTTGCTGCCAGCAGGATTAATTGGGCATTCTCTAATTAATCAAACAATCTCATTACTCCTTCTCCTTGCATGAGACCATGACCCTTGATAAAATAGAGTCAGACATGAACATTCTAGAAAGGCCACTTTCAGAAAACTGGGACTTAATTGTGGTAGACCCACTGCTGAAACCTAAGGTTATTTTTAATATTCTTATATAGTCCTCCACAGAGGTAATAACTATCTATCACAGGATTTTTTTGGTTCCCATATGGATAGATTCCAGCAGTAGTATTTAGAAAGTGGCCTCAGTAATTATAGCCTCACTCCCCACCTTGATGGCATATGGAAAAGTGTTTATTTCAGAGATTTATGCAAATGATGGCATGTATCTTCTTTCTAGGTTTAAGTAATTCTTCTGAGCTCTGACTGAATTTTAAGCAAGGATTCACTGACATTAGTGAAAAAGCATACTTCAAACTTTCCATCCTCACTAACAAACATCTTATTTGATTCAATCTTGATGTAATTGATTTTCACACTTTCCCAGTAACTAATTTCAGCATCTCCATTGCATAACCTATTGCATGTTGACTTCTCATCTTTTGTCTTTTATCCATGTTGAAGACCAAGGCCTGATATGAACCATACTGATCTCTCCACTTATATATATATATATATACAGTTTCCAGTATAACTTTTAGAACTCCAAAGAAACTTATCTCCTGATCATTTTTACAGATTTGCCAGTTAGGTTTGTAGCTTTTATAAGGTAGAAAGGAACTAAATCATAACACAGTTGCCATATGATAATGACCTTCAATGTGGAAGTAGTGTCACACAGTAAAGACCTTCATTCCACATCAACCTACATTAGAAAGGGTGAAAAACTGTTTCAACCCTGTAACTGTGTTATTTATAGCTGCTTATTACACTATTCCATTGATTAGACAAAAACCTGACCTTCTAACTTAGTTTTGTTGGCTAAGAAAAATGTCATGATAAAAATTCCCCTCATGAGAGTTCAGAAAATAAATTTTGTACTCTATAGAATTGGTGCCAACTATCTGTCAGCAAGCTGAAACGTGACCCAATCATCACCTGCCATGCATCTCCGTTAGGATGCTCCAATCTGGTTAGAGAGATAAAACAGCACAAGACAGTTAGATGCCAATGCAAAGGAGTAGATGAGTATACAATGGGTAGCACACAAAATCAAAGTTGGAGGAACAGAGAACAGGGAGAAATGATGAACAACTAGAGTGGTTGGGGAAGGCTTCATAAAAGGGAGAGATCTGAAGAAGATTTTAAGAGATGGATAGAATTCAGTAATCACAGAAGATTGGATAAGCCATTTGGGATGGAGAATTAAGGTACACAAGGGAAGGGAGATGGGATTGCAAAAGGTATGTTCAATTGTTCAAGTACCCCAATTTTACTGATAAACAGCAGGAATCATAAACAGCAAGCTATTGAGTGCTTTCTATGTCCATCCATTGTTCTAAATGTTTGTGTATGTATTAATTCATTTAATCATCCCACCAGGGATATGAGGTAGGTATCATATTACGTACCTACATTTTACAGGGCAGCCACAGAGAGCTTAAGTCACCAGTCAACTTAGGAAGGTTATTAAGTATTAAAGCTGGAATTTGAACCCAGGCAGTTCAGCTCCAGAAAGTACTTAGAGCCACTCTTCTTAACTAATGCCAAAATATGTGAGAATGCTTCCAAGGACCAGAAAGGTGATAAGTGATGCCTCTGGGTGCCTGACTATGGACACCACAGAGAACTGGAAAGTTTATGTCCCATACAAAATTGGCAGCCACTTCTCAGCTTCAGCCTTATGGGAATATGGCCCCAGTGTTGTCAGATCTGAGTTTTTGGTGTTTTTTTTTTTTAAAGAGAAGCTTTTTTTAAAAAGAGAAGTAATCTAATTTTGTACGCAATTTTTTAAAAAAGGGTGTATGGTCAAAATATAGCCTGAAGTTGACCAATATGAGATGTTGGAGAATAAGGAGAGGTGAGATTGAGAAGGTAAACTGGTACCAAACTGTTGAGGGTTCAGAAATCTTGACAAGATGGACTACACACAGCTTGAAGCTCAAATCATAGCCAGGCCAATGGAAAAGAAAAATACATCCCATGAATTTTATAGGGAACAATTAATTGGATCTGTGACTGCAGAGGGAGATTTGCTGAAAGTTAAGTAATAAGATGAGAAACAAGCCAGTTGAGATTTTGAGTGAGGGAGTATCAATAGAAGAAAGTAGTTAGTTGCAAGGGTTCAGCTTATTTTTAAAGGCATTAACAGAGCATATACACATGGAATTATGAGTAACTGAAAAGCGATGCTGTGATTATAAGTGATTAAGGCTCTGAAATTGCATAACCCTGTCCTGGCTCTGGGTTTCCCAGATATGTGATATCAATGAGTTATTTAATATCTCTTCAGTTTCAGTTTCCTCGCAGGTAAATCATGTCACTCCCCTGCCATCAACCATGTAATGGATTCTCATTATCCTCAGAAAGAAATCCAGAGTCTTCACCTGGCCTACAAGGCTCTGGGCCCTTCTTCCAGCTCATGTCCTTCCTACCACTCTCCATTCACAGAGGCTTTGTCCTGTTCTTACAAACCCTGTCTCTGCCTCAGGACCTTTGCACATGATAGTTCCGCTGCCTGGAATACTTAACCTGAGTTCATCTGATTGCTCCATTTAGGGCTCTGATCAAATATCATCTCCCTGACCATTTCTCCTCCTCCTGCTACTCCTCTTTCTTCTTCACCTTCCATTTACTGTCATTCTTCCCAACTAGAAGGCAAGTTTTAGTTCTCCTCATTGCTATATCCATAGCACCTGGCATTCAATGAATATTCACTGATGTGTATGAATGAATGGAAGGAATATGCCAAAGAAGGGAATAATAGAAGTCCTAACAGAGAAGTAGTATGTAGACTGAGTGAAACAATGTGTGTAAAGCACTCAGCAGGTAGCCAGAAAACGCATTTTTTTTTTAGTAGTTGAAAAGGATGGGAAATATCAAGATCGGGGCAGGGAACTGGAAGCAAGCCCTGGAGTTTGGAGTCTGAGACTGTGAACAGGTTTCTGGGCAGCTAAATCTTCATCTGCTGTCATCACCCAAACTCTCAAGGGTCTATCCTCTGAATTCTGGGGAAACTTTTGAATATTGTCCAATGAGAAGTGTATTAGCCACAACGGTGTGTTATTAACTAATGATTTGTTATGTTTTGCTTTCTTGCTTAAAGATAACCTACAAACTGCCACTTACTGCTGCTTTGCTGACAAACTGGAGATTTAGGAATGATATGGTATTAAACTAAAAAAGCAATAAGAAGTCGAAAGGAAGCAAATGCCATTTCTATCGTATGCATTGTAGTTCTTTCAAAAATTACCATTACATTACCATAATAAGAGAAATTGGGTTCCCTTTCTGATTTTTATGTAATTATGCCCTTTATGAATAGTAATTGACTTGAAATAGTTCCTTGTCCTACAGAGTCAGGCTCCAGAGAAGAAGGAAATTGCTAGAAAAATGACTAAGGGATCACTTAGGTTTGCCCAGTTTTACTAAAAATCTCCCTTTCTCCCCCGAATTCCCACTCAAGCAATTTTCATTGTGTCTTAGGGGCTGGTTGCCTGAAAAAGAAATAACAGGTGAGAATTCTAAAGTATATAGGAGAGTACATCAATGTTTTGCAAAGAGAGCTAGTCTCTTGAGACTAGGAAATATCACTGGTTATTCCTAGGAAGGCTGGACAGACAAGATGAGGGAACCTTTGGCATAAAGTAGGTACCAGGGACCAGGTGGAGCTAGGAGCAGTGTAACTCCTGGTGAAGTTCCCAAGACCCTAATATTGAGCATCAGTGTATTTTATATCTTCTTGGAATCCTCTAAGCAAGTATGTCTGATTAGTTCTGAGACCATTTCCAAATGAAGCTGAAATGCCTCAACAATAATTACAGCCAACATATGATTACCCTCTGTCAGGCACCGTGATAACAGACCTCTGCAGGGGATATCATTATGCCCAATGGACAGATCAGCAAACTGAGAGCCAGCTTTCTCAAGGGTGACACAATTAGCAGGGGGAGAAGTTTAGAATCATTACACCAGACAATGAGGCAGGAATATGACTAGAGGTGATCTTTCCATAGCATGAATTTCTTGTATGTTTTTTTTGTTTTTGTTTTTGTTTTTTTTGCAGTATGCAGGCCTCTCACTGTTGTGGCCTCTCCCATTGCGGAGCACAGGCTCCGGACGCGCAGGCTCAGCGGCCATGGCTCATGGGCCCAGCCGCTCCGCGGCATGTGGGATCCTCCCGGACCGGGGCACGAACCCGTGTCCCCTGCATCAGCAGGTGGACTCCCAACCACTGCGCCACCAGGGAAGTCCTCTTGTATGTTTTAATGTTAACAAAATCATCTCAATATACATACATCTGGGAGACAGAGAAAGCTAAAAGAACAAGAAATGTTTAGAGAGCCATTTTTCATGTTTGGTGCTATTCAGATATGTATCCTTCGAAGGATATATGACTGAAACACATGCATCATACTAAAGTGGTCCACAATGGGGTCGTTGCTCCACATTTGACCCTTGGGAGTATTTACAAAATACCCAACAAATCTCCTAGTCAGGGATTCATGTCAGGACACCAGTGTGCCTTCTATACTTTTGGCAACCTTAATTTAATTCTGCTCCTTTATGTCTGAATAGGTGAAATGGATCTCAGGGAGGGGTAAAAGCAGCTCTCTTGCCCCTTTCCTGTTTTCCCATTTCTGTCCCCCTCTGACCTTGAAAGAACCTAATTATAGAAATGAGATCACTAGGCAGTTTAAACTAACTCCTGACTTATGCTCTCCTGAATGCATACCATGCTTTGCCTAACCTGTTGACTCTTTTCCTAGATTAAAAAGAAGAATGAAGAATTAAGTAAAGAGTAACTAGTTCTCTACCCCCAACAACCCACTTAGCAATCCTGCAGAAAGACCACACGGGCAAGATAACATCTGAAGAGAGAGTCAGCCAGTCTACACAATATGGAGAATGATGCAGAACCCAACCTCCTGCTTGCATGATTTACTGAGATTCTCCCACCCCCACCTTTTTTCCCTTTAAAAACTGTCATGGCTGAGCAGAATCTTCAGAGTTGGTCTTGGGACATGAGTCCACCTTCTCCCACAGATTGCTGGCTTTTCTAATCAAAGCACCTTTCCTTTCTACTGACACCTGCCTCTCAATTATTGGCTTTTGAGCAGCAAGCAGCTGAACCTGAGCTCGGTAACAGGGTGGGGGTTTCTGATTCTCTCTCCTCAGTTTTCTTTCCCTTTCTAGGCTCCTTTTGCTCACAGTCTTACCTTCTCCTAACCTACGCCTTTCCAATCCAGCCTCGGCAGACGGGTGCTGCAGGTCACCATGTTGTTTTGTATCCTGAACAGCCCATTCCCCCTTTTCTGATAACAGAAACTTAATTTCCTCTGGGGAAACACCTCTCTCCTATTCTTATTTGATACACAGGACAAACAGCACTGATATCAAGCCCTGCCACCTGTGAATTTCCCAGGGATAGTCATTTGACCCAAACCAGTTAACTGACACAGCCTCAGAACTGTTATTGACACACCTGGGAAAGGAACTGTCTCCCAAATGGAACTGCTGAGCTAGTAGGGTTGAAGCCTGAAACTCCCCAAATATCTTGACTTGATAGGAAAGTTCTCCCTGGTAGTGAAACCCACATAAGGAAGACAGAGTTAGGGACTGGGAGATGGCAAGTCCTGATGACATCATCTAGTTTCTGGGTCTGGTTTTATTTCTGGATTGTTTTAGTCACTTGAGCTACTACATTTCTTTTGGTGCTTAAGCCAGTTTCAATTGGGTTTTGGATGGCAGGTGGTTTATGTGTGGGTTATTGTCTGATTAGGCATGCCAGTGTTAAAAAGATGTTTACTTTGATGTCTCCTTTCAATCATTTTATGAACTTTTTTTCTTTCCAAGCGATTTATCTCATCCTTAATCTTTTCTCAATGATTTAATTTTATTTTTAGAAACATCAAGTCTAAGGCAAATTGAAGTCTTTTCTCCACTAATGATCTACAGTTACATAGCTTTATCAAGTGTTTCCACTTAATGGTTCTTATTAGGGTTTTGAACAAACGGAACCAGGAATTTCTTAGTTTTATAAAATAAATAGCCCCATCCTCAGACTTTATAAATAAATTTTTATGTGATATTTCCACTGCATAATGGTTGTTAGAAATTAATATGATGAATATTTTTAGTGTTTTATAATCATTTTAACTTTTTTTCTAACAATCATACATTAAAAGTCAGTTATGTTCTAAAGGCTCACATTCACTCTATGTTCAATGTCCAGATTTTAAGAGGATCTTAAAATGAGATTTTTTCCCCCCAATAGTTTTGCAACTAAGTACTCTGATGGGGGTCATCCTTAATTCTGCCCTTCAGCTAATAGGGGTCTGATATTCGAATTAGCTTCAGGTTATAAGGACTACAACCCACAGCCTGAAAATTTAGGTCACCTTTCCAAAGTTACCTACATTATTAATAAGGACAGAATTTCAACTCATTTCCACACAAATGAAGAGAAAGAGTGATCAGACTAATTGATTTCGGGTTAGTGTAGAACACTGCAGAGAGCTTGGAGCCCAAGATACCCAGCAGAACTTGATTTGATCATCTGGTTGAGAGATTTTTCCCCCCCTTTCCCATTCTGTGGCAGAGTCACAGCTTTGTTGCTGTCAAAAAAAAAAAAATCGTACGTACTATATTCCTCTCTCCCATAGGGCTGCGTTCAGATCCTGGCTAAAAGGCACTTGCTAAAATGGAAAGAATTCAGAAAGTGCACATAAAAATGGTGGGGGCGGGAGAGAGAGAGAGTAAAACATGCCCATCCTTACAGCTCTGCAGAACCTGCTCCCAGTGTGTGTGTATCCTGACCAGCCCGTCACCTTCAGGTCCCTCAGCAAAAACCCAGAGAAAGAGGGACATCAGGTGGCTTCAGGCAAAGAACACTGTGAAACTGACAAAGTTCCAAATGTGGTCCCTCTGAGAAAGTCCTCCCCAGTTTATCAGAGCTGGAACTAGGACAGGTGTGAGCTCTGGAGACGC
This sequence comes from Tursiops truncatus, assembly GCF_011762595.2. Classification (NCBI taxonomy): domain Eukaryota; kingdom Metazoa; phylum Chordata; class Mammalia; order Artiodactyla; family Delphinidae; genus Tursiops; species Tursiops truncatus. The sequence goes on along the minus strand of NC_047043.1, from coordinate 80,963,930 downwards.
TTTGAGAAAAAGAATCCGTGACGCTTTGAGAAAAAGAACCCGTGCATACGATTTTACTCTGTTCTGTTTTCGCGGGTTTCGTTTTTAAAGCAGAAGAAATTAGAGAATTTCTAGCAATTAGAAAGGGAATCTCCTCCAAAGAAAGCATATGAAAGAGATTTAGTTAGTATCTGATGGAACATTCCAGGTGGACTTTCTTCAAGATAATACACAACAGAATTCTCTGTGTTTCAATTACACTTTCTTTCAAGATCCAGGGTAGGCTAAAAAGAAAATTATCCAATTACCAATTAAAATTACCAATATCACTGATGAATATAGATGCAAAAATCCTCAACAAAACACTAGCAATCAGAAACCAACAACACATTAAAAGAATCATACACCATGATCAAGTGGGATTTATCCCAGGGATGCAAGGATTCTTCAATACACACAAATCAATCAATGTGATATGCCATATTATCAAATTGAAGAATAAAAACCCTATGATCATCTCAATAGATGCAGAAAAAGCTTTTGAAAAATTCAACACCCATTTATGATAAATGGGCACAGAGGGAACCTACCTCAACATAGTAAAGGCCATATATGACAAACCCACAGCAAACATCATTCTCGATGGTGAAAAACAAAAGCATTTCCTCTAAGATCAGTAACAAGACAAGGATGTCCACTCTCACCACTCTTATTCAACATAGCTTCGGAAGTCCTAGCCATGGCAATCAGAGAAGAAAAAGAAATAAAAAGAATACAAATGGGAAAAGAAGAAGTAAAACTGTCACTGTTTGCAGATGACATGATACTATTCATAGAAAATCTTAAAGATGCCACCAGAAAAGTTACTAGGGCTAATCAATGAATTTGGTAAAGTTGCAGGATACAAAATTAATGCAGAGAAATTTCTGGCATTCCTATGCACTAACAACGAAAGGTCAGAAAGAGAAATTAAGGAAACAACCCATTTACCACTGCAAAAAAAAGAATAAAATAACTAGGAAGAAACCTACGTAAGGATGCAAAAGACCTGTATTCAGAAAATTCTAAGATACTGGTGAAAGAAATCAAAGAAGACACAAACAGATGGAGAGGTATACCATGTTCTTGGACTGGAAGAATCAATATTGTGAAAATGACTATACTACCCAAAGCAATCTACAGATTCAATGCAATCCCTATCAAATTACCAATGGTATTTTTTACAAAACTAGAACAAAAAACTCTTAAAATTTGTATGGAGACACAAGAGACCCCGAATAGCCAAAGCAATCTTGAGGGAAAAAAATGGAGCTGGAGGAATCAGACTCCCTGACTTTAGACTACACTACAAAGCTACAGTAATCAAGATAATATGGTACTGGCACAAAAGCAGAAATATAGATCAATGGAACAGGATAGAAAGCCCAGAGATAAACCCACACACCTATGGTAAACTAATCTATGACAAAGGAGGCAAGGATATACATTGGAGAAAAGAAAGTCTCTTCAATAAGTGGTGCTGGGAAAACTGGACAGCTACATATAAAAGAATGAAATTAGAACACTCTCTAACATGATACACAAAAATATACTCAAAATGGATTAAAGATCTAAATGTAAGGCCAGACACTATAAAACTCTTAGAGGAAAACATAGGCAGAACACTCTATGACATAATCAGAGCAAGATCCTTTTTGACCCACCTCCTAGGGTAATGGAAATAAAAACAAAAATAAACAAATGGAACCTAATGAAACTTAAAAGCTTTTGCACAGCAAAGGAAACTATAAATAAGACAAAAAGACAACCTCCTAGGGTAATGGAAATAAAAACAAAAATAAACAAATGGAACCTAATGAAACTTAAAAGCTTTTGCACAGCAAAGGAAACTATAAATAAGACAAAAAGACAACCCTCAGAATGGGAGAAAATATTTGCCAATGAATCAAGAAAGGATTAACCTCCAAAATATATAAATAGCTCATGCAGCTCAATATTAAAAAAACAAACAACCCAATCAAAAATTGGGCAGAAGACCTGAGAAGACATCTCTCCAAAGAAGACATACAGATGGCCAAGAGGCACATGAAAAGATGTTCCACATCACTAATCATTAGAGAAATGCAAATCAAAACTACAGTTAGGTATCACCTCACACCGGTTAGAATGGGCATCATCAGAAAATCTACAAACAACAAATGCTGGAGAGGGTGTGGAGAAAAGGGAACCCTCTTGCACTGTTGGTGGGTATGTAAATTGATATAGCCACTATGGAGGTCCCTAAAAAACTAAAAATAGAATTACCATATGACCCAGCAATTCCACTCCTGGGCATATACCGGAGAAAACCCTAATTCTAAAGGATACATGCACCCCAATGTTCATTGCAGTACTATTTACAATAGCCAGCTCATGGAAGCAATCTAAATGCCCATAGACAGACGAATAGATAATGAAGATGTGGTACATATATACAATGGAATGTTACTTAGCCATAAAAAGGAATGAAATAGGGTCATTTGTAGAGACGTCGATGGACCTAGAGACTGTCATACAGAGTGAAGTAAGTCAGAAATAGAAAAACATATACGGTAAAAATACCGTATATTAATATACGTATATACCGTATATTAACGCATATATGTGCCATCTAGAAAAATGGTACAGATGAACCGGTTTGCAAGGCAGAAATAGAGACACAGATGTAGAGAACAAATGTATGGACACCAATGGGGGAAAGAGGAGGATGGGGTGGTGGTGGTGGGATGAATTGGGAGATTGGGATTGACATATATACACTAACATGTATAAAACAGATAACTAATAAGAACCTGCTGTATAATAAACAAATAAATTAATTAAATTAAAAAAAAAAGATCCAGGGTAGGGAAAGGGAAGGAAGGAGAGAAGAAGGGAGGTAGAGCAGTTGGAGGTTTTAATAATAGTAATACCATAACTTGTATGTATTGAAGTTTATTATGTGACAGGTAGTTTGCTAATCATATTATGTCATTTCATTTCATTCTCAGGTCAACCAATGAATAATCATGATCATATAGCACTTCATTGATGGAGAAACAGATGCAACAAGAAACTCAGTAAGCATCAGGGCCAACATCTGAACCCAAGCAGCCTGATTCCATGGTCTAATCTTTATCATCCTTCTAAATCTTCAGATTTACCCAATCTTATTCCCATTTTACATATGGGAAAAATGAGGCTTTGCCTGTTTTAAAAGTATTTTAATAATGGCACTATAACTAAGATTTGAGCAGAAACAAGCTATGGAACTATTTCACTTTTATAACAGTGACAATCCTCTTTAGAACTGGGTATGGTGTTTTGCCGTTTGGAAAAATCCTTTTACTGCACAGTCTCATTTCATACTTTCAACAGACCAGTGCAGTCTGCTGTCATTTCCTCACCTATAGACAGAACACTGAAACCAGGGAAGGGAAAACTGATTGACTAGGATCCTCCAAGACTCCTTTTTCTTGGTTCAATTATTTTCCCCAGGAAGGTCAGGACCACTTGGGAGGTTTCCTGGGGCATAATGCAAGCAATAGATACCTGGGGAATTGGAGCATTGCCTTAGGATGGAGTGTGGAGTTCCAAGACACACGTGGCTAGTTTCATTACCTTACAAGAGCCACGTGCAGATGTGGAAACAGGAACTGAAATAGCAGACTGAGGCGAGTGCCTGATACTGTTGTTGACTCTGGAGATAGAGCAGGGAGCCAAAGACACAGAACACCTGTCCTCAGAGAGCGTCCATTACTGGAGACAATTCTGTGCCACAGTTAACTATTACCCATGCCTGTGTCTTGCTTGCTGCCCTGGCTGAGCCCTCTCTTATGGCTTTTGTAAAAGACCCACTTACTTACTTACTCTTGCTTCTGAAAGACTAACTCATCTATATTGCAAAACAAGAAAAACTAAAAGCTAATGCTCAAGGGCAAAGCATTTATTCCTTAGTGATCCGCACTGGCAAGATGGGAAGGTTCAGAATGGGAGGCTACTCAAGGTCATTCCACAAGTAATCAGTAGAGAAAGCAAAGCAATTCATCTTCTGATTTTTGCTTTAGCCATGAGATTTCCTATTTGCAAAAGGTGACCAAGTACCAAATGTTTATGAACGAAAGTAGAACTATGATTAAAAAGAAAAAAAAAAAACCCTGCTAATCCCCTTCCAAGCAACATATGGCACTAGATGACCCTGTTGTTCACTTTGCTTTTAATATGCAGCATCTAGAAAGCCTCCATGAAGTGAAAAGTAGCACATCAGAAATGTATGTAAATTGAGGGTGTAACATGTCAATCACAAAGAAATCATTACAACAGGTTAATGTCCGGGAAAATCGCCTATCAAGATTTTTAAAAAGAATTAGAGACACAATAAACAGGGAAAGTCATCCTTAGCTACATGGGAATGTAAAATGGTACAGCCATTTTTCATCTGGAAAATAGCTCAGTAATTCCATTGAAAGCTAAAAGTAGACTTACCACATGATCCAGAAATTGCACACTTGGGTATTTTCCCCAGAGAAATGAAAAAAAAAATTTTTTTCCAGAATGTTCATGGCATCTTTATTCCTAATAATCAGTAACTGGAAGCTACCCAAATGCCCTTCAAACTGTGGTACATCCATACCATAGAATATTACTGAGCAATAAAAAAGAATGAACTATGGATACACACAACACCCTGGATAAACTTCAAAGAAATTATGCTGAATGAAAAAAGTCAACCTCAAAAAGTTACATATGGTACGATTCCACATATGTAGTACTTGTGGAATAACATAGTTAAAGAAATAGAGAACAGGTTAGCCGTTGTGAGGAGCTGGGGTGGGGAGAAGGATGGGTGTGGCTATAAAGGGGTAGCATCAGGGAACCTTGTGGGGACAGTGCAATTAAGTATCTTCATTGCGGATACAGGTGGTCAGTAGGCAAATGAAAAGATGCTCAACATCACTAATTATTAGAGAAATGCAAGTCAAAACTACAATGAGGTACCACCTCACAGCAGTAAGAATGGCCATCATCAAAAAATCTACATGGATCGGGCTTCCCTGGTGGCGCAGTGGTTGAGAGTCTGCCTGCCGATGCAGGGGGCGCGGGTTCGTGCCCCGGTCTGGGAAGATCCTGCATGCCGCGGAGCGGCTGGGCCCGTGAGCCATGGCCGCTGAGCCTGTGCGTCCGGAGCCTGCGCTCCGCAACAGGAGAGGCTGCAACGGTGAGAGGCCTGCGTACCGGAAAAAAAAAAAAATCTACACGGATCTATATATCTGTTTTGTGCCAGTACCATACTGTTTTGATTACTGAAGCTATGTAGTATAGCCTGAAGTCAGGGAGCCTGATTCCTCCAGCTCCATTTTTTTCCCTTAAGATTGCTTTGGCTATTCGGGGTCTCTTGTGTCTCCATACAAATTTTAAGATTTTTTGTTCTAGTTTTGTAAAAAATGCCGTTGGTAATTTAATAGGGATTGCATTGATTCTGTAGATTGCTTTGGGTAGTATAGTCATTTACAAAATACTGATTCTTCCAGTCCAAGAACATGGTATATCTCTCCATCTGTTTGCGTCATCTTTGATTTCTTTCATCAGTATCTTAGAATTTTCTGAGTACAGGTCTTTTGCATCCTTATGTAGGTTTCTTCCTAGGTATTTTATTCTTTTTGTTTCAATGGTAAATGGGACTGTTTCCTTAATTTCTCTTTCTGATCTTTTGTTGTTAGTGTACAGGAATGCAAGAGATTTCTGTGTATTAATTTTGTATCCTGCTCTATGTGGAATCTAAAAAAAAGGTACAAATGAACTTATTTACAGAAGTACAGTCACAGATGTAGAACACAAACTTATGGTTACCAGGGGATAAGAGGGTGGGGGAGGGATAAATTGGGAGACTGGGATTGACAATACACACTACCATATATAAAATAGATAACTAATAAGAACCTGCTATAGAGCATAGGAAACTCTACTCAATACTTTGTAATGGCCTATATAGGAAAAGAATCTAAAAAAAAGAAGTGGATTTATGTATATGTATAACTGGTTCAATTTGCTGTACACTTGAAACTAACACAACATTGTAAATCAACTATACTCCAGTAAAAATGTTTAAAAAAAATGTCTACTAATAACAAATGCTGGAGAGGGTATGGACAAAAGGGAACCCTCCTGCACTGTTGGTGGCAATGTAAGTTGGTACAGCCACTATTGAAAACAATATGGAGGTTTCTCAGAAAACTAAAAATAGAATTACCATATGATACAGCAATCCCACTCCTGGGAATATACTTGGACAAAACTATAATTCTAAAACATACATGCACCCCTATGTTCATAGCAGCACTATTCACAACAGCCAAAACATGGAAACAACCTAAATGTCCATTGACAGATGGAGATGAAGAAGATGTGGTACATATATACAATGGAACACTACTCAGCCATAAAAAAGAATGAAATAATACCATTTGCAGCAACATGGATGCAGCTAGAGATTATCATACTAAGTGAAGTAAGTCAGGAAGAGAAAGACAAATACCATACGATATCACTTATATGCTCAATCTAAAATATGGCTCAAATGAACATATCCATCTGCGAAACAGAAACAGACTCATATACATAGAAAACAGACTTGTGCTTGCCAAGGGGGAGATGGGGAGGGAAAGGGATGGACTGGGATTTTGGGGTTGGTAGACGCAAACTATTACGTTTAGAATGGATAAACAACACATGGATAAATGTGTTTATCCATGGATAAACACAACTACTGGATAGCACAGGGAAGTATATTCAATATCCTGTGATAAACCATAATGGAAAAGAATATTAAAAAAGAACGTATATATGTCTATAACTGAGTCACTTTGCTGCACAGCAGAGATTAGCACAACATTGTAAATCAACTATACTTCAACAAAAAAAATTGAAAAAAGTATCTTCATTGGGGAGGTGGTTGTTAGTGAAGTTACACATGTGATGGAACTGCATCAATTTACACACACACATGCGTGCACACACACACACACACACACACACACACACGAGTATACCTAGAACTAATGAAATCTGAATAAGCTCTATGGATTGTACCAGTGCCAATTTCTTGTATTGATAAACTATAATCACGTACAAGGTGAACACTGGGGGAGGCTGGGTGAAGGGTACATGAGCCATCCCTGAACATTTACATAGAACTTCCTGTGAATCTATTATTATTTCAAAATAAGAAGTTTAACAAATTATGCTGGTGTCAAAGCCATCCACTTTATGTAAAGTTCCAGCATGAAACCTGAAGCTCAGTGGTGCCTGAGCTGTCTAGGAGACTAAATAGAAAAAGCTTGGGCAATAAGAGATGGAAAACAGAGTTCATTTCATCACACTTCTTCCACTGCACATGCACACACGTCTGCACACCTCATATCCTTGCTTAAGAGTCACCATATGCTCAGTGTTATATACAACACATAGAGTGAGATTTTACTAGTCTACATCAAAATTACTGTTTATATGACAATATATGCCTGCACTTAATTCTCACCAATAACACTGAAATAAGGGAAAAGAAGCCACATTTTCAGTTCTATAACTAAAGTTGTGATGATTGGCAAATCACTTCAATTCTCAAATAGTCTTTAATAAGGTCACTAAACTAGGTGATATGAAAGATTCTAACCATAATTAAACAACACCTAATTACCAGTGAAAATGCATTAGGCACAAGTACTAAAGTTGTATTATACTTAATCTATAGTAAAACCTCATTAATTTAGACTCCACTAATTTAGAACTTGTGACAACTTATGGTGGGTGCTCTCCATATCATTATTTTTAATATTTAAGAAAAGAAAAATTTACTATCTAAACAAGTTGTGTAGAGAAGTATCTAAGAAGAATAGTTAAATAGAGCAAACTTTTTAAAGAATCAATAAGCACTTTGGAAGTTCTTGTGTGTGTGCAAGAATGGAGGGGGTTATTAAAAACCCTGATTTATTCATTGGGTCATAGGGGGACTTAGGATAGTACAAGAGCAGAGACCAAACCTTAAACAAGAGATTCCCCTAAACTCATTCATGCCAAAGGAATCTCTTACTCGGAAAAGCTCCAGCTTGCCAGCGTACTAATATGGCCTTAGGCTCTACTACTGCACCTTTAGGCAGAACAAGAGGTCAGTCAGGCCAAAATGCAAGGCTGGTAGGATAAAAAACAAAATTAACATGACAAAACAAAATCTCTGGATCCAAATTTGTATGTGGTTCTACTCAGAAAATTTGCAAAGTTTCAGGATTTTCCAATTACCAACTTTTTTAATGTCTTTCTCACCTCCTATGCTTCCTGTTGGTCCTGTTGGCTTTGGCCCTGAAATTAATTGGACTTTTGGAGGGTTTTGTTCTGCTGGGGAAGAAAAATAAAACCTTTGAATAGAGCATTAAATTGAGTGTGATGCCTCTGTGCCTGCCACACTCTTTCCTCTGTCCAGTCACATATCCAACTACGTATTAACCCCCAGAGAGGAGCAAAGTTGGGTCATTCTCCTAAAAAGAGTCATGTGAAAGTATAATGATCAGTTCACATACAATTAAGATGCAATGACCCACCAAGTCCCACCCAAGCCATGCTGGGAAAAGACTAATTATAGCCTTGGAAAAGCACATTTATTTAGAGGTTGCGGTCGTGCTCTGTGTTTTACTCACAAGTGTTATTATCCTGTGCACTAATTCATTTGTAAACTGAAAACAAGTTGTTTAAAAGTCATGAAGACATGGACTTCTCAGCATAGTTTCTTCCACTACAAACTGAGTCCAGAGAGCCTTAAAAACAAAATACCATTGGAAATCACATTATTTGTCCAAAAATATCACCAGAAGACACTTGTGTAATCTCAGGGTATCTGGAAAAAGAACACAGAATATCACCAAGCAACTGCTGTATTCCTTTTCTTCTATTTAAATCTGTAATAAATAGACATCATTCATTTTGTGCTCTTTCCAGTAGGATCAAGCAGCACATTTTTTTTTTTTATTTTTTTGCGGTACACGGGCCTCTCACTGTTGTGACCTCTCCCATTGCGGAGCACAGGCTCCGGACGCACAGGCTCCGCGGCCATGGCTCACGGGCCCAGCCGCTCCGCGGCATGTGGGATCTTCCCGGACCGGGGCACGAACCCGTGTCCCCTGCATCGGCAGGCGGACTCTCAACCACTGCACCACCAGGGAGGCCCTGCAGCACACTTTTATATGAAATAAGTATTCTAAACAGCAATTTTAGGAAAAAAGAAGCATTATTTTGCAACCTCAATTTTTTCCTTAGACCTTTGATAACTGACCTAACCATGGTGAAGATACAGGAATTGCATACTCTAGTTTTAAAAAGGCAAGCCAAAAATACTCTGTGATGGTTTATATTTCTGGAGATCTTTTTTTTCTCCTCACTCAATCAAAGAAATATATGAGAATATCCACACCAGAGCTCATTTTATAGCCTCAAAGCTTTCTTTGGCAAAGATAAAAGAGGCCAAAACTCAGAACTATTTAATGCTTCTTACAATTGTGTGTCTATGGCTAGGTTGCTTTCTGTCTCTCTGCAAAAAAGCGTACACTTAGAAATGGAGGCATATCTGCTTTTTTTTTTTTCTAGGCCAGAGAAATTAATAAGCGACAGTCCACGAGTTCTTTGGAGAAAAGTCTTTGTAAAACTGCACAGCAGCTTCAGAAAGTATGTTGAACTCTAATGGAAGGATACAACCAAGACTTTTCCTCTCATTATTCCCTGCCCGTTTTGCACTTTACCAAAGGAGAGGTGATACACAGTCAATGGATCAGATTCCAGGACATACTGTGTGTATGTTACAGATTCAGGACTCCTCAGCTCCAATAACTTATGGATAACCTTTCTAATATCAGCTTAAGTCAGCACTAAATTTATTCCTGGACATTACTTTCCTCTTTATTACGCTTATTAATAATAAATTCTTAAATTCAAAATGAGGTAAAAGGGAGAGATGGAAAACTAAGACGACTTCTTACCTACCATTTGATTAAGGTATCCATTAAAGTTAATTTTGGTCCAAATAAGTGTAAATACACATCCTTGCCATGATTCAAGTTTGTGACTCACAAAATCACTCTCTTGCAAAAATTTAATATGCAAAAGGTAATATTTAGCTTAAGTATTTCCATCTGGGAAACACTTCTTAGAAATTAGCCTAAATCAATCCATAAATAAGAAAAAAGTGGGATATGTCTTAAAGCTTTCACTCCAAAAGAACTCCACAGACCATTAATTTCCATTATATTTCAAACTTAAATTTACCTAAGGCAAACTAACTTTAATCTATGGATATAAAGAGTTATTAAGAAGGTAACATTCCCTTCGGTGTAAATTTTCTCTTATAAAATTAGGTGTGTATTGATTGGAGCCATGGAGAGAGAAGAGACCAAAAAATGGGTTTAATATTACAGTTGTATGAAATGACCATGTTTCTGTTAAGATATTACCAAATATTTAATCATCAGCCATCACTTTGGCAAAGGAAAGGATTAACAAAACAATTTCACTCCTCCCTTTGGTTTTTAGTCACTTTCTGCCAGCATCTCATTCTGCCACAGTCTCATTTAAACCCCTACCAAGTTGTCATCATCAGAAAAAAGAAATTTTCAAAAAGTAGTCGCATTAGTGGATCAAGTAATGTATTATGCGTTCAACATGAAGCCTTCATTTCTGGACAATTCATCTGCAGGAAATGCATTCATTGGTGGTAGACTCTTGCTGCCTGTCATGACATTTAGCATCAAGTTGCCAATCCCTCACAGAGAAAACCCTGAATTTCTACTCTATCCAGTGCATGTAACCAATAAGGAAAATAAGCTGCTGAAATTAACAAGGGCCATGAAACCCAACAAGGTCTAGGTCTCAGCCTGGGGGAGGAAGGTTGTTCTATAGTGCTCTATTTCAGCCCTAAGGGTAGTGACCATTCCTTATATCTGCTCTTCTGATATTAACTAGGGTCCTCTTTAATTCTTAGTAACAAATCCCTTGGTACTCCAATCTCCTATTACAATTCACAAATTTTTATATTAAACTTCCTGTTCCAATTACTATGTGGTTTCTCTTTTCTAATTGAACCCCTACTAATTCAACATCTTTGGATATACTTTTACTTTTTTACAACAGTAAAGATATGTTTGTAATTGAACAAAAACCAACAAAGAAATATTTTAAAGCAAAAACAATGGGAAGGTAAGAAAAATACAGATTTTAATATTATGTATGAGGTAATCTGCCTCTAAGATGTAGCATTCACCAGCATATCACAAATTACATTCAAAAACACAAGAATTCATACATACATGCCTGGTTATCCATATGCACCTGATGTGTGGGTAGCATTTAAAACCAACCAACTGGATTCTTTAGCTACTTGAAGGTCAGTAGTCTATGTTACATATCCTGCATTATAATGCTAACATATGCTAGTGACATTATTCAATGACTTACTGTTTAGTGAACACAATCTAATTTTGATTAGAGCATCTAATTCATCTCTGAGATTCCTGCTGAGGCCACATTAATTCCAGCACATGTTTTACAAGCTCCTATTGACACGCTGTCAATAATCCTCCACAAACTATTCCATGACCATGATCTCATGAGAAGGTGCTGCTTCTCCCAAGATTACTCAGCTCAGAGGTTCAAGGAAGCAGTTTAAGTGCTGACAACCTTCCATAAAACCACATTTATGCAACCGGACAGGGACAGTCTAATGGAGGAATAATTAAAATCTACTTTAAGATGTACATTTTCCTGTGAATGATATTGACTCTCTCTGAATATGAAAAACCACAATTAAAATATCTGGTGCAATAGAGAGGCTTTCAACAACTCCATGCTATCATTGTTCCCATCATGTACTTTGTTAGCTAGTATCAGTCTCTGGAGTAGGTTGGGTCCATTAATATCTCCTTTTAGCCCATCCTGTTGTTACTATAACTGTCACAGAGTACACTATGAAAAAAAGAGGGTGACTTTACTCTCAACCCAGTATTTTGGTCTACATAAGAATGCCACTTCCGGGATTTTCTTGGTGGTCCAGTGGTTAAGACTCCATGCTCCCAATGCAGGGGGCACAGGTTTGATCCCTGGTCAGGGAACTAACATCCCACATGCCACATGGCAGGGCCCCCCCCACAAAAAAAAAAAAAAAAGAATGCTACTTCCTAATTTTAGTGATAATAATAATTATAATTTTATTCTGAACACTCTAGTTTATGGAAATATATTTTTTTAAAGGATGAACTACTGAACGCACAACCAAAACAATCTTTCCAGTGTTTTGTTGCTTTTTTTCCTCAAAATGCTTAGAGTATTACCCAGTATGTCCTGAGGAATCAGAGGTGTGAATAATTAAGTGGCTCCAGAATTCCCACCTTTTTGAAATAAAGTGACCATTTTCCTTGGTTCTACTCTGCTTAACTATGAGCTTTCAGATGATCAGACTTTATCAAGCGTCGATCTTGTAGGACGTGGTAAAGTGACAAAACAGTGGGATGCTGTGGTGGTTTCACTATTAAATGTACAGCAGTTCGTTAATCAAGACTCCCAGCCGCAGATGTCAGAACCCAACTCAAACCAGCTTAACCAAATAGGGGAAATTTATAGTGATCTTAATGGAAAAGTCCTGGAATGGTTCTAATTTCACAGATGACTGTTAGATACTCAACCCACGTGATAAGGAATCCCTCTTTCTCTTTGCCATGCCTCAGCTCTATTTTTCTGTGCTTTCTCTTCACTCTCAAGAAGTTTCAATGTGTGTGGTGGTTCTTGGAAGCTCCAGGTTTATGCCCTCCCAGCTTTAAGTCTAGCAGAAAGACAGTTTCCTTTTGCCAGCACATCTAGGAAGGTCCCAGGTCTGAGTCTCACTGGGCTACTGTGGGTCCCAGGAAGATGTGATTGGCCAGGCACACTTTATCTACCAAGTATGGGTAGGATCTGCACCAACTAGATCGTAAGGTCTACCCACGCTTCGGGAAAAATGGAAACAGGTATTGTATAGACATAAAGTTCCCAATTTCCACCAGTTGTAAGTTATTTTAGCTTACTACCAACATACAAGGTGACCTTTAATCCTCACCATACCACCTATTTCTTAGGATCATTATACGTGGTTTAAGGATGAGAGAGTTAGTGCTCCAAAAATATTTCAACAACGTACCCAGAATTTCATAGCTAGTACGTGTTAGAGCTGCTATCAACATAATAGAAAAAAGGGATTACGCCTGAAGAGCCCCAGGCCATAAGGGCCTGATCTCCAAAATGCTTTTCACAGCTAATAAGGTACAATATGGGAGGAAAAGGGCTTTAACTCAAAATAACTCACTTATATTGATTTAAATAAACTAAGACTTCTACCTAACTGGACGCCAAGTTTCTCTACAAAGTTGCCATATTTGAGGCAGTGAAATACTTACGACCCTTACAGAAGCAGCAAATAACTCTTTACCTTGAACTGAGATGCAAATGCATATTGGCCTTTAAGAGTTAGACCTTCTAAACTCCAGGCAGTGTGTGTGTGTGTGTGTGTGTGTGTGTGTGTGTGTCTTTATGGGGCAAGGAGCCAGGAATGATTCAAGTGTTTATTCAAGACAATAGAGTGTTCCTCTGTGCCCCTCATTCACTCCTCCAAGGCTGTTGACTGAGCATGGACAGTGTGCCAGAAATTCAAAGCAAGTTGCACCAAATAGACACTAAAGCTACATAGCTTGAATTAAAAGTGACCCGTCTGCCACTTGGGTTTTCACCCTGCAGTTTTCAGAAGCTGAGTAGTCAGAGGAGATCTGAGTACATTTACCACCAACGCCAATAAATGCTGGTTTTCGTTTTCTGTGGGGGTTTTGTTTTTGTTTTTGTTTTTAGCTTCCCAAGGTTGAAAATAAAATATGGGAGAAATTACCCTGTTAGTGAAAAATGTGGGCAGAGATGACTCCATCTTGGAAGGATGAGCAGAGCTTTGATGGGCCAGGTGACAGTCGTGAGAGGGAACCCAGGACAGGATCACTTGTCAGTGAGTCAAGAGCCCATCTTTTTGTAAATAGAAAAATGGGAACTGTGGCTGCACAGTAGGTTGGAAGGACTGGTGCTTTTAAAAAATACTTTAATTGCACCCAGAGTTGATAAATCCTAAATACTCTCCTTTGGGTTAGCACTGACAATTTTATCTCTGAAAGACAAGATACCCAACACGTGAAGTTGGCATTCCTCCATCTTTCTCCCGCCCCCATATATATCTTCAGAGGATTTTAATGTAAAAGAAACCTAAATCTGTTTGCTTGGACTCCTGCCAGAGAAGCAGCTCTCTTCTGAGGACACCACAGACATCCCTCATCACCCAACAAGTCAGCATCCAGCTCCTTTCTGTAGGAAGCCAATTCCAAATGCAGTTTCCAAACACCTGCCACTATGCTTCTTTGATTTCACTCTCCAACGCTATCCTGGGGAATCTGTTGAGGCAATCACCACACCGGCCAATAACCCACAGAAATATCAGATGCTGGGTAATCCGTGTATATCCCCCCATCCAGTGACATTCCAAAGAGGTACAGGGATACTCAGCAAAGCCAGCTTTGGAGCAGTGAGCAAAATGGTAAACAGTAGCCCCCTGGCTTGATTCCATCACTACCATAGCTTTCTGGCCACTTTCAGTCTTTCCGACACCTCTTTCTTGCCTTATTTTTTCTCATCAGTAAAATGGGAGTGATTTGGTGCTCTGGGCATAAGGAATTAGAGTCAGCATAAATTGCAGGGAGATTTTTTTCCACATATGACCTCTGCTGGTGAAAAAAATTAGGTCCCTCTGGTTTGAGACAGTTTCTTTGAGATCTTTGTAATCCCTCGAGTCATAGTACAGAAGCACCCAATGAATCCTCGTTGTGTTGGTTAAAACTTATGGCCTCTCAAATCTATAGAGATGGAAAGTAAATTAGCAGCTGCCCAGGGCTATGGCTGAAAAGAGGGAGCGGCCACAAATGGGTGTGAGGGATCTCTTTGGGAAGATGGGAATGCTCTAAAATTGGAGAGTGGCGATGGCTGTGCACTCTGTAAAAGTGTTAAAAATAAACTGTACATTGAAAACAAGTTGATTTTATGGTGGATAAACTGTATCTCAATAAAGCTGTTAGCAAAAATAAGATGGATTGAGGGATGGATAGATTGACTGAAATGTGGTAAAGCAAATATAATAAAATGTTAATTGTGCAAGCTACATGTTGGTAATGGGTGTTCATTTTATACTTTTTGTACTTTTATGAGTATTTGAAATGTTGAGGGAAAAGATATTACAAAAATTGGTGTCCCTACACTTGGTGGAAAGGATTGGACCTTCCACTTTTTTTTTTGCGTTACGCAGACCTCTCACTGTTGTGGCCTCTCCCGTTGCGGAGCACAGGCTCCGGATGCGCAGGCTCAGCGGCCATATCTCACGGGCCCAGCCACTCCGCGGCATGTGGGATCTTCCCGGACCGGGGCACGAACCCGTGTCCCCTGCATCGGCAGGCGGACTCTCAACCACTGCGCCACCAGGGAAGCCCGACCTTCCACTTTTTATATCTCTATATTGTGTATAAATACACAAACACACACATATATTTAAATAAACAAAGATGTGAACAAACAAACCCTCAGTGTCTTTGAGAAAAATATAGTAAGTATGGTAAGATTCTTGTGGTTAGAGATGACACTCAGTAAAGAGAGACAATGATACTTAAACAGCTACTTATTAAGGCACTACATCTCTTTTGCTGTTCTAAGGATTTTACATACATTATCACATTTAGTTGTCATAAATAGCTGTTTAAGGTGGACACTATAAATATCTCCATTATACAGATGAAGAAGCTGAGGATTAAGGGGTTTAAAATGCACGTGTAAGTGGAGGAGTTACAATCTGAAACAGATGTGACTTAAAAGAATTAACAATACTCTGGTCTAACGGATGCACATTGGGAAATGCTAAAATCATGACAATGATCTCAATTTTATTAGTTTATTTTTTCCGCCACCCACACAAAAGTAAGATTGGTAATGTGAAACAAAACAAAACAAAACCTTTTCACTGTGTTAGATGAGTTTGGCCATGCTGTATTCCAGCCTATATTTCTACATTTGAAAAGTATTTTGCAGCGTTGGCTACTACTTTGGTTACTGCAGGATATTTTCCCCTATTTCAACCATAAACCAGAGAGAATGGTGAAGAGATGATATTTTAGACTGTAGGACAGCAGGTATTTTTTCTGTTTTAGAGTAAGACCCCCTACCAAGAATTTACATTTTTTTCCAGCTAGCATATAAGGATATCTTATACATGTTTATTTTCACAGAGAGAAAACTTGTTTTTGAACATTGAAAGAAAATAAGGCAGAGCAATAGGAAATCCTAGTTATGTGCCTGACTGCCAATAAAGAAAACCAGTGAAGAAACATTCAATATGACTTTCAAATCTAGTGCAACACAAAATGTTGCTAAGAATCTTGTGCCTGCTTGGTTCAAAAATCCAAAGTTAGTAGCCAAGATTTCTTGACTTTGATGAATACCAAGCTACCTGGTTTTGCAAAGTTGAGTCAGACGCCACATTTGGAGTGGGGCAGAGAGTAGGTGGGGTTAGAGGAGGAAAGGTGAGTGGGAAACTGTCTTAGACAAAATGCATTCTTCTGGGGCAAGCCTTTTGCACACAGTCCCCCACTGTAGCCCTTTTTTCCTACTTTTTTCTCCCAATTCTTCTCCTTCCTTCAACTTTCACTTAACCATAGATCTTTGAATGAGACCCAATGAGGGTAGAAGAAGGATGTCAACCTGGTCTGATTCCCTTGCAAGTTTGACATCAGATCAGATGGTTTTATTCCAGTCTTGGCCTATTTCCCAAAGCAGGTTTTACTAAGAAACAAAGAACTGCTGCTTTCAAGTCAATTAACTTGTGTATACTGACAACTAGTAAATGCTAAGCCCTGTGCTAGACAACAGGAATAAACCTAGTTGTGAAACATTCATAGAATAATAGGGGAGATGGGCAGGTAAACAAATTACTAGCCAGTTGAGCCAGAGCAAAGGAAACAAGTCAAAGTATAGAGCCATATGGTACTGCTTCATAGAACAGGAAATGTATAGTAATAATGTATTTTTTTCTATAGAAATAATTTTGAGTCTAGCTATCAGGCAACACTGATATACTATTAGTTAATATTTATCAATGGCTTACACCATATCAGGTGATGTGATGATGCTTTACACGCATGATCTCGTTTTATTTCCACAGTACCTAATCAGGTGACTACTTTTATTTTCTCCATTTTTACAGATGATCAAACCTGAAATACACCTGCTGAATTAGGCTGTGATCTCTCTTGCCATCCTGGAGGCCCAGCTGCAAGCTGGAGCTAACACACTTGTCAACCTGTCTCCAAGTTCAACCCTTTGCTGTTCTCCCAACAAAGCAGCCTCCAAAATAAAGTACGTGTTCAACTTTAAGTTACAGCTTGTGATAAAAGTGTTCCTTCTCGGGAATCACTTTTCACTTATAACGTACAGACCTTGCTCCATGGAGCATCTGTGGTGGGAAAAAAATAATCAATTTAATAAAATGAAAAACTCCAGATGCTCCCAATATTGAGTGATAAATTCACACCCTGTTTGGGAATTCACCAAGGATTTAAGCCAGATCTGCAGAGAGAAAGTTAGTATCTCTGACCAAAGTTGGGGAAAAAAAGATACAGAAGTGATCAGTGTTATTTTTTTCCATTTTCAATTCAGCCTTTCACTTATTTTTTCCCCTCACATTTGCTGGTCTTTTATGATTCAGTATTTCCCCCAGTTTGCTGTATGGAGTCTTGCTATGTGGGAGGTGGCATACTGAGTTTGAAGTACTCATCCTCCCAGCTCACCTGGAGGTTGGCTGTCTCCTTGGCAAGGCATAAAAGGACCTGACTGAGTTCTAGCCCCCATAATTATGTTCTAATCTGTCTTTATTCCCTCTCCTCATTTTTCATGTAATGTTCTTAACACAGCTCAAACCACAATTTCATTGCTTTTTAGCAGGAAGGGAAATTAATGGAGGTACTGTGAGATTATCTAATGACATATGATTTATTTTTAGTTCTACTCCTGTTATATGAAACCTAAACAGATTGCTAGGATACAAGCTAATCTACCTTTAAAAAATAAACATTTTCCTGTGTGAAATATGTGAATTTTGCAAATAACTAAGATATTATATCATATACTATATGCAATTATATATTATATGACATGCAATATTTGCGTATGTCAGACCTACTAGAAATATTTGCCTCTTGCTAAAAAAAAAATCTTAAAATATTTAAAGAGTAAGTGGCACCAATGACAATGACCACTTGACTCCAGACTTACAGCAGCTCATTGTTCCATTCGTGTGCATCTTGGCTCCTTCATCGTAACAATAATTCTCTAAATGACACAGCCCAAACCAGCTTCTCTTATGTGCCCCACAATACGTAGGACAGGCTGGGTACTCTTTGCTCCTCTGAACTTCTAGTCAGCTTCCTGGAGGCACTCACTGGTGGCCTTTGCCTTTTCTAAGAATTGTTTTCCCAAGTGTATGCATGATGGGTGTGGTAGAATGAAGAAGCACTGACATCAGGAGGGGCGGAGCTGGGAAGTGACCAGTCTCTAAGAATTACTGGGTCTGTGACATGGGCCCAAAACCAAGTCTTTCAGATTTCAAAACAAAGAAAATAATTTGTGCTCGTTCTACATCTCAGAGCAGTTGAGAGTCTTAAGTAATATAATATACATCGAAGTATCTTGTCACATGTGCTCTACAGTGGAAGTTACTATGAAGGAGAGGAGACCAAGGGAGAAGGAAAGGAACCATTAAGGCCTCCTCTCCCATTTAAATTATAACGTCCTTGAGATCAAGGATAATGTATCACAAGTTTTAGCTTAAGAAATCAGGGAGGAATACATGTGAGAAAAAGAAATAGAACTGTGTCACTGAGAAATCAGCACACAACTGCATTCCTTCATTTTCTGTACCTCACATGTTAAAAATAGGTTTGGATGATCTGTCCATTGGTGTAAGTGGGCTGTTAAAGTCCCCTACTCCTACTGTGTTACTATCGATTTCCCCTTTCATAGTTGTTAGCATTTGCCTTATGTATTGAGGTGCTCCTATGTTGGGTGCATAAACATTTATAATTGTTATATCCTCTTCTTGGATTGATCCCTTGATCATTATGTAGTGTCCTTCCTTATCTCTTGTATCAGTCTTTAAAGTCTATTTTATCTGATACGAGTATTGCTACTCCAGCTTTCTTTTGATTTCCATTTGCATGGAGTATCTTTTTCCGTCCTTCACTTTCAGTCTGTATGAGTCGCTAGGTCTGAAGTGGGTCTCTTGTAGACAGCATAAGTATGTGTCTTGTTTTTGTATCCATTCAGCCAGTCTGTGTCTTTTGGATGGGGCATTTAATCCATTTACATTCAAGGTTATTATCAATATGTCTGTTCCTATTACCATTTGCTTAATTGTTTTGGGTTTGTTTTTGTGTGTCTTTTTCTTCCCTTGTGTTTCCCACCTAGAGAAGTTTCTTTAGCATTTTTTGTAAAGCTGGTTTGGTGGTCCTGAATTCTCTTAGTTTTTGCTTGAAGCCACCATTGCCCTGATACCAAAACCAGAAAAGATATCACAAAAAAAGAAAATTATAGACCAATATCACTGATGAACATAGATGCAAAAATCCTGAACAAAATACTAGCAAACAGGGCTTCCCTGGTGGCACAGTGGTTGAGAGTCCGTCTGCCGATGCAGGGGACACAGGTTTGTGCCCCGGTCCGGGAGGATCCCATGTGCCACGGAGCGGCTGAGCCCGTGAGCCATGGCCGCTGAGCCTGCGCGTCCGGAGCCTGTGCTCCGCAACGGGAGAGGCCGCAATGGTGAGAGGCCCACGTACCGGAAAAAAAAAAAAATACTAGCAAACAGAATCCAGCAACATATTAAAAGGATCATACACAATGATCAACTGGGATTTATCCCAGGGATGCAAGGATTCTTCAGTCTATGCAAATCAATCAATGTGATACACCATATCAACAAATTAAGGAATAAAAACCATACGATCATCTCAATAGATGCAGAAAAACCTCTTGACAAAATTCAACACCCATTTATGATAAAAACTCTCCAGAAAGTGGGCACAGAGGGAACCTACCTCAACAAAATAAAGGCCATATATGACAAACCCATGACAAACATCATAATCAATAGTGAGAAACTGAAAGAACTTCCACTAAGATCAGGAACATGACAAGGATGTCCACTCTCACCACTATTATTCAATATAGTTTTGGAAGGCCCCGCCACGACAATCAGAGAAGAAAAAGAAATAACAGGAATACAAACTGGAAAAGAAGAAGTAAAACTGTCACTGTTTGCAGATGACATGACACTATACATAGAATATCCTAAAGATGCCACCAGAAAACTACTACATCTAATCAATGAATTTGGTAAGGTTGCAGGATACAAAATTAATGCACAGAAATCTCTGGCATTCCTATACACTAACAAGAAAAATCAGAAAGAGAAATTAAGGAAACACTCCCATTTACCATTGCAACAAAAAGAATAAAATACCTAGGAATAAACCTACCTAAGGAGTCGAAAGACTTTTACTCAGAAAACTATAAAACACTGATGAAAGAAATCAAAGATGACATAAAGAGATGAAGGAATATACCATGTTCTTTGGCTGGAAGAATCAATATTGTGAAAATGACTATACTACCCAAAGCAATCTACAGATTCAATGCAATCCCTATCAAACTACCAGTGGCATTCTTCACAGAACAAAAAATTTTACAATTCATATGGAAACACAAAAGACCCTGAATAGCCAAATCAATCTTGAGAAAGAAAAACAGCTGGAGGAATCAGGCTCCCTGACTTCAAATTACACTACAAAGCTACAGTAATCAAGACAGCATGGTAGTGGCACAAAAACAGAAATATAAATCAATGGTACTGCATAGAAAGCCCAGAGATAAACCCACGCACATATGGTCACCTAATTTACAACAAAGGAGGCAAGAACATACAATGGAGAAAAGACAGCCTCTTCAATAAGTGGCTGGGAAAACTGGACAGCTACATGTAAAAGAATGAAATTAGAACACTCCCTAACACCATACACAAAAATAAACTCAAAATGGATTAGAGACCTAAATGTAAGGCCAGACACTATCAAACTCTTAGAGGAGAACATAGGAAAAACACTCTTTGACATAAACCACAGCAAGATCTTTTTTGACCCACATCCTAGAGTAATGGAAATAAAAACAAAAATAAACAAATGGGACCTAATTAAACGTCAAAGCTTTTGCACAGCAAAGGAAACCATAAACAAGATGAAAATACAACCCTCAGAATGGAAGAAAGTATTTGCAAATGAAACAATGGACAAAGGATTAATCTCCAAAATATACAAATAGCTCATGGAGCTCAATATCAAAAAAAAAACCAAGCAATTAAATTAAAAAATGGGTGGAAGACCTAAATAGACATTTCACCAAAGAAGACGGCCATATAGATGGCCAAGAGGCACATGAAAAGGTGCTCAACATCACTAATTATTAGAGAAATGCAAATCAAAACTACAGTGAGGTATCACTTCACACTGGTCAGAATGGCCATTATCAAAAAATCTAAAAACAGTAAATGCTGTAAAGGGTGTGGTGAAAAAGGAACCCCTTTGCACTGTTGGTTGGAATGTAAATTGATACAACTACTATGGAGAACACTATGGAGGTTCCTCAAAAACTAAAAATAGAACTATCATATGACCCAGCAATCCCACTACTGGGCATAGACCCTGAGAAAAACATAATTCAAAAAGAGACATGTTCACTGCAGCTCTATTTACGATAGCCAGGACATGGAAGCAACCTAAGTGTCCATGGACAGATGAATGAATAAAGAAGATGTGGCACATATATACAACGGAATATTACTCAGCCATAAAAAGAAACGAAATTGAGTTATTTGTAGTGAGGTGGATGGACCTAGAGTCTGTCACACAGAGTGAAATAAGTCAGAAAGAGAAAAACAAGTACCGTATGCTAACACATATATATGGATTCTAAGGGGAAAAAATGGTACTGATGAACCTAGTGGCAGGGCAGGAATAAAGGTGTCGACATAGAGAATGGACTTGGGGACACGGAGGGGTAGGGGGAAGCTGGGGAGAAGTGAGAGTAGCATCAACAGAAAACGCTACTGAATGTAAAATAGTTAGCTAGTGGGAAGTAGCCACATAGCACAGGGAGATCAGCTCAGTGCTTTGCGATGACCTAGAGACATGGGATATGGAGGGTGGGAGGGAGGCTCAAGAGGGAGGAGATATGGGGATATATCCCCATATGCATATGACTGATGTATGTATATGACTGATTCACTTTGTTGTACAACAGAAACTAACGCAGTATTGTGAAGCAATTATACTCTAATAAAGACCGATTTAAAAAAAATTTAATAAAAAATAAATTAAAAAAATAAAAATCAGAAATATAGCAGGTGATACTTATGAGGATACTAGACAACTAGTCCCAATCCTTTTTGCCTAGCATATTTGCCATTAATTAATCTGGTAATCTTGGACTAGACCAGCACTGAAATCCTCATATTTTTTATGTATAAATCAAAAAGGTTTTTGTGTGTAAATAAAAAATTTTATGTGTAAAAATTATATACATATATATATATACATATATATATATAGCAAGTTTATTTTTTTAATGCCTTGTTCTCCTATACTGGAACCTCACAGAAACACATGATAGATACAGGAGTAAATGATGGGGGGAGGAGGGCGAGGCAACATTCTGAAATGATAATTCATATGCCCATGTCAAACTATGTCCCTCAGAAGCATGAGAGCCCTTCATCTGATCATGCAACATAGGGACAGGAATCCTGTGATTGTGATGATACGGTTGGTCCTCTCTCTCTGTTACTGCACATGAAAGTGTGTCCAACACTTCCGAGCTCATCAGCCTGCCTATGAGCAGAAAGCATTTGTACATGGCACTAGATCACTTCATTCTGAGCTGTAATCTGACACCATGTTTTTAATTGTCTGATCAAGAAGTGCTGACAGACAGTGGGGAAAAGTGGGCCACTTGAGACTGAGAAAATCACATGTTTCCATCCATCAGTCTGTCTTTCTTGGAATGTAAGTAAACTGAACTCTGAAAATGAAACCTGAATTTTCATTCTCTTAATGACCACATGCCAAGGGAGTTTTTTTTGATATAACTACTCCTTTCTGTGAAACAACTTTTTCAGTCAGGTCACCACTCCATGCTGTCAATTGATATATGTCTCTGTATGTTGCTGGGTGGTTTTCATAGAATTTTCATATGAATTCTGTTTATTTGATTAGGCTCACGGCCACCCTGAGATCCAGGTATTATTACTGTTTCCCTTTCACAGATGGGTTATCTGAGGGTCAGAGACATTAGAAAATTTGCTCAAGATTCCACAAGTTGCCCACTAATAACATAGACAAAGAAGAATTTAAGACATGGAAAGTCAAGCTTAGAGAAGTGAAATAGCCTGCCTGAGGTCTCACAGTCAGTAAGTAGTACAGGCAAGACTTAAACCCAGAAAGACTGAGTCCACGCCCTACTCTCTTACCACTCTTCTATCTACTCCGCATGTTGGATGCCTGATGCAGTGCCTAGCACACAGTAAGCAGTCAGGAAATATGCATTTCCTATCACTACTGGCATCTATTCCCTGTGGCAGAGATGGCAGACATATTTAGAGGAGACGTGACCTCTTCAAGGTCACCAGCTGGCCCTCCTTCCATGGTACCATATTGCCACCACAAGCGGGAACTATAAGGTGATCTATTTTGATTGCTGCTCTCAATGGATTTGTTTGGTGGAGATCAATTTATTTTAAATAGATAACCCTGTATTAGTTGCTATGAATATATGGGCACAGGACCCTGATTAGACACGACGTATTGTTGAAGACTCCCAAATGTGTCTCCTCTCGCACATAAGACTACCTACGTCAAACCCAGCAATGTAAACTGTCATCCAAACAACAAATAAAGCGCCAGAGCCCAAAGGTTTCGGAAATGCGAAAGCCCAAGGCATATAATCACAGGCTCACTCAGCCTGTCTTCCACCACCTGCCCCACTACAAGTCTAAAATCCCCTCTTTTGCTACCGACTACGAATACAAGTTAAAGGCCTTTCAGAAATCACTTGGGCTAAATGGCTCATTTCAAAGATGGGGAAACTGAGGCCCAGAGTGATGAAGGGGATTGTCGAAAATGAGAGCTGGTGAACCTCAGCCACGAGCCTGACTGGTGGCCAGTTTTGCCTGATGCTCCTGTTACCAGGCTACGTGTTCTACCTCGCAATGAAAGCCACAGGCCACAAAGTTGTCAAGAAAGAAGTACACACCTCAAACTTAATACCCCTGTAAATTCCTAGATTTCTAAAATGCCCAAGGGTTAGCCACAGACACTAAAACTGAATTAGCATTCCTTTAGCTTAGATGACACAATTTTTAAAAACAGGAGTATTGAAATTTATTTAAATGACAGTGATTTCCTCTGTTAGAGCCGGGACCCTAAAGAGTGGGTAGATCAGTGTAAACTCTTATGGTTGAACTTGAGCTAAATAAGCTGGGGGTCAGAGTACTGGGAAGGAAGAAACCCACTTGAAGAAGAATCGGTGCTAGTGTTAAACTTAATTCTTTTGTATAAGCTAGTCTTAAATTTGCCTACATCTACCTTTATTTACTGAAGGTGATTTGGACATGCATTTAAACCTTTCTAAAGTATTCTAGTGAGCAGTCAAGCAGAAGACATTGGTCAGGGAGGGAGATATAAAACACCCTAAAATACCAGCCATTTGTCAAGGCTCGCGTGGTTAATGGCCATAAAATTGGTGCTCAATAAATTTTATTCTCATTAACTACATTCTGGAAAAAGAAAACAATGGATTAAGGTTTAGTCAAATTAATTTATTTGATGTTGAGTCATTCACAGGAACATGGCCATATAGCCTTGCACTCAATTTTAAATACAGACATTAAAATAAATCAGGGTGAAACCCAGAAAGCTTTGATCAATCACAAATTTCAGCCCAAGGTTGCTAATAACTTGGTTTGTGTCATAAATTACGTTTTCCTTGACCAGCATCCATCATGGCCCCAGATCAATAACCATTATTGATAAGACTGTCATCTGTTTTAACTTCCTCATCCCATCAATGGGCAAAAAAACTCTTGGATGGCTAAATGTTTGGGACATCACTTAGGAAGCCTGGGGGACAGCTTGCATGTTATCCATCTCTTTGTAGATGAATAAGAAAGTCTAAGTCTGCAAAGACTTAGATTTTTATTACAAGGGCATGGCTATGATAAGAATTGTGCACGAGAGTCTTTTATGTGTATATATCTATGTACACACACACTCCTTGAAAAAAATTAGTAAGGGTTTTCAATTTGCTTCATTTCTATGGCTCAGTTACCTTGGTTTTAAATACTAGATGACTGTATTGAATAACACAATGTGTATAAAATGTTTAGCATAGTGTCTAGGACATTAGTAAGTACTCGTTTATTGAAAGAACACTTTGAGTGGGAACTACAGCTTGTTTATTGGCAGAGATTTCCTTCCAAGTGTATGTGAAAATTTTGAAAGGCTTGGTTATCTCAAGCCTTAAGTACTTTGGAAGTGCATTAAAAAATCATTTCATAGGCCCTCAAGGAAATCACACTGATTATTTTAGTTGGAAAGAGGACCACCCATCCTGATCACCTACGGTAGTCACCAAACTTGGTTCTGAAAGACTTGCTTTCTTCCCAAAGGGAAACCAAGCCTTGAGGATAAGAAAAAGCATGCCATCATCAAGGATGCTCAATAGAACATGAGTCATATTTTAAAAAACAATACTCTTCACTGATGAAAAAATAATAATTCTTAAGGTATGGATTAGAGTAATCATCTGTCAGGGAATTAAAATTGTGAGAAAAAAGATGCTATACAAATAAACTCTGGAAAGTGAATTCAATGACATCAATGGATCACATAGATATTGAATACCCTCTAGGTGGGGAAAAAAAAAAAAACTAGGCTAGAAATGGTAGGGTTGAGAAGGCATGGAAAAACAGAGAAAAGTAGCCCCACTCATCATAGGACTCAGAGGCTGTCAGAGGAGACAATCTGACCAACTCCAATTGCCTTACTTTTAACTGTGCAAATAAAGATCTATCAGAAGAGGAGCTGGGAAGGACAATATAGTGCTTTCTTCTCTGGCGTGAAATTTATCTCGTGAAAAGAACAATTATCTAAAGTCAGACTCCTTTCCCAATGACATCAGATAAAGTTTGCTCTAAAGGGCAAGTTGAACCATATCAGTCTTTATTCCTTAAGCTTGCTACGGTTCTTCCAAAAACACACAGCGCTGCATGTGTTAACTTTTCACTTGTAAATCAGAAGCACAAGCTTGAATAAGTCAGGTTTTCTCTTGCATTCTTCTCACCCTCAATAAAATCATCAAAGTAAAATGAAAAAGTTAGAGGGTTTTTGGCTTGCTCAGGACCAACCATTATTCATCTTGAGGGAATAAGCTCTCGACAATTGGCCCCAAAGCAACCTCCAGGTGTCATCCCCTATTATATTTCCATGTTCAACAAACACACCGTGAATTCTAATCCTACTGCACAAATCAGTAACAATTTTTATGTTCAACTTATATGGCAAATTATTATGATTTTCAGTGGCACATCTTAAGGGATTGGAAGAATCAAAAAACACAGTCACATCATATTTATTGGGTATTATAGTCATTGAAAATCTCCCCACTGTGTATTTGCTCATTCTATTCTACCTAAATACTCAGCTTGTTGAAATACTATTTAACCTTCTCTGAAATGATTTTCAAAAACATTAATGTGTCTTCCTCTTTGCAGTTTGACTCTTTTTTTTTTTGCATTACCTGGGCCTCTCACTGTTGTGGCCTCTCCCGTTGCGGAGCACAGGCTCCGGACGCACAGGCTCAGCGGCCATGGCTCATGGGCCCAGCCGCTTCACGGCATGTGGGATCCTCCCAGACCGGGGCACGAACCCGCGTCCCCTGCATCGTCAGGCGGACTCTCAACCACTGTGCCACCAGGGAAGCCCTGTTTGACTCTTTTTTGCCTTCTACTTTAGTTGTTCCAGTGTATGCATTTGTTTTGAGGTAGAAGAGGCGAGGTGTCAGGAGTATAGGGACTGAAGCAAGACAGGGAGAAAGGTAGCTTTTTCTTCTATTATTAAAAAAGAAATCGATGTTGTTGCAAAACACTTGCCTTTCAAGCCAGGCTATTTTCTTAAGAAAATACAGTTGAAATTATTTTATTTCTCTTTTAACATATCAAGAGGCAATTTAGTCTCTTTGTGTAAGGGTTTTATATAAAGAAGATCCAGAGAGAAGAAGAATAGTGACAAAGCTACCCTTTTTTTTTTAGGCCCTAGGCAATAAAGGGAAAGAGAACAGAGAAGGGGAGCAAAATTGGGCCCCAACTGTCTTCACTCTAACCAAAGCCCAATGAGTGGAGATAACCAGATGAGCAAATGAAAAATGGCCTTTGGTACTGGAACAAACAGTCTTTGGGGCCACTTCCCACACCAGTTTGAGGACATGATGTGACACAAGAGCAGGTAGAGGGAAGTCCTCAGGCTTAGCATCCCTGAGCCACACTTGATTCTTGTGTGGTAGAGACAGGGCTAGAGGCTGCTGAGGATGTGACTGGGGGGCTTCTGACAGGTGTGGGGTAGCAGGAGTAAGAGATCTGTGGCTCAGGCCCTAATGCAGACCACTGAAGCTGGATCTCGATGGAAGTCACAGCTGGTCTGCATGGTGCCAGTGGAAACGATGTAAGGCTAAGGCAGCCAGGGGCACCATGAGCTCCAGTGAAGCCAAAAGAGACTAGTCAAGACTATCATCAACCACTCCCAAAGCCAGCAGCTCAAGCAAGACAGAGATGAAGAGGGGTATTTCTCAGTGGACAGAGGAGCCCAAGGACACCATGACCCAAGGGCCTCAACCCATCTTTTCCACGAAGAGTCTGAGACAGCCACACCCTTCCACCCATACGCCATCCTGGAGAATATCTTAGAGATGGTGGTGGAAACCTGAGAAGCTGCATGTTTTTTTCCCCCTGGTCATTTCTTTACAAGGTCCTGAAATCTCCCTAAAGAGACTGTGGGAACTAACAGATCGGACAGATCTGTAAACCTGTTTGGACGTTCCCCTGGAGTTATTTTTTTCCACTTCACTAATGAGTGGGTACAGGATTTAGGAAAAAGACCATATTAATTATAAATGAATTAAAGAAATTCCATCTTCTCAGCACACTCAAGTTGCAGTGAGTATTATTCATATATTTGTTAACATTCTGCTGCCAGCCTCAGCCCAAATGCTCCCACATCAGTGGGAATGAACTCGGTGTGAATTAATTCTTCATCTGAGATCCACAAGATCTCACTTTTTAAAATTTTTATTGGAGTAGAGTTGATTTACAATGTTGTGTTAGTTTCAGGTGTACAGCAAAGTGAGTCAGTTATACGTATACATATATCCACTCTTTCTTAGATTCTTTTCCCATATAGGCTATTACAGAGTATTGAGTAGAGTTCCCTGTGCCGGACAGTAGGTTCTTATTAGTTATCTGTTTTATATATAGTAGTGTGTATATGTCAATCCCAATCTCCCAGTTTAGTCCTCCCCCACTTACCCCTGGTAACCATGTTTGTTTTCTACATCTGTAACTCTGTTTCTGTTTTGCAGATAAGTTCATTTGCACTTTTTTTTTTTTTTTTAGATCCCACATGTGAGGAACATCATATATTTGTCTTTCTCTGTCTGACTTACTTCACTCAGTATGACGATCTCTAGGTCCATTCACTGACTTGACTCAGCCGTGTACTGAAGATACTATTTATAAGTTTACGTCACAAAATGATAAGCTCTTTGAGGGCACCTCTCCCAGTGAACATACAATATTTTGTCTTATCAAGTTAATAAATTAACTGAATTTAAAAGCTAAATGGCATTCTTTCTAATTAAGAATGTTCGGTTTCAAAGGTCTAATTCATGCCCTACTATGGTTTGTATCGTGACCTGTGCCATTAAGCCACAGGTAAATAATATAATTAATAAATAATTAAGGGGCCATGTGAAACTTATAAACTCTCATATTAAATCCACAAATGATTGGAGAGGACAAAACCTCCTTATGCTTTGATAACTACTGTAGCTCTTGTTTTCAGTTTGCCCAGTAGATACAAGATCTCCTATTTGTCCTGGTCATAACCAATGCTGAGCCAAACCTGGTACCCATCTGACACAGGCAGAATTGAGGGTGGCCTCCAAGGTTCCTGCACCCTGGTGTATACACCCTATAGAATCTCTTCCCTCGAATATGGGCAGGATCAGTGAATATGACGGGATAGCGTTCCCTTATTAGATGACCATCAGTTGACTTTGAGTTAATCAAAAGGGAAATTATCCTGGATGAAACTGACCGAATCAGGTGACCCGTTTAAAAAGTGAAGTATCAGAGACATGTTCTCTGGCAGGCCAGAAGAAAGCAAACAGTCATGTGTGAGACGAGGCACCTCCTAAGGGCAGAGAGTGACTCCTGTATGACAGTCAGCAAGAAAGCTGGTTGAAGGGACCTGAATGTAGAAGCAGGACTACAGTGAGAGGTTATAAAGACGCCTGTGTTTATGCACAACTGCTGTTGACCGACCTGAACAAGAAGAGTCAAAGAGTGCTACAATATCACTACTTCCTAAGTACTGTGCTTTCTAAACAGTATTTTGATATTCAGTAATGTCTCTATTAGTAAACTACATTTGCAGGTGGATTTACTCCTCTGAGTTTTCTCTTACTGTAGTTCTTGTCAAATTAAAATACTTTTAAAAAATGTCTTTGGGTTATAAAGAAACCTATTCTGGTGTGGAATATAAATTCACTTCTCACTGTCAAGGTATGCCTGTGATTTATTTTTTTTAAGATATAATAGCTGCAGCCATATTTCCCTAGTGATAAAAAGAAATCCCCTTAGTAATCCCTACAAAATCCTAAAGTGCTAAAACGCAATGAAGAGGATTTCTAATGGTAAGTTATAAATCCTTTTAGAGAACATCTTGGTTTAAAATAATTTCAAAAAAAAAAAGAATGCTTAGGAATTGAGTACTACTATTTAGACATCCTTCAGCAGTATCAAGGACACTCAAAAGGATTTCACATTTAGAGTCGAGAAGATAAAATGAAGTTATATTTGTGATAGTCATGGACAGTAAGAAACTAAAGTTACCAGAGAACACACCTGTACACTCTCAAAGCTTGAAAAAAATTCAGGGGACATTCATTCAGTCCATCCCCAATTCAGATGCTCCTTTACACCAGCTATTGCAGGCAGCGATCTACACCTCATAAGTCAACATATCCCTCAGGTTAATTAAGCAGAAACTTAAATCAGTGTAAGTGTTAACCTTTATATAAATTTTGCTCCCTGGCACTCCAGAGAATAAAGTTCTCTATTTTATCTGGATGCACTTTTAATATTTGAAGGTAGCTATTACTAACTTTCGTAAGTTGGACACCTATAGGGTCAGGCATGAAATTAAACAAAGACATAAAGATATAAAGATACAAGACAACGGGAGTGATGAGCACCATGGCAAACTGTAAGACCAACAACCCCCTGAAAAGGAGCAGCTGCTACTGCACGTGGTAATTTGGGAATTAATCACAACAAACCAGACATCTGGGTTATCAAGAGTAAATTTTTCCCTTTTAAAAACTGTAATAATTAACCTCTATATTAAGAAGTCACATTTGAGTCTCCAAAACACATCATTCCATCAAAACATTCTGTAAGCTGAGAGTTTAGAACACCATTGATATCTTAAAGGTACTCGTCGTTCAATGTTGAGAAGATAACCTGAACTCTACATCTATTTAAATACATGGAAATGGAAATTTTAGGACCCTTCGTTAGGTTTCTACATTTATGGCCTGAAAAGCTGGAATTTTTTACATTGAAATAATGCTGTATAACTGAACCATCATATCCTGTGGGAGGCTGATTAAATCTCCAGGGAACATACTGTTTCAAGACCTGAAGACGTGGTGAGGGTTCTGGACACTCTCCCCAGAAAATCATATAGGCACATAGCATTTAGCCTATTTTTGGAGGTTTGCCTTGAAGGGTATTCATTTTCTTCAAATCTAGATACCATTCGAAATAAAAATGATAATAATAATACAGGCTAAAACATGTTGGGCAATGTACACTGTTATCAGGAAGATTATATGAGATATTAAGTGCACATATCAAGAATGAAATAAATCCATACACGTAAAATGTATGGAATGTACATTAATTATACCAACTCTCCATTTTTAAAAAAATTAACCTTATTTTTTTGAACAGAAAAATTATGAAGACAGTAGAGTTCCTAAATCCTCCATACCCAGTTTCCCTATTGTAAGCGTCTTTCATTAGTATGGTGCACTTGTTATAATTAGTGATTTAGTACTGACACATTGTTATTAACTAAAGCCCATGCTTTAGTCAAACTTCCTTAGTTTTATCCCCAATGTCCTTTTTCTGTTCTAAGACACCATCCAGGATACCTAACACTTAAGCATCCTGTCTTCTTAGGTTCCCCTTGGCTGTCACAGTTTCTCACACTTTCCTTGTTTTTTTGATAATCTTGACAGGTTTGAAGAGTACCAGTCATTTAATTTGTAGAACATCCCTCAGTTTAAATTTACCTGATGTTTTTCTAATGATTAGACTGAGATTACAGGTTGTGAAGAGGCAAACCACAGAGACCAGGTTTCATTTTCATCTCTTACATCAAAAATTGTGCTATCAACATGACATCACTGTTTATGTTAACCTCGGTCACCTGGCTGAGGTAATGTTACTCCTATTTCTCCACTGTAAAGTTATTCTTCCCTGCCCCCTTTTCCACGCTGTTCACTTTGGAAGGAAATCACTATGCACAGCCCACACTTAAAACGTGGGGAGTTATGTCTCCACCTCCTTGAAGGTGGAGTATCTGCATAAATTATTTGGAATTCTTCTACATGGTAGATTTGTCTATTGTCTTCCATTTGTCTATGTAGTCCATCATTTGTTTATATCAGTGTGGATGGACTCATGGATATTTATTTTAAACTTTGAGTTATAATTCACTACAACTTTATTTTCTTGCTCAAGTTTTTTTCCAGCTTTGGTCATTGGGAGCTCCTTCAGTTGGTACCTGTGTTCCTTTTTGACTCCGTTAGTGTGGGGTGTTTGCTTTTTTTGTGCACTTCCTCACTTTCTAGCTCTATGAGATGGTCTAGGTTCAACTTTTTGTATTTTCTGCCTCAGTCCTTGATTTAGCCATTTCTTCAAAGATCCCCGGATCCTTTTATCAGATAGTGGTGTTAGGAACAAAGGTCTTGGAATTAGATGTGCTCACCACTAGTGCAAGAAAATATATGTGTGTTTACCATATACACCCATGTATATACACATTTAACCCAGACTCTTGTGGATGCATCTTTATCAACTAGCGTACAGTATTTATATAGTTTCTTTTACCTTGTGTTTTACAAACTTTACTTATTCCCAAAATTACTTGTGTTGTTTCCCCCATGCCTTTCAATGAGGCTATTTTATTGATATATATTTTAATATAATTAGTTTTTTAAATCGCTTCTGCATTCAGCCAGGATTACGCTGACCTCTCAAATGACTTTCGTATATCTGCACACATTAAGGTTTACTCTTTGCTTTGTAAATTTCAGTGCGTTTTGACAAATGCATAATGTCATGTATCCACAATTTACTGTATCATACAGAATAGTTTTACTGCTCTTAAAAATCCCCTGTGCTTCACCTATTCAACCCTGGTCCCTCCTCAGTCCCTGGCAACCACTAATCTGTTTACTGTCTCTAAAGCGTTACTTTCTCTGAATGTCATATAGTTGGAATCATGCCTATAACCTTTTCAGACTAGCTTCTTTCACGTAGCAATACGCACTTAAGTTTTCTCCCTATCTTTTCGTGGCTCGATAGCTCATTTCTTTTTATGGCTATGGCTTTTGTGCTACAGACATACCACAGTTTTGTTTATACGTTCACCTGCTGAAGGACATCCTGGTTGCTTCCACTTTGGAGTGGTTATGAATAAAGCTGCTATCAACATTTATGTGCAGGTTTTAGTGTGGACATAACTTTCACATCAGTTGTGTATATACCTAGGGGCATGATTGCTGGCTCATATGGTAAGACAACACTTAGCTTTGTAAGAAACTACCAAACTGTCTCCCAAAGTGGCTGGACCACTTTTCAATTCCACCAGCAGTAAAAAGAGAACTCCCATTGTTCCACATACTTGCCAACAGTTGCTGTCGTCGTTTTTTAGAATCTCAGTCGTTCTAATGGCTTTTGCCGTCCTTAACCGGATATTTGTTTTGCACATATTTTCTCTCAGTCTATGGTTTCTGTTTCCATTCTCAAAGTCTTTCACAGAGCAGAGCTTTACTTTTTTTTTTTTTTTTTTTTTTTTTTTAATTTACGCAGGCCTCTCACCGCTGTGGCCTCTCCCGCTGCGGAGCACAGGCTCCGGACGCACAGGCTCATCGGCCATGGCTCACGGGCCCAGCCGCTCCGCAGCACGTGGGATCCTCCCGGACCGGGGCACGAACCCACGTCCCCCGCATCGGCAGGCGGACCCTCAATCACTGCGCCACCAGGGAAGCCCCAGAGCTTTACTTTTAATGAAGCCTAGTTTATCAATGTATTTTCCCGTGGACCATGCTTTTGGTGTTTTATCTAAAAACTTTTCATTAAACCCAGTATCGCCTCCATTTTTCAAGAATTATATCCCTTTTTCCAGATGGCAAATATGCAATGTGAAGAATAACTGGGCTGACACTACATAGCCTGAATTTTAACTCAGATGGCAGGAATTGAGGATCAGACCTTCTTAGTGTATTTTTATGTCTTTTGAGAACCACGTTGCTTAGTGTGAATATTAAATGAGATAATGCATGGAAATTACTCTGGGGCTATTGAGTACAATCTATTTATTATTGCTGTTATTTTGTTTTTGTTATTATTATTCTTAGGCGTACACATTACCTTAGGTTTTGATTTCAGTTATAACGACACTAACTCATAATGAAACCTCCTTGGCACACTAGATGAATGATGCATCATTGAATTTAAAGTAGTTTTAAGAAGCTTTACATCGCTATGATTAAATAATGCAGAAATCTGAGCGCCCTTCATTTCACAGATCAGCAACAGTATATACAGCCTCTAAGCAAAACTTATACTTTCTTCCTTATTATGACATGAGTTTAAGATTGTAGCAAAGTCCTCACTTGCTCCCTAAGGTCTCTCTTTCCTTACTACCATCAAAAGAAAACATTTGGCATTTATTATTTAAAAGGCTGGGGCAATAGATTCTCATGAGTACAATAAATAACCAAAGACTGTTGGTATAAGAGGAGACTGGGAACATCGAGACTGGGAACATCTTGTGAAGAAGGGAACATCTTGTGAAGCAACTCGTAAGGGCAAACTGAACCGGCTGCTGATAACTTAAAACACTTTCTGATCTCTTACTGTGTGGTAGACACAGTAACGAAAACCTAACTTACATAACATTACTTAACCTCAGTTATCATTATTATACTTACTTGAAAGCAAGGAAACAGAGGTCCAGAGAAATAAAGTAACTTGACAAAGAAGTGGCTTAAGGATTTGAATTCTGGTCTCTCTGAACCCCGAGCCTGTACCCTGAAGCACTCTGTTCTACCCAGTGGAGATCATGTAGTTAGAAGGCTAGAACTTTAATGATGCCAAGGTTTTTTTGCAAAGGGAAAGATCTCACACCTAAGGAACTGAACGGGAGAATTTTGGAAGACCACCCAAAATGTGTTACCTATCTCACAAAGCACCACAACTTCTATACATAGAGTTTAATTCCTGATTGGATTTATAAGTAAGCTATATTGTTCCAAGAATGCATGGCAGGTTAAGGGAACGATTGTATTCTACAAATAACTAGAAGGAATGAGAAAGCAGACAAAAGCACCAGCACCATGCTGAATGCTGAGTTGTCAATGTATGTCAAAGACAAGACCAATAGCCGAGCTGATCTATTCTTTCTAACAAGTTAATCCAAGAAATCAATCCTAATGTGTCTGACTGGGATAGTCAGAATCAATTTAGAAATATCTTCAATACAACTCAATGGTATAGCACAGTAGATACATATATAGCTGATACTAGGAACAATATTTTCTACTTTGAAGTTAACTCTTTCTTAGACAGTCACGTTTTTTATATAGAGATACCCATCTGAGGTCTATAGGCGAAAGTCAAACAGTATTTTATTAAAGTCAAAGCTGAATTGACTCGATATTGGAAGAATGTGCTAAAGGCTCTTCAGGATTTAAGTAGAACTTTTTGAGTGGCTCCAATGCTAAGAAGATGTAAGCTGGGAACACCCTCTGGTCTCAAGCATTTACTGTGGGTATAATTCCTAAATTGGAGGTTTATTACACAGAAAGACGTGGCATGTGACTTTTTATAGTTTACTGATCAAATTACCTTGAGTACGTAAGTTGGGTGTCTTCTTGGCTGGATTGATAGAATCCACAGCCTTAATGACATTTTCCCTAAGACTTAATATCTTTCACACACCCAATATCCTACCTCCTGAACCTTAGGGGTTTGGGAGTAGAAGAAGGGAAAGTAAAGAAAATATCACTCCTGGTAACAGCACCCTGATTTCCTTCTGAAATATTACATCTCCAAACTACATACTGCCAAGCTAAATAAGCTCTCTCAAGATTTTTAATATGAAGAATAATGATGCAAAAAGGGAAAACAACAACAAAAAATGGTGGAGTCCATTCATTCCAACTGGCAATTTGAAGAGACTAAGCTAGATGCTACATCTTAGTTCATGAACAGATGATGATTTCTGGTTTATGTTTTTGGGTTTTTTTTCCCTCAAAGTTCTATTTCCAACATTCTCTTCAATTTTCCAGGTCTCCTGGTCATCATCCAGTAAATTCATTTTCTACATGTATTAACTGGAGTTGGTTTCTTATTTACTGGCAGCCAAGTGCTAAAACTGATTATATCACCCAACAGAATCAACTACAGTACCAATTTCTGTTGAAGTGTGGAGTAACTGGTAATATCACTAGGTTCATATTATACTTTTTCTCAGCCTAAAATATTTTTATAAATGTCGCCATTTGCAACTTGAGGATGGTGCACCCTGAGGAATGTTACTAAGGGAGAGTGTGGACTATACTGAGAGCTTCTAAAGATGACAGCTCCCCCTTTGGCCGGGAGGGTGTGCTGTAATCCCATCTAGCAGCTCAGTGTCTGCTCAACCACAGGGTTGAGTGTACACATGAAGAACCAAGCGAAGATGCTTACCTGGGTAAGGGGTGAATATCTCCATAGCAACTGTCTCTTCTCCAACCTCCCCACCATTGCCTCAACTTCTCACTTTGGCTAGCCTCATTTAGTGATTGATTTTTCAAAAGTATTTATGGTTTTAACAATATTCTACTAGTAGGAGGAAAAGAGAGCCATTGCACATTGCAAGGTGAACATGCCTTGTTCTAAAGCTAAAGACACATGGACCTATAAGAAGACAAAAAGAGGAAGAAGCGAGCAGCTGCAACTGACCATCTGTTTGCTATGTAGTGGCAAGGCTGCTCAACCCAAAATATAAAGCACATCCCATCGCTTCTCTACTAAAACTTCTCAAGGGCTCTCCTTGCATTTAGCAGTGACCCACAGCACCCTGTGTGATCATGGTCTTTTTCTCCAGTCTTACCTCTTATTCCCCTCCCCTCCATTCAGTGTGCTTCAGCCACACAGGTATTTTTCAGTTCTTGAACAGGCCAAGCTTTTTCCCTACAGGTGCACGCCTGAGCCCTTTCATCTGACTTGACCCTGTTCCCCCACCCAGAATTGCCCATTTTCCTATCACAGTTTTCATAATCACGCTTTTGGTCTAGGGTTAAATGTTATCTATTCATCTGTAGCTACCCTATCTTAGGTAACCTCCACTTTTTGTTTTTGTTTTTGTAACCTCCACTTCTCAGTTATTTTCTGTTTCAGCACTCATTCCTCTTCGTTATGATACTCGTCATAACATCTATTTACTTGTTTAGAGTCTCTCTCTCTCCCCTAGATTATAAGTTCCATGAGGGCTTAGTGTCCTGCCTACCTCAATCATCAGAGTAGCTCTGGTGCCTGGAATGGTGACAGACAGTCAACTTTCAATAATTATTTTCAAATATCCAGATTCAGACAGATTCACGTATTAGGATCACGAAAGTGAAGGCACTGATTAGTATGTTCAGAATCTGCTCTCTTAAGTACATCCTTCACGCCAGAAAAATTATCTAATAGTTGAGAAAAGCACGTACAAAGTATACTTTGTAAGCAGAAAAATTGTATGATATACCTACATCTGGTAGTCCTCTTTCAAGATGGTCCCAGTGACACAACAATATAAAACAATTATACTCCAATAAAGATGTTAAAAAATAAATAAATAAAGCTGTTAGATGAGACAAAGAAGGACATTATATAATTATCAAGGGATCAATCAAAGAGGAAGATATAACAATTGAAAATATTATATACACCCAACATAGGAGCACCTAAATACATAAAGCAAACATTAACAGACATTAAGAGAGAACTTGAGAATAACACAATAATAGTAGAGAACTTTAACATCCCACTTACATCAATGGACAGATCATTCAGAGAGAAAATCAGTAAGGGAACACTGGCCTTCAATGACACATTAGATCAGATGAACTTAAGATATATGTAACATGGAATAACCTCCATGATAGATCACATGCTATGTCACAAAACAAGCCTTGGTAAATTTAAGGAAACTGAAAGTATATCAAGCATATTTTCTGACCACAGTACTGTGAGATTAGAAATCAACTACAAGAAAAAAAAAACACAAACAAACAAAAAAAGATGGCCCCCATGATTTATGCCACCTGGTATCCTTGCCCTTGTGTAGTTCTCTCCTGCACTCAGTAGAGCTAACCTACATAACCAGTAAGATATTATAGAAAGGGTGGTGCACAATTTCCAAGGCTAGGTTACAAAATATAGAGCTATGACTGCCTTGCTTTCCCTTGGATCACATGCTTTGAGGGAAGCTAACTCCCACACTGGGAAGAGACTTTAGCAGCTCCATGGAGAGATCTGAGCAGTAAGGAACTAAAGCCTTTTTGTAGTAACCAACATCAACTTGCCCATCAGGCGTGTGGGTTAACTTAGAGTTGGCTTCTCCAGCGCGCATCAAGCCTTCAGAAGACTGCAGCCCCAAAG
Organism: Tursiops truncatus; assembly: GCF_011762595.2. Classification (NCBI taxonomy): domain Eukaryota; kingdom Metazoa; phylum Chordata; class Mammalia; order Artiodactyla; family Delphinidae; genus Tursiops; species Tursiops truncatus. The sequence continues at coordinate 80,925,439 of NC_047043.1, read as the reverse complement.
CCACCTCATCAGACACCCTGAGCTGGAAGCATCTGCTAAGCCAGTCCAGGATTGTTGACTCAGAGTAACTGTGTGAGATAATAAATGTTTGTTGTTGCTTTAGCTGTAAGTTTCAGGGTGAATTATTACACAGCAATAGCTGACCAATACACTACCAAAAGAGTGTCTGGAACATAGTAAATAATACAAAAATGGTAACTAGCAGCAGCTGCTGCATTAAACAGCAGTGACAGCAGGGTGGCTACCCAAATGGGACTGGGGAAGAACGGGTACAAGGGTAGGGAAGAAAACTTTTAAGTATTTATAGTCCTGGTCAGACCTGGGAAGCTGAGACAGTTTGTGGTGGACATCAAAACTGGCTCCCTGCATTATGCCAAGTCAAAGTGTAGACGGAGGTGGCACACTGGAACTTCAAGATGGTTCAGCCTCTGAACCATCCCATAGGATGGTTATCCCATAAGATATGATCACCTGGGGAGCAAATCCCAAGACAACACCCATTAGATTTCACTAATGGATGAGCACCTAGCAAAGCCCCTGATCACAGAAGTGCCTAATTAATGTGTATTAACATTGATGATCATGGTGGTAATACCTGGACTCTCAGGATGGTCCCCTGAGTTGACATCTTTTTAGGCAGACTTTCATTTTAGAGGAAAGACCCGAAGAAATAGGCCTTGTGACAAGCTCAGTTTTCCTGACTTGAGTTGAGATGTTTGTGTTGAAACCTTCTAAGTTAGAATCAGTTTCTTCAGGTTCTGATAACTGAATCACACTTCTCAGGCAAAACAAACGGAAAGTGTTAAATAATAGAAAAACCTTCAGAAATCAGACTTGGTGGTAATAGGAAAAATAGTTCCAATTATTTTCTCCCTTTCCTTTTCTCTCAAACACAAGCTCATTACAAATACAGGGCAGCAAAAAAAAAAAAAAAAAAAAAAAGATTTGTCATGGAGTATGGTGCTTTCACATCATGTTTAACTATGCTTAAGAAAAAAATTAAAAACTGAGATTAATGAGCTTAAAAGTTAGGCCTACAATTTCAACTTGTATAGATTCCATGTCTTTTGATTTGGACTACATATTTTTGAATTTCAGTCTGAGACATTAAATTATATATGAACTGTGTTGGCTTTTGTACTTTTTATTATGGCTGTATCTGTACTATAAAACAAAAAATAAGTTCTCTAACACAACAGACATGAACAATATCAAGGAAAAAAGTCTTTGGGATGCTGCAGTATTTGTTAATAGGATGCTAGCGTTTCAACAATTCAAAAAAATCAAAACACGCTACTGCAACTTTGAATCATTGTCTGAACACATTGGAAGCCAGAAAATCGCAAACCTAACGAAGCTGCAGAGAACAGACGTACAATATAATAGTGGCATGGGAAATGGTGAGTAAACTGCTTAAGAAGCAAGAGGGGACGATGGATACTGTGATATGCCACCCTCTTAATTGCCTAAGAGAATCACATTTCTGTGTCGCATTCCATTTGCTACAAAACCACATTATCTCATTTGTGTGTAAGAATCTTGGAAATGACTGCTACATAATATGTATTCCAGACAGAGGGTTAAGCATATTCCAGGCCGTATTAGTTTTCTATCACTGCGTAACAAATTACCTCAAATTTAGCGGTTTAAAACAACACACATTTATCACCTCACAGTTTCTGTGCGTTGGGAGTCCGGCACGTTTCTGTTGGCTCCTTTACTCGGGGTCTCACAGAGATGAAATCAAGGTATTCGCTTTGCGTCCTCATTTGGAAGCTTGACCAAGCAAAGTTGTGCTTCTAAGCTCCCTCAAGTTACTGGCACAATTCACTTCCTTGCAGTTGTATGACTAAAGTTCCCTTTTTTTTTTTTTTTTGGTGAGCTTTTGGTTGGGGACCTCAGCACCCAGAGGTCACATTCAGGTCCTTCCCATGTGGCCTATTCATTAAATGGTATTTTTTAAAATACGATACATATCTCTGCAGCTTCGAATTTCTCAGATTTTTCTGTCTCTGACCATTATACCCTCTTCTAAAGGGCTTACCTGATTACTAAAGCCCACCACACTCAAGAGGAGGGGATTCTACCTTCAGGGCATGCACACCAGGAATGAGGATCTTAGGTGGGGGGCATCTTAAAATTATGCCTCCCACAAAGGCATACAGTTTGGAGGGACCTTTGCACAGGAGGGCAGCACAGGCTATCGGCACGCACATGCAACCAGGAGATCTGGCTTGGTCCTTTTTTTCTTTAGGGAGATGAGCTTCCTGGGACACTGAAAAGATGGAGGTGAAGATATTCCTTAGGGACAAGTGACACTGCTTTCTTCTTAAAAAGAAAATGAAGTTTTTCTGGGGCTTACATCAGCTCAAGAGCATGTCATTTCCTGAATAAAAGAATCCAAGTTGTTTGAGTAGTTTCTCTCAACTGGTGACAAAAGGACAGTGGTGCAGAGAGGATTCGGGCCTTTCCTCAAATCTGGGAAGACCCTAACCTGCATAGAAAGGGTTCTCTGGAAATATGCGCCCTGAAGAGGACTGAGGGCCAAAAGAAAAGCTGTGCCCGGATATACAGCACGATTCTGCTCGCTGTAACCACCTTGCTGAAAGGAACGGGAACTTGGATAACCCTTTGATCCAATCAACATAGTGAGCCCTAATGTTATAAAAGCATGGTGGGCTCTGCTGATGCTGCATGTTGCTGAAAGAAAAGGACTAAGTTTGTACTGGTGCTCAGGTCACACACAGATGGAAAGGAGAGCTCCCAACCTCTGCTTCCCCCACACAGCAGTGATTGGCATACTGCATCTTACCATGGAAAATATAAAGTGTTTAAAAATAGCTCTACCTTCTCTTTTTCCATGCAACTAAAAATAAAAATGGACAAGGTTTACATTCAAGTGAATATAAAGCAGAACAGTAAAGGACATTTCTATCTCTAAAAAGTCTGAGTCTATTGTTACTCCATTGCTCTATTGCTTCCTGAGGAGAGTACCTTTCCAAGTGACAAATTATAAATGGGATGGATGATAAAAGGAAATGTTATTTACTAGCTATGTGACCTTAATAAACACTTCATTCTTTCCCCTCAATTTCCTCTTCTGTAAAATGGGAATAATGAGAGCACCTAACTTCTATAGACGAGATGTGCACAATATCTGACATATAGTAAGAGATTAGTAATTACTACAACTGTTACTGCTGCTGCTAATACTATCAGAATAAAGATTTTAATGGAATCTTTATTGCTATAAAATTTTTGAGAACTAATTGCTTGACAATGATAGGTTGGTAGTTCTTAAACTTTAGTGTGCAGCAGAATCAGTTGGAGGGCTTGATTAAACACAGACTATGGGACCCACTCGCAGAATTTTTGACTCAGTCTGGCGCGTGGCCCTGAGAACTGACGTGACATGTTTATGATCACTCTCTATTCTGTGAAGTTTGTCACTTCACCAAGGGAACAGGAAAAACAGTCAATCCCAGCAGTCATATGATATTCTACTGCACAGGTAAACCTTTAACATGTGATATGTTTCACTTTTATGAATTTTTCTGATGGTCTATGGAAACAGTATCAGTTTTAATTAACTGTGACATTTTAATATAATTTATTTTGGAAAACACAGAGAAAGTATAATGTATTAGATCTTAAAGCCCTGCTCAAGAATAGGAAAATTTCAGACAATAGTAAATGTAGGGACCTTGGTTACCAAGAGTTCACTCCTTATCATTCAATAGAGGGCAGTCTCCTCATTTTTGTTAATTTGGGGCTGACCAATGCCTATCTTCTAAAAACCATCCATTATTCAGTTTGGTAACACTCAGTGTAAGTCCTTACCAGGCAACTTGGTATTAACCTTGACCTCAAACCTTTTAGTTTACTACATATTACATACATATAATATCTGGATTTTACTGATGTTAAACTAGCCTACCTTCTTGGAAGAAGCATCCCTATCACTTTGAGGGGGAAAGTCATCTCCACACTTTCCCACTATGGCTTGTGTGTGACTGACCCCAGCTTCCGTGGAAGTCATGTGACTTAGGTCTGGCCAATCAGCATAATTCATTCTCCAAACTACAGTAACTGGTTCAGGTATAGACACACGGCCCAGCTTGGTTCAATGAGATACAACACCATCACTTTGGTTGGAATGAATTGAAAAATAGACGTTCTCTTGGACTCAGGGTGATTAGGATAATAGATTGTAAATCAGGAGCCGAGGATAGCTCTCTTATGTTCACACAGAAATACCTCACCAGACAGCGAGACTGACTGAAAGGACAGCAGAGCTCAGAGACGGAGTATGATTCATGGTGACATTGAACAACTGGATCCAACCATACCTGAAGCCCTGGTATTTTTTTATATATATGAGTCAATAAATCCTTTTTCTGCTTAAGCCAGTTTAAGCCAATTTTTCTTAATCTGCAACTGAAAGAGTCCTGAATGATATAGTTTATAAATTGTCATATTTTTATAAAATGAATAATTTAATATCAATCCATAATTGATAATATTTTATGACAAATCAGAGACATATTAAAGAGAAAAAACATAGTATTTATTTCATTTTAAGGCTGTCAACTAGCTATTACCCGCTTGTCACTGGTTGTTGTATTACATATTCTTCCTTTTCTGAGACAGTGTCATCTTCTCTACAATGATAGAGAAGTAAATTCAAATCAGCCATTATCCTCCTCCCTTAATAAACACATAGTGTATCTTTTATATGTAATAATGATAGACCTATTTTAAAATCTACCCCCAGTTTTTTTACTACTCACCAGAGACTGATGGTTGTTTATGTGTAAATCTGTGGTTTGAAAATAAAACACAATACAAAGAATGACAACACTTAAAATCATTCCAATCTCCCTGTGACATGTGGAATGATAAAGAAATTTTGGACCGTGTCCTTAATCACATGGTTGCTCTGTCAGTGTGACTATAGTCTCACTTCTACCGCAAAGGATTCCAATGCATTGTAACCACAGAATGCGTTTGCATGTTTCCCAAAAGCTCAATTCAACTGAAGAGAAAATCGGTACATTACTTAATTTTTACCCTTTCTCCATGTTAGTATTTTCCTACCTAATATATTTTCTTATTAGTGCGAAGAGGACAAATTTTATGACTAATGACTCTTTTCCCTTCATCCATCCTTAGGTAAACAGTAATTCTGGTTTTCTGGTACACAGCTTGTAATCATTTATATGTCATTATAATTGATTTCTGCGGAAACTGACATCAATTACAAACATACACAGTGGTTTGAAGAAAAGATAATCTAGGGATACTTTCCCATCTCTAAGTTCACCTTCACCTGATGATAGTAACTTAGCTACTAAATACTGATGCCCAGCATGTATGCTTTAAATATCCACATTTTACAGATGGAGAAAGTGAGACTCAGAGGCGATGTGCCTTGCTTAGAGTCACAGAGTCCCAATGGACTCCCAGCCCTATTTTCTTTTCCATTCCCCAAACTCCCTCACAGTCATTTACCTCTTCATAAAGCTTTGAGGATAAAGTCTAGAATATTGCCATGGATACTGGCTGGACAACACAAACTATTAAGAGGGGATGTGAAATGAACACAGCCAGAGCCTCATTTCTTGCAATGATTTCCATTGGGTTTATCGACTAAGAGTTTCAGCTCATAAAGCACAAACCCCTGTTATTGAACTGATTTAAATCATCTCACGAAGAGTGTGATGTCTAAAAACCACCCATATCTTATAGAATAAGTTAAAAGAAATCCTCCCACACAGAATCCTTGTACTGCAGTGCTATTAAGTCATGGTTCATTTTCTTGGGCGCACCCAGGTTATGGAATTCCAGCTCATTACATACAAGGTCAGTTTTATACTGTATGTGGAACTGCAACTGGCCAATCTACTTTATAATTCTGTAATAAGATACGATTTACTAAATGGGAACAGTTATGCCTGAAGAGAAGGGAAAAAAGGGAAGTGGGTTTATAGGGCACCTGGGAGACCAAATGATACAGTGGGAACAGGCTCTAGACTAGGCAACTGTAGCTCTTGGCTATCTCATAGATTGGTCATTAACTTACCAGATGACCTTGAGCAAATCACTTCAGCCTTGACAATTTCAGTGTGTTCATAAGGGAGGTGCAAAAGTTCACCACCAAAATCAATTAAAACTCTACACAGGAATCTTGTTAGAAGGAACACCGTGGACATCTGGACATCTGTGGTTGTTACTTTTACTTCGTCTTTACTTTTGGGATCTGCCTCTTTTCTATTCCATATGAGTCCCATGGACTGCTAGTCCCAGTTATACCTTTCCTGCCCCAGTGATTCAGGCTGATCTATCAAAATATCCCTCCCTCCCTTCCTCCAGACCACAGTTATTGGTTCAGAGGCGAGCAATGTCACAAAAGAGGGCCAATCAGAGTCATATGGATCTATGGGATGAGGGACTAGACTAATTTTTCGGGGATCACTAACTATAAAGTCAATCTAAGTATGGACCTTCCCATCACCATCTTTGCTACTAGGCCAAGAGATCCTGTCCAATAATTAAACACAACCCAGAGGAAAGCAGAGATAAAAAATAGAAAGAGAGTCAGAATCTAGGTCATGTCATTAGGACCTCTGGATCTAGCTATAGCTGAGGTCATTTCTCCTCTGGACTTTCCAAAACATAACCCCAGAGCTCCTTTTCTTCACTTAAGATAATTTGAATTGGGGCTTGGTTGCTTGGTTCTGATCGAGTTATGATTAGTACATCCAGAAATTATGTTATTTAATCTCTAGAACTGAGTATAACGCTACAGTGAAGTAGTTTCTCATTAAATATGTGTTGATACATTGAGCGAATACATGCTATGAGTGACTCTATGGTTCTAGGAAATATATGTATGTCCAATATTTAAATCTACATTATTAAATAACATATCAAGATTTTCATTTTAAAAGATCAACCACAATTCATTCTTTCATTCACTGAGCACTGAACCCCGTCTACAGGCTATGTCCTGAGGGTGCAGTACTGAACAAAACAGACAACAATCTCTGTACCTACTGAGCTAACATTCTAGTAGGACCAGAGTTACATTATATTTAATCACAGATAATGTGCATCTCAGAAACAGCCAATTCGTCTATATTCAGGAACAGTTAAACCCAGAACGCAAAATCACATTCTAGGACTTACAGATCTCAGCTTTGGAAATGATTTTCTTTCCCCAGTGAATTTGGAACCCAGTTTACCATCAGAGCCTAAAGGTACAATATTTGTTATGTTTTTAAAGAAAGAGCCCCTGCTTGCTCTTTTGACAAAGATATATTCATGCCTTGTCAGATCACACATTTCTGTAGGATAATCTTGAGTAGTCCCTGTCAACAAAGTTAGATTTAATCCAACAACCCTGCCAACAAGAACAACAAAAGTGACCTTTCCTTCTTTATAATTAGATGTTGCCACTGACATGGAGACACCACGGTCCTGAATTTCGATTGCTGCCTGCTGGAATACACGAGTATTCCATTTCCTAAACCCCAGAGGAGCTTGTCCTGATTGAGTTGTCATCAAACCTACCAGTTAAAAAACCAAGTAATTCCAAGAGATACCCCTGAGATCTGATAAAGGCATATACTCCATACCCTATACACTCAGTTCTCTGACACTTCACCATTTTATTGTTAAGAAAAGCACTACAACATGACGGGGAAGACATATTTTAGCAGAGCATAAATGTTCTATTTATGGGCTAGAAAAATTTTCATGCACGATGCTGGCAAATCATCCTAAGTAAACCAGCATGTTGGCAACACCCAACATAGTAAATTATGACACATTTTCTTCAGTTGGTGGCTATATATATATTCACCAATTACTGTTGGGTTATAAAGCATGATTTTAGGCCTTGCAGAAAACAGGGAAGTGACACATGTTGAAGCTGTGATGGGCTATCTCACATACTGGGCATCCACTATGCTCTCTTGTCCAGCAGCTTTTTTCTGCCCTTTCTCCTAGTGATGATATACCTCTTCCTCCTCTGAAATTTGTCCCGTGCCATTGGCTGGGGCTATCTCTCCTTCCTGCAGCCAGAGAGATGGTCCTGTGGTTGGCTCTGATCAAATGATCCCATCCTTGTGGCAACGTGACCGGCTCAGTTGCTGGTGAATGACCCACACTCGATCATTCTAAAGTTCTAAAGTTATGGGGCATTGTTTCTCAGCAGGGACTGAGGGTGACCATCTTATCCACTAGGTTGAGAGAGCCAGTCTGTGAGATGGGCAGAGACGTGAAGGACTGCCAACAGCAGTCTGAGCCCCTGATTCCAATTATAAATAAAACGTAAAATAGAAAAACAAAAAGAAGAGCAGAAATGAGAGCTAGAACTGTAACAATATCATTTTTGCTCCCCATATGCCATTACATGCTGGGTCTTTGAAAACATCCCAAACAATAATCCTCCCTTTATTTTTTTCCTTAAACTGACTGAAACTTTATTTCCTCAGCCAAAAGAACGCTGAATGTACACTGGGAAACAGGTGACCCAGAACAAATGTAGACCCCACATAAGTATCGTCCAAATTAATTGATTGATTTATACATTGACTGACTGCTAGATTCATTCATCCATTCAAACGTGCACTGATCACCCATCACGTTCCAGGTGCTGGGGAAAATCTTTATTTTATAAAGGTAGGTAAGACACAAGCCCATTAGGAGTTCAGTGTAGAGAGGGAAAGGCAGATATACCAAAAAGGTGTTTGAAAATAATGTGATGACAGCTTTATTGCAGTGTGCAGAGTACCTTGAGGATTTGGGGTCTGATGAGAGTGTTTCTGGAGGCCAAGAAGGCTTCTTGGAGAACAGAGCAATCAATTAAACACAAGCTATCCATTGATATGAGAATATTACTACCACTGAACTCCTTTTGAGGGCTTAGGGGAAAATAACAAGTTATGTAGGACAGAGGAATGTCTGGGCCGAGTGGGAGCTGCTTACACACAGATGGGAAGGGGAGAGCAAATTCCCTGATTCCTGAGCAGTTTCCACCTGACCCTTGTTCAGGATCATTTTTTTCCCCCAAACCTCAGATCTGTGATGTACGACCCCCCTTTAAGAACCCTGCTGCCTCTGAAATTCTATGCATTTCTGATGTTATTTGAAGCATAAGAACAGAGAAATATTTTTCTATCTGTGAGTGGCCAAGCAACATGGGCACAGGTCATTTTCATAGCAGTAGATTGCATCCATAAACAGTTACTGAAACCTACTGTTTTCTAGGCCCAGTGCTAGGAGATAAAGGGAATACACAAACACATAAGATATGGATTTGCATGACGAGACAGAGAAAAAAAAATCAAATATATGGTAATGACCCTAGCGAAAAGTAGAAATCTCTATGGCTGACATGACCAAACACAACTGTATCATTCTGGGCATAGCTCAGAGTAGAGTTTCTCAACCTCTACACTACTGACATCTTGGGCCAGATCATTTTTGCTGTGTGGGACTATCTCACACACTGTAGGATCTTGTACGGCATCCATGGCCTCTATGCACTAGATACCAGTAGCATCCTCAGCTATGACAACCAAAAATGCCTCCAGACATTGTCATATGTCCCCTGGGGAGTCTAAGCACTCCTCACTGAGAACCATTGGCCTAAAGGTACTGAAGTTTAGAAATGGAAAGGCCGTAATCTGGAATTCCAGCAGAGACGTGGTCATAAACACTTATATAGAAATTCTCAAACTCTAATTATCAAAGTAGGATGTTGACAAGGCCAGAAGCTTGCAGCAGTTTACTGGGGGTGTGGGGGGAGTAGATGGGAACGAGAAGCCTTATGGTACAACTTCCCAGGGCCTGAACTCTCCCTTTGAGGGTTTAAAAGGAAATGAAGCAATCTAGATAGTAATTCAGAGCTCCCGTATATATATATATACATTTAAGCAAATGCACATATATTACAGCATAAACTCAAATTTAGTTGAAGCCTGAAAGGACATTTCTAAATGCTGTGGGCTATTTCTGACCATCTTCCCACCCCTTCAAACACACACTTACCCTCCTCTGCCATCAAGAGAAGCACGTGAGGACCCAGACATAGATAGCACAGAGGGGACACATCTACTTTTATCAGATTTATAGGAAATTAAACGGCTGTATTTAAAGACTGACTATCAGAGGGGCTTCCCTGGTGGCGCAGTGGTTGAGAGTCTGCCTGCCGACGCAGGGGACGCGGGTTCGTGCCCCGGTCCGGGAAGATCCCACATGCCGCGGAGCGGCTGGGCCCGTGAGCCATGGCCTCTGGGCCTGCGCGTCCGGAGCCTGTGCTCCGCAACGGGAGAGGCCACAGCAGTGAGAGGCCCGCGTACAGCAAAAAAAAAAATTGACTATCAGAGAAAAATCTGGGAGAAGACAACTACCACTGATTGAGGAGGAGGAGGAGGAAGAGGAGGGCGAGGAAAACAAAGCCTCTCCTGTAATGAACATTACCTCTGTGCCAGTCTCTATGCTACGCACTTTACAAACAAAACCTTACACCAACCCGATGCGACAGCTACTGGTGTTACTGCCATTTTAAGGAGAGGAAACTAAGGTTTCATACATTGAAGTACGGGCCCTATCGTTGTCATTACAAATCAACCCACACTGGGTAGCTTATAACAACAGAAATGTATTCTCTCACAGTTCTGGAGGCTAGAAGTCTGAAATCAAGTTGTTGGTAGGGCCATGCCCCCTCTGATATATCTAGGGCAGGATTCTTTCTGCTGCTTCCTGGCTTCTGGTGGTTGCCAGCCAACCTTGGCATTGCTTGGCTTGTAGCTGCCACGCTCCAACTTCTTCCTCTCTCTTCACAGGGCCTTCTTCCAAGTGTGTGTGTCTAACTCCAAATCATCCTCTCCTTATAAGGACACCAGTCCCCTTGGAGTCACTGGATATAGGGCATATCACTAATCCAGTATGACCTCATCTTAACTTGATTACACCTGCAAAGACTATTGACAAATAAGATCTCATTCACAGGTACCACGAGTTAAGACTTCAAGGTATCTTTTGCAGGGAGTCGGGGGGACACAGTTCAATCCACTACAGCAAGTAAAGGGCACAACAGGGACCCCCGCTCAGGACCCATCAGGACTCTCTACCTGGGAGCCTTATTATTTAACAAATATTTATTTATTAAGAAACACTGTGTGCCAGACATTTTTCTACGTGTGTTGTAAGTATTCATTCATTTTATTAATCCTCTTAACAGCCCTGAGATCCAGGTGCTATCATTATCTTCTCTTTACATAGGAGGTACCTGACACCCAAAGAGTTTCAAATCTTAGCTAAGTCCTAGTCTGGCTTGTACCCACTCTTCTATCCTGACTGCTCAATTTGCAAACTAAATTATAAATTACAATTGAAATCCCTGGGACATAAATGAGGGTCACTGCAGGTTATATATATATATATATATGCAAAGTACAATAAAAGAGTGTCTAGAGAAATGGGATACATGAGCTACACCCAACAGAACTTAATTCCTTTTGTTTTTTCAGCTCACATAACCCATAAGGTGACTCTTAGTCCTGACTACCCTAGTACTGTTTTTTTTTTTTTTTTTTTTGCGGTACCCGGGTCTCTCACCACTGTGGCCTCTCCCATTGCGGAGCACAGGCTCCGGACGCGCAGGCTCAGTGGCCATGGCTCACGGGCCAACGAAGACACGTAAAGCCAATCTGAACCTGACACAAAGACTGACATAGAGCCTAGCCAAGCTATTTTTCATCAGTCTAGCTGAATCACAACTAACTGCAAACACATGAGCCTGTAAATAAATGTTTACAGTTGTCAGAAACTGGGAGTCAGAGGATTCCTTGTTACACAGCATTACAGCAACAGAAACCTGACTAACACAGCCACCATATAAGATAGATACAGAGGAGATGTGTTCTTTTTTTTTTTTTTTTTTTTTGCAAATTAGCTTTAAAGCCTAGGTAACCTGACAGACTTGGGAAAACCAGAATTTCTGTAAAGAAAATCATATTTTCCTATTGACTCACAATCATTTCAGAGATGTTTTGGCCTGGGGAAAAATGTTGTCTTCGAAATAACAATGAAAGGTATATTCTCAAGAATGCAGCAGACTCAAGAACTCTGCCTAAGTCCTTGTCCTTGACAGCACAAAAATAACTGTGAGTGTCAAAACATGCCAAAGGGAGAAGGCTCATTGGAAGAATACATAGTCTAGCTTTTTTTGTTTCCTTATTTAGGTTTCAAAGGAAACTTTGGGGAGCAAGTTTTCTCTCTGTAAATTCTATTTAACTTCTTGGTCCCTTTCTTGACATTTTTGGTCACGATGCTTTACTATCTCTTCAACTTGACTTTAAAAAAATTCTTGATACAAAGGTAACACATATTTGAATGATAGACAAGTACCTAAACTAAAAATAAGGTATCTCTCTCCTACCAGATCCCATCCCCCAACTGCCAGTTAATAGCATGATACATAGAATTAAGACTTTTCCAAATCTTCTTTTATTCTGACATACACTGAAGTTTATTTTATATTTAGGAGGAAGAGGTAGGTTCTGTGACAAAGTCCTCATGCTTAAAACACTTCAGTGGCTTCTCTGCCCCCATAAGATAAAGCTCACCATCTTTCATAAAGTTTAAGCCCTGAATGCTCTCCCCTCCCTACCACCTAGACTCATCCCAGAATACTCTCTATTATACTTTGTACTATTTGCTTTTCAGCCATCCTGGACTTAAATGTGCGCAATTCCATGCTCAGTTCCCTCTGCTGGACTATTACCATAGGTCCCTCCATGCCCAAGTTAACTCCTAGTCAAGTTTCAGGTCTCAGATGATCCATCATTCTTTCCAGAACCACATCTTTCACTTCCTTAGTCTAGATAAAGCCCCTTGTTATAAGCTTTCAGAGCCTCCTTTACTTCCTTAGTAAAACATCCATTATAATTTTAGTCACAGTTTTTTACTTTTTTCTAGCTTTATTGAGGTATAATTGACAAATAAAACTGTAATATATTTGAGTGTACAATATGATGATTTGATATATGTATACACTGTGAAATGATTCCCACAAATTAACATATCCATCATGTCACACTGTTACCTTTTTTAATAAGTTTAAGATCTACTTGTAGCAAATTTCAAGCATATAAAACAGTTAGCTATAGCCACCATGTTGTACACTAGATCCTCAGAATTTACTCATAACTGAAAGATATTAGTTTACTTTAAATTGAAGTGATCCCCATGAGAACAGAAGCTATGCTGCTTATTCCCTTAGAGCTCCTGAGTCTGGCACATAGTAGTCACTCAATAAGTAGTTGTTACCCCACAGTGAACAGAACCATCATAGCTCAGAAGACAAATACTTAGGAATTAAAGCTAATGATACATTTAGGCAGGGCTTTGGGAAGGAAAGGGGAACCAATGCAAAAGCAGAGAAACAAAGAATGCAGAACGAGGCAATATAGGGACAATGAGAATGCACCTAAGAATGGTGAGGCAGAGGAAGTGAGAAACTCCTTCAACAGCTATCACGACACTGTGGAGATGACTGAACACCATCAAATCATGTCCTGGATAATGACTATATCAGTCAGGCCTCCTAAATTGCCCATAGTGAAAACCAAGTGCCCATTACCATGTACCTTATGGACCCATGAGTATTCACCCCAAACCTACATGACATGAAGTTTATCTGTCATGTTGGGACCTTAAGCCAAGTAATGGCCCTGTATAATGAGTCCTCTCTCCCCTTCCTTGATGTCTACTGTCTTTGCTGTAATAAAATATTCTGTGATGACTACAGAATTAAGCAGAGCTGATGAGTAAAGTCCAACTTACTAGTATGGAACTCGACCTGTCCACAAGCACTTCCTCAGACATTTCACACCATCAGTTCTACGAGTAACTACACTAAACCAGTCGAGATACAAAAAAGACAAAAATATAGGATAAAACTTCAACATAGCATCTCTAGTGTACCACAAGATTCAGCTTCAATTTACCTGTGAAAATGATTCACTTTGACTGTAGTCATGGTTTTGTACTGCTTGAACAGGCTTAATAAATGCTTCCATGATAATATGCCTATATGTCTTGTGGGAAATGCTTTTAAACTCTAAATCAGTGATACGTGCTACCATGAGTACACACTCAGCTCTTTGCCTGTTGCTCGGGATTCCATAGGAGAGATATTAGAAGAGAAAGTACGTCTTACAGATAAAAAGTATTATGATGTATTTGCCACTAAATTTAAAATGAAAAAAACCAAAACAGAACAAGACAAAACAAGACAAACCCAAGATAGACACACCATAAAGTAGCATTCACTACTCCCTTTTCTAAGTGTCGTTTGAGGATGACTCACTGGGATTTTCTTCAGGGCATGTTTGGAGTCCCCTCATTGGACTAGCTGAATCTGAATCTTTGAATTCAACCAGCTATGTAGGTGAGTTTTTAAGGTCTCTAAGATACAAATTCCACAATACACACAGTAACTGAAACTAGTAGGATGTCAGTGTGAGGTGGAGGTATTTGTTAAAATTGTGTCTCCGGGTAGATAATTTATTTATATCATTCATACTTAGGTCTCACTGGAAGTTCATATTACTTTGAGGAGGCGCCAGATACAAATTAAATTAGAAATAAATGAAGAATTTATACTTTTCTGTAGAGTTACAGCTGTAGAAAATAAACTTATGGTTACCAGGGGGTAAGGGGGGAGGGATAAATCAGAAGATTGGGATTGACACATACACACTATTATATGTAAAACAGATAACTAATAAGGACCTACTATATAGCACAGGGAACTCTACTCAATACTCTGTAATGGCTTATATGGGAAAAGAGTCTAAAAAAGAGTGGATATGGGACTTCCCTGGCGGCGCAGTGGCTGAGAGTCCGCCTGCCAATGCAGGGGACACAGGTTCGATCCTTGGTCCAGGAAGATCCCACATGCTGCGGAGCAACTAAGCCCGTGCGCCACAACTACTGAGCCTGCGTTCTAGAGCCCGCGAGCCACAACTACTGAAGCCTGCGCACCTAGAGCCCACGCTCCACAACAAGAGAAGCCACCACAATGAGGAGTCCATGCACCGCAACGAAGAGCAGCCCCTGCTCGCCACAACTAGAGAAAGACTGCGCAGCAACGAAGAACCAACGCAGCCAAAAAAAAAAAAAAGAGTGGATATATGTATGTGTATAACAGATTCACTTTGCTGTACACCTGAAGCTAACACAACATTGTAAATCAACTATGCTCCAATAAAAATTAAAGAAAAGAATTTATACTTTTCTGGTTCATAAAGATATATTAAGAAAAATATTAATAGTTCATGTGGTGAACTGCCTATTCTGCTCTCACAACATCCTCTCAACACACATAACTTTATTTACTATCATCGGGGTTAAGACTGTGGTTCTCAAATTTAATATGCAGCAGAATCACAGGTGTTTGCTAAAAATGCAGGTGCTCCCATTGCAGAGAACAAAAACGGCAGACTGGAGCATAGCCTAGGATTTGCTTGTTTTACTCATATTCCAAATGACCCTGAGGCAGGAGATCTGTGTTTGAGAAACACAGACTCTCTAAGAGGGTACTATTCCTACCTCAATACTTTCTCTTCAGAAAACAAAACTCATGGAAATCAAGTTCAGATGGATAAGTGGAAGCACCTTCAGGAAGTATTTGGAAATGTTTTCCCAATGCCATGCTGGTAGCACCTACAGTTTATCCAAAAGTGTAGCCCACCTGCCCATATCAGAGAGACTGCCAGGCTGTGATATAGTGAATACCAGATAAGCTGTGATCTAATTAATCATTTCTTTCACTGCAGGGTAATGTAGCCACAAAAGAAGTTTTTGGTGACTAACAATGAATACTGAAGGAAAAAAAAAAAGAATGCCAAAATGTTAGGATTCAGAAAGCAGAGAGCAGGCTGATTCCGCATGACTAACAGTGGTTCTTTTGAAGAAAGACAATTCATTTAGCCACTGCAGCTTGGTATAAGTATCTGTGAAGTTTACCAGCTTCCTTTTTTCTAATCCATCCTCCCCAAGCAACCTTCCTCTCTCTAACTGGGTCTTCAAAGTTCACTCACATGCCAGGAGAAATTCCCTGGTGCAGATGACTAATAGCACCAATGATGCCAATAAGAATTACAAAAGTGACAAGAGCAATATTAATGGCAGCTGCCTTCCTGCCAGGACCATATCCTGCATTATCTCATTTCATGTTCAAAGCTTCTGGGTGAGGGAGGTAATTATTATCCTGATTTCAGAAGTGAAGAACCTGAGGCTCAGAGAGATTAAATAATTTGAAGGAAGGTCACATTGTTACTAGGTGGAGCCAGTGATTCAGGCTATTTTTATCTGAAGGTAGGATATACCTTGTGTAATTCTTAACTTGCTCCCCCCTTCTTTAATAAAGTGCCAGTTGTTGACTCAATCTGTGAACTTCTAAAGGGCCAGTTCTGGAAGTGGGAAGCTTTCACTGAGGCCATAAAATCAGGGTGCTGGCTAGAGCTTTCAGTGGGCAGCTATACTTGACATATGAACTGAAACGTGTTGCCAACCCCAGAGCTGATATTTAAACTGGGAATACAGAGCCAGGAGTTTATGAAACAGAGATAATAGAAACAAGGGCAGGGTTGAATGTCATTAAAGATAAATATGAAGCAATATTTAAAATAAAAGTTGCTTTCTGGGGCTACATTCCTAATATCAGAAAACTGGCATTGTGGGTATGCTGAATTTAAAGAATCAAGGATGGGACAGGCAGTGCCAGAATATCATTCATTGAGCTAACATTTACTGAGCACCTACCATGTGACTAGCCATTGTAGAGATAATGATGAACAGGCTATAGACCACAACTTCTTAAAACTTCCATTCTATGATTTTGCATTCCAAGATTTTAGATCAATCTACAAAGGATTTTATTTGGTATAAATCAGCCCCTGAATACACAACCACCAGTGGTTATCGAACATGAGAGTTTGTCTAAAACTGCTGACTACAGCTGGGACCTAGAAAGAATTGAGCATGGTCATTAACCCCCACCCCTCAATCTCATGGCATACACCTCATGGCATACAACCATTAATGAAATAGAAACAACAGGCCATAAAGAATGTATGTCACTCACTGCAGAAATACAAAGGATCATGAGAGAATACTACAAGCAACTATATGCCCATAAAGTGGACAACCTGGAAGAAATGGACAAATTCTTAGAAAAGCACAACCTTCTGAGACTGAACCAGGAAGAAATAGAAAGTATAAACAGACCAATCGCAAGCAGTGAAATTGAAACTGTGATTAAAAATATTCCAACAAAAGCCCAGGACCAGATGGCTTCACAGGCAAATTCTAACAAACGTTTAGAGAAGAGTTAACACCTACCCTTCTCAAACTCTTCCAAAATATAGCAGAGGGAGGAACACTCCCAAACTCATTCTACAAGGCCATCAACACCCTGATACCAAAACCAGACAAAGACGTCACAAAAAAAGAAAACCATGATGAACATAGATGCAAAAATCCTCAACAAAATACTAGCAAACAGAAACCAGCAGCACATTAAAAGGAACATACACCATGATCAAACAGGGTTTATTGCAGGAATGCAAGGATTCTTCATATATGCAAATCAATCAATGTGATACACCATATTAACAAATTGAGGGATACAAACCATATGATCATCTCAATAGATGCAGAGAAAGCTTTTGACAAAATTCAACACCCATTTATGATAAAAACTCTCCAGAAAGTAGGCATAGAGGGACCCCACCTCAACATAATAAAGGCCATATATGACAAACCCACAGCCAACATTGTTCTCAATGGTGAAAATTTGAAACCATTTCCACTAAGATCAGGAATAAGACAAGGTTGCCCACTCTCACCACTATTATTCAACACTGTTTTGGAAGTTTTAGCCACAGCAATCAGAGAGGAAAAAGAAATAAAAGGAATCCCAGTCATAAAAGAAGAAGTAAAACTGTCACTGTTTGCAGATGACATGATCCTATACATAGAGAATCCTAAAGATGCTACCAGAAAACTACTAGAGCTAATGAATGAAACTGGTAAAGTAGCAGGATACAAAATTAATGCACAGAAGTCTCTTGCAATCCTATACCCTAATGATGAAACATCTGAAAGAGAAATTAAGGAAACACTCCCATTTACCATTGCAACAAAAAGAATAAAATACCTAGGAATAAACCTACCTAAGGAGGCAAAAGACCTGTATGCAGAAAACTGTAAGACACTGATGAAAGAAATTAAAGATGATACAAACAGATGGAGAGATATACCATGATCTTGGATTGGAAGAATCAGCATTGTGAAAATGACTATACTACCCAAAGCAATCTACAGATTCAGCGCAATCCCTATCAAACTACCAATGGCAATTTTCACAGAAGTAGAACAAAAAATTTCACAATTTGTATGGAAACACAAAAGACCCCGAATAGCCAAAGCAATCTTGAGAAACAAAAAAGGAGCTGGAGGAATCAGGCTCCCTGACGTCAGACCATACTACAAAGCTACAGTAATCAAGACAGTATGGTAGTGGCACAAAAACAGAAATATAGATCAATGGAACAGGATAGAGAGCCCAGAGATAAACTCATGCACATATGGGTGCCTTATCTTTGATAAAGGAGGCAAGAATATACAATGGAGAAAGGGCAGCCTCTTCAATAAGTGGCGCTGGGAAAACTGGAAAGCTACATGTAAAAGAATGAAATTTGAACACTCCCTAACACAATACACAAAAATAAACTCAAAATGGATTAAAGACCTAAATGTAAGGCCAGACACTATAAAACTCTTAGAGGAAAACATAGGCAGAACACTCTTTGACATAAATCATAGCAAGATCCTTTTTGACCCACCTCCTAGAGTAATGGAAATAAAAACAAAAATAAACAAATGGGACCTAATGAAACTTAAACCTTTTGCACAGCAAAGGAAAACATAAACAAGATGAAAAGACCACCCTCAGAATGGGAGAAAATATCTGTAAACGAAGCAACTGACAAAGGATTAATCTCCAAAATGTACAAGAAGCTCATGCAGCTCAATATCAAAAAACCAAACAACCCAATCCAAAAATGGGCAAAAGAGCTAAACAGACATTTCTCCAAACAAGATATACAGATTGCCAACAAACACTTGAAAGGATGCTCAACATCACTAATCGTTAGAGAAATGCAAATCAAAACTACAATGAGGTATCACCTCACACTGGTCAGAATGGCCATCATCAAAAAATCTACAAACAATAAATGCTGGAGGGGGTGTCCAGAAAAGGCAACTGTCTTGTACTGTTGGTAGGAATGTAAACTGATACAGCCACTATGGAGAACAGTATGGAGATTCCTTAAAAAACTAAAAATAGAGCTACCATCTGACCCAGCAATCCCACTACTGGGCATATACCCTGAGATAACCATAATTCAAAAAGAGTCATGTACCACAATGTTCATTGCAGCACTATTTACAATAGCCAGGACATGGAAGCAACCTAAGTGTCCATCGACAGATGAATGGATAAAGAAGATGTGGCACATAGATATGATGGAATATTACTCAGCCATATAAAGAAATGAAATTGAGTTATGTCTAGTGAGGTGGATGGACCTAGAGTCTGTCATACAGAGTGAAGTAAGTCAGAAAGAGAAAAACAAATACCATATGCTAACACATATATATGGAATCTAAAGAAAAAAGGTTCTGACGAACCTAGGGGCAGGCACGAATAAAGACACAGACATACAGAATGGACTTGAGGACACAGGGAGGGGGAAGGGTAAGCTGAGACGAAGTGAGAGAGTGGCATGGACATATATACACTACCAAAGGTAAAATAGATAGCTAGTGGGAAGCAGCCGCATAGCACAGGGAGATCAGCTCAGTACTTTGTGATCACCTACAGGGGTGGGATAGGGAGGGTAGGAGGGTGACGCAAGAGGGAGGATATACGGGGATACATATATATACATATAGCTGATTCACTTTGTTAAACAGCAGACACTAACACACCATTGTAAGCAACTCTAATAAAGATGTTAAAAAAAATAATGTACGTCACTAAAATTACCTTGAATAAAAATTAACCAGAAGAAGCAGCACATAAGATATTGTCAAATATCAAAAACTCATCTTTCCCTACTCTATGGTTTTGTCCTCAATGCAAAAGAGCATGGAATCCAATTCAGAGTTAAGGAAACCTACCTTCTTTTCTCTCTATGCCACTTAATACTTAATGGAAACACAAAAACTGCTTTGCAAGAGTCAGAGTTACCTTTACAAACACTAACCAATATAAGAGATACTAGTTTCAAATGGCTATATGGAAAAAATATTTAGAAAGACTGCTTAAAATTTTTTTAAAACATGCAGAATAGGAGTAAAGGGAAAATAGTCTATTTCAACATTCTTTTTGTAAGCCAAATGACTACTTAAAATAACTAACCTAGTAAGTGATATGAGGAACTAACATTGTAAACTTGCTCTCACCAGCGTCCAAGAAAGTTAGGAAAAACTAAATTGCATTCTGCCTAAGTCAGGATTTCCTATACAGGATGCGAAAAGTACTGAGAAATCTGACTGCATTAAAGTTGAAAAATTCCATTTATTTTAAAAGCAAGCAAGCAAATACCCTTAAGACAATGAAAGGATAATCCACAGAACAGAATATGCAACACAGATAAGTAAGGTCTTATACCCAGAATATAAAACAATTTCTACAAATCAATGGGACAAAGCTAGACAACCCAGTAGAAAATGGGCAAGAAATTTAAACAATCTCACAGAATATTCCAATGGCCAATAACTCCATCAATGAGTGCTCAGCTTCATCAGTAGTTAATAAAATGCAGATTAAAGCCAAAATACCACTGCAATACTCACTAAAATAGAAAAAATTAAAAAGACTGACAGAACCAAGTGCTGACAAGGATGTAAAGCCAAAAGAATTATCCTATACTGCTTCTAGCATAAATGTAAACTTGCAGAGAATGTTGGAAAAATGCTTGCCATTTCCTACTAGAGATAAACAAATGCTTATTGTATATAATGACCTCAAATCCCACTCCTAAGTATGTACCCAATAAAAATACATGATTCCAACACATATGCAATGAAGCTCACGGCACTGTTATTTATAATAGCCCGAGACTGAAATTCAATATTACAGAGGATATCTAGAAACTGTCATGTAATCATACCATCCAATGATAAACTGTATCACTCAAGATAATCAATTTCACAAACATTTTGCTGAACAAATAGAGCCACAATATGTTAGCCTATCGTATAAAGTTCAAAAATAGACAAAACCAATCTGTAGGGTTAAAAGTTATGATAATACCTTTGGCTGGGGGTGATTAAGAGGGGCACGAGAAAGGCTTCTGAGTCACCGATCATGTTTTATTTCTAGATCTATGTGTTTTCTTTGTGATATAGTTCGTTAAGCTATACATTTATGATCGATACCCTTCTCTGTGTGTTACACTTCCATAAATGAAAGATTTAAAGATACCTTGAAAGGCTGCTTATATGGAGAAAATGATATCAAATTATGTGGCGAGAAGACAAAATGGTAATGCTCATGTTTTATGCTGTATCCACACCAAATAATGATAGGCAAAATCAAATTAGCGCAGGGCTGAGGGTTTTATTATTGTAAACATACTCCAAATTTCTATGAAAGTTTGGCCTGAAACAAAGAGTGAAGACTTAAAAATGGGGTGAAGAGTTAGGAAACTGGCCTGAATCACCGCCTTCACAAGTTTTACGTATTTTCAGAGATCTGCTAATTACCCACAGAGGAAAGGACAGCTGATTTTTAGGAGCATACTTTGTGGGCTAGGCCTACTGGTATGTTTTGAAGGGGCCAACTCCTAGCAAGGGGGGAAATTAACATGTCATTTCCAAAAGCTTGAGCTTCCTTGGAAGCCCAAAGGAATTCAGTACATCCTGAGCACTTAGTAAAGAGACTGGCACACACTAATATTTGATGAATGAATGAATGAATGAATTAGAGACAAGGAGAAAGGTAGAGAGGGAAGCAGGAGAAAAGGAAGGGAAAATGAGAGGGGGAGGGAGGAAAAAAAGAAGACAGGAAATAGCCCAGGCAGGTTAGGTACTTGGATGAAGGAGGAACGTGAAGAGGAGGTAAAGACACCTATAGTAGAATCAACAATGATTTCCAGCTCCAGGTGGGGACGAAACACCTGACCCGCAGTCTAATGTGTAAAACACAGAAGCTGAGTTGCTTTGGTTATAATGAGTAAGGAGACAGCAGAGCCCCACTTCCTTAGTAACTGACGCCACCAAAGACTGCTTTTTAAATATGGAAATATCAATGTACTGACAATTCAAAAGCATATTTTCCTTCAGCATGAGAAACCTTAAAATGCATGTGTTAGAGGCCACTAAAAGCCACAATGAACATGTTCACTTACTAACACCTGTTTATTGAACACTACTCTGTGCCTGTCTCTGTGCAAGTGATGAGGGGAACAACAGTGAAAGAAAACACCTAATCTCCAGTCTCACATCTAAGTAAAACGGGCTTTTACTCAAGGACCTATTATTATTATAATGAGAAGGGGCTGCATTATGCTTTAGAGCACAAAATCACACTTGAATGAGTTTTCACGCTCTCTTTTCAACAAAGACATTTCAACTTGCTTCTCTGGCTTCAGGCAGTTCTGGGCACTTCCCCGGAAGAGTTAGGAAAGCATACCATGAATTGCTTAAAAATCCTCCAATAGTTTCTAATTGCCTTTAGGACAAAATTCAAAATCTACAGGATTTATAATACATTTCTCACTATTGGGTAATAATTATTACAGAAGACCTTCAAGTTAATAGTATAGTCCTCCAAGGGGGTGGTACATGACAAAGGCACTAAATATTTATGAACTGCATGATGAGAAAGTTGTTTGGTTTTTAGCTTTCTTTCCAAGGGGGGAGTCTCATGTTGCTGCTGGGGTAACTCTACCTCCTGCCTAACGCTTGCTCCCTTTTTAACAAAGAGCAGGCTCCATGCTCAGCAGCTTCCAATGGCAACGATGCTCAGCTGCAATTTAACAACTTCATTTTGCTTCAATTTAGTTCATTTTAAAAGTGACCTTCTGTTTATAGGAGATGATGCTGGTGTCGTATATACATAGTGATGTGATGCTTTCTTTTAAAATAAATTTGTTTAAGAAAAGAAGTAAACAGATGTACAGCAAAGTATTAAGGAAATAAAAGCACAAGTGGTACTCAGGTGGACAAAACCATGAAAATGGTATGAAAGTACCCAACACTGGTGCACAGAGGTTTATAACATCCTGTAGTTTTCACCGCTTCCCAGCCCCTCTCAAGCCACAAACTTCTCTTACTCCCTTTTCTAACCATTAAGGCTTTCCCTCTTTCAAATCTACCCTGTTTTATTGACTCTGGCCCACAAGTATGATTTTCTCTATTTGGAAAACTCCCTTCATTTTCTCTTCCTCTCCTTTCCTTCCCTTGACTGACTCGTACTCATTCTTCAAGGGCCCTTTGAATGTCACATCTTTGGGGCTGCTTTTCCTGCTGTCCTGACAAAGATTAGTCATGTGCATGTTTACTGCACATTCAGATGTTTACCTTCCCTAAGAGCCTAGGAGTTTCATGAGAACAGGGACTTTGAGATGACTCTCTGGGGAGAGTTCCAGTCACATAGCAGAGTTAAATATTTATCAATTCGAATTGAATTGGGAGAAACAGCATCCCAAGCAGGAAAGAGAATTTATACCAATGGTTGTTCAAATAAGATACACAACCACCTCCTGAGTGTCTGTGTAGAATACCCTTTTCCTGGCTTCTGCCCCCGTGAATCTGCTTCATTACACTGGGTTCAGGAACCAACGTATTTTAGAAGTGAAATGGTGGTCCACAGGCCGCTGAGAGAAATGTTAAGTCTATACATGTCACAGTCAACCTCCTTTGGGCTTGATGTCTTTCTTTTCCTGGAGCAATTCCACATGAATGAGTAGTTAATCTTTGCTCATTTAATCAAACAATATTTATTGAGCGCCCACTTTGTTAGCAGATGGGAGCTTCTATGTTCCCAGTATACACTGGAGCTAATCAATAGACCTGATTTAGGGATAGAAGAAAAGATATCCCTCAAAATACCTCTGTAGCATTTTGGATTATTTTCTTAAAGGATAATTTTTATACTTACAAAGAATAAAATCTACTCTCATTCTGTTTTTCTTATACGGACACATATATGCACACACACAGAGCTTAGCATCTTTAATGTGGAAAAAATATGCTGGTATACCTTCTAGCCATGGTGTTTCCAAAATATGAACTCTAATAATTTTCTAAGCCTCCAGCCCTGCGAGGCACATCTAATCTGGTAATTGCTTTCGTGTAGGATTTAGGATGAGATGGCTGTGACGTATCTTGTGAAGATGATCTATTTCACCACCACAGCCATCCTCTGTCAATCATCTGAGTTATAAATGTTAGTGTCAACTCAGTCATTTGATTCCTTACAGAAATGCATAGAAAAGTTCAGGGAGACTAGTACATAATGCACTTTTTGCCATCCTTTTCCTGAGACATATGAATGCACAAAGTCATATTGACATCCTAGAGAAAAGCAGCTTAATGTTAGTGTTTAGATAGGACGTTTGCGTGTATGTTCAGGTTACGGATTAGGAACAATTACACTAAACTGTGATGAAGGGCAGTGTCTTTTTGAATATATTACCTTTGCATTACAGAAGGCCACGGTCAGCTCATTATCCCTCATTGTGGTTATCTGTGAAGTACACGGCACTACACCGCACATTTCTGCATCCATTTTCCCTAACGTGTTAACTACAGTTACAACTGCTCTCTATGCATAGATTCCCATTCTCAGAGTGAAAGGAAACCATAGAACTGACTCTGATCTAAACAGAATGTGCTTAGCAGCAAATATGCTATCTTAATCCCTTAGTTACCAAAGGGCGTTTGAAATAACCACACAGGAAATGAAGAAATGGACAGTTGCTAAATTCAAAAGTGATGCATGACCAAAAAGCTATGTTTCAAGTGCACTGCACACGCTCTGGAATGAGCAAGCAACCTTGTCTCTCAAGGTTGAGGGCACCAAATACATAGTAATGAAAAGATAAACAGGATCCAATAGCGTCTTCCAAATCCTAACAGTTCAAATCAGCAAGTCTTCATTATACCAAAAATACTGTTCATTCTCCAAATGGGGACTTGACTGAGCTATTAATATGCACCTCACTTTACACCTCACTTGAGACAATACATCTGAAACATAATAAGTTGCTGGAGTGTTCTAATGCATGGTAATGCATGCCTTCTAGTTCATTATTTCCTGATGCTATGACATTGCTGTCCAATCCTGGGGTATAATGAGGAGCTCGAGATCTTATATTATCACTTAATGAAGTCCAATTAAGACTAGTTAACCTTTGATTTACCCCGCATACTTAACGGACAATGAGTGAGTGGTCACAGGAAAACTTTAAAAGGTGAACTTGAGCACGATTAGTCAACGGATGTTTTGAAGAGTGAAAGGCCTCTCAAACCACCATTTTCACCTGAAGCAAGGGCCGGGGGATGCTATTGATTGATGATAGAACTACATACACACCCCTCAGGTGAAAGGTGTTGAATACTGCAAGGATATTATGGTGGAATAATTATTTGGGAGGGTTTGTAGAACCAACTGATAATACAGAAGCATGATTTTGATGATTTATGACATTTTATCTATGAACTGCCTGAACTTACATACAAATCATATTTCTTTTTAATTAAATTCAACCCATATTTATCACCACCACATACATGCATAAAATATAAACAACATTCATAAAGCATGACATCATTACTAAACAAGAAACTAAACTGGTCAAAATTACTAATAAATGTATATAATGCATAAAGCAATATGCTTTTCCTAAGGTTTACAGGAATGCAAGGTTTATACAAAGAAACACTTTGAAGGCTACAAGACATTACATTAAGGGGCACATTAAAATCTGTGTATATGAATATCATTGCACTTTAAAAGGATGTGCAGGTTAATCTGAAAAATTCAATATTCTATAAGAGCAGAGAAATTAAGTAATAGCAGAGATACAAGCTGAAGCAACAACCCAGCACTAATAATTTCTCCCAATTTTGATATTCAAACAGGTTTAGCTGTCAAAGCAGATTTGAATAAAATACGACTGCGTTGTACATAGGCTTAACTCAAATATCACAACCTCAGAAGCTGCAGACATCACGCATAGTACTCTATATCGGATTCATTTTTATCTCCAAACGGAGCACAATAACTGGTACAATACAGGGGCTTTTACAAAGCTTGCTAAATACAAAAATGAACAGTACGCTATTTCCCAGCTGAGAAAGTGATACTGACTAATCCACTCAGGGTCACACAGCTTATCAGTAAAGAATCACATCCAGATCTTTGCAGACTGTGTTCTAGCCCTGCTCTGCTTCTTTCTTAACTTAGATTTCACCCTGTTTTACTGATTGAAGGAGGTGCAAACTTCACTCTTCTCCCAGTGCCTACCAAGAGGAGCCTATCCCAAATGTCTGCATCCTTTCAAGTAGTCTCCTATAGAACTCTGGTATTCTGGAAACTTGTCATGGTCAATACTTTCCATCCTTTTTGTGTCTGAGACATAGTTATGGTCATCAGGATATTTGAAAGCACATCTAAAGAGACTTAACAAACTCAAACAATACTGAAAAAGTAATACTATAAGCAACATTTTAGCATAACAGTCTCTTGCAACAGTTAACTCCTCATTGGTTAACCTTTATTCATTGCATGGTTACTGAGTATCTCCAACATCAGCCATTACACTGAAACTACAGTCATGGGAATAGAGAAGTTTACTACCGTGATTTATATAACCCCAAGGCAAGGTTTTTGTATGCGCTAGTCAATGCACTGTCTTCCTCTGAAGTAATACAGTACATAATTTATCTACTGCTGCATAACAAATTACTCTGAAATTGAGCAGCTTAAAACAACAGAAACTTTCTGCTGCTCAGCAATCTGGGTCTTCTGCTTCAGTGTCGCTTTCACAAGGCCACACTCAAGGTGTCAGCAGGGCTGTGGTTTCATCTCAAGGCTCAACCAGGGAAGGATCTGCTTTTCCACTCATTCATGCGCTTGTTGGGAGGATTCCATTCCTTGTGGGTTGTTGGACTGAGGGCCTGAGTTCCAGACTGGCTCTTGGCCAGAGGTCACCCTCGGTCCCTACTTAGTGTGTTTCGTCAACATGGCAGTTTACTTCATGAAAGCAAGCAAGCTGAGGAGGCAGGACTGCGAGAGCCAGCAAGATGTAAGTCACAGCCTTTCATAAAGTAATCTCAGAAGACAGATCCCATCACTTTTGCTGATTCTGTTTTTTTTTTAAGAAGACGATCACTAGGTCCAGCCCACACACAAGGGGAAGAGATTACACAAGGACATGACCACTATGAGTAGGGGATTGTTGGGGGACAGGGGTCATTCAGAAGCTGCCTACCACATAGGTGATGTTACTGTTCTGGTGATCGGACACTTAAAAGGCTACAGGGGGCTTCCCTGGCAGCGCAGTGGTTGAGAGTCCGCCTGCCGATGCAGGGGACACGGGTTCGTGCCCCAGTCCGGGAAGATTCCACATGCCGCAGAGCGGCTAGGCCCGTGAGCCATGGCCGCTGAGCCTGCGCGTCCGGAGCCTGTGCTCCACAACGGGAGAGGCCACAACAGTGAGAGGCCTACGTACCACAAAAAAAAAAAAAAAACGCTACGGGGCCAGGCAAGTATCGTAAATAATTAAAGCATGTCAGATGCTAAGAGAAATAAGGAGTGACAGGGACTATGGCAAACTAGAGGGTACGTTCCTCCTATAAAAGGGGCCAACATTACAAAGCTTCTGCTGATGCTGGCCAAGCAGGAATGAGGGCTCATTTTTGCCAACTGACTGATTTTTCTATGGAGACTGTAAATCATAGTTCCTGTCTCCAATCATCTGAATTTCAAATGGGACAATATGCGCTGGCCAAACAAAACTTACCTACATGTTCTTGTTCAGCAACCTTTATCTTTTATTTGCTACAAGTTCCTCTGCCATTTCTGCTTACCATTTGCCCAGCTCAATATGAGACTCACAGTTACGATTAAAATATTATCTTTCCTCAACTATAGGTAGGAACAAGTCTTACGCAAGTGTCAAAACTTGATGTACACTAGTTGACTTGTTTATACTGCTTGATAATGGTTGATGATATATTTGCTTCAAATAAACACACAAATGAATGGGTGAGGTAGATGAAGAACACACAGGAGGCTGTTCTCCCAAATTTCAAGAGCATATATCCAAGCAAAGTTGCCTTATTGGACTTCAAACTCAATTCAAGAGAAGCTATTTTCTATTCCATGGAAGTGTATCATCCACCTCATTTATCTGATAACTAACATATGGAAAATTCTAGTATTGCAGGGGTACATCAAGAAGAGACAGACTAGCCGATGTTCCTTTGGAAACTATGAAAAGAAAACATTTTCAGTGTTCTCCAGCAGTAGAGTGGCAAATAAGAAATCCTTGCATAAAGTGTTAGATAAGTGCTTGTTATTATATTATTGCTTAATAATTCAGCAACACACACAAAGTACAAAAAAAGAAAACCTTCAGTATGGTTTTTACAACTTGTTTGTCTAAAAATACAAGCCAAAGTAAAATGAGCAAAAGGGAAAGATGAGCAAAATAAACGACAAAAAAAAAACCCACGGTGCAAACCAAAAACTCCTAATAAGACTCCCACTCTCATCCTGTGATACGTATGCACTCCAATTAATTTCTGAAGGTCATTTAGTAGTACAGTGTTGTAACATGCCTAAAAATATTTTCAACCTAGAGAGAAGAAAATCAGAGAAATATGCTGATCTGGTACATAACCTTGCATTTAAAATTTAAAAAATACCCAAAGTGGTGTTTTGGTGCAGGGAAGGTGGGGAGATGTAAAATACTTTTCCCGGAAGTAAGTTATGACCTAATGAAATTATGGATGATGAGATGAATCTCAGAACAACAGTTAAGTGCAATCCTGAGTGGTTCCGCTATAAAAAGCTACTCTTACTTAGCAAATAAGTGCATTCTGAGCACCATGTCCTCCACTCCGTGATATGTGCATAATGATAACATCTAACATCTCAGAGTCCATCAGCTACAAAATAGCCCCAAACATGGAAGTCTGAGGATTTCTCCTTTGATCAGTAAGGAGGAAACTCAGGGAGACACGTTTGATTTTCTTCAAGCCGTTCTCCATAGGGCAGCAGCTTGAAGCATCTTCTTATACTGTCAACCTTATCACATCACCTCTTCTAGGACTTCTTGCTACATTCTCTCTCTTGTAGCTTATTTCATATGTAATAGTTTATACCTCTTAATTCCCTACCTCTATATTGCCCCTCCCCCCTTCCCTCTCCTCACTGGTAACCACTAGTTTGCTCTCTGTATCTGTGTGTCTCTATATCTGTGTGTCTATTTCTTTTTTGTTATATTCACTAGTTTGTTGCAATTTTTAGATTCCACATATAAGTGGTATCAGACAGTATTTGTCTTTCTCTGTCTGACTTATTTCACTTAGCATAATACCCTCTAAGTCCATCCATGCTATTGCAAATGGCAAAATGTCATTCTTTTTTATGGATGAGTAGTATTTCATTGTGTATATGTGTGTATATATATATATATATATATATATATATAAAATACACACACACACATAAATATCACATCTTCTTTATCCACTCATCTGTTGATGGACATTTAGGTTGTTTCCATGTCTTGGCAATTGTAAACAGTGCTGCTCTGAATATTGGGTTACGTGTATTTTTTTTGAATTAGTATTTCTAAACTTCTTACATGGAAACAAAGCCCTGGGCTATCGTGCCCTAGTTTCCCTCGCCAAGCTAATCTCATCATTCTGGCTCACCTTCCCTGTTATAGGCTGACTGGTCTTCTTTCAGATCCTTGGGCATGTCAAGCTCTTTCCACCTCAAAGCATACACACGTGCTGATCTTTGACCAGGAATGCTTTTCCCTGAGCTGTTCTTCCAAACACCCTTTGTCTCTCAGTTATTAGCTTTATAGGTTCTGCCTCCTGGAAGCCTTCTCTGAATCCTGAATTATCATGCCCCTCTCCCCTTGGTAATTTCCATCTTAACCCCTTGCTTGCTTGCCTCCTAATAACTATCATAATTCATGACTATTTGTCTGATTACTCCTTTCCACCAGATTATTGGCTAGATGAGAAAGGTACTCTGCCTACCCTGTTCACCATTGTACCAGCGTCAAATCAGAGTGTCTGGCACAACGGAAACAATTGATAAGTATGCAGTGTATGATTGAGTGGATGAACAAATGACATATTGAAAAATCATTTTAATAGATAGCTAATGGGAACCTGCTGTATAGCACAGGGAGCTCAACTCCATGCTCTGTGATGACCTAGATGGGGGGGACGGGGGTGGTGTGGGAGGGAGGTCCAACAGGGAGGGGAGATACGTATGCATATGGCTCGTTCACTTTCTTGTACAGCAGGAACTAACACAACATTGTAAAGCAGTTATACTCCAATGAAAAAAAGTCATTTTGTTTCGGCTGCTGCAAAGCAACATAATAATAGCTATCATGTACTAGGCACTCTGCTTAGCAGCGTTATCTTTTTAACTTTTATAACAATCCTCTGAAGTAGCTACTATTATTACCAGCACATTATAGAAATAGAAACAGAAACAGAAGTTTAAAGGCTTTAAGTTATTTGTCCAAAACCCAGACAGATAATACAGGAATCAGGAACAGTGTCTGAACCCACTTCTGTCTTAAGAGTTCCAGTTTGTAACTAGTACACACACAGTTAATGTTAAATCTCTTGTTGAAACTCAGGAGGTGCTAATTATTCAGATTTGGACTATATTTTAGATAACTGCCTAAAACCACATTTAAACTTGTACCCAAGATGATGATGTATCTAATCACAAATTGACTATCATAGGAGTTCACTCCTATTATATTCTTGATAACTACAGCTAGAAGCCTCGGGATGGCAAGTTTCCCTCTTCAAAAGAGCAAAGTGATAGTAAAGGAGCATAGAACCCAGGACTTTTTTATTTAGTGAGGTTCTCCCTTTAGCCACTAGCTCTGCAGCTACATCTACAGGAAGTCAAATGTGTACAGCAGTTTTCTAAAACGTGCATAGGAAAGTTGAGATCCACTAAAGCTGCTAAGCATTAATGTTGACGTACCAATTAAATATCCCAGAACAGTCCATAGGAGCATGCCTTGGTGTCTCCTTGGCAGAAAAATAGAGGCAACTAAGGAATTCACTGAGTTCCACTGCAGTGAAACATGTTACCATTTGTGCCTAATTAGAATTACTCCTTTTCCCTTTTAATTGCATTCCTATGTATACTCATCCCTGTTTATGTACTATAAATGGTGATACCCTCTGAGTTACTGTAATATTTACAGTTTGAGTAAGGTCTATGAAGATACCTGTGAAAATACCAGGTCACGATGATCACCAGTCCATAAAACATCTTAATTCAAATGTCACCAAGAATCTGATGAGAAGTATAGTGAATCATAAACAACCAAATCAATTCTCTGCCACATTCCTCCTAGATCTGGCAAACAATCTACTCCCAGGTGGAGCTTTTGTGCTCAGTTCCATCCAGAGTACAACTTTACAGCAGAGTTATAAACCCCTAAATTGCTGATACAACCTTAATTATGGCTATGCTGGTGACATTGTTCTAATGAACTCTTTGCTATTTTACGTGGTCTGGGTATCCCAGAAGAAGCATTGTCTAAATGTATAAACACACCGGTCAAGGTTTAGTGGGATATTTTTGGAATAGAGTAGTGGTAGGTGTGGGTGTGCAGCTTTTAGTGAAAATATGAATTATGTAAATTTTAATGAGTGACAACAAATGGTGACGGTGTTTGCCATTATAGAAAACACCTGCAATAATATAACTCCTTCCAATTTAGAAAATTTACCAAGATGAAAATGGAGATTAAATGATCTGTAAATTTTATTTATATTTACATTATTTTCTATATTGCCTTCGACAGCAATAATTTGGCTTTCAAACTGTAATACCAGCCACCTTTTTTTCAGTTCCATGCAAACCATTGCTTCTCAAAATGTAGGGTGCTTACCAAGCACAATCCGGTTAAAATTCACATTTAGATTCTGCGTGTCTGTAATGGGGCCTAGAACTGCGCATTTCTCCCAAGCTGCTGATCCTTATTACCGTTCACTTGGAATGAAATTTTTACAAGATATTTTAGTTCCTGTGTTACGATTTTTGTAACATTCAAAAATCACTTTGGAGGACCTTCAAGATGGTGGAGGAGTAAGACATGGAGATCACCTTCTTCCCCACAAATACATCTACACGTGGAACAACTCCTACAGAACACCTACTGAACGCTGGCAGAAGACCACAGACCTCCCAAAAGGCAAGAAACTCTGCAAGTTTCTGGGTAGGGCAGGAGAAAAAAGAAAAAACAGAGACAAAAGAATAGACATGGGACCTGCACCAGTGGGAGGGAGCTGTGAAGGAGGAGAAGTTTCCACACTCAAGGAAGCCCCTTTACTGGAGGAGACGAGGGGTGGCAGTGGGGAAGCTTCGGAGCCGCGGAGGAGAGCGCAGCAACAGGGGTGCGGAGGGCAAAGCGGAGAGATTCCAGCACAGAGAATCGGTGCTGACCGGCACTCACCAAGCCCGAGAGGCTGGTCTGCTTACCCGCCGGGGCCGGGGGGCTGGGAGCTGAGGCTCGGGCTTCGGATGTCGGATCCCAGGGAGAGGACTGGGGTTGGCTGCATGAACACAGCCTGAAGGGGGCTAGTGCGCCACAGGTAGGTGGGAGGGAGTCCGGGAAAAGGTCTGGAGCTGCCGAAGAGGCAAGACACCATTGTTTCGGGGTACGTGAGGAGAGGGGATTCAGAGCACCGCCTAAACGAGCTCCAAAGATGGGCGTGAGCCGCAGCTATCAGCATAGACACCAGAGACGGGCATGAAACGCTAAAGCTGCTGCTGCCGCCACCGAGAAGCCTGTGTGCGAGCACAGGTCACTACCCACACCTCCCCTCCCGGGAGCCTGTGCAGCCCGCCACTGCCAGGGTCCCGTGACCCAGGGACAACTTCCCCGGGAGAACGCATGGCATGCCCCAAGCTGGTGCAACGTCACTCTGGCCTCTGCTGCAGCAAGCTCGCCCCACATTCCGACCCCTCCCTCCCCCCGGCCTGAGTGAGCCAGAGCCCCCTAATCAGCTGCTCTTTAAGCCCCTACTGTCTGGGCAAAGAACAGACGCCAGAGGACAACCTACATGCAGAGGCAGGGCCAAATCCAAAGCTGACCCCCAGGAGCTGTGTGAACAAAGAAGGGAAAGGGAAATCTCTCCCAGCAGCCTCAGGAGCAGCAGATTAAATCTCCACAATCAAGTGGGTTTTTATCACTGGTGGATTTGTTTATTGGTGAGGCTGCTCTCTTTGTTTTTTATTACTTTTATTTTTTTAATAATATATTTTAATTTTTATTTTAATAACTTTATTTTAATTTCTTTTTTTTCTCCCTTTTCTTCTGAGCTGTGTGGCTGACAGGGTCTTGGTGCTCTGGCCGGTGTCAGGCCTGTGCCTCTGAGGTGGGGACACTGGCCCACCAGACACCTCCTGGCCCTACATAATATCAATTAGTGAGAGCCCTCCCAGAGATCTCCGTCTCAGTGCTAAGACCCAGCTCCACTCAATGACCAGCAAACTCCAGTGCTGGACACCCCATGCAAAGAACTAACAAGACAGGAACACAACCCACCCATTAGCAGAGACGCTGCCTAAGATCATAATAAGTTTACAGACACCCCAAAACACATCACTGGACATGGTCCTTCGCACCAGAAAGACAAGATACAGCCTCATCCACCAGAACACAGGCACCAGTCCCCTCCACCAGGAAGCCTACACAACCCAATGAACCAAACTTACCCACTAGGGGCAGACACCAAAAACAACGGGGACTACAAACATGCAGCCTGCGAAAGGGAGCCCCCAAACACAGTATGTTAAGCAAAAGGAGAACACAGGGAAATACGCAGCAGATGAAGGAGCAAGGTAAAAACCCACCAGACCAAACAAATGAAGAGGAAATAGGCAGGCTACCTGAAAAAGAATTCAGAGTAATGATAGTAAAGATGATCCAAAATCTTGGAAATAGAATGGAGAAAATACAAGAAACGTTTAACAAGGACCTAGAAGAAATAAAGAGCAAACAAACAGTGATGAACAACACAATAAATGAAATTAAAAGTTCTCTAGAAGGAATCAATAGCAGAATAACTGAGGTAGAAGAATGGATAAGTGACCTGGAAGATAAAATAGTGGAAATAACTACTGCAGAGCAGAATAAAGAAAAAAGAATGAAAAGAACTGAGGACAGTCTCAGAGATCTCTGGGACAACATTAAACTCACCAACATATGAATTAGAGGGGTCCCAAAAGAAGAAGAGAAAAAGAAGGGGACTGAGAAAATGCTTGAAGAGATTATAGTTAAAAACTTCCCTAATATAGGAAAGGAAGTAGTCAATCAAGTCCAGGAAGCACAGAGAGTCCCATACAGGATAAATCCAAGGAGAAACACACCAAGACACATATTAATCAAACTATCAAAAATTAAATAAAAAGAAAAAATATTAAAAGCAGCAAGGGAGGGCTTCCCTGGTGGCTCAGTGGTTGAGAGTCCGTCTGCCAATGCAGGGGACACGGGTTCGTGCCCCGGTTCAGGAAGATCCCACATGCTGTGGAGTGATTAGGCCTGTGAGCCATGGCTGCTGAGCCTGCCAACCAGAGCAAAAAAAAAAAAAAAAAAAAAGCAGCAAGGGAAAAGCAACAAATAACATACAAGGGAATCCCTATAAGGTTAACAGCTGATGTTTCAGCAGAAACTCGGCAAGCCAGAAGGGAGTGCCAGAACATATTTAAAGTTATGAAAGGGAAAAACCTACAACCAAGATTACTCTATCCAGCAAGATTCTCATTCAGATTCGAAGGAGAAATTAAAATCTTTACAGACAAGCAAAAGTTAAGAGAATTTAGCAGCAACGAACAAGCTTTACAACAAATGCTAAAGGACCTTCTCTAGGCAAGAAACACAAGAGAAGGAAAAGACCTACAATAACAAACCCAAAACAATTAAGAAAATGGTAATAGGAACATACATATCAATAATTACCTTAAATGTAAATGGATTAAATGCTCCAACCAAAAGACACAGACTGGCTGAATGGATACAAAAACAAGACCCATATATATCCTGTCTACAAGAGACCCACTTCAGACCTAGGACACATACAGACTGAAAGTGAGGGGATGGAAAAAAATATTCCATGCAAATGGAAATCAAAAGAAAGCTGGAGTAGCAATTCTCATATCAGGCAAAATAGACTTTAATCGTAAAGCAATTATACCCTAATAAAGATGTTAAAAAAATAATAAAACAAAATAAAATAAAGACTATTATGAGAGACACAGAAGGACACTACATAATGATCAAGGGATCAATCCAAGAAGAAGATATAACAATTGTAAATATTTATGCACCCAAAATAGAAGCACCTCAATACATAAGGCGAATGCTAACAGCCATAAAAGGGGAAATCAACAGTAACACAAATATAGTAGGAGACTAACACCCCACTTTCACCAATGGACATATCAACCAAAATGAAAATAAATAAGGAAACACAAGCTTTAAATGACACATTAAACAAGATGGACTTCATTGATATTTATAGGACATTCCATCCAAAAACAACAGAATACACTTTCTTCTCACGTGCTCGTGGAACATTCTCCAGGATAGATCATCTTGGGTCACAAATCAATCCTTGGTAAATTTAAGAAAATTGAAATCGTATCAAGTATCTTTTTGGACCACAACGCTATGAGACTAGATATCAATTACAGGAAAAAATGTGTAAAAAGTACAAACATACGGAGGCCAAACAGTACACAACTAAATAACCAAGAGATCGCTGAAGAAATCAAAGAGGAAATCAAAAAATACCTAGAAACAAATGACGATGAGAACACAACGGCCCAAAACCTATGGGATGCAGCAAAAGCAGTTCTAAGAGGGAAGTTTACAGCAGTAGAATCCTACCTCAAGAAACAAGAAAAATCTCAAATAAACAACCTAACCTTACACCTAAAGCAATTAGAGAAAGAAAAACAAAACAAAAAAAACCCCAAAGCTAGCAGAAGGAAAGGAATCATAAACATCAGATCAGAAATAAATGAAAAAGAAATGAAGGGAATAGTAGCAAAGATCAATAAAACCAAAACCTGGTTCTTTAAGAAGATAAACAAAACTGATAAACCATTAGCCAGACTCATCAAGAAAAAAAGGGAGAAGACTCAAATCAATACAATTAGAAATGAAAAAGGAGAAGTAACAACTGACACTGCAGAAATAGCAAGGATCATGAGAGATTGCTACAAGCAACTATATGCCCATAAAATGGACAACCTGGAAGAAATGGACAAATTCTTAGAAAAACACAACCTTCCGAGACTGAACCAGGAAGATATAGAAAACATAAACAGACAAATCACAAGCAGTGAAATTGAAACTGTGATTAAAAATCTTCCAACAAAAGCCCAGGACCACATGGCTTCACAGGCGACTTGTAACAACCGTGTAGAGAAGAGCTAACACCTACCCTTCTCAAACTCTTGCAAAATATGACAGGGGGAGGAACACTCCCAAACTCATTCTATGAGGCCACCATCACCCTGATACCCAAACCAGTCAAAGATGTCACAAAAAAAGAAAACCGCAGGTCAATATCACTGATGAACATAGATGCAAAAATCCTCAACAAAATACTAGCAAACAGAATCCAGCAGCACATTAAAAGGATCATACATCATGATCAAGTGGGGTTTATTCCAGGAATGCAAGGATTCTTCAATATACGCAAATCAATCAATATGATACACCGTATTAACAAATTGAGGGATACAAACCATAGATTATCTCAGTAGATGCAGAAAAACCTTTTGACAAAATTCAACACCCATTTATGATAAAAACTCTCCAGAAAGTAGGCATAGAGGGAAGTTACCTCAACATAATAAAGGTCAGATATGACAAACCCACAGCCAACATTGTTCTCAATGGTGAAAACCTGAAACCATTTCCACTAAGATCAGGAAAGACAAGGTTACCCACTCTCACCACTATTATTCAACATAGCTTTGGAATTTTTAGCCACGGCAATCAGAGATGAAAAAGAAATAAAAGGAATCCAAATCGGAAAAGAGGAAGTAAAACTGTCACTGTTTGCAGATGACATGATACTATACATAGAGAATCCTAAAGATGCTACCAGGAAACTACTAGAGCTAATCAATGGAACTGGTAAGGTAGCAGGATACAAAATTAATGCACAGAAATCTCTTGCATTCCTATACACTAATGATGAAAAATATGAACGGGAAATCTGAAAGAAACACTACTATTTACCACTGCAACAAAAAGAATAAAATACCTAGGAATAAACCTACCTAAGGAGACCAAAGACCTGTATGCAGAAAACTATGACACTGATGGAAGAAATTAAAGATGATACAAACAGATGGAGAGACATACCATGTTCTTGGATTGGATCAACATTGTCAAAATGACTATACTACCCAAAGCAATCTACAGGTTCAATGCAATCCCTATCAAATTACCACTGGCATTTTTCACAGAACTAGAACAAAAAAATTTCACAATTTGTATGGAAACCCAAAAAAACCCCAATAGCCAAAG
The DNA here is from genome assembly GCF_011762595.2 of Tursiops truncatus. NCBI lineage: Eukaryota > Metazoa > Chordata > Mammalia > Artiodactyla > Delphinidae > Tursiops > Tursiops truncatus. The sequence goes on along the minus strand of NC_047043.1, from coordinate 80,887,505 downwards.
CAATCTTGAGAAAGAAAAACAGAGCTGGAGGAATCAGGCTCCCGGACTTCAGACTACACTACAAAGCTACAGTAATCAAGACAGTATGGCACTGGCACAAAAACAGAAATATAGATCAATGGAACAGGATAGAAAGCCCAGACATAAACCCACACGCATATGGTCACCTTATGTTTGATAAAGGAGGCAAGCATATACAATGGAGAAAAGACAGCCTCTTCAATAAGTGGTGCTGGGAAAACTGGAAAGCTACATGTAAAAGAATGAAATTAGAACACTCCCTAACTCCATACACAAAAATAAACTCAAACTGGGTTAAAGATCTAAATGTAAGGCCAGACACTATAAAACTCTTAGAGGAAAACATAGGCAGAACACTCTATGACATAAATCACAGCAAGATCCTTTTTGACCCACCTCCTAGAGAAATGGAAATAAAAACAGAAATAAACAAATGGGACCTAATGAAACTTAAAAGCTTTTGCATAGCAAAGGAAACCATAAACTAGACGAAAAGACAACACTCAGAATGGGAGAAAATTTTTGTAAACAAAGCAACTGATAAAGGATCAATCTCCAAAATACGCAAGCAGCTCATGCAGCTCAATATGAAAAAAACAAACAACCCAATCCAAAAATGGGCAGAAGACCTAAATAGATATTTCTCCAAAGAAGATATACAGATTGCCAACAAACACATGAAAGGATGCTCAACGTCACTAATCATTAGAGAAATGCAAATCAAAACTACAATGAGGTATCACCTCACAATGGTCAGAATGGCCATCATCAAAAAATCTACAAACAATAAATGCTGGAGAGGGTGTGGAGAAAAGGGAACAGTCTTGTACTGTTGGTGGGAATGTACATTGATACAGCCTCTATGGAGAACAGCATGGAGGTTCCTTAAAAAACTAAAAATAGAGCTACCATCTGACCCAGCAATCCCACTACTGGGCAAATACCCTGAGAAAACCATAATTCAACAAGAGTCATGTGCCACAATGTTCATTGCAGCACTATTTACAATAGCCAAGAAATGGAAGCAACCTAAGTGTCCATCAACAGATGAATGGATAAAGAAGATGTGACACATATATACAATGGAATATTACTCATTCATGTAAAGAAACGAAATTGAGTTATCTGTAGTGAGGTGGATGGACCTAGAGTCTGTCATACAGAGTGAAGTAAGTCAGAAAGAGAAAAACTAATGCATATATATGGAATCTAAAAAAAAAAAAAATGGTTCTGAAGAACCAAAGGGTAGAACAGGAATAAAGATGCAGATGTAGAGAACGGACTTGAGGACATGGGGAGGGGGAAGGGTAAGTTGAGACGAAGTGACAGAGTGGCATGGACATATATACACTACCAAATGTAAAAGAGATAGCTAGTGGGAAGCTGCCACACAGCACAGGGAGATCAGCTCAGTGCTTTGTGATCACCTAGAGGGGTGGGATAAGGACCATGGTAGAGAGACATAAGAGGGAGGGGATATTGGGATATATGTATATGTTTAGCTGATTCATTTTCTTATACAGCAGCAACTGACACAACAATGGAAAGCAATTATACTCCAATAAAGATGTTAAAAAAATAAAATTAAAAAGGTAAAAAGAAACAGTTAAAAAAATCACTTTGTATATAAGTTCAGTGACAGATTCACACCAAGAAATATGTTATGTTGAAAACTGGAGATACGATTTTTAAAAAATTTAAAATCCTATAACTTGTTACCTAAACATTCTTTCAGTAATGGTTGTCATGCTGTTTAAAAAAAAAAGAAAAGAAAAGAAAGTTTCCATAAATCATTGACTCTGGAAATGAAGAGAGTCACTTCAAAATTCCATGAGGAAAGGCAAACAACCAGTATGACAAACCACGTGCTAATTTAGGAAAAGAGGCCTAAGAAAGAAATCAGTGCTGACAAGACAAAAAGCAGGGTGAAAGCAATTATTTGAAGATTCACATCCCCCGTCCTTTACATGTACTCTCATAGGAAAATGAATCTTGAATCCTGCAAGTTTATTAAGTGTTTGAGGTTTTCAAAATACACTGTCTGGATAAATATATGAACCCCCATATATTTAAAATCTAGAAAAAGATAAAACAAGGAACCTCACAATATACTATTTCTCAGGTTCTCTTTGTTTCAGGTTTGACATCTCAAAATGATTAACTGCTCTTTTACAACATGAGGACATTCCACTGCCTTTAAGAAAATCTTAGGAGGTGGGTTGGCTTAAAAGCTTTAGTCCCTAAGCTCAGTATGAGAAAGCATCATGCGGATATTAGGCCACATTCTGTGACTACAGATTCTAATTTCTACTCTGAAAAAAAATAAAAATAAAACCAAAGCAATGAACACAGAACACTGCTATTAAGCTTGCAGGATTTCCTCAAAATATGTACCTTTATCAAGAGTACTGGGATATTCAAAAATCAACCTACACAGGAAAGTGAAGAGGCTATTAAGTGTACTATAGAAATGAATACATGTTGTGTTGTATTTATTAGAAGAATTACATCTCCCACTTGTCAGAAAACGCATATATTTCTAGGTGTGAACTGCCACTCACGTATTTGCAAAATGGCTTTGGAATGATGTGTGTGATTCACGACTTTGACATTGCAACAAATGAAATGTTAGTAACAGAGAAACAGACACACTAATTAATATTATATGCACTCAAAGTTTGTGGTACTTCAGATGGTTTAAAGTTTACCTTTTAGGGACCATGAGATTTTGTTGGGGAGGAATATAGGGATCTCAAAGAAAATATCTAAGACACAGAGATATGTATTTAAATATAAAGACCTTAGGGTGATACAGCTGAAAAATCCGTCAGAAGTTATCTAGTCTGGGAAGTTTCAACTTTTCTTTTTAGCCAATCAAAACATTGTACAATATATAAAACACATAAAACAGATGTGCTCTGGATGGGTCCCTCTGCTCTCTTGTCCTCTCACACTTTTCCCAGTGTGCTGCCTTCTTCAGCTTCTGAAGGTGATAACCTGGAGTAAATTGTTCTGCCACTTGTCTAATATGACCCCCCATTGTACTCCAGAATTATGAAATGGCTTGTCAAATAGCACACCTGTACTTGGTGTCAGAACTTGAACTAGGATTCTAGTTCAGTTCTCCTTATTCTTAGTCCACAATGGTGGTCCACCCTGATACTGTGTTGCCCCAGTTGATAGGACAGTTATAAATCTCTCCCAAGAATGTTCAGTAAAACATTAAGTTTTGCTCAATGTACACATCAGGGCAATGATTTTGTTGCTTCCTGATTTCAAATTGCTACACTTAACCCAAATTACTAGAGTATAATGACATATTAGTTAAGAGTTTGAACGGTTTTTCTTTTTTTTTAATAACAGCTTTATTGAGATTCAATTCAAAAACCCTAAAATTCACCCTAAAGTATAAAATTCAGTAGTTTTTAGTATATTCACAGTCTTGCAATCATCACTGCTATCTAGAGATAGAACATTTCATCACCTCAAAAAGACCCCATATCAATTAGTGTACCAGCCAGTCACTCCCTATTCCTCCCCACCTCCAGCACTGAAAACCACTAATCTACTTTCTATCTCTATGGATTTGCCTATTCTAGACATTTCATATAAAGAGGATTATAAATTATATAGCAGTTTTGACTGTCTGTGTTCACTTAACGTTTTCAACGTTTATGCATGTTATAGCATGTAGCTGCACTTTATACCTTCCTATGGTCAAATAATATACTCTTCTAGGATAAACCGCATTTCCTTTATCCATTCAGTAGTTGATGGACATTTGGGTTGTCTCCAATTTTGTACTATTATGAATAATGCTGCTATAAACATTTGTGTATAGGATTTTTGGGTGGACGTATGCTTTCAGTTCTTTGGGGTACACACCTAGGAGTGGAATTGCTGAGTTATATGATAACTCTATGTTTAACATTTCAAGGAATTCACCACTTACTTTCTAGAGCATCTGCACCATTTTACAATCTAATCAGTAATGTGTGGGTGTATGAGGGTTCCAGTTTCTCTATATCCTTTCCAATCCTTGTTATTGTCTTTCTTTTTACATTAGCCATCTTGGTGGGTGTGAAGTGGTAAATTTTATTTCTGTTTCCTGAACGACCAATGATTTTGAGCATCTTTTCAAAGGCTTATTGGCCATTTATATTGATAAATCTTCTTTGGAGAAATGTCTATTCAAATCTTTTGCCCATATTTAATTGAATTGTCTTTTTATTGTTTTCATTATTGAACTATGAATTCTTTATATATTCTAGACACTAGATATTTAACAGGTATGTGATTTGAAATTATTTTCAAATAAATTTTAAATTATTAAATTATTTTCAACTCCATTCTGGAGTTGTATTTTCACTTCTTGATGCTGTCCGTTAAACACAAAAGTTTAATGATAATAATAATAAAGTTCAATTTTTCTTTTGTTGCTTCTGTTTTTCATGTCACACCTAAGAAACTATTGCCTAATACAAAGTCACTAAGATTTACTCTCATTTCCTTCTAAAGTTTTGTAGTTTTAGCTCTTACATTTAGTTCTATAATCCATTATGAGTAAGTTTTTAGATGGTATGAGGTAGAGATACAACTTCACTTTTTTTTGCATGAAAATATCTAGTTGTTGAATAGACAGTCTTTTCCCACTGAACTGAGTTGGCTCCCTTGTCAAAATCAACTGACCAAAATGTAAGTTATCTTACATCATAAGGGTATATATAATATATATGGCATAAAGATGGAAATTATATAGTAATTCCAGAAACACACTGTTTTGTTTTTGCTATTCTGGTTCACTTGTATTTCCATATGAATTTTAGAATCAACGTGTCAAAATGCAAAAAACGTAGCTTGGAATTTTGACAGAAATTACATTAAATCTGTAAATAAATTTGGACAGTTTTTTCATCTTAACAAGATTAACTCTTTCAATCATGGACATATAATGCTTTTAAATTAATTAGGTATATAATTTCTTTCAATGATGTTTTGTAATTTTCAGTGTACAACTCTTGCACTTCTTTTGTTAAATTTATTCCTAAGTATTTTATTCTTTTTGTTGCTAGTGTAAATGGAATTTCTTTCTTAACCTCACCTTGGGACTCTTCATTACTACTACATAGAAATACAATTTTTTTTTGTACTGATCTCGTATCCTGGAACTTTGCCAAACTCAGTTCTAATAAGTTTTCAGTGGATCCCCTAGGATTTTCTATACCAAAATCATACCATCTGCAAATGGAAATAATTTTGTTTCTTCCTTTCCAATCTGTATGCCTGTTATTTCATTTTCATGCCTAATTTCCATGGCTAGAGCCTCCAAAACAGTATAGAAGTGGGGAGAACAGACATCCTTCTCTTGTTCCTGATCTTAGAGGAGAAAGCATTCAGTCTTTGACCATTAAGTGTGCTGCTAGCTGTAGGGGGTTTGTAGACATACTTTATTAGGTTTAGGAAGCTGCTTTCTATCCCTAGTTGTCACAAAGCTTGCTTTTCTTACTGATATTCAGCTGCATTTCTAGAGTAAGCACTTCTTTTGTGGGGAGGAAGATTTTTGGAGGTCCTTACTCCATTATTCTGCAAGGGATTCCTAAAATGTCTTTCTTAACCTTCAAAATTTACCTTTTTTTCAACTAACATACTGTATCATTACCAGGACAGCAAACCTTCTGACCAACCACTGAAGGCAACCAGCCTTCAATCTTTTGAGAATCTACCACAAATCTAAGTTGCTTTTTTCTGCCTCACCACCATAATCTATTCTTGTAAAACCTAGTTAAAATCTAACTTCTCTCTTCACAAAACCAACAGAATGAGATATAGATTCATGATCATCAGAGTTTGGCATGCATCCAGTAATTTGAACCTTTCACGTCATGCTCTTGTCTTTGGCCATGAAATTCTGTATTTATCTACTGTTGAGATAGAAATTAGCCCAAAATGTATTGGCCTAGAGCAATTATCATCATGGATTAGCCATAAAATCCTATCTATTAAACAGATGATGTTCAGGGCTATGTGATTAAGCAGCTATTGCTGCCTGGTTTCTGTGGAAAAGGAAATTAAAGCTGGTTTGTTGAATGATTCCAGCTTGGGCTCTACTTTGTTGTAGTCAGATGGTGACTGGGTCTGGAAGATCTGCTTCCAAGGTAATTCAATTTTAAGGCTGGCAGCTTACTATTGGCTTTTATTCAGGAGTCCCAGTTCATCAAAGGGTTGTTTGAGTGTCATCATGACATGGAAGCTGGTGTTCTCCAGAGTGAATGATCCAAGAGAACAAGGAAGAAGCTCCAGTACCTTTTATGGCCAAGCTTTGGAAGTCACACATCACCACATTTGGCATATTTTATTGGTCATGCAACGCCAGCTCCGATTCAATGCGGGAGAGGCACAAATACATGGAGACGTGAATCATTTGAGGACATGATACAGGCTTACTGCTACAATACTAGAGACCCTGTGGATGAAGGGGCATGTCTTCCAGTAACAATACTATTACAGATAAATGATGTGTTGTAAATGAGGGAAAGATTATATACTCTGAGAATTCAGAGACGGTAGAGACGGCATCCAACTTCTTTAACAGGGGGTTTGGACTGAGAGGGACCCTTGGCTATGACTGAGAAATCAGAAAACAGTTGTCTGTTTATCAGTCCCAATATATTCCTTTTCAGATAGAAAGGAAATGTGCTTATTTGAATTTCTTAGGTCAAAAGCAGATTTAGACTTCATGAGCTAAGGTTTTATTCAAAGACTTTTAACCTCATGGTGGGCCAAGCAACTTCCAACTACCACAGATAATTGTAGCTAAACCACTGAGACCAGAAGTTATTGACCACAATTATAATCTTTCACCAGTATCTAAAGAAAAACCAGGGTCTTCTGAATTTCATCTTTCCTAGACTAGAGTAGAGATTAACCAGCTACTGCTTACCAGCAATCAACATTTAAATTATGACTCTCTCTAGACACACAAAGCTGTATAGCTTTTAACTGCTTGCTTGGAACCCTGGAAAATCTACAAACATAAAATGGAGGACGAAGATGCGCTTACTACATCATCTGCTTGAGTTCAGCAGAACTCAAGTCTCATTCTGAGACCTCAGTAAGTGAATTGCTCCAACAATGCCAAGTCTGTTCACAGGCACACACTTATTCATCAAATTTTGAAATTAAAAGGCCTATGGTTACAGCAAACACTACCCAGCTAAGAAGAACAGAATTCTAAACAAGCTGTAGCGATTGTTACCATTTGCTGTTGAACACAACAAATCAAGCCTATCTTCTTTTGTATCTGAGAAGTTTATTACGACCAACAGACAAAATTTTCTACATTCGCAATAGTAATCAATTGCCCTCCAAATCAGAAAATTTGCAGGCAAACCTGCATAACAGAGGACCCTGTCCTCTAACCAATGACCCCGAAATTGATCTTTAGCTCTATTCCAAGTGAGACATGGCAGTTTTATACAGATTCTCCTTTGCTTCTAAGATTTATCCTGGGAATTATTTAGACTTTTAGAACTTTCACTAGTTCATATCTCAGCCTATGTGAGGTGTTTCCTGGTGCAGTGGTTCTCAAAATTTTCTGTGGTAAGAACTTTCTCAAGTGTTGTTGTTAAAGATGAAGATTCCTGGGACCCTATTTCCAGAGAGGTTGATTGGGGGAGGGCCTCAAATTTGCATGTTACTTCCTACCAGTGACTTTGAAGCAATCGTCTAAGACTACACTTTGAGAATTAGAGTGTATGGGAGTTACACTCTCAGAGCAGACAAGGAACAGCCTACATTCTGATTCAGCAGACCCGAGTTCATGTCCCAGGCACAGCACTAACTAGCCACGTGACCTTCAGTGGTTCCTTTAACCTTCCTAAGACTCCCCATCATGGTGCAAATTTCTGTCTTGTGCTGGTTAGTGCTGAAGACGAAAGAGGCAACATTAATGAAAGCCTGTGTAAATCGTAAAGCCTCCCTAAATGATATTTAGAATATTGTTACTGCTGAGGCACCTGACAGAGGAGGCCAGTTTACATCCTCAGTCTTATTTATCATTTAGAAGATATTTACTGCACGTTTACTCTTCATAAGGCTTCATGGCGGAGGTACTTCCCCTGGTCTGTATACAATCCTGTAAGGGGATTTCAGGCCTCACACATGGGCAATTAAACCTCCAGCCTCTTCCTGAGAGTTCTACCCTCCATCTGATAGGCAGAACTTCCCTTTGATGGTTCAACTGGCACCTCTGTATGGAAATGTTCCCTTCCCACCCTCCGGGGAGGGGTGCTTTGTCCCATTACAAGCTCCACAAAGGAGGAGCATGCCAGGCTTTGCTTATACTGCACACTGTTAATTTTTAATGTGGGAAGCCAGACTCTGCTGGCTTTCTTTATGTTACTGATTGTGCAGCAGGCCTTTCACCTGCTATGCAATGCACCCCTTTAGCTGCTCCAGAAGGGTAGCTTTTCCTTGCTAGAGATCTCAAGATGGCACGTTGTTTAGTTATCGTCCAACAAAGGGACACGTGATGAAACTCTGCTCATTGTAAGGGGATGGTCTGAAAAAGCCTCAAAAGAAGGATAGGTTGTGTGATTGGCTGACAGATGAGGGACAAAATGCACTAAGAGAAGGGAAAAACACCACCAACTATGATGTGGAAAGTGGCTCAGGAAAGAAGGAACCCTGAAATGCAGATGGGTTCAAGATCCACCTTGCTTAAAAACCTTTAGGTGTCCCCAACCTCCTTTCGACGGCAAAACCTTGTCCGTGGGAAATAAGACCTTCACAATCAAGTTCCAACCCACCTATCTGGTCTCTGAGCTCTGGTCACAATGAATTTCAGTGTCTAGAGCGAGGTATGGTCTTTCACAGCTGCCTCTGCTTGGACTTTTTCCTCTTCTATCTGCCATTGCTGCTTCCCCTCTCTCTTTTCTTTCTCCAGCCCCTGCAGACAGAATGAACTATCCCCTCTTCAGTCTTCCCTGATCACCTTCACCAGGTAAATAGTTCTCCGTTTGAAGCACCTGTAACCTTTGTTTTACTCATAATTATGTTTATTCAAGTTTCCAAATATTTATTGCGTATATACTATGTGCCAGGCACTGTCATAGATGCTGGGAATATAGCAGTGAGCAAATCAAAGCCACTTGCCTCCTAAGCTTAATGACTTGTGCGTTGTCTGTTCTTCCCGGGAGACAGGAGAGCAGGGTCTTGTCTGTTTAGTGCATCACCATATTCCCACAGCCTAGAACACTGCCTGGCACATAGAAAACACCTAATGAATGTTTGCAGAATAAAGAAGGCTTTACTTTAATACTAAATTGTACTAAAGGATGCTGGTCAGGTATCTGTTTTGTGTAACAGACCACAGGCAATTTGAGGGTAGAGGCCACATCTTCTTTACTGCTTGCATCTACAGAGCAGAGCCACGTACCTGGCACAGAGCAGATGCCCTTGAATAAATTAAAACTATGTAAGCTTATTGTTCTAGCTACCTTCCACGCACTTTATATATTCAGAAGCTAGTTGGTCAACTTCGATAATTATTCATCCTGAGACAGCTTAAGATCAAAGTGTTACCCTAAGAAGCCTTTTCCTAACTTCAGGCCTTCAGACAGATGTGGGAATAGGCAGAATCTGTGCATAGGGGTCTCATTGCTGCCGATTAGGCAGTTTGGCTGGTGGCAGAAAGGGCTTTGAGGTACCCACTGTTTGCCATAGAGACTGCTGCAAACTCACCAATATTTTTCAGTATTAGGAGGGTTGGTTGATTTGGGGAGTCACTCATCATGTAGAAGATCCTAAAATTCCAACACTTGATGGTTCTCCATGCACAAAACTGCATAGATTTCTCGTCTGTCCACCTATTTTCAAACTCTTTTGGGCTGCTGCACCATGGCCTGAACTTGATCCTCCTTGCTATCCATTATGAACACTTGGGCCAAGAGTTCAAGTGTGAACAGCCACCGTTTGTTTATTCCTAATATGCAAAGAAGGGGTTCCAGATACTACAAGGTGATGGCATATTCACAGAAGCATTTAAACAACTGACTGTCAACATATTTTAAGGAGTTTGCAAGACAAAATACATTCCGCAAATGACATATCTCAGAGGATCTACAAAGGACTTTTCACTCACTAAATGTGTTCAAGTGAGGGAAAGAGGCAATTTGGTTATAATCCAGATAAATGGGGAAAAGTAAAATTGTAGGAAAAAATATCATACACAGTTCATCAAGGGGGTAATCACCTGTGAAATTCTGAGAGCTGACCGTAAGCACTAGATACTGATTTAATTCCCCACGTAGGCACCTCTTACACACACACACGTACAAGTTTTGCAAAGAGAATGAACATGGTAGATGAGACCATGAGGAAAAAGCTGGATGAGAGCAAAAGCAAATGGAAAAGGCAGAGAGAATGTAATGAAAAAGAAGAGATTCTGCAAAAATGAGACTTTGTTGAGTTTACAAAAACTGGGAATAGTCTACATAATATACCCTGGGCAATTACCCAAGAGGGGAGAAAAGTATCTATTCAAAACTTGCCTGATGACACCTCCATGATGAAGTGTCAACATTTCGGGTAACAGCATAAGTTACAACACCCGAAAGGCCCTTTTCAGAATTCCGCTGGAATGTTTGTGAACCCCACAATAGTTCACATACGTTCAACAACGTACTTCGAGATTCTGTTTAAAAAAATGCCCATTCAGAAGCCAGGCCGCCTATGGTAAGTTTCTACCCTGAGTGAATTTTTATGGCCAAATTAGAAAGCCTGGAAAAGAGAGATTGTAATGAAGGTGCTGACTCAGCAGTGAATTGCAGAATGGCAGTGGGATAGTATTTTAATGAAGCCAGAGCTGAAATGCATCATCTCTGAGATTAGTATATCTGATAAAAAATAAAAAAATAAGAACATTCAGCTACCCAAGCTAAAGCGTTTGGCCAGTGGTCAGCCGAAAGGGGATTTCTGCATAAATAGCAAGATTGGGAGATAAGGTCAGAAAATTTTAAAGGGATTACACAGTTTATAGGCCTAAGCATGTGAGCTGTGGAACTGCAAATTGGATTCAGTCTCTTTTCGCCTAACATGTTCCAGAGGGTGTTCTTTGGCACGGCCCCTGGCAGATTCTGATGCTGTTTACACGGTCATTCCCATCTTTACAGTAGATCTTCCCAGTTCATTAGCAAAAATTGTCTCTTTAATGAGCTCCTCTAACTGAAATTTCTTTAGCATCTATCGTATACCAGGTACTTGGGATACCCTGGTAATCACGATCAGCCCCTACCCTCAAGAACGTCACAGTTTACAGTGGAATGCAGCCACCGCACAACTGATTTCAGCTCAGAGTGAATTGTGCAGCAATAGAGATGAGTAAGTAGAGAGGACTATGGGAATGCAGAGATGGGATATTTGAGCTGGGTTGAAGGAGGTCAATGAAATGAAAGGTTTAAGCTTTGACTTAAGGATCTTAGTGTTGACTTCGCCTTTAGCACACTTTTCTAGAAAGATTAACAAGTTCAAAGTGCAGCATCAACTTCAGACATTAAAATCAGTTTAAATCCTATATATGGGTAGAACCAGCTGGTGATGGGGAAGAGAGTAAGCATTGGCCTTAGAATCAGACCAGGACTGCAGGCTGGCTCACTATTTACTAGTTGAATGACCCTGAGCAAGCTTCTTAGCCTTGAGTTCCTATGAAATAGGAATTATAATGGCAACTCATATGAACACTTGGAGATTCGAAGAAAATAATGTATGTGACGCACGTGATGGAGAATGCAGAGCACCAAGAACACCCTCAGTAAAATGGTACCTGCAGTATCACATCTGCTGTTGCAGTCGCTATGCTTACCAATATTATTAGACATAAGTAACTATGGTTCTTCTATTTGAAGTCACCAGGTACAGGAGAGTTTTCATAGATCCGCCTCTATTCCTACATTTCTTAATGTATTACGACTGAAGGAGATGGTTCATCAAAATAGTATAAGGCGGAATAAACTTTCTGCTATGATGAAATTATTTATATAGTAAATAAGCCACACGTAGTTATTGAATGCTTAAGATGTGGCCACTGTGAACGAAGATTTGAATTTTTAATTTTATTTCATCTTAATTTAAATATTAAATTAGATAACCATGCTATGGTCTGAATGCTTGTGTCCCTCCCAAATTCATATGTTGAAATCCTAATCCCCAAAGATGATGATAATAGGAGGTGGGGCCTTCAAGAGATGGTGAAGTCATGAGGGTAGAGCCCTCGTGAGTGGGTTATGCCTGATGGAAGAGGCTCCAGAGAGATTCTTAGCCCCACTTCTTGTGCTATTCGATCATCCAATGAGAAGTCTGAGACCAAGAATGGGGCCCTTAGTGCATCATGTTAGCACCCTGATCTCACACTTCCAGCCTCCAGAACTGAGAGAAACAAATGTCTATTACTTATCAGCCACCCTGTCTGTAGGTATCTTGGTATAGAAGCCGGAATGGACTAATTCAAATCACGAGTAGCTACTGGCTACCAAATTGCAGAGTGCAGTTCTAGGGTGACTGTTAAACATAAAGATACCCAGATCCCACCATAGACCCAGTCAATCAGGAAGAATGATGAGAATTTGCATTTTTATCAAGCACTAGAAGGTCCTTAAGCATGCAGATACTGAGGACCACTGCTCTCTTCCTCTTTGTGGTTTTGATTTCATAGCCATCTGTAGAAGGGCCTTGAGGTTATTAATTAAAAGAGATGTTTCCTTGGAGGGTATCGCTATGCTAGGCACTGTAGGCAGAACGGAACCTAGGTATAGGATGTATTTCCTGTTTTAAAGGAATTTTTGGTATTTTGTAGACTACTTAAGGCTTATGCAGGTGAATGGTCTCTCTCCTGTGGAGTAATCAGGAAAGCCATCCTAAGGAGGCAAGCATGAGAACAGAAAGTAAAAGGGCAGGAGTGAGTGTGGTCAGAATGCAAATTTAGAGACAACTGCAATAATACTAACAGACTTTATTGTCTCATCTAAATGGGATAATAATAATTATATTAATTATTTTCCCAATGACCCTAAGAGTAGATACTACTATCACCTTCCATTTCACATCTAAGGAACTAAGTTAAGTAATTTTCTCAAGATCATAGAGCTTGATCATTAAGTAGTGTCAAAGTCAGCCAGGGAAAGCAGTAGATCCAGGGTTAAAGGAAGCCATTAAATCTTAACTGACCTGATTGAAATACTAGTCAAATATTTGTTGCAGAAGAGATATTTAGAAGACACAAAAGATGGAAAGGATGACATCAACAAAATAATAGCTATCATTCGACGAGCACTTACTACTGCCAGGCACTCTGATAGGATTTTACATTCATCATTCAGATTTCTCCCAACAACCCTCCAAGATAGGCATTGAACAATGAGGGATCAAGAAATTAGCAAGCACGCACCAAAACAGCCATGGGTGGGAACCATTTCAGATGAAGAGAATTTTCTCTCTGTAGTTCGCCAATGTGCTCCTTAATTTAGGTCTCCAGTACAGAAAATCAAGCACCAGGAAAGAGAAGTATGCAGTACTCATGTAACAGTGCCAACATTACAGTTCAGTTCAAGCGTATGTACTGAAATGACACATTCTGTAGATTTCTTAAACATGTAGGCTGTGTCTTTCACCTCTGGGTCCTATTAATTAGTGAATTCAGGAACCTCTAGGGGCACATTCTGATATGTCAACACCTGTTGGTAGTTTTCCATTATATATTAAGGGATTCCTCTGCACACACACACACACCCCAACCCAATACAGAAAACCGGAAACAGAAGAGAAATATCTATAAAACAGATTTCAGGTAGAAAATACTTTTTCAGTAAGTACAGAAGTATTTCTCAAAATACGGTCTATATAATAAGAAAAATAATTCTACCAAGACACTAATATACCAGGGGGTCAAGTTCTTTATCCCCATAATCTTTTGAACATTAGACAAGGTTTTTGATTTAATATGTTAAGCAATGTGTTTCAAACAGAGTATACAGTACTTAATCAGAGCTGCATGTAGGGGTCATGCTTCAACAGTGACCAATAGTAAATGTATTTTAACAAATGTAATTGCTTTATCTCCCGTATCTCCCAGAAGTTTTTTAAGAACAAGGCAAAGTGAAAACTTGAATTGTAATTTTCTTTTCCCCAAAATAACCAAAGGGTGATTATTCATTCTTCTGGGTTCTATCCGTATCTTAACATATGCAGTCTTTAAAACGTGGGTTTATTAGCAGAAGGTGAAACTACAGAATATACATGAGAAAAAAACATTACTATGATCCTACACACCATCAAAGAAGCCAGAGACCATCTACTTGTTTATTGGCAAACGGTATCAATTTACATAGGAGCTCCTATTCCTTGATATTAGCTGCTCAGAACATCACTGGAGAAAAATTTTGAGATTGGCTCTACAGAGAAAGAAGGTATGTATAGGCATCGACCTGTCATGTCTGATGTGGTGAAAGCAATGGAAATGGTGGTCCAATTACTTTAAGTTACTTGAAACTAATTTAGTTCACACTTTACCTTAGTGATTAATAATGTGACTGCCGCACGGAAATGTAGTCTAATCAAGGTTCTGTGGCAAGACCATAGCAGAAATAGTATGAAGATGCTTGTTGGCTAACATCCAAATCAAAGACTTGCCCACTGCATCAAGCTGCAATCATCCTACGTTTGTCTTTCTTTTTCTTGTTTTTTCAAAATCAACAGTACTTTGTTTAAATTCAACTGAACACACTGGAAAAGACTGATCAATACATAGACAAGGACAGTCCTTCAGAAGATTACACGGGAAGAAAAATTGCTATGCCCTTGAAAGGAAAGCTACTTTTATTTACGTTAATAAACCTTTATTTGTTCTCTAGCCATTAAGTTTATAGAAATTAAAAGTCTTGACTATTTGTCTTTTGCCAACATGAATTTAAAAGTGGCTTTAAAAAAATCTCATTAACGTTGTGCTTCTTTTTTCTGTCCCAAGCTGATTCAATACAAAACAGATTACCTCCTGTCTGTGCCACTGAAGTGCACATAAATATTTCACAAACCAGTTTATCTAAAAATTTTGTCATTCGTCATTCTGAGTTTGGACACAGGGCTCACTATAAAACACTTTAGGTTTTTCAGATAACATAATCATGGAGGCAAGAGTATATTTCCTGTTTTGATGCTTGTCTGGCCTCAAAACCTTCCTCTTGGAGTGTTTTCAGAATTTCACTCTGTCAGATTGGTACACACATAGTTAACAACACTTGCAGAGAACGACTCAAAAATACTTAATTGAGGTAATCTGAAGGTCAGAATGCTGACAGAGGGCACACTATTGAGCCAGAGGGGAAGAGGAAAATAAACTTAGCTTTTACTGATTCAGGTGGAAAAAATGATAGTCCTGACATGAACAGTCATCCAGCATACTGAGAAACATGCAGAAGAGAGTGGGGGAGGCTTACTGAAGTTACGATTAGGACACTGAAGTTAAGGGCTCTCTCTTCTGCTAGTTTATCCATCAAAAGTGACGTGAGACATCTGCTGCCTCCAGACCAGTGACTGGCAAACATTTTCTGGAAAAGTTCAAATACTAAAGAATTCCTGCTCTGCGGGCCATATAACCTCTGTTTTCAACTATTCAGTTCTGCTGCTGCAGTGTCAAATCAGCTGCTCATAGATGATACTGACACAAATGAGCGTGACTTTGCTCCAATAAATCTTTATTTATGAAAACAACTGGTGGGCCAGCTGTCGTTGGCTGACTCCTGCTGCAGAGGACTAAAAACCATGGATCTCAAGGGGCTCCCCTACCACCCCCAGGCTGCATACTTTTACCCTTTATCCAGGGTTCCCGCAGACTCTTCTAGTCACATGGCTTCCTTGCTGTCTACCAAGCCTTTTCTCCTTCAGACTAGACTGAGCTTTGAGACCAAAGTCTGCATCCTTCTCATCTCTGTCCCCAGCAAATTAACAAAGTTAATTACAGTATGGCAGGTGCTCACTAATTGCTTGTTGAGTGAGTAGGTGATTGAACAAAAGTCAGGCCCTTTCCCAGTGTTTGGGATTCCCTCCTTCAGTCAGCATTGGCTTGGCTAACTTCAAAGATGCAGGTATCTCCCATTGAAACTACAGGATTCTCCCTTTACCTCTATGCATGCAAAATGCTCTCTGCTGATACAAAATACATATATGAAGTTACAGCACACATTTACTTAAATGACATGAAATCAAAGGTGCTTACTTTGTAAAAGAGAAAAAGGAATGTGCAAATGGGAGAAAAAAGGAGATGAGAAAAATAATTTGGTTGCAAATTCCTGAACTCCTCTCAAATTTAGGCCATCTCATCTCAATGATTCCAGGGTTTAAGAGTGTATTTTTCCTTCCACATGACCCTCTATGCGAGCCAACGACTGTCATCTTATATTTAATGGAAGAAGGAGTAAACTTGACTAAACCTGATAATTTGTCTTGGTAGGACCTTTCCTTCGATGAGCCTTCATACCCATCTCCAATCTGGCATAAATACGGCCATATGTATATAGTATCATGTCATCAAGATGCAATAAGGAGAAATTGACATCACCTTTATGAGCAATTTATCCATTTTACACATTGCAAGTTGCATTTGAAGTCAACACCTGGAATAGAAGCCATTCCACAACATTGTATGCATCACATGTTCAAAGTTGGCAGACTCATGCAGAAGTAGGGACTCTCATGGAACGCCGGGAAGCTAGCTGTTTGGACCACACAATACAGTGGGCAGGCAATTCTGAACCGGCAATGCCACAAAGCAAACTTCAGCAGGATGAATGCCAGTGAAAAAGATGTGCTAAAGTCTGAAGCCTATTTCCTATCAATCTTGGCCGTCAGGAGGATAATGGACTGGCAAAACCATTTGACTGGGGCCTGGGTATTTGCGCTGCTCTTAAGGCCAGGTTTTGTAACGGGGTTGTGTGAGGCCTCAACACAGATTTTAATTACAGCCGATTCTTACTGAAGGTATTGATACCTGGAACTTGTTAAATTTAAGGCTGAGAGGATATATCTGAGAGTGAAAAGACTCAAAATGTGAAAGCTGCCCAGGTCTCAAGGGGCTCCCTGTGGGCCAAAAAACAAGATACAATTTTTCATGATTATAACCCCAGGCTTTTAAACCAAAGAGCCTTATTCCTGTTAATAAGAAAACCAAAGGTGGTGTCTGGCTATCCAAGCAGCAGGTGAATATGATAAGGACAGTTCTAAAATGAAATTTGCAGCCAAAGCTATTTGGAGATAAACTAAAGATGCCAGCCCTATTTGGAAGTGACTGAAGAGACCACATATGAGTTTTTATTATCTTGGTTAAATAAATGGGAAACATAAAACCTGAGAGATGAGACCATAGGACTTTTTAGTCATTTCTATCGATTGGAAGACAGCTCCAAAAGGACGCCAAACTATTTAAAAAACAAACTGTAACTTTTCCTGTTTGTGTGCCTTCCAAGCAAGGTTTTTTGCTTTCCTCTCTACAGCAGTTGGGAGAATTCCATTTCCAGTGAAGAAAATGGTAATTTATCAGATGTTCTTGATAGAACAGTGATCACCTCTTTTGTAGTTATTTTTAATATCTTGTGGCAATGACTTTCTGATTTAAGATCACAGACCTATCAAAGTTTCCTGCCCGCCACTGAACAGACTTCAGCATGGATTTCGACGGGATGATCAAGAGCATGTTTTAAAACACACAGACAGCAAACAAAAATAGAGAAAAGCTACTAAAAAATAAATGTAATAAATAAATAGTTTTCCTGGATCCTTTCTGAATATGCTCTGAATGCGTGTTTTCAAAACCTACTGTTTGCTTCTGAAGTTATACTGAATTTTAACACACACGTTGAACTAGCATTACCTGGCACCCCAACATAAAAGTATGTTCAGATTACAAAAAAGAACCTGAGAACACTGCTTTTATGAAGTCAGAAAAGCACAACTAGTTAATGGTGATAGAACCAAAAAAATTTGAGTTCTAACACACCTCCCTCGTTTAGTACTTAAAAATAGGTATAAACCTGAGAGAAATAACAACCTCTGTGCCTCGGTTTTTCTCTATAAAATGGGCATGTTAATATCTACCTTAAGTTTAAAGATAACATGAATTAAAGGTAACACAAGACTTAATTTTTTCCCTGGCACATAATTTACACTCAATAAATTATGTGACTCATTATTATAAAAAGGAAGATGATGATCATGTTTAGCATTTCAAAGTTTAAATTTATTGTCAGTCATCCTAGCTCAAAATGTAGGTTTCCTCTTTTGGAGACAATACAGTTAAAACAGATTAACATTAACGGAGCGATTTACTATACAGCAGACGCCGTGCTAAGAAACATTTAATCATTTTCTCATTTAGTGGGGACAACAGCCATATATTCCATTTCCATTTTCCAGATAAGAAAAACTGAGGCCTGAAAAAGTCACAAATTTTTCCTGAAGTCTCACATTTAATATGAGGCAAATCCAGGAGAAAAAAAAAGCCCCGAACTGAGCAAGCAAACAAACTAACAAGCAAGATACGACAATAAATGGAAAAAAGCAACCATTTCAAATCACCGTTTATAAGCACTAAGTAACACTGCCTATAAATTCAGATTGCACGCCTACCTTTGCGTCTTCTTCCTTGCTTCCGAGACTGTGGTGTGAAGAGGTAAGCTTGAAGGTCAAACGCTCAGAGATACAATGACTGCTGTTCTAACAGTCTCTCCTTTCCTCCGGACCTTATCTCAGGATCGTCCCCAATTCTGCCTCAGGAAAGCTGGTTAGGTACTTGCGTTTTATTTACCCTATTCTCATCTACTAGCGTGTTCTGTCATAGCTCTTAGTTTCTTCAAAAAACTCCAGAATCAGAAATGGCGCCCTCGGGCCAAACGCAATCTGCCTGACCCAGGGGTTTAGACCGCCTGGTACTTGAAGGGGGTGCGGGGAGTAACAACCTAATTATTGCAGCCACCTGCCTGCCATCACTGTTGCGTTCCTGACTGCTGCCAGGTGCTAAGCTGGCAGGCTTGGATCAGTTAGTAATTGTAACCGAAGCTGAATGCAATTAATTATATAACTTTAAGCTGTTCACGTTTAATAACTTCAAAATTACTTCATGAAACTGAGATGTGGTAGAGGATAGCAGCAAATAAAGGAAAATAGCTGCGAATAAGGTTTCTGTAAGCATTTTTTTCAGGTCTGGATCTAACTTAATCCTCATATATCTTGTGTATGCTCAATTCATACTATTTACCTGTGGTTAATGATACGATTTGTTAATTTCTAATTTGTGGCCCAAGACTGAAAAAGATTATGGATTTTCCTCTCATACACCACGAGGGAGGATGACTTCTCCCTTGGGCCATGCTGTAATAGGTCTTCAGTGAGGTACAGGGGAGTGCAGTGGATTATGGACAAGGGGGTCATACACTTTAGGGTGTGAGTCCTGGCTTCAACCTTAAATAACTGGGCAAGTGATAACTTCACTCAGCCTCCATTTCCTCCTCTGTAAAGTAGGGATAATATTAACTCTGGAGAAAGTAAGCAAGATAGAGTCTACAAATTGATTGACCCAATGTCTGGCACAAAGTCGATACTTGATCAATGCTAAAGTGCCACCACTGTCTGCTAACATCTGCATAGCTCAGGGGATTGGCAATCCTTCTACTGAGGCTCTGTCATAGCTACAGCTTCCCCACCGATCAGGTGCTGTAGTGTGATACAGTTGTTAGTGACTCAACAGTCTATTGTACATGAGTTCCTGCCACCTAATGAGGTGTACGTCCAGGGACCAGTAGTGTAACTTCTTCAAGTCTCAGTTTCCACATCTGAAAATGAAATGTTACCTAGTTCGTAGGGTTCGTTTGATGATTAAATGCAATAAGGCACTAAATGTCCCAAGTGCACTGGACAGATAATACTAGATGTGTGTGTGTGTGTGTGTGTGTGTGTGTGTGTTGAAGGTTAGGGGAGAAGTTATTTGAGAATGACCAAAGTTCAAGGAAAGGGAGAGGAGAGCTACTCCCAGGACAGTAAAGAGAAAAGACGTCTGTGGGCCTCCAAAGCAGGAAAATCCACTTGTTTTCCTTGGTAAAGCCTCCAGCAGTAGCAAAAAGACTGGATAGATGCCTATATGGCCCCCCTAAGAAGGATGGTTTCCACTCTCAGCATGAATCGCCACATGGGGATGAGAGAAGAGAAACAGGAACCTCAAGGAAATGGCAGGGGTTTAAGTGAGAGGATAAGACGGTTGCCAGCTGCAATCATAATAGGCATTTAAATTCCCTAGATCTTACTACAATCTAGAAGCAAAAGAAAGCCCCAGTAATGACGGTGGCAGGAAGTGGCTGAATACTCATTAAACCCATTTCTTTTTCTTGGGTGGACAAAGAAATTAACTTTACCAGATCTGGCCAATGGAATATGGGCAGAAGTGATGCACACAGCATCCAGGTCTCTGAAACTCTTCCAGTGAGGTACTGTGCTCTTGTTCTTTGCTCATTAGCTGATTGAATGCAGAGGATACAGTTGAAGAATCTGAGGATGTCTTAGAAAATGGATAGAAGGATCCAGTGACCCTGAACCACTACATAAAAAGTCACTTGCCAAATATGCAATGAAACTATGATAAGACCGAGACATATAAATGCATATGATATTAAGCCACGAAGAATTGGACGCTGTTTATTACAATGGCTAGCATTAATTGCTCTGATAAAACACCTGACATAGAATTTTTCATCAGCCCTAAAATGTGGAGGATAGAAACAAAATTAATTTAAGGAATATGTCAAATATGATACGACACACACCTAAGTTTGCACATAGCTTTATTATTACAAAAATTGGATTTTCTTTGCAACAGTCTAAGTAACATATGGGCAGTAGGCATTGTAAAAGGAAAGTATTTTAACACCATGGGTTGTTCTAATAACTAATTCATTAGAGTCATATGATAGGGTTCTCTCACTCAAGAAAAATGTCAAGGTGAGCGTGGCAGTCGCAGCCACCGTAGGAGGACACCACAGATTGATCAGACCAGCATCTGAATCCTAACCACCCCATGAAGTGCTCTCTGAAAATATGTATGATGCTAATACCTGGAGGTTTAAAATAAATAAAATATGAACAAACAAAATAAACTTGTCTTTGACAGCTCAATTCCAAAGCCCTTCAAAGCTATAGGAGAGCTTTTCAAATTATGTCTAAGAAACACTGTCATTTCTATCCATATCTTTCAGCTTTCCCAACAAAGTTCCCGTTCTCTCCAGCCCCTCATCTTGCTTCTTTCTCAGCTTCTAGTTATGACCATCCTGTTCTCCTCAACCTGCAGCAGTTTATAACTGCTCCTTGAATGTGTCTACTGCATGTCATAAACCACTTTATCCATTTCACTGATTTGAAGCATCTGGGAAATAAATTCTATTAGAACCCTAATGGGGTCTGATGTGAATAGTTCACTATTGATCTATAGGGAGACACACCTGACAGAGCACCGGATCACATTAGATTTGATAACATTTAAAAAGGTTTGCTAAGAAAATTATGCTACATCTAAACACCAAGGAGAAAGTGACAGCAGAGCTATGAGCAGAGTGTGGCTTGTTTTACCTACTCATGGGTAAAAAGGATAACTACTGATTTGCTGCCCATCGTTCCCTGTACTTGCAGTACTCAGACCCAACTTTCCTTTGGGGAACAAAGCCTCCCTCACTCTCAGTTCTTATGATTCTACCTTTCAGTCCCTCCTCCTCCCAGTTTCAGGACTGTGGACTGGATCCAAGTGTGGCCAGACTTAGAGAGTATGCCATCCCCTGTCTTCTCTTTGGTTCAGGGAGGTTATGGTAGTAATCTGGGTTTGAAGGAATTACACCGAAAGATGTACTCTTCCCATTGGAAATTCTAACCTGGCAGTACATAAACCTGGAGGTGGTGGAGGCCGCCTCATTACTACTTGGAAGTGGCTACCTAACAATGTAGCCCAAACAGAGGAGAGGTGAGCCAAAGCACAATTGGTGGTGATTGTGTTTGAGCACCTAGATCGAGCTGTATTGTACATAAGCAAATAAATTACCTTTTATGCTTCATCCAGTTGGAATTAGGTTTCTCTAAAAGCACCAAGTCTGATATCATGGGACTGAATTAAACTGATAGCATTGGGGTCAGATTTTCATGGCGGTGGTGTATTCAGTCATCATTTATTTTTAGCTGTCCAAAATTTTCTCACTCACTGATTTGTACCAGTGTCACCACAGTGGTGATTACTTCTTGAGGGACTTTCCAAAAAGTCATGAGCTTTTAACCATAGTAAAAATTATATGGATTCCAGAGAGAGTTGGCAAAATTGTAAAAATTGCAGATTCCTAAGCCCTACGTGGATAGATTCTGATTTAGGATGTCTTTTTTTTTTTTTTTTTTTTTTTTGCGATACGCGGGTCTCTCACTGCTGTGGCCTCTCCCGTTGCGGAGCACAGGCTCCGGACGCTCAGGCCCAGCGGCCATGGCTCACAGGCCCAGCCGCTCCGCGGCATGTGGGATCTTCCCGGACCGGGTCACGAACCCGCGTCCCCTGCATCGGCAGGCGGACTCTCAACCACTGCGCCACCAGGGAAGCCCCTAGGATGTATTTTGAGGACTCCACAAATCACCAGTTTCAACAAGCAGCCTAGATGATCTGATACAGGTAGCCAGACTCTATGAAGTAGAACTGTGACAAGTGGATCAGAGCTCAGGGACTAAAATGATATACAAATGAACTTCACATCCTGCTTCTACTGTCTACAGGCTATACCTTGGACAAATGGCTTAATCTTTCTATGCTGCAGCTTCCTAATTTACAAATGAAGATAATAAAGCTATCATAGAGGCCTTTGCAAGATAATGTTTATAAAGTATTTAGCACAGAGCCTGTCATACCATAAGGCTCCAACAATGGTATCTACTGGTAATTCCTTTACATGGATTAGCTTCTCAGATAAACCAATTATTACTAATTAGAATCCAGAAACATATAAGACCTTGTAGCAATGAGACACAGGATATATAAGTTTTCATGTGGAAAAGATGCAGGCTCAGCCTGATAAAACTTCCAGTGTACAAAGGACAAGAAAATACCAAGAAAAAAAATGCCTACCTTACCTATTATCTTGCCTAAAGCCACTTTGGACATTAAGCTTACCAATATAATTTTAGTCCTTACTGAAAAATTTGTACATTAAAAAACAATGGCCTAAACAGGGAAGTGGGTAAGGCAATGGAACTGGTTTAGCAGCTTGTGTAACAGGCATAGATATACAAGGGAGGATGTTAATGGTGAAAGTTGTGGAGGAAATAAGAATACCCGTACAAGGTACAGGTCTATATGGCATCCTGATATGGCTCTGAAGGAGCACCAGTTGTCCTGGGTTTAAATTACTGAGGCCCCATTTAGTAGACATGCCATCACATTGATAAGTCACTTAGCTTCTGGTTTCCACTGTATAAACTGAGGAAAATGAAGCCAATCTTGTCAGGCTGTGTTGAGGACTCAATGAAATACATGATGTGAAATGTTTAATAGAATGCTTGACATATGATGAATGTGCTATTATTGTTATTACTGTGGTTTTACTGTGGAGATATTATTTTTAAAAAATAACTGTCAAGATGAGGGTAAGTTTTGCAGAAAAAAACATACAAAGTATTTCATGTTTCTACAGACATGAGAGAGAGTGAAGAGAAGAAACAATCAGAAAGACCCAAAGCCATTAATTTCAATAAGTGGGAAAAGAAATGAAGACAAGAAAGGCTTTTAAAAAGTACTTCCTGACAGTCCAGTGTTGCACGACCTCATTTCCTAGGTTGGCTTCTGCCCAGGCACGTGGTAGAGCAGCAAGAATCCACCAGCACCAACAGTGGCTTTGATGTTAATGGATCTCCAATGCTATCTCCCAAATCCATTTTTTAATGATTAGCCTTTGCTGCCATAACAGTTGCAAAAAAAAAAACAAAAAAACAATTCCACAATTCTCTCCTTTTCCAAAATGGCTGGGCTTTGGCTGGTAAAGCAATGATTTAAGTTAATGGCTGAGGTGGGACTTTGAGTATGTGCTTAAAGGATAATCGCTAGGCTTCTTCTTGGGATACATCTGTTTTTAACCAATTTCTCAACCTCTGAGTGTGGTAATTAAACAGAGAGGTGTACTAAACATAAATAGTGGAACCTGAGAACCACCTTCATTAGTCTCCGTATCTCCGGGAATTGCAGGTGTGTGTTAATGAAGTACGTGAGTGGTAAAATAAAACTAAAGGCAGCTGCATATGTTTATAGAACTGCAGCTG
Source organism: Tursiops truncatus (assembly GCF_011762595.2). Lineage (NCBI taxonomy): Eukaryota > Metazoa > Chordata > Mammalia > Artiodactyla > Delphinidae > Tursiops > Tursiops truncatus. The sequence goes on along the minus strand of NC_047043.1, from coordinate 80,863,121 downwards.
CAAATTACAGGTATCCGTAGCATCCGTAATTCATCCACAATTGACAATTTTCATATTACTGGAATAAAGAATCAAGTCATGTGGATGACTAGAGTATTTGCCTCTCAGCACTAGAGATTTGGCTTCATTTCCTTTGCAGCATCTCCAATGAAATAAATCACAGTTTTTCAGGTGGAGTTGAACCTCAGGGTAAAGGACCAAAGTGTATGGCAGACAACCTAGGCCCCAGTTCTGTCTCCATGCCTCCAAGTGCTACTTCCCTGTCAAGAGAGAAGTGAGCTTATTATACACAAGCTTTAGAAACACATACGCTGGGTCCAATTTTAGCATTGCTACCTAGAAAACTGAGGTAAGTTTTCTATGTCTATGCCTCAATGTCTTCATCCATTAAATGGGATAATAATAGTGCTGCCTCACAAGGTTGAGAAGTTTGAATTAATTAAGATTGAGTTCATGCATGTAAAGGGCTTCACGTAATGGCTGGCACTGAGGAAGCACTGAGTGTCCATCTTTGGACATGTTCCATTGGTCAGAAACCAGTAACCTATAAGAGAAGCAAATGATAAGCAAGTCTATCTGTGGCTATTCATTAGAAACACCAGGTAACAAAATCTCTCTTGCCTCTCCCATGTAGAGCCAATTTGTACCCAGGTACTGGGCAGAAGTCAAATACAAGAAGACTGGCAGAAGCACAGAGTCCTACTTTTATTCAAAAAGATTTCTGCAGCAAATAATCAAAGATATCAAACAATGTACTTAATTCTCAGAAAGGTATATGAAATTTCTCTTTCACAACGAACAGAATATTTCACAATATTTTACATGTGTCTGGTACAATGGTTTACCAAGTGTTTTCTCTGCATATGAGGTCTCATTTACTTTGTGCAGTAGGTCTGAGAAGCAGACAGGGCAGGTACAAACCCCACGTTATACCCAAGGAACATGACAACGAGAGGAACTAAATGTCTTTGCTAAATGTCTGTCATTAAATGGATAAAGGAGCCAAGCGTGGAACTCACGTCCAGTATAGCTATGAAAAATACCTCCCTTTGCAATATTTTAAGGATGGTAAGGAAATTCTCAGGTCAGAGCCTATAGTAGACACAGAGACATGCATTTATTAGTACAGAGGGTTTGAGGGTGTTTCAAAGTCCTTGTGCTCTTTCCCCACCCAACCTGTCAGTTCCAGCGTCCCCATATTCCCAGCCTGATTTAAGACATTTAAATCTGTTTAAAAAGACACCTATTGTATAAATGTAGACCTAACACTTCAGGAGTTATCATCTTTAGCATTTGATCAACAATGTGTTATCAGTTAAAGTATTTCAGCTACTGGGTTGTCCCCAAGTGAGCTCCGCTAATAGAATGTCCTCCTCCGTCCCCAGTGTCTTCGCTACATTTTGGAATCACCTGGGGAGAGTTCAAAACCAAATGATGTCTGGATTCCACCCCTAAGACTCTGATATAATCGATCCAGTAAAGATACTTGCAGAACTTGTAAGGGAAATTCTACATTGAACCATGTACAATGTTTTTGTTTGTTTGCTAGTTTCTTTGTAGTAGGATTTCTTAGAGCTTTTAAAGAATTCACGCGTCATGTGGGTCTCCAAGATGGGAAGTTTGTAGTGTTTGGCAAATTTATTTCACTCTGGAGTCCTTTGGGTGTTGAACATCTCCTGGGACTCGTGTTCTATGTTGACTAAATGAATTGTGGGAGAGGAGAAGGGATTTTTTTTTTTTTTTTTTTTTTGCGGTACGCGGGCCTCTCACTGTTGTGGCTTCTCCCGTTGCGGAGCACAGGCTCCGGACGCGCAGACTCAGCGGCCATGGCTCACGGGCCCAGCCGCTCCGCGGCATGTGGGATCCTCCCGGACCGGGGCACAAACCTGTGTCCCCTGCATCGGCAGGTGGACTCTCAACCACTGCGCCACCAGGGAAGCCCCGAGAAGGGATATTTTGATGGAGTCTGAATTCAGTAAGAGCCGTAAGGCATCTCCTAAAAAGAAGGACACCATCTAAAGAAAAACAATCTGATGAAGACAACCCTTCTAGTCTAGAACCTCGTGACACAGTGTGGTTCTGGCACCAGCCTCACTGGCAGCCCAGGGAAATTGTTAGATGTAGAATCTCAGGTCCCATTCCAGACCCATGAAACCAGACTCTGTATTTTGACAAGATCCTCAAGGGAGTCACAGAGGCATTAAAATTTAAGAAGCCCTGCTCTAATGTACCGTTTTTTCAACCCCTTCCTGGGTTTCATCACTCCGGCTTTGTGGAAACCTTTGTGCGTCAACAGTTATGTTCTTCTGCGGAGTATCCTCAACATTCCACCAAAAGACAGGAAAAGCCAGGGCTGTGGCTATACAGCTCCAGGGGGTGCCAGGCACATAGAACATAATGTGCACAGTGTCCCTAGAGTTATATAAACCCAAGAAGTATTTTCAAAATGGACACTATACTATGTGGAGGATAGAGCCTTGGGATATCATTTTTGTCAAAGAGCTTTTATTAATTTGAGTTTATCAATAATAGTTAACACTTTCTGAGCACTTAATAGGGTTCAGGCATCTTGATGCCATTTTACAGTTATTATTTTCCATTATCAATATAATACTGTAAGACATAATCTGTTATCATCCCCATTTGCTAATAAGGACGTGGCAGTTCCTAAGGTTTAGGAAGGATGTCATGCTCAAGATCAAATAGCAGAGTTGGCATTTGGCTCTAAATCTAACTCCAGAGAGTATGTTCTTACTACAGAAAAACTGGATTAAAAAAATCTGTAGGATAGAATACTGAGGTGGGAAATTACTAGGGATTATATCTGACAAGAGAGATTAATTCTAAAAAGTGTGGCTAGAATATGTTTTTAGGGGACATGGTCTTGGTTTTCCCCAATCTGAAATTAAGAGCCTTGCATAAGTGGACAATGGTGAAACAAACATTTGCTACATGATTACAATGTCTAATCATGTTGACAAATAATTTGCAGAGTCATTTTGAAATCTACAAATAGCTACTCTCTGTTTTATCCTCACAGCAGTCTAGTGGAAAGCTTTACCATCTCCATTTTTAGGGACAGATTAAGGCAGAAAATTTTAAGAATATTTCCTAAAATCTCAAAGTCCAGAAGTGATTGTGATAAGGTTCAAAACCAGGTCTTAAACCCCTGAAATCCTGAGCTTCTTCCACTGTGGCACCATCCTCTTCCCAAACATCAGATAAATGTTAGGACCTTAAGAATAAAAGATGAGAGGTACACTTCTCAGTTGGCCAGCCCAGCCTGGACATTTGACAGACAGCAAACGGGAGGGCTCATGGAAATGAACCTATAAAACAACAATGGCAAAACTGAGAAAATGCCTTCCAAGAATTTTTCACACTTTAGCAGACATTTGGTTCAAACAAATGGTCGATTTTGGTACCTAAGAGCACAGAAAGTTATTTTTCCACAACCCTTAGATTTAATTTTTCTTCTCTCTCTGTCAAAAAAAAAAAAAAAAATGTTTCTGCCAAGTTTTCTCAAAAAGAAAAAACAAAAACAAAAAAAACAAACTTACAAAAAAGCAAGTCTCCTCCAGGATTCCTGCTGACATACAGGGCATGCTGGATGGTGAGCTGCTGACAAGCACTATTAGTATAGGCCCACAGGGATAGAGAGAGAGGAATTAGGCCAGGTCATGGGAAACAGTGTCCAAGAACTCTAGGGTCAGCAGGGATCTTGGGAGGTCAGTTAGTCCATTCCTGTCTCCAGGAAGGACTCACCTTTCTCTGTTAATTTTGACCACCATAGAACAAATTCATTCTCTTTTAAAGAATATTGGGAAGCAGATTTTTCCGTGGATTGGCACCTGAAAACTTCTCCACTCTTACGCACCTACTCTTGGTCTTAGTTATCAACTGGGAGTGACTCTGTCCTTCCTCCCCCTCAGCCAGCCACCCAGAGGACATTTGACAATGTCTGGATACTTTTTTTATTGTTGCAACTGGAGAGGAGATGGCTACTGGCATCTAGTAGGTAGAGGTCAGAGATGCCGCTAAACACCGTACAACACCCAGGATAGCGCTACAAGAAAGAATTATCTGGCCCCAAAGTGAACATGTGGAGTTGAGAAACTTACAGAAGAGAGAAGGCGAGGGTGTCATTCCTTGCATATTGCTGTACAATACAAGGACCTACCTATAGTAGAACTAAAGTTCCACGGTTCAGAAACACATTTCTTCATAAGATAATGTGGAACTCTGTTTTTTTGGTAGTCAGAATGACCTAATTCTCTACTGACTAGCCAGTCTTAGCTATTGGATAGTAAGTTTCACGAAAGCAGGAACCATACGCAGTTAACTTCTATTTCCCCAGCGCCTTCACATGGAATGACATATAGTAGATTTTTTTTTTTTTTTGCAAATCCCTATGTAAAAGTTCAAATCATCTAGTTCTGTGAAAACAGCTAGACAGATTTTCACAAAATTAGAGGCATGTGCTAGAGATGGTCTATCTTAAAATTACAGGCTATTTCGTATACGTGATATTTTGGGGTCTCTGGGTGAGTCCTCTCAAAAAAGACGGATAGTCTTCCAGAGCACCAAGGAGTCTTTGTGACTGTAAATGGGGCACAACATGCCATATGCATGAAGATTTTGTAGATTAAAAAAAATAACGGTGGCTTCCAAAGTGAGTCCTAAAGTGAAAATCATACGGCCAGATTCTCCTAATTGTGGTGGTTGCTTTGCTTTCCACAAGGGCAACCCTATTTAGTTATGCACTGGTCCACTCCTCGGAAATGAGCCACCTCTGAGAGGAATGTCTTAAAGAGAATCAGAGCTGAGCAATTCATGGCATGGGGTGTAGTTAAAGTGCTCTTGGAGAGCTACCAACTACCAATATCACAGACACAAGCCATTTCTGTTTTAACAGGAACTGCTTTAGCCCATCCTGTTAGAGTAGGAGGTTTTGCCAACTTCCTTTAGACTTTAATTGATAACACACAAATCTGTTGCCACAGATGGTTGGGTGGGCAGCATCTAAAGCTGAGGTCTGGAGAAAGGATTCCTACCCCCAACAAATGCAAGAATGTTCAAGGAATGTAGACGCAGGATGCACCATGGAAACAGAAGTGAGGGAAGAGCTCTGGGTTCCACACCAAAGCATCAGGTCTGGATTAAAGGTACCCCGGCACGAAGAAGGTCACAGTTTTCCAGCCTGCCTTTCTGTCACGTGCAAATAAGATTATATGGTTTCAAATCCCAGATACACCAGCTATTAACTATGTCATCTTGGGCAGCTCATTTAATTTGTCCAAGTTCTGCTTTTTCCCCATATGCAATAGAAATTGATAATAATACCTCTCTTTTGAGACTTTGTGTAGCTTGAATGAGATATAAAGAAATTTTCTGTTATTAGTATTTCCTCATGTATGAAACAGATCTATTCTGGAGATGATCTCTAATCTCCTTGACATGAAGACTTTGCACGTTTTCCCAATATAACTTGCATGATCTCGGGAATTAGGAGCAAAATGCAAGAGTGAAGAAACTCAGCGACCTCAGACTCTTCAAAGACAACCAATGGAGTCTCACAAAATTCCAAGCACTCACAAGGAGATAAAAGTGACCTAGGGGGGCAGATATCTTGGAATGAGGGTAAAATTTGCTGAACTGGTCTCTTCCAGTGGCAGGTGATTGAAAGTCAACTAAAACTGCATGAAGGAATAAATAGGAAGATATCTATCAACTCTTATCATAGACAAGAAGCCCGGTGGAAAGCTTCAGGCTAGGCAGTAATCACTTGCTCAAAAGAGATCATTGGGAATCTGCCTTTCCATCTCTTGGCTTTGCTTTCTTTTGTGTTGGCTTCGCTCTCAGCAAAGCCCTCTGCAGTTGTGACCCCTGGGAGCTCCAAACATACATTCTTTCACTGTCAAGGTGAGCAGCCCTAAATGTATCTTTCCCAATCACTCTGGCGAAAGTCTCAGGATTTAGTCTGATTTGCTCAGGCCTGGGTCGTGTGCCTACTCCAGCAGTCGGCACCACACCTGAGCCAAGTAGACTGAGAGGGCAGAGGAGTAACCAGGAAAAGGTAGAATAGACACCAGTCAGGCAAAAACAAAAGCACCCACTGCACTTGCTGACCCAAGTTCTCTTTCTTGATAAAGGATTTGTCTTCTTTCTTTCCTCCTCTTATATTGTGTGGTGGTTATGGAATTGTGTTGAGCAGGGGTTGAAATGAGAATAGATTATGCACAGCTGGACTGGAAGAAGTTTCTTGTGAGCTATTCAAGTCTCATCTTAAATTGTCCTCCTTGGAAATAGGAGCTGTGTGCCATGTCGCCTGTCTCTCGTGGAGCAGTTTTGTGGCTGCATGAGAAAAGTAGACCCTCGTGAGTTCCTGCCAGACACTGACCTTTGCCTCCCCTTTGGTTATTCTCAGACTCCAAAGAGCTCAGGCTGTTAAAGCAAGAAGAGGAGACTTAGCTTACGTACAGTATTCCAAGCATAACTCCATGGTCTGATCATCTTATAGGTGAGCAGAATTTGAACTAATTCCAGGACATTTCTGCTATGTCTTTTTCCAACACAGGCTTTGTACATTTCTTCTTAAGCTCACTGGGGTCACTTCAACTGACAGTAAGGGGCTTTTAAGGATGGCAGTCCCTGGACTCGTAGTTAGTACGGTGGATGCTATGAAGCAGGGTAGTAAAAGAGCTAAATGCTGAGACTTTAAAGGTAGGCAGAGTGGGCTCTAAATCCCCAAGCAAATTGTCTAACTCTCCTGAGACCATTTCCTCTTCTTTAAATAGAGATCATGGTAACTGGCTACTGCCCACTGAGCATTTTTAGTTTGCCCCACACCTACTTAAAAAATATGCTTTCATGCATTGAATCCTCCTACCAAATTCCGTGAGGTAGCTACTATTATTATCTCCATTTTACAGATGGTGACACAGTGGGGTCAGGAACTTGACCAAGGCTGCCCCTCTAGTAAGTGGCAGGAAAGTATTCAGCATAGGGCCTCATGCATAGTAGGCTATCAAAGAAGGTTCACAGATGGGAAGAGTTGGTGATACATGCCCTTCCATTAAGAAATGTACAATCCCAAAGTAGTAGATATCATTTCAGATGATTCTTGATTGGGAAACGCAGTAGTTTAATCTGGAAGGGCTTTCTGGAAGAGGAGATTTGTTTCGTGATCATACTGCATCATACTCAGCTACCTCTGAAAAAATGCGTGGTCCTCATCCTTCAAAGCTTTAGGAGCAGATCACCTTCATATGCAATGGGTGAAGAGGGACACTGGCCCCCAAACCAGCTGCATCTTCTGAATCAACTTTGATGATCTATGTCAAGAGCTTCTGTCACCAAATAACCCTCCCAACTAAGCTGTGAAGAGAAGGATGGTATAACAGGTTGGAACATGAGACTGCTTTCACTCATGTCTATTATGTGTTACTCACTGCAATTTGAGATGCAAGAGTGAAAGTCAGTCCAGTGTACCGTAGTGTGCTACAGTGTACCACAGGAAGTACTAGTGACACCTAGTGTTTATGGAGGATTTATTTAGAATTTCACATGCATTCTTTCATTTAGTCCTGACAACTGCCCCCAGGGGTTAAGTACTAGTATTATCTCCATTTTACAGATAAGAAAAATGAGGCTCGCTGAGGGATCTGGTCCCAAGTCACATAGAGCTAGGAAGCAGAGGAGCCAGCCAATGATGAAGAGCTTATATTCTTAACCACTAAATGTCCAGTTTCCCATGTTGACATGGACTGAAACAGAGCAGATGAGGGCAAATAAGTAAGATGAGTCTTGCTATTGACTGGAACAGATTCCTATACCATATTTCAGGCATAATCAAAATGCAAAAGCCAGATCTGGCATAATTGCATGAGCTCAACTTTTTCATGACCTTAAGATATCTATATCACAAAAAAATTGGTGAGTCCCAAGGAATTTTCTAGTTTATCCCATAAAAGGAAGTAACATAAATATTCCAATTACAATAAGCAATTCCATACATTTAGTTTCAAAATAAGAATAAAATGAGAAAAGAAATGGCCACAGGCTCTGTCTTTATCATAACTAGACTCACTGTGCGCACAGTGAATTGATATTTTCCCATAATGTTACTCGTCTCCCACCGAATTCCTGGCAAATTCTGCAGAGGAAAGCAATGCTTACAGTACATTATGACTTTGGTGTTTCAAGGGGAATTATTCATTCCCACATATTATTGAAACAGTGCTCACTTTACAGAACCTATTCCCAACTCTAATTTTCAGTGGTGCATATTTCTCCACTTATTGCTACTTAAATACACAATTTCTAAGGTTAATTGATCTGGTATTTGGTATGTCAACGTTTGCATGGGTTAACATAAATAAATATTATATATAATGATGGATGTAACAACAAAGTAGAAATTCACTTTGCAGTGGAACTCCTTAACAACTGAACTATGTTGATGGTTCCCAGAATTCTGAAGGTGTGTCAGTGCAAATCTAAAATATAAGACAAAAACAATCTGATTTTACATGGTCACACTCAAGGGCAGTAATTCAGAGAGCAGAGGAATTGTCACAGGCTGGTTCTTTCAGAATCTCTCCCTTTGACGGTGGCATTTAGAGTCCCAGTTCCACCAGTTCTAGCAACTTCCAGCAATGTCAAGCCTATCCTAATTCTACCCTAAAAAGATTTGAAATGATTTAGTTCCCTACTAAATGCAGCTTCACTATCCCAGAAACCAACTGTTGAGAAGAACAACAAGGATGACTAACCATTATTACCGAAGACACATCATGTGGTCAGCACTAAATGTTAAGTGCTTTACACTAGTTTTTCATATAAACTGCTCATGTGTAAGGAGTCTCTATATTACACATGAAGAAACTGAGGCCCCGAGATAGTAAATCACTTGCCCATCGTCTATCAACTCGTAAGTGGTAGAGTTAGGATTCCCATCTGGCTCTGTTTAACTCCAAAGTCTACAACCTTAACGACTGCTCTATAACCTCCTTTATACTAAACAAGTGGCTGAAGAAATTCAAACTGGGTAATAAACATTTCAAGTTTATTAGTCAGGGTAGAAGAAGCTGTGCTGTGGTAACGGATTAACCCTAGCGTCTCTGACTTAAGCCACAGAATGTGATGCAAGATAGGCACCTTTCCTGGACTTCTGTATTCATACTTTTATGTATATATTTTCAGTATGTGTTCTATCCTTCTACCTTGTGGCTTCGCCATGTAGCATGCATGATTCCCATGGCAAGGGAAGTAAAACCTGGGGGATCTTACACTGGCTCTTAAATGCTTCAGCCCACAGAGAACACACCAGTCCTGCTCTTAACCCATTGGCCAAAACAAGTCACATGGTGCTGCCCAACTGCAAGGAGATTGGAAAATGTTGGGGTGAGACTCATGGGTATTTGGTGAATATCAAATGTCTCTATCGTGTAACTCTTGTCCTGATTCCTAGGTAGGAGGAGACTTATACCTTGAGCACTTGCAAACGTACCGCGTTATGCATTTTCAAGTTCTTTGCCCTAATATTTGGGAGGTAATTATCTGTTCGTTGAATCCACATTTTTTTTTCACTCTAAATGGTGAAGATTAGTCATATGTGTTAGCAGTAAGGATATTTGGCAACAAGAAAACACCTTTAATAAAGGTATCTGTGGGGTGACAAGATATGGGTTTGGACATCTTTATTACCCTATTACCAACACGATAACATTGCCATTTCTTGCCAAATATCGCAGGTCCAATTTTTGCTCAACAGTGTTTATGGGAAAATATCAAGCTTAAGTGTCAGCCAGACGTGAAGATGCCTCATTCAGGTCTTTTCTTACATCCCTCCCATGATTTACTGTGCATGCCCTCACTTTCTAACCACACACAGCTGACCAACACAACTACAGGCCCAAAGGGCATTTACATCAGGGGAGATAACTTGTATGACAGGCATCCTGTTCATTTATCCTTCTCTACTTCACTCTAGAGCCGAGATTTTAGAGCAGGAAAAGCTCTCCATCCACCAATTTACTGATCTGAGTTTCTTTTGCTTTTTGTGTACTCCAGGAGTTCCTATTTTCTAGAACTTTCTTTCATGCAATAGTGCATCCTCTACTGCTGTTATTACTTACAGGCATGCTGCAATGTGGAATATACTTTCTTGATTGAAACTCCAACTCTCTTTGGCTGAATATCATCTGATGGGATAAATTATTTAAGAAAGCCACAGCATTGAAGGAAGGTCAATACACAGTCAATGCTTGTTCCACCATTTAATCATAAAATTGAAAGAATAATGAAAAATAGAAGATTTGGGGGAAAAAATCAGGGCATTTATATGAAGTAGTTTAAAGTGACTGAATTCTTGAGGGTTTTTGCTTTGTTTTTCTGTTTAGAGAAGCCTCTTAAATTATACCATGTAAAGAGAGAGATTTTCCTACAAAGTACTCCTATTTCTAGACCTTGGGAAAAGAGTTTAAAAAACAGTATTCCCCAACATAATGGGAAAATCATTCATTCTAGTGCTTTCACTTTTGTCTTTTGAAAATTTGTATCCTTAAAAACACTATTTTGAGATTTTCCCCTCAACCAGATGCTCTGGGCCTGGGTAGCTGAGGACAGTCCTCAATGAACAGGTGAAAAGGAGACGGAAATTTCAGCAAACCACTGGGCCAAAACTTAGTATTAACTGCACTCCAAATGAATTGATCCAAACCATATTTCATCAGGATATTCACTGATGGAATAGAGAATCCAACACAGCACGTGAGTTTTAATCATTTCTTTTTGACCCATATCCATCCAAGAAGGAGGCAAATTGAGGTAAGGAAAAAAAAATCCTCTGCTGGGCTTCCCTGGTGCTGCAGTGGTTGAGAGTCTGCCTGCCTATGCAGGGGACACGGGTTCGTGTCCCGGTCTGGGAAGGTCCCACATGCCGCAGAGCGGCTGGGCCCGTGAGCCATGGCCGCTGAGCCTACGCGTCCGGAGCCTGTGCTCCGCAACGGGAGAGGCCACAACAGTGAGAGGCTTGCGTACCGCAAAAAAAAAAAAAAACAAAAAAAAACAAAAAAGAAAACTCTGCTATTTACCCAGTATCTTTTGTCCCTCCCTTTCTCCTTTATGAACTCAAAACTTATACATTCTACTTCCTTTCCAATGTGTTCATTTACAAAGAGAGAAGTAATGAAGGCACCCTGTGAATGGGGTTGCCATGGAGAACCTGTTCCAGGTAAAGAATAGTCACTACAGAAAAGTGGTGTGCACCTTGTCAGCAGAAATGCTGCAGCAGCTGCAGAGAGGTTATAATTTCTGCCACCACTAACTTAAATACAACACAATTCTGTAGGTCTCCAGAAAAGGCTCTGTCCTTTTGTGAGTGTGCCTTGCTTTACAGAAGAGCTGTGCCCTATTTGGATTTAAATCAAAGCATATTTCAAAAGCATGTACCCAGTGTCATATTTAATAGAACCCTAATGGCAATCCTTTGTTTAAAGACCTTTACCCTCCTAAATAGGGTTTCAAGGTATTGGGTTTTCTTTATTTTTTTTAACATCTTTATTGGAGTATAATTGCTTTACAATGGTGTGTTAGTTTCTGCTGTATAACAAAGTGAATCAGCTATATGTATACATATATCCCCATATCTCCTCCCTCTTGCATCTCCCTCACACCCTCCCTTATCCCACCCCTCTAGGTGGTCACAAAGCACCGAGTTGATCTCCCTGTGCTATGCGGCTGCTTCCCACTAGCTATCTATTTTATGTTTGGTAGTGTATATATGTCAATGCTACTCTCTCACTTCGTCCTAGCTTACCCTTCCTCCTCCCCGCGTCCTCAAGTCCATTCTCTACGTCTGCGTCTTTATTCCTCTCCCGCCCCTAGGTTCTTCAGAACCAGTTTTTTTTTTTAGATTCCATATATATGTGTTAGCATACGGTATTTGTTTTTCTCTTTCTGGGTTTTCTTACAGTGGGATAAACCTGTTGAATTTTGCCTCCTGATCTTTCCCAGTGTGAGTAAAACATAGGTCCATCATGCGCTGCCTTAGTTATACTTTCTCTCATTCTTTTTTTTAATTGAAGTACTGTTGATGTACATTATATAAATTACCAGTGTACAGTATAGTGATTCACAATTTTTAAAGGTTATATTCCATTTATAGTTACTATAAAATATTGGCTATATTCCCCATGTTGTACAACATATACTTGTAGCTTATTTTATACCTAATAGTTTGTACCACAATCCCCTACCCTTATGTTGCCCCTCCCCCCTTCCCTCTCCCCTCTGGTAACCACTAGTTTGTCTCTCATTCTTGAAAAGAGCCATCAGCCAAAATCAGAGCAATATATACAAGTTCATCTTTCTGAAATGTAATTTTTTCTGTGCTGGTTGAGACTTATTTAAAGAATAAGTAAGCAAATTTAGGTTCCATTATTACACTTCAGCATAACTGCCTGAGTTTCAGTGAAAGGAAATATATTTATATGCACATGAGATACACACTTACCTCCCAAATATGTGTGAAACATCCATTTGTAATCATGTCTATGGTTGTTTAAATAAAAAAGAAAAAGAAAAATCTTGATAGATTGAAAGGAAAGAGGAAACTGTGATTGTGTTTCAATAAGAACTGTGTAAATAAACTGCTATTCAGCAAGCTCAAATGGTCTAAGTCCTAAAGAATCCGCTTCCAACTCTGAGCATTCAACAGATATCACTGAAATTTCTTGAGCATCTATTATATTCCAAGCACAAGGCTAGATCCTTTAGAGTCATAACTGCATTTGCTCCTCAAAGTAACTCTATGAGATGGTGGATTATAAATAAGAAAATAGAGACTTAGAGTGGTTAAGCAATTTGCCCAAGTTTTTTCTTTCATACTGTAGTCACAGTGAGGGTTTAAACCTGGGTCTTGTATACTCTGCCCTTCTTCCTCCATGCTGCCTGGAAATCAGGAAATGCCAAAATTCAAATGCAGGACCTCAGTCATGCAAAGTACGTAACCCATCACTGAGTAATGGGACAATGTCAGAGAAGAAATTATAGGTTTTGTTTGCCCAGAGCTAGGTACCCAGGACATATGTTATGCTGATACTGGTAGATGACTCCCTGAAATCCATCTCCCCTCCCCTTTACTAAGAGGTGGCAATGTGCCCAGCTAAACAACTGTGTTTGCCAGGCTCTCTTACAGAACTGTGTGCCTAGTGAGATGTAATCAGAAGCTCTGGGTAAACTTTTCAGCAAACCTTTTTAAGAGTTCTATTTCGCTGACATGCCCTTTTAGCTTTTCTACCTGCCTTGTTCTTACTGTCTAGAACACACATCCAATGGTTGAAAGGTGAGTGACAAATCAAAATCATAAAGCAACTCAGAAGGTAGAAACCACATGCTAAGAAACTTCCCAGACCTGAAGACAGTGATTCTTAAAGTCCAAGCTTCAAGCTACATAAAAGAAAGTTACCTGTATCTTATTTAAGCCAGTATTATTTGGGGTTTCTGTTATACAAAGTCAAAACCAGCCCCAACTAAAACATATGTTGCTAGAATAGGAGAGAGAAAAAAACTCAGGATACATATCCTTGTCTTCGCAGTAACATGATAATCTCCTGGAGGTTAGAGACCCTGCCTCTTATATCTACTTTGATATCTCCCCCAGCACCTAGAATTTTCCATATAAATAACACGAGGTCTATGGCTACTTGTTTACTTAAACCAAGTAGATATTTTAGAAGTACCAAGGAAGGTCCAACCTTCTGAATGTCATTTTAAAGCTAAACCCAGTTTAAATTAACTATAAGAAAACATGTATTCTGGACAGACTCCAGCAGTCCACTAACAATGACTGACAGCAAGGACCAACTGTTCCTTAACCTGAAGAACACACAACCCAGAATGAAATTTGTCCCTCTAAATGACAGTGGCTCACAAAGGAGGTCTGTGGATCTTTAAATTACACTTGGCAAAGAAACATCTTTTTATACAGACACATACACACATCAGAGGTATTTTCAGAAACTCATCCCACTAAGAATTTGAATGCAACTTGAGCACGGATCTGATTTAACCCCCGCCTTCCTTTACAGAACTGTGTCCTTCTTCCTCTTCAGACCAGCAGGTCTATTTGCTGTTGGAATCTCCAAATTCCCCTCCACCCCAGTGCCTAGTTTGCATTCTCTCTCTTTCCTTTTGCACATGCCATTCTAGAAGGCTTTCCTCTACAGCCATGGAATCTTCTCTAAAGCCACAGTCTCCCCAGTGGTAATGGGAACACCAAAAACACAACCTCATGCAGTTGATGGGACTATTAGAGGTCACAGATGAATTTGCTTGGCATTGTATCTGCTACATGAGATGTATTCAATCAGTAAGTACTGGTGGCCTTGATTATACAAATCAATCAAAGGTCAGTTTTGCAAGGTCAACCATTTTAGCTCTCCATTTATGCCAATCAATCAATCATTTTATCAAACAATTAATCCATCATAGATTTCCTTGCTAGTTATCATTCTGCACTGGCCATTTCAACTAATTTCTACCCCTGTTCTGAGGCCCAGCCCAAATCCCACACTCTCCAAGAGGCCAGTCCTGACCCCTATTAACCTCAGAAATGTCTCCAGCTTTTGTCATTCCTTCTTTCCTTAATCCTCTGTCCAATCAATCGTATCTTTACTGAGAGCTGTCATTTTCCATATGAAAATCATGTCCCCTCAGCGGGTTTCTAAGGTCTTTGCGGGCAAGGACTGTGTCCTCTACCTCTCTGACCCCCACTTGCTGGTATGGTGCCTAACACCCCAAATAAGCTTTTGTTAACTGAGGGCAATTTGATTGTTTGCTTTGGGATCTTACTTTCTTTGAGATTGGGAACAAGGCAGCTTCTATGAGTAGGAAGTAGAAACACATATGACCCAAAGAAATGTCAGTGTTAACTGCTCCCTAAGTCATATTTTGAGTGCTTAGTACATGCCAGATACTGTCTTAAATGTTTTCTTTCATATGTTGCCTCTCAGCAGATGGGGAGGTTCTATAATTATTCCTATTTCACAGGTGAAGAAACCGAGGCACAGAAACTAAATAACATACCCCTGTCCGCATCTGGTAAATGGCAGAGCCATGACTCCCAACCAGGCCCTTGAGCTCTAAAAATTGAGCTCTACCCACGATGTACAGTAATTCTAATGTAGAGCTTAGATGCTGAAGGTTCTGTGCAGCCCAGCCCCATGTAGCGGGACTCACGAACCATCCAACTCAGCCTGCTCAGCAGCTATGCCTGACTTACTCTTTGTGGACTTAACAGCTCACAGCAACAGCTAAAAAGTTTGCTTAATCTACCTCAGAGCAGCACTAATAAGTAAGCAGCAAATTGACCAGGGGCAGCAGCATGATGGTGGGAAGTCTAAAAATAAAGATGCAGGAAGGGTGAGACTTGAAGGTAATTAACTTACACTCTTCCTCCAGGGAGAACAGAAGTCAACTAACTGGCCGGCTTCAACAGTTCTGATACCCATCTTAAAGTCAGACTCTTCTTTTTGGAGTGAGTGTGTGTTTCCAGGAATGACTGTGGACAGACAACACTACACATTACCCAGAGTGTGAGAGAATGCGGGATCCCCTAAGGGGAGCTATAACAGAGCCACTGATGAGTAAGCAAAATAACTACCACTTAATGATGGTTTCAAAGATCACATGTGTGACCAGTCATATATAGTGCAAGCGATTATCTTGGGAGAGCGTAATTCAGCAATTCATTCATTCTGCATGGATTTTTTCCCTTAAAATATTTATTAAGAGCCACTATGTGCTATGCATTATGCAGGCACTAAGGATGAAATGGTGAACAGTCAAAAAATGTGTCTATACCATTGTAAAGCAATTATACTCCAAAAAAGATGTTAAAAAAATGTGTCTACCTACATGGAGCTTGCCTTTTATTTGGAAAAGGTAGATAACCAACAAGCCAACCAATGGATGAAGAAAATGATGGTGTTATGAAGGAAACGGACAGTGCAATGGGCTAGAAAGGGCCAGGGGAGGTGACAGGGAGGGTTTTATGGGGAAGGTAACATTTGAGCTGAGACATCCAGGTTGGGATGGAACTACCTCTACAAAGATCTGGTGTGGAGAGAACCTTTCAAGCAGGGGAATCTAAATGTGCAAAGGCCCTGAGGCAGAAGAGAGTTTTGATGTGCTTGAGGAAGAAAAATGTGACTGGAATATAGTAAGACAGGGAAACTGACATGAGGGGAGTTGGACATGGACAGGAGCCAGATAGGAAGAACTTTGTGGGCCTGGGAACAAACTTGGCATTTTATTCTAAGAAAAGCGAAGCTTTAGAGGGTCATATGAGAGAACACCATGCTGTGCTGAGATCGCTGCTTGGCTTCTGGGTGGAAAAGGAGTACTCGGTGGAACAAGAAGAGGAACAGGGAGACTTGTTAGGAGGCTTCGGTGGAGGCCCAGGTGGCTTGAGTGAGTGTGGCAGCAGCAGAAACGGAAATAAATGAAAAGGTTTGAGCTGTATCTTGGAGAAAGAATAACTTGTGCCTTTTGCCCAAAGGCTTCACTATTCCAAATGTCAGCAGCAAATGGCTCTAACGGCTGAAATTTGGGGAATTAAATAATTAAAAAGATAAAGAGTTATGTTCAAATCTAATTCAAGATGAAGACATTAAGTAGTTTCACTTCCAGCTTCAGCTTCCTACATGAATGGCTGCTTTGTTGTAAGTTGACTCTTTAACCTCACTGAAGCTTACTGGGCTCTACACTCTAACCCCAGCTACCTGGCAGGGTGTCATGAAAATCTAATTAATGAATAATAAAGAAAGTAAAAGCCCTTAAGCCTCCATGCCAGTATTTCCCAAAACGAAGCATATTTGTTCAGAAAATATAAAAATAAGCATTTCATAGTCAAATGCATGTATAGGCTTCTATACTGCAGGACTTATCAGGACCTTTAATGCATTAATACATATGGCTCTTTAGTGAATTAATGAATCACCAATAGAGTACTGTATTTCTCACTTATTTCAAGAAGGAAATTTTTCTTTCAAAGCACCTGGTTACAACTTCTGTGGAACACAGTTTGCCAAACATAGTATTATAGAGATGTAAAAGACTGTTACTGAGACACCAGAAGACCTTCTAAAATACAAAATCGAGAGAAAATATGTTGCACAGGTTAAGGAGTTACCAGGTTCGGGAGTCAACATCTTGCCTGGGCACCAAAAACATAATGTACTGGTCACAGAAGGGAATGAAAACAGGGGTTTAGGTAAGACATCTTGGGAATCCAGTCTTCCTGAATCCAACAAGGAGGAAGGCTCTGAAGGAGCCATTATGATCCCCATGTAACAGATGAGAAAACTGGGCCTGGAAGAGGTTGAGCTACCTGCATAAATTCATCCAGCTGATGGCTAACCAACATGTGTACTTTTAAGCATTATACCAGATGGCTCTTTTAAAATGCTGGGATGAGATATAGCCGTGGTTAGGCTAGTGTGACTTCTGTTCTAATTCTAACCAGCAAAGAGCGGAACAAGGCAGTCAGAGGGTTGAAATCCCATCTTTAGCACTTACCAACTGTGTCATGTTAGGTGAGTCACTTAACTTCTCTGATCCCTGGCTAACTGATGTGCACCTGACAGATGACAGCAATGACCCCATCCACCCTTAGGCCTGTCATGAGGATGAAATGGAACAATACCAGTCAGGTACCCGCTCCTAGTACCTAGCCCTAGCTCCTGGCCAAATGCGAGTGGCCTCTTAAATGTGTGGTCTTATTGTTTTGTACAGTATCGTTTGTGTAATTTGGTATTTTTGACGGGAAGATGCTCCTAAGGGGATGCGGGCTCCCAAAAGATGAGGAAAAGTTGCACCCCTTTCAGAGGTGTGAATTAGCATGATTTATTCTGATGTCAAAGTCCAGGCTTAAATGACAAAGGACAAAAGCTGCACATAATCACTTAATCTGGGGAAACTCTTTTTCGAGAAATCAGCTTTGAGTCAAAGCCGTTCTTTTTCTTTTTTTTTTCTTTTTCAAATCTGGGAGCACTGGATTTGGGGTTAACTCACTGAGCCTGAGTTATATGAGGAAAATTGGAATCCTAGGGAGAGTTAAGGACGTAGCCGCCGATGGCTAAATGATTCCCAAAGTACTGCTCTAAGTACCACAGATTTCCTCTCTATGGAGCAGATCTACATTATATCAGGTGGAGATAAAAACAGGGAGGACAGAGACTTGCTAGACGATCAGGAACGACACCTGTGCATGTGTGGGGAGGGGTCTGCTCTGACTATGAAGAAAGCTGTGGATTTCAAATCACACTTTATTCTTGCCTTCGTTAGATCTACAGGAAACCAGTTTTGACCTTTAAAACACAATATCATCTTGTTCACAGTCCTTCTGCAAGTTGCTTGTCTACTTCATGAAATTGTTGCCTGATAATAAAGTTGTGGTTGAATCCCTGCCTCTTAGCCATTAACTTCAGGACTGGAGTGAGCTTTCTATTCATTACACTCTTAAGTCCCTTAGCAGCGGCATGTAGGGTCTTGTTTAGAACGGAATTTGGAAGGTCTCTGATCTTGGTGAGTTTAAATTGGAGCACAAGATGTACATCTGTATAAAGACTACGTGGAATTAAGTGTCTGGCCTTTGGAGACAGCCTGCCTGGGTTTGAGCCTTGACTCCACTATTAACTGTGTGACCTGTGTCAGCCTGTTTGTTCAGCTTAAAGACTTGAAAAATAATTATAATAATGATGATACCTACCCTCCTTCAGTGAGTGGTTTTAAGAATTAAAAAAGAAACATAGTCCCTGGATTATAAATACTAGCTATCCCTGTTATCACCACCATCCTCATCACCATCACCACTATCACCATTATCTCCACCATCAGCACCTCCATAATTCCCTCATCACCATTACACCACAATCAGCAGCACCCTCGTCATCACCACCATCATCATCATCTTCATCATCATCATCTTCATCACCACCAACAGCATTATAATAGCAGCAGCAGCAACAACAAAAACGTCATGGTCCTCCCAAACCCATTAGTCCAATTCTTTAAGACCCACTTAATGTCTCTGTCTCTTCTTCTTGAATCCAAATACCTTTCTTTTCTCCCATATCCATTTCACCTATGCTCAAGTATTCTTTGTTACAACTAAAAGCAGCTTGAAAGCTAACAAGACATTAAGCAAAAACCACTGTGGCAGCCAGCGGAGGTCTTTAACGCCTCCCATTTTTCTGTTTTAGATAGCTTAATTCAAATGTCCTGCCCTTAGTCCATTTTTCTGTCTCTCAGACATTGTCAATGGCCTTAATATTTCATTATGAATCACTAAATAAGACTCATTCTCTTTTTAAAGTTTATCTATAAATACGTCCCCCTCCTCTTTAGTGACCCAGTGAGTCATAGATCTGCTCAGGAACTCCAGACTTCTGATTAGTGAATATTGCTTGTGGTCTGATTGAGTCAAAAGTCAATTAATAAAGCTCATTCATGAGTTTCCAGCTTGTATTAACTGTTCTTGCAGTGAAGCCCTGCTGTACATACACATTTTGTATTTTCAGGCTAGGTAGTAATATCATTGTTTGAAATCCATATCCGAAAACACTGAGTTCATCAGATCCTGCAGATTAAATGTTCTAAAACTCAAATCTTCTCCCTTTAGAAAGGCTGAAATTATGGATCTGTTGCATTGAGGAGTTCATGCAAATGGACTTGTGTAATGAAGCAGGAACATGACCACACATTGGAGAGTATTCCACATTCTCAAGTCAGACTGGGAGGGCTGTGGTGTTACTATTGTTAGCAAGTGAGGTGTGTGGTCAAACAAGCCTGCATATAACATGATGTGCCTTACATTATAACCTCCTAGCGCCCAACCATTGCCCCATGGTAGTACTGACTATGCATCTGGTCTATAAGCTCCCTCTTGCAAGGTTTGCATCAAACAGTTCATCCTTGTCTGTTATCCCAGCCTGGAGCATGGTCTATAACAGAAGACCAATGAAAATTTGCTGATGTGTAAAACGTTTTTATCTTTGGAAATATATATTTTTTGTAAAGCTAGAGAACCATCAAATTGATCATTTTTTCCCCTTCAGGATTGCAGGGGAAAACGGAATGTTTTCTAGAACAAAAGATGGAAGTAAGCAGTTAAGACATAAACCCTCCAAGGAAGATTTTGATGACCTGTCACCACGCATTTAGTAAATTTAGTAAATAAAATTTACTGGTACAGCATTTAATAAATAAAATTGAGTGGTACCCACCCTATATGCTCACTATCAAGTTCTAAGAAGCATGATTATTCATTTGTTCATTGATTCAGTCATGCAACTAGCATTTACTGAGTGCCTATGGTGTATCAGATGCCATGCTAGGCACTGGGAACTCAGCAGCGAATAGAAGAAATGGAGTTTACAGGAGATTTGCGCAATGACACCGGCTTTGGCATTAGGGTTTTAGAACAGCACGTGTCTTAGTTTGGGTACCAGAAATCAGAGGCTGAGACAAGCACTTATACGCAGGTAATTTATTTGGAAGGTAATTCTGTGAGACAGAAGGGAGAGAGCTGGGAGAATGATACAATGAAAGAGAAAACCTAATATTAGGGAGCGTTTTGAATGTCTCTGGTGTAGGCAGTGGGTGCCTCTGAGAAGCATGCAGAGCACCTTCTATAACTGTCCACCTGGAAGATGAGAGGTATGCCCATTGGTTAAGGGTTTCTCTGGGGCTACCGTTACACACAGGCTCCCTCAGTGTTGGAAAAGACCTTGCATCAGACAATCTGAGTGCACCTGAGGCAGGTGCTGTCAGCACGAAGTGAATCCGAGCCCCCAGGGCAATGCGTACCACAGCTGTGGCTAGAATGAGGGGTAAGCTGAGGGAATGTGACATGGGACACCAAAGACAGAGTGACAGTCATTCTTTTACTAAGCTTTTAATGAATGCCTGCTTTACTGACTGGCCCTATGCCAGGATCCTGTATGCGAGCTTAAAAAGACAAAGGGCTCCCGCATCTCAGATTCCACATGTCCACCGGCAGGGACCACGTTTCTTTCACCCATTTAAAACATCCTTCAGCTCACAGCCACAGACCAAATAAACAGGTTTGTTGATAAGATTCACGTTGACTTCTTAAAGCATATTAAATGCTAATTTTTCAAGATAACAACAACAAAATGGTAGTAATAATAATAGCAAAAATAACAATAGCATCACAAATCACTCTCTCTATGTACCAGGCTCTGATCTAAGTGCTATACAAAGACCATGTATTTTAATCCTCACAATAATTCAGTGACATAGGCACCATTATTATCATCCCCATTTTACAGATGAGGCAACTAAGGCACAGCAAAATTATAAGATATGCCTAGGGTGAAACAGCTAGTGAGATGCAGGGCAAAGATTCAAACCTACCCAGTCAGATTCCAGATTCTGTACTCACCACATCATTCTATCTGTCTAAGCCTCATGGAAAGGCCAGGCATCGCTCCCGTTCCAATCATCTGCATCCTTTTCCTATCTATTTCTAGTATGCAATCAGGAGTTTTCAGATATCACAAGCGCCTCAGTCAATGCTTGGTGGAGGCAGACTTAGTTCGCTTTTGTTCCAGCACTGAGAGGAAACACAGAGCTCATCAGATGAGACCCCAACCCCAACATTTCACCCCTTATTCTTAGCCTCATATCCATATTAACAGATGCCGCCACATAACAAAAGTTCTGCTCTCTTGGGTGGTGACACATCATAGCTGGGTAGTGACAGAGCAGGTTCCAGAACCCCTGTTCAATAAAAGGGCTAGGAGCTCAGGCTCTGGACTCACACTTCCTGGGTTCAAATCCTGATTTCACGTAAGTTCTCCAAAGCATTGGTTTCCTTACCTGCAACGTGGGTATTATAACAGTGCCTAATGTATGAGATAATATTTGTAAATTCTACACCACAGTGTCTTTAAACATGGAAAGCATTGGCCATCACCATTATTTTCTCCACCGCCACACGTTCTTTGTGAAAGGAGCTCACGCTCGTAACTTAGAGGATCATGCTTCCATTTAAGAGTTCATGACGCTATGGACAGCCTTCCCTCACAGATGAGCATATACACATAACTTCATACAGTCTCAGAGACGTCACAACTCACTCAGCATCCCCATGGTCTACAAAGGGATATCTCTAGGTAGAACCTGTGAAGACATTTCCTCTATTAGCCAGTCCACAGGAAATCTTACCCAAGGAAGTGTCTCAGAAAATATAGGGTGGGGACTTCCCTGGTGGTGCAATGATTAAGAATCCACCTGCCAATACAGGGGACACGGGTTCGATCCCTGATCCGGGAAGATCCCACATGCCGCGGAGCAACTAAGCCCATGCGCCACAACTACTGAGCCTGCGCTCTAGAGTCCGCGAGCCACAACTACTGAGCCCCCATGCCACAACTACTGAAGCCCACGCACCTAGAGCCCGTGCTCCGCAACAAGAGAGGCCACCGCGATGAGAAGTCCACACACCACAACGAAGAGTAGGCCCTGCTCGCCGCAACTAGAGAAAGCCCGCATGCAGCAACGAAGACCCAATGCAGCCAAAAATTAAATAGTTAATTAATTTAAAAAAGAAAAAGAAAATATAGGGTGACCGGAGGCTGCAACTGCTAAGAGCAGTGGGAACAGAAAGGAAAAAAAAAAAGAAGCTTTTCTCATTTTTTAGCCCCTACTAATTATAAAACCCTTATTACCAGTGAGTGGTGAAGCTTATAGCCAGCACAATTAAAATTTCAATTAATTAAGCCAAAGGCAACATTAACTTATTACAAAAAAAAAACCCTTTATACGTAGTGATTAACATAGGTCAGCAAATATTACAAGGGTTCAACACTACAAGGACTCCGGATCCTCATACTTGACTTGTCCAATAGTTTGACTTAAGGAAATTATGACAAAACCCAAGAGAGCTCAAGGACAGATTCTTAAAGTTTCTAGTGAATCAAACATATTTTTCATTTTAAAAATGTTGTCATTAATCAGAATACAAAAGCAGTGTAAATATTCTTATAGCACAGCTGGTTAAGAAAGCAAAGGTGGCCCGGAGCAGCAGTACAATCACTCTTTATTATCAAGTCTATAACCAAATTACAGGTGAACAACTACATGGATTTAGAAATATTTCCAGTGGACACACCATTAGACTAGTTGGTTATTAAACCAACTCCAGACCAAGCCATTGTATTAAGTGGGAAGAGATGAACTCCTGCTGAATGAAATCAATTCAACCAACGGTCTGTTCTTGATGACAGATGATAGGTCTATCATCAAGAACAGACCATCTGCCATGTCAGACAACTAGAGACATCTTACGAGACCTGGAGGTCACTGCAAACATGACTATCCACCATACTGTCTTGGGCACGCAATACAGAAAGTTCTGAATCATCTCAGGCAGGACCCCTCTAGGCCTGGGCAAGGTGTGCAAAAGGAGATGACTGTTTTTCAGTCTCCCCATTGTTCTCTTCAGTGTCCTTCATCCATCTCTTCCCATTAGGCAACATCCCTCTCAGGTTCTCTGGGAAATATTCAAACCACATGGAGCCTCTAGCAAACCTTTAAACAGTATCCTAAAGGCAGCAGTCCACTCTTTCTATGCTGCTTGTCAACCCTGATCCTCAGTGAATACCTCTAACCATCTTAACTTCTCTGCACTCAAAACACATCTTAGTATCTACACAGGTGAACCTGAAAATGAGTTTGAAGGAGTGTTGACAAGGGAGAAAAATAACACACTTTCCTATAGCAAGAGGAAACTCTTGTGCAAGAGCTGTCTGGGGTAGGGAGGGGAGGAAGGAAGGGGGTAAGAAAGGAATAAATCTACAGAAATATTTTTGAAAGAAAAGGTTCTAAACCTGGTTATTTTCTTTACTGCTATTTCCAGTGGGTCAGTCCCCACTATCCAATGAGTCATGAAATTTCAGTGAGACACACACACACGCACACACACACGCACACACACATTAATGCTAAGAAGTAAATTATAGTGAATAAAAGCTACTGAGGTCTTAATATAAGAATAAATAAATTACTCATTTATTTCATGTTCTGCTTATGGAATTTTAAGCAACTTCCTTTTTTCCAGGCTTTGCATTTTATGATAAACACATAAACTACGCCAATGGCAAACTACTAGGTTAATCTTGACATTGGTTTTCATTAAAACATGGTCCTAAATCCACATTTAACTCATTTTCTCTCCTCACACAGCAGTAAGTGTTCCTGCCATGTGGATTGCTTATGTTTAGCTCCGTATAATCTTCTCATTCTATTATCTTCATCTCATTTACGATTCTTTTCCAATCTGTGCTTCTCCTGGGACATATGTGATTATTTAATCCTTTCTAATTTACACTGCATAGAAGACAAAACTCCCTCTGGGCCAGTGCATCGATAAATAGGATAAAATCTATACATGACAAGGATAACTCCTCCCAGTGTTGGTGTCATTGCCATGGAGGAGATGAAAAACTGGCTGTATACTTAAATGGGAAATCCTCAAAATCATTAGGAGAGTTAAATTATACAGAGAGCCTCAGAAATAAATACGACAAAGAATCAAAGTCCCAGACATAGTAGGAGCATCATTAAAATTCAACTCTGGAATTAGATGAAATGACTTGAACTCCAGACCCATGACTTATTAGCAGACCTCAGCTTTCTTCTTTATAAAACGGAGATAAAAGGAATACCTACTTCACGAGATAGACGTGAATATAAATGGACTATACACCTAAGGGCGTAGCAGAATGCTTGGCACATGAGTACTCTAGAAACATTAGCTGGTATCATTACAGATACAAAGGACCAACATATAAACCTCCTACAATTAACCTTCTCTCCATGCTTCCAAATGATGATTCCCTGCAAAATTCAGGCTCATATCAAGAATCACACTTAAGCTTCTCAAGTGAAGGACACTCCCATTTTAAATTCACTGTCATTTGTTGTTAGAAATCACAGTATATGCTCTATTTTAATTGATCTAGATGACAGAGGTACGACATTGAACAAAATAGTAAATTATGTCCATTTGTTATAATATTTTTATATTCAACTAGGAACACTGCCTCATTTTGAGAGAAATGGAAAACATACGATTATTGAATTAGGGGCACCGTGGAGAACTTTGTATCCCAGCTGGTTCATTCGCACTCCAAACACATACTGTTCTTATTCAATTACGGCTCGTACATTCAGTTCAAGAGTGTTCTTCAAAAACCTTGTTAGAGAACTTCAGATTTCTTGGAACACCAAAAATAAGCTTGCATACGTGAAAGATCCACTGACACAGAATAATGAGTTCTGCTACGGTTTTAAAAAACAGAGGGAAACATTCATATTTCTTCTCCATCATTTAATAATTATAGAGCCAGAATGTCCTGAGTTCACTCATATGAGGACCCAGTTTTAGTGAGGGCTATCTATCTATCTATCCATCTACTTATACATTCATGTACATTTAAAAATTCTAAATCAAATCATATCCTATGAATAATTAGGATGAAATGTATTATAAAAAGCATTTTTAGGGCTTCCCTGGTGGCGCGGTGGTTGAGTCCACCTGCCGACGCAGGGGACGCGGGTTCGTGTCCTGGTCCAGAAGGATCCCACGTGCCGCGGAGCGGCTGGGCCCGTGAGCCATGGCCGCTGAGCCTGCGCATCCGGAGCCTGTGCTCCGCGACGGGAGAGGCCACAACAGTGAGAGGCCCACGTACCGCAAAAAAAAAAAAAAAGCATTTTTAGCCTACACTGAAACATTATTAGCACGGGAACTAAAATATACTTCTCTTTATTAAGAATTGGAGAAATTTACACCCTGGCTTGTTATTCCAGTACTGTTGACTCAGTAATGGAGATTAGCTGAGACAAAACAAAAAGTTACTGGAAGAAGGAAGAGACTATTCACTCCATGCACAATTTGAATTGCAATTTAGCTCTCAATACAAGCTACATATAAAGTTCTTAAATGGTCTTTAAGTAGCTTTTCAGGCATTTGTCAGTAAAAAATGGAGCCAGATCCTCACATTTCCAAAGGTGACAGGTCCTTGGGAAAAGTGTATTAACCATTTTAGTACTTCATACAGTCCTTTCCATTTTCTTAGGAGAACTAAGTCCCCTGTAAATATCTATTATCATAGATTCTAGAATAACGATCCCCAAAGACTCATGGAAAAACAAGCTTCCTCCATGAATTCTCATAAAAGAGCAGATCCGTATCTGTGGCATAGAAACATGAAGAGGGACAGTGGTGTCTTCAAATGGCCCTTTACCCCAAGGTTATCAACGAAGCCATATCATCTCTGTAACCCTCACTAGTGTAAACAGATCTATATGCAAATGCTAAGGCTTGGAGGCTTACTGTGAAAACTGACTGGCAAAATATTGAAGGCAAAAAGGGCTACATGAGTATTCTTCACCCACCCCCTGGTATTTAGGATTTCACAGTTCTCTTAAAGGAAGAATGGATTGAAAACTCCTACCAAACATTTGTATATGGACCTCATTTTTCCCCCATTTTTAACCTAAATCAGTAGTCCTATAAACCTAAATTTTCTTTATAGGCTTGCAAGAAACTATACCCAAATACCCAAAATAATATGAAAGAGAAAAACAAAGGTGGAGGTCTCACACTTCCTGATTTCAAAACTTATTACAAAGCTACAGTAATCAAAACAGTGTGATACTGGCATAAAAACAGACATACAGACCAATAGAACAGAACAGAAAACCCAGAGATAAACTCTTGCATAGGTGGTCAAATAATTTTTGACTAGGGTGCCAAGATTATTCAATGCAAAAAGGACAGTCTTTTCAACAAATAATGTTGGAAAAACTGGATATCGGCATCCCAAAGAATAAAGTTCGATCCTTACCTTATACCATATACAAAAATTAACTCAAAATGGATTAGACCTAAAAATATGAGCTAAAAAAAAATAAAGCTCTTAGAAGAAAACATAGGGGAAAGTCTTCTTGACATTGGATTTGGCAATGATTTTCTGGATATGACACCAAAAGTACAAGAAATAAAAATAAAAATAGATAAATAGGACTGCATGAAAAGTATAAATTGTACATCAAAGACACACTTCACAGAGTGAAAAGGCAACCAGTGAATGGGAGAAAATATTTACAAGTCACAAATCACAAAATATTTACAACCCCCCGATAAGGGGTTAACATGCAGAATATATAAAGAGCCCCTACCTTTATAACACCACTGTAAAGCAATTATACTCTAATAAAGATGTTAAAAGAAAAAAAGACCCCCAATCACTCAAAAACAACAACAAAACAACTCAATTTAAAAATGGGCAAAGGTCTTGATTAGATATTTTCTAAAAAGTTGTACAAATGGTCAACATGCACTTGAAAAGATGGTCAACATTACTAATTATTAGGGAAATGCAAACCAAAACCACAAAGAGATACCACTTCACATCCATTAAGATAGCTACTTTTTTTTTTTTTTTTTTTTTTTTGCAGTACGCGGGCCTCTCACCATTGCGGCCTCTCCCGCTGCGGAGCACAGGCTCCGGACGCGCAGGCTCAGCGGCCATGGCTCACGGGCCCAACCGCTCCGCGGCATGTGGGATCCTCCTGGACCGGGGCACGAACCCATGCCCCCTGCATCGGCAGGCGGACCCCCAACCACTGCACCACCAGGGAAGCTCAAGATAGCTACTATTTTTTTTAAAAGACAGAAAATAGCCAGTATTAGTGACAGAATCTGGAACACTTGTGTATTGTTGGTAGGAAGGCAAAATGGTGTATCCATTATGGAAAATGGTATGGAAGTTATTCAAAAAATTAAAAATAGAATACCATATGATCTGGCAATTACATGTCTGAGTATATGCCCAAAAGAACTGAAAGCAGAGTCTCAAAGAGATATTTGTACACCCATGTGCATTGTAGCATTATCTGCATTATCAAAAAGGTGGAAGCAACACAAGTGTCCCTTGAAGGATGAATGGAAAAACAAAGTGTGGTACATACACGATGGAATATTATTCAGCTTAGAAAGGAAGGAAATTTTGACACATGCTAAAACATGAATGAACCTTAAGGACATGGTGCTAAGAGAAATAAGTCAGTAACAAAAGGACAAAGATAGCATGATTCCTCTTATACGAGGAATCAAATTCATAAAGAAAGAAAGTAGAATGGTGATCGCAAGAGGCTAGGTAGAGAGGGAAATGCAGCATTGTCACTAATGGCATGGAGTTTCAGTTTTGAAAGATGAAAAAGTTCTGGAGATTCGTTGCACAACAATGTGAATATACTTAACACTGCTGAATCGCACACTTAAAAATAGTTCGATGGTAAATTTTATGTGATGTGTATTTTGCCACAATTTTAAAAAAAATTACATGGGTCACTTAAGGAAAAATCAAAGGCAATTTTGACTATACAAAATTTTCTATTATGCAGTAATGAAAACCTCTAAAACCTAACTGTGATTCTACTATATTTTCTGGCTATTATCAAGTTTCCTATTTATAAATCAATAAAATTATAAGGAACTATAAATATCAACTAACCTAGATTTTTTTTTTAGTTACTAAGGAGGAAACCAAGGAACATTCAATTGGGGAAATGATCTACTGCCCAAGTTTATAAACAGCTAATGGAATTACAAACCTAGAAATCAGTCCACATGGTACTTTCTGTTAACTATCTGTTAAAAGATAACATGCTTCATCCCTGGATGCTGATGAACTATCATTAAATCCTACCGGGGATTATAACAAGTGATTCTTGCCACTGTAACACACCACATTCCATTCTTACTTACTTGGCTTTCCGTTTAACTCATAATCTGATACACTACTGTCGCTCTTCTGAGAATGAAAGAGAGCTGGAATAAACCTCATAGTGTGTGATTAATGTACTCCTAAGAAGTTGTGCTTAAACTGATTCACATACTTCCGTACTTCACTGTACTTTAGCATAACCAAAACTCCACGTTGGCTCCAAGGGAAAACAAAGGGCACTTAATAACGCGATGAGGGGAGTAAGTTTCCAAAGAGAGACCACAGTACAATAAAACAATTTACTAAGGGTAACATGCAAAAATAAACTTATTTGGGCAGTAGAGAGTTGCTTAGCGACACTAATAAATGATTATTTCATTTATTCAATATTCAGCAACTATGGAGATCTAGATCAGGGATCAACACGCTGTTTCTGTAAAGGAGCATATAGTAAATATTTCAGGGTTTGCAGACCAGGTGGTCTCTGTCTCCTAAATACTCAACTCTCCCACTGTAGCATGAAAGCAGCTATAGATAATATTTAAATCAATGGGCAATGCTGCGTTCCAATACAACTTTATTTATAAGAATAGGCAGGTGGGCAGAATTTGGCCCATAGGCCATAGGTGCCAATTTCTGTTCTACATATTAAAAAATAGTGGTAAACTAGGCCTAGAGGACTTGTATTCATGAAGCTTATATTCCAACAGAGAGGCAAGGGGAAAGCCGAAAGAGAGAGAGAGAGAGAGAGAGAGAGAGAGAAAGCAGGAATGCAGACAAGGAGAGAAAGAAAGAAAAAGAAGGGAAGGAAGGAAGGAAGGAAGGAAGGAAGGAAGAAAGAAGGAAAGAAAGAAAGAAGGAAAGAAAGGGAGAGAGGGAGGAGGGAGGGAGGGAGGGAGGGAGGAAGGAAAGAAGGAGGGAAGGAAGGAAGAAAGAGGGAAGGAGGGAGGGAAGAGACAGAGAGAGAAATAAAGAAAAAGATGTTTCAAATAATATTAAATGATATGGAGTTATCTCCTTTCAAAAAGAGATTGCTTCAAAAGCTTCCAAACTAATGGTTTTCGACCTGGCAATTCAACAGTTGATTGTCAAGAATCCACATTACAGAACTTCAGCTGAGAAAAATTTTCATTTAATGGGTGGAGGGTAGAGCCTGGGGAGCATTACTTTTTAAAAAGTTCTGCAGGTGAGAAAGCTGGTCAAACAACCTTTGTTTCTATAGGTATGGTTCAGAATAATTAAATTATTAATGTTAATTTCACTGATGGAGAAAGGAGAAATAGAAAAATTGAATCAATGAACTACTAATGAATTAGCTTCCTCAACACACAAAGGACAACACATATGCACTATAAATAGCATGGCTGATAGGAATATTTACACATCACTCACATAAGAACACTAACTACATTTGCATTACACATATGATATAAATTCCATGTTAGTATTTAAGAATTTCTCAAACTGAGATATTTTTATTAGAGGATAATTTTACACATGAGTACTACAGAGTAATTCCTTCCCAAATTTTATTTTTACCAGGAATGTTTTATGGTAACAATAGGACATGTGCTACACAAGTATTACAAACAATTCTAAATCATCTTAGATATACTGAGCAGGCTTTGAACTACGCAATAAACAATGCTCTTGTCACAAAAATAGAAGATAGAGAAGCAGTACATGGGGAATGAACTGATAAGATATAGGCACCTTCTAATTCGCATCCCGCCATGATTTCTGCTGACAAGTCTGAGGCTGAGAGGCAGGGATGAACACACCTGTAGCATGACTCAAGCTGCCCAGGAAGCATGGAGCAAAGCACTCTAAGGGCACCTTGGCTAATGTAGGTTGTTGCTCAGATCACATTAAAACCTCAACCTGGTCCATCAGATGTCATTTCTCACTAATTCTGGGGCTCATTATTTGGATTGTGTGTCAAAATACGACCCCCTACATACACCAAAATCCATGGATGCTGAAGCTCCTTACATAAAAGCACACAAAACTGTCCACCTTCTCTAGTCGCAGGTTCCACATCCACGGGTAAATTAAATCCTTGAATATGGATGTACTAGCATTCACTTTACCACCTAAGGTCCCAAAATGCTAAAGGAGGACTTAAATCCATCTGGTCAACCAAATTTTTGCTTCATAGACAAAGTAGTCGTAACAGCAGGGGGAACAGTAACAGGGTGGTTGGGTTGCAGCAACAGATTCACCCCTGAAACTCTTGAACTCCCATGATGCTTCTCTGTCTCTAACATTTCAATTGTGAAATAGAACATGTTCACAGAAAGTGCCTAAAACATTACTGTATTGATTAATAAATTACCACATAGTATGGCTTCATGTAACTGTCACTCAAGTTAAGAAATAAAACTGCCAGTATCCTAGAAGGCTCCTGGGTGCCCCTTCCCGATTACAGGTCCCTCCCTCCCTGAAAAATGTAACCACTGTTCTGACTTTTATACTCACCATTTCTTTGCTTTTCTTTATACTTTGGTCTCATATGGACTATAAATTACACTAGTTTGGTTTTGCCTATTTTTGAGCTTTATATAATTAAAAGAATATAATATATATTCTTCCAATTATACAATATAGAGTATACATCTGACTTCTGTTACCCAATTCATCAAGTTGCTGTTTTAACTGTAGTTTCTTTTTCCTAACTGTAGTTTTTCATAATTGTATAGTATTCCACTGTAAGAATGTATCAGTACATTTTTACAAATTGATGGATATTTGGGTTGTTATCAATTTAAGACTAATATACATTATGCTGAATTGAACATTCTGGTATATGTCTTAGTATACAAATGCACATTTTTCTTTTAAATGTGTAACTAGAAATGAAATTGCTGATCAACAAGATATTTGTATTTTCAATTGTGTTAGTTAATGCCAATGTATTTGTCAACGTGTATTGTGTCACTTTACATTCCAACCAGTGCCATGTGAAAACTGAAGTTGCTCCGTATCTTTATAAGCACTGGCATTGTTAATCTTTAATTTTAGCCATTCTGATAGGACTCTCATTGTGGTCTTGTATTTCCCTAATGAGTAACGAGACTGAGCATCTTCTTACACTCAGTTAGTCATATGCTTATTGGTCATTCGTATATGCTCTGGTGTGCAGGACCCATTTAACTCTATTGACTTATTTTCGGTTAACTGTCGCTGACTGACCAACTATTCCACAACTTAGTGACTTAAAACAAACTCAAAGGATAAATTTTCAGCACTTAACCACTAAGTATAATATCTACTTGTGTTTTCTGTGAATAGAATGCATTAAAGAAATTCTCTTTTACTTCCTAAGAATTTTTAAAACTGTAACATTTAATTTTGTTTAGTTTTCTTGATGCCTGGATTTTTCCATCAAGTAATTCAACCAAACATTTAGGAAAGCAGTAATAATAATCTTACATTCTTCCACAAAATATAAAAGGTTGCAACAATACCCAGTTCCCAAAGGAGGCCTGTTAAACCAGCCAAAGCCCCCAGAAAGGGAATTACAGAAAAGGTAAATTATAGGGCAGTCTTATTCATAATATAGATGCAGAAATCCTAAACAAACATTAGCAAACTGATTCCAGCTATGTATCATGCCAAGTAGGGTTTATTCAGAAATTCAAAGTTGCTTGAGGTGATTGATTTTAAGTGTAATATAGCAAATTAACAGAATAAAAGAGGGAAGTCATTTCAGTTAATTCAGAAAAAGTGACAAAATTAAATGTTATTTCATAGTTTCAAAAATTCTTAGGAAACAACAAAAAGAGAATTTCTTTAATCTCATATATTATATTCACCTAAAACACAAGTAGATATTTACTTACTTAATGGTTAAATGCTTAAAATTTCCCCTATAAGTTTGCTACCTTTTTGTCCTCAATTTCTATGTTAATTAAACTCTAGTCAGAGGACATATACCCTCTATTATTTTTTTGAAATTTGTTTTAACTTACATATTCTAAAATAATGAAAATGTTATAACTGCACTATATGTGCCTGGGGAAAAAAAAAAAAGGTGTTTCCTGCAGTTATCGGGCATACTGTTAAATATATACACTGAGTTTTTCAAATCTTCTTTACCCTTACTGATATGTGGTCTGCTTCTTATATTAGTTGCTGAACAAGAGGTGTTAGAATTTTCCACTGTTCACCAGAACCCACTGATTAATCATATGCCTCATGAAGAGTTGCAATAGAAAGTATATAGCACCATCCAGGAAGAAATCTACTATAAAATAATTTGAACTTGAGTCAAATCAAGTCTCCAGAACTACCTGCCTATTTCCTGGGAAATGAAAGGTAGAAAAACAAGGTCAACAACATATGAAGAAGCAATTAGTCAGGTACAGAATATGGGCATTCCACAGGATGAAGGATGCTGTCTGTTCACCAGAAAAATAGCATGGAAAACAAACAAAAAGTACAAGGACTGTTAAACAATAGAATATACTTGAGACAAGTTTTTTAATCACTCACTATGATTGTGTGATTATTTCTGCTCATAACTGTAATCACTTTTCTTTATGTATTTTCAGCCATGCTCCTAAGTGCACACAAATTTAGGATTGTTATATCTTCCTGGTGAATTGAGTATTTTATTATAATACCGTTCCCCTTTTTGCCTCTGGTAATGTTGTTTTATAGTTGGTTTTATATTTATGATATTACTATAGCTATACCAGCTCTACTTAGTTAGTGTTTTATGGAGTATATTTTCCTATTGTTTCAGTAAAATAGCCATCTGAAAAATGACTGGCTTTTAACTGGAGCACTCAATGCAATTACTGATATATCTGTGCTTAAATAATCTACTGTCTTCTTAGTGCTTTAAATTTGTCCTGCCCTATGTTTCTTCTTTCTCTTTCCTTCTCTCTCCCTCTCCCTTTTTATGTTTATTTTACTATTCTTTATAAACATTATACTTTTTGCAATTATTTAAGGGTTACCCCCAGAGATTAAAACATGTATTTTAGCATATTTTAATCTAACGTTAATTGGTATTTTAATTTACACCGTCTTCCCAAGGAATTCAAGAAGTTTAGAATACATTAGCCCAATTGACCCTCACATGACCTATATGCTATAATTACTATATATTTTAACTCTATATATACAGTTTATATTCATAATCTATTTACCACTTCACTCATTCTTTATTCCTTCTTAATTCTCCAACATTCTCTCCGGGAACAGTTTTCTTCCATCTGTAGAATTTCCTTTAGTTTTTAGTTTGGGTATTATTGAAAAATCACTCACTCTTATCTATTAATATCTCTATTTTAGCTTTCCTTTTGAAGGATATTTTTACTGACCATAGAATTCATGATTGGCAGCTTTTTTTTTTTTCTTTTGGTACATTGAGGATATTATTTCATTGTTCTCTGGCTTCCATTAATTCTGTTAAGAAGTCTGCTAGCAGATCTTTCCTGCCCAAAATGTGGCCCAGGAAACCCAGCATATTATATCTTCTTATGTGCCTGGTTATCTTTGATTGTGTTAGGGAAATTTTATTTATAATGTCATTTGTAGAAATAATTTGAGCTTTAGAAATATCCTATATTTCTCCAGGAAAAGAATCTTCTTTTTTTCAGCCTGGCATCTGGACCCTAGCAATTTAGGACTGCATTAATTCTAGTGTTAGGGCCTGAGATTTTGAGGGTGACTCAAACGACTCATACTATGATACAGTCTATGTGACATCTGGTTCACTTGTGGCTCATCTGCATTCCCAGGATGCCATCCTTCAGCATCCCAGCCCAAAGAATAAAGTGTTTCTAATCGAGTCCAATCCTGGTGGGTTCCAGACTCCACCTTTTTCCATCTCCCCAGCTATAGACTGTTTGAAGTACCTCTCCATCAGAGAACCTCCTCTTCTAGCTGCAAGATGGTGACAATTTATCTCTTTCCATCACATTCACAACGAGTTCATCAGTAGGTCTTATGTTCTGCCTCCACAATGTATCCTTCACCTTTGTCTGCTCTCAATCTGCAATCACCTCTTCCCTGCGTGACCTCAATATCATCCTACCTTGTTTCCTTATTTCCACTCTTGCCTTCTGTGGTCCATTCACCAAACATTTACAATCAGCCACACAATCACATACACCAGATTATAAGGCTCCCAGTTTAAACGTCTCTAAGAGCTTCCCACTGAACTTGGAGTGCCCTGTTTTTCTAACATGCAAACTTTTTACCCTGACTTCAAGCCATTCCGTGGTCTGGACCCTACCTTTCTCTCTAGACATACTAGAATATTATTTTTTATGCATAATCCAAGTTAGTTCCTGCCTTAGTTGCTGTGTACTCACAGTTTCCTTTATCTGAAAAAACAGCTTCCTCAGTACATCTCATGGCTGGCTCCTCTTGGTCACTCAATTTCTCCTTGAATATTACCTCTTACAGGAGTCCCTCACTCACCATCCCATATTAAGTCCTCCTCTCTCAGCAGCTCTTGTGCATTGCTTCATTTAATTTTGTTCATAGAATTTACCACTCTCTGAAATTACGCTTTTTATTGCATGAAACAAACCTCAGTCAAAGATAATGTGTAAAGACCTTTTTGGTCTATAGAAGAGACACTTTTGAAAACGTCATAATTGTTTATAAAACTAAGTCAACAAAAAGAAAGGAAGAACATATAAAAGCATGTGACAGAAGGCTGGCACATAGAAGATATTCTAAATATATTTGCTGAAACTCAGAATACAGAGCTCTGTATATGACACATAAATCATTAATCTAGTCATGGTCTTAAGACTTCATCCTTCCCTTTTATCCTTCATTCCAAATCTCTCATTTGATACCACCCAGTTTCCTTCCCAAGAAAACAGCATTTTTCAACCAAAAAAAAAAAACTCTACTACTAGTAATAATCCAAAGAAACAGTCATATTAGTAAGCAAATAACTGGTACAAAGTGTACACTGTGATAGGGAAAAACATGGAAAAAACTAAATATTCTCTGAGAGGTTCAGCAAAGTATATTACTATGTATCTTAGAGCTTAATTATATGCTGCCTTGAGGAAGACCTGTAGGTATTTTCATAAGAAGAAGTTAATAAGTTTTTCACTGAAAAAAAACTGTAAAAGTAGATGTATAAAATGATAAAGCCTTTATTTTTAAAATAGATCTCTTTATATATGTATATATCTGTAACTTGTGTTACTGAGTGAAACTGGCATTGGGCAAAAAATATTATTTTCTATTTCTATATCTGTTTTAATATTTTATTCTATATATTATGTTTTTTATAATAACGAAAGACCAAAAAAGCTACTCAGAAATTTAAAATATCATATCCTATTTAATTTTGAACATCTCATTTAGCTGTATTTTTACATCTTCATCTAATCGGGAATGACACTACTCTCAAGGTGTTAAAAATTACTAATGCACTTGTAAGGCTTTATGCTGTCTAGATTAATTTGTTCTTCCCACTTCATGTCTAGTCTGGCAAGCTCTTTCAGGAAACTCGCCACTCACCAACCAAAGCTGTGATACCCCAAGCACAAATAGGTAGGCATGAATGGCAGCCAGAGGCTAGAGCGTATCATAATGCTTAACTCTATTGCATAAAAATTTTTCAAATCAGATGTCTTTCCCACTACCTTATCTTGGCTTTGTTAAACTGGACATTCCAGAAAGAAAAGTTACCTAGTTTGAGCATACTTTGGTCTATTTTGGGGGGTTCTGGATCTATCGATGCATTAGAAAAACATATTATTGGGTTGGCCAAAAAGTTCTTTTGGGTTTTTCTATAACATCAAAAAACCCGAATGAAGTTTTTGGCCCTCCCAATACTTATTACTAGTCAGTTCAACTGGTAGACCTCATTAAAAAAACAGCTGCCACAGCCCTTGTCTGAGTAAGTTTCTGCATTTTATGGTATAAAACAAACACTTTAGAGAAGAAAAATAAGCTATCATATACTGTCACATACATCCCATACAGCTGTCAAATAATTATTTACTAAAGGTGATTTTGCTTTTACTAATCCAAATTCTTGAAAAACTTGTCCAGAAATATTGAAAAAAGTCCTATCAGCCTGTTAATCTCTGTACTGCCTGACCCATACATTTTGGCATTGAATCACCAGGGGTTAGGAATGAAAAGATAATTTGGTTCATAATAAGTGTTTGATAGAATTAGTACCAAGGGCCCCTGTAAAATCAATAAAAACATGAGTAGAACAGACACTAAATTATGTGCTAAAAGACTTTAGCTCTTTGAATTTGGATTTAAAACTAGACTTTGTTATTTGATGCTCTTGTCTGAGTATCAGAAATCGTATGAAATCAAATCCCTCCTAGGAACTTGATAAAGAGGGAGAATTCTGATCTCTTTAGTTTGGTGTAAGATGTGGCATGTCTCTAAAAACACATTTGATGGGTTAATAGCAACTATAGCCTGCCTGGTAATTCAGGAATACCTGTCACGCTCAAAGAATTGGGGCAATGTGGAACCTACTGGAAGAAAATATTGTAGATTCAGGTCCCAAGGGAAATATTTAGCTTAATTCATGTTTGTAGTTTTCTTTTTAAATGAGAGACACACAGAGATAGAGAGAGATTCCCTCATCAAACTCTCAACTTCTCTTACATGTTGTGAGTGCTCTCATGTAAGTTTTCAGAACAGTTTCTCTGCCTGAGAACCGAAAAGTACAACACAGGTATTTTTCCATAGGAAATCTGTTCTTTTCCTCGAAGTGAGGCTTAGTGAGATATAATTAAAATACAGTAAAAAATGCATCAGTTTGAAGTGTATAGTTCTATACATTTTGAAAGAGGTATATGTAATATATTCTCATCACCCCCAAATTTCTTCAGAGGTGTAGTTAATCCTCTTCCCCCACTCTCAGCTCCTACGACTACTACTTTTATTTATGTCTCTATAATTTTGCCTGTTCCAGAATGTTATATAAATGGAATCATATAAAATGTCATCTTTTGTGGCTTCTCTCAGCCTAATGCTTTTGAGATGCATTCATGTTACTGCATTTATCATCAGTTCATTCCTTTTTGCTGCTGAGTAGTATTTCATTTATGGATGTACCAAGTTTGTTTATCCATTCACCAACTGATAAACATTTTGCTTGTTTCCAGTTTGGGGTAAGTATGAATAAAGCTACCAAAAACTTTAATGTATAAGTATTCGGATGGACATATGTTTTAATTTCTCTAGGACTACAATTTCTAGGCTATATGCAGTGCTGTAATGGTAGATATTTAATAGTTGTTTCCCCTCAAAAAAACTTTTCTTTGTAGCACTTGCCAATCTCTGTAGTGTAAATACACCCACCTAGCCTATTTCAAGCTTCCAATGTGGCCTCACTAAACGCGGAGTTGAATGAGCAGTAAGGACAGACTCCAATACAGCTCTGGTTATAAGTGTGTATTTTACTTTATAAGAAACTGCCCAACTATTTTCCAAAGGGGCTTTGACATGTCACATTCGCATCAGCAGTGTATGAGAGTTCCAGCTGCTCTACATTCTAGCTTGCATTTATTATTGTTCAGGTTTTTAAACAATTTATTTTAGCCATTCTATCAGGCATGTAATATTATAACATTGCAGGTTTTTTTTTTTTTTTTTTTTTCGGTACGCGGGCCTCTCAATGTTGTGGCCTCTCCCGTTGCGGAGCACAGGCTCCGGACGCGCAGGCTCAGCGGCCATGGCTCATGGGCCTAGCCGCTCCGCGGCATGCGGGATCTTCCCAGACCGAGGCACGAACCCGTGTCCCCTGCATAGGCAGGCGGACTCCCAAACACTGCGCCACCAGGGAAGCCCAACATTGCGGTTTTAATGTGACTTTCTCTAATGACTAATTATGTTGAACACCTTTTCTTCTGCTTATTTGCCTTTGTACCTCTTTTCTTTTTTGAAGTGTCTGTTCAAATCATTTGCCCATTTTGTTTTCTTATTATTGCATTTGGAGAATTTTTTATATATTCTCAGTATAAGTCCTTTATCAGGTATTTGTAAATATTTTCTCTGTCAGTGAATTATCATTTCATTTTCTTATAAGTGTCTTTTAAAAATTACAAGTTTTTAGTATTGATAAAGTCCAATTTATCATTTTTTTATTTATTGTTTCAGCTTTTTTATCCTAAGAAATCTTTGCCAAATTCTAGTTACAAATATTTGTTCCTGTTATTTCTTCTAAAATTCAGATGTCCAGTACAATAGCCACCAGCCACATGTCGATATTTTAATTTAGGTTCAAATTCATTACAATTAAATAAAGTTAAGACTTCAGTTCTGAAGTTGCACTAACCATATTTCAAGTGCTCGGTAACCTTATTGGCTAGTGGCTATCATATCAGACAGAACAGCTATTGAACATTTCCATTATGGTTCACTGTTCCTTTTGGATATTACTTTCCTAGAAATTCCAGAGTTTTAGGTTTTACATTCAGTCTCTCATATATTTCAAGTCAATTTTCGTATATGATGTGAGGTATAGGTAGAGTTTTTGTTTGTTTTTGCTTATGGATTTCAAATTGTTCCAGCA
Source organism: Tursiops truncatus (assembly GCF_011762595.2). Lineage (NCBI taxonomy): Eukaryota > Metazoa > Chordata > Mammalia > Artiodactyla > Delphinidae > Tursiops > Tursiops truncatus. The sequence continues at coordinate 80,823,767 of NC_047043.1, read as the reverse complement.
ACACTTTTGAAATCTACTTTCCTTTTGATTACCGTAACAATCATTTGTGTAAAAGTTAGACACAAGGCTTTCCCTCTGGCATTTTTAAGACTTCTTTCAAAAAAAAGGCATACCTGGCGGGCTTCCCTGGTGGCGCAGTGGTTGGGAGTCCGCCTGCCGATGCAAGGGACGCGGGTTCGTGCCCTGGTCCGGGAAGATCCCGCATGCTGTGGAGCGGCTGGGCCCGTGAGCCTACGCGTCCAGAGCTTGCGCGTCCAGAGCCTGTGCTCCGCAACGGGAGAGGCCACAACAGTGAGAGGCCCGCGTACCGCCAAAAAAAAAAAAAAAAAAAGGGCATACCTGGGGATAAAATATTAGAGGCCAAAAGCCATGGTTGAGTTAGGGCCACCATATTTACTAGGTGAAAGTTGCATTCTCTACTGCCTTTTGTCTACTGAATCAATATCTGTTTCTGACATTCTGTCTGCTAGGCTTTAAGGGATTAATCTGTGAGTACCAGGTAGATTAGGCCTGGTTTACACAAGGAGGCAGCTCAAATGCAAGGGAAATTCTGCCTCTTGCAAAGAAACTAATTGAATAATCTAATCAAAGTAGGAAAATATCACTTTGCCCTTTTTTGTATAGAAATGCACCTCTGCAAACAGACCTTTATTAGTGGGAAACAGGTGCTAGTGGGTTTTCTTTTTACGTTAAATAAGTATATTTAGTAGAAAAAAATATATTTCTCACATGAACTTTTCCCATTTTAATTCTGCTTTAGACAAAAAAGTAAACACTTGATTCTTGGTTTTATCACAAAACCTCCCATGGTTTCTGTAGCCTTCCAGTTCCCATTAGTAAGTAAATTTGATAAACATATTTTTGCTTAAAGAGCAACTGTAGGATTGAGGGAAACTCACCTTGATTTTGAGAGCTTTTTCAAATCAATGTGGCAATAGAATAAAATGTGCTTTTTTTAACTGGCTGAACATTTTACAGTCCAAAATTTTTTTTGATACAACTGAGTTTTAGTCAATATTGAATGTCTCCAGTTAGACGGCACTCTTAAATTATTATTGAAATATATATCAACCAACATTTCAGTTTGGAAAATTGTTTAGAGTAGGAGTCTTTAAACTTTTTCTATAAAGGACTAAATAGTAACTATCTTAGTCTTTGCATGCCAGACAATCTCTATCACAAGTACTGAACTCTGCTGCTGTAGCCCAAAAATAGCCATAGACAATATGTAAACAAATGAGCCTAGTTGTTTTTCTATAAAACTTTATTTATAAAAACAGGTTGTGGGGGCTTCCCTGGTGGCACAGTGGTTAAGAATCTGCCTGCCAATGCAGGGGACATGGGTTCGAGCCCTGGTCCGGGAAGATCCCACATGCCGCGGAGCAACTAAGCCCGTGCGCCACAACTACTGAGCCTGCGCTCTAGAGCCCGCGAGCCACAACTACTGAGCCCACGCACCACAACTACTGAAACCCGCGTGCCTAGAGCCCATGCTCCACAACAAGAGAAGCCACCACAATGAGAATCCCGTGCACCACAAAAAAGAGTAGCCCCGCTTGCCACAACTAGAGAAAGCCCGTGCGCAGCAACAAAGACCCAACGCAGCCAAAAATAAAAATAAATAAATTAAAAAAAAAAAAAAAAAACAGGTTGTGGGGCTGATCTGTCCCCTGGTTTAGAGTTATAGTTCTTCCCTCCCACTTCATCAAAAGACAGAACGCTCATTCCAATGTAATTTGTGTAAAAATAAATGAAATATAAAGGTAATTCATTTCCTTTAAAGGTGACTATATATTCTAGGATTGTGATATTTTTAATAACAATATAAAAGTAATGCACTTTTCTGTTAATGTATTTCACAAAATTTACATGTCTTTTTCTCATTTAAAAATTCTATCTTTCCCCATACATTTTGAAAAACAATAAAGACTTAATTGAATGATGTAATATTTCTCAGGGAATTGTCCTTGTAATTGTTTAATGCCAGTTTATCACTTTGGTGGTTAGCTAAATAAATACAGCAGACCCATATTAGTATGAATTTTTGGCAATCTCCCAAGCCTCTTAATGACCAGAATAGGAGGCTGGTATATCAGTGGCTACTGAGTTTAGAGTGGAACAATGATAATAATAAAGGCAATAAAGATTAATTATGAAACGTAAGATGGCCTAATGTTAGACTTCAAATTCATGTAGTATGCTGGAGACACATGAATGAAAAATCAGTAAGTTAGGCTGACAAGAGACACATGTAAATAAAGTGGGAGTCCTAAGCCAATAGGAAGGAGTAATCAGAGACTTGGGTTCAAAGTCTGACCCTGCTACTTATTAACTCTGGGATTTGAGGCTCATTTATACTCTCTGAGCCTCAATTTTTCTCATCTTTACAATAGGGGTAAGAACAAAACCTACTTCCTATGTTCTATGATGATTGAATGATATGATCTATGTAAGGTGCTTAGAACAGAACCTGGTACAAAGCAAATCTTCTGTGAAAATTGACTACTAATGCTACTTATTATTATAGTGCTGAAGCCTGTAACTTAGAAATTCAGGGAATTCTAATACTCTTCCAAACACTTACTAATTCACCACCAATGAAACTTACTAAATCCGTGTGTTTCCCGTGAGCCTTGGAAGGTGACTGGCTAATGGAAGAAATGCATACAAAAATGTTAATTTCTGCTGGTGAAAAATATAGATGTATTTGCATCCCTGAAGAATTATCCATATTTCAGCAAATATTCAATGTCAAAACTAGAGGAATGAACTGCTAAGGCTGACATCACTGTGACATGTAGTTAATAAGCACCTTTGAGAACAAGAAAACCTTTAAACACACTTACCCCACAATACTTCCTCCTCCAAAGTGTTAGGCTACCCTTCCTGTGGCTAATTCTCCCACATCTCCTCCTAAAGAGTGGGTACTCACAGCAATCCCACTACTGGGCATATACCCTGAGAAAACCAGAATTCAAAAAGAGTCATGTACCAAAATGTTCATTGCAGTTCTATTTACAATAGCCCGGAGGTGGAAACAACCTAAGTGCCCATCATCAGATGAATGGATAAAGAAGATGTGGCACCTATATACAATGGAATATTACTCAGCATAAAAAGAAACGAGATTGAGTTATTTGTAATGAGGTGGATAGACCTAGAGTCTGTCATACAGAGTGAAGTAAGTCAGAAAGAGAAAGACAAATACTGTATGCTAACACATATATGTGGAATTTAAGAAAAAAAATGTCATGAAGAACTTAGGGGTAAGATAGGAATAAAGACACAGACCTACTAGAGAATGGACTTGAGGATATGGGGAGTGGGAAGGGTAAGCTGTGACAAAGCGACAGAGTGGCACGGACATATATACACTACCAAACATAAAATAGCTAGCTAGTGGGAAGCAGCCGCATAGCACAGGGAGATCAGCTCGGTGCTTAGTGACCACCTAGAGGGGTGGGATAGGGAGGGTGGGAGGGAGGGAGATGCAAGAGGGAAGAGATATGGGAACATATGTATACGTATAACTGATTCATTTCGTTATAAAGCAGAAACTAACACAACACTGTAAAGCAATTATACTCCAATAAAGATGTAAAAAAAAAAAAAAGAATGATCCCAGAGCATCTGTTATTAAATCCCTCAGCTCACAGAAACACGGTGTAGACAGAAAAGCACATCTAGGGAAACAAGTATTCACTCTGGTCCCCAGACACCATTTTACCTGCCGAGTGTGCCTAGGGGTAGACACCTGCTAGAGGGTAATTCGGTGTTTTAAAAATCTCCAATCTTCACCACCACTCTTCACCATTATCTCTGAGGATAACTTTCTAAAATTCTCACTTCTAATCTGTATAAAAGTGCTTTGTGATTACAACTCTGAAGGTGTGCGGTATGTATGTGTGTATATACACTATTTAGACTTGTTCCATGGTAATACAGTATTTTGTTAGACATCAAGTTCCTATAATAGTTTAATTTAAAATTTAGGAGTACAGGCTTTGTTGTTTCAAATCCTAGCTCTGCCATTTACAAGCTGTGTGACCTTGGAAAAGTTACCTAGCCTCTCTGAGCCTTAGTTTTCACAGTTGCAAAATGTAGCTAATGTTCTTATCTAACAGAGTTGCTGGAAGAACAGAATAAGATCATGTATCTAAAACATTTTGGTACAACGAAAGGCAGGAAATTCTCTGAAGTCTGCTCTACTATTCTGGCAAGTCATTTAGCCTCTTTGAGTCCGGTTTCCTCATCTGTAAAATGGGGACACTAAGAGTACCTAATCCATTGACCATTTTGCCAGGACTAAATTAATTAATGCATGGATAGTGTTTAAGAGACACAGTAAGTGCTCAATAAATGTTACTGTTGTCAATGTTATTATCATTATCATTATCACAACCATCAACATCTGATAATTTGCTGGAGGACATGGACCATGGCTTACAAAAGTTTCTTCAGCCCAGATCTTGGGGAGCTAAATATACCTTAGCTTTTCAACTCTGAGTGTCCACAGGCTTGAATAGCACCAGGCAAAGGTATCTCGTTGCACAAATATCTCTGAATCCTACTCTTTGAATTAATAAAAACCTTTTTTTTTAATGGCAAGACCACTTAAAAGAAACTCAGACATGTTTCCACTTGAACTGATATCAAGATCCAGGAATTCCATCTCATGGGAAGTGAGAAATGAGAGACTCTGTAAGCAGCAGAGTTTAGAACCTAAGAGCCCTATCAAACATGGGCAGAACGAGACTGTCCAGGGAACTGCAAACACACTTTGGAAAACAGCCAACTGGATCTCTCTGGTTTGAAGACGAAGGACCAGAATGTCACTTGCTTGAGGCCAAGCCACTGAAGGGCCTCTGAGAGGGTGACAGCCCATTTTCTGTGATGGGTGGCCTTGTACACTGCTGTAGGAGTAATTCCATGGGACCACCAACAGTTACGCTAAGGGATGACTCCTTGTTAACCAGAGAAAAGCGACCATCAAGAGCTAAAGCAAATTCCAGTTTGGTTGAGGACCAAAAAATATTGCTGCGATGTATGTCAAAGAGTGTTCTGCCTACATTTTCCCCTAGGAGTTTTATAGTATTCGGTCTTACATTTATGTCTTTAATCCATTTTGAGTTTAGTTAATGTTCACTGCAGCACTATTTACAATAGTTAAGTCATGGAAGCAACCTAAATGTCCATCGATAGATGAATGGATAAAGAAGATGTGATATATATATATCTGAATATTACTCAATCATAAAAAGAATGAAATGATACCATTTGCAGCAACATGGATGGACCTAGATATTATCATACTGAGTGAAGTAAGTCAGACAAATATCATATCATGATATCGCTTATATATGGAATGTAAAAAAAAAAGATACAAATGAACTTATATACAAAACAGAAATAGACCCACAGACATAGGAAACAAATTTATGGTTATCAAAGGGGAAAGGGGGGGAGGGATAAATTAGAAGTTTGAGATTAACATATACACACAACTATATATAAAATAATCAACAAAGACCTACAGTATAGCACAGAGAACTATACTCAAAATTCTGTAATAACCTATAAGGGAAAAAATCTGAAAAGAATATATACATATATATATATATATGAATCACTTTGTTCTACATCTGAAACTAACTCAACATTGTAAATCAACTATACTTCAATAGAGTATAGAGCTAAAGCAAATTCCAGTTATGGTTGAGGACCAGAGTCCACGTTTAATTTATTTTTTTTCCTCCATTTTTTCCTCTGATTTTTCATACCACTTTATAGGTTGATACCTAGGGATGTGAAAAAGAAGAAAATTAACATCCGCTGAGTATCTGTGATGTGCCACGCACAACACTGTAGGATACATAACCCTATCTCTAATTTATAGATTCAAATACTGAGGCTCATCACATAGCTAATAACTGGCAGAGCCAGGATTACAATTAATGTCTCTGCTTCTCTCCTTCCATGAGAACCGGCACATGTGTCTTTGTTCCATGTTGTAACCTCAGTACCTAATGGACACTTTCTAATCATTCTTCCATGCATATTATTACAACAATTTAGTTTCTCACCTATATGTAAGACCTGACTATCTTTTTAATATTTGTTGCTAAATGGGCATAAGGAAATCTGTTTCTTTTATTCATTCATTATTTATTCATTCAACAAATAGTTATGAGGCTCTACTATGTTCCAGGCACCAGAGACACATACATCAGTGAGTAAAACAAAGATCCCTGCCCTTGTGGATCTTATATTCTAAAGGAAGAAGTGAGATAGTAAGTTATAAATTCAATAAATAAACAAATTATTAAAGATGTCAGAGAAAGATTCATTGACTCAGAGGAGATGAATGATTTAAAGGCCCATGAACCCATCAAAGTTGGGAATCATGACTGGATGGAATTAGAGTTTTGATAGGTATAATATTTTTGAAAATATTAAAGTGCTGCCCTTTTCATTCATCTTAAATCACAACACCCTGGGGCCCTCCTACCCTAATGGGTTTCAGTGCCTCAGAGAAAGGGCAGGCATTATCCAGAATAACAAAACCTATGCTTCACGTTGACTGTCAAATTAGATTTATTTTGAGTCCATAACAAGATAATAGTTCTGACAGTCAGGCCTCGTCAAAAGAGAAAAAAAAAAAATTCTCAAAGCTCCCTCCCCATATCAAGAAACAAGTCTGGTGATGGTATCCCTAGGGCTTTTCTACATGCTGTGGGTAGAGAAAATTCAGGATAGAACATGATATAAGTTCCCATCAAAGGGGAAATGGAGAATGCCTTCAAGGAGACCAGGAGCTAGAGTTCTTACTTCTCATCAGCCCCTATCCACTTCTGGGGACCAATCCTCAAGGGGAGTAATAAAACCACAAGCTATATCGACATGGAAGGCCATAAGCAGATTTCTACCTGCAACTTGAAAAAACTGCAACTAAGGTGCACCCTTCTAATATGTGGAAGCTGCCACAGGATATAAATGGCCACATGGCACAGTCAGAAGGTAACTCCTTCAGGCTGATCCACCTCCCCAGTGTATCATGGTGTATCATGAATTGCTTACGATATGGGAAAGATTTGAAAGTAGCTCTTGAGTGTAACAAACGGTAGCTGAGAATTAAGAACCAAGAACCTGCCATGGTTCTGCTAGGGTAATTTTTAGGGTGTCTCTCGGAGTGGAAATGAGGAAGATGAACATCAGTTTAACATTATCATAGCTGAGAACCAGGAGAATCACTTGAGCCAGTAGGAGCCAAATGAGACCAAGTTCTAGAGTGGGAAATGAGAAGTGAAAAGGAGAGCCACTAGGGCCCATTGCGTGGAAAGAACAGTTTCAGCAGCTGTGAACTTGAGAGACATACAAAGAATGATGTTCAGTCACCAGGCTGGACAAGAATGTTCTCAATAGAGCCCAATAAGAACCCAGGGGACAATCCAGCTACCCATACTCACTCCCTCCAGCCTTCCTTTCTCCATCACCCATGAGTACACAGAAGCTTTTTATCTATACCTAATGACATCTTGGATTTTGAGGAAGGACAGGGAAAACTTTTGAGAGGAAATAAACATATATGAAACTGACTTTCAAATATTTATTTGTGAATATTTATATAAAAGAGACTGAGCTAATCTGAAAGAGATTGTTTAAAATTAGCAGTGAATGAAACACCTAAAATTAAGCTATTCCCAGCCAACCTTGTTTGGCTAGAGACGATAAAACTGAGTTGTAGTGTATAAATCTTGATCTCTAGATAAAAGGGCTACTGACTCAGCTATTATGATTTATCCTGCCTTATTCTTTATGCACGTGGAGCCAACTGATTTCATTATGGCACATTTGGGGAGTGCAATTGCTATGCTGGTAGGTGTCCAGATATTAAGCATTTCTGTTTATGATTTCTGAGAGATGTATTTTGGAAGGATGAAGTGTTCTTTTGCCTGTTGAAGTGCTTACAAACTCTTTGAGAAAAATTGCTTAATAAGCCCCATGAAAGATTTACTTGAGATAGAAGGAAGAATTTACGGGCAGAACATGGCTCAATTTCCTTCTTTTCTTGCCCATTGCTCACAAGAGATCTCTCATTGGTCTAAAACTCTTTTTGAATAAGTTGAAGTCTTTTCTCATGCTGGTATCTATTCTTTATAGTGTCTACCTAGACACATGCAGACCTCTTCCCAAATCATACGCTGATCTCCATCTGTTCAGAGCCTTCCCCTCTGAGAATCACCTAAGTCTTCAGATCTTTCCGATTTCCTCCCCTGTAACAAGTTACTGTTGATTAAGCTATTTTCTTCTTCATGTGTATTTCCCTTTTAGTAAGTTTTTTTCTAAATCTGACTCAACAGTTCAATCAGTGAAGAAATCTTTGGGCATCCAAAAAAAATTCTGCCTTTCATTCATTTGTCAATGCCTTCAAGCTAAGGAGCAGCAGGAACACATTTTTAATTGAACAATGATGGGTTTATTGTCTTAGGGCGAGGAGAAAGAGCTCCACCATGGGGAACTCCATGGCTAAGTGGGGTGGGAAAGGTGTTGGAAAGGGCTCATTATAGGATTTGGAATTAGGTCATTTGGGAGATAATTCAAGGAAATGGGACTTTGCTCTGCATGGGAAACTGCCAGGAAGCTGGGATAATTCTATGACTGGGTATCTTAATAATTCTTACCTAGAATGTGAGAACCTAGTGCAAGGCTAAAACTGATTTGTACAAAAGCAGCAGTCACTCGTATTAACTATCATCGAGAAATGTTTGGTCATTGTTGTGCTTAGGCAATGTTTATGTTTTTGTCTGATACAGGGTCAGACAAAATGATTACAGGGTCATTGTCTTGATCAGTCACAGTCACAGAAAGGCCTTGCCTGATGTTGATGTTTTGTGAAATTCTTTATGTTCAACACGAGCACACCAAGGCCCACCTGTGTGTGTGTGAGGCCAGCTTCTGCCTCTCAGGGCTGTTTTTCTCTGTGAATGTTCATTCTTTCACTCACTTGTAGAGGTTTATGAAAATGGATAATTATATAATTCACTGGTCTGTTTACTTGATATTTTCTCTGTTCTTTATAGTAGAAAATGAGCACTGTACAGATAGACACCATGTAACTGGCTCTTCATTTTACCCCGAGTGACTGCTCAGCGCCAAGGAACAAAGCACCCAGTAGACTGAGAAATCTTGGAAGGTCTCAAATCAGACGCTGATAATCATGTTAAATCTTATGGCTCAGAGCATTGAAGAAATGAGAATGGTTGGAAAGTCAGGCAGTTATTCCAGACTCCAAAAAGCAAAACTTCACAGTGAAAACTTCTTAAGATATGTTCTCAGAAGCTAGCCGGTAGAGTATATTTCTTTATTATGCTATTTGTTTCAGATAACCTGCCAAGCTATTTAAAATGCCAAATTATCAATGTTCCAGCATCCCTAAAGAGAAGTCTGTGGTGCCCTGGGTGATCACAAGGAAGGTTGGAGAATCATTAACTTATATTTTCATTTAAGAGGGGAAAAGCATTCAGCTAGGATGGTCTAGTAGCTTAGAACATTGGAGAACCAAAAATATATATATATCCTTCATTAAGAAAACTATTCTGGAATAGATTGTTTTTCACACCTGATTTCAAGACATTTCAGTAGTTGGCTGATTGATATTTAACTCAGATTAGATTGTTTCAAAGAATAATAACTTTTTCACATGTGTTAGAACACGTAAGTATTTCGGTCGTTTTGGTGGATGGAAATCTTTCTGAGGAAGAGATTTGGGATCAAAGAAGCAAAGGTCTTACTGACATTGACTTTTGAAGTAGCATCACCACTAACATCCTAGTTTTCTATGACTTGTCACAAGGTTGACTGACTGATTCTCTCATCCAAAGAAAACTCATCCAGACTCTCTTAGCGTCAGGTAATTTGCCAGATGCCATAGAAACAGGAGTGAAGAGTAGATGTAATTTTTGCCGTCTGATGTCACAGTCACAAAAGAAAGCAGATGCTGAGCAAGGAATTACCTGTGAGCTGTGTTACAAAAGGAGAGGTACACAGGGCCACTAGAGCAACATAAAGAAGGCCTATCCAGACTCACAGGGTTACAGATGGAGGGGAGCAGCATAGGGTACAAAATAGGGAAAACAGCATTAGCTGAGATGTCTTTGCATGTGTTTAGAGTTGTAGATTTAAATCTTACATTTGTAATTCCAATGATTCAAATCTTGATGTAGCCTTAAGATTCCATTTCTTAATGTAAAAACGAATTGTCAATACCCTGGCTGTGATTTTGCAAGATGATACCATTGGGGGGAAACGGGTAAAGGGTACACCAGGATCTTTTTGTATGCAAATCTACAAGTATCTCAAAATAAATGTTTAATTTTTTTAAAATGCCACACATATCTTGCAGGAATTTGTTGCATGTGTTGGAGAGAAGACTTCTGAGTTATCAGACAACTCAGCCACCACAACTTCAAAAACTGCAATTCTCAGCTACTAGGATGTCTGGCTCATATTAACTGGTCTTCACAGCTTTGGTGATTGAATGAATGAGCACAAATTCTTAGTGAGTAGGCAGGCTCAGGCTGCTAACCTCAACTGCAAAGACTTGGTCATTATAGTGAAATGTTCACTTAGTGTTTAAGAGGGGCTTTTAGGAGGTCAGCCAGCTAATTCCATTTTCGGAGGTCATACAAATAATAGCCTCTGTGAGTCAGGAACACGTTTTTTAACTAGAAATTTTAATTCATGTCAGGATCGTTTATATTTCTCTCTTTAATATTTTATCCTTTATTCCTAAAGAGGCCTAGCCCAGACATCGAGGAACCATGTAAATACAGTTGGCTGAATTATTAAAAGGATTCTCTCTGAGCACCTCAAGGACTACACAAGGCTTTTTTAGTTAACATTTCCATCTAGGCAAGGAAGGTCAGGACCGCACTTCAACCACAAAGATTAGAGTTGGCATAGTCAACTGTGATAATATGAACCCTGGGATTCATGGCTTGGTTTCCCTGGAAAGTGTAATTAATAATCCGTATTTGCTAAACCTCTAATCTAAGTACATTTTAGGATCTGCTTTTTCTCCTATACCCTCCATACCCTGCACTGAAACCATCTTCTCAGAAGTGGGACGAGCCTCTGAATTGGGTTTTTAAAGTGTTCATGTTAATTAATTTATCAACAATGCATCCAGCCACCTATCCGTCCATCTATCATCATAATGAGGAAGAGAAGCTAATGTTTATTATCTACTTACCATATAACAGGCAGTGTGCTGAAAATTTTATAGAATTTATATTATTTCATTTAACTTTTATAAAAAAGCATTATATCCATCTTATAGATGATTAAATTGAGGCACAGAAAGATTAACTGCCTTGATTAAGATCACTTAGCCAATGCTGATAATTCCCAAATTTAACTTTCCCACCCTGACCTCTCTCTCTTTTTTAAAAAAAATATTTTTTATTAATTTTTATTGGAGTCTAGTTGCTTTACTTTCTCTCTTGAGTTTGACTCATACATCCAATTTCACACTTGAACATCTCCAGCTATAAGTCTAAGAAGCACCTCACAGCCAAAATGTTAACTACCCTCCCCTCTACGTCCACGAAACCTTTGCTCCCTCGTATCCCCCAATTCAGTGATGACAACCAGTGACTGACAACCTAGTCTCTCAGGCCAAAAACTACAGAGTCCACCTGAACATCTCTTTCCCTCTCACCCGACATCCTAGCCACCAGCATATACATTTACCTCCACCTTCCAAATAGATCCAGAATGTGACCATTTCTCACCATCTCCAGTGATAACACAGTCACCTCTCACCTTGTCAACGGTAACTGCTCTCTAAGGGGTCTTTCCACTTCCACGTTTGACTTTCTATACCCCATTCAAACACACAGAGTGATAGTAACTTTTCAAAATTTCAAATATCAAGTCACTCCTTGGTCCGAAGTTCTCGCTATATTTATTTTGTCATCCCTATCTCTTAGCACAGCTCTGATAGATGGAATCAATATTCATAATAGGGTCCCAGACCATTTCAGTGGTAACTTCCAGTAGAAACAATGAAAAGCCTACAAGTTTAGAATTGCAAAATTGGTAGAAACTGAGAAATTATCTAGTAATATGTTCTCATTTACAGAGCAGGAAACTGAAGCTTAGGAATATTTGATGACTGCCAAGGGTCAAGTAGCTAAGAAGTAGTTGAACTCAATTTCATACTAAGGATCCCCAGCTCCTGGCCAGTGCTTTATACATGATATCACACTGTCTCCACCTACCTGGTGACTAGGAATGGAAACCTCTAGATGTGTCAGAACCACAGACGATCCATAAAGCCAAAATCAATGGAAAGATAAATTCCGTGTATTTGCCTAATATACCAGTTCACCCTGGCTGTGGATACAGTCAATTAATAGAATTGTTATATTATTTTTCAGTTAAATTAATAGAGGCTATGGACGCTCTGTGAGTATACACTATTTCCAAGTCTGTATTATAATGTCATTTATATAAAACCTTTTAATGGCCTTGGAAAATAATAACCAGAAGTATTAACCTTCTAATGGATGATAAAGACTGTCTCAGTAAAAACAAATGTTACTCTAAACTAAATTTAAATGATCTTGTTTTATTTATTTATCATGGGCTTATAGAAAGACAGAAACATGAGCTGTTTCTGACATTGCTGTAACCCCAGTATGTGGCACACAGTGTCAGCTCAATAAATATTTATTGAATAAATGAATTAATGAGTTTTGTTTATCACAGAAATATTTGTAATAGGCAAAAATTAGAAACAATATAAATGCCCAGTAGTAAGACATTGGATATATAATTTATGGAACATTTATACAATAAAATAAAATCCCTGTGAAGTAGAAGCATATTTACTGTCTTGGAAGACACTCAGAGTATGCTGCTTCATTACAAAAGCAAACTGTAAAAAGTTTATGTTTAATATAACACCATGTTTTAAGTACAAGGATGGATGAGTGGATGGACAGGAAGGTGGGATGCAAGAAGGCCAGGAGGAAGGAAGGAAGGAAGGAAAGGAGATAAGTAAAGGAAGAAAAACAACAACAACAAAAAGAAATCTGGAAAGATATTTTCTAAAATATTTTCTCTAGGTGATAGTTATAAATAATCTATGGCTTATTTTTATGATTTTGCATTAATAAAACTGATTACTTGTATGGACATTAATCATTGTTTTTAAAAATGTCTGGAATAGAGAGTCAAATTTTATTGGCAACCTCACGTCTTATGAACTAAATGCAAAATACTGAGAGTAATTATTTTCTTTCACTGCCACAAATAACAAAAAAAATCCTCCAAACCAAATGAACATCTATAACCAGTATTTTCAACTATTGTCTCAGAAAGATTTATATTGAAGTATCTGGGTATGAGAGCTTTATGGATTTTGCAAATCAGATTCAGTTCCTTTCTAAATGCAATTCCTGTACAACAGTAGGTATTCAATGGTAACTAAGCAGGGTTATTTGAACAATGCATAAATATTTCATAGTGTGCGAAGAGCCACAAATGCCAAACTCTAAAATGTCTGCAAACACGCAAGATTTCCAGTTGCAAGAGTGTAATTATTGTCTGGGTATCTGTGAGGTGTCTTGTTGAAGACTCTTTATTTTGATAAAATGATGATCTTGCAAGAAGAATAATACCCTAACATCTCAATGATCCAGATCAAGGAGAAAGATTCTGTAAATCATTTAAGAGAACACTACTTAAAGCCTTCTGTTATCCAATAACATCAAAGAATTCCTCTCCAATGGGCCACTGTCTGGGAAAATGCGTCTATATCACAATAAGCTATGTGGCCACAAGTCTGAAACTTCAAAATCACTATTATTGGCAACAAGCTGCCCTCACTCTTTAGGCTAAATTAAAAGTAAATAAAGTTATCTCACCTTCCCTTTCCCACTTTCACATTACAGAATAAAGAGTTAAAAAAAATAATAAACCAAGAATTCAGATACAAATTTTGAAATCAGAAGGGGAAATTATAGTCAGAATGTTTTTTATGCAGTTGGTCAATCTTATGACTTAAGAATAAATGAATATGAGAAGAAAGAATGCTGTTTTAAATGCAACAGTCAGAGACACTTACAGCAATCAGACAATAGAGACATATACAATTCACAGCTCACACTGCTGAAATGAGAGGCAGAGAGAAAGGTGAGAGGTCTGCAAGTTGTATGGACCACCCAGAAAATAACCGGCAACTCCAAGAAGCTCCAGACATACACAGGACCCTAGACAGTTACTGACATCTGACACTGGTAAGGATCCTTTCCTGGTTGAAGGCGATGATCAGTGCCCCCAATAACCTGGACCATATTCTGGAAATGTCTATGACCATAGAACACTTTGGGAAAGAAGAGGAAGTGACCTTACAAGGTCTTTATTCTGGACTACTAGTCAAATCAGAACATCAGGTAATCCTCCACTACCAGATGTCTTGATTAATGACTGGCCATTTTCATATTTACAAATGGACTGTGCCTCTTGTGAACAGAGAAATCCCTTCAGGGCAGGAGAGAGAATTGTGAATTTCACGCATCAGATGTTGGTTTTCTTAAATACCAGAATTATTGCTCAGCTTTGCAACAAAGATCAAGACGTGTGGCTAGAATTATCCACGTTGGGCACATCTGCTCCAGCAGGGATGTCTGTGGTGCTGTAGTTGCCCATCAACTGGCACATCAATGTGGAAAAAGATTTGGGGAAAAGCACAGCCCCCATAAGAACACTTTCAAAGAATGATTATCAAAGTCCCCACATTGGGGGCATTTACTGATAACCTGCTCAAACTACAGAATATCTAAAGTTGTAATAAACCTTTTCTCTAGTCTCTGAATGACTAGGTAGTTCTAGTGAATTGTAAATATGTGACAGAAACTTGCATTTACAGGCATAGGTAGATACATTCTTTGAAATGGATAAAAGGTAAAAACAACAAAATTCACTTCTGAGCTCTGCAGAAAGCGGTATCTTCATCTTCAGTCTCTTGTAAGGGTCAGGAGTAGTAATAACTTGCAAGACTCATATTTGAATCTGTTTTGGTGATTGAGCTAAACTGATGAAAAAGCAGAGACCATGAGGAAACAGAAGCAGAGAGAGAAAAATACCAGACAAAGACTGAATAAAGGCTAGTTGATAATGGACCAGAAGCAAGAAAAAACACCAAAAGAAGCCAAGACCAACATAGTGGTTGAAGCCTGTAGCTACCAGAGGGAAGAAGGAATGATTACAGAGGTCTGCAGTGACGCTTTGAATTCATCTCCATTTCTCGAGAACCTCAACAGTGTAACAATGCGTGTTCAGATTCTCAGGAGCACTGCACTGGCCTCATGGCCGTAATCACTCACTCAGTTGCTCCAGCCTAAATAAATCTGTTCCATGCCACTAAAAGAGCCTAAGTTAAAGCATGTGTACAATAAGAAAGAACAAAGAAATCACTTGAAATCTCACTACTCACACATAATGATCATTTGGGGGTATTCATCTATAGTCTTTTTGATGTATAATTTTCTTTTAAATGATTTTCACATAAAATCTATAGAAAACAGGCAATGAAAATCCAGAGAATTTGAGAAACAACAAAAGTTATGATCACCTAAAATACTTGACTACTTAGAAATGAATAGGTGAGGGTTTGGGGCTTGGTGCAGTTAAGTGCCTCAATTAACTTTCTTACTGCTTGCAATGCTTTTTATGCCTCAATAGATCTCTCCTCTGATTTGAGAGGCACTCTCTCATTTGGTATGTGTGTGATGTAAGGCATGGCCTTCACACCCTTTCATTCGGGCTCCTTTATGCTGGTAAGCACTTTGCGACTACAAAAAAAAAAAAAATGAAAGGACTGAAATGGAAGGCTATGAACTTCATTAATATTAAATATTAATCCCTCACAAATTAAGGTACCATTCCATTAAACGTTAACTGCACTCTTATAGCATGTCTGAAGGACAGGTAGGATACCTCCTCCTTATATATGGATAAATGGATAGAGAGAGGCAGTGACTTCTTCAGTGTCAAACAGCAGCATAATCAGTAATGACAAGCTAGGCCTTAATTGCTCTTAAACTCTAATTTATTCAATTCAGTCCTATATTTATTAGACACTTCCAAGATAGCCCACCATTGTGTCATCTCTGGGGATACAGCAGAAATACAATTCGTTCCTACTTTAAGGCTTTCACTGTTTAGTGGGACAGGCAGGCAGAAGCAAATTATTATAATACACTGTACAAAGGAAATCATCATCATCCTCCTCTGTGTCATTGTCAACATCATCATCAACACCTGGGTATGCTTTAGCACGGTCCTATTTTCTCACTTGAATTCCATCTTTCAGTTCTCAAACACGAAAAGAGTTCAGGCACTATCAATGGCCCCAGTTTACAGATGTGGAAACAAGACTTTGAGAGATTAATAATTACTTGATGTCACAAGCTAGACCATGTCATGCTTAGAGCCTGAACCCAGGTTTATCTGCCAGCAAAGTTCAGGCTTATAACCACTGTATTGATGTGTCTCCTATATTTAAGGTTTATATAAATTGCTCCAGGAATAAAAATGAGGAATACTTTTAATTAGGAAATAGGAATAATGCAAAGACTCCTGATGGCTTATTGGTTTTGGGGAGGGCATTTTGGTATGTTGCTCTCTTTTATCAAACTCTGATACCCAAAGACAACTCAACTAAAAGTCAAAAGACCTGGTCTCGGGTCCCAGCTCTTCCATTCAACCTTCACTAAGAATGCTCAAAGGGCAATAGAAGAACAACAGAAACATCTCACAACATTTCTATGATGCTCATTTAATTCTGCTGATGGAGATTTTTCTTAAATGATTGGGAGGGATTTTTTTTCTATGAAAGATAATGGTTCTTGGTCCATCAGCTGTAATGTTGACATCGACTACTTTTCTATCCACTTGAGAGAATCGAAAGATGTTTAAGGGTTAAAAGGCTAACTTACTTAGGCAACATCTTAATTGCTGCTCCTTCACAATGTGTAATAAAACAGCATTTACTTTTAACAACCCCCTTGTTAAAGTCCTTGGGACTTAAAACGTGTAAACTGAAAGCAATTCATTACAATTCTACTAAAGTGATCTTTTCTTTGTGGAGTTGAATGTAACATCCTAGTTAGGTTTTCAATATTCTTATCACAAACTACAAGTTGGTTTCTGAATCAGCTTATAGAAAAGGAATAGAGAGGAAGAAAACTCATTGAAGGTGACTAATAGTCTATTAACCTAGGAGTAAGATTCAGAGTCACAGGGGTCCCAGACTTCAACGGAAAGCCAAAAAACAGCTAATTTTACCCCCAGTGCCAGTTAGTAGAGAAGGCAGTAAGTACACAGTCCTTATAAAGCAGATTCCAATGCTGGCCAGTCTCAACGCAATATTGTATACAAAAGAAGCAGTCAGATTTATAGTTATAAAAAATGTTCTAACGACAGTATTTATTGACCCTGGATCTATCTTCTGTGACTCTACTTTGTCTAGTCTTCAGTCTTGCATGTTAAATGTGTCTCTTTTGTCAACTGTCAGTTTCCTGGGAAAGGCCAATCACCCATGACCCAAAGAAATAATGTTTACAACAGAGGCATCTTGCTGAAACAATTCCAGAGGAATCAAAAACGGAACATTCTAAATGTTAAAAAAGTGTCCTGGGATAACAAATGCAAAGACGCTTAAGTAAGAGGTTTTCCAAGATTTAAGAAGCAACATTCAAAATTCAACATTGAAGTAATTTATCCAAAGAACACAAGCACTGTGGTTTTGAACAAGCTCAGGAGTGATATAGACCTGGATTTGAATTCCAGACCTACCATAAAACAGACTTGGGTATTATTTCACCTCCCTGAGCCTCAGTGTTCTCATATGTACAATGGGGATAATAATACTCTCTCACAGAGTTGGGTTATAAGCTTTGCCAGATGCTTTATATACTTTTTTTTTCCATTTTAATCCCACTATATCCCTTTCATATAGGCACTTTCGTTTTCCCTATTTTTACTGGTGTAAAAATTGAGACTTCAAGAATTTACGTATTTGCTCGAAGTCATGTAGCTAAGGAAATGTTTGCACTGGGATACAATCCCAGGAATTTGAACCTGAGCATTAAAGTTTTCAATTATACTCTGTACAGCCTCTCACATATAGAGTATCCGGCCTATAGAAAGCACTTGATAAATATATATCACCATCATCATCATTATCGTTTTTACTTCTGCTACTACCATTCTTCTATAGTTACTACCATGACTCCTGCTAATACTCACTGCTATTTCTACTACCACTGCTATAACTAATACATACTCGGGGGGAAAAAGGATTGTGCAGGAGATTGTGACATTTATCTTTTAAAAATATGGAAACATTTTAATCCAACAGAATTTTGTACTGAAACTTTATTGGACAGTTTGAAACAAGTATGCCATGTATCACTGAAGAGAACCTTCCAAGCCAACAGGTCCACCCTGGTAGTGCTATTGTTATTCATATTTTTATGTTCTCCTTAGATATAAGGTAAATAATAGAAAGGGGAGAAAAGAATCAAGGGGTGCAAAGATATAGATAGATAGATAGATAGATAGATAGACAGATAGATAGATAGAAAGGTAGATAGGGATAGAGATAGAGATATTTCAATATTGATAAATGAGTGTCAGCATAGAACCCTGGAGACACTCACTGCCCCAATCCAGTGGACTTCACTCTTAGAGCCTGGTCCTGTCATATATTTGCTATGAAATCTAAAGTAAATCAGGCAGCCTCAGGGGGTCTCTATCTTTTTTTTTAATCACAGATAATACACTATCAGGTTGTTTCTAACTCTAATATTCCGTAAATCCATAAAAATGCCTTTTTCTTATAATAAAGCCATAGGTCTAAGTAATCCTCCCAGAAGCCCACAACCAATGGAAACATCTACCCAAAGGAGGTCTCTTCTCCTGGTTTATCTTATTTTCTAATTAACCAAGAGGATGGTCTGTCTGAAAATTTCCTTTGGAAGTCTAGAATTTAGACGCATGTCACGGCACACAGTGTTTTCTCTTCAGAAATCCTTCTAATGAGCTGGGGGAAGAGCATATTGTTCCTTTTTAGAAAAAATTCACTGGAGTTCTTTGTATTCTAACATAAACTAATTATTGCTGAAAACTGCAGGAATGGGATAACACTGCTCTGAATGCTTTATATTTGTAGTGTTCTTTTCAGTTTACCCGAGTTTTCATATATTATTAGGTCATGTGTTCCAAACTTCAGACCAAACCAGTGTCAGACTTTAGACCCATAATGTCCAAATGGCTGTAGACATCTCTGTGTGGACATCCCCCCGGTGCCACAAACTGCACAGTCCAAAACTGAACTCACCGAACCTGTAAGCACTCTGTTATGCTTTATCTCGGTTAGTGGCATTGCTGTTCACCCAATTCTCAAGACAGAAACCTGACTTTTGTCTCTATTTTTCTAAACTTGTCCTCAGACAATCAAGACCTACCTATTGAATCTCCTAAGCATTTCTTTTTTCCATTTATTTTTATTGAGGTATAATTAATTTACAATGTTGTGTTAGTTTCAAATGTAGAGAAAAGTGATGCAGTTATACATACATATATATATGTATATATTCTTTTTCAGATTCTTTTCCATTATAGGTTATTACAACATGTTGAGTATAGTTCCCTGTGCTATACAGTACGTCCTTGTTATTTACCCATCTCATATATAGTAGTGTATATATATTAATCCCAGACTCCTAAGCATTTCTTAAATATCCTCTCTTCATCCTTTCACTAATGTTTGTGTTCCACCTCTTCACCATCTGTCGCCTGGATCCCCGCAGGTCCTCCTAACTAGTCACCTGGCCTGTCATATTTCCTACAAACCCATGCTCCATAGATCTACCAGAATAATAATAAAAATATCACCCCCTGATATCCCTGTGAAGGAATCCACAGTATAAAACCCAAGGACCTTCATGACCTGACCCTCACCTACTTCTCTAGTCTCACATCCCCCACTTTCTGGTCTAGCAACCTGCGTCTGTTCCCATCTCTATGATTTTGCACATGATGTCTGCTCTGCTAGGACTGCCACCTGCTATTAGCCCAGCTGGTAAATGACCTGGCAGATTCCTCCTCATCCTTTAAGCTCCAGCTCAAGGATTATACCTTTGAATAACAAAAAAATATAGTAAGAGAAGATATAGTACGTACAATGTGCTAGGCTAAGCAAATTATAAGTATGAACACATTCAATTCTTCCAATGACCATATTAGTCAGGGCTATTTTTATCCTCATTTTACAGGTGAGGAAACTGAGGCATAAAAAGGGTAAGGGACTCACTCAAGGTCACAACTAGCAAATGGCAGAGCTGGAATGGGAATTCAAGCTGCCTAGCTCCAGCATTCTGTTCTTAACCACTATACCTCACCTCCTCCAGTGAGCCTTCCATGATTTACTAACATCACTCCACCCATCTTACTGGTAAGACCTAGTTACTGGCAGTCTCAGGCCCTTGTTTTCCATCCTAGTGATTGATGGTGCATCTAAACCATTGTTTCCCAAAGTGCAATCCTAGCAGCACCCTCATCAAAATGATCCAGCATGTTACGTTCAAAGCTGCAGAGTTGAAGTTTCTCTTTTTCTAAAAATCATCCAAAAAATGCAGACTCCTGCACCTCCCTCCAGACCTACTGATCTGCAATCTCAAAGGAAAGACCTGGATATCTGCATTACAATCTACATAGCAGATTCTTACGTGCAACGATGTGGGGGAGTAAATCAAATAAGGCAGGTAACACACTCCAACCATGGCTTTTCACGTAGTCAATGCCCAAAACGTTAGTTCCTATTGTTATTATGGTTGTCTTTACTACTGTTCGATCCAAGGGGAAGAAGCAAGAACAG
The DNA here is from genome assembly GCF_011762595.2 of Tursiops truncatus. Classification (NCBI taxonomy): domain Eukaryota; kingdom Metazoa; phylum Chordata; class Mammalia; order Artiodactyla; family Delphinidae; genus Tursiops; species Tursiops truncatus. Next base: position 80,802,817 of record NC_047043.1, on the reverse strand, counting down.
TGTTTCTATTCACTAAGAAAAAAGGTGGGAAACGGGGACAGCAAGCCATGCCACTAAAACCATAACATGTGGGGTCTTCCTTGATCAGGCAAAGAATAATTTGGAAGGAAGGAAGAAGTTTGCGGTTTCCAGTTCCATGTTCTCTGAGGCTTATTGTAGGGAAACCACAGGGGAAGATAAGGCACAGTTACATTTTTATTTTAGCAGCTCTGTTCCTGAGAATAGTGGCGCCTACTTAAGTAACATGATCCCCAGTACAGGAACTGGAGTGATTAAAGATTTAAAAGCTTAGAACCATCAGCATTGTCATACTATGATATCTAAAGCCTCAGAACAGCAGAAATAGCCAGCTAACATAAACAAGAGGAATCTGTCTGAGCTAGAAATAGATGTCTGACTCTGAAAGAGAAAATCTACAAGAAAGTTAACCCCATGAGGGCATTAAAGTCCTTCATGGACAGAATGACATCTTCAGCACAGTCATCCACATGTTCAAAATCTTGCTCCATGTTGCATTTCTTATTTTATGTGTATCAGTTATTTATCCCTTACCTACTAGTCAGTTTGAAACTTTTTTTTGAGGTCAGAAGTGTTTGTCTAGTGTGGATTAGTTCTTAGTCTCTAGTCTCCAATGTCCAGAGCCAGTGGCCAATAATTTAATCAATCATGCCTACAAAATGAAACTTCCATGAAAACCTTTTAAGGGGGTCTGAAGAACTTCCACGTTGGAGAACACATACATGTATGTGCCGGAAGGGTGGTACACTCCAATGCTGCAGATACAGCGCTTCTGTGCTGGGGACCTGCTGGACCTCTCCCTGTGTACTTATTCATCTGGTTGTACATTTTATCCTTTATAATATCCTTTATAATAAACTGATAATGGTAAGTAAAGTGTTTCCCTGACTTCTAAGAGCCATTCTAGTAAATTCTTGAGCCTAAGGAGGGGGTTGTAGGAACCCCCAATTTATAGCCAGTTGGTCAGAAGTATGGAAGGCTTGGGACTTGTGACTGGCATTTGCCAGGGTGGAGGGCCAGTCTTATGGGACCGAGCCCTTAACCTCTATCCAAGTAGTCAGTGTCAAAAGTGAATTGAATTGTAGGACATCCAGTAGGTGACAAGAGAGTTAGAGAAACAGTTGTGGTGGAGAAAAATATCTCATACAGTTGGTTTCAAAAGTGCAGGTGAAAACACTTTCAAAAGAAGTAAGTTTGAAAGACCATGAGTCAGATTCAAGCATTAGGCAAGAAAGGTTGGTCAATGACCCCAATGGTATCTTGAAACACAAACGGCAAAACACTAGGGACCCTCTCAATCACTCATTAGGTGCCCTTGTAATGGGCTTCCAGAACATCCAACACATTGCCCACCATAGTCAATTGCTCTCATTCTTGTTTAGAAAATCTTCTCCCAAAGATCATATGTTCAGATTTATGTAATCAGGTAAGAAGCCAATTGGCAATCATCCTTGGTAAGTCCCAAGTAAAACAAACTAAAACAAACAAAAACCCCTACGATATACCAGGAAGGTAAATCAAAACTGAAAAACTGCAAGCCAATAATAATGAAAGTAATGGACAATGAGAGATACTTCCTGTCCCTGCTAGAGACGGAAACTTTAAGGTCTCCCTAACTCACTTGATGCCTGTTGTGATTTGGTTAAAAGATACAAACTAATTGAATATATGACCAATAGAAAATCATTTGTTAAGTACAGAATCCATAGCTTTAGATATATATTTGCTCTACTCAACAGATCTGGATTCACTCGTGACCCCTAGGGCTGGGAGACAATAATGTGGGTATATAACCATGGCAAATGATAATTAGCTAAGATGTACATTCCAAGACAATTTTTTTTCTTCTCAAAAATGCAGACATTTCCCACAAGAGTGAGGAAAAAAGAATCTAAATGACGAAACAAAAAGCACTCCTAGGGCTTGCACCTTTGTCTCTCTTATTAAATTTACAACATGAAACAATTTTATCATCAAAATTACGTAATGGCATAAGCCACAATAGGATACTTCTCAGGCAGAAAATGGAAGGAAACAAACACACACACACACACACAATATTTTCCAAGGAGTTAAGAAGCTTTCTTGGACAAGTTATGTTACAATAAAATATTAATGTGTGTTCATTTGTCATGTGTTAATTAGCAGAATAAGCTGTAGGAAGTCCGGATTACCATGCAAATGTTAATTAGGTCATAATTTATGTTAAGCATTTCTAAGTTTAGGAGCACCACGTCTCATTTAGCAGCAGTTGAACTTTAGAAATAATTTGCATGTGCAACTGCTCGTTTTCAATTTTAATATGACAGTCACTTCATTTTAATAAATACAAGAAACTGCATTTAAATAATAGCAAATTCAGAGCTAATTTTGTCACAGTCGGTACATTTCCCCGGGAGATGGAAAGTCTGTCCTTTAATCACCACTCAGGTAAAAAAAAAAAAAAAAAAAGCTACAGAAGATACTTTTTCTAAATAGCTAAGAGAGTGTCTCTTAGTGTCTCCCAGCCACTGTCCAGAATATAATGCCCTACTTCTCTTTTGGAGAAATTGTGCACTTAGATGGCTTTTACATGAGCTAGCTTGACCACCTTTAAGTCCCACTTGATCCCATGTTTATCTCCTCATTTTGGCTTGCTACAGATACAAGCACACAGCAACATTCAGTCAGTTCTCCTTTATTCAGTTTTTATATACTTGAATTTAAGTTTTTTCAAAAATTTTAATTTTTTAATTCTTTTCTGTTCTGTTTCACAGCAATGCATGATCCCAACTGATCCTGAATTTTTATAAGCAATAGGAAACTCCAGTCGGAAGGGTTGTTCTTACCCCAGATATGAAAGCTTGCTGAAGAAAAAAAAAAGCAACCCTAGCACCTCCAGGATGGGAAACCTTTTTATCTACTGGTTCAGAGCCGGGTTTCTTAACTTTTCTCATGTCATAGACCCCTTTGGTGATCTGGTAAACCCAATGGAAGCTGTTCAATGTAATTTTTTTTTTTTTTTTTTTTTTTTGCGGTACGCGGTCTTCTCACTGTTGTGGCCTCTCCCGTTGCGGAGCACAGGCTCCGGACGCGCAGGCTCAGCGGCCATGGCTCACGGGCCCAGCCGCTCCGCGGTATGTGGGATTCTCCCAGACTGGGGCACGAACCCGTGTCCCCTGCACCGGCAGGCGGACTCTCAACCACTGCGCCACCAGGGAAGCCCCAATGTAATATTTTTAACACTTAAAATATGGGATTAAAAATCGAACTAATATGGTAAAATATTATTTTTTAAATATGTGACATAGTAGTATTTTTTCTTCTTTATTAATGCACTGAGGAACATGATCCGGGTCTGCTAACTGCTGTGATTTTAAGTATCTGTAGTAATAAGTCTAGGGAAATGCAGCCATCTGCATTTCAACAGTATGAAAATACCTGGGATTTCTATTGGTGACAAAGTCACATGGGTACCGCTCAGGCTTCTGTAGTTTGTTAACTATTTCATAATTGAAGGAAATATTACACTTTGGTTAAAGCAGGGGTCCCCACCCCAAGGGCCGGTCCTCAGTAGGAACCAGGCCGCACAGCAGGAGGTGAAGTGTGGGTGAGTGAGCGAAGCTTCTTCTGCTGCTCCCCATCGCTCCAATTACTGCCTGAACCATCTCCCGCGCTCCCCATGCCCCATGGAAAAACTGTCTTCCAAGAAACCGGTCCCTGGTGCCAAAAAGGTTGGGGACTGTTGGGTTAGAGGAAAATGGAAATAAAGACGTAATTATGTTTTCATTCAAGTTCACAAACCTGAATTCTCTCTGGTTTAAACTACTGAGTTGGAGGAAAATTACTTCTAAACTTCTAAAGATTTTAATTAATGTGTTTCTAATTTAAAATTTTACACTATAATTATGAAACATAACTTTAAAAAAAATCATCTTTTTACACTCAAAAACTATCTTCATTTAATACTTCTTGTCCATATGCATGCATGTTTTACATATTTGTAATTACACTGCATACCAAATTTATTATATCTTCAATCTTTTCCATCACCGGTAGCAGTAATATACACAATTTTTTTTTTTTTTTTTGGCTGCGAGGCTTGCAGGATCTTAGTTCCCTGACCAGGGATTGACCCCAGGCCCTGGCAGTGAAAGCACCAAGTCCTAACCACTGGACCACCAGGGAATTCTCAGTAGCAGTAAAATTTAAAATCCACTTTAAGGTGAGAGACCCCCTATTGGCTCAAGGAGAGAGAGAAGGCAGGCTCATGATTGGGACTTGGGTAACCTTCCCCTCATCCCCCAGCCGCTCTAAGTTTATTTTACATGTGGGCTTCCAAATAAGCTTTGATTCACACTTCTCTTTTTTAATGTGAATGTGCTGCCAACATTTAAAAACCGTAACTTTCAAATAAAAACTCGGATTTTCAACTTCTCGTTGGCAATGCTGGCGCTGCATTTCTACATGGCAACGGTCCACTGGAACTGAACCTGCTTTTCATCGAGATACAGTGCCCTCTTTTGCAAATTAAGTTTTCTTTTTGGTTCCCTTCCTGGCCCCTGTGGACATTTTGAGTTCGCAACCCCCTACTAGAGGATCAAGCTCTTATTCCTTAGCCTGTCATTTAAGACTCTCAACAACTAGTGCTTTCAATGAACTATTTTCATGAGCTTTTTGCTCAAATCAAAATGGTGTCACCACTGTCTCAGCAAAGGAGTTGGTAACTTTTCCTACTATGGACTTTGCTTTCCTTCATTTATCTATTAGGACTGTTCCTTCATTATCTATTTGCTCTTAACCAGGCCATATCTATATTTCAAATCATCATTCAAATATTACTCCCCATACATCCTCCTCTCTTATGCCAAACTGAAATATTTGCTTCCACTCTCAATATGCAGCTAGTAGAGAATACATATTTTGGCTTTCAGTCTAGATTTTCCACTGGAAAAAACCTAGGGTCCTGTGCATATATAGAAAGTCATTTTAGTTATTTATGTTATTTGAATCGGTTTGGTCAAGGAACACTTTTGTTTTGTTGATGCTTTGTTGTTGCGGTTTATTTGTTTGGTGTTAATTTCCTCCTTAACAGCTTATTCTCCAGAAGTCAAAAACTAGTATTTCAGGGCTTCCCTGGTGGCACAGTGCTTGAGAGTCCGCCTGCCGATGCAGGGGACACAGGTTCGTGCCCCAGTCCGGGAAGATCCCACATGCCGCGGAGCGGCTGGGCCCATGAGCCATGGCCGCTGAGCCTGCGCGTCCGGAGCCTGTGCTCCGCAACGGGAGAGGCCACAACAGTGAGAGGCCCGCGTACCGCAAAAAAAAAAACCCAAACTAGTACTTCAGGGCCTGTACATTATTTTAAAAGACAGAACTAACTTCATTTCTTTGATCAAATTTCCTGCATCTCTTGAAAATATTTGTACAGAATCACAGCATTGGGCCTGCAGTCCCACCTGGCAATTATTGGCTGAAACTGACTAGTAGCAGCCTCCCTTAACAAAGGAATATGATCTCCAGTTTGCTACTGTCCTCACCATTCCCTATTGTAATGCACTTGACCCACTTCAATAGTCTATATTACTTGCCTGCCCACACCCCTCTGAAGCATCTTGGTTTGAGACCACCTAGTCTAAACAAAAATAAAACTATTAAAGAAAAAACAACATAAGTGATAATCACCAAGAGGTTTTGACTATTATAAATACAGTCACAGAATAAAAGTTGACGGCTTCCAAAATAAAATACCACTTTCTTATGCCTAGTATATGTATGCTGAAAGCATTAGAACCCCCACCATGAATTTGAGAACAGAGACCAAATCGTTTGAGGTGTCATTTCTACATTTGCCAGTAAAGAGGCAAATCCCATTTTGATCAGGGATAAATGTAATTTATCCAGGAAACATAAGAAGAGAGAAACCCTGCTTGACAAGTGGTTCCACTTCCCCCTCCTTCCCTGAAGGGTGTTTGGTGGAGAAAAATGACCCCATCCTCAAAAATAGAGATATTTCCTGAATGTTTTTAATGTACCTTTAATCATAAACTACTGTTTTATTCTTCACTTTTTTATCTGCTCTTCTTTGGAATCTACTTCTCTTTCAAGCCACTGTACATGATCAATAGTGCTTATGACCTGTGCAAAATTCATCTGTTATTCTGAGTCTTAAATCACAACTTTCAAGCTTTGAACAAAACCCTCAGGTTTTTTGTTTGTTTGTTTTGTTTTGTTTTTTGTAACATCTTTATTGGAGTATAATTGCTTTACAATGGTGTGTTAGTTTCTGCTTTATAACACAGTGAATCAGTTATACATATACATATGTTCCTATATCTCTTCCCTCTTGCATCTCTCTCCCTCCCACCCTCCCTATCCCACCCCTCTAGGTGGTCACAAACCACCGAGCTGATCTCCCTGTGCTATACAGCTGCTTCCCACTAGCTAGCTATTTTACGTTTCGTAGTATATATATGTCCATGCCACTCTCTCACTTTGTCACAGCTTACCCTTCCCACTCCCCATATCCTCAAGTCTATTCTCTAGTAGGTCTTTGTCTTTATTTCCGTCTTACCCCTAGGTTCTTCATGACTTTTTCTTTTTTCTTAGATTCTATATATATGTGTTAGCATACGGTATTTGTTTTTCTCTTTCTGACTTACTTCACTCTGTATGACAGACTCTAGGTCCATCCACCTCACTACAAATATCTCAATTTCATTTCTTTTTATGGCTGAGTAATATTCCATTGTATATGTGTGCCACATCTTCTTTATCGACTCATCCAATGATGGACACTTAGGTTGCTTCCACGTCCTGGCTATTGTAAATAGAGCTGCAATGAACATTTTGGTACATGACTCTTTTTGAATTATGGTTTTCTCACCTGTATGCAGAAAATTTTAAGACACTGATGAAAGAAATGAAAGATGATACACATAGATGGAGAGATATACCATGTTCTTGGATTGGAAGAATCAACATTGTGAAAATGACTCTACTACTCAAAGCAATCTACAGATTCAATGCAATCCCTATCAAACTACCACTGGCATTTTTCACAGAACTAGGACAAAAAATTTCACAATTTATATGGAAACACAAAAGACCCCAAATAGCCAAAGCAATCTTGAGAACGAAAAATGGAGCTGGAGGAATCAGGCTCCCTGACTTCAGACTATACTACAAAGCTACAGTATGGTACTGGCACAAAAACAGAAATACAGATCAATGGAACAGGATAGAAAGCCCAGAGATAAACCCACGTGCATATGGTCACCTTATCTTTGATAAAGGAGGCAAGAATATACAGTGGAGAAAAGACAGCCACTTCAATAAGTGGTGCTGGGAAAACTGGACAGGTACATGTAAAAGTATGAAATTAGAACACTCCCTAACACCATACACAAAAATAAACTCAAAATGGATTAAAGACCTAAATGTAAGGCCAGACACTATAAAACTCTTAGAGGAAAACACAGGCAGAACACTCTATGACATAAATCACAGCAAGATACTTTTTGACCCACCTCCTAGAGAAATGGAAATAAAAACAAAAGAGGGCTTCCCTGGTGGCGCAGTGGTTGAGTGTCTGCCTGCCGATGCAGGGGACACGGGTTCGTGCCCCAGTCCGGGAAGATCCCACATGCCGCGGAGCAGCTGGGCCCGTGGGCCATGGCCGCTGGGCCTGCGCGTCTGGAGCCTGTGCTCCGCAGCGGAAGAGGCCACCGCAGTGAGAGGCCCGCATACCGCAAAAAAAAAAAAAGAAACAAATGGGACCTAATGAAACTTAAAAGCTTTTGCACAGCAAAGGAAACCATAAACAAGACCAAAAGACAACCCTCAGAATGGGAGAAAATATTTGCAAATGAAGCAACTGACAAAGGATTAATCTCCAAGATTTATAAGCAGCTCATGCAGCTCAATAACAAAAAAACAAACAACCCAATCCAAAAATGGGCAGAAGACCTAAATAGACATTTCTCCAAAGAAGATATACAGATCTCCAACAAACACATGAAAGAATGCTCAACATCATTAATCATTATGAAATGCAAATCAAAACTACAATGAGATATCATCTAACACTGGTCAGAATGGCCATCATCAAAAAATCTGTAAACAATTAATGCTGGAGAGGGTGTGGAGAAAAGGGAACCCTCTTGCACTGTTGGTGGGAATGTAAATTGGTACAGCCACTATGGAGAACAGTATGGAGGTTCCTTAAAAAAGTAAAAATAGAACTGCCATACAACCCAGCAATCCCACTACTGGGCATATACCCTGAGAAAACCATAATTCAAAAAGAGTCATGTACCATAATGTTCATTGCAGCTCTATTTAAAAAAACCCTCAGTTTTTAGGGATGTGATAAACAAAGGCACATTCTCCACGCCTGACCCCTTTCTAATTTTGTGGATGTACGTACCATTTCTCCTCAAATCTGCTATCCCTATGCTGACTTCCATTGTGCTTTTTAGCCTGTTATAGAGAAACGACCTCATCACACTGAACTTATTCACTCTCTTTTCTCAGGACTTCTCCTGCTTTCCCCATTCTCCTTGGGGCATACAGACTGAATGCAGAATTGTTCAAATGGTACGGAAAGTCCATTTGAACAGAGAAATTTATCAAACACCACATTTTTTTAAAAAAAATTGTATTTATGTCATTTTCATAATCAAGATGTGAAACCTCTTGACCTGAGACTTAATAAATGTCCTGAAATTCTGCCACCAGATGCATGCCATCTGTACCCAGCATTGATGAGAACGACAGACTCACACAGGCCAGGTCACAGACCTTTCCACTGGGAAGAGTTCATGGTCTCTGCACTGGCAATTGTCCACATCTGTTTAAACAGATATTGACTCTCTACAGCTGTTAGCTCTATCTCCAAACAAAGCTGAGAAAAACATCCAGAGAGAGGAAAAGAGAGAGAACACTCGTGCACATGCTGCTAAAGAGGAACGTGAACCTATGTCAAATTTGAACCGATGTCAAAGCACACTATGGGATCAAAATGAATCATCCATCTTGACAAGATGGTTAGTGACAGTGGGACTTGAAGAATCCACATATTCACTATATAGAACCTACCCGCTCTTAGCGATCAAAAGCCAGCGAATTGAATTATCCATGAGTCCATTTAAAGAAGAAATATCGCTCAGTAAAATTATACAGCCACTCTCAAGCCCGCCCCTCCAACCCTTTTACCTTGCCTCTAAGGCATATGTGCTTGACATCCGTAACAAAGACCCACGGCTCAACAGAGGACAGGCCCAGGACGTGGTCACAGTTGAAGCCAGTTTCTCTACATTCGCAGGGGCCAGGGAAATGTGATTCATAAGCAAAAAGGAAATTCCCTATAAAAATACAATGCACAGACTTCCCAGGAAGGGCTCAGAATCTCACTTACTGCTCCAGAATATTCCCTCCACTCACCTGCTTCTCTACTGAAATCCACCCATTCTAGCTTCTGTCCTACAAGGTAAGGTATCATGGAGTCCAACAATGTCTTTGAAATAAAAATACCCATCCTGGTGGTAACAACTTGAAGTTGCATTAGTCATTGTATTTGGTTTTGGTTTTGTTTTTCTTTTTTTTTGCAGTACGCGGTCCTCTCACTGTTGTGGCCTCTCCCGTTGCAGAGCACAGGCTCCGGTTGCTCAGGCTCAGCGGCCATGGCTCACGGGCCCAGCCGCTCCGCGGCATGTGGGATCTTCCCGGACCGGGGCACGAACCCGCGTCGCCTGTCTCAACCACTGTGCCACCAGGGAAGCCCACATGAGTCATTGTATACCCGACATCTGCACACGTGAATGCCAACCAGCTGGTATAAGAGCAGTGATAAAGAGGAACAAGGGAACGTGGGATGCTGTATGTATGCAAGCACACATACACATGGTTGCAAAGGGGGACTTTTGGGGCAATGGAACATGTAGGCTACAGGACAATATGGCGGCATCAAAGATAAACTCTTCCTTCCCAGTTTTGCTTGGGCAAGCCTTGATTATCAAAGGCGCAAGCGCTCTTAAGCATTCAGAGCAAATTCTCTCCCTTTAGTCTCCTGAATGGGACGTGAGTACTGCTGGTGCATCTAGCTCCCGCATGAGGAAGCCAGGAACGAGTCTTTGGAGCCCACCACTGCCTCGCAGAAATAGATTTATCTGCACCCAGCAATTTAGGCTCAGGTGCTCTTCTAAGGAAAAACAATTATGCTCCCTCTGTCATGGCACTTGGGTTAATTATTCCCAGCTAAGTCAGTAAATCATAAGAGCACCTTTTTACTGAGACCATATTTCCTCTGACTCTTTAATTTATTTAGTTAGGGCCATCCCTTGGCTAACTTGTGGAACAGACAAGGATTCTCCATGGGGCCTCCTCTCTCAATTTTCTTCCCTACCTCTAGGTCCATTCTGTCATTGCACAAACATACACTGAGTGGCCCTTGCTTACCACAGAGTTCGGGGACCCTGTGATGGTACCTTATCTGAGCCTGTACTCTCTGCCCAGCATACCTTCTTTTAGCTCTTAAAACTCACCTATCCTGTATTCTGCTCTCTCAGAAATTTGTTCTCTACCTTTCAAGGTAACTTATTAGTGGGTAGGAATGTAGGCTCTGGGGCCAGGCACTTGAGTTCAAATCCCACTTCTGCCACTTATTAACTCTGTGACTTCTAAGTTATTTAGCCTCTCTGCCTCAGTTTCTTCATCTGTAAAGTCAAACAGCTAATAGATCCCACTTTACAGGATTGTTGTGAGGAATAAATGTATTTACATATTTAAAACACGATTAGACCAGTCCCTGGCACTTTCCAAAGACTCCATAAGCATTAGCTCTTGCTACTGTTATTATAAGTGGCATCAAATACAGCTCCTGTAGGAAATATGAGGCATCAGGAAAGCAGGCATTTTGATACCATTCATACCCTGAAAGTGACAGGAACGATTACTTATTACTCAGCGTGTGGTGGTTTTATATAAAGTAGCAAACTTCTCCACAATTTGGTCCCGTCTTCAGCAATCACTGGTGGCTTCTGATCCTGAAACTTCTCAACTTATGACATTTTTTTTCTGCCACCAGAGCTCATGTCTCTAGGTAGTCAGTGACTGAACTCAAAGATAGTACAGTTATTTGAAATATTATATGAGCCCTTTTCTATGGCCTATTCATTTAAAAGTAACCAAACTGTAAAATTTCAAAAGTCAGAAAACTTAGATATCGGTATATAGCTCTACCCAATCAACAGAAGCCGACTTCATTCTGAGACTTTAGTAAATGTGTGAGGCTTTGCATGTACCATTTTTGAAGCACATGTGTGTTTTCTTTACCTCTGAAATGTAGCACTTATTTCATCATGTTTTCAACATCAACTCAGGAGTGAAAAAGAGCACTGGGTTAGGAGCCAGTCTCAGCCATGCCTGTTAATGTCTCCAAGACCTTGTGAATATCCATTATCCCCTCCATGATTCTATGTGTCCCTCTGGAATATGGTGAGGGAGAGAAAGGGGGAAACAATGTCACAGGATTAATTTAAGTTTAAGGTCATATATAGGAGAACACTGTAAACTATGACATCCTCACAACCATAAAGATCATTATTTTTTTATTACAAGAATAATAGTCAATGTTTTTGAGCTCTTATTATGCTCCAGGAACTCTTTTAAATGCACTGTATAGATCATCTTGTTTTTGCTCATAACACTAAGAGACATATATCGGTAGGATTGCCATTTTACAGATGAGGGAACCAAGACTCAAAATTGTTACAAAACTTTCTGAAGGTCACATTGCAAATAAGCCATAGAGGCATGGAACTTGAGTTCAATCTCTAGATTTTCAGCATATATACTATACTTCTACCAGAAATAGAAACATCCCTGTCTCCACTTTAGCTCCAAAGATGACTGTAATCTGTTATACCCTGTGTATCTGTTTCCTCTTGCTGCTGTAACAAACTACCACAAACCTAGTGGTCTAAACAATGTAAATAAATTATCTTACAGTTCTGGAGGTCAGAAATCTGAAACGGGTCTTATGGGGTTAAAATCATGGTGTTAGCAGGGCTGCATTTTTTCTGAAGGTTCCAGGGAAAATTCATTGTTTGCCTTCTCCAGCTTCTAGAGGCTGCCGCCACTGCCTGACTCATGACTCTTTCCTCCATCTTCAAAGTCATCAGTCACATCACTCTAACCACTCTTCCATCATCACATCTTCTCTGACTCTGACTAGAGCCCCACTCTTAGGACACTTGTGATTACACTGGGTCTACCCAGATCATCCAGGATCATCTCCCCGTATCAAGATCCTTAATTCAATCACATCTGCCAAGTCCCTTTTGCCATGTAAGGTAACATATTCGCAGCTTCTGTGGATTAGGATGTGAACATCTTTGCGGGAGCTATTTTTTTGCCTACCATACCCTTCCATTGCCATGTTATAAAATTATAACTGAAGAATTGTTCCTAATATGTAAAAATGGAAAGGAAGTAAATTGCTTCCATCCTACCATCTTTTCTGTGACAAAGATTCATGTTTAAATGAGGCAGTGAAATTGACGTGCTCTCACCAAGACAGTAGAATTATTTATGTGGTCAGCAGCAGAGGAGTGAGGAAAATACATAGCATCACCTCTTCCAACACTAATGAGAGGAGGCTGGCTTGGGTGGGGCTCTATTTCAAGTGATGGCATTTGGTCTCATGGTACAGCTAACTATAATGTCTCTAGCTACAAATCATTAGACACTATTTGAGTTATAACAGAGGCAAATCTGTAAATGATATATTTCTATCCTTGGCTCCCAATTCAGGGTTGTGGACTATTCATCGACTCTGATACAGGAAAGGATGCTCTACCCTCACTGGAGGAACAACTGGGACCAACAGAATTGCTGGCCAAGAGTGAAAAAAATCTAAAATACGTGGGAGAGGACAGAGATGATGGACTTCAATTCTGGCTCAAGTCTAACAGCCAAGAATGTAGCTTTTTCCTATTAAACCTATTGTTGTCACTTGTGTCCAGCCAATCCCTTACTATGACGAAGTCAACCTATTATGGGGTCATAGATGGATCTGAGTACTGCCAGGGGTGAGAGGTTTAAGAAGTGTTGTATTGCCTCACTCATATCTTCCAGATCTTTTAGTGTCTCCAGTCAAATTCCAGCTGCCAATCTCTGCATCCCTGGGCCTGAAAGGCTTTTTTTCTTTCTGGAACTACAACGAGAGGTGGCTTAGTAATGCACCTTCTATTGACTGTCTTCCCTTCCCTTTCTTACTTCCCCACTCCTGAGGGTGTTTTCTTTAACAAATAAAATATTTGCACCCAAATTCTTGCCTGAGAGCCTGCTTCTGGGAGATCCCAAACCATAGCACGGAGGCAAAGATCTCATTACTAAAACTTTACAGCAGATTCTTTAAATCTCTCATCCCAAAAATTAAAAGAAAAACGAGAAACATATTTAGTACCAGATTAAGAACCTGAAGACCATAAAATTTTTTCTCCCACTATGCTGTAACCCCAGATCTTAGAATAGTGTCTGGCACATAGTAGCTACTTATCAAATATTTGTTCAATAAATGAAGAAATAAATGAAAAGATTAACTCCCACCAATGAAGCAGCCCAAGGGTTGGCAGAACTTTGCCTATAAAGGGCTGGATCACAAATATTTTAGGCTTTGCAGGTCACACAGTCTCCACCAAAACCAGTCATCTCTGCTGCTGTAATGTGAACGCAGTCATAGATAAGATGTAAACAAACGAGTGTACCAATAAAATTTAATTTAGAAAAAAAAGGGCAGGCCAATTTGGCTCATGGGCCATAGTTTGCCAAAGCTTGGTGCAAATCAAAATTAAAACCATACCAAAACTCTAAATTAGTGAAAAGAAGTCCAGAAGAAATTCTGATGGCTATTTTGATACTTTTTAAAATATAAACTTTTTTTTTAAAAAACAGCTTTTCTCATTTTTGGTTGCCCTGCTTTGCTGAAAGCTTAAGTTGCCATTTGGGTATTTTAATTTTATGCATAAAAATGGCAAATTATCCTATGGAAAACATGCTCAACCTTAGAAGCAATCATTAATAAAATTTAAGACAATTTTAAGGTATTGCTACGTATTTACCAATGTACCAAAAATAAATAAAACAAAATTGTGTTAACAGCTAAAAACAAAAATATGGACACCAAGTTTTAGGGACCTGTCGGTAAACCTGATTTTGTTTTCATTTCGATTGAAAAAAGTGCCAATAGACTCCACTAGCAGCCTACAATTATGCCTTAAATGTCAACATTATCCACTTGTAGAGTAAGTTTTTTATCAGAGCTGTTAAAATTTAAATAGGCAATGCTGGGAGTATTACTTTAAACCGTTCTCAGTTAGATTCTCTTGGCTCTGCCATCTACAGATTGTGCCACCTCCACCAAACCATCTTCTTGCACAGCGCACTGCTTTGTTTGTCACTACACTCATGATTATCTGAAATGACTGTGTATCTGAAAATTATTCCTGCTAGTGTTAAGAGAAGTTGTGAAGACTCTGAAATGGACAAAAAAATGACTGCTGTAGAGTGCTGGAGGATGTCGAATGGATCCCTCAGAAATAATCTGATTACATGGAGTTTACACCTTTGATTGTTTTTCACCAAACTGTTTTGCAGTTGTGAGAAGAAAAAGTTAAATTTTAGATGATGCTGGTGAAATAAATCTTTTCTTTAGAGAACAAGGCAAATTATTCCTGCTGTGACAAGGCAAATGAATATTGTCTGGTAGAGATTATAAATCTCTGTAAATCCAATTCTCATTTGAACCAATTGTTAAATGTTATTGGTTCCCTCGTTAATTAATGAGTTAAATAAAATCTTTGACATGTGTTCATTTTGTATTTGTGTGGGCATCACATCATGTTTTTATCTTTTTATAAATTATCCTTTACCACTAGACACAAGATTCAGAAGTCAACCAGATAGGGGATTCTGTCTTGTTCAATGTTGTGCCAGGCACATAGAAGGAACTCAATAAATATTTGTTAGTGAAATAAATAAATGAACAAATAAAATAAATGGTGATGTCCCAACAGGATGGAAGGCCAGGGTACAAGCCTAGCTACAATATAACTTTCAGGAGTGCCCTGTAAGAGTGTACAAGTTGCACACTGTTCAAGAGCTCCCAATCAAGGCTCTGTATACTGGTTCATGGGGATGTATTTTCTCAGAGTAAAGGATACCTTTCTTTAAGCGGTCCAAATGTTCTACATGGACTGGGGGGGGATGCAAGAACACTGTGAGGCTACTGGAAGACCCAGAGCAGTCATGGAAATCTGCAGAGATTTACATGAAAGTTGAACACCACAACAAGAGACTGTCACTGAGAAGGGATGTGTTGATGGAGATGGCCTATTTAGAGCTGTTTTTTTAAAATAAAAATTCTCTAGCAAATTCATTTTTCAAGTTGAAAGAAGATCTCAACACTTAAAAATAAGAGAAAGAAGAGGTCATGGTGATTTCTCGACAGTGAAGGGCTATTAACAATCACTCCAATGTGGTGAGATTCATAACAGCGTTCTGACTTGAGACAGTCTGTTTCAAAAACCATGCTGTCATAATATTGAGAGTTAAACAGGTATAAATAATAGCCTTGCACACTTCTCATTGCCAGATACCTTGGTAATTTATGGAGAAAAGCCTTCTTTAAATCACAAGGACAATGACGGATTTGAGAGGCTGTCCTCTAAGATCTCAAACTGTCCTAGATTGATAGAAAGATATGGAATGTAAAGAACATCATTCGTATTGTTAAAAAGATTCTTCAACACTTAAAATTGTTTTAGAAGAAAATAAAGTATGTGGTTTTGTCAACTGGGCAACCTAGTGTATTTTTTTAAATGATAACGTCTTTCAAAAATATAGCACTCCACACCTAAATCTATTTATCTTGACAAAATATTTCCATGCGTCTTTTTGAAGCCTGTGAACCAGACAAATCATGATGATAATATAAAACTCACGTGAAAAATTGTGACATATATATTGCCAAATATTAGAGGGTAAAAGTTTAGAAGTGACATATCTTATCTAAATCAGGGTTTCCTGACCTCAGCACTAGTGACATTTTGGGCCAGATAAGGCTTTGTTGTACAGAACTATCCTGTACATTGTGGGATGTTTAGCAGCACACTTGTCTCTACCCACGAGATGCCAGTAGTTTCCTCTCCCCTAATTAGGACAACTCAAACATTCTCCAGACATTGCCGTATCACCCCTGAGGGGCAAAATCACCCCTAGTTAAGAACCACTCACCTAAGCCCATGCAGTTCTAATAGGTTATTCAAATGTAACTAGTAAATATTTGTCCAAGATCTGAATCTCAGCAAGGATCTCAAGAACTATCTTATTTTTTCCCCAAACAGAATTCCAGTGGATTCTTCCAATGAAAACACAGAGCAGTAACAGAAATCAAAATGAATGTATGGGAAACACTGAGTTCTCATTACGTGTCAAACACTATGCTAAGCCTAGAACATGGATTAACTCATTTAATGCTCACAACAACCCTATGGGTCAGGTACTCTTATCAGACCCATTTTATAGATGAAAATGCTGAGGGTTACAGAGAATCAATGCATTGCATAAAATCATCAAAGTAGAAAGTATAACAGCTGAGATACAGAACCAGGCAGGCTGATACAGATTCTAATTTTATGGTCCATGCTCTACTGTCTCCTGTGAAGTAAACACTGTTTTTATTTCACATTAGACAGCTGTGGAAAAAGATTAATTGGCTCATGGGCCAAATAATGGTCCATGGGTCAAACCTAGCACATCACCTCTTATAGTAAGCAAACTTTTATTGGGACACAGCCACGCCCATTCATTTATGTTTTGTCTGAGACTGCTTTTACTCTGGAAAGGCAGGTTGAGCAGTCGAGACAGAGACTGTTGGGCTCACAAAGATGAAAAGAATTACCATCTGACCTTTTACACAAAAAGTCCCTGTTCAGAGGCTGAGGAGCTGGTCTCTCCAATGGTAAGTGGTAGAGCCAGAACTTGAACCCAGCCCAATGCCACACCCAGGCTCTAACCCACAGAGCTCTGTTAAGCACAACAGCAGTGGTGGCAGCACAGAGCCGGAGCTTACTTTCTGCCAGGTACTCCTATAAGTATCCGTATGTGTAAACTCATCTAATCCTCTGAATAACTAAGGAGGCATTATGACGGGCCATAGCAGATGCTGTTGGTGCCCAGCCCACATCCCCTCAGCGTTCACGTCTACACAGTGAGGGCTTTTCTTCCCTTGCCTTGGGAAGCCCAAGCACGGGGCAAGTGGGAAGCACCAGAGGATAAGTGACACAGAAGCAACCTTCAACAGCTTAGCAATAAATTCTTCAGGGTCTTTACCCCTGTTATGGAATATACTTGAGGTCTCTTCTACACTTACTCCCCAAGTTCCCTGTTTCCCACAGTGGTAACAGGTTTGATAACACATCTTCTGTTGGCTTTCTCCCTTCCCTCTCTCACTTCCCTATTTCCCAATCTATGTTTCCTAGAAACATTTCCCAAATAAACTACCCGTACTTGAATTCTTACCTCAGATTCTATGTCTGAGGGAATTAAAATTTCTGCCATTTTTATAGGTAGAAAACAAAGGTCCAGGGAGGTCACGTACATAGCCCAAAGTCACACAGCTGGTAATCGGTGGTATCAGGATTTGAACCTGGCCATCTGGCTCCAGAGTCCACACGCTTAGCCAAATCACTCCCAAGTAATAGCCACTTATAGGGGCATTTTGGATATTCCTGTTCTCCTTTCTCTACTATGCAGGAAAAATAGATAACCATCAACACTATCTCAGAGCTTGTTTTGGGAGGGATGAAAGTCATTTCAGGGAGAAACACACACACACACACACACACACACACACACACACACACAGAGGACGCCTTCTTTCTGCTTCCTCCCCTCCCTATCTAGGATGGACAGTCAATTTCCATGCCATCACCCAAGAGAGAGGGACATAGGCAAATTTCCCTCTCTCTAGTCTTAGAAATAAACATCTATACACTCCCTTTGCTTGTGCTCCATTACCAGCCATGACCCAGAATACTCCCTTAAGCTCCAAGTAAACAACCGGGGTTACCATTTCCCCAGGCCTTATAATAGCTATGA
Organism: Tursiops truncatus; assembly: GCF_011762595.2. NCBI lineage: Eukaryota > Metazoa > Chordata > Mammalia > Artiodactyla > Delphinidae > Tursiops > Tursiops truncatus. The sequence goes on along the minus strand of NC_047043.1, from coordinate 80,784,658 downwards.
AACTCTGAGCAGATTCCATTACTGAGAGGCAGAATCCATGCATGCCTACCAACACAAAGCACATTTCTATTCTCTTCAGTGTGGGAAAACAGACTATCGTTCCCTTTTTTCTTAGGGATTAAAAAACCACACACTTGATTGATATTACCAGTACCATAATTCCTCGTGCACAGCCCACAATCCTCATATAACTAGAATCATTGAAATCATGCTGTCTGTTACGCATACATCCTGCCTGCTGGCTAAGAGCTGCTCCCCAAGGGGAAAATTCCTTCTTTAATAGACACCTCTGCCTTGCCCCTATCCCAGGCACTATAGGCAAAGGTTTGGGGTTTATTTTCTTTTAATAGCCTATGTGTTATAAAAAGCAGATTTCTGAGAACATGAGTGGTCTCATCAGAAAGAGAAAATAAGGAATTCAGCCAGGGCCAATACACAGAGTTGTACATTGTAGACTGTGAGACTGGCGCTCCTTACAATTGTGCAGTGAAACTCTGTCTGACTATACATGGCACCCCTGCCTTAAACCCATTTCCAAGGTCCATGAACCCTACATATATTTGTCTTGCCCAATACATTCATGTAATCATAACTACTGTATTCTTTAGTATTAATGATTTTCAGAAAGAGTATCAGAATGCTTCCACTTGGCAGTAACAGAGTACTCAACTAATGGCAGTTATATTTCATAAAGCAGGAAGAAAGGAAACAGGGCGTTCTAGAGTTTGTTCCCTTAATGATTCCAGGATGTCAGGGCTTGGGTTGATTCCTCTGCAATTACCTTAGCTTCTGCCTCGGGGTCACAAAATGGCTATGGCAGCTCTCACCATCATCTATCAAAAACACCTGGCCAACTTTATCCATTCACTTAAACTGAGAGGCCCTTACAGTGACTGAGTGCCCCTCACTTGTAGTAGAGTGAGAAGTTTAGGTTTCTGAAGTTTGTAGGGCTATCACATACCTAAAATCACCCAAGAGGTGGTATCTTCCTGAAGCCTGGTTGTTTTATTCCTTGGTTCTGCATATGTAAATTTTTCTAGTATATCCACATCGTCTATTACGTAATGTAACTAAAGTGAGCTTCTGTTCCTTGTAACCAAATTACTATAAAAACTCAGTTGGCTGCTACCAGAAAGGAATGTTTCTCCCACTGCTGTTTGAATCCCATGAAATTACATGGCATTTCAAAAGAAAGAACAGAATCCATGAATTCCGCTGAATTCCTTAGGTGAGGGCTTTCGGTTCTCATGAAAGGTACCTGCTACTCATATAAAATAAACTTTCCTTGTGGGGAAAGTTTAATCCTTTGTGATGAACTCTGTCTTGAATTTATTTATTTTTCTCATATTGTCTGTGTGTTTTATTTCAATTGGAAGATTGTTTCAGAATTGTTTCATACCTGAGATCAGGGATGTGAATTTATGTTGCCATCTGAAAAGGGTCAATTTGAATCTGTACAGGAGCTTCCTATGTTGAAAGATGTGACAGTACCCCATATCATACCTTAGATTTATCGGAAGGAGAGGAAACGTGTCCTAAGTGTAAATACTTTATGAAGCTAATGTGTGCAACCCACAGCTTGCTTACCTTCATGAATATGGAGATATTAAGGAGGTAAAACTCTTTAAAATACTAAAACAGCTTTTCATAGATATTATACTAGAATGACTAATGAGGCAAAAGCTATTGCCTAATTTTTATTAATTACAGCACTTACATTATATGTCTAAAAATTATGATACAACTGGTGCACATCTACCTGTACTTTTATTTTAAAAATCAATATGCTGTATGTGATATTACTTACAAAGGATAAATTCATATCAACAGATTTTACCTTATTATGGTCATGCAACCACAGCTCAGGATCTGGAATCAGTCTACCTACATTTAGTTCCCAGCTCTGCTACTTGCTGGCTGTCTAGCCAGCTAAGTTCCATAATTTCCCTGGACCTTGGTTTACTTAAAAATTTACCTGGCATACCTACTGTATAGGTGTTGTCTGAATTAGATGAGATAAGTCACAGACCACATTTATCATGATGCTTGAACATCGTAAGCACTTAGTCAATATTTACTATCATCGAAGAATCAACCTACTCAATGTTGATCTTAACAGTAAGACAATTAGACCCTAACTTGGTCAATTTTGTTGATTTATTTCTAGAATGCTTATTTATAACCAATCAATGGCTAAAAAGTTGAAAGTGTATGATTGCAAAATCAGTAACAGCTATGGGAGACTGTTCTAATAATGAAAAAATGTTTTAAATAAAGTTGACATTAAGTAAATTCTCAGATTAAGGAAGCTACAACTTCCAAAGGTCTACTTAGCCATGTCTTCAAGGATGAATTATTTTATTCTCTGCAATTAGTCACTTAAACATAACCTTATCGTTATACACAATAGAAAAAAAAATTTATCTAGACCTTCATTTCAATTTTTCATGTAGTAGAGAAATTAAATAAAGATATGGACTTGTTTCAAATACTAAAAACCACTGCCAAAATAACTGTATCCCATCCAACGTCTGTGGTTGCAAAAGCAAATATCCTCGATGGGAATATGGCTTACACAAAAAATGGAGATGAGGGAAAAATGAAGGAATTACTGTAAGTCTAAGAGGAACTGTAAACCTATTAGGGAAAATGTGCTGCCAATGGGGCAAGTTAATTAAAACATGTCACTAAGCTAATTCCCCAAACTTTAGTAATTAATTTATGACAATATCACTAGAATACTACTTCAGATTATTTACAGTTCAAAGTCATTTATGAATGAAATTTTCTCTGGAATACAAGGTGTTCTCACCATAAGCATGTTCCCCTTTGCTAATTTTAGCACATTTTCAAAAATGGAATAAAACTTGGGAAATAAGAAAATGAATGATTAGAGAGCTAAAAAGGATTTAAGAGATCATCCAGTAGCCAAGTGACAAATAAATCACAATGAATAATAAATACAAATCACCTGTACTGCCACTCCCCTGTCTAGTGCCCTCCTGAAACATAATTTGTCTGAGCAGACTGGTTTCACAGCTCTGAGCCACACCTCCCAGCCAAGATCAGCTGACTCCCGGTTGCATCAGTGGGCTAGCTAAGATCAGTTGTAAGGTGCCCCCAGTTAATCCACAGAAGTTTGAAGGAAAACAATGCTACTATTTCATGCCCTGAGGTTATGTGGATATTTGCTACACAGCAGCAGCAGATTAATATAATTATGAGGCATATGATGACGTGATGATTACTATCTCAGATAACTTCTATATGCCAGGCATTTTTCCATTTTATGTCTAATCCTCACAACATTTCTGCAACAGCAGTACGACTATTCCCATTTTAGAGACTGGAGAATGAGACACAATGAGTTTCAAAGCTGGGCCCAAGTTCCAAAAACTAGTAAGTGGCTGGTCTATGGTTTGAATTCTGGTCCAATTCCCAAAACCCATGTTCCTTCTTAAACACCAGACTTATTCTCTCTCTCTCTATTTTTCTTTTTTTTTTTTTATCTAGCTATCAGTATCAATATATCAATGTGAAACAATAAAATTTCCCTAAAGAAAACACATATGTTTCTTTAACCATAAGAAAACACAGCTCAAAGCTGAATTGTGCAAAGGGGACAATAAGACTAGAAGTAAGACTAGAAGTCAGGGAGATGACCAGGGCTGGGTTATCCAGGGCCTCTCAGGCCATATAGAAGGTTCAAAGCAAAATGGAGGGCCAAGAAATGGGGAAAAAAGAGTGTGCGCATCCATGTATTCACTCAGTAGATATTTAATGAGCACCTTGATAGACACTAGGATTCCAATGGTGAGCAATGAAAGTCCAAAAGTCCTTAGCATCAGCAGGTTTACAGTGCAGGGAACGAGAGCAAGATACTAATTGAAGAACCAAAAATTAAGGCAAAAATAGAACTGTCATGGTGCGAGAAGGAAGAAGTACATAATTCTCTGAGATCCTGGAGTAGACAGTGGTTCAATGAATGAATAAATGAACAAACTGATAGAAACGATTCCCATCCAAATCAAAGCACATGACATGTTTGTCATCCATGGTACCAAATGTGAATCTTCAAAGAGTAGAATCATAATGCTGAGGGCTATGAATTTTCTTACCTTTTTACTTGAGTGGAAAGGGTGGCTGGGATGATGGGAAAGGGATCCAGGTCAGAAAACAGGAATGAGTTTTCCTTGAAAAATGCCCATACTGTATGCATCCCTTGGAAATAGCTTACTTCAAAATGAATGCCATCAGCAACAACATAGGCAGTTTTTGACTCTGGCAAGCAGCATCCTATATAGAATGGCCCAGGAAGAAAGAAATCTAGGAGAGAAAAAATGTTGGAATCCTACAGGTAGCACCAGCCATTTTTAGGATCCAGAGGGAAAAAACGCAAAACTCCACCCTTACTTTTACACGTCAGAGAAAAAGAACTCATAGAAAATTCTATGAATAATGAACTCATATTTTTACTTTTCACGTTGTGAATTTGGCTTTTTCTTCAGAAGCAAAAGCAAAATCAATCCACTTTGAAGAATTCTGATACATATTAAGGGAAATGAGTTTAGTTTCTAAAACAGACTAAATGCTTATGTGTTCTGGCTTGGCTAATCTTTTAATCATTTTTCTTAAAAACATTAAAATAAGTATTTCACCGAATACATATTTCACCAAAAATAAAAACTTGTGAGCAATTTCTTAGAAAATGAATAATATTGCCTATGCTATCTGCATAGCTCTTTACCTTGGAAGAAATTCTTTTAGCAAGTTAATCTTCCAATTAATTCTTAAAAACAGTTCTTCTCTCACCCCAAATAGAACTTAAAGAGACTCAGGGGAACTGGGAAGATTTAAAATGAATAGAAATGAGAAATTATTGAGAAGACAATTTTAACAGTTTCTTTTCCCTCCAATATCACCACCTTCCCCTTCAAGCAAATAGTAACAGAGCCATACAGCAAACATGAGGCAAAAATGAAACCTGCTAGTTTTTCACATGAACTACTCTACTCTCTTTCTGTTAACATATAAACTCAGAAAAGCACAATATAAATGGTGATTGAAATGGAAATTAATGTATGTGTAAAGTTTTGGGGACTAAAACCACAGTCATAAGCTTTCATACTTTTCATCTGTAGAGCAAGAGAAAAATAGATATTATAAGAGATGTGTAGTTAGGATTAAATAAGTATACTCGCATATATAGGTAATGCAAACTATAGCTGATGCTCTATTTAAATATAAAAAAGTAAAATTCTATGGTTCCATTTATCAAAATTGAAAACAATATCTGCTATGCATAGCTCACAGGAATGTAATCACTAGATAAATGTAAAGGTTTATTATGATCTCAAGCAATTGTGAATATTAGGTATTGTTTTGGTTCCCAGATAGGAAATTAAACAGAATATGCCACAGGCTCAAGGAAGGTGGTAAAAATTAGGGTAAGAGAAGAGTAGTCATTAAACTGGGAGTGGTGGAGTCCATGGTGAATTACAGTCAAATGTGGGGAAATGAAAGTTCATTGTCGCCAGATCTGTCAATTTTTCCAGAAAAGCTAGAACCCTGGATCTTTCTGAATTTTTAAAATATTGGCAAATAATTTGAAATTTTTTAATACGATGACAATGCTGATAGTATCCAACAACAAGCTCTCTGTGAGATATGTTTGCCACCTTCAGGCTAGGTCAATAGTTTTCAAACCATACTCCATGGAAGATCAAGAGCTAGGCTGGGAGATTAGGAATCATGGCTTATGTTCAACAAACCATACCTTCTTGGGTCCCTTATATTCCCTTTCTCCAGAGTAACTCAAATTTTATCTTATAGAAAAGATATATTTTGAATCAATGGGTTCAATGCTTGTAAGAAGTTGGAAGAACATTGGTGTGTAGGGGGAAAAGCACAAGGGAGCATGGTTCTTTCCCATCTTGGACTGGAAGCTTACTCTGTGTCTGTCCTCTTTCACCACGTAGCCCCAGTACCCCACATAATGCCTAATACAGTAGACACTCAATAAATATTTTTCAACTGAATGATGTAATGAACAAAGTGTTAGGTTCCAAACCTTTTCAACGCAGGTTCATTTTCTAAGCCTCTCCACAGTTGAGTTATTCCTATCTATTCATATTAGGAAAATGAGATACAAAAAATGTATATTTCATGAGGATAGAGCAAAGATTCATGAAATCATCTTGATGAGTGTCTTCATGTTCTCAACAAGAGTGTTTCCAGACAAACTCAAAGTCATACACACGTCTTATTTTAATCCATGTATAAACTCTTGGAAAGCATGTAAATTGAATTTTGGTAAACCAAATCAGTCACTTTCATTATTTTTTAACCAGATCATTTGACAAGCAAGAAGTATATGTTTTATGTAAAAGAACCTCAACAAAGAGACTATCTGGAATGTGAATGATCAGATACAATGGTGGGGAAAGGTGCTGAAATAAAAGCGTTTTGGTTTTGGGCTACAGATTTTTTTTTTATACTGAGACACATGTCTTTATAATTACTTGCCATGATACTTGCAAATATAATCATGCCATTTTATTAAAATAATTTAAAAGATATAATCATGAGATAATTTTTATGGTTGCAATAATCCTTGATGTGCTGGGAAAAACAGAGGCCTTGTCTTAATATGATTTTCAAAATAACACTGTTTTCACAGTTGCATAGTCCATAAATGTGCAGAGATTAAAGGCACTGGATGAAATCTTCATTAGTGATGTGTTATGAAAAAAAAAAAAGTTGTGGGACTTCCCTGGTGGTCCAGTCATTGAGAATCCGCCTTCCAGTGCAGGGATTCAATCCCTGGTCAGGGAACTAACATCCCACATGCTGCGAGGCAGCTAAGCCCGCCCGCCACAACTACTGAGCCCGCACTCTGGAGGCCCCATGCCACAACTAGAGAGAAGACCACATGCCGCATCAAAAGATCCCGTGCGCCCAACTAAGATCTGATGCAGCCAAAGATCAATCAATAAATATTTTTTAAAAAGAAGTTGTTAGAATGGGAAGGAATTTGCTATTTTCCTCAAAAAGAAATTTTACTTTCTAAAACTTAATTGTCCATAAATACTTGGACAAATGTAAATTGTAAACAGCTACAACTGTGGTTTTAAAACTTTAGTACTCATCAAAATCTCCTGGAGAGGTTGTTAAAACAGATTGCTGAGTCCCACCCCAGGAGATTCTGACTTGGTAGGTGTGAAGGAGGGAGAGCCCAAGAATGTGCACCTCAAGTAAATTCCCAGGTGATACTGACGCTGCTGGTATGAGGACCACACTTCATGAGCCCCCAGACTAGAGGAAACCTAACACCCTTTTCAAAATGAAGCTGTAGTGGCTATGGATAAATCATTAATCCACCATTAGAACACCAGCAAAAATTACATTCTGCTTTGTCAGTACTAAAAAAGACTTTCTTGGACACACAGTTTGCATTCAGCTTCAGAGTCATTAAAGCAGTGACTGCATTTTTTGACTCTATTCACTTGAAACCCACCTATAGGAGCAGTAAACCTCCCCTGGGAGAAAGTTACAGAGTTGGATTGTTTATCAGGAGGTCCAAAGAGTGTTTCAAGACAATTAAAGTGAATGACTGACTCAGCAGGGGAGGAAGCTCAAAAGGAATAGAAACAGTTCTGCATAGAACTGAACAACGCAGCAGGTGAGTAAGATTGCCTCTTGCTAAAGAGTGTTTTCCACAAGAAAACACACCGAGCCAAGATGCAGGGTCCAGTTACAAGTACTAAAAGAATAATTTCAAAATTTTTCCCTGAAGTATGTATTGAGACAAGGACACAAACTCACAAGAAGGCATGCACAGAGATGCTGTAGCAGATGTTCTCCATGCCCTGCCCATATTCTTTCAGTAACCGCTATGCCATCATGCTGACAGCTTCCTCCTGTGAGCACCTGATGGGGAACTTTCTACAGACATGAATGCAGGGACATGCTCAGCCCATTCACAGGGCAGGTCAGAAGTACTGTGGAGTTAATACCCCTGGGAGCAGCCCACAGCCAATAACAAGCTGGAGTTGATGGATTCATACCTGTTTGTCCACCCTTAACTAGGACTTCTCGGAGACATGTTCTACACCATCCCCCAGAAGGCCGTAGTGGAATTGAGTCCCAGTTGTCTTGAGCAATGATCTGCTATGCAAGCAACACACACTGGCTTCCTCCCCTTTCTTGTCTCCTTTCCCCACTCCCCTTCTGGTGTTTCCTGAGATAACCAATCACCTTCAAGGAAACTATCTGCACTTCAATCCTTGTTTCAAGGTCTGCATCTGGGGGAACCCAGTTGTTCACTGAAACATTGTTTTAAGTGGTAAGAGGAAAAATGAATTATCCATCACCATATAATTACAAAATGAAATCCAACATAATCATTGAGTGGGTAGAAATTTGTCAAATAAGAATGATGACATTATATTAGTTATATAAAACACATATACACAAAATAATAGTATATAATTTCATGAATGTATATTAAGTAAAAGCCAAGAATGTGATCTATAAAAATTCAAATTAGAGAGAGGTCCAAGATGGCAGCCTAGGTAGACCCTGAACTCAACTCCTTCTGTGGACGCATTGAATCTACAACTACAGATGGAGCAGCTCCTCCTGAGGAAGAGATGAGGGCTGATTGAACAGCTTCTGCACAAAAAACAACAGAGGGACCACTGAGAGATGGGTAGGAGAAACAGAGACACAGTATGATGGGAATCCCTTCCCTGACTCAATGACTTGCAGCAGGGAGGGATACCACTAGGGGTCCACATGCAGACTTGCCTGCCTGGGGCCCAGTGGGAAAAAAACAGTGGTTCAAAGGGCAGCTAGATTATACATGAAGTAGATTTATTTACTAACCCTATACCACCTGCCAAATGAGCAAGGAACTGCTGGAACTTTCTTTGAGATCAGAGGCACTGGAGGCAGCACAGGGTGCTATTTGTTGCCTTCTTCCTTCACCTTGATAGAGTGGACAGGAACACAACCCAGGTCCTGTTGTTAGGTTGCCAAGGCTGTCTGAGTGCACCCAGGTACATGGCCCACACAATCTAGAGCCACCCCCTCCAAGGCAGCCCTGGCATGGCCACCTCAGCTTCATCCATCCTATCAAGGCAGCCTGGGTACCATGCACTTCAGGACCCCCGGCCCAACTGGCTCACACCTGCTCCAACTCTAGTCATCCCACCAAGGCAGTCCTGATACAGTGTGCCCCAGGATCCCCCCTCCGCCCCACAAGGACTGCACCTGCTCTGGCTCCAGTGTGTCTGCCAAAGCTGCTTAACACACACACAGTCTACACAGAGGATCACCTCACACAAGGACATGTCTTCAAGACTGATACAGGTCGCTCTTTGACTTAATTCACAGAAACAAAACAGAAAGCCAAAAATATAAGTAGACAGAGGAATATGTTCCAAATGAAAGAACAGGATACATGCCCTCCCTGCCCAAGAAAACTTAATGAAAAGGAGATGCTAAAGTGGTTCAATATCTGCAAAAAAAAAAAAAAAAATCAATGTGATACACCATGTTAAGAAATAAAGGATAAAAATCATATGATCATCATAATATATGCAGAAAAAACATTTAACAAAATACAACATTCGTGTATGATAAAAACTCTAAAGAAAGGGGTATAGAGGGAACATACCTCAACATAATAAAGGCTATAAATGACAAGCTCAGAGCTAACATCATATTCAATGGTGAAAAGCTAAAAGTTTTCCTCTAATATCAGGAACAAGACAAGAATGCCCACTCTTGCCACTTTTATTCAACGTAGTATTGGAAGTTCCCACCACAGCAATCAGACAAGGAAAGGAAATAAAAGACATCCAAATGGGAAAGGAAGAAGTAAAACGGACACTATTTTCAGATGACATGATACTGTATATAGAAAACACTAAAGCCTTCACCAGAACACTATTAGAACTAATAAACGAATTCAGTAAAGTTGCAGGATACAAAATTAGTATGCAGAAACCTGTTGCATTTCTTTAACACTAATAACAAACTAGCAGAAAGAGAAATTAAGGAAATAATCCCATTTACAAGGGCATCGAAAATAATAAAATACCTGTGAATATATTTAACCAAGGAAATGAAAAATCTGTGCTTTGAAAACTATAAGACGCTGGTGAGAGAAACTGAAGATGACACAAATAAATGGAAAGATATACACACTCATGGATTGGAAGAGTTAATACTATTAAAATGTCCACAGTACCCAAAGCAATCTACAGATTCAATGCAATCCCTATTAAAATACCCATGTCATTTTTCACAGAACTAGAACAAATAATACTAAAATTTGTATGGTCCACAAAAGATCCAAATAGCCAAAGCAATCTTAAGAAAGAAGAGACATTATCTGAGGAAGCTATAGGTATCACACTTCATGATTTCAAAGCTATAGTATATAAAACTATATGATGCTGGCACAAAAGCAGACATATAGATCAACAGAACAGATTAAAGAGCTTAGAAATAAGCCCACACTTATATGATCAATTAATCTATGACAAAGGAGGCAAGAATACTCAAAGACAAGACAGTTTCTTCAAAAAACGGTGCTGGGAGACTGGACAGCTACATGCAAAAGAATGAAAATAGACCACTTTCTTATACCATATGCAAAAATAAACTCAAAATGGATTAAAGACTTCAATGTAAGACCTAAAACGATAAAACTGCTAGAAGACACACAGTAAGTATGCTCTGTGACATAGGTCTTAGCAACATTTTTCTGGATCTGTCTCCTCAGACAAGGGCAACAAAAGCAAAAATAAACAAATGGGACTACATCAAACCAAAAAGCTTTTACACAGTGAAGGAAGTCATCAACAAAATGAAAAGGCAACCCACTGTATGAGAAAGGGTATTTGTAAATGATATGTCTGATAATGGGTTAATATCCGATATATATATAAATAACTCACACAACTCAGTACCAGAAAAACAATCCAATTAAAAACGGGCAGAGGACTTGAATAGACATTTTTCCGAAGAAGATATACACATGGCTAATGGGGACATGAAAAGATGTTCAACATCACTAATCACCAGGGAAATGCAAATCACAGCTATAATGAGATATCACCTCACACCTCTCAGAGTAGCTATTGTCAAAAAGACAAGAAATAACAAATGTTAGTGAGGATGAGGAGAAAAGGAAACCTTCATGCACTGTTGGTGGGAATATAAATTAGCTGCAGCCACTATGGTAAACAGTATGTAGATTCCCCAAAAAGTTAAAAATAGAACTACCATATGACCCAGCAATTCCACTCCTGGGTTTATAAAAAAAAAACAAAAATACTAATGAGAAAAGATATATGCACCACTATGCTCACTGCAGCCTTATTTACAATAGCTAAGATATAGAAGCAATGTAAGTGTCTGTTTATAAATGAATGGATAAAAAGTGGTGTGTGTGTATGTACATAAATATACATACACACACAATGAACATTACTCAGCTATAAAAAAAGAATGAAATCTTGCCATTTGCAACAACATGGATGGACCTAGAGGGTATTATGCTACGTGAAGTCAGACAAAGACAAATGCTGTATGATTTCGCTTATATGTGTAATCTAAAAAACAAAACAAAAATGAAACATAACAAAATGGAAACAGACTCATATATACAGAGAACGCTGGTGGTTGCCAGAGGTGAGGGAGGTGGGAGGGGGGAGGGATGAGTGAAATAGAGTAAGAGGATTAAAAGGTACAAACTTCCAGCTGTAAAATAAAGATATAAAGTCACAGAGATGTAATGTACAGCATAAGGAATATAGTCAATAATGTTTTAATAGCTTTGTATGATGAAAGATGGTAACTAGACTTACTGTGGTGATATTTCATACTGTATAAAAATATTTAATCACTATGTGGTACACCTGAAAAGAATATAGTATTGTAAGTCCATCATACCTCAATAAAAAAAAGATTCAAATCAGAGAGAGAGCCATGACCCTCCCTTCAAGGAGACATGGTTGGTTAAAAATAATTAGGCATTATTTATAATATACTCATTTTTATATGGTGAATGTATTCATGCATTATTCTATAATAATTACTAAAATAATTTAAAGTATGTGTAATTGCTAATATTGATATGAATAAAATCACTCATAGATGCTCCTGTGAAAAACATATATTAAAAGTCTAAGATTCTAACAGTAGAAGATTAAACATATGAATGATGGTATTTTCAGAAAATAAGAAACCATGCAATCAATACAAAAAAACAGTAGTCATCAATCAACCAATGCTGATGCCGGGCCTGTATACAGAGCTGAGGACAGGGGAGGCACAGTTCCTGCCCACCTAGAGTTTACAGTCTATTGAGGAAGAAGGACACTGAGGTAGAATCACACACAGTGCAAGTTATAAATGAACTAAATGCAGATATTTCTGATAGATCAGTAGAAAAATAGGCTACTAAACGGTGTGTACAATAGCATCCCATTCTCAGAAAAACAAATGTGAAAACAAATATGTTGACGCATTGTAAAGAAGATGGGAAGTTATATAATGATATGATAACAGTAATGATCCTGGGTAGTGAGATTCATTCAACACCATCTTGCTTAGACATCTACAAGGAAGTAGAATTGTTTATTTTTCTACCATTGATGTAAATTTTTTCCTACAAGCCTTGACCCTTGTTTAGTTCTTAAGTTTTTTTTTTTTAAAGACAGCTTCTACTTTAAACTACTTGTAGTTCATAATCTGACCAACTGCCATCTTACTCCACATCATATTTTAGCTTTTCCTTTTCTTATCTCGTTGTTTTGAACCATTCAGTGGTTAGATCAATTCTGCAGCCATCTAGGCATCATTTATTCATACAATTGACATTTCCTGAGTTTCTGCTAGAGTCCATGCTCTATTGCCACATGTTGTGCATTTAGTTACAAGCAGAGAGAGATGTGGATCCTAGCTTCACAGAGCTTACAGTCCAGGAAAGAAGAATGATTATGCAAAGCACTGGATAAATTATTATACTGACCTCAAGAGAGAATTCTACGTTGGTTATACTGAAACTAGACCTTTCCAACATCGACTAAAGATTCCTGTGACACAAAACCTTGGTTTTCAAAAGTTTTTAATTACTTGTCTCAATTTTTTTCAAATTCTTTCTTTCCTATCACCTTCCCAAAGTGACACATTATAAAAGCCCAAGGAAGACTTTTCAGACTCAGTGATCTATTGTTCTTAAATGTGAAAATGATGGTCTTTAAAATTATGATAAAATATGGTAAAGTATTCTACAAGGCAAAACAAGAGTACATTAAGCTAAATATACTGTAGGCAAAATTCAGCATTGCTCTGGAATTTCCTAATGCTTCTTCTGTGGTCTGTTAATGGTACATTCAGTGGAGAATCATGTGTAATATAATAATTCAAATGACATCAGGCTTTTATGCAATTATATGGAAAGGTTCTTTGTGGTTTTCTTTGTCTTTTCCTTGCTTCTGTGTTTCAGAGAGAAGGAACGAGAGAGACCACACAATGCTGTTCAGATCGCATTCCCACCAGCATAGCATGGAATACAGTGAGAATGTGTTTTCTTCCTGTGTCATCGTGTCTGGCCATAAGATGCTGAAAAAGGATTTACTTAAATTAAGCCTCCAGAGCAGTAAAATACATCTTGCCAGAGACCTTCCCTCTCCACACTGCCTCTGGAATGATCTTTCTAAAACGCACATATCACCGTGTCTCTTCCCTGCCAAAAACCATTTAAAAGGACCCCTTCCACCTACCGCAGGAAAAGATTAAAATATTCACGGGCTGAATTTTTTTTTCCACTACAACTGAAAATACTTTTACCAAACCTCATACATGCACTGTATATTCTTCCCCAAAATGGACTACCTACTTTATTGAACAGGAGAATGTCATTGGGAAAGATGGAAGCTTCAGTTTATCCATAAAAATTTAATACCTAGACATTTTTGGAGGGTAGCTTTCTGATCTTTCATCCTGAAACTGGATTGTGGGCTCAGGTAGAGTCGTATGGGACTTGTGGCTTATGGGTTACTCATCAGAGACTTGCAAATACCTTGGCATGATATACTAGGCACTGCAAATCTGGCCCTCACCTCTTTGGCGTCATCTCCAGACACAAGCCCCTGTGTATGTCACCTTCTGGCAATTCCACACTATCACATTTCCAGAAACACACTGCGCTTGTTCATGCCCTGGTGCTTCTCTACTGGTTCTTCCCTCTGTCTGGAGTGCCCTCCTCCCACCTTTCTTTGCCTGGAACAAAGGTACTCGTGCTTCAAGACTCACTGCAGCTGCCATCATTTTGGTTAACTCTGCCCTAACCTGTCCCAGGGGAAAAAAAAACAACTAATCACGGCCTCCTCCTGCTTCTTTGCAATCCTGCAGTTTTCATGCTGCATCTATAACCATTGCATGCCTGCCCCACCTGACTAGGGACTTCAGGGGGCAGGACTTAGTTGCACTTCATAAGATCCTGCCCCAGGACTTGGCACCCAGTGGTGCTTGATAAGTGTTCAATAAATGAATAATTGTACAAATGAAAAAATAAAGGAATTCCAATGTGGCAGGAATGTATTCAAAATCCTGTTGATTTCAGAATGACCACAGACTAGGTTCTTCTTTCGTTTCCTAAAAAGTCTAGTAGTTTGTATTTGTTAATTGCATACTCCTCATTTGCCCTTCCCACCACCCCCACCCCCCGTCCTCCTTTCCCCTTTGGTAACCATAAGTTTTTTTTCTCTGTCTGTGAGCTTGTTTCAGTTTTGTATATACAGTCATTTGTATTTTTTTTTTAATCCACATATGAGTGATCTATAGTATCTGTCTTTCTCTCTCTGACTCAGCATAATATTCTCAGTCTAGGTTCTTCTTATTTTTTTATTATAAAAATTTCCGGATTTCTGGGAACCACATACTGGCAAAGAAACAGGAAGGATTATCCTAGAAGCCAATAATTTGGGGGAGATCCACAAAGTAAACTCTGTGCTCTAACATTTACTATAGAGAAAAGGGAAAGACCTGGGGGGCAGAGCAGATAGATGAGTAGGAGGCTAAAGGTAGGTGGTCCACCTTCACCAGTACTTGGGCAATTAGCTTGGCCTCCCAGGAACACACCAAGCCCTCCCGATCTGAAGGTCACCTACATCGAAACAATGACACATGCAGGAATTGGTGGACTCATAGCATCTTATCCAACTCAAAAGATAGAAGGTTGAACTAAAGATAGGTGACAGGCTCCATGACTTTAGGCAAAATCTACAATCAACTTATAAATAAGGGCAAGGCATCTTTTTGTTTCATATTTTAGTCACTATTTTCAAATCTGCTTATGGTAAAATGTATTCTTTTTGGTGAACTATTCTATGAGTTTTGACAAATTAATAGTCATGCAACCTCCACCACTATCACAATAGAGAGCACTTCCATTATCTCTCGGAAAATTTCCTCATGCTGCCCCTTTGTAGTTAACCCCTACCCAAGCCTGGCCCTGGACAGCTCTGATCAGTTTTTTGTCCCTATCGTTTTGCCTTTTCCGGGATGTCCTATAAGTGGTATCACACAGGATTTCGTCTTTTGTATCTGGCTTCTTTTACTTACCACAATGTAGTTGAGACTCTGCCATGTTATTGTACATTTCAGTAGTTTGCCCCATATTATTGCTGTTCCACTGTGCAGTTTTACCACAATTTTATGTCCCCTAGCCCATTAAAGGACATTTGGAGTATTTTCCTTTGTTAGTGACTGTGAAGAAAACGTCTATAAATATTCATGTATGGTTTTTGTGCGAACGTAAGTTTCATTCTCTTGGCCAAATACCTAGGAGTGGGATTGCTGCGTCATGAAGAAAGTGTATGTTCCATTTTATAAGGAAATGCTAAACTGTTTTCTGAAGAAAGTGTGCATTTGTCATTCCTGTACAGTTGTTCCACATCCTTACCAGCACTTGGGTTTGGGGGTTTGTTTGTTTGTTTGTTTTGGATTTGGCCATTCTAGTCACAGGATCTTTGAGATGGGATACTTGGAAACAGTAGGTGATATTTTAAACAGAAATTATCTAAAGTATGATAAAATAAGTTACTGGAGCAATGATACGGTAACAATGGAGAGTGTTCTTTTTACCAAATACATTAAATATTTAACGATATAAGGAAAATGTGAGGAAATATATACATAGAGAGCCTGGGGTATAAGAAGACAGAGAATATGATTATAGGTGAAGCTTTGTGCTAAGTGAGAAATGTCTCAACAATGGAAGAAATAGTAGTCATGGTGTTAAGACCATAGGCTGGACTGGACCACCAATGTCCGGAAAGAAAGGTCTGATTTCAAATGATAAATCAGAAAGATGCTTGGTTTCTTAAAATCTGTCTGAAATAAGGGAAGGTCTGGGAAAGGAATTACAATTAAAGGCTTTTTAAAAAAGCCAAGCTAGGGTCCTGGTGGAATAGAGAACATATCCAAGTCCACTATATCAGCAGCCTTATCTGTAAATGTTGGATGGGTGACTCAGAGCCATAATCTTCACGTAGAAATAAAGAGGATTTGCCATCAGCCAAGATGCCTCCCACCTGGACACCAGGATAAGGGTGGACGTGTGAGCAGTAATGAATAGGTAAGACATCTGCTTTGGCGTGTGGATTTGTTTATTTCCCCTTTCTAAGACAATGTCATAGAGTTGCCAGCTCACACTTTCAGGCAAACATTCCTCCCTGCATTCCTGCCCTCCCCGATAGATAATATTCCCAGTCTCTCTCTCCTCCAAACTATCACATAGACAGAGACAGAGGGGACTCGGGGGTTACATCGTGGAACAGAAAGTGTTCTCACTCACCAAGCAAGGACAGGAAAGGATAAGAGTGACTTTCGCATTCTCCATCCCAAACAAGACAAGAACTAGAAGCTGAAAGCACCACTTCATACAGAAACTCTTCTAGGATTCCTGCAATAGGCCAGGCTGGAGGAGCCCATTGAAGGTCACCTGTAAGAGCCTGGGGTCTGGAATCAGACTGTTTGGGCTCAAATCCCTCTCCCCCCACATACTGGGCATGTGATGTTGCCGGGCGAAACAATAAAGAATTGTGTTGCAGGTTCCTGTTAAGTAAAATGGGGTTAATAATATTAGTACTTTATAGGTTTGTGGTGAGGATTCAATGAATTTATACAAGTAAGGAGATTAGAGTAGTGCCTGGAACCCGATGTGTTGCATGTTAGCTCTTATAGTTTTAAGTTGATTATTATTATTATCATAATTAATATCATCATTTATCAAGTGAAGGAAATATTCTAGGGCCTAAGTCCCCTTTTATGCTAAAATCACATGCCTTTATTTTTTCTGTAAGTCCAAGGTCCTATTTATTTGGCTCAATCTATAAATTAGGTAGCACCTGCACTAAAGGTAGTATAGGTTTGCAAGGATACTGCTGTATCTAGTTAGTAGATCAAAGGTGAGAGGTCACTTCGCACCTTTGCTTCTGATTATGTTGCTTTACTCTTCTTTAGTCTGCTCACATTCCCATTTGTTTTACAGTGATGCTGTCACATGCCCATTCTGCTATTAAAATAACTGATTTGAAAAGTACACCAAACTCCAAACTGAAAGTTTCCATCAGAAATCCAAACATAGTGCCTATCTGTTCACCTACTCTAACCCAAGGGAGAATGTAAAGTATATTTCCAGCTTTTATACACTGATAAATGTGTCCTCTACTAAAGATTTTTTGACAGGGAAACATATTTCAGTTATCCTGAAGAATAAATACTGGCCACTTTCAAAAAATTCTTTAAACGTGAATTTTTCTATTCTATCTATTGCCTTAGTAAGGAAGTGCCCAGCATACATTTAATTTAGAAAGTCATAAACTGATACTTGTCATATCATGTTGGCTTATATGTATACAAAAGTATATGCTATCAGACGGGCATTAAAATTGAATGGAGAATATTCTTGTCTAAAAGAGAAATGTCTAACATATAATGCAATGTTAATATCAACGTCAGAAGCTAAATACTTGCATTATGAATGCCTTCAAAAACATACATGCCAAAAAAAACCCACACATCTAAAAAACAGACCCCTAGTAATGCCGGGCTCCTAAAAGAAAGATATAAAGACGAATGACTTTGAGATAGATTGTTCCAGATATTTCAGGTGTTGAAAGCGAAAGTACAGTCCCCAACTGTGAGGACAGAGAGAAGGTGAAGATTGGAACAGCTGAGCAAGTTGGCAGACAAGGAAGTGAGTATGAAAGCTCAGACGCAGAAAAATGTATGAGTCCCCACGTTCATACAGTGAAATAGCAACTGGGTCAATGGAAAACTGTGGAAAATTACAAGAGATGCTATCTATTCCTGTTGAAAATTGAAGGCAATTTAGCCACTTTTTCATGATTGTAAAAGTGTTTCACAACTAGACACTGCCTTCCTAAATGACCGTTAAGTATACATATTTTTCATCGACTCTATATATCAATGTTCTTTCCTCAGACTTAATTTTGGAAGGAATAAAAGGATATTACACACAGGAAAGCAAAGGAATGGAATGAAGAATTGGGAGGGGGCGGGGGGAGAAGGCATAAGGGTGAGGAGGTGAAGAAGGAAAAGCAACAGAGTAAATGATAAATTTACAAGTGTTAAGAAGTGTTAGACATATGTGTCCTAAGAAAGATCCTTTTGTTTTACTGGGCAGGATGGTATGAGGGTGAGTCTCCAGAGGAAGAGATTTCTGTGCTTGAGAAATGGCTTGGGCTTCCCCTGATGGAGACAGAGGAGCCTGGAGGGGAGAAGCAGAGGCAAGAGAGGGGAAGGAGGGTAGAGAGGGAAGCAGAGCCAGGTAATGGGGAACAGGAGTGGTGTGGGGTTTGGAAAAACACGGACAAGGACACAGGCAGCTGCTGGGAGGACGGGGCTGAAAAGAAGGATTGGAATAGTCTCACTCCACGTTAAAAGGTGTTAATTCTCTTTGTATTACCTCTGCAAGATGCTGTCTGTTAGCAAAGGTATGCATTATCTTCTAAAACTTTTGCTATCTGATTGGCATTTCTTTTAGATGCGTTAGTGGGATGAGATGGGCTTTTGGGTGGGAGCTAGATGTCCACAACTTATATGGGGTGAGGGGCAGGAGGGAGAACTTGCCCCAGACTGAACTTGCCCTTGTTTCATAATTTTACCACGAGTATCTTCTTGCATATTTCTTCTCTATTTATTTTTTTTGTGCATTTGCTTATCCCGCGAGATTTGTCTACCTTCTAGAACTCTGTAAAAATATAAAAGTATTCTGAGAGCTTCAACTGGTGAATCTCAAGATAAGCCCTTGGTTCGTTCTGCCAAGAGGAGGCCGTCCAAACCCAAAAACTGTCTGAAAAGATGCGACGGTACCTGCCTGAGGCTTAAGATTAAAAACACAATGAAATCTCAGAGAAAACAAAAATACCAAGACTCAATTTTTCGTGTGTCCAATAAGTAAATAAAACCTGCAGCTTCTTAGAGAAGGAAAATCTATAAGAAGATTCAAATAGGTATAATTTAGAGGAAAACCGTGTCTCCTCAATTCTGGCTCGGTTTATCGCAATGGAATATGACTCAAGCAGTATTTAGATTAGAACTGAAAATAGAGGCCACAGGAGATGTAACAGAAGACACAAGTCACTGAAATGAACCCTCTGACAAAATTGTATAGCTCTGCATTGTTTGGAATGGATGTTTACACAAAGAAGCCTGAAGTGTTTTTAAATAAAACTTTAAAAATTGCTATTTTCGTTTATTCACGACTCTTTTTAATTATCGGCCACTCTGTGATGCTAGGTTTTGAGAGTTATGACAAGCCCCCCAAACAGGGACAACTAGACAAATGGAAATGATTATCTCATCTATCTGCCCAGTCCTCTCATCTGCCATCTACCCCATGAATGAGGTCTTCCCTCTAACCTCGGTCTAACTCTAGGTTAGAATCATTATTCTTTTCTCCTCCTCACACCTCTATTCAGCCTTTCCTCCTCCTTGCCTTATATAACTGTCCATTCCTTAGGCATCCTTCACTACATTGTAAGAGCTTTGGTGATAAGGTCTAATTTTATTCATCTTCTCTTTCAGTACCTAACGGTGTTAGCACAGCACCACGTAAACGTTGGAAAGAGGAAACTGGAATCCAGGTAGGACATAAAATAAGTCACCAGACATCCCACTAGAAAATTATTTTAACATCAGTCTCGCCATATGGATAATTCCAGACCCAGATACGTACTGTTTATCCTTTTCCAATAATGATTGTATTAAACTATTTCCAACTGACTGCAGGTTTCTGTTCCTAAATAAGTTTCCTCCCCCCTAAAATTTGCTGGGAATTGATTCTAAATAGGAAATTGTGAGTTAAGAAACAATTCCGAAGTTTGGAATTGATGCATGCCAGCCAAATGGTAGCAACATGTTCCAGTAGCCTGACCATCTCAAAAGCCACAACAGTTTTTGTTGGTGCAATTCTTTCTGGTATTGAATCTAAGTTCTTGTAATATGGTATATAAGCTGACTTGTGGTCTTTTCAAAACCACTAAAAAGAGGACATCCTTTCTCTTCCTAAGACGGGTATATTTCAGCCTAGGATTGCTATTACAAACAATCAGCATCTTATCTGGGAAAACGCTCAGGCAAAATGTACTACATAAAAGATAGATAACTTAAAACTCCATTAAGATGTGTGCTGGTCAAAGAAAGCCATAAATTTCTTTTATCTTTATAAGTTGTTTTACTGATGTGACATTACTTTTTGCCATTGTTAATAATGCTATCCATTTTACTTCCAGTTACATGCATTCTCTTGACATTTTAAGTATATTCTCTTATTTCTTCATCTTACAAAACATCAAGTTAATGTCCTGAAAAGAAGTTAATTAGAGGAACTTAGAGGGCATTCAGATCACGCTTGATGGAAAGCGCAAAACAAAGTTCTGCCAAGGTTCTGAGCATAGTAACTCTTTAGACTCAATTGGCCTCTTAAGCAAACATTTTCAGATGTATTTTCCACTGGTTTCCTTCCCTATCATCCCAAACCAACTCATCTCAACTGGCACACAGGCAAGGTAAGAAAACCAATGTGAATTCAGACAGAAAACCCCATGAGGGAGAGATTTTGTCCATCTTGTTTAATGCCGTACTTCCAAGTCCTGACACACTGAAGGCACTCAAATATACTTGTACAGTAAATGACAAAACTTAATGCTTCTTAAAGTTGTCAGCACTATAGGACAGAGTACACCAGCTATTACGCATTACAATTAATATTTAATAATTGAAGTGAGCTCTAGCACTGTGTTGTGCAATACACCAGCCATATATGACTACTGAGCACATGAAATGTAGCTAGTAAGACCAAGGAAAAGAATTTCAAATTTTATTTAATTTACTTAATTTAAATTTTAAAACTGGTGTGTGATTTCTTACTAGAAAACTTTCAATACCTATGAAACAACTCAAGTATGTGGACCAATTTTTTCAACTTTAAATTTTATGAAATCTAAATAGAGATCAAGTCTTTCCAATGAAAACGTAGGGTCTGAATTGAGATGTGCTGTAAGTATAAAACACATGCCAGATTTCAAAGACTTAGTACAGAAAAAAGAACGTAAACTATTTCATTAACAAGTCTTTATGTTGATTACATACGGGCATGATAATTGTAGCGGGCTGAGTGGTATTCTCCCAAAAGATATGGCCACGTCCTAACCTCCAGAATCATGTGTAAATGAGGGAACGCTACCTTACACGGCAAAACACATGTGATTAAGAATCTTGAGAGGTGGCACTTACGCTGGATTATCCAGGTGAGCTCTAATTCCGAAGACAAGTGTCCTTTTAAGAGTGAGGCCAAGAGATATCTGACAGACAGGAGAGGAGGAGGCAAGGCAGAGATTGGAGAGAGGTGGCCACAAGTCAGGGAACACCCACAGCCATGAGAAGCCGGGAGACGCAAAGAAGGGATTCTTCTCTAGGGCCTTCAGAGGGAGTGTGACCCTGCCAACACCTTGACTTTGGATGTCTGGCCTCCAAAACTGTAGAAGAATAAATTTCTATTGTTTTAAGCAACCAGTCTCTGGTAACTTGTTACACAGCCATATTTTGGATATGTAGCATTAAAAACATTATTAAAATTAATTTTCTGGTTTTTTTTAAAGTTTTAATACTGTGGCTACTAGAACATTTAGAATTACCTATGTGGCTCTCATTGTATTTCTATTGTATTATACTACTAGAGAATAAGGTCTCAGAGATTAGCTATCTTTCCAAATAATATTTTTCGTGGAATTTCCATCTCTTAGGTCACATACGTAAGAAGAAGCTTAAAAATCTTAAATTCACAAAATGATGAAATGTTAGCATGCTACCACCACTCCTAGAACATAGGAGTGTTCAATTCATGTTTAGGAATTCATTTTTTAATATTTAATTTGTAGATTTTTTCTATTCATTCAAAATCATTAAGCTGGACAGTCTAGTTAATGTATGAGATGAGAGAATTGGAATTTTGAGAGTTTCCAATAAGATGAAATGAAGGTTGAAATCTAACAAGACAGAAAGTAACAGGGACAAATTTAAAGTCCACACTTGGGTCCAAATAGCCAACTGTGAAAACAGAGACTTGAGGAGATATGACTTCACTGTGGCGTGTGAAAGAGACCTGGGGGTTTTCACCGATGATAAACTCAATCTGAGTTGGCAGGTTGGTAGAACTGCCAAAACAGCTACTGTGACCTTGGGCTGCTTAAATAAAAATTGGGGTTCCACAAGCAACAGTCCCGGCTTAGCTCACAGCCGCACTAATTCACATGACAATCAATTGGCCTGGAAAAGGATGACCTAGGAGAGATATACGGTCTTTACATCTAAATGGTTCTTTTACAGAAGACATACTGAGCTTGTTCTGAAGCCTCCCACAAAACTAAAAACCATCCGGATCTTCTTCCCTAGGATTCTGCTAAGCATCATGGTGGGGTAGAAATCTAATCATTTCAGCTATCCAGTATTGAAAACGGCTACCATAAAAGGTAAAACATCCCAGGTCTTAGAGGAGACTCAAAAAAGTCTGAGAATATTGTTCATTTTCCATAAGAGCAACATCCCAAGATAACTGTGTACCCTTTTCCAGAAACAATGTCACACAGTCAAGAGTTAGGGCAGTAGTCAGGAGTATAAACTGTTATCTGGGTTTGAATCCTAGCTCTGTTATTTGCTAGTTGTGTGACGTTGGGCAAATTCCTAACCTCTCTGAGCTTCTATTTCTTCATCTGGAAAATTGGGATAATAAATGTTCCTACTTCCTCAAGTTATTGTTGCAGGGTTTAGCCATGGACTGTGGGCTTCAGGCCAACCCCTGTGCTCACTCCTGTGGCCAACAGAGTCACGCCAGTTCAGGGGACCAGGACCACTGAAGCTAGCATAGAATTTCCTTTTCAGCACAGGGCTGAGGGCTGTAGTGGGGAGTATGTGGATACATATTATGTAACATTTGATGGGGAGTAGAAGGAATGATCTCCATCTCACGAGGTCCTAAAATTTCTTTTATTTATTTATTCATTTAGTTAACAAATGTGTCTTAAGGGCCTTCTTTGTGCCCTGTGATACATCAGGGACTAAAATTGATTTTAAAAAAAATCTCTGCCCTTGGAACTTAGATTCTAATGGGGAGAGACAAATAATAATGTTAACAAATAAGGGAATGACGTAATATGTTAAAAGACAACAAATGCTACCTCAAAAGAAGAGCAGGGTACAGGATCTGAAGCGCTGGGAGGAGGGTGAAATTAAAAATTAATATAAGGTGGTTATGTGAGACCTCACAGGGGAGGCAATACTCGAGTAGAGACTTGAAGGGGGCGAGAATGTATTCCGTGTAGATATCTGGGGAAGAGCTTTCCAGGCAGAGCAATAGCCAACAAACATAGAAGTGTATCTGTCTTTGAAGGGACAACAAAGAGGCCAGTGGGGATATAGGAGATGAGCAAGGAAGAGAGTAGGAACAGCTGTCCCAGAGGTAATCGGGGAAAGGTGAGAAGTGGCTGGATTTTGGATATATTCTGAATTTGGGGAAGTAATAGTCTTTTTTTTTTTATTGGAGAATAGTTGAGTTACAATGTTACTTTCAGGTGTACGGCATAGTGATTCAGTTATACATATGCACACATTCATTCAGGGAAGTAATAGTCTTGCTGATGGACTGAACGTGAAATTTGAGAGAAAGAAGGGAGTGGAGGGCAATTCCTAGGTTTTTGATGAGAAGGATGGGAAGGATGGAATTGCCAGTAACTGAGATGAAGAAAACTATGGATGGAAGAGGCTTGGGGATGGGGGCAGATCAGTTTTATGATTAAAAGAATTTTACCTAGGTCAAAAAAGGAGTCCCAATTTCAGCATGCCCCAAAACAATACTTCGAAGGACCCAACCAGTGAATCCACAACTGCTTGGCAGGTGACATATTTGAGGCGAATGAAGTGTCTCATGAAACCTTGGTCTAGACAACTGCTAAAGTAATTTCTAACTCTTAAGTTACCTAAGTATGATTTTTAAGTAATTTAATGATGTGTAATGGAGTGTGTGTGTGTGTCTGTGCCCACATGCACGCACGTACCAAGGAGACGGTCTTGAAAGTTCTTTAAAATCCTGACAAAATAATTCCCTCAGCCTTACCCCACCTCTAGGAAGTGGGAGGTTAGATACCAAAGCCAAGTTTAACAGGACTAAACCTGATATGCGTGTCGTCTTCCTGAACCATCCACGGGAAACAACAGTTGCTAATGACATTTGTGACAAAAGTGTTGATGGACCCAGCTAGTCTTCCTATTTTTTTCTTCTCTTCCTTTTAGACACACAGTGGTGAATTACAGCTTTTTCTGCCCATCAACACACTTTTTTAGCTAATAAGAAAAAAAAACCCTGTTTGTTAAATAACAGCTCCCAGGAAGCCTAACTCTCCCTAAAGCAACTTTCCTTCAGCTGGGGTCACCATGGATTATGAGTGCTTCATTAAAGGAAGGAGGAGAGGAATAATATTACCATACTCCTAGGGTTTGAAAATAAGTCATTTAGCACCTGCAATTGCAATGTTCTCTGCTATCACTGTTTTCCAAGCTTCATTAATTTTTTTTCTTCCAAAGTCAGCATCCATCCTTACAAACCTTTCTCTCCTGCTGTCATCAGAGCATTTTAAGCATTAATCCATGACAAATGGGTGCATTTGATCCATAACTGATTTCTCCGCCTGCCAACTAGAAACAGATACAGTTCTGAAAATGAAAATAAGAATAAAAAATACCTAGGATAACATAAAAATAACATCTACTTACTAAATATGCCATATAAATATTTCATCTACAGCCAAGGGAGGCATCCCAGATGGTAGAGTATTGAAGGCTTTGACCTTTCTGTCACAGGCAGCAATTCTTCTTAAAACAGGGATCAGTTCACAGATTAGACTCACGCAAATGAGAGGGTGGAGGGAGGGAAGGGGAGAGAGTGAGTAAGCGAGAGCCTTAGGTGTTTGCTATAGGAAAGGGCTCAGTGGAGGAAAGTGCAGGATCTCCCATGGCCCCGAAGGTTTGCTTCACATTCACTTACATGAGGAACTGGGTCTTGGGACACCTATTCATTCCAAAGTCAGCTGTGTGAAAACGGAACAAAACAAAACTGGATGCTTGGTGTCACGTTGCATTTGGTTTGGTTTTGCTTTCTGGATTCACTAACTGGATTACTCTCTTCTTTATAGACTGAATAACTGAAATTTCTGGAGTCTTATCCAAATAGTAAAATAAACTAAGATATCCAAGCTTGGATATCTAAGAATGAAAGAGTACTGCAACAAAAAAAATATTATTTCCTAACCACTAAGGCATTTTGTGGTTACCATGAATGCTGCTCACCAAGTATCTCCTGCCATCTGCCTTCTGGGAACATGGTAGGCTTGCACTCTGCAGCCTCTTGCCACTGGGTTGAACCACAAGACCAGGTCTGGCCAATGAGTTGTGACATGTGTCACTTCCAAGCTGAAGCACTGATTTGCTAATGTTACCTTCAGACTCTCTGTTTCTTTCCTTCATGATGAACAGTAGAGGCTCCTCCTAATTCTGGATTGAAAATAGCACGGAGCACAGACTCCAGTCAACCCCAGGGGACAGTACCACAAGCAAGAAATAACTTCCATTGCCTTAAGCCATTGAAAGTTGCAGCTGATTGGTTATCATAGCATCACCTAGCCTACTCTGAAACACATTCATTTCCTTCTTAATTCTGTCCATCAAAACTCAAACTAATGATACTGGAAGAGGCAAAGAATTTTAGTATTATAGTCATTAAGAGCATGGGATCTGGAACCAGATTACCCTAGTTCAAATCCTAGCTTCACTACCTATTAGCTGTTGCACTTTGAGCAAGTTATTCAAACTCTCTGAACCTTACTTCCCTCACTGGTAGAAAGAAGAGAACAAAGTAGCTGCCTCACAGTGGTAAGTGAAGGATTAATGAAATAATATAGAATTCTTAGCACAGTGCCAGGCACATAGTACATAGTAAAAATCTATATTTAGTGTGTATATACTGATAAATCTTAGCCACGATCAAGGACCAGGAGTGCTAAATTAACTTTTTAAAGTCAGCCTACACTCTTTGTCTCCTGCTATCTTCAAAGCACATGCACTAATCCATGACAAAGGAGTGCCTTTTACCTGACCTTCTGACCTTCACATTTTTCCAGTGCATCTTCCTTTCTGACTCCAGACCTTCATAATGCTGTTATCTTTACCTGGAATTCTTTGCTGTCCAAACTCCATCCCTAACTCTTGGTCTGACCCTTTCTACTTTTCCCGGTCTCATTTAAAGCATGTTTTTTCACAGAAGACTTGACTCAGATCTTAGACCTTTCCTCCACCAAATAACCCCTCCAAGGAAGGAAGGGGATGAATAGATGGTCTTGGAGCTCCTCAGGGTGCTTTAGTAGGACAACAGGGTAATGTCTGTCTTGGCAGGAATCCCACTATATTTATCTAACACTGGCTATAAGATGACAGACAGTACGTGAAGCCTCCACTTCCAAATGTTCTATTACAATGACAACTTTCTCAAATTAGCATTTTTATATTGCTTTCTGTTGATGAATACTACCATACCCACTAGAAAGAACTTTACACCAGATCTTATTCACACAAATAAGTACACCAATAGAGCTTTCTGCTTACAATAATAATAAACTACCCTTACATGTTTTCAACAATTTAATTAAATACAATTAACTCTAGTTTGTTTCGGCAACCTATTAATGTCACAATTGAATATAAATAGGCTCATGAAAAGATTATAATTAATAAATCTTTACACTACTGTAAAATTAGTCTGATGCTCTGCTTGCCAGAAATACTGAACAGCATTTTTGAGGTATGTTAATGAGAACAGTAAAAAAGAGATGATAAAGTTTTATCAAATGATTCGTCAAGACTTCTGTAAGGCTTTGACCTCTTCAGCAGAGAGCTCTTGCAAGTTAGATATGGTTCTTAAGGGACTCTGAAACACTAACTGCAAATTTATCATCATCTTATGATATCTTTAATCCATGCTTCTAACTGTATAGGCTATTCTCTCATGCTAATTCAAATTCCCTGGAGTCTTAAAACATAAGAAACTGACCATTGCCATTTCATTTTTTGTTGTTGCTTTTGCTAAGGCTCAAAACATTAGACACCATGCTACTTAAGCAGTCATTGATACACAAAAACATTTTGTATTCAGAGTAAAAATATAGGGTACACATAAGAGTACACAAAAATGGTACCTTGGGATGAAACCCATGGACCTTTAGGTACTAATGTGCTTGTCAGTATATACCTGGGTTTCTTCCTTTAGCTGTTGGGTCCTATGATAGAGGTGAAGGGTTATTGTAAGGACAACACTATAAATGGAAAAAGAAACACCTGAGGAAGTAGGGATAAATGGTATAAGATTTCAGTTGACTAGTGGCTATTTTAATAGAGTTTTAATAGAATTATAACCCATTCTGAGAATCACAAAGCACCAATGCTGACTTTTGGACCACTTCTTGTTAATGAATTATTGGCCAGATATTTAAATTAATTAACCAAACTTCCCTATTATGTGGCAGCATACAGACTCTGCCAAACTTATTGATTAGAGCACCTTCATCAGTAATTACCTACACATCCTGCTGTTGAAAAGAAGGATGCTGTGAGTATTGACCTGGTCATATTGACTTAGAACTCATGGCTAACCCTTATGTATTCCAGAGTAGAGATTAGCCATAAAATCCCTATCTTTTGTCCGTTCTGAGTAAATGGATTTTATTGTCAGAAGTCTCAGATGTGATCATAAAGGGACTAAATAAGTCGAAGTTGTAAAATTTCTATATGCACCATTTTTATAGAATAAAATATTACGGGTATATGTGTTAGTATAAAGCAGTCCTTCTATATCATCTTTGCTTTGACCTTCATATATGTACATAACAATATAATGAGATGCCTTGTGCTGGACACCTACTCTATGGCAGATATAGAACAGACACCATCTCTATACCTTACTCAAGCCTGAAAGGTAGGAATTATATAAACAGGAATCCCCATTTCATGCGTGTGGCAGGGAGAGTTACCATGACTTGCCCACACTTGGAGCTAAGAGTGGTAGACCTCGGACGGGAGCCCCTGGTTTGCCTGGTACACCAGACTGCTCTAATTCCTACAACTCCTTTGGCCAGGAATCACTGGTGACAATGAGGGTGAGGTCAGGCAAAAAACCTGCAATTCAGTTACGTACAAGAACAGCCTAGATCAAGAGTGGACAACCTGTCTCATCTCAAAATTGAACAGGTAAGTCCAGGGAAGGCACTCTGCACAGTATTTGACATTGTAGGTGTTGAACAATGCTGGCTCTGGCAGTGTTTATTGTGGTTGTTTTTGAAATACTACCTTGTTTAACAACTCAGGGATTGGAGCACTGTGCTTGGAAGGGTTCACAGGTTCAATCTGGGTAAAAGTACAGAGAGTGCCATAAGTGATGAGCAGTCATGTCCACAACGCATGATCATAGGAAGAGTGGGCTATGCCATCACTGGCCATGGGCATATTTTAGAACGAACAAGAGGACTTGTTCTGATGATGAGAGGAATGTGAAAGGGAGACTTCAGGTCTGATTATGTAAGCAATTTCTATCAAACATGTTATCGAGTTACGGGTCTAGCAAGTTTTATTTGAAAGAGAGCAAATTCCATATTTTAGCAGCAAAAAAGATACTGCTGCAAATGATCAAACCACTTACCCGAAAGGTCAGCCCACTTTACAACATTCTAGATAATTTATAAAGTCTCAACATGATAAATGCCAAAAAATCTTATCAGAAAGTTAAATTGCCGTTAGAGAGAATTCTTTTCCAGTGTGAATGATTTCTAACTTCATTTTACGTAAAACAGAAAAAATACACTGAGTCTAATAAATGCAGATTTATCCTATGCTGCTGCTTCCTTGCCTAGAGCACGAAAAGGGCCTCCAAAGTCTAAAAGAACTTATCAGGAGACAATAGTTCTGTAAAAAATACTTGAAAATGAGGCGCTGTTAATCCAATAAGCCACGAAAGTATGCTCTCAGCCAGACCTGTTTGCAAAGCAGCAGTAAGACTAAAGCATTATTCAGCCATATTAAATTAAAATTATTGCATGATATCGCCAAGCCCAAGACACAGTTAGTTGCGGGCTGATGTAGAACAACGCCCCATAACATAGAAATTTGTTTTGTAATTAAATTAAACCAAGACTAACTTGCTGATATTCCTAGAAGTAGTACTTGGTTGCAATGGAAAGAGCACCTGCCTGAAAGTCAAGCCATAACCTAAGTTTTCCTCTCAGCTTTTAATTACTATCCACAGTTTAAAGTGTTTTATATAATGAGGATAACAGAACTGACCACTTAGGGTTGTGATACAGATCACGTGTCACATGGGAAGGAACCGTCCATAGCAGAGGCTACATACAATAGAGACTCAGGAACCTGAGCCATTACTCAGGACCCAACAAAATTCTCAACCTTACCCTTCCAAGCTAGATGACCTTGAACAAATCAATTATCTTATTCTTTAAGATATTCCTTATGAGTAAAATGGAAAGATGTTCTAACTCATAAGGTAAGTGTAAAGAGTCAGTGAAACATCAAATGCTTAGAATCATTCATTCATTCAAGTATTTATTTGACTCTCACCATGAGCCAGACACTGAGTCAGGCATCCCCAGACTGCTGGGTTCCCTACCCTCACAGAACTGACGATCTGATCAGGAAAGGCAGTGTTAAAACAGTGATTATAATAAAGAGGCATTACTATTACTAATGGGAAGCGTAGTTTTCTGTACCTAGTAAGTGGACCATAAACATTTGTTGAATAACATATTAAATTTGTTGTATATTAAAAATAAAAATTTTTATCCTTAGGATTTGATTTACAGATATGCAGTTTCCTCTAATATAATAACCAGATTTCAAAAATCAACGGTAGTAACATATTTTGTCTTGTATTACACAAAGGTAACAATAATTCAAAGGTGTGAAGGGCCTCATGGGACCCAGAGAGTCTGGCCAGAACACAGTTGCTGCATTTGTTGTTAATTAACTGACTTGCTTTCCACAGAGACTCAAATTGTGGAAACAGGGCTTCTTTCCTCCATTTTAACTAGCTGTTCATCTGTGATCATCAGTGTACATTGATAAGGCAGCCTTTAGATTACAAAACAGTAACAACAACAATAAAATCTTGCTTTCCCTTTAATTGCAATAATATAAAGTTTCTCCAGCTAGTTTACGGCCTATAGACAGTTAGGTCACTGCCCTACCTTGTCCCCCCTTACTTGCCAATAAGATTTTAATTGTCCTGTTCCCTCCAGTTTGGTACACTACCCCTTGATCCTCTCCCACAAACTCAATTCCTACCCAATTCAAAGCCCAACACAAAATCCAGTCCTTTATGAGGGCTTCCCAAATCCTCTCTGGTCAGAGTGAATTGCTTCATGTTTCACGATCAAGAGCACCTGCTTGGTTAGAGCTCTTACAGCAAGCAGCTTTGCATCACTGACATAGAGTAAGAGGAGAATAGGGAAAGGAATCAAAAATTTCTGGATGTAACAAAAAGAAAGTTCTGCAACTCTTAGAAGTTGAGAGAATTGCTGAAGATCCACTATTTTAAACCATAGTTACTGGACATTTGTGGCTATTTAAATTTGATTTAATCACACTTTTGGATCTTTTTCTTATTTTTTAAATGAAATATTTCATGGCATGCACTTTTGGATAGGAGAGGGATCCTAGAGATGGTCAGTCAACGAACCAACAGGGACAGTCAAAGACTCTCAACTTGCATGCCCGTGTCAATCAATTGATAGGTGATGCCCGGAGAAGGACTGAAAAAGTTTCTGAAATCACATCTAGGCTCTGTGGGAACAAACACTGATTGATTCCCTAGGCCTATGATAGATAGAGGGCTGCAGATTGGCAGCATGTATGCCATAAATCTGCTTTTACGTCTAAACGATCCTGGGAGTAGCTGTCAAAAATGTTGCCCTACAAATGTTCACCCAGTGACCTAGTTTCTCAAGCACATGTCCAGTACATGGCATCTTGCTCTTTCATCAGATAAAGAGATTTAAGAAGATACAAAAACAATTCAACTTAATAAGGTCTCATCTGAGAAGCTTCCAAACAGTATCTTCTCCTGTCTTACATCTTATTTTATTTCAGAAAAAAACGGGTTTTTAAAAATTTTTTGCCATCTCACACATTTTTTAATTCAGAGTTTCAGTAGGGCTGGTCTCTAGATACAGTTTCTTCATAGAACAGTGAGGTTCAAATTTTCCTGATTACAGCACCCCAAGGAGGTGAAATATCCAATTCCTACCTGTTTCCACTTTCAGCGGGAAAATATTTAGATAATAAATACTTAGGTAATAAATACTTGGAAAGATGCATTTATAAATCACTCATTGTTTTTATAAAATAAGTTAAGCTTATTAATATGCTAATATATTATGAAACAATGTCCTACAGACATAAAAATAATCCAAAAATGTTACTTACCTTGAGAATTTATGTTGCATAGGTTCACGGGCATATAAACAATGTCACTAGACAAGTATCACCATACAAATAAGTTTGAGAGTGATTACATATACATGTTTTACAATAAGAATATACATGAATCATTTCTGAATCACAACTCAAGAATATCTTAAAGTCTAATCCTTAGGAAATTTAAAAGCCTAAATATGCAAATATGCATCATTACAGACTATAGGGTTAATGAAACAGCCCACGGCACACTTAATTGATAATGATGAAACTAAAGCAACACTAATTTATAATTAAAAAGCAAGGGCCACAGCAATGGAAAATCACTAACAACTCAAACAACACTCAACATGCACTGATAACAAATTATCCTTCCCCAAGTTGCATGAATTCTAATTATTTGCATGCAGGCCCTTCGCAATGTTTCCAAGAGCTAGCAGCCAGTTTTCTTAGCAGAATACTGAATTAAGGAAGCTCGGTAAACCTTAGTTACATGTCATTCTAGTAGAAGGATAACTCAGTCACTATACTAATAAGTAGCCTATGTTCATATGCAAAATGAATATACATAAAATCTTAAATCATTTACCCAAAAGAATAACAACCACAGCAAAAACAAAACGCCTTGGGTTTCAAGATAAATTTATAACCCTCTAGTGGACTACAGACTAGATTTTGAGAAGTTTAATAAAGTATTAAATAAAGGGTTTTATATAGACATCACTATGCTGCCTGATGATTCCCTCGGTTTATTACATTTACAGATTACTCTTTCTCCCTAGCCTTAATCTAAAGGAAAGTTAATTGATTTTTAGCCAAGATTCAAATGAGACCTCTCTTTAGGCCATTGGCCTTGTAACACTAATTCTCTCTGTTTATCAGACCCCCCCAGTAATACCAGTTAGCTGCATATAAAAGGCTCGGAGACACACAGCGTTTTAGCATGTTGGTTATAACTCAGAGTAGGACTCACCCGTGGGCATAATTTTAAAGCAGGCCAAAACAGATCTGCATAGGAATTCCCCTTTTAGCCCCACCGCCTTCACCTCTCTCCACTGTGCTTGCATAAATTCATTAGGGATCATAAAATGTTGGAGCTGGAGATAATCTTATCTAAGGTCACACACTGACAGCCTGCAGGTGGGACATATCCCTGAATCAAGTTTTGTTTGGCCCACCTGACGTTTAAAAGATAAAGAAATTACACATAAAATTCTAGGTTTCTGATTTGCCTGGAAATATCAGATGATCCGGTCACCTTGAGCCCATCTCAGGAGTAGCTAAGGATGCACTGTGCCCTCTAGATGTGCATATGCTCTTAAGTTGCCACAGTTTTCAGCATTTTATAATGTCTGGCCTCTAGGCTGATCCAATTATTTTTGTTAACGACCTGGTCTGTGAAGCTATTTGCCTTCTCCATCTATGAAATCACCCAGAAAGTTTTCAAATAGCTTTAGCAGAGGGCTTTTTAAATATACAAAGGTGATTTGTACAGCTTCTTGCTCTATCAAATGGATGAAGTCAATGAATCAATTCCTTGGGCAGCTTAAAGCATCTTTATTTGGCAGAATATACTTCACTATTTGTGGAATGCAAATCCTTGGAGACCACCTCCTTGGAGCTGCTAGGAACAATATGAAAACCATTGATTCCCTCCAACTTTCTCATCTGGAGCCTTGCGATTGACAACTTACGTGAGATGCTGAAAGCACCAGCGTCCTACTCCTACCCTGGTGCTCTTTCTTCATCACCATTAGGTATAAAAAAAAGGCTTAATGTGGTGCTTTCTCACCAATATTTGCATTTTTTTAAAGACATAAAGTTCTTGCCTAGTTGATCAGCAAATATTGATTGAATACCTACACAATATTTATTCAGTGGGAAGGATGACCTGCTGGCCTGCGGACTCTCATCCAGGATCTGTTGTCAATTTCAGGAGCATTGAAATCCTTTCCCCACCCCCGCCACGACCCCGTGTGGCAATTCATCTAAATCTGGAAGCGGGCATTTATTCACTTCAAAGCATATGACTCAATAGGTCCATTCTTCATCCACATGAATGGGAAATCAGAAAAACCCTTTGGATGTACAAAGACTCAGCTTGTATTTATTCTTGGGTATAAAGGAAGCATGCCTTGAAGTGAAGGTCTAGTAAGGGCATAGTAAAGGTAAACACAGGTAATTCTATCAACAGAACAATGGCCTTTGCTGAGGGGAGGTCTTCCTCCCTTCTAGACTGAGGGGGAAGTTTGGTTGGTCTCCTTCCTTGCATGGAGGATGGATTCACTTAATGAGTAAGCAGATCACTCTGCATATCTATGCATCTTCTGAGAGAAAATTGCTGTGATAATATTCTTTCTCTTTTCTTTCTCTGGAATTTTATTATATAAAGTTCGGGAAAGAGAAAGAAACAGTGGGCCAAGAAGGTTCCCTAAATGCTTTGAGGACATTATATTTGGAGAATCCAATTAATTTATACAAACTGTTAACAAAATAATGCATCTTCTCTGTATCCTAAAGAAAGGAAAAATTGCTTGTCTGGTGTTATTTTCTCCCTTCTGCAAAGATGAAGTGAATTTTTTTCTTGTTATCAAAAGATTTGAAAGCAAAAGGCCTTTCCCTATTTGCTAAGTGAAGTTTCCTTTTCAGATCCTCAAGGCCACAATAATGTTTTCTAATCTATAGAAAAAAAAAAACCAAAACCCTCATGCTGTGACTGAAAACCTTAGGGATTTAATTTTTTACTGCATTTGTAAGTTTGTTCTTTGGACCATTTTGACTAATGTAATGGCTGTCAAATACAGTCAAATATCTACCCAAAGATACTGCACAGATACACACATACATACGTGCATATGTTACAGTGACAATTTAGTGTTTATACCACTCTCTATTTGAGGTATGTCCTTTTTATAAACACACATACAGATACACATGCATCCAACCATACACACACAAATACTCACACACAAGTAGGAAAAAATAAGGGAGAGTTCAAGATTCCACCAGAACAGTCATTCCTTTTTTCCTTAATAATTTAACACATATTTTCTGAGCACCTACTATATGCCAAGTTCCTTACTAGAAGCAAGAGATAAAAAGATGCATTTTATAGGATTCCAGGATTATCTTGGCTCACACTTCTCAAAGCATGTGATATGAATAGGCACTGTAGCTGTTGTCCAAATAAAAGAAGTTCGGAAAATTTTAGTTAAACACAGTCAGGCTTCTTATCTGTAAATCTTTCCAGAACTTTCATACACACACATGCACTGCAAATCTCTAAGAGAAGAACATATCATGCAGTGAGTGCTTCCCCAACAGTTAATAGCTTTTTTCCAATGAGCATTTTGAGGGGACAGTGTTTTGTGTACTGCGAAATGCTGGCCTAAACATTTTATAGGATTAAGGCTCTTAGAAGGAAAACGGGCTCATGATACTTTGCTACCTATATTTCCTTCTTTTTCCTTAAACTGGGAACATTGATACATTTCTAATTTAATCATAAAACTCTCTACAGCAAATATTTTAAGCTTTTCATTAAAAATCAATATATGCCCATCCTAGAAATGAACCTGAAAAAATTTCAAAATTGTAGGAAATAAAAAGTCCAAGTCAATGCAGTCCTCCCACTAGGTTTAACTAACACTGTATAAAGAATGTTTATATCTCTTCCTACATTTTTCATACATGTGCAAATATTTATTTTCTCCAAACTATTTTGAAGCTGAGTATTCTATTCCTTGTCTTCTTCACCCGGCAGTAAATCATGGGCACTTTTCCACAAGAGTACATATGAACATATCTCATCCACTGCAATGGCTACGTTGAATGCCGTTGAGCAGATTCACCATGATTATTCTACCAGTCCCCTTTTGATGGAGATGAAACTCCTCTCTAATTTTTTGCCATTAAAATTATTGTTGCAGTGACTAAACCTTAAACATACATCTTTTTAAACCTGTCCAATCATTTTCTTAGGATAAGCATCTAGAAATGGAATTGTATCAGGACTGGCACATTTTACATTTTGGAAAACAGTGCAAAACTGTTTTCAAAAAAACGATGTACCAATTTATACACTCAAGCTTTGAAATTTTCACACAGAGTTCAAAATTGGAAGACTAAAAAGGAGTTGAGTTTTCATCTGAAATGAACTTTAAGAAATGAACAATTGAAGACTAATGTTCATTAGTGCCAGTTCTAAAAATTTGTTTGCAGTGTTGTATAAAATGGAGGCCACGGGCTTGAGCTCACATAAGTACTTTGATAGCACTGTAATAACTCTCTTATAAGTTCACGGGATGGTCAGAAAATCTTTATTTGCATCTCTACCTGATTTTGATATTTTGGGGTCTCATCAAATGCCCATGGCTGCTCTCTGACTCTAGGGTGAGGTCAACATCGTCAATCAGATGATCAATGGATTGTCACCAGCACCAGTTACCCCAAATAACAACCTGTCTGTTCCAATCCTTAGACCAGTTCACTACACTTAGCAATCTAGTATTGGTATGTATTCTGAGAAAGCCAATATGCAACCACTGGTATTCTCACTATTTCTTTTATACTGCAATTATAAAACAACCCTTTATTGTAAGGAACCTTGGTATTCTAATGTGGATTCCTTAGGCAGCTTTCAATAAAGTGATATTGAACAGTAAGCAAAAATAATTATAAGGCATATAAGAACTTTTTTAATATTTACCCAAAAACAATCATGCTTTAAAATGGACGATGGTGTTCAGTATGTAATAAGTCACAAACGAATACCTCTAAATACACAGTTGGCTTCATAAAGCTTTAAATCAGACCGAGGATAAGTTACACAGACAATTCTATTCAGAGTCATCTTTCTATACTTCTATACACCCTTGTCAATAAAATAGCATCGACTCAAGAATAAATGATTCATAAGGCATTTACAACTTCTTGTCTCATGTAATTTATCTTTATAATTTTAAATTACTAAAGAACCCCAAAGATCTTTTCTCACTAAAGTATTATGAAGTCATCCATATTTTATTAAGTTTCAAGGACAACCTCCCACACCACACCCACACTCAAAATTAAGTAACCATTAAAATCGCTGTGAAAATTCGTATACCCGTAAGGGGAAAAAACTAACCGTACATTAGAAAGTTGCGTTTAGCAAACCATTCATTTTTTTTTACCTGTTACACAACAACTAGTGATTATAAAGAGTTGAAGCTGTCTATTTTAATATCCTGAAACAATGGAACACCACTCTGAGTTTGCATTGTTCAGTCTATCTTTTTTAAATTAAGTGTCCTTCTTCTAGCTTCACTGTACATATTTTTTTTAAAGTCATGAGTATTCTTCAAGTTATTAAGGTAATTTCCTACGTCGGTCCCAAAATAAAAAACTTGATTTAGCCAAATATTAAATTATTGATATTACAAATCTGTTAATCTATAGCACATTTTACTTATTTGTGTAATATTAAAATTCACTTTCATTTGATTGACTGTTTTAATCTTCCTTAACTAGTGAGTCACTGAAAATAAATGGTGCAATCGTAATACGATAAATATGAAAAATAGGAAGTACTTAGGGACTGCAGAGGAATACATTAAAATCAGTCCGTTTTCTAGTTAACATATTCTCATTCTGTTTGTGTGCAAACCCAGTGCATTGAGAAGACAGATCACAAATTCGCGGCCTCACAGAAACATTGTGCTGATACTATGTTCTGACAGCAGAAATTGGCCCAAAGCTCTAACCATTTCGCCTAAAGGACCCTGACTGGCTGGTGCCATTCAGGGGCAGCACAGTCTGAACAAGGGGAACATCGTGTCAAATTCCACTCGTCTGTCAGTGTAGAGGATTATTTCTTGAGATACTGAGATTGGCTGCTTGGGATCAGAGCACCATCCGTCTTACCACGCAGGGGACGTGAAGCTGCCTGTAAGAGCGTGGAGAGAGGGGGACCAGCCGTTCCTAAGCAGGTGAGGAGGCAGCTGTAAAGCCTTCACTCCATCCAGGGCTTTGAGTGAAAGATGTGTCATTTTTCATATTTCCCAGATACTTGATATGCACACGGTGTCTGCCTGCTCCTGCTTCATGAAAGAGGTGATTTTTCAAGCTTAGGCAAATGTGGCAAAGCTCAGGGTCTGCTGGTGTCTCATTTTTTCTCATCATGTCACTTGTTTTAACCGATTTGAGAAAATGAGATTATGTTTTTCCTTTTTGCTCATTTATCCAGCAATTTATTTATTTATTTGCTCATTGAAGGGGGGATTATCACAGGTAACTAGGCTTGATTTCTCTCTTGTTTTCATACACATTTCATTAGTGTCCCTGAAGATTTAAGACCTACGAAGTGAAACATCACAAGTCTCATCACAAAAAGCATATATTTACTCTTAAAATCAAAACCGAAGATTGCATTAAAGAAGATTATATTTCTGACTGAAATAATCTAGAATATTGCTATGTCTAAGATCTATTGCTTTAATCTTTGCAGTGATTGTTGAAAAACCCAAGAAAGTTGAATAAACCTAATACCTAGAACCATTGGACTTTAGTTAATATCATTTTCATCTTTCTACATCTAGGAGGGAGTATTTATAGTTGTTATCATTTCATTGATGAATCTGAAATGGGTCTCAAATGTATAAACGCTTGGGGTTGAAACTGGCTTCAGTGCTGCAGTTTTTGGGGGTATTTGAGGCACAGATGAACCACACACTGACGATAATAAGCAATTACTAAGAGGAGACAATGGAAAAAAATACTGAGTTTAATTGCGGACAGAGCCCAATGATGTATTTCCCAGTTTAAAATTACTGTATTTTGATAATAAGCCCCATAAAGACATAAGTTTGTTATAAGTAGCATAGCCATAACCCTCCACCAAAAAAATCTAATATATTTACTGATTAAGAGAGACAGTCTACGTGAAAGCTCATTGCAAACTGTACCGTATTTCTTGACTGTATGCACAGGGCACAAAATAAGACAGGTAGCATTTGGTCTTATATTCTAGCCAGGTACCACACAGTTAAAAATGACAGCAAGATTAAACACAAGATTGTTGTTACTATGTGGATCATTAGCTGTGTGAACAGCAAAATGTCACTCATTCAACATCTGTGATATGCACATTTGTAGTCTACTAAGGGAGGATGCCAGTAATTCCTGATCTTTCTGAAGAGCTTTACATTTTACAAAGCACTTTCGTGAAGATTATTTTATTTACACTCCCCACAATATCCCTAAATGGGAAATTGGGCCCAGAGAAGAAAAATGACTTGCCCAAGGTCATGTCACTAATGTTAAGTGACAGAGACGACGGCCCAGCCTAAGTTCTGCCATCCTCAAGTGCCACCCCTCACCACTTCCACCATGGCCACCTTTCAAAATGGGTCTGCAGTTCAAATGAGTCCGTGTATTGACATAACTTGAAAATTTTCACAAATTACGTGAAGGTGCTCACATCTCTTCAAAAAGGCTACTTGGCAAGATTGTGCTCTGTACTGGGAGCCATTAGTTCCTCCTTGGGAAACAGGCTCTGGAGATGAAATCAGACCAAAGTCCCCAATGGCAGGTATTAGCTGTGTGACCTCAGGCAAGTCGCTCAGACCCTCAGAACTTCAGTCTCCTGAGCAACAGGGTGGGAAATTACACCTACTTGAATAAGAATTAAGCGAAGCAAGGTGAATTAACCTTAACAGTGCGCCTAAAGCACTCACATTAGTTGTTTTTGTTTTGCGTGCTTATTGTTAAGTATTACAGTAAATGCCGCTTTCTCGCGTTATTTGTATGACTTTGTAAAAAGTCAAAGACGTTTTTTGCCAGAACAGATTGGAGATCTACTGACTGGAGGTAACTTGGGGATTCCACGTTTTTTGTATTTTTTTTTTTCCCCCTCCAACTCGGCACTGGAGCCTCGGACTCTGGCAGTGGCTGATCCAGGCTCAGGACACGAGAGGCAGAAATACCAGCGCGCAGCATGGGCAGGGCCGTTTCCAGGCCCTCCCGCAGGGGCAGGCCCTCCCCTCGCCTTCCCTCCCGGATCCAGGGCTTTGAGAAAGAGGGCGGCTGAGGCCCAGAGGCAGCCCTGGGCCTGTGCCCCAAGCTCAGCCCCCGCCAAACCCCTCCTCCCGGAGCGACCCAAGGTCTAGCATCCAGCAAGCTGGCGCGCTCCCCTGCAGCCCGCGTGGGAGGACCCGGCCTGTACACGTACTCTTTAGATCCTGCCCCCAGCCGGGAAGCAGAACCCGGGAAAGCCGCAAGCAGCGAGCGCCCTGGGAGGTGTTGCTGGAGGAGAATGCCGAAGAGCGCAGGATCGGTGCCCAGGCTGGCTGCAGAGCCAGAAAAAAGCAAAGGCTAGACAACGCAGCTAGCGGAAGCCTGGCGGATGGGAGGAGGCCAGGAAGGGATTTGGAAGGAAGGAAGGGTGGGGACGGAGAGCTGGGAGCTCTAGAGAACTAAGGATCCGGAGCTTGGGCGCGCAACTGGTCCCCAGAGCCCGGTCTTGGCGATCGGGTGGGAGGGGGAGGGGAAGGGGTGCGGTGCAGGTGACGGGTGGAGTAAATGGATGCAAAGGCTGAAGCTAAGCAGAAAATGGAAGGCAACCTTTCCGAGAACCAGGGCGGGTGAGGACAATCGAGCTGGGGGAACAGTAATGAGAGAGCTGGAGAGGCACAGAAGGAGAGAGAAATCCTGATTGAAGAGTGAGGCCATGGAAGGGTAAGAAATATACTTTGAACAGAAAAACGAAGAAAGCAAAATGCGTCTGGAACTCAAAATTCGATATAGGAAAAAAAAAAATCACGCTAAAGAGAACTTGTCCCGGAAAATGCCGAGAGATAGGGGGAAAAAAAAAAAAAGGCATCGAGCATACCGCAAGAACAGAAAGTGAAAGAAGGGAGAAAGGAGAGGAGACAAACCAGACAAGAAATAGTAAGTTACTTTTTAATTTCTTTTTCACTCACAAACTACTTACAAAGTTAATTTTGGCACTGACATCCACATAAAATCTCTAGCCACATACACACCAAGATTATGGTATCCATGCTAGATAAAAATGAATCCCAGGAACATGGACACATTATTTTCTTGGTTGCAAAGATCATATTTTGCCTCAAAAATTCCTCAAGTCTTGAAAGTTATCCCACCTTTTGCAGGATATTTCACTCTTGACCAAAGGTATTCCAAAACAAACGACTTCTCCTTTTTAAGGTGTGTGCCAAGGGGTGGCGGGACTCTTAGAGAAAACCACCTTTTCTGAGAAGTTATTAGAAATACCTCCAAGACATTTTAGTATCCCCCTCTTTCCCCAAAGCATCCAGGCAACAAGTCTTGAAATTCCGAGGCAAGCTGCCCACCCTGTAGCACTTTCTGTCACTTGCCTTCAACCATCTGTTAAAAGACAGCGGTGAAACGGGAGGCTGCCGTGGAGCCAGCTTCCAACTTACCTGGTCTGCGCAGGTGATGGTGCTGGAAAGTGTGCTGAAGGGATCCATGGCAGAGCAGCATCGCACAAGCACTTATCCACAAATACAGGACCCAGGGCATCGCAGAGACCATTGCCATTCTCTAAAGAGAACATTAGACAGGAAGGATTACCCCCGGGTTAGAGCCCCCAGCTCCGTCAGTCCCAGTGGTGAGAGAAGGGGGGTCTCAGACGTCATGTGCCTTTGCTACTTTGCTGGTTAGAATTAATGATCCAGAAGAGGTCATGCCACAAGGTGGGACTGAGGGAGGTCACTCTCCATGAGATCATGAATCCATTTTTGAAATTATTCAAAACCAAACTCTTAGGATGGCCAAAATACAGAAATAAAGTTTTTGACTATCTGTTAGGCAGTGTGAAACACTGTATCCTGACTAAACATGCAGTTTTACACAATGATCTTTAAGCTATAGTTATTCCAGGCATTGAAAGGCTGCACGCTCCTGTTCATTCTAACTTCATTGCAAGTCTGACATAAGCCTGGAAGGAAATAGTGGATTCTTTTTTTTTTTTTAACTCTACAGTCATGAATTTTTAATTCCAATGCTGTCGCCTAAACTAAGTAATCATTTCTCAGAGGCATGTTGTAATCTCCTAAAAGAGATGGTCTTTTTGGCTGGACTTAAAACCAGAAGGAATTATCTTCAGCCAGAATGAGTTTCGGATACAAGACCTAAGCATCTCTCCTAGAGCAAAGCATAATTTACAATATTGCTTTGCCTCCTAAGAGCGTATCGTGGCATTTGTTGTAGTGTTGATGAATATGCATATACAGGTGGTATACGTATTTATGGCTGAACATCCACCTTTTCTTAAGCGCTGAAACTTTGACAGTCTTCTCGGCACCTATGAGAATCTCAGGAGCTACAAAGGCTCAACTGCGCTGCATATTGTCCAGTTTCTCAAACAACACCTTATGCTGCATTTCATATTTGTCAAATTAATCAAACTTGAAGCATCATCCTTAGCCAGTGACATGGAAGCATTTTCTATACAGGAAGCCAGTTAAGTATATGCCTTTCTCCTAGATAGATCTTTGGAACCTAGATTGTTTCTTTCTTTTTTTTCATCTTTCCACTGTCAAATCATACACTTCAAGTATTTCAACGCTACATTTAAAACCTCCTAGTGACCTCCCAGTGTGGCTTCTTTATTCGTGGAAATCGGTACTCTTTCCAAAGCTGTGATGTTCGGCAAGCAAAACGTATACATTATATGTGTGTGTGTATATCGACATAATACAAGATAATTTATGTGTTTTAGGAGAGAGAGAGATGTAGTCTTTAAGAAGGGTTTTAGAACTATAATAGACAAATGGTGACAACCATAATTAAGTGCAAAGTAGGAAAACATTATTTTCAACAGCATGGTGCCTTTCATGCCCCGGTCTGTGATTCACATAGACGATTCACTTTATAATTAGTTTCACAGCCCACTGTTTACTTTTGTGTACAACGGATTTAACCTCATTGTCTTCAGAACTATCGGTGTACCACAGATGCATTCTCTTCAGTAAAGATAAAGAGCAACACCCCTCCTATGAATTCTGAAATGAATGCATTTGGGTGCCTTTTCAAAATACCCTGCAAATTATAGAAAGACAAAATAGAGGTGACTGTGGCATGCAATGATTGCTTGTGAATTTCAGTTAAAATGCACTAGGAATTCATCTAAACTTGAAGAAAGCCTACCACAATCAAAACAACAGTTTTTCATTGACGGCTTTCCACACAGATCTTAGCACTCAAAAAGATTGCTGTGACTTGACGTTTGCAGTATTTTCCTTCTTTTTCTTTTTTTCATTTAACTTTCTTTAATTCTCAGCATTACTTCCAAGGTTCCTGCATATAGCTCTCTTTGCTCACTCTCTTACCAAGAGGTTGTCTCTATGGTAATAGGTGTTCCCCACCCCCCGCCCCGCAAAATAATGCATTCAGCCCTACATAGTTCTCTAGACCTGACTGAATAGGTTTGAAATCTGCTTTCTGAATCTTAAATCCTTAAAGAGGCTTCTTACCTGAAAAATCCAGCCAAGAGCAGAGTACTCTATTAGTGTTCATTGGAAAGCTCTAACACTTTCTAAAATCCATCTGTGCCACAATTGGAGATTTTTTAAAAAAGAGCTTCCCAATAATCTTCTTTATCAGGATTTAAAAAATATGTTTTTCTCTTCCGATGCTACTCCCACAGTAAAGAAGACATTGGGTTCATTCAGACTGTATTGTCAGAAAAGGAACCAAGGTTTGAGGACTGGAAACCTTGTCATTTTCA
This sequence comes from Tursiops truncatus, assembly GCF_011762595.2. Lineage (NCBI taxonomy): Eukaryota > Metazoa > Chordata > Mammalia > Artiodactyla > Delphinidae > Tursiops > Tursiops truncatus. The sequence goes on along the minus strand of NC_047043.1, from coordinate 80,740,776 downwards.
CCTTTAAATCATCTCCTGGCGTCACCTCTGCCTGACGAGACCTTTGAAGTGATGGTGAGATATTGTGCAGTTTCCTGATGAGAATCAGTTTATAGTTAATGAGGGACCATCCCCACTCCAGTGCATTCAGGGCAGAGTAAGGCAGCAAAATGTAGGAGCAGGGCTGCTATATGGCGCTGTAAGTAGCAATAGTCTCTTTCAATACATCCCTCCTCTGTAAAGTATCACATGTCTTAAAGTGACATTACTCTTTATTATAGCTACATTGAATTGTAATACCTGCCCACTAACTCCTGAACAACTCAAGCAGCACTTTAACACTGTATTGCCAGGTACGTCGTTCTCTTAGAGATTTTACGGATACTATTCATTTGCCGAAAGAGTAAAGAGGGAAGGAGAAACAAAAGAAAAAAGCATTCTGCAAAATACTGATAGTGTTAATGGGTGTTAGACTCCTAACAGCAAATGGGAAAGTGAAATGTAAGCCATTTCTTACCTCTTAATGTTCTTTTAACCAGTAAGTTAACCCAAAATATTGTTGAGTTTACACAAATTTAAGTCTGTCGATTGTTTTTGGCAGCTAAACCTGGGAATATGGTCTATCTAGACTACAATATAGATGTTTATAGGCATAAGCGCAGAGCAAACCTTCTGAGTTTTTTAACATGTTTAATAAATAGAAATATGTCATTTTCAGCATCGAAGACTGGATTTAAATAAAGAAATATGCTCAAGACATTTTTTAAAAATTTCCCTCAAATAACATGCTGGGGTGGGGAGAGGAGACACTCAGAAGTTCAACATTTTGTTTCTAGTATTATGGTTTAGACACTTTCTTCTTTGGAAATATAATGTCACTGTACCTACACATTATCGATGCATATAAGGTGACCTAGTTTTCACTTACAGATTGCACGAGCAACGATTCATTCCAATAACTCAATCAGTTATTTCATGAATCACTTATAAAGTACCTACTATGTGTTAGATGCTGGGGGACAAGGCGGAAAACAAGATTGATGTGATTGCCACTGTCATAGATCATACTGTTTAGTCTTTAATTTTTTTTTTTTTTAAATCAAGGTAGTTCTCAGAATATTCCAGCCTCAAAAACCTCTCCAAGTGCCTCAGAATACTCTCTTGCCTTCCACAGGCGTCATAAGGAAGGTTTGATGCTGCCGTGCGTCTTTAGAAGCCGTTCTCTCCTCTCCTGTTACACAGAGTGAGAGAATGAGAGACCCTTCAGACGCATCAGTCTTCCCCACTGGTCCTGCACAGTTGCACAATACACACAGAATAGCTCTTTGGACCCTAACAACCATTTATTAAAGCTCATCAATAAACAAAGTTCAAGGTAACAGTAAATACAAATCTTAGAGTGAGAATAAGTCGTGCCAAAGTTCTAGATGGTGTTGCGTGTTTCATTTCTGTCATTCATTATTGTTGAGTTGGTGAGTGTATATAGAAAGCTCACACCGACTGTTCAATATCAAGACAAAAATGATAATAACTACAGTAGCAGCAGGTAAGGTTTATTGAACCTTCACCATGTGCTGGCACTACTCTATAGTATGTTGCTTATAAGGTGTAATTTAATCCTGTTTACCACCCCATAAGATAGGTGAAATGATTATTGTCTTCATTTCATGGATGGGGAACCAGAGGGTGAATAGGGAGATTAAGAAACTTGCTCAAGGTATTATAGCTACTAAGTGATAGAGCAGATTTCAAACCCCAATGATCTGGGTCAAGAGCCCACCTCCTAAACGCCAGGATTAAACACTTCATGGAAAAAAACAACTCTCCAAAATTAACCATTATATTTTCTCATTTCTTTACCATTAAGACAGACTCAAAAAATTATTATACATTCATTCAAGACTTATATACTGAGTACATTCCAGGCATTTGAAATATAGAAATGTGGAAGGTAGTACTTACCCCATGTCTTTGTTTGTTTGTTTTTTTTTTTGGTTTGTTTCTGTTATGCTAATGCATTAAAAATAAAAGGAAGTTCACATTTGCTAATAAAAGCTATCATTTGAAAACGGTACATTATATTTTTCATTTCTAGGGATTAAACTAAGGCTCAACATAGTTTCTTATCTACAATTCAATTTAATAAACTTGAAACATACTCATGGATTATGTTCAAGGCACTCAGGCGTTGTTAGATTTTTTTTAAACGACTGGAATAAAGACTTTCCCTTACTTTTTTTTTTTTTTTTGCGGTACACGGGCCTCTCACTGCTGTGGCCTCTCCCGTTGCGGAGCACAAGCTCTGGACGCGCAGGCTCAGCGGCCATGGCTCACGGGCCCAGCCACTCCGCGGCATGTGGGATCCTCCCGGACCGGGGCTCGAACCCGTGTCCCCTGCATCGGCAGGCGGACTCTCAACCACTGCACCACCAGGGAAGCCCCTCCCTTACATTTTTAAGTGGCTTCTATACATGTATGTGATGGAACAAGAATATCAACCTAGTTCCATTTTCTCTTCCAAATACCTTGTCCATTGTCTTGCAGCCAATGATCATTTTCCCTAATAATATAAGCATCAACAGATATTGACATTTAAGGCAATTTAGTCCATTCTTCCATCTCAAAGCAAAATTACTCTCACACCTTCCAAAGAAGTTTGGCCTTTGCACCTTTGACCATGGTAGGACTCCATCACTTGATCACTTTACTGTTTAGTGGGCCATAATGTTCTGGCCAATGAGGTATCAACAAAACTGATGGTATCTCTTTGAGGCTGGAGCATTTAATTGTTGAAGCAACACCCTGTAGATCTCTCTTTGCCTCTGGAACAGAGACTAGTTACACTATCTGCCTGGATTCTTGAGAGACTGCAAAGAGCAGAGGCATCCCCTTCCCCTACCCACCCACAATAGATGTAGATAGTAAATAAGAAATATTCTGTTCTTTAGGCAGTTGAGATTTGGGGGCTATTTGTATTTGCACTATAACCTAGTCTATCCTGACTGATGAAGACTTTAACCTATATTGATCATATATTAATTGAATTTTTATGTTCCATTTACTGCCCTAAGCTCTGAGGACACAGCAGTATACACATCAGACCCAGTTCCTGCCTTCACAGAGCCCCCTGCTGTAGAAATCCATTGGAGATTTTTGATCAGAGCAGTGATAAATCCAGAGCATTGATGATTGCAGCTAGAATCCCTTCAGGTTCTTATAAGCCACGAGTTATAAACTGATCACTTACGTGCCCACAGCCATGCCCTGCTCAATCATTTGGTTATACAAGCACAATACTGCAAAAGGCAATGGACTACAGCACAATTGTTTTAGTCCTTCCAGTTACATGAATTCAAGATACCTACTCAGTTGGGCCAAACTCCTAAATATATACACTTCAAATACAGTATCTATGTATATGTACATTTGTTTATGTAAAAAAGAGAGAAAATCCTATTTACCAGAACTTCTCCCCATGGAGAAACCCACATTTACTCAGAAGAAAGGCCCAATGAAAATAATTGGGAGTGAAAGATAAAACACTCAGAATGCTTAAATAGCCAAGAATGTTCAGCATATTGCCCTACATAATAAAAGGCAGGGGAAGGGAGGAATGGCAGATAGAGGATGCAATAGGGCAGAAACCTGGAGGGAGGAAAAAATGGTGAGGGGCAGAGAAGCACACAGAGAGCTAAAGAGAGACAGAGAGATGCAGAGGCTCTCTAGAGGCTCAGAAGAAGAGAACTGAGAACAGAAATGTCCAAAGGGGATTTCCTGGTGGAAAACTATATCCTGTGGAATAGGACTCCACCCTGAGTCTCTTCAAATGATTACAAAAGCTTCAAAATACAAAAAACTCATGTATACTACATGTTATTAAGTTAACTGGGGAACCCACTGAAGGGGGAAAATCCTAGATCCAGGCCCAAAGTACCACCAGAAAATCCCTCATTCCCCTGATGACCACACTTTTCATTTCTCGGCATTAGAAATAAAAGCCATCCTTACTTTAGTTTAAGAACAATCTACTTAATAATTTGGCTAATTTGAATTCACAAATGTGCAGGGAAAACAAATTTGAGACATGCAAGATTTTATGTCTATGCATATTTCTAAATTGAAAAACAACTAAAGGAATTTAAATAAATTACATCTGGGCTGAGAAAGATGCCAAGTTTTGGTCCAATGCAAATGAAAGTGGTTTAGATGTATGCCATTTAAAACAGTTCTAAGTATTTCTTGAAATAACGCATTTTGGCTGTGATTTCACAATGCTGATGTTTTTTCTTGTTCCATTTCAATGGCTAATGGAAATGAAGGCACGGATGAGAGGATCATTGCCATTATCTCGAATCTAGATGTCTTCTGTAACTTTGAAGCCCAATTTCTCTTTTCTGTAGTCACTGGGGCTACCTATCAGTTGGCTGACAATGTCTATTTTCAGTCCCTGATCATGAGAAGACAATATACCTTTTCCTTTGGCTAAGGAATAATGTTACCCTACCTTTCTCCCGTAACCCAACTGCATAAATCATTTGTGTTACATCACTCTTTTCCTGGAACTCACTTAAAATTTTCCTGTCTACCCTGGTGTCCTAGTATGTGCCCCATACCAGATACACAGCAACACCCCTAGCTTGTCAGTCTTACTTTGGGGCCTAAATAACGTTTATATACTTCTCTTATTTACTACTCTATTCTGTACCTTGCATTTTTTCAAAGCTAAGATGAGGAAAAGGATAACGAAGAGAAAAGCAGGTGAAGTACAACAACAGAATGGGAGTTTAAATAATACATAATATTGATGGTGATTGATGATCTTATAATAATGATGATGATGATGATACTATTGTATTAGGACCCTTTTTTTTTTGGCAGGGGAGACTCTTTCTATGTGCCAAGCCCTGGTTAAGCGTTCACATGCTGTGTCTCATTTAATTCTCACCAAAATGCTAATAGGTCTGTATTACAGTGATCTTTATTTTATGGGTGAAAATACAAATTTCAGAGAAGTCAAGGGATTGAACTAATGCCACACCTCTAGTAAGGTTGAAAGACTTTGATGCAAACTCATATTTGATTTTCAGAGCCTAAGCTCTAAGCAACCGAATTCTAGGCAAGCAATATTGGCAAGAAATAAAAAAATGTATATGATAAAGATAAAAGAGCAAGTAAGCAAAGTAAGATGAGCCTGATGTGAAGTTTGAACGTGAAATGCAAAGCATCAGTGGTACAAAGGAAGCACTATTTTGACTCTAAGCTTCCTAGCAGTAGAAGTGAAGAAGAGAAAAATTATTTCTTAAAAATTTACAGCATCCATAAGGTAAAAAACCAAACAAAAGCACACAAACCAAAAAAAGCCAAACAACTGCTCCAGAAGGAATAAAAATTAATGGTAACAGAGAATGAGCAGAGGCTGAATCATTTTCTATAAAACTGGTGATTCTCAGTTTCGTAACTTGGACCTGGATACATAATGCAGAATTTTCCGTAACTGTAAGAAAAGGGAAATGGAAGGCAAGATTTCTCTTAGGCTGGAAGAAAAGATAACCTTCGTGTTGGAGTTTCATTTTCCACCTCCAGCAGCCTATCTCTACGATCACTTTATCAATTATAATTCCTCATTGCTTATCTTGTCTGTCTTCCAGGCAGCAGAGAAAGAAAGAATAAGGTCATTTCTTTTGTTCTTTCACATCTCATCTCCTTATTCTGCTTTTAGAACAGAAAGAAAGTTGAAACCACAAACAGCTTCACCTCCATTACACTAATCAAAGTAATAAATGAACTGTCCTTTTAGAGACCAAGTGGTCTCTTCATTACGAGAATATGAACATATTTTATAAGCACATAAAGGTCCTGAAAATGACTGCTTTGATGATAATAATAAAAACAATAACATGATTTCTATGGTTCATAAAACTCTCAGATTCATAGCCGGATTCATCATCGCTATCCCCCATAACTACTCTGATCTAAGAAATGGCCCTTCACCCGCTCAATGGTTCAGCCAGAAATGAAGACGGCCATCTCCCTCTCCATAAACTCCCTCTTTCAACGTCACTCCCCATCAATTTGACTTCCAGTCTATGTTTTAAACCTCTCTATTCTCTCCCTCTCCATTCAAACATCTTCACCCAAGTTACCACCATCTTTCACCTGAACTATGGTAATACTTTCCTAACTAGTCCGCTTGCCTTCAAATGCGTACCTCCCACCCATCTCTTCCCCACTCTGCAGCCGGAGGGAATGTGTTTGAGATGCATGTTGATCATGCCACTCTTGTTATTTGAAAATCTTTCAATGGTTTTTCATTGAGCTTAAAATAAAGCCCAAGTTCATGACCATGGTTGACAGGGCTCTGCATGAGTTGGCCCCTCTCTACTTCCCTAGCTTCATCTTTTACAAACACACTCACTCTCGGCTCCTACTATACTCCTCTCTTGGGTCCTTGAGTAGGATAGGGAAACTTTCCCCCAGTTGTCTTCTGGAATGCTCCAAACCAGATCAACTCATTGTGGTTATGCTCTCATAGCCCTCAGGATATCATCTCTATAGGTTAACTACCATTGTAAACAACTATTTCTGGAATTATTTATGATAGCTGGTTTACCTCTTTACCAGAATCACCATGAGAGAAGGAAAACTGGCACCTTGCTCAGTACCATATCTTCAGAATCGAGCAGAGATATACTACCTGACATATAGTAGGCACTCAAATGTTGGCATCATAAATAAATAATAATCAATGAATCAAAAGTAAAATATAAGGCCACTATCAAGATGGCATGCACAGCGAACTGTTTTTCTAGAAATAAGTAGATTTTGTATGCTCCCCAATAGCCTTTATTCATTCCTCTTGGTAGCACACACGTATGAAGTGGCGATACATATTAAGGATGACTCCCTTGCTTGTGTGAGTCTACTGTTATGGCACTAAGTAAAGGAAGTTGGCCCATATATTGTTCAAACCCTTAGCTACCTGCCACTAAATCTGTGTTGGATTTCTTTTTTTTTTTTTTTTTTTTTTTTGCTAGAAGAAAAAAATGAAACTGTCCTGAATTTTCAGCCCTGGTTCTTAGTATTTGATATCCAAATATGATCTGATGGTAGAACTCACAGCTGATCCCTGAAGCATAAAGAAAAGTCTCCAAATGTTAATAAAAAGAAAGCACTTAGAATTTCATTATACTGAACCTAGAAGAAATCCCCCCAAAAGCCTCCTAGTCCAGCCTCTCTGTTCTAGAGGAAATAAAAAGACCTGAGAACGGGAAGAAGCTTACCTGAGGGAATACACTGAGTTCACTTGTGTGGGTCATGTTAGAACACAAGTCTCCTCATCTGATGTTCTCTCTCTTTCTCTCTCTCTCACAGCACTACCCAGTGGAACCTTCTGCAATACTAGAAATGTTCTGTATCTGTGCTGGCCAAGACGGTAGCCACTATCCACGTGTGGCTATCAAGCACTTGAAATGTGGCTAGTGCAACCAAGGAAATGAATTTTTTAATTTTATTTCATTTTAACTAATGTAAACTTAAATAGCCTCATATGGCTAGTGGATACTTTACTGAACAGCACAGCTTTAAAATATACCAGCTAGGTTATGGAAAATAAAACCTGTGACATCAAATAATTTTCAGTAAGCTAGAAGAAAAATTTGAATCACCTGACAGTAACTTTCCAAAACTAGGATATCATAGAAGAAGGTAGAATGGGCTTGGTTACAAGTAATAGGAAAAAAATAAACAAACGAAAACAATGCAAACGGCAGTGAATAATAAAGAGGATGTATGGCTTCTTGCAGGTGCACAGTTCACAGGTGGGGCTCACCTCCAGGTGGGTTTGACCCAGTGACCCAGGATTGTTTCGAGAAGCTCTCTCAGATGAACAAGGAAGAGTCTTTCTTAGCTTCCCCCAGCAAACCACTTCTCACGGCTCCTTAGCTTGACTTGGGTCACTTGCCCCTCCTTGAGCCAGTTACCTTGGCCAGGGGGAAAAGGTCACATTGTTGGACTTTGAGCTGCACCATAAGCCCCAGACCCAAATCAAGAGAGAAATCAGCTTCCTCCAAAAGAGATGAATGGAGTGAGGGAGGTTTGATACTTAAATGAAAATTAAGACAATAATGAGGAAGAAAGGATGAATATTAAAGACAATCACAGTGTGGACAAAAGTTAGTAATGTTTTCATATGTCCTTTTAGCACTAAAGTACTTTGCCATTTTTATAACTTTTTCTACTTATAAAGTAATATATTAGTATTTTTGAAAGGTAGTAAACTTAAGATCTAAATAGAAAAATTTTAAACTCATCTAGAATCTGTTACATGAAAGTCACCAGTATTCGTATTTAAGTGCACATTCTCCTTTCACTTTCTAAAAATGCCTGGTTGGTTTGGGTGCTTCTCTCTCTCTCTCTCTCTCTCTCTCTCTCTCTCTCTCTCTCTCTATATATATATATATATACACACACACACACACACACACACACACACACACACACACATATGTTTTATAACCTGCTTTTTTTTCTCTGAAAATATCACATTTTCCAATGTCAATAACTATTCCTCTAATGGTGACCTTAATCTACATAACCAACCTAAAGTACTTTTCTTTTTCTAAACATTCCTCATCCCTCTGTTGCTTGTAAATTGTGGTTAATCTTACTTTTCTGGCAGGAAACTTCCTTCTAAACAAGACAGAGAATTATCAACAAGAATATTTTTCTTTTCTCTACAGGACCCTATAGATGCCAATGGTTAACTACAACAGAAAAACATAAATCCCCTTCGCCTGCTGTGGGCTTAAATCCTATGAACTTTTCTTGACACTCTAGGTTTGTACCTGATCTGCCTTCAAGTAAATTTCTCTTCTGGTCTTTGTCGTATTATTAATGTGGCTGATTATCTATTCTCGTTTATCTGGTTTGAATTTTAATTGTGGGAAAGAGATAATTTCCAGAAAAAGAAAGTAAACTGAAAAATAGAAATACGTATCTTTTAATCCATATCTCCTTGGGCCTCCCTCCCTTGATTTCTTTATGTTTTGACTTGGTCAGTGAGGCAGTATAATAGAAGGGCTAAGAGAATGGGCTCTGCAGTCTGACAGCTTGGGTCCTTCTTTCAGCAACACCACTTACTAACCGCCCAGTCCTATTAAAGTAATTTTCCCTGAGTTGCCTCACTGATTCAAAGGATTATCATTAAGATGCATATCAGAATGTCTGGCATATTATAAATCTCTATAAACTTTTAAAATTAAATTTGATATCTAGGCTGTAACTAAGATTTAGCTCTAAGTTTTAAGATGTTTTCTTATGCCTTTGCAACCTCAACTTTTTAAATTTGAAACATTCTTGCTCCCCTTCCATCTCCACTTACCTTTCCTATTCCCCTTCCTTCTCCCAAATCGACCTACTTTTCTAGATTTGGTTCCGGTGCACTGTTCTCCATGGAGTTTTCCTTGGCCTCCCAAGTCTAGGGTGGACACCCCTCCCCTCCACCTCTGTAAGGTTCACTGCCAACCACATTTGCTACAGCATCTACTGCTCGGTACCATATTTGTCTGTTTTCTTTTCTTTTCTCTTCATATCCCTCTGGCCTCAGAGGGACTTTCCCTGACCTTATCATTCCCTTTTTGAAAACATGAAATGGTTTTCCAATGCACAGAATATAATGTGGTTTAAAAACCACTGACCAGGGCTTCCCTGGTGGAGCAGTGGTTAAGAATCCGCCTGCCAATACAGGGGACACGGGTTCAAGTCCTGGTCCGGGCAGATCCCACGTGCCACGGAGCAACTAAGCCTGTGTGCCACAACTACAGAGCCTGCACTCTAGAGCCTGCGAGACACAACAATGGAAGCCTGCGCACCTAGAGCCCGTGCTCCTCAACAAGAGAAGCCACCGCAATGAGAAGCCCATGCACCACAACGAAGAGTAGCCCCTGCTTGTCACAACTAGAGAAAGCCCGCGTGCAGCAATGAAGATCCAATGCAGCTAAAAATTAAATAATTAATAAAAAAAATTTTTAAGTAAATAAAAACCACAGACCACAAGACCCAACACAACCAGTGTCTGCCCATATTTTCAATCTAAATATTCCATTCCTCCCTACCTACTCCCACATTCACCATGCTCCAGTCACTCTGATCTTTTCTCAGTAATGCATTCAGGTATTCATTCATTCAGCAAGCATTCACGCAACAAACCAAGTACAGAGAACACAACTCAAGAACTGGTTCACAAGATAATCATTGCCCCATCTCACATACTCCAAATACTATCTAGATTCAGGACCTCTGTATAGGCTCTAAACTGTTTTATTCATCACTGTTCACTCTCCATCTGACAATGTACCTGGCACATAGTAGGTGCTCAATCAGTATTAATAGACTAGATGAATAAATGAATGTGTCAGTAATGAATAAACACAGCCATTTCTCATTTATTCATGTTTTAGGTGTTTTATGAATTTGCACAATATTCTAAGCAAGAGGTTGGCAGTGGGCTGAGCAGGGAGGAGGCTGGGAAGAATTTCAGATGATGTGTCTGTACACGTATGGGTGTTTGTGTGGGAATCTGAGTCTGAGAACGCCTAAATGTGCATCTCCAACCACAGCCCAGTGCCAGAGAGAAAGGCTTTTTGCATTGCTTCTTGTTTTTTCTCATCCACCCTTTTGTCCCTTTCTCCTATTATACCATATTGAAAGTAGGCTTTTCCCACTCTTAGTTTCCACCCTCACGTTCATAGTGTAATGATGAGCATGTGGTATCTCTGAGCTTAGAGAGAATACAGCAGTTGCTAGTTTAGAGCAGAGGAAAACAATTATAAAAAGGAGTTCAAGGGTAAACGTTGGACATGATTGAAGCAGGTAGGACAAAGTACTTGAGCACACCCATACTTGGATTCCCTAAACCAGAGGTCCTCAGTCTTGACTGAGTTACAATAACTTGGGGAGATTTTAAAACTCTAAATGCCCCGGACCCTACCTCAGATGACTCAAAACAGGATCTCTGGAGGTGGAACTCAGGCAACAGTGTTTCTCAAAGCTCCCTGCGTGGTTCCAATGTGCAGCCAAGTTTGAAAACCACTGACTAAAACAAAAACTTACTGCAGTAAGTCTCTAGTCACTGTGGCAACCCCACAAATAACTGCGATCTCTTGTTAATTAGTTGCCAACTAAGAGGCACATTCTCCGTGTTTAACAGATTGAAGGTTAGCCCAGTGTATGCATCTTTATTGAAAGCTTACTATGTGTTTGATATGATAATATTTACCATATAAGAACTCTATTTCATTAATTTGGGTTTTTTTCCTACCTCATATTTAACTGCATAAATGATGTGAACCTTAGGTGTTCCAAGCAATGGTTAGTAAACATCATGACCGCTCCCTTTACATACATCCCCTCTCCCTGATTTTCTATCATTTAGCCACAACCCCCCGTGCTGAGCTAACCGCTGGTTCTAGGAGGCTCTCCTGTGGCCCAGGGTAGCCCCATCCCCTGGCCACAATCAGGGATGAGCACAAAACTCAGTTTGTGCCAATAATATGCAAGGGCAGGTTTCCAGAGATCTCTTGGAAAGACACTTTTTAATTCAACCAAAACAGCTTTAGGAAGTGATTTTTTTTTTTCTTTTCTTTTCTTCCAGACCTGAACAAGGAAGCAGGTCATAGACTAAGAGTCATTAACAAGCATTTGGAGATTCTGAAGAGGCACCAACCCTAACACGAGACTGATACCATGAAAAGTAGAGTGAACAAGTGTGGAAAAATGTCCTTTGATGAATCAAACAAGCTCTAAAGTCCACTCAGTGTTGGACTTGCCCTGTAATATTTTAAGGCAGTTTGAGTGCGGCTTTCCATTACTTGCAACCAAAAGCATCCGAATTATTGGATCATTAAGAGACAGCCTACAACAATGGAAATATAAAACTAAAAATATCCCAAAGATTATTTAACCAAAACTTTCATTTTAAAAATGAGAAGAGGGGCTTCCCTAGTGGCGCAGTGGTTGAGAGTCCGCCTGCCGATGCAGGGGACATGGATTCGTGCCCCAGTCTGGGAAGATCCCACATGCCACGAAGTGGCTGGGCCCGTGAGCCGTGGCCGCTGAGCCTGCGCGTCCGGAGCCTGTGCTCTGCAACCGGAGAGGCCACAACAGTGAGAGGCCCACGTACCACGGAAAAAAAAAAAAAAAAAAAAAGGGAAGATTAAGACCCAAACAGCTGAAATGACTCACGCAAGGTAGCACAATCTACCTGGCCTTAATGTTACATAGAGTTGGACCTGGATCTCAGGTGTCCTCATTTCCAGCCCATTGTTCGTTCTACTGAAGAATAAAGTCTTCATTGAAAACATTCACTTTAATTTTCAAATGTTGCTAAATTAGCTATGATGACCCTAATTTTTAAAATGTCATTAAATCTCCTTGGAACTCTCTAGAAATACATATTCCCAGCCCTCTCTCAAAAGACATACTCAAAGCCTATACAGACCATTTGCTTTCCAAATGCAGACGTCATGAAAGAATATGCAAAACTGTTGAAAATATATATCACACAAGCCACCCCAACCAAAAAAAAATTTTTAAGTTCTATCCAGCTAGGCTGCTTCAGTAAATGATGTTGCTGAATATATAAAATACTTGAATCTAAATTTAAAAATGCTCCCCCCACCCCTTGATTAACCAGATTGTCCCCTCCCCTATATATAGGAACGCTATGTGCCTGAGCCCACTTACCATCTGTCACCACATTTTCCAAACTTCTCTTCCACCCCCTCCTCTTACACAATCTTATCACATAAAAATATTAGATTTCAGGGATTTGTATAATTTCATTAAATTTTCTGAGCCAAGGAAAAATAGAGGAAGTACTGGTATCTCAAACTGACTCAGATTTTGAGTGTCCAACACATATCCGTGGTAACCACTAATGCCCTTCAGGCACAACTCATGTGCCCGGGAATAAAAAGAATAAGTCTTTTCCCTTATTATGGCATTTCATATTAGGAGTTTTCAGGTGTTCCCCATACTGCCGAGGGGGATTTGGATAGCGTCCAGAGAGTCCTGAGTCATATACCATCATATTGCTTTGTTTATTACCTTTCATAAAGATTTGCGAGTTTTCTCAGATCATTAGAAAAATACTTAGAAGCCAATTGGGGATTATGCATGTTGCTGCTTCCCCTTCACAGTTTGGGAAATGATTTTTAATCATCTGAATACAGGGCACCTCTACGCACCCAAGTGCTTAAGGTAGAAGCTGAAGAGTCTTCTTTTGTTGCTCGCTTTCCTGCTTCTCACATACAATCTATCCAAAATCTCAGCCAATGCTCTTGTTTCCAGACCCCACAGGAGGTCTTTGAGGAATGACCAGTGAGATTGGCTTTAAAATAATAAGTCCGCTACACAATGAAGAATTGTTAGGGACGGCCCTCTGAACTAGGTTCTTTCCTGCTTCTCTGCACAGGTAGGAGGAATGAGGCTTATAATGAGCATCCTATTATTCCTACCAAACATCCCTCTTTCTCCCATCCCTAACCCAGGTGGTCCCAAAGGGTACATCAATCACAGTGCCTCAACTATTCCGTGATCACAGAGGTAGTCACATGACTCAGGCCTGACCAATCAGGAATTCCCATGTCCTGCCAGCAGAAATTGGTCCAAGTGTGGTATATTATCCAAGAAGAACACTGGGAGAAAGGGATTTGCTCCCTTTATAACATAGACTTGGGGCTACTGGTGACTGTTTTTATCTGCCATTAGAAAAATTCTGTCTGTGGCAGCAGAAAGCACAGTCACACCCAGAGACAAATAATAAAACTGAAAGACAGAAAAGGAAAAAGAGGGGATACGAGAGTGTAAATCAAGGGTCAGCAAACTATGGTCTGCCTCCTGTTTTTGTAAATTAAATTTACTGGAACACAAATACACCCATTTGTTAATGTACTGTCTATAAATGCTTATATGCTACCATGGTAGCATTTAGTTGGAATAAATACCAAACCTAACTGAGAATGTCTGTATGAGGACATATGAAGTATCTTGCCCTTTTCAAAGATCTTGTAATTTATTGAAGGGCCAGAAATGTAAATACATATTTATAGCACATAAGATAATGGGAAAAAACAAAATATGGAATAAAAAGAACACACAGCATCTAACAAAGAAACAATGGTAACAAAGATGATAATTAGACTACTGATGAAGGCATCTGCCATTTACTGATTGCATATTATGTTGATGCTTTACATATTAGATATTAGATACTTTCACTCATCCTCCAAACAATCTTGCAAAGTAAATGTGTCAGTTAGGATAGGACAAGACTTGCTGCAATAACAAATGACCCCAATATCTCTTGCTACATATCCATGGTGGATCAGTAGAAGGCTCTGCTTACTGTTAACAGCCAAGACCTCAGGATAATGGAGGTTCCTTCTCAACACATGCGTCCATATTTGCTTCACTGAGGGAAGGGACCATAGCAAATCACACGCTGCCTCTAAAAAACTTCTATGCACAACTGAAACACAGAACTTCCACTCAGATTGCATTACCAAAAACAGGTCCTATAACCATGCCTAAATTGAAAAGTACTATCATGTGCTCAGAAGAAGAGCTGGAAATATTTAGAGAATACCAGGAACGTTTACCCAAATAAATACTGGGTAAAAACCCTTCCAATGAAGACATGTAAGAGAAGTTAGGAGACTTCGTCAAAGACAGAGTTAATAAGTAGTAGTGTTTGAATTGAACCCGAGTCAGTATGATGCTAAATTCCAAGCTCTTTTATGTTATACCAGTCAATGTCCTTTCTCATCACCTTTGTGTTGGAAAATAGTAGAGTTTACTGATGAAAGGAATAGTAGGTTTACATGATTGAGGACCAAGAAAGAGATGTAAAATGTTTCAACTTGATGAGCTTGCAAAAAGCAAATCCTTTAAACTTTTTTATAAAGACATTTACATTATGTAAGCAGTATTTAAGAAAGATATAGATGGCAGTTCAACCAGAGAATTTGACCTGGGGTGGGATGATTACCGGGAGGAGAGGGCAGTATGGAAACAAGAATGAGATAATACAGTAAAAAAGAAGGGAGTGAAAGAGAAAGAGAAGGAGAGGTTGAGGGAAAGAGAATTAATAGTTGCAAGGGAGATTTTAGGCTGAGACCATCCCTGTTCTTGGGTACTTTAAGTATAATTCTTTCCTAAAAGGTTCAGGTTCAAATATATATGAGACAGAGTTACTATTTCTTTTAGACGTTTGTCAAGTGTGAAAGAGGAGGAAAAATCTGTTTGTGAAGGGAGTTTACAGTATACTTAAAGTTTATTTTAAAAATAAATAGGACTTGATAGATAGGGCAATAAACAACAGGCCCCACCAGGAACCTGCCAGGAGCACTAACAGGAAGCATCTGTAGGCTGCCAAGAGCCAGAAATAAGAATGAACAGTTCTCATCATCAGAGAGTCACAGGAACATTCACAAACAAAAAGGATATTTGGGGTGCAGCATCTCTAAGCCAAGTTACTCTCTGTCATGAACGCACTCAGTTTATATAGAATACACCCACAGAGGTAAAGCCACATCTGAATCAGCTGTTGCTTGTTCCCTTTGCTGTGAGTTCCAGGTTTTGTTTTAGCCTAAAATTGTGACACAGTATACAAAAATATGTAGAGACCTTTAGAGAAATTTAATACCACAGGAACATAAAACTTTGCGTGACCTCAATAATTAAGAAGTATGTATGACCAGAAAAGAGTCTATGTGCTCCCCCAAAGGTTTATTATTGATATTTTAATATTTATTAAATTCACAAAGGTCTGATTAATTATGGGTATGTGCTTACCATGTGCTGAGCATGATCACAGAGCTGAGGACACAGACGTGAAGAGAAACAACCTTTACTTTCCTGGAATCTCCTATTTTAGCAAAGGAGGAAAATGAGAAAAATAAATAAGGTGATTAAAGATTGGACTAAGTGATATAAAGCTATGAAAATAATTAATAGAAAACCAAGGGACAAGGAGTGGCACCCACCTGAGGCAGTGTCCAGGTGGCCCTTTGGAGTGGGGAGCTTTGAGCTAGGACTTGAAAGGTAATGAGCAAACCATGTGATGACAAAGCATAGTGTACGTTTGGTCCTGTTTCAATGAACGAAGACTTTTTTCTGGAGACAAAAATATAATAGAGCTGGGTTATAAAGCTCGTTGGATGAGGAATCAAGATAACTGAGTCTCTTTTCTGCCACTTAATAGCTGTATGCCCGTAAGCTAATCACAGAAACTTTATGAGTCTGGATTTCTTCATCTGTGAAATGTGTGGGTTGAGCCCAAGGATCTCTAAGGTGTCTTCTGGCACGAAAACTTTATACTAATCCTCTCCTACCCCTACTGCATGTGTGTGCGTAGAGCACATGCGTGCACATGAGCGCACACATGCACACACACACACACACACACACACACACAGAGGACACAGGTAAGTCTCCTATTTTCTAACTGCTGCCTGGAATAAACTCTGGGCAAAATATGAAATGCTCATGCAATACAATTTCAACATAAGTGAAAACCACCATATCTATCCTTAGCATCTTCCCCAAACTCAACCTTTCTATAAAGGTCCCTGGGGACAAATGCGACTACTTTATCTTAGACGATACACCCACACCCCTCTCTCAAATTACTGGTCTCTGGCCATAGCCTCTGATACTCCAAGTGTGTGTGACTCTTCTTCCACACTCTCCCCCCAACACAGCCCAATTCAATTTCATCTGATTGGACCAGAAGTGAACGCCCAATTCAAGGAAGAATCAACCATAGGCTGACCACTGACCAGGGAAATAAAGGGAAAAGGTGAGTTCAGGCCAACCAATCCACTTCCAAGGAAGTTGGATTTGGGACTGTGAAACATTGGATGGATTGGTAGCAGGGCAAAAAATTAAGGACACATGAAAGACTGCCAAAGCATAATGATAACAAAGCATTCGAACGAAGTCTGTGGCCTCTGTGACTGTTGAGGCTCCCAGAGCTGTTTAGATCCAGATTCACTCCCCAGTTTCATTTCCCACGAGAAAGTACTGGCTTTAAATAATTTAAATAATACTGTAAAGTATTTACAGTATTTCCCGTCCCCTATTTCTATGAACTTTCTGTGTCCTATGAACAATCCCCATTTCTACCAAACTAGCTTAGCTGGATTTCTTTCCGCCAAATTGCATTCACTAAAACAAAGGGTGGCTCATTCAATCAATAAGCTAAGCTCCATGGAAATGTTAATGGTGACCTGGTTTAGAAACAGGAGTCATAAATGAAAATGGGGGAAAGGCTCTGCTTTCATGAAATAGAGGTCAGATGACCATGAGGGGCTGGCAGAGGGAGAGGTGAATGGCACCTGAAGCAGAAAATGGATTCCAGAAAATATGCAGTTTGGGGGATGCTCCAAAATTGGTCTGGAAGGACCTCAAAGAGATGAGTAGGATGGGAAAATCTGACCTACAATGTTGCTAACGAGCAGTGCTTAACTCTGTGGGAAACAGCCCCCAAAGCTCTCAGATACGTTGGTCTTTCTCTCCACTCACCTTCCTCCCAGCACAATGCATCATGTATAGTAAAAAGAAAAAATTAATACTTATTAGTGGAGGCATAAAATTCTTCTTTCAGGAAACACACAGGAAGATATTTTCTCCTAGTCTCTCTTCAAAGAACTTTGTATTTTCCCACCCCTGCATAACTCTTTAGAAGTTTTTCTTACGTCTGTGGCTTATGCGCCTCAAATTAGGGATCACGGGGAGACAAATCAAGCCCGTCGTTTTTAAGAAGATGGTATGGAGTGATCGTCCAATAGTCACTTCCAACTGCCATCTGTGACAAGTCTGTAAAACATTTCGTTTGCATAATATATGGGAACTCTATTAAAATACAGCACATTGTTAAAGGAAGTGGGAATATTCTAAGTCAAACTATGTCTCCTCATAAAACCATCCCCCTAGCACTGGCAACAAAGCAGAGTTCTCCTGTATTGCTTTAAAGAAGAAAACCTACTGCTCAAGGAATTACTGAATAGATGCTAAACCTAGTTTAATCCAACGCTGCCGACATGTTGTGAAGTTACAATGAGAAGAAGGCTGAGCAAAGGTCATTTAGCGGAAAGATGCCTGTCTGGATTGAACATCTCCTTGCTCTAGAGCAAGCAAGGACAGAACAGCAATCAGTTTATAAAAGCAGGCACTGGGTGCCATTCATAATGTAGACCTATATATCTGACCTAAAAAGGCCAAAGCTCGTGTTTCCAGAATAGAAAAATGTATATCAAATGCCTTAGCTGCAAGAAAAGATCTTTATGTATAGTCAGAAGTGGGCCAGCAAACTAATATCTTGACAGCATGCTGGAGATTCGCCGGCTTCTTGGGTTTTTTTTTTTTTTCCCTGCCTCTGTCCGATGACATCCTTGCTCTAAAAAAGGACATTTTGTTTGTCCAGGTGCAGAATTTTTAAAAACATGCTATTATTCTCACAGCTTCAACCCTGCTTTTCGCTACAGATGTAGTTTTTCAAAAGCATCGGGTTCGCAAAGACCATGGTTGTTAATTAATGACCATTTACATCAGCCCAGCAGCCTAGCCATATTTCAATGATCAGTTGGGGAAAATCTGAAGGAGAAACAGGACAGGAGAGCATGGAAGAGAGCTTCTTACCTTCAGTGTTTTAATCAGAGCAGTCTAATAAAGTTATTTGTATTATCAGTGACTTCAACCTCACTGTCAAAGTATTTCTATTGAAATGCAAGCCCAGGAAATAACCTTAGGAGGCATTTGTAATAGTTTGGTTCCAACTCTGTACAGGGTGCCCAACCAGAGGCTGGAAAAACTTATAAATGGTTTTCCTTCCCAAAGAGCCTGAATGACAGCCAGGCCCAGGTCATACTTCTCTCAAGACAGATGGTGAAAGTGCAGTTTACTGTTCAGTTTTAATTCACTGCTGTCTTTTGTAAGACAGCCTCTAAAGAGAGAGGCTAAAGTCAGTCTGCCTAATTTTGGCAACACCTGGATGAAACCTTGTGTTTTCATACTATGGGTCACTTCCCTGTAGTGTTTTATGAAACTTGCCTTAAATTTGTCACCCTAAATTCATACCTGGTCAAATTTAGATACTCTCCTAAAACACAAGTACAAGAGAAGGTTGTAATTTTCTGGGCCATTTCCGCCACAATTGCCCACCTCTTGATTTGGGCAGGTGTTTCACATCTGCAGATCTCTGGCTCATCTTGTTTTCACGGCTCCATCTCTTTTATCCCATGATGTCACTGAAGAGAAGCAAAGATCCAACAAAATCTTAAATCTGCCACATCTGGATTTGTGTTTTCCTTGAATAAGATTAGTGAGTGCTGACTTGGACCAGCCACTGAGCTACCTGTTTATATTCTTTAGCTGTGTCCATCTCACGACATGGAAAGATTAATGCCATTTTACAGATAAGAAAATGGAGCCTCAGATAGGTTAGGTGCCCTTTCCCAAAGTTATATGGCTCATACCTGGCTGAGCAGAAATGCACACTGGGGTGTAACCCACCGCACCAACCAGCTCCTTCTTTAATTCCACTACCCAGGGGCGTGCTGAAGCACTGAGTCTAGAAACAAGGCCTGATCAACAGCAGCCTTACCTTTGACAGTCCAATCCAGGCTTCTGTTTTGGCGAATTCCCACCTGGCCAGTAAATGCCTGTATTATTTTGTGCCTGGACTGGAAGAAAGGAAATTGATTTTCTTTGGGGTGAATACAAAGACACTTCGAGCAGGTCTTGTCCCATGAAAAAGCTGGCTGTGGTGCACCCATGCACTCACTTATATTTAATCCCCTCATATAGTGCAAGTTCCATAAGTTCAGAGACCTAGTCTTATATCCCAAGTTTGGAGCCCAGAATGTGGCACTTAGATGTCCAGGAGTTTGTTCAATGAATGAATGAATGAATGAATGAGTAAGTGAATGAGCAGAAACTTCAAGATCCAGGCACAAGAGACCCCAGTGTAGGAGCCTTTCACTCCGTGTCCTGCTTTCACCAACTGTACTGCTGATATCAGCCCATTCCCGGGTTCCTGGTCCCTGCATTATTAACCCAATAAGATCCCCAGCTCCAGCGCTTCCCTTGGGTCTCTCTCCCTGAGAAAGCCCAGTCCACCTACAAGCTTACCATTAGTTTTAGAATGCACTTAAAGTTTCTCAGGGGGGTACTTTCATACTACCCTCTGCATACCCTAGCCTCCAGGGAGTGAAAAAAACAGAGAGATTGTTTTTATGGTAATCAGATTTCTTAACAATGAAATGGTCTTGCTAATGGTCTATCATTTTCATTCATTCAGAATAGGTTTATTGAGCTCCTACTGTGTGCCAGGTAGTTGTAAGAGCTGAGGGTATTGTGAGGATGAAAAACAAAAAGGACGACCATTATGAAACTTAAATTCCAGAGAAGGGAGCCAGTCAGTAAACTAAGAGTAAAACATAGGATGTTTTAGGAGGTGATAAACAGAAAAAAGAAAAACAAAGAATAGAAGTGGGATAGGAACTGCAGACAGCGGAATGCAACGTTAAATAGGGTGGGCGTTAAGCATTTAATTGCATTCCTCCTCCGAAGAGCTACATTCAAGTCCTAACCACCAGTACCTCAGAATGTGACCTTATTTATAAACAGAATATATGCAGACGTAATTAGTTGAAAAGAAGTCATAGTGGAGTTGGGTGGGCTCTTAGTCCAATATGACTATTGTCCTTTGATTAGAAAATAGTGTAAAGACACACAGGGAGAGCACCATGTGACTACAGAGGCAGAGACTGGAGTGATGCAATCATAGGCCAAGGAACACGAGGACTTCGGACTATCACCAGAAGCTAGGAAAAGGCAAAGGGGGATTCTACCCAGAGTCTCAGAGGGCACCTTAACTTGGCCTTACAGCCTCCAGAACCCTGGGAGAGAAAATAAATATCTGTTGTTTTAAGTCATCTCGTTCAGTACTTTGTAACGGGAGGTCTAGGAGACTAATATAGTGGGCAGGGAGGCCTCAACTGTGAGGATGGCATCTGATAAAAGACCTGACGTTGGTGCAGGAGCCACCCACATGGCTATCTGGGAGGAGAGGGAACAGCAAGTACAAAGCCTCTGAAATAGTGGACCTAGCATGTTTGTGTGGCTGCAAGGAGGCCAGGGTGGTTGGGGTCAGCTTAGGAGAGGGAGAGTATTCAAGTCCAAATGTAATAAGATCTAAAGACCACGGAGTCTAGGGCTCAAACGTTAGCTGAGCGTCATAATTCCCTGGCTGACTTGTTAAAACACAGATTGCTGGGCCCACCCCTGGATCCCTAGAGTTGCAGTAGATCTGGGGTAGGGTCTGAGAATGCGCATGTCTAACAAGTTCCTGATGCTGATATTGTTGGTCCAGGGGCCACTTTTTGAGAACCCTTATTGTAGGACATCATAACAACTTAGATCCTTGTTCTGTGTGAGCTAAAAGCTATTCGAGGGTTAGAACAGAGGAGTGACACGGGAGGACTTCTGTTTTAGCAGGATGTTGTGCCTGTTGGGTAGGGAATAGACTCTAAGCGGGGGGACCGGTGGAAGCAGAGAGGCCAGTTGTAAGATAATTGGAATAAAAAGTACATAATGTGAAGCACCTGTTTAAAAGGAGTTATGAACCAGTATGTGTTATGTGTGACCCAGGGTGTTTTTTGGATGGGGGAGGAGCATTTGCATTAGTTCGGAGAAAACTAATATATAAATAAGAGATTTGAGTTACCCTGGCCTTGAAAGCCTGGCATTCTTGGAGAACAGCACTTATTTAATAGGAGTTATATGACATCTGCATGTCACCAGCTTCCTCTCCACTCATGTCCATGCACAGCCAGTTTAGCAACCAAACACGTGTCACATCTGGAAATTCTTAGGCTGGAGGTTTTTTTTTTTTTTTTTTTTGCTTTTGAAAGAGTAAAGGGTCCCTTTACTCCATCCTAATACCAACTCAGAATTCTTTGAATTTTTTTTTTTTTTTTGCGGTACGCGGGCCTCTCACTGTTGTGGCCTCTCCCGTTGCGGAGCACAGGCTCCAGACACGCAGGCTCAGCGGCCGTGGCTCACGGGCCCAGCCGCTCCGCGGCATGTGGGATCCTCCCGGACCGGGGCATGAACCCGTGTCCCCTGCATCGGCAGGCGGACCCTCAACCACTGTGCCACCAGGGAAGCCCCAGAATTCTTTGAATTTTAAGAATTTTTGTTTGAGTAGTTAATGAGGACTTCGGTGTTCACGTCTGTTAAAGCTCTCAGATCACTCCCAGAGTGACCTTTACGAAGGTTCTAAAATAGATTGGAATACCTATTATCTTTTTATATAAAGCTGAAATCTTACAGTGGAAGAAATTTCCAATGTGAAGAATGAAACAAAATACTAGGGTTAATGATGACCAAAAAAAGTAATATTTAGAAGAGAATCGTACATCCAACCTCTTTAAAGCATTTGATTTCTATTAACACTTTCTCTTTCCACTTTCTGTGTACTCTCACCTTCCTGTGGATCTATCATCTTACTGACACACTCACAACAGCTACACAGACGGCTTCAAAACATAATGGCTTTATTTCTTGGCTGTTTGAAAGTTCTGAATTTTGTAATTTGTATTTTATAAATAACTTGACTTTAAAAAAAAAAGGTAAATTTTGAAATACCCAAAATCCTGGAGAAAGACATAGCCTATGACCTTTCTACACCAAGGGAAAAAGTGAAGCATCTTCAAAGTGTTATTTAGACCACTTTAGTGCTGATACACTATATCAATTAGCTGTGTGACCCTAATGCAGAAATTAACTTCTCTGTTCCTAGTTTCCATATCAGTAAATTAAGGGAGTTTGAATGAAATTTCAAAGGCCCCAGCAAGCTCTAGAATTAGCTGATTTAAATTGTACCATTGTATCCTAGATTTATTTTGGCTTTAAAAAAGGGAAGTTACTTTATTTTGTGTCCTTTCTGATTTTGAAACTGAGATCTAAATTCAAACCTTCTGGGGGCTAGACTGGTAGTATAAGTGAGTGAATCAGATGAGAAGCAAGAAAATAGAGTCAAGGAGCAAGAACTGGCCACCTATGAGGAGACCATGGTGACCTATGAGAGGACCACAGGGATCTCTGACTGAAGGACACTGATACTCTGCTCTAGCTTATGTGTGCATTGTAGAAACGGAGACCTGGGCTTATTAAAAGCTTCCAGTATTTCAGGAGCTCAAAATATTCATTTTTTGTTGGCACCACCTTGATCTTTAAATTGACAAGTAATTCAAATTAAAAACATCATCATCACCATGCAGACCAAACCAACATGTCTTACAGCTCAATCCAATCTAAAACCTACTAGTTTGCATGATGAAAGCCATATTGGATAAGATTTATCCCTTCAGGGGTTATTGTTGCATGCTAAGTTTCCATAAGGGAAGGATCAGGTAGCCTGAGGCCTTACCTTAATTAATTTTCTCTCTAAAAAAATAACTACTAATCTCACGCATGCCCCTACAAGGAAAAGGTTAAATAAAGCATTTATAATAACCAGAGATAGACTGACAGTCAGAAAGACAGACACAGGATACTGTAAAAATGCCTACAGGGCAACACAAACTGGTTTTGCAGAGGTGGCTTAACCAACTGAGATTTGAGCTGTACAGGCTTAAGTCAAGATATTCTGTTTCTTGGTCAGTTCCATTGGCCAACGGGTGAAAAGCAGAAGTCATGGTTGGGCTGACTGGTCAATCAACATGGCCACAGGATGAAAATTTATTTTCTTTTTCTTCCCTCCAATGTATATCTCCCCATAGACTCCATTCATTTCCAGCTTTGTAGTGAAATTACTCATTGGTCCTAAATCCCAAGCACTGCCCCCAAACTCACACCTAGAAAATAAAAAAGTGAGGATGTAATTACCACTATAAATAGGATTGTTTCTTTTATGGAAAGATTAATAGAATAAAGAAGTTAGCATCTTTAGTATATCTAAGTATTTATCTACTGATAATTCATTTAATACATGGAGGGCTATAAAAATTTTAAGAAAAGGTACATAGATTTATGGATTTTCTATATAAATAAAATTAGCTTTCTTTCAGTTTGTCTCCTTGCTATTACATCACACAAAAAATTATCTGCAAGAATTTTCACTAATTTTGGAGAATACAGTTGTGATGGTCCAAGTGAAAATATAGGCTATGTTCTGCGTCTAAAGTTGGATTCCTCCACAAAAGAGCCTGAGACAAAGCCTTGGGAATTTATTTGAGAGATGATCCCAGAAGCAGGAAGCATGAAAGGAGAAAAAGCCAATTAAGCTATATTATTGAACTGGTGATGGTTGTAAGCAGCTAGGTTCATTCCTACTGGGGGACCATCTGAGAACAAGGTAGAATGTGTCTCAGAATGCTCCCACCAAAAACCAAAGTGTCTGAGACATTTATACATGGACTCTTAGCCTCCCATAGTTGAGATTTACTGTGGGTATTACCTTGTATATAATAACCGTTCATGGCTGTAGGAAAAGTCTTTAGGCAGAAGAACAGAGAGATCCTGGGGGCATTTGAGGTAGGATGCCATCAGCATCATAGGATCAAATTTGCAGCTGTAATTACAGGTAGACTACAAATATATATAGATGCTAAATTATGTAAACAAAATTGGGACCCACCAAAAACATAGGATACCATCCTTCACAGCAGCTAGAAATGAACTGGGGTATAAAGAGAAATCTATGAATTTGCCAATCAAAGGAGAAAAGCTGTTATCCTCATATCATGACTGCCAGTTCCACTGCGTGCTGCCTATGTGTGTTCCATGTGTCTTACATGTATCAATTCATTTAATCCTGACCATAACTTTATGCCACAGGCACAATTTTTATTCCATTTTTTAACGATAAGCAAACTAATGATCAGGGAGATTGTCACAGTATTTTAATATACCAATATTAATATACCAGCACACTAGCAAGTCACAAATAAAAAGTTTTCTCAACATCTAGACAAATTCTCTGGGAAAACAGGACTCAAGTTAGAAATGTCTCAGGGGTATTGAATTGTCAAGAAACACATCTACTGTATATCAGAAGATCCACTCATATAAAACAAGTGCTTATGCGAGTGTACCTGAAGAGAAATTCACACTGAAAGGAATTATGTTTTTTTAAAAAAAGTATTTTTCTCTCCTGCTGGGTATTACCATCGTGGGTCTTTAAAACAGAAGCAGGCTTTTACAATTCCTTAACTCAATAGCACCACTTGAGTGACAAAGACTTGCGGGCCCCATGCAGAGACCTTACTTCTCTTTTGTGGTAACTAATAACTCCCCCACCCTCTGCTTTCTTGGCTTCCAATACAGGTTTTGAATACCACAGGGAATAAAATGGAAAAACAAGAAAGAATGGAAAAGGCACCGCTGAAAAATAATGGGTAAAGTTATATCATGTTCCAATGAGCATTTTTATTCTGATTCATTGAATTTTTTTTTAGCAGGTCAGGTGGGTAAATGTGGGCATGACTGAATGAGTCCCAGTAGGTGATACTGTAATTTGAAATCCTCTTAATGTTGCCAAACCAAACTGTTAAAATGTGATGCTTGACAATTAAGACATTTATCCTCCTAGATTGGTATTATTTTCTTTGCTGTTCATGATAGATCTTTTTGTGATTTGAGTTTCAATTCTGGCTCAACTAGAGGGATTTGGTTAAACTGTATTCAACTCTATCCTATTAGTTACCTAGTTAGTTCAGTTTCCTGGGATATGAAATGACACTGACAAGCAGATATACACACTGCCACGGAAATTCTTCCCATGTTGCTTAAAAATATAAAAGTGAATAAAAGAGAAAGTAAAAGGAGACACCTAAACAATGTAGAGATAAATGACGATGGACTTGGATGCCATATGAAAGTTGTCTTGTCCAACCTGTTAACATACGGTCAGACCTGCCAGTATCTTTCTTGGTTCCTTAATTTTTCTCAGAAGGTCTTAATTTTCAAAGCATATGATTCTATTAATAACTGGCCAAAGAATATTTGCATGTGAATTTTTTTTTAAATCAGAGCTTACAACAGTGAGTATGTTTCTCTCTCATGATATTATAAGAAGGGGGAAATGGACATCTTGGGATTTTTGCTTGTGCTTCAGAACCTCCTTGACACTCTGATACCATGTGCCCAGTTATGGGTAGACATAATCTGGGGAAAGGATCCATAACTTTCATTAAATTCTCAGAGGGGTCTGAGACATTTCTGCACAGCACACACACACACACACACACACACACACACACACACACACACACACATACACACACACACAAACACACAAAAAACAAACAAATAAAAAACAAGGCCAGGAGAAAATGAACAACCAATGCTGAGATAATTTGACCTTTAATTACTATTGTTGAACAGGTCTTAAGTGACGAACCACTGGCCTTCATCAAGGGGTATCAAGGAGTCATCTATTCTACTACATATTATCTGATCCACAACAGAAAAACTTTCTGGGTCTCTATTTCAGCAAACTGTTCTTCTCCTGAACCCCTTGGCCGTACTCATGTTCTGAAGATAGACAGTCTTAAGGATTGCTTGAATATTCCTCTGTGCCAAGCTCCTGGCTCACATGCAGCACCTATACCAGGCTGTAAGATCTCTATTTCTGTGATCTAACTTAACCCCAGAATGTAATTGTTTTCCTAACCTTATGCCTAACTCCCTCGAATATTTATATAATTATTCTGTGCCTTGCGTATTTCTATAAGCTGCTTTAAATTCTCCTGCAAATAAAAATCATAAGGTAAAGTTCCTTGTGAGGAAAGTTAAACCTGGGCAATCAGGTCACACTCCTATCATTTTGCCCCTGACCTTGCTTTATTTTCCCTCGTAGCGCTTACAGCTAACCACCTGACATTACACTACATATCAATTTGTTCATGAGTTTTGTCTGTCACCCCAATAAAAAGTAAATGCAGTCGGTTTCAGGCAGGACATCGGCTAACATGTCCAGCCTTATACCCCAGTGCCTAGAACAAAGTGTAGCCATAACAGGACTTCAGCGGAGATTTGCTGAACGAACTCAGTTATCTGAGCTCACAGAAAAGTTAAGAGACCAGTTGTTCCCCAGAGCCCAGCAGGCTAACTCGCTCCTCTGTGCTGTTTTGATTCCTCCTTCTGAACTGTCCAAAGTGTTCAAATAGAATCATGTTTAAGTTCTGCAATCTCTTAAGTTTAGACAGAAATCGGTTCTTTATACATGAATGTTCCCTATTTAAATAACAATATAATTCTTACCACTTGTTTTAAGTGATTCTAAAAGGAGGAAATCATTGGCTTTACAAGCATTGTATAATTGGAAATCTGGGTATATTTTAGCAAAGGCTAATGGGTACATATTTATTTTTCTGTGGAGCTGCTTTTGTGCAGTGCCTTGAAAGGAACTCTTATTAAACTTTTAATGATATTCAAAACAAGCTCTCTTTTATGTTTCTAAAGAAAATTAACATGCTGTTTGTAGCCTTATACCAACTTCAGTTTCATGACCCTTAAATCATCGTTTATACACTCTCAGTGTTCAGCAAAGAAGAAAATATGTCCCAGAGAATTTGTGGTTTGTTTTAAAGATGCATGAGAGTACAGTTGAGAACCATGCAATTCATAACAAATTCAATCTAGACAAGACAGCGTACCATTCAATGCAGCCCCACCTATTTCTTCTTTCCCACAGGAGACTGAAGAATGGAAGTTATTCTATCAAATATGAAATTATGAAACACTTTAATTCTATGACAGCCATACACCAAGGACCAGAAAAATCGTTTCATCTCATAATGTTTTAGAGACCCCAGGCAAATGTAAACAGTAGACACTGTTAGACATTAAGGTTTCATTACAAGCAGTAAACAGCTTAACTGAAAATCTACTGATTTATTTGGAATTTCACGGGATTCTGGTGGGAAATTTATTAAATTATTTAGGAAACTCCAACAGAAAAAATTACCATTTACTGAATCTGAATACCGCACTTACAGGCTTAGTTATTTCTCACCGTGGTTTATATTAAGGAATATGGTAAAATAACGTCTAGTGTCTAACATTAATTCACCAGTAGTGATCCATTTTAATACTAGACTGTGGGTCTTCCATAAGCTGACTCCCTAGTGATTAAATATTCCTAGGATCTTGTGATGAAATTTACCTCTTGTCAGTGAGACTTGTCTGGGTCCCAGAAACCAAGGTTTGGTTTTTACACAGAGAGAATGTTCCTCTGTCAACCAGTGTCTTCTGAGAAAACTATCTCCATAATTTCATCATAACTGGTTCCATATAATTAATTCATCTTCCAGAATTTCCAAATATCTAGCACAAGCACTGGATGTTATTCTTCTCTTAAGTGAGGGTGTTCTTGCCAAATATTTATGTCCATAAATTACATATAATTATAGGTGTGTGTCTGTATACACATTCAGATATTATGCACATCTATCCACACACCTGGGTATTGTGAGCATCTGTATACACATGGCTGTATACACATATTGTGTGTGTCCGTACACACAGAGACATTGTGAGCAAGTTTACAGATGGTACAATGGAAACAGAGAACTAGGATTAAGCCGGGAAATTCTTTGAATAGTAGGAATTATATGGAGAGGATGGAATGAACAGTGCCAGTGGTGACACACAGTAATCATGCAGAAAAAAGAATCCAACAGTATTGATGCAAGTTTATGCATTAGTCAAAAGTCCCAAGAGGTCAGATGACCAAATGAATCTGATCTCAGATAAATCTGGTGGATAAAACCTCTAGGATGATAATGGAGGAGCATAAAATGATAAGTTATCTAAATGAAAACAACAGTAATTTAAAGCAGGATCTGTGGCTACTAAGACTTGATGACTGAACAGATGGGAAGAGAGGGATGGGTAGAGCTGATCGCAAGGAAGACAGCACAAGGGAATTGTGTCTCTGTGATGAAGTCTGGTTGCATCAGTGACCTGATGAGTGGAAAAGGGAGACAAGAAAGAGAGAGTATGTGCGGAAGTCAGAGGGAGAGATTGGAACATGCTATTCTGTTGGCCTTCAAGATGGAGGAATGGGGCCACAAGCCAAGAAGTGCAGGCAGGACCTAGAAGCTGGCAAAGGCAAGGTAACAGATTCTCCTCTAAAGTCTCTAGCAGCATCCCAGCCCTGCAGACCCATCGATTTTTACCCCAGTGAGATTTCTGATCTACAGAACAAATAAGTCTCTATTGTGTTAAGCCACCAGGTTTGTGGTCATCTGTCATAGCAGTAATAGCAAACTATTACACCCATTCTTACCACCAGTAGCCACTTTCCATGTGAATTTTCTAGAACGATCTTATTTTGTACTCATTGGATCCAGTACACTAGAAACAATATTTTTGGCCTGAATAAAATGTATTCATCTTCCATTCTTCCTTCCATCTCCTTAAATTAGGAATGAACAATTTATTTATTTGTGGAGGATTTTTTTCCAGCTAGAAGGATCCAAAGCATTCATGTCGTCTCCAGGTCAAACTTGGCTGTTCAAACCATTCAGCCCAGTAGACCTCATATTAGTTTAGATACATTACTTAAGATACATTTTTAAACCAGTTTAATAATAAAGGAGAAGTTGATTTTTTTCCTACATTAGCAAGCAATTAAATTAATTCAATTTTCTTTTACCTAATTTTAAAGTGATTTAATCCATTTATACTAGGTCTGTTAGATTAAAGATCCTGAAATCTGTTTGATCACTTAATGCTTTTGTTTGGAGATAAAAGTTAAGCTCTGTTGTCTCTAAATTGAGAAGAAGCAAAAAGTCATTTTTACAGTCCACTTGACATTCTTTCGGTTTGCTCCTTCAGTCGCTTTACACGTCCCTCAAGGAAGTGTCTGTATATTTTGTCCATCATAACCCAGTTAATTCCTCATCCTGTATGTTTATTCCCATCGAGATGAACAGATCAAGGGCCTCTCTGAGGTGTTTGCCCAGGGCTCCAAAACCATAAATCTGGGACTGCCTCCTTTCCGTGTTGGCATTTGCTGCCCATTAGAGTTTAGATTCAACAAATGCCTCCAATTCCCCTTGATCCAAGACTAACCAAAAGTAGAGAGTTTATAATCCCTTATGTTGTTATTTTGCTTTAAAAACAACAACAACAAAACCAACAAGGAAAGCAACAAAATACAAGATCAAGCCCACAAGTTTTGAAATCAAAGTAGAGTTTATACAATGGTTCTCAGTCTACCTGCCATGTGACCTTGGACAACTAAGTCAATCTCTTCTAGCTCCCATTTTCTCACATATGTCAGGGAGAAGTTACAGTATTTTAGTTGCTTCTTTAGTTGCTTAAATGAGATACAGTCTTCAAAGCTTTTACACAGCCCTAGCCTGTGGCAATTGCTCAATAAAACGCCACTATTACTCTTGCTTCTCTTAAATAACTATCTGAGTGCAAAACATAACTTTCAACTTTTTTGGGTGGCATCTTCATCTGTTAAGTAAGGGAGTGTGACTAAATAATAACCTCTAGTAGTTATTTTCCCTTTAGTAGTGGAATTCTAAGAACAATATAAACATAAACAGCATAGTTGCAAAAATGCGGGGATATTTAGGTAAAAGGACATGGAAAGACAACAATGTTATTTAGATATGTTTCCACAACTATCTTTTATTAACAATCACTCCCGTATTACCTATGAAGTTCTACCATGCCATAGATCATTTGAGAATAGAATGAATGATCTGTGAGGGTTCTTCGATAAAAATTTATAATAAAATAAAAGCAAATATTTATTGTTTATGGCTGGCACTGTTCTGTGTTGTATGTGTACTAACTCATTTGATACTTGAAACACACACACACACACATATATGTATGAATATACACACGCACACATTGGGAAAGTTGTATGTGTGTGTATGTGTGTGGGAAAGTTGTATGCGTGTGTGTGTTTATATATATATAAACGTGTGTGTATATATATAAAGATATATATATATGTATATATATAAAATCTCCCTAAAATAATACCCTAATATATATTACACACATTATTATAATATATACTTATATATTATATGGTTATAAATAATTGATATAAAAACCTAATATTTATATGTGTGTATATATATATGTGGAAAGTATATATGTATTATATATATTATATACAGTTGATGAGGAAACTCAGGCAGAACTTTCTTAATGTATTTATTCAGCAAAATTTTACTTTATCATTAAATTTTTATCATTATCATTATCATTTATCATTAAGTTCTAACCTTGCAGGATAAAATTGCTTTGTGATCTAACACTCTCTCTACCTTTATACTTTTTTTTTAAGAACACACTGGACTTGGAGGACATACCTGAATTTCTAATTTGAAAACTATTTCAAATATCTAGGAAGGCTCTAATAAATTTTTATATAGCCTAGCAGGGTCTAAATAAAAGTGTAGAGTGCCAAATATGGGAAATAAACAGATGACTATGTTAATATGAGGCTTAAGTACTGGCATAAAAGTTTCAAACACTTTAAAAGGGAAATTGCGTTAAATAAAGAGTGAAATCAGGAAGCTATGCCCAAGGAGAACGACAGCTCTTCGGCAGCACTGTCCAATAAAAGTATAGTGTGAGGCATACATGTGAACCATGTGTATTATTTTACACTTTTTAGTAACATTTTTAAAAACAGCTGAAATTAAGTTAACAATATGTCAAACACTTTACATGCAAAATATATTTTCATGTCAACATGTAATATTAAAAATTATTCATGAGATATATTACTTTCTTTTTGTCGTATATAACTCTTTGTTTTGTTTTGTTTTTTTGCGGTACGCGGGCCTCTCACCGCTGTGGCCTCTCCCGTTGCGGAGCACAGGCTCCGGACGCGCAGGCCCAGCGGCCATGGCTCACGGGCCCAGCCGCTCCGCGGCATGTGGGATCCTCCCGGACCGGGGCACGAACCCACGTCCCCCGCATCGGCAGGCGGACTCTCAACCACTGCGCCACCAGGGAAGCCCTATAACTCTTTGAAATCCAGTGTGATTTTGATACAGCACAGCTAAATTCAGACTATGTACATTTCAAGTGCTCAACAATTACAGATAACTGGTGACTACCAAGTTGGACAATGCAGTTTTAGGTCTGTCCAAGCTGTGGCTGATGTCTAAGGTATTACAATAGGTTAATCTACTAAAATCATGTATTCAATTTTGAGATTCAAGAATTGTTTTAAGAAGGTATCTGTAGTTTGTATAGAAATCACTGCTGGTTACAGGTGATAGGTTTCAGCTTTGCAAGTACTGGGATCGTAGGAGGGAGGAAAAAGAACACTAGGCAGAAACAGAGGGTCTAGAATCAAGTCTCGGCTTGATTAAGTCTCTTAAAATGCATAGAGCTCATTTTTCTCACCTCTAAATTGGGGAATATTACATATTCTATGTACTTCTCTGCATCGTTCTGAGGATTAAATGAACTAATTTAAGTTAGTTTGCAGAGAATATGATATAAAGAATGGTAACGACGATTATCGTTAAGATAATGGTGATGATTAATGGTTGGTGAGGAGGAAGATGATGTCAGAATCGTTGTTCTTTTTAAATTAAAATCTATATTAAATAATCCTTCCATAGGAAAATAATTCTAAAAATAGATCTTTACTTAAATCATTAAATTATAAAATTGTTAAAAGTAGAACTGTCAGCCAGTTACATAATTACTGAATTTGCTTAACGGTTGTTCTTATTTTATTTATTCACCAAAATTAGATGTTTAGATCTAAAAATATGTCAAGAGATAAAGGAGGTAAGCATGAAGAACATAATGGGAATGGTGATGTTTATTTCCATGAGCTATATGAATTGGAAGTATATTATAGACAAGGGAAAAGTCATTTTGACTACATTATCATAATAAATGACTATGTTAACATTCTGTGCCAATGAAACAGATAAACCAGAGGGATATTATCTTTTACCAGGACACAAGAAATTTTAATAAATAGTTTAATTAATTACTGTCATTAGCTGGATTGTTAGCAATTCATTTATTCTAGACTGGTTTGTCACAAACATCAAATCCTCTTCTGAGAAGAGTACGTGATTGTGTGCTGGAAAGCAGTTAAAGAATTTTAGGAAAAGCATGCAGTGAAAGATATTAATTGTCATTAGCCTTCACTTTTGGTGAGAGAAACGTCAGGCATAACATACGAGTGAAAAGTCTGAATTCACTCACAGGTTTGCAGAAGTTTTTTCAAAAGCTTTGTGTATATTAGTCAAAGTGAAGCAGAGACTACATACTCCTCATTTGAGAAAACAACAGCATATCTTAAGGTTCTATATCAAAGAACAATAAACAGGTAAAGAATTATATATCTAAGGACAAAATTCATGCTTCCTCCTTTGGTTTGGTTTAGTTAGAGGAATCGGGTTCTCAAATGAAATATTCTACGGAAACCCAATATGTAAAACAATCTAAAGTGGTATCTTTTTAATGTAAATTAATTTTATGTTCAAATTTATATTTTCTTATTAGTGTCCATCAATAAGAAGGCAATTTTGATCAGTTAAAATATTTAGGGGTTTCCCTGGTGGCGCAGTGGTTGAGAGTCCGCCTGCCGATGCAGGGGACACGGGTTCGTGCCCCGGTCCGGGAAGATTCCACATGCCGCAGAGCGGCTGGGCCCATGAGCCATGGCCGCTGAGCCTGCGCGTCCAGAGCCTGTGCTCCGCAACGGGAGAGGCCACAACAGTGAGAGGCCCGCGTACCGCAAAAAAAAAAAAAAAAAATTTAGAATTAGTTTAAGATTATTATCAAGCTTGGGTTCTCACTTTCTGTGTTTGTACCTTTATATATGAATTGATATAAATATTAGGATAAATGATATGAAATTCCTGATACTGACCTATGATAACCAGCAAATATGACAACATCAGGTAGTTCAAGGTAACAGCAGTAATTGTATTTGTTTGTGTTTCTTAAGTATTTCCACCTGTGATCTTTCTGGTCTTCTTAATTTAGAGCACCCAGAAACTTGAAATACGGTGAAACTTGTTTTAAAGCTTGATCACTAACAATATCAAGAATTTGCTCACCCACACTATCATAAGAGAAAGAGTCATACAGCTACAACTTAGTAGGTTTTACTGAGGGTTCTGACTCACTAAAAAAATACTCTAAAAATGTATATCAAGCAGAAGGAAAATTATGTCACATGGAAAGGCTAAGTTGCAAGAAGAAATGTAAAAGATACTGGCACATATGTGGGCAAGTTAAAAAATCACTAACACTATAAAATATAATAATATTGTCTACTTTGGGAGGAATTAAAACTGAAACACTGGATAATGGTCATATTTAAGTAGGGAGGAGATGATCTGAGTAAATTGCTGTCAGGTCTTGTATCATTCTGTAGTATGATAAAAATATTAACTCCAGATGTCATTAAGATAGGCAGACATGTTACAATAGCTTGGGTAATTACTAAAATGATAGACATACAACACAGACCTTCTAAACTAATAAAGTGACAAAGCAGAATGAGAGAAAACTCCATCATCAATCTAAAATAAGAGAAGAAAGAAAAAACCAAAAAAAAGACCTGCAGCACAGAAATAAGATGACAACAATAAATGTAAATATGTTAGAAATCATATGAATGTAAATAGGCTAAAATCTCTAGTCTAGTTATACAAAATTGTCATACTGGTTTTAAAAAATCCAGCAGCTATCTGCCATTTCCAGGAGATAGATCTAAATTTAAAGACTTAGAGGAACTGAAAGACAAAGGATATATCAGGTAAATATTAACTAAAAGAAAATGAGTATAGAAATAATAATATTGGACAAAATAGACTTTAAGAGAAAGATAATTCATACAAATAGTAATAGTTTAGTACTAAGCATAATAGGAATTTAATTCACTAAGAAGATACACAATTCTAAACTTGTATAAACCTAAAAACACAACTTCAAAGTACATAAAGTATAAAATGTCGACTACAAACCTAAATGGGAAGGAAATCCAAAAAAGAAGGGATATATGTATATGTATAGTTGATTCACTTTGCTGTACAGAAGAAACCAACACAACATTGTAAAGCAACTGTACTCCAATCAAAATTAATTTCAAAAAAAGCAAAAAACAATGTCGACTACAAGATGAGAAATAGGCAAGTTCACCATCAGACTGGAAGGATGGTGTACCTTTTGTACAAGCAGGAAAAGACTTACTAGGGATATAGAAAATTTAAACAACACAGTTAGCAAGCTTGATCAGAAATTCCTAATGTCTACGTGGTCTTGATTCCCTGACCTCCTTTCCAGAAGAAGGGGGAAAATCCACAGGTCCCTGTTAGCTTGAATGCGTCTGGTTTCCTGTGTACCTAGACTGCAGAAGTGTGGGAATGATGGAGGCACAGTTTTCAACAAGCATCACATGGATACGCTGGTTCCCTTCTGAACAAAGAGGTACGTAGTCCCCTGATTCCATGACAAGTAAAGTCCACATTCTATCATGCTTAAAGTAATTGCTGAAACTATCCAGAACAGGACAGTGCCAATACATACCACACACTTTCTTGTCACCACACTGTGTGCTGCTCTGCCCTTAGCAGAACTTTGTCAGAGATATCACTGACATTTCATTGACCTTGTTCTCACCTGCCTGGTTTCAAATGAGCAGATGAGTGCACTTCTGAACTTTAACCCAATGATACCGTGCAGAGTTAAAAATCCCTAATCATTAGCATGTTCTCAAGATTTTCAAACACTGCCTATGCATAGAAATAGGGTGTGTGTGTCAGAGGGTAGGGGTGGTATTTCAAATTCGTCACAAAAAAAGATGGTGAACCTGGAATTTCAATGTGTTCAAAACTGGTTCACAGGTATTATGAGCATGTATGTTGGGTTTTATTAATTTTTATGTAGTTAAAAATACAGTTAAAAATCAAATCATAATTAAATGTATGAAGAACCACTGAAGCACTCTCAGCAGAGCACAGTTAAGAAAACCACCAGCCTATGATCCTGAAGATTGCTACACAGATGCTTAGACACACAGGAATAGCCAAATATGCTCACATTGGGTATTTCCTACTAATGAGTTCATTTCAGCCGTCATATGTTTATTCATTATGCTAGTCACTGTGGGGTCAAATCCCTGCCAGCAAGTATATAATCCAAGAACATGCAC
The DNA here is from genome assembly GCF_011762595.2 of Tursiops truncatus. Classification (NCBI taxonomy): domain Eukaryota; kingdom Metazoa; phylum Chordata; class Mammalia; order Artiodactyla; family Delphinidae; genus Tursiops; species Tursiops truncatus. The sequence goes on along the minus strand of NC_047043.1, from coordinate 80,704,553 downwards.
AAATAACCAACACACACACACACACACACACACACACACACGCACACACGCACACACACTCTATGCATGACTCAATGTGGTTAAGTACTATGCATAGTCAAACTTTCTGCCGAAAGTTATTCACTGATTAGTTTAGTAATTCAATTAAAACTTTTAAAGCTTCTACCAAGTGTCAGGCACCATAGTAGACACTGGAGATGCAACATGGACCAAGATAGATAAGATTCCTGCTCTCCTGGAGCTTGCATCCTAGTTCAGGAGACAGCCCAAATCAAGCAAAGAATGAATGGATGAGTTAGTTTCAAAGAGTGCCAAATTCCTTGAAGGAAATAAAAAGACGATATGTTGACTGCAGTTTTGCAACTTCAGCCCTACTGACATTGTGTCTGATAAGTCTTGACTGCGGGGGTGATACTGTGCATTGTACGATGTGTAGTAGCATCCCTGGCTTCTACCCACTAGGTACCAAGAGCATCTTCTCATTTATGACAAATAACAAGATCTCCAAACATTGCCAAATATCCCCTGGGGGGAAAATTCCTCCCCAGTTGAGAACCATTGTGCAAGATTGATGGGAATGAGAATGAGTTTTTTTGTTTTTGTGGGGTTTTTTTAATTATTATTATTGGATGGTCAGGAAAGACCTCTTTGAGGCAAAAAAAAAAAAAAAAAAGCCAACCAGGAAATATTTTGGAAGAAAGCTTTCCAGGCAGGGTTGAACAGTAAGTACTAAAGCAGTAGGTGATAATGAACTTGAAGTCCTAAAGGAAAAGACAGAGGCTTGTTTGACTAAAGCACAGAAGCAGGAGATGGTATCAGAGAGGCAGACAAGACAAGAAGAGATAGATCTTTACAGGCTGTGGTAGGAAGTTTAGATTTTTTTTTTTTTTAATGCAGTGAGAAGTTTAGATGAAGGAGACAATTTCAGGTTAACTGTGAAGGAAGAAATGTTTCTAGCTAGACATTTAAAGGAGGATAGGCCTGGATTGTTGCAGGCTGGAGTGAAAGAAGCACTCCAGGGATTGACAACAGATCAGAGAGGACAGAACCTGTCTGAGGTGGAACAAAGGAGGTGCAGAAATGGAAGTGCAGAATTGTCAGAAATGTGGAATCTAATGCAGGAAGAAGGGACTTTTGAGGGGAAACCTCTATTCCAACCACCACTGGGATGACAATTCAGAGGAACGCTCTCAAGGAGAGAGTGTTCTAGGCAACATACCGACAGCAGCTGTAAGCTGTGGGACCCACTGCATGTGTATGGACTCTGGTTCAGCTCCAAATGTACCCCCTTTAGGGAGGGGGGGCCCAAAGCCAAGTGCAGGCTGAGCTACCTGACAGGAGCCAGAGACCAGGCAGCTAACAGCACAAATGGCTTGATCCTAATACGTTCTTGTTAGAGGTTTACAGAGGAAACACTTTCAGACTAGTAAAGACAAAGACCATGAACTTTAGCTCTTTATTCCAACTCCCTCATTGTTGTACCATTACTACCATTTAAAAAATATTGGCATGTGTGAGGCATTGTTCTAAATGATTTTCTCAGTTAATCTTCTGAACAATCCTATAAGGTAGATTCTCTTATTTTCAGCATTTAAAAAAAAAAAGCACTGGAGTCTCAAGACATTCTGTTACTTGCCCATGGAATCTGAAACCTAAGTAGTTCTAACTCAAGTCCAATCTCTGAACCACCTCATAATACTCAGATAAATCAACCAATATTATATACTGCTCAGATGAATCAAACTGACACAGGTAATTCCCAGCTAATGTCTGGTTGAGGAATAATTCGTAATAAATTGCTAGCATTTGAATACCCACTAGTGCCAGTTATTTTTCTAAGCACTGTAAATGCATTATCTTGTTTCATCTTCACAAAACCCACAAGAAAGTTCTTATCAGTTGTCTCATTTTATAGATGAGAAACCTGAGGGCCAGAGAGCTTAACTAACTTGTCCAAAGTCATACAAATAGCAAGTGGTAGAATTGAGATTGTAATTTAGATAGTCAAACGCCCAGGTCTTCCTCACTAACTGTAAATCATAGAACCCAGTTCTCTTCCAACAACAAGAAACTTTTAGAAACTCTTATATAATCTTATTTCATAAAAATAAGACATATGATTGAAAATACTGCAACATTATTTAAAAGACGTTCACAAAGATGTCTGATAATGTTCTAAGCAGAGGCAATCCCTTGGAAAGCCTCCGTTACTGTGTTTCTGTTTGTGCAGTAGTTCCAAAGAAAATATGATAAAGTCACTTATTAATTCATTTCACATGATACCTTAATTTCTAAATAAGCGTAGGAAAAGAGGGCTTTGTGCATTGCTTCTGCAGTCTCGTTAATGCATAGGCCAGTTAACGAGTTCAGACATGTCCAAGTTACTTCAGGTAAAGAGCTGTTGCTACCCCATCTGCACTCCCTCACCAGATCTTCTAACCAAACACAATTTGAGGAATCAAGAAAGACCTAGAGTTGCAGAAGTTACTGTTTTGGGATCTGTGTATTTGACGTCAGAATGACAGACTGTTACTACCGAGGTGTTAGCACACTTCCCGTGGCACCTAAGAGATTGACCCAATCTGTTGGTGACGCAATCTGTTGAAAAGTGTGTATTCTCACACAAAAAAATTGGAGGTATTAAAAGGCATCCATGAAGCAGTAAGAGAAAGCCAGTACTTGGCATTAGAAATTGCAGATTTGGGTTCAACGGTACCATTTACAAGCTTTGTGGCCTTGGGCAAGTCACTACAACAGCTCTGAGATTAGGGCTCTTCATTACGCAGGAGGCAACATCATCCTGACCCTGGCTACCAGGCAGGTGGCAGTGCAGAGCAATAAAACAATGAATGCATGGGTGGTTTATGGACTGTATGATGATGCTCTAACAACAAAGGACAACATTCATACTAGAGATGTCAAACAGCTGTTACACAGCTGACTCTTCACTGAACTGGGGAGAGCACATCTCATCTTTGTCCTCAGGTCTTTTTGACAGTGGCAGTGTGCTGCAGTCGAACTGACTCAAGCCTATGTGTTCTGGAGCTAGAGGAGAGACGAGGTCAACGGGAATAAGATATGTATGCTTCTGGCAGCTGCTTAAGATAGAAACAGAAAATTCTTATTCTTTTAAGGCATTAAATCCAATCTGTCTAGGTACAACTAATGTGAATGAGACCACCTTTGCAGGCCCAGTAGCAACTATCTCTGAAATCTTTAATGGTAATAATACAAACAACAATAATTGCAGCTCATGTATCAGTTAACTACTTTTACAAACAAAATGCTCTAAGATTCATAGGCTTAAGAACAGTTATTTATTCTTAGTTCTCTAACTGCCTATTGGCTGAGCTCAGACAGGCAGCCCTGACTTAGACTGAGGCCCACTGGGGCTTGGCTTCTCATCCCGGGTTAGGCTCACGTCTGTTCATTCTGCAGCCGAGGCAAAGGGGGCAGGAGCTACCCGGGCCAGGGCCTTTTCAAAGCAATGTCAGAGGTGCAAGGGAGCCTGTGTGTCAGCACATTTCAGGCCTCTGATTGAATCTGTCTAGGTCATAGTCACTAGGCATTTACTATGTGTTCAAGCAACTGTATACTAAGAGCTTTACCCCCATTCTTTCATATAATTTTCTTAACAATCCTGTAAAGCCAGGCCTATTTTTATCCTCGTTTTAAAGACAAAGGAATGGAAGTAAAGAGAAATTAAGAAACTTTCCCCATATCCTGCAGCTAGTCAGTGGCAGGGTCAGGATTCTCATATAGGCAGTGGGACTCCAGGGATTTGCCAGTATATTCTATTGTCTGCTTAAATCCTTAATCCATCAACACTGCAATTAAAATGGGACTAGTTTCAAAGCATTGAATACATCTGGGTTCCCATACCATGACACTTAAAAAATATATGAATTTTGTTTTATTTATGTTACGAGATATTTGCTCTGCACAAAGCATTTATAACATGCATCTACCCTACGATGTCTAATAAAATCAACACATAAATATACCACCCAGAATCTAGAATATTGCCATATCTTCATATGTTCTTTCTCTGTATCACCTTTCTGCCTCCTCGCTGAAGATAACCGCTCTCTTGAATTTTGTGTTTATCATTCACATGGTTTTTTAAACAGATTGATCATATATATATCGGTGTCAAATAATTTTGCTTGGTTGAAACATCAACTGTGCTCTCATATGTATCTATTGTTAATCCATTTCTTATTGTTATACAATAGTGCATTTAGGTACTTCCCTGGTGGTCCAGTGGTTAAGATTCTACGCTTCCAATGCAGGGGGCACAGGTTCGATTCCTGGTTGGGGAACTAAGATCCCACACATCATGCGGCATGGCCAAAAAAATAGTGCATTTAGTGAATATATCACAATATATCAATTATCCTACCAATGAATACTGGGTTTCTTCTAGTGTAATGCTAGTAAAAATAAAGCTTCTGTGGACAACCTCACTAGCAATGTACAAGAGTCCCTGTGTGGCACATCCTTACCAACACTTGGTATTGTCAAACTCATAATTTAGGGGAAGTAAAATAATATTTTATTGTGATGTTAATTTGTATTTCCTTGCTCACTAAGAAGTTTTGGCACATTTTTCTTAGATAATCTACCATATATGTTTTCTTTTCTGTCACCTGCTTATTCATGACCCTGGCCAATTTTCCTACTGGGTTATTTATCTTATTGATTCATATCAGTTGTATATGTATTATATTTATATAAAATTGTCCATTACATGTATTAGTAATGTCTTCTCTCAGTCACGTTCTGTCTTTTCATTCTATTTATGGTAAATAGTGAAAAGATTTACCAATCTTTTCCTTCGTGGTTGGTCTGACTTGAATAGTGTCCCCTTAAAATTCATGTCCACTCAGAACCTGTGAATGTGACTTTATCTGGAAATAAGGTCTTTGCAAATACATAATCAAATTAAGATGAGGTCACAATGGATTAGGGTAGGCCCCAAATCCAATCACTGGTCTCTTAGAGGAGGGAAATTTAGACAGAGAGAGAGAAGAGCCACAGGGTAGAGGACCACATGACAACAGAGGCGGACACTGGAATGGGGTCACTGCAAGCCAAGGAAAACCAAAGCTTGTCGGCAAGGACCTGAAGCTGGGAAGAGGCAAGGAGTGATTCTTCCCGAGAGCATTCAGAAGGTACAGGGGCCGTCTAGGCTTCAAAACTGTGAGGGAATAAATTTCTGTGTTGTAAACCACCCAGTTTGTGGTAATTTAGTACAGTAAGCACAAGAAACTAATACAATGGTTAACAATTTTTGTGTTATAAATTTTTTTAATCCTAAAGCTATCAAAATACTATACTTTCTTCTAAAATTTGAAATACTTTGCCTTCACATTTAAATTTTTAATTCATCAAGTACTGATTTTATTTATGGGCATGAAATAGGGAACCCATTATATTGTTTTGTTTGTTTGTTTTCCTATTTGGGTAATAAATTGTCCTAGTACCATTTATTGAAAGGTTCAAGTTTTTCTCCACAACTTTGCAAAGGTTCCACTATATATGAAAGTGCCACATAAGTCTGGGTTTCCTTTTGGGCCTTCGAGTATGTTCCATTGGTCAAATTGCCTATCACACTATTCTGTGCTGATTATTATAAATGTATTGTAGTTCTTCCTATCTGGTAGAGCTAATACTTTCACGTTTTTCCTCTCTTTTTTCTTCAGGAGTCTCTTGGTTGTTCTCAGGCATTTGATCTTCCATTTAAATTTAAAATCAGCTTGTAAAGCTCATTTTTAAAAGTCTGTTGGGATTTTGATTAGAATTTTTTTATAATCTATAGGTCAACTTGGAAGAATTAACATTTTTATAATATTAGCCTTTCTATTCATAAAAGTGATTACCTATTATTATTTATATTTTAAAATGAAGTAATAAAGTGTTATAATGTTCTGCACATCAGTCTTACACACTTACTATTGAATTTACTCCTAAGTACCGTATATTCTTTTTTTTTTTTTTTTTTTTGATTTAACCCAACCCCCCGGCAGTGGAAGCGTGGAATCTTAACCACTGGACTGCCAGGGAAGTCCTGTAAGTACCATATATTCTTTGTTACTCCTGTAACATCTTTTCAAAATTGTGTTTTAAAATTTTTTGCTTATATATGATTGCAATTTTGATTGCCAGTATTATATCCACCTTGCTAAATTCTATTGTGTTAACTTATTTATACACAACTCACAGTTTTCTATGAGAATAATCGCATGCCAAAAAAAGACGGGAGCTTGGTTTCTTCCTTTCCAATTCTTATACTCTTTGCATCTCTTTCTTTCCTTGCTGTGCTGGCTGGGTCTCCAGTATAACGCTGTATAGTAGCAGTAAAAGTGGGCATCTTTGTCTTGTTCCTAGTTTTAAATGTAATGCTTCTACTGTTTTACTGTTTAGAATTATGTTTGCTGTAGGTTGTCATACTCTTTAACAGATTAAAGAAATTCTTTTCTATTCATAGTTTGCTAAAAGTTTTATCACAAATGAGCTTGGAATTTATTAAGGGCTTATTTGACATCTATTGAAATTATGTGGTTTTTATCGTTCAGTGCATTAATGTGGAAAATATATGAATAAACTTATTTAAAAGCCACTTTATAAGAGGTATGATTGACACACAAAAAGCTGTACACATGTGTACATCTTAATGAGTTTGGCATTAAGTATACATCCATGAAACCATCATGACAATCTATGCCATAAACAAATCTATCACTTCCAAGTTTCCCCCGCCCTTTTTATTTATCATTAGTTTTGGGTGTTATAAAAACATTGTACATAATATCATATTCTGAGCAAATTTTTAAGTATATAATACAATATTGTTAGCTATAGGTACTATGCTGATCTCCAGGGTCTACCCATCTAGCATAACTGAAACTTCGTATCCATTGACTAATACCTTCCTGTTTTCTCCTTCTCCAGGCCTCTGGCAACCACCATTCTACTCTCTTCTATGAGTTTGACTATTTTAAACTTCTCTTGTAAGTGGTGTTCTGCAGTATTTGGTCTTCTGTGTCTGGCTTATTTCACTTAACATAATGTCCTCCAGGTTTATCCATTGTCACAAATGGAAGGATTTCCTCATTTTATAAGGGTGAATAATATTCCACTGTGGGTATATACCACATTTTCTTTATCCTTTCATCTGTTATGGGCATTGAGGTTGTTTCCATGTCTCGGCTATTACAAATAATGCTACAATGAATATGAGGTCACAGATCTCTTCTATAGTGATTTCACTTTGTTTCGATATACACCCAGGAGTGTTATTGCTAGATCATAAGGTAGTTTTATTTTTAGTTTCTTGAGGAACCTCCATACTCTTTTCCAAAGTGGCCGTACCAATTTACATTCCCACCAACAGTGCACGTGGGTTACCTTTTCTCCACACCCTTGCCAACCCTTGTCATCTTTTGTCTTTTAAGTAATAGCCATCCTAAGATGTGTGACATGATATCTCACTGTGGTTTTGATTTGCCTTGTTCCTGATGATTAGCCATGTTGAGCATCTTTTTGTATACCTATTGCCTATCTGTTTGCCTTCTTTGCATAGAGGTCTGTTCAGTTCTTTTGCCCATTTTCAAATTGGGTTATGTGTTTTTTGCTATTGAGTTGTAAGAGTTCCTTACGTTTTTTGGTTATTAACCCTTTATCAAATACATAGCTTGCAAATATTTTCTCCCATTCCACAGGCTGCCCTTTTTTTGTTGTTGATTGTTTCCTTTGCTATGCAGAAACTTTTTAGTTTGATATAGTCCCACTTGTCTATTTTTGCTTTGGCTTCCTGGGCTTTGGTGTCATACCCAAGAAATCATTGAAGAAACACTTAATGTTAACTTACCTTTGAATCCCTGGAATAAATTCAATTTAGTTTTGATGCCTTTTGTACAGATTGCCAAATTTTATTTTGCTATTATTTTGATTAATATCTTTGCATTTATACTTATGAATGACATCACTTCTTGTTTCCACTTTGGCTCACAGAATGGAATTGTGGAGTAGTCTCTCCTTTTGTATTCTGTGAAAGAATCTGCATGAAATTGGAATGATTTGTTCTTTGAGAGTGTTGTAGAATTTTCCTAGAAAGCCATCTGGGTCTGGTGCTTTCTTTGTGCGAATGAATTTATAAATTTATGAAAGATTTGAGGGATACAATTAATAAGGCTGACTCTGCAGAAAATACACACTAAACCTTGTGCCTAACAACTAAATGGGACACATTCTTCTTAAGTGAACATGGAACTTTTATAATATATTACCATGTTTTATGCCAAAAAGTAAGACTCAGTCATTTTCAAAGAACTAGCAATATTGAAAAGATTAATAAAATCAATAATATCTAATAAGATGGACACATGCCAGCCCTTTCATAAATGAGAATGCTATAGAAATATCCTAATGTGATGTTACAGTGTCTCTCTCTGTGAGTCTAACAATTTTTTGCTTTATATTTTGTGAGGCTATTTTGTGAAGTGGGTACATGTTTAGAATTATTGCGTCTTCCTAGTGAGTTGAGACTTTCACTTTTATTTAATGACTTTTTATGCCTAATAATCTTTGAATTAATTTTTTCTTTATACATTTACATGCATGAACCACACGTGTTTATTTTCTAGCACAGTTCTAATGTCAAAGAGCTGGCCACACTGGATACAAAAATAGACTTTCATTTGTCAAATATCTGATTATTTTTGACAACTTTTAAAAGTCGGTTGCTCATTTTTATTCCACCTTTTATTTCTTTAAATGGTTCATATAGTGATTTATATTCTGTATCTGACATTCCTACATCAAGTAATTAGGTGCTTAAATTTGATTGCTAGCTTGCTTTTGCTGACTCTCCCTCGTGGTGATTTATGAGCTCCTATTGGTTGACCTTGACGAATTGGGAACCTGGGGGTGGGGGTGGTGCACTACGGTGAGGATACCTTGCAGTATGCAGGCTTTGCTTTTGCTTCTGCTGAAAGTCAGGGGATACTACTAGCCTGGGAGCATTGTAGACCCCTCGGGGGCCACTGGCTTAATCTAACAATCTCGGGCTTGGCTTGTCTAATTACCCTTGACAGTCATGTTCCAATAAATCTAGAGATAAACAGTACACAAGTATATACAGACATAGTATATCTGATAGTGTATAAGGTAACTATTCTACAGCACTTTATATCCTCCTCGTCCCATCATTCACTCCAGCTACTGATGTCATCATGGATGTCTTCCAAGTTTTGACCAGCTTTGTGCTGTCACAACCTCACAGTGATTCACTTGTTTTGAAGGTTGGGTCAGTTTCCAATATTTTACTCTTTGCACTTTCAGTGTCATGAAATAGCTCCAATACTTCTTTCAATGTGAAGTTTTTGCCAGTCTTCACGTATCTCTTGATTCTTTCCCCAAAATTTATCTAAGAAGTCATGGCATGTGGTACCTACAAGAAGCTGCTTAATTCCTGGGCCTGTGAGGTAGTTGATGGCCATGGGGCTACTTCTGACCTTGGGGGCTGGGAGCAGATGGATAAATGTGTCCTCGTCCTTAAGGTGGATAGCTTAGGTGGGGCCCTAGTCTATCAAGATTATTAAGATAAATGGCCTTATAAGAAGAGAAAGCGAAAGATCTCTCTCTCTCTCCTTGTGTGCAAGCACACACACAAGCACGGGAGCGTGAGGGAGATCACTGCCACCTACGAAGCAAGAAGAGATGCATCAGAATGAAATCTACCTTGCCAGCACCTTGTTCTTGGACTTCTCAGCCTCCAGAACTGTGAAAAATAAATTTCCGTTTTTTTAAAATCACCCAGTCCGTGGTATTTTGTTATGGCATTCCAAGCTAAGACAAAGTGTTTTATTTCTTTGTTAAAAAAAATCCTGTCAAGAGTAGTTTAAACTCCGCTTGCCTGCTTTGCATCATATAACTTAACGATACTGAGCCAGCATCTCTTCTATGGAAAATTGTCATACCCTTTTCTAAGTATGGATCAGCTTCCAACATTTTATCCTTGAGTTTCAATGTCATGAAATATCTCCAAGAGCTCCTTTAATGTGAATTCTTTTGCTGATGTTACATCCTCTAGGACACCTTCCTATTTTCATCACAATCCCTTTCCTTATTTATGCTGATAAGCTTGCTTTCACTAAGTCCCTCTGACTGTACATCTATGTAGGTTAAAAGATGACATGTCTATCGTTTAATCATTTGAATCCTACATCTGAAAACTATTAGCTGTGTGATTTGACAAATTACTTATTCTAATTTTTTTGAGACTTAACATCTTCATTTGTAAAATGGAGCTAATAACAGCACTTAGCATTGTTTTTGTTTTGTTTTTTCTTATTATTCATTAGGCACTTTTACACTAGGTAGGATGCTAAAAATGTTAATATGGTAATGCCTAGGAAATATTACATTTAATATTTCTTTTCCGTATAGATGTTAGTGTTTTCCATATTATTTGGTAAATGTGTATTTTTTAAATTGATGTATATTTTACTTACAATATTGTGTTAATTTCAGGTGTACAGCAAAGTGATTCAGTTATATTTTTTTCAGATTATTTTCCATTATAGGTTATTATAAGATATTGAATGTATTGATAGTTCCCTGTGCTATACAGTAAATCCTTACTGCTTATCTGTTTTATATATAGTACCTTGTATCTGTTAATCCCAACTTCCTAATTTATTCCTCTGCCCTTGCTTTTCCCACTGGTAACCATAAGTTTGTTTTCTATGACCGTGAGCCTGTTTCTATTTTGTATAGAGATTTTTTAGTTTCCACATATAAGTGATATTATGTAATATTTGTCATTCTCTGACTTCACTAAATATAATATTCTCTAGGTCCATCCATGTTGCTGCAAATGCCAATATTTCATTCATTTTTATGGCTGAGTAATATAGTTTTTGGATTTTTTTGGTCTTCCCCCAAAGATGGCTTACATGTTTAAAAGACATTCTGCTCACCTCAGTTGCTATTTACCCATAAGATTAGAATACCATTCAGAAAAGTCATGATCTGCAAATGAATATGAACGGTCTCTTTTCATGTGGCTTATTTTTAAAGAATAATTAAAATAATTAGTGGTTAAGTATACTTGGCTCAATGCTTCCTGTGACCTTTCCACTAAGGTTACTAGAAATGAACCAATGCACACAAGCAAGTCAAAATAATATCACCTAAAAATGACTATATCCTTGATTTACAAAGCCTCTTGCAACACAATACTTAAACTAAGAAACACCAACTTTTAAAGTCCTGCCGCCAGTTTCTGTAGAGTAATGCTGTCTTACTATAATTTCTATTATTTTAACTTTTTCTTATCTATTTATAATTTATTGAGCAATCCACAAAAAATGCTATTTTTTAAATTTATTTTTAACATTTTTATTGGAGTATAATAGCTTTACAATGGTGTGTTAGTTTCTGCTTTATAACAAAGTGAACCAACTATATGTATACATATATACCCATATCCCCTCCCACTTGAGCCTCCCTCCCACCCTCCCTATCCCACCACTCTAGGTGGTCACAAAGCACTGAGCTGATCTCCCTGTGCTATGCGGCTGCTTCCCACTAGCTATCTGTTTTATATTTGGTAGCGTATATATGTCCATGCCACTCTCTCACTTCGTCCCAGCTTACCCTTCCCACTCCCTGTGGCCTCAAGTCCATTCTCTACGTCTGCATCTTTGTTCCTGTCCTGCCCCTAGGTTCTTCAGAACTATTTTTTTTTTTTTAGATTCCATATTTATGCATTACCATACGGTATTTGTTTTTCTCTTTCTGACTTACTTCACAGACTCTAGGTCCATCCACGTCACTACAAATAACTCAATTTCGTTTCTTTTCATGGCTGAGTAATATTCCATTGTATATATGTGCCACATCTTCTTTATCCATTCAGCTGTTGATGGACACTTAGGTTGCTTCCATGCCCTGGCTATTGTAAATAGAGCTGAAATAAACATTGTGGTACATGACTCTCTTTGAATTATGGTTTCCGCAGGGTATATGCCCAGTAGTGGGATTGCTGGGTCACATGGTAGTTCTATCTTTAGTTTTTTAAGGACCCTCCATACTGTTCTCCATAGTGGCTGTATCAATTTACATTCCCACCAACAGTGCAAGAGGGTTCCCTTTTATCCACACCCTCGCCAGCATTTATTGTTTGTAGATTTTTTGATGATGGCCATTCTGACCAGTGTGAGGTGATACCTCATTGTACCTTGATTTGCATTTCTCTAATGATTAGTGATGTTGAGCATCCTTTCATGTGTTTGTTGGCAATCTGTATATCTACTTTGGAGAAATGTCTATTTAGGTCTTCTGCCCATTTTTGGTTTGGGTTGTTTGTTTTTTTTATATGGAGCTGCATGAGCTGCTTGTAAATTTTGGAGATTAATCCTTTGTCAGTTGCTTCGTTTGAAAATATTTTCTCCCATTCTGAGGGTTGCCTTTTGGTCTTGTTTATGGTTTCCTTTGCTGTGCAAAAGCTTTTAAGTTTCATTAGATCCCATGTGTTTATTTTTGTTTTTATTTCCATTTCTCTAGGAGGTGGGTCAAAAAGGATCTTGCTGTGATTTATGTCATAAAGTGTTTTGCCTATATTTTCCTCTAAGAGTTCTATAGTGTCTGGCCTTACATTTAGGTCTCTAATCCATTTAGAGTTTATTTTTGTGTATGGTGTTAGGGAGTGTTCTAATTTCATTCTTTTACATGTAGCTGTCCAGTTTTCCCAGCACCACTTATTGAAGTGGCTGTCTTTTCTCCAATGTATATTCTTGCCTCCTTTATCAAAAATAACGTGACCATATGTACGTGGGTTTATCTCTGGGCTTTCTATCCTGTTCCTTTGATTTATTATTGACTTTATAATATATGATTCCCTAATCAAATACTAATGAAAACTTTAATTCTCCAAATATCACATGTTCTCTAGAGATTTACTATTTTGATAAACAGTTTATTGTTTGAGCTGCAAAAGGGGAACTGACATGTATACATGAGCTTCTTCTTTAATTTAAGCATATGCTAAGAAAAGGGAGCCACATAGGTGTTTCTTCTACATAGAATTGGTTTTAGGATTGTAATGCAAAAGACCACTTTGAAAAGATTGTTTTCTAACTTTAATCAGACCTTGATCATATTTAGGAAATATGAAAAAAAAGATTGTTGCATTAAAAGTTTGTTTTTTAAATGAATATAAAGCATGGGTTAGTCATTCCTGACAGTTTGATGAGATAAGGGAGGTTAAAAAAACACACACACACACACAAACTAGCTGCTATCACTCTTTTTTTTTTCTTTTTTTTGCGGTACGCAGGCCTTTCACTGTTGTGGCCTCTCCCATTGCGGAGCACAGGCTCAGGACACGCAGGCTCAGCGGCCATGGCTCACGGGCCCAGCCGCTCCGCGGCATGTGGGATCTTCCCGGACCGGGGCACGAACCTGTGTCCCCTGCATCGGCAGGCAGACTCTCAACCACTGCGCCACCAGGGAAGCCCAGCTGCTATCACTCTTGACTTAAATCTATAATTTTTCTGTGTTCTGTTTCCATGAAGGTGAGTTTCAGGTGAAGAATAATAACTCTGAATAGAGGTATAACTCTGTGAAGAATAATATCTTCCATCTAATCAGAGGTTTCTTTGAATAATTATCTTCTTGGCTAACCTGGAACACTGAGATTATATATTTATAAAATATATTACATATATTATATACATATATAATAGATTATATTAATAGATTATATATATATATAATCTCAGTCTTCCAGGTTAGCAATTATAAAAAATATATTTTTAATATAAATATATTATATATATGTATATAGTGATATATGTAAAATATAGGAAACTTCGATGATTACAATATTTTAGGTAAGGTAGCCATACTAGCTAAAATAAAAGCAATGGAAAATAACATGGGTTAGGAGCCCTCATATATTTCTGATGTGAGTGTTAACTGGCAACCACTTTTGGAAACTGACATTTTCTACCAAAGAGGAAAACAGGCATGGTCCATGACCCAAAATTTCCACTCCTCGGTACATTCACAACAGAAATGTGTATATGTTCATAAAAGATATGTATTTGAATATTCATAGCAGCATTATTTTTAGTAGCCCTGAACTGGAAACTACCCAAATGCTCATGCCACTGGAATGGATTTATAGCAGGATATTCACTCATCAGCAATAAGGATGAACCATCTGAATGTCATGCAGTCTCATGGATCAGCTTACAAACTCAATGCTGAATAAAAGTCAGACACACAGGGCTTCCCTGGTGGCGCAGTGGTTGAGAGTCCGCCTGCCGATGCAGGGGACACGGGTTCGTGCCCCGGTCCAGGAAGATCCCACATGCCGCGGAGCGGCTGGGCCCGTGAGCCATGGCCGCTGAGCCTGCGCGTCCGGAGCCTGTGCTCCGCAACGGGAGAGGCCACAACAGTGAGAGGCCCGTGTACCGCAAAAAAAACACAAAACTTAAAATTTCCAAAAAAAAAAGTCAGACACACAAAAAGTACATACCATATGATTCCATTATATAAAGTACAATGTAGGCAAAATGAGTCTATCTTGTGAAAAGTCAGAATAGTTGTTATTCTGTGGGTTAGGGGAGTCATATCTGAACAAAAGCATGAGGGGGCTTCTAATGTGCTTGTTTGTGAGTGCTGCTCACACAGGTGTATACAGTTTGTGAAGCTATATTTAACTGTACACTTCCATGTGTACATTTCTCTATGTAAATTATAGCTAAATAAAAATGTAGGCCTATAAAATAAAAATAAAATGCTTGTGACAAGATGATTTCATTTGCTCAGTTCAATTTATACACTGTCTTTATGTTAATTTGAGAATAAACAGCTGTGTACTTAATAACAAGACTAGCTTCTTCCTTCCAGAATATTCTTTACAAATTAACTAGTGATACATTCACAAAACACGATGCAAAATCTAGTTCTTCTACAAAATGGATGGAGTAGTGTTTTCATAGCATTGCAGTAGCATTGTTGTAGTTCTGCCACTTATTTTCCTGATAGGCTTAACTAGGTTAACACACCTGAAGATTGCAAAATACATATTTTGTACCCCGCTTCAGAAAGGCATTTTATCACACAAACATTAAAATCTGTTCCTCTAGAAAATATAGCGTAGTTAACTGGATTTGCATACTATTGAGGTTTAGGGTCAGAACTTTGCTCTTAAAATAAAAAGTATGTAGGGTCGAAATTACCCCTGAAAATTCTCCAATAATGTGACAGACCAGAGATTGAATTACAACTCACAACCCTACAAGATAGATGATTTTTCCTCTAACACTAATTTGACCATTTTTTCCTCTGATTTACTATGAGATAAGGGAGCTGGCTTGAATTTAGAGCCATATTACTAAAAAGAAACAAAAATATCAAAATCACATCCATCTCAGAGGCACCTGGAGTTGTAATTACCTGAGCTAACAGTAGATTTATAGTCCCCAAATCAGAGTTCCTGTAGGACACACATTCGTTGTGTAAAATGGCTGGCTAGTTATCCATAATACTTAAATTATTTTCTCTTTTATTCTCTCCCAATCCCCAGATCTGGCCCCTCTGTGGTGCACCCATAGTTGAATTCACAAAAATTAATTCCAGATATGGAACTCCACTGTACTAAGAAAAGGCCTGAACTTTACAGCCACACAGATCTGGATTAATGGCCCGGTCTGTCACTCACTGTCAACTGATGAAACTTAGTTTACTGATCTGAAAAATGGGAATGATATCTTACATTGTAGATAAATGTATATAAACACCTCATGAGTTGTATGGTATCTCGCACATTTGGAGTTCTCAGCAAATTACAACTTTTATTATTGTGGTAGAAGGATATGAAAACAAATAAAAGATATGGAATTAGTATGACATATTCCCAAAACAGAGTTAAAATTAATTACTCTTTTTTAAAACTTTTTGGAAAACAATGAAAAAATTTTTAAATACATACATTTCACCCAACTCAGGGTCCTTGCCATAAAGCTCAAGACCATGTGACAAAAGGGGTTTCCTTTCAAGGGCCCATTCTTTTGGAAGACTGACTTTGAAGGCCTTCCAGCATGAGGTGGAGTCTACTTCCCAGCCCCCTGGAGCTGGGTTGGCTTGTGGTGTGCCTGGCAAGAGAAGGCAGTAAAAGGGGGCAGAATGCCCCTTCCAAATTTGGGCCTCAAGAGATCACTTGATCCACCACTTTGTTTCTGGACTCTGCCTTGGTCATGGAACAACCTCTGGCTAGCATGCAGGAGTTGGGAAGACAATGTGAGTCACAGGCCAGTCAGCCTAATTGTGATCCCAGACATGCATGAGAGCCCAAACTAATAAGCAGAGCCAACCTGCAGCTCTATCATGGTCACTCCCAAATGGCCGCACACACGTGAGGGAGACCGGCCCACACTAGGACAGCCCAGCAGAGTCATGAACCAAATAAATGCTTGTTATTTTAAGTCATCACATTTTGGGTGGTTCTTTACTCAACTGTACTTAACTGACACACAGCCCATACCCTGTTTTTCATCAGTTCTTCAAAATTTTCTTTTAACCCTAAATCATTAGTTGCACTGAGCCTCAGCTACAACTTAGTATCCCTATATATTATGTATTGTTACATAACATATCATGTATTGTAACAATACATAATATATAGGAATACTATATATTATATTACAGTAGTATGTTCAGAGAGCCCACAAGATTCCATTGAGACATTCGTACACAGAAACCTGGAGTTGGTTTTATAAAAATGCCCCAACTTGCATCAGAACCTTCTACATTTATTTCTCAATGGAACTCCTGTAGACCTACAGTGATAAAGCCAATGCTTAGACAGTAATTAACAGTTTGATCTGGTCATTTTCCATCTGTCACATTGTAAAAAAAATTATTTAATCAACATATGTACAAGAGACTTTTGTCAAGGTACAGGGGTAGGCACCTTATTATTGATATATAATTAGGAGACACCTAATTGAGGAGATCAGCTTTAATTTCAGCTTAGTACTGTGAATAATTACGTAGGAGAAGTTACTTTTAATCTTATTTTCAAATTTAAATAGGCACATAGAGTGAAACTTAAATTTGTCTTCTTCCCTCTGCCTCATTCTAAAGGCAATCTCATTGCCAACTCCTATGCATCCTTTCAGAGATACATAATGTATACATAATGTATATGTATACACAAAAGTATATGTATGTATACATAATGTATATATATACACAAAAGTATATGTATGTATATTTATGTGTATAGATGTATACTTGCTCCCCTTCTTGCTCCTTTGCATTTTACAGTTTATCTTGGGAATCACATCATATCAGTATAGACAGATTTTAAGGTGGAACCTTCAACAAGACAAGCCAAGTCAAGGGATACAGAGGTTAATGCTGTTGGGTGACTGTGATGACAAGTCTTCCAGTGATGGAAGGGTGTTAAAAACTTCAGATTTTCGATTCAACTTTCAAATTTTTTTACTCCTTTCATTGAAGAAAGAGACAGGGTATGATTTCCAGAAAGATGGGGGTCATTAGAGATCACTTCTCCCCCTCCATATAAACCAACATTTAATGAACTTATACTATGTGTTGAGCCCTGCAGGAGTCACTGATTTTAATAAAATTAGCCCCAGAATATGAAAGAGCAGAAAGGATTGAGCTTCAACTTGAATCAAGTTCCTTTAAGTATATAATTCTTTAAAAAAAAAAACATTTATTGCCTTAATGATATTAGCAAGTCTTATGTTTTCTAAGAATGCCTATGTGAGGAATCAATCTATATCCTTAGATTCTAAGGAAGGCAGCTGTGCTATTGAATGTCAAAATGTCTGATTTATAGACCAAAGCCTGGAAGTAATTAGATCATTCAGGAAGTGATGGTGCAGATATAAGCCCTCAGTTCAAAGATCAAAGGCCATGACTACTCAGAAGCAGAGTTATACAACTCAGGACTCTACACGTAATTTCAGAGTTTTGTTTGTGGCTTGATGATTGCTCTTCTTGAAATCAGCCTTAAAAATAGTTTAATGCACCACACCCACACATCTAAATTCCTTTATGCACCCAGGACAGAAAAGAATCAGAGATACAGTTCCTAAATTTTTGAAACAGTTTTCAGTCTGTATTGCATACTGAAGAAATACAAGTTGTTTGGGTTTTTTATTTGTTGGTTTGTTTTCATTTTACCACCTACTTCAGATGACGCTAGCTAAGTCCTAAAGACATGAAGTCAATAAGATAGTGGCAAGTTATTACAAGAAATTGAATCTGCAGGTCTTTTCTAAATAATCAGATCAAATTCCGGGTGCATTTTCTATCATAAAAATTTCAAAGCACTTAAAATCTGGGACAGATTTTTTTCAGCAATGTTACAGGAACTAATGTGGGAGGAAGAAAGGGAGGGGAAAGTAGAAAAAAGGGAGGGGAAAGAGGAAGAGGGGAAAGGAAAGAAAGGAGAAGGGTGGGGAGGGGAGAGAGGAAGGAAGGAAGAGAAAGAACCAGCGTAACTTACTCCCAAAACTTCCTTCCATGAAGAAGCAATTCTATTAGAGAGAGACTCTTAGATTGCTCTGAGGGCTAGAAAATATTCTTATCTGGACTTTAAATTGGAAGATTACTGTGTATGCTGCTTTTATCACAGATGAAGCAGCAAATTTTCTTAGAACACCAGCAAATGGGCTTCAGAGAACTGTACACTGAAGACACAGTGACTGCTACAAAAATAACGCTTTGGGTTTATTTCTGATTAGATGAGAACCTATAAAACACTGACTGTTTCAAAAGAGAAATCTGAATCAAAAATTCTGTCTGAGGAAACACTGACATGAACACCTGGGAAGGTAGGGGTGGGAAACAGTTCACAATATTTTTTTCCCTCTATTATATTTTCTCTTCCTGATAATTCTGGGAATAACATCATGTCCTATATTCATTCCTCCACTTACTGTTAATGCTCTGAACTTTCTGTTTCTGCCTGGCAGGGATCCACCAATCTACAATCTTTCCACTATTAAATCTATTTCTCAATATAGGTCACTTGAGTCAAAATTACTCAGTTATGGATAAAATATAACCCTCCACTAGAGGGACATATTTTTATCTCAACAGTCAAAGAGTCGCCTTCTTAATATTCCCCAGTGTTAATGGAGGTTACACTCATAACTCTTCTGGAAGAGATAATAATTCAGAAATATACTCTCCCCTTGATAATGAGGCATAACTTGTATTAACATAAAATGAGAATTATGGGACTCAGAGGAGGCAAGACCAGACCCCTAGTGTAGCCTAAGGGTGAAAGTTGTGACTCCTCCATATTGTGACAGTCTCCCCTGAAAGCACACCAGCATCTATGAAAACGCCATCATTACCTCCATAGCTGTTGCCTAGAGCCCGAACAGTGAGAACAAAATTAAAAGAAGCTCTATATCAAGTCAGTATGTTGTCAGTGTCACTGAACATCCCTCATCCTTTATTTTAAATAATGGCATATTGTATTTCCTAGTAAGGGAGACTCACTTTGCTATTATACAGTTGACCACAAGTGATAGATTCATTTTCTTAATCATATGCTCTTATTGTTATTTACAGAAGGGCCATGTGAAGTTTTTACCCCAAATCCTAATTTAAGTTTAAATCACTGTAACTATGAACTGTTTTACACATTTCGCAAGATAAAAATGCAAGTTTGGGCATCAATCAAATGCTTAACGAAGACCGTAACACTTAGACAATTCCAATTAAAAACTAAGTTTTTACAACATTGAAAAATCCACTGCATGTCCAAGTGGTATATTGTAGATATTATTTAGGAATTTTTACCTTTAAATCATCAGGTTTTCCTGTTCATGTGTCACATAATCAAACACAAGGTATAATACCCATATCACCTGTTTTAAAAACTAACTTTAAATACAAGCCCCACCAATTGAGCTTGTGGATTTACCAGACACCTTACAAGAACAGTTCACAGAGAGAGTAGCTTTTTAAGTAAACTCACATATGGAATTCACCTGCGGGTGGACAATTGGGCTAAATAAGACACCAAACAGAACCCAGAGGCACTACCATGTATAAAATAAATCAGCTAATGTATTTTACTCTTAGGAAAGTGTACTCACTAATGACTTATTTACTCTTATTTTAGACATACTTTGAACAATTTTAGTTATTTCAGTTCCCTGTACAAAGGCTATTGTAAAAGACAAATGATAAAGGGAAGGGGAGCTGGTAAGACACACTTTGAGCAAGAAGTGGTGTCTAACACTGAGGGAAAGGAGAGAATAATATAGCATCTGACACAGGTATTCAAAACTATAGCTCTGTGGGACCAGGAAGTGCATCTCATGACACCACTATTGTCCACAGAGTTCAGTAACAGCAAAAAG
Organism: Tursiops truncatus; assembly: GCF_011762595.2. Taxonomy (NCBI): domain Eukaryota; kingdom Metazoa; phylum Chordata; class Mammalia; order Artiodactyla; family Delphinidae; genus Tursiops; species Tursiops truncatus. The sequence continues at coordinate 80,684,121 of NC_047043.1, read as the reverse complement.
ATAATCCTAAGGTATCTTACACAAAATACAAAATTCTGTTCAAAATACTGTTTAAGTTAGCAGAGAAAGCTAATAGAAAGGCTTTCATTTTATGGCTAAGTTCTTGTTGCCACTGTTAAGGTTTTACTCATAGAAGAGATAACTATAATTAGCAAGCAAGTCGCCTATGAGGACTCAGATTTTCCAATATCACAGGGTCAACAGGTTATTGCGTGTGCTTGGATCATGAACTACCAGGAATCCATTTCATTCAACCCATAGTGAGCTCCTATCCCAGGCAAGACACCTGCTAAGGAAGATGCATTGGGAAAGAATGACCTCATTAAAAATACTAGTTAAACTTTCTCATCCATTCAACTTAATTAATTCATTAATCCAGTCACTAATTACAATGGCTGTTAGAAATGTTTTAAACCTATGCCTACATCCTCTTCCCCATCCTATCAAAACACAGCTTTCACAAGGAAAATGGATTACAATGATGATAGCAAACACTTAACTAGCACTAGGTAAGTTTCAGGCACTGTTTTAAGCCCTCTCTATATTGCTGCATTTAGTCCTTACACCTTCCTGAGAAATAGGAAAAATTATCACTCTTATTTCAGAGATGAGGAAACAGAGAGATTAGGAAATTTTCTCAGGATCTCACAGCTAGTAAGTAGCGGAACCAGGTTTCAAATGTCAAAGTTGCTCACAGGGAGGAGATAATTAGCATAACCATGAATAAGGATTTTTAAAGAAATCCTTATATTAATGATATATTTTATATAATATAAGGATATAAATAATATATTTTATATAAAATAAGGATATAAATCCTTATATTAATGATATATTTTAAGTATCATGAGTGCCAATTATCCTAGATCTGGAACTATCAATGTGGTATACCTAAGTTTAAATAAATGTATAAAACTCTCCAAAATTTGTCATAGTTTGTTCCAAGGTATTGGCTTTGCCTAGAACCAGTTCAAATGCAAACTGCCTCAGTGGGCCTGAATGTTGGAAATATCAGATAGCCTTATATGCAATGGCCTAATAATATTTTCTGTTAAATCTAGTTTATTACACAATATTCAACTTTTACCATCAATAATGGATCACGAGAATTAAAATTTCAAATAAATAAAAAAATATAAACCATACAAATGAAAACAAACAATAAATGCTGGAGAGGGTGTGGAGAAAAAGGAACTCTCCTACAATGTTGTTGGGAATGTAAACTGGTACAGCCACTATGGAGAACAGTATGGAGTTTCCATAAAAAAACAAAAAATAGAGCTACCATATGATCCTGCAATCCCACTTCCAGGCATATATCCAGATAAAACCATAATTTGAAAAGATACATGCACACCAATGTTCAGAGAGGCACTATTTACAATAGCCAAGACATGGAAGCAACCTAAGTGTCCATCGACAGATGAATGGGTAAAGAGGATATGGTATATATATACAATGGGGTATTACTCAGCCATAAAAAAGAATGAAATAATGCCACTTGCAGCCACATGGATGGATCTAGAGATTATCATACTAAGTGAGGTAAGGCAGACAAAGACAAAAATCATATGATATCGCTTACATGTGTAATCAAAAAAGGATGATACAAATGAACTTATTTACAAAACAGAAACAGACTCACAGACGTAGAAAACAAACTTATGGTTGCCAAAGGGGAAAGGTGTTGGGGAGGGATAAATTAGGAGGCTGGGATTAACATACACACACTACTATATATAAAATAGATAACAAACAAGGACCTACTATATAGCACTGGGAATTATATTCAATATTTTATAATAACCCATGAGGGAAAAGAATCTGAAAAAGACTATGTACATACACACACCTATACATATAACTGAATCGCTGTGCTGTACACCTGAAACTAACACAATACTGTAAATCAACTATACTTCAATAAAAAAGTAAAGAAATGAAAACAACTGTATGCATGAGAAAAGGGTCTTTCTCAAATTAATGTTAGAAACACTGGATTCTTTTGGTTGCACATGGCAGGAACCTATATCAAACTGGTTTTAGGCAAAAGGAGGTGTGCAGGACACGTTTCATTCACTCATGACACTGCAAAGTCACAGGTTCAGGTGACTGCAGCAGTACGAACATTGTCCCTAGGGCTCTGTTGTACTTAGCTTTTAATTCTTCTACCTTGTGAGGGCTGCATTCTCAGGCTTTTCCAACAAGGTGCAAAAAGCTGCAAGTCACTCCAACCCTAACTTACATCATTGAGTTGCTAAATCTCAGGTAAGTTTCTAATTGGCCTGGCTTGGATCAAGAGCCTCCCTTGATCTAATCACTGCAGCATAGGGATCAAACATTCCAACTGGGCCCGCCTGAGTACCTTCAGGGTATTCACTGCCTTACTAGGACCCCCCGTTGACTGGGAAAAAGGCAGTTTCTCAAAGGAAAAATAGGATGGTTTGTTACCTGAAGAAAGGGGAAGATATTCTGCACAGGCAGAAACAACATTTGACTGCTACTGTCTGGATGCACACCTCTCCACGGAAAAAGCTCACATTGCATGAAGGTAACAACTGCTTTGTACAGAGGATGAATCAGGTGTCAAGCACTGTGCTAAGCATTTCACATGATTCACTTCATTTAATCCTTATAATAATCTTGAGGGAGACACTACTGTCATTATTTCCAGGAATGATACACGGTGATGCACCCTTTTATCTACACCAGATATTCATACCAGGACTCTTTAATTGCCCTATGCCCCTTTCAGTTAATTGGTTCCCATGCACACCAGCTGATCTATTTTGAATGAGCAATCTTGGTTATTTCCAATACTTCTATAAGGCAACTGAGGCTCACAGAGTCCCATAATTCAAGAAGTACAAACCCACTAGCAGGAACTCAGTAAATATTATTTATTATTAGTGTTAATTACATCAGAGCAATAAACATGACAAACACAAGGTCATTATATTTTAATTGTTTAAGAGCTTCACTGAGATATGCTTTACATTTCATAAAATGCGCCCATTTTAACTTGTCACAGTCTGACAAGTTTTGCCCAAATACACAGCCTTGTAACTACCATCTACCTAAGACAGAGACCATTTCTCCCATTTAAGTAAGCTTCCTCGTACCCCTTTGAAATCACTTCTCTCCCCTCACACCTGGCAACTGCCAATGTGCACTGTCACTGTAATTTTGCCTTTTCTAGAGCAGCATATGAATGGAATCATAAAGTATATAATCTTTTGTACCTAAGTTGTATTATTCAGCATAATGATTTTGAGAATCATCTATATCATTGCATGTATCAACAGTTTGCTCCTTTTTACTGTGGAATAGTATTCCATTGTTTGGATACATCACATTTTGTTTATCCATTCACCAGGTGATGGAAATTTAGCTTTACTCTAGTTTTTTGATATTATACATAATGCTGCTATGAAATCCTAGGATAGACCTATGTTTCATTTTTCATGGGTAAATACCTAGGAAAAGAGTTGATGGATCACTAAAACAAGTGAATATTTAACTTTATAGGAAACTGCCAACCTGTTTTCAGAATAGCTGTGACATGTTTGTGTTTCCATAAGCAATGAATTAGAGTTCCATTGCCTTCAGTCTTGCCAAGATTTAGTCATCATTAGTCTTCTAAATTTTAGCCATTCTAGTGGGTATCAAGTGATTGTTCTTTGAGGATTTAATTTTCATTTCCCTGATGACCAGTGATATGGAGCATGTACAATATCTTTATTGGTCATCATGTATCTTCCTCAGTGAAGTGTCTGTTCAAATTTTTGCCCATTTATTATTGGGTTGTTTGTTTTCTAAGTTCTTTACATATTCTGAACACAAGTCCTTAGTCAGATATATGGTTTTGCAAATATTTTCTACTAATCAATTACCTTGCTATTTTTTAACAGAGGCTTTCAAAGAGAAATTGTTTCAAACTTTGATGAAGTCCAATTGATCAATTTTTTCTTCTGTGGTTCATGCTTATAGTGTCATACTTAAGAAATCTTGGGTTAAACCAAGAATGCAAAGATGTTTTTCCTGTTTTTGTCCTGAATTTTTATGGTTTTAGGTCTTACATTTAGATTTATGATTCATTTCCATTCAATTTGAGAATGGTATAAAATAAGAGTTGAGATTTTCCCCCATACAGATATCCAACTATATTACTTTTCTATGGTTATAGGGAATTGACACAAGATTACTGGTTTAAAACAACACCAGTTTGTTACCTTACACTTCTTTATGTTAGAAGTACAATGTAGATCTCACTGAATCAAAATCAAGTTATCAGCAGGGCTGTGCTTCCTTCTGGGGGCTCTAGGGGTGAATTCGCATCCTCGTCCTTTCTAGCTTATAAAGGTTACACACATTGTTTGGCTCAAGGCCGTCTTCCTTCATGGTTTCTTTAAAACCAGCAGCATTGGACCAAGTGTTTCTCACCTTGCCATCTCTCTGGTTCTCTTTTGCCTCCTTCTTCCTCTTTTAAGGATCTTTATGATTATACTGGGCTCAGCTTGATAATTCAGTATAATCTTCCTATGTTATGGTTAACAAAGTTAATTCCATTGCAACCTTAATTTCCCTTTGCCATGTAGCCAAACATATTCACAGGTTTGGGGGATTAGGATGCAGGCATTCTGGGGGGCACCATTTGCCCACCACATCAACTATACCAGGACCATTTGCTGAAAAGACTCTCCTTTCCCCCATTGAATGAACTTGGTAACTTTGTTGAAAATCAGTTGACCATGGATGTGCGGATCTATTCCTTTTCTCTACTCTGTTCCCCCATTGAATGAACTTGGCAACTTTGTTGAAAATCAGTTGACCATGGATGTGCGGATCTATTCCTTTTCTCTACTCTGTTCCTCTGATCGATTTGTCTATCTTTTAAACGTGACCATGATATGTCTTGTTCGTGGTAGATTTCTACGAAGATTGATACTAAGTTCTGAAATCAGGTAGTACAACTCCTTCAACGTTACCCTTTTTCAAAGTTACTTTGGCAATTTCAGGCCCTTTGTATTTCCATATAAATTTAGAAACAGCTTGTCACTTTCTACAAAAATCCTGACAGAATTTTGGTGGGAATTGCAATGAATCTATATATCAACTGGAGAATTGACATCTTAATAATATTTTGTCTTCAATCTGTGAACATATTATCTCTCTCCATTTATTTAGGCCTTCTTTAATTTATCTCAGTATTGTTTTGTAGTATTTAGTATACAGGTCCTACATATCAATCTTTGTTCAATTTATTCCTAAGTACTCTGCTTATTTCAGGTGTCATTGTAAATTCAATTGTACTTTTAATTTCAATTTCTAACAATTCATTACTGCTGTTAGAAATACAGTTCACTTTATATATTGACCTCATGCGCCATGAAGTTACTAAACTTACTTGTTCTAACAGCTTTTAAAATATATTTCTTAGAATTTTACATACATGATAATGTCATCTGCAAATAAAGATAGTTTTCTTTCTTCCTTTCCACAGATGCCTTCTGTTTCTTTTTCTTATCTTGTTGCACTGATTTGGACCTCCAGTATAATACTGAGTAGAAGTGGTGAAAGCAGACATTCTTGACTCATAGCAGACTTTAGGCAAAGCATGCTTAATATTCTTCTAAGTATGATGTACTGTGAACTTATTGTAAATGCTCTTTACCAAGTTAAGAAAGTTTTTTTTTCTAATGCTGGTTTTATGAGAATTTCTATCATGAATGGGTGTTAAATTTTTTTCAAATATATATATATATATTTTAGTGGTACGCGGGCCTCTCACTGTTGTGGCCTCTCCTGTTGCGGAGCACAGGCTCGCACAGGCTCTGGACGCGCAGGCTCAGCAGCCATGGCTCACAGGCCCAGGCGCTCCGTGCCATGTGGGATCCTCCCGGACCGGGGCACGAACCCGTGTCCCCTGCATCGGCAGGCAGACTCTCAACCACTGCACCACCAGGGAAGCCCCCCACATATTTTTTCTATGACTATTGAGATGATCAAACAGTTTTTCTACTTTATTCAATTAACATAAGTTACATTGATTGATACTGAACGTTAAACAAATCTTGGATTCCTGGGATTAAACTTTCTTGTTTGGAATGAATTATTCTTTTTATATAGTGCTGAACCTGAGTTGCTAATATAACGTTAAGAATTTTTGCATCTATATTCATGATAGATGGTCTGTAGTTTTCTTGAGATATCTTAATCTGGTATTGGTGTCAATGCAATACTGGCTCCATAAAATGTATTGGGAAGCGGACTCTTCTATTTTCTGAAAGAATTTATGAAAGATTGGTATACTTTATCAAATGTTTGATAAATTTCACTAGTGAAGCCAGATGGTCCTACCTTTTTCTTTCCTGGAGCTTTCTAAAATTATGAATTTAATGTCTTTAATGTACATAGGGCTATTTCTTCTTGAGGCTGATTTAGCAAATTGTGCTTTTCAAGGTATTTGTCCATTTCGTCTAAAGTGTCAAAATTAATGGCATAAAATTGTTCATAATGTTCTCTTTCTTGATTTCTCCTTTTATTTTTATTATTTCATCATTGGGACTTGTTTTATAGCCCTGTATTAGTGTTTCTTTGTGAGTGTTCCAAGTGTTCATAAAAAGAATGCATATTCTGCTGTTTAGGTATGACTATTTTATAAATGTCAGTTTGGTCAAGTTGATTCCTTACTGTTGTTCTCGTTATTCTATCAATTACTGAGGGAAATATTGAAACTTTTAACTATACTTGCTACTAACTGTTAAATTGTCTATTTCTTCAGTTCTCTCATTTCTTGCTTCATTAGGTATACAGAATCTATAATTGTTTTATCTTCCTGTTGTATTGATCTTTTTAGGATCAAATATCTCTCCTTGTCTCTATTACTCCTGGTCTTAAAGTCTAATTTATATGATATTAGTATATCCATCCCCTTCTTCTTATGCTTACTCTTTGAATACTGTATCATTTACCATCATTTTACTTCCAATTTATTTATGTACCATATACATCTCTTGTAGACAGAATATGGTTGGATCTTTTTTCTTTAATCTAATCCAACAAGCTATGCCTTTTAATTAGTATAGGTAATCTATTTATATCAGTGTGATTGTTGTATAGCAGTATTTTAATCTGCCATTGTACTATGTACTTCCTATTTGTTTCATCTCCTTTTTGTTCCTCTCTTCTTTCTTTCCTATCTTCTTTGGTTTTCTGAAAATATTTTTGTAAGTCATTTTAATCCCTATTAACTTTTGACTGTATTTCTTTGCATTATTTTTTATTAGTTGCTTAGGAATAACAACATGCATTGTTAACTCATGATAATCTACTTATATTTAATATTGAATTATGACTTTTTAAAAATATCAGAATCTTGAAACAGTGTAATTCCATTTACCCACCCTCCTCTGTGCCATTGTTGTCATATATCTTAATACATCTTATACATCCTACACTGCAGTTTTTAAGAAATTAAGAGAAGAAAAAAATTACTTGTATAACCTCTTATACTTCACCACATATGTATATTTTCCAGTGCATCTCATTTCTTTCTGAATATCCATGTTACCATCTGGTGTCAGTTCCTTTGAACCTAAAGATATTCCTTTAGTATTTCTTGAAGTGCTAGTCTGCTAGCAATACGTTTTCTAAATTTTTGTCAAAAACTTCTATTTTATTTTCATGTTTATAGAACATTTGCACCAACTATAGATTTCTTGACAGCCATGGGGGGGGTTTGGTTGGTTGGTTTTGATTTTTTTAATTATTCTACACTTTGAATATGTAAGTCCAATGTCTTTTGGCCTGCATCACTTCTGGTGATATGTCAGCTGTTGATTATATTGTTGGTTCTCTGCATGTGATGTGTTTTTATTCTCCCACTGCTTTCAACATTTTCTATCTTTGGTTTTCATAGTAGAACACTATGGTGTACTGATACTGAGATTGAACTGTTGGTTATGTGCATGTGTGTGTGTGTGTGTGTGTGTGTGTGCGTGTGTGTATTTGAGCTTCATTGAGCTTCTTCAATTTCTAAGTTAATGGGTTTCTTTTGCAAATTTAAGAAGATTTGACCAATCTTTTTTCAGTTTTTTTTTTTTTTTTTTTCCTTTTCTCTCACTTTGCCTTGTGTGACTCCATTTGCACGTATATTAGACTGTTAAATATTGCTCCACAGTTCTCTGGGGTTTTGTTTATTTTTGCTAAATATTTTTCTCCATGCTGATCAGATTGGGTAATTTCTACTGATACTTTAATTTCACTGATTTTTTTTTTTTGCTATTTCAAATTTTCTGATGATTTCATATAGTGAGGTGTTTATATCCAGTATCATACTTTATAGTTCTAAAATTTTCATTTGCTTTTTTTCTTCCAGCTTATATCTCTCTGTTGAAATTTCCTATCTGTTTACTCATTAATTATATTTTCCTTTAATTATCTGAATGTATTTTAAATTGCCTTTTTGAAATCTTTGCTCAATACATTGTCAGGGCCCACTTAGTTTCAGTTTCTATAGACTGTCACTCACAGTTAGGCAAAGAAGCACTTTCCTGCTCCTTTGCATATCTAGTAATTTTTGCTTTGAGACTGTATGTTGTAGACTGTACTTCGTAGTGACTCTGGGATATTCTGAGGATGACTGGTTTGTTTGTTTTATTTTTTTGTTCTAGCAGGCAATTTACTTGCCCAGAATCAAACTGTGAAATAGTCCTCCATACAGTGTGCAGCAGCTGGTGTTTGATCAATTTTCTTTGGCTTCCAGCTGCTGCTTGTTTGGCTCATGCCCTGGGAGTCTCCCTGTGCCTGCAGAGTTTAGCTGTCAGCCAAAAATTTGGGTATACTTTACATTTAGATTTTAGGGCTCACTCTGCGGTTACTTGGTTTCTGGGGGCTTTCCTCTAAATTTCCAGATGTTTTTCCAGCCTCAACTTCATACCTCTGACACTTAAGATAAGGAAGCGTCCTGCTTTCTGCCACTTGAGTTTTGTGTGTTTTGGAGAACACACCCAGCCAAAAATGCAGCAAAGTCACAAACCTCACCAGCAGCGGTTCTGAATTTCAGTGGCAGCTGATTCTCTAGTTTCTATTTCACTTTTTTCTAGGCTGTCTTAATTCCAAGCATATGTGGTTTTGTGGTGAGTTAGGAATTTGAGGAGAGTTTATACTCAGATTTTGGACATTAGCACCTTTGGAGCTCTTCCACTTTCAAAAGTTCCTCTTTGAAGTTCAGACGTTTCTGTGCTCTGAACTCTATCACCTGCTTCTTCATACTGGTAAGGGAGGTTAGGGTAGTTTTTATTGAGATAATTGTAAATTACATGAAGTTGTAAGAAATAATAAAGAGAGATTCCATGTATACTTTACTCAATTTCCCTCAATAAGAACATTTTGGAAAGCTACAATACAATATCCCAAACAGGGTATTGACACTGATACAATAAACTTACCTTCTCCACACTGGCCAGTTTCACTTGTGTTTGTGTGTGTGTGTGTGTGTGTGTGTGTGTGTGTATTTCCTTCTATTAAATTTTATCAGTTGTGTTGTAGGTTTGTGTATCTACCACCACAGTCAAGATACTCAACAGTTCTATCACCACAAGGATCCCTTGTGCTGCCTTTTATGACCATATCCACATCCCTCCCATCCCAACCCTTCTTAACCCCTGGAAACAACTAATCTGTATTCCATTTCTAGAATATTGTCATTTCAAAATATTATATGAATGGAAACATATATTATGTAATCCTCTGGGATTGACTTTTTTTACTTAGCCTAATTCCCCAGAGACTCATCCAAGTTGTGGGCTATATCAATAGCTGTTTTCTTCTTATTGTTGAGTAGTATGTCACGGAATAAATACATACACATTTCGTTTACTCTTTACCTGTTGAAGGACATCTGTAATATTTCCAGTTTTTAGCTATTATGAATCAAGCTGCTTTAAACATTTGTGTATAGTTTGTTATTTTTGTGTATATGAACACAGGTTTTCATTTCTCTGGGACAAATGCCCAAGAGAATAATTGCTGTATCATATAGGAATTGAATGTTTAGTTTAAAAAAACTGTAAGCTGTTTTTTCCAGAGTGACTGTACCATTTCTCATTCCCATCAGCCTGAGTGATCAAGGTTCTCCATCTCCTCATCAACAACACTTGGTGTTGTTACTCTTATTTTAGCCATTCTAATAAGTATATAGTGATATCTCATTGTGGTTTTAATGTGTAATTTCCGGGTACACTCATACCTAGTGTATATAGATAACCTTGACAAACAATCAATAAGAAAACAAGCAAAAGACATGAAAATACATTTCACAGAAGAGGATATACAGATGGCAAATTCTAGAGATGAACCTTTTAAAACTATTTTCTGCAAGAGGAATTACCTGACAGTTTCATGTCACCATTACTGCATTGAAATTACATAGAAAAACATGTATAGCATAGGTATAATGTAGAATTTCACTATATATTTGAACGTAGCACTATTTGAAACAAAAACAGGCTCTGTACAGATAAAAGACTAAAAATAAATACACCAAAAGATACAACGATTATCTCTGATGATACTAACATGACTACCTTTTGTCTACATTCCATTTCTTTGTACTAGTGGGTGGATAGAAAGGTATCCTCTATAATGACTAAATTATTTCAGCATTTTTATGAGCTTACAACTTAATTATTGCTCAAAATATGTTTCTCAAAAAGATTAATGAAAATTCCAACTTGAATATTATGTATGGTCACAGAAATTTCTACCTATTCCTGAATTCAACTTTGAAAAGGTAATAATTTCTCTAAATCTCTTGAAATCATAAGTAACTTCAAATAGGAGAACATATAGATTTTCCATTATTAAGCATGTGTTTGGGTAATGATTCCTGATAGATTTAGTGGTATCATCCATACAAATAACATGCACATAGCACATTATTAACTATAGTAGCATCTCATGAGGAATTTGTGCAAGTTTTAATCATCTTTTAAAATAAGAACTTTAAGTCTAGCTTTCTAAAATACTGCAATTAGTATGCAATCAATTAAGGTGAAATACATCTAAGGAATATTATCCAAATATAAGATATTTTTTGAGTTGAACATTTTTTAAAGGAGCTTCATAAATGATAAATAAAAAGTAAGTAATGAACTAAAATTTTATGAACATTTAGGCGAAGTCTCTTAGAATAAGCTGGGCCCTGGACAAGTCTTTCTTTGCCAAAGATGATACATTCAATTTACAGTGAGTCACTTAGAATTTCCTATAAATGCAGCGAACACTCTGGATTTGCTTAAACAAATCTGCATAATCCATTTAAAGTTTATTTTGGTTCATTTTTTCCCCCCAGGGCTAACAAAAAAAATTTGCCCTCCCCCCAAATCAGTAAATCCAGCATCTTAAATTCAGTCTTGTAGGCTCAATTATTATACATAACATACCAGAAAGTTTTGCTTTTAAATTTATAAAAGTTCATAAACACCTATAATTAAAAGAGAAGTAAAAATGACTTACTAGATAATCAAGCCATTCCCATGCCAAGATTGCAAAATTCTGAAATCCCTGGGTGGAACTCATAAACCTTTCATCTTCACCGTAAGGTCATTAACATTTAAAAATTGGCAAGGTTGGCATTTCATATAGTAAATAACTTCTTATAATACTACCATCCACACATCAATGCCAGTGGCTCATGTTCCAACCTGACCTGCCTGTTTATTGAAGCCACTGAATATTACTTTTAAGAATGCTCTTTTTGTCTGGAATAGGAGTTGGAGGGAAAATCCTTAGAGTACAATATAAATAGTGTGCTGACGATTAGTGTAGCTTTAAGGGCTCATAAATTAGAAGTTCAAGTTATGAATACGGCAAACACTCCTCTAACACACAAGCTACTAAAAACACAGTGGGCCATAATGAGAGAGTTGAGAAGGGGTAGTTTTTCAAATGTATATATTATTCATTTCCCATTGGTTTTTACAACACAAGACTATTCAAAGGAAACAAGCTGTCAAAGAAAAGTTACAGTAAAGTAATCTTGGAGCTGGGACTAAATCAGGAACAAGGAAAATATTTATTAGTACTGAAAAGTTTGACCCCAACAGATAGATCAGTGGCCAGAATGTGAGAGCTCTGGTTTGCTTCCTTGGTCCCCAGGGGATGAGAGTTAGGCATTTAATTTGCTGCTTCTGAAAGACATTTTAAGTTATTTGTCGACAAGAGTGAAAATTGGCAATATGGTTATACTGATATTAGATCCCTCAGACAGTCCTTCAAAGATTTCTCAGCAGCCAATAGCCTCAATTTACTTCACTTAGTGAAATGTTAGTTTCTGGTTTAGGGGCCTTATTTTAATTTGAAAACATCCCCTTCAGTATTAAGTGTGTATTATGATTTTATGCCTAAGAACTTTTTCCTCTTGGTGCCATTTCCATTTAGGAAAATATGGTTGAACAGGTACACGTCATACCTTGGTAGAAATACCAGCTGGCTGCTTGAAAAGTAGTAGGTATCAGTAGGATGAATTGGTCTTTTCATGTTTTTCAGTGACACATTTTGCACGGACAGAGTTGAAGGACTGGGAATTTGTGCAAGCTCACTTCCAGTGTACTGAGCTCTCTGACAATAAACATTTATGTTTATCCCCAACAGGGATACCCACTGACCTAATGCTAGCACCCTAAAACACACTTCTCTAAGACACTCCAAACACAGATGGATGGCCTTTAATTCCAGCCTTATACTTTCACCCCACAGGCACAGTGACCTTGTAGGCAAATTGCTGCCACTGACTGACTGCCCTGTTAGTTACAGTGTCACCACTAGTTTGAGGTGAAATCTGTCATTTTTGCAATAATGTTCAGGGAGATGGTCTCTAAACTCCTCATTTACGTTTTTGAAATTAATTAAAATTCAAAATTAAGAATTATCTTTAACTATCTAATCTTGGTTAGTAGGACATACATTTTAAAAATGTGTTCCCACTTTACGGAGGGGTGTTTAATCCCAGGGAAGCAAGACTGAGAGAAAGGGTGAAGTGAGGCAGGAAGGAAGGGAAACCAAGACCAGGTGGTGGATCACCAAGCTGGCCTCAGCTTCTCAAAAGAACACAGTGCAGTCAGCCAGTCCCTCAGATACCATATGGGACGGCCATGAATAAGAACAGTCCATCAAGGGCAATAGTACCAACACTCTATCTGCTGGCTCATTCCCCTCTCCTGTCACTGACTGGCCAAAGTTCTCTGGATGGGCTATTACCTTCCTGCACCTTTGGGTTATGGTACAAAGCCCTTCCAGGCAGCTACTGGGAAAGCCAGAGCTCTGTGGGTCTCGACCCAGGGCTGGAACTGCTGTGGCTTTGCCCACAGCAATCGCAATGCAGTTCACAGTAAGTAGTCTGACTTTTGTCCCAAGAGGACCAAAGTCCACAAATACTCTAGAACCATAAGAACAGATAGAAGACTTTGGTCAAAAATACTTTTCAAGGTGTCTTTGAGCAACAAAATGTCATTGTGATTATATGGCAGCCAGAGCTAACTGCCGTATTTTTTAGCCAATTTAAACCCTAGATATGGAGAACCACAGTAAGATACCAATAGTCTTCTTGACTTTCAGGATTTTTGACCTTCAGAACTCCTTTTACACGTCTAGTGAATCCAAGTCAAGCCTGCCTGTTTGTAATGGCTGAGGGACATGGCTGCTTGGAAGCAGCGGATGGATGCAACTTACTTCTGATACAATCCTATTTTTAAGAAATGTTGCAGACATTGAACTCTAAAGCAAAAGGTAACATTCTGCATAAAATATGTTCCACCAACTGATGCTATAGGTCCATCAATTTCTCTTACAACTTTTTTGCTTCAAAGCCTCTCCAAGGTCTCACTTGGGCAAACGACTCATTGTGCTGTGTGCCCCGATCACTTTTCCAGTTCTCCTCCCAATTAGGTACTGACCCCTGCCTTCATCCGCAAAAATGCCCTCGTCCTTAACCTCCAATTGATGTCAACAGCTCACTGTTGTGTCTGATTGGCATGTCTTCCCGAGATCTCTGGCTTCCTGCCTAAATCAGTCCTTTGTGCAATCAGGAACTTGATACCTAATTTTAAATAATGGCAAAAAAAAAACCCAGCTTCAGTGGCAGTGACAGCAATGAAAATGGCATTGAAATTGTTTCTTCATGTGTGTCAGCTTGAACAGCTCCTCAGTGGCAGGAACAATTTCTTGCTTAGCTGTGTATCCTCACTCAGTGCCTAAGCCAGAACCTGCCATGTTGGAACTACTCAATAAATATCTGTTGAATAAATGAATGGCACAGACAAGATGGCAAAGATTGGCCGTAAAAATCACAGACTTAGAATACTGGGAAGAAAATTTACATTTTCATTGTAATGTTATGTGGAATATTACATAAAATACAGTTATGTGAATAAGCACCATGAAAACTATACACCAACATGGAAATTTGGTTTAAGAGCATATAATCACAAATATAACATATGCATGCACACATATAGAGGTATGTAAGGGATGACATTTTTTTAAAAATGCACCCAAACATAAACAATAGATATCTGTGGCCAGATGGATTATAGGTAATTTTTACTGTATTCTTTATATTTTTCAGATTCTCTAAAATGAACATGTATTATTATAACTTATAATTTGAAAAGTGATGCTATAAGAAGTCTGCCCAAAATTCAATAGAGAATGGAGGAGAGGGAAACAGAATAAGAAATAGCTATTTTATAATTTATCAGAATATAAGAACTGCACCCCTTAGGGTACTACAAATAATAATGATAAGAAACAAAATAATGCACTCGACATCAGGGTGAGGCAGAGTAAATTCTCTGCCTAGAACATGCTTCTGCTATATGGTTTTCTAAAATCCGAAGACCTGCACCATGAGATTGGTGAGGATGGAAGAGACTCCTCAAAGACCCCTAGAAGGAGGATTGGGGAGAATAGTATAGTATGCTCAGCCACTGCTCATGTCACACACCCAGGTAGAAAGTAATTCAGCCTCCCTAAACAGAGCCCTGCTGTTCCAGTGATAGAAAGCCATGCTGTGATCCTTGTTCCAAAATTCTTTCTCTGTAAAAATTTGAAACCTTCTTCCTTTTTTCAAATCTTAACACAGCAGAAAAACAAACAAGAGGATGACAAGGACTGTAGAATAGGCTGTATGACTTCAGATGAGTAGTGCTCCACAGGAGTTGATTTTTTTTTTTTTTTTTTTTTTTTTTTTTGCGGTACGCAGGCCTCTCACTGTTGTGGCCTCTCCCACTGCGGAGCACAGGCTCCGGACGCGCAGGCTCAGCGGCCATGGCTCACGGGCCCAGCCGCTCCGCGGCATGTGGGACCCTCCCGGACCGGGGCACGAACCTGCGTCCCCTGCATCGGCAGGCGGACTCTCAACCACTGCGCCACCAGGGAAGCCCACACAGGAGTTAACTGTCAGGGGACATTTGGCAATATCTGGAAACATTTTTGGTTGTAAAAGCTGGGGAAAGGGACAGGTGCAATGAGCATCTCAATGATAGAGGCTCAACATCCTACAATGTACGGTACAGCTCCCGGGACAGAATTACTTGACTCAAAATGTAACAGTACTTTAGAATATGAAAGAACAGGCCCAAAGGGAGAGTTACTGCCTCTACCAGTGTCATGAAAATGGGGTGCTGAAAAGCCGCTTTGGAATGGTCAACTCCAGTCAGGGACAGAAACAGATATCAGAAAACCACTGCCATCACAACTACCGGTTTCAGAGCCACATCCTACTTCCTAGATCCATAATGTCCAGAAGACAAATGGGATGTCCTTCACCCTCACATGAAACCACAAGCTCCTGATCACTCGCTGCAGCATCTCGACCGAACACTCAAGACTTCCCTGTGGGGGCCTGAAGGCAGAGAGAACAGAATCCAGGGATGTTAGCACGACCCAAACCAACAGATGCTGCAGGAGGAAAGCTCTACATTCACAACTTTGCACCGTGAAAGGAGCGTAGAATGGAGACTGACTGAGTTACTCTCATGTATCAACAAGATTTTATATTTATATTTAAATGCAATCAGTGTTCCCCATAGGACCTTTTATCATTCCTGGCTTTGTCATTTCTGAATTCTTAGTCTGATTGGTCTCCCAACTGGCTGGCTTTAGTTTTCAAGATATTTTTCCTCCAGCAAGGGCTCCTAGAATTATATTCCCTGATTTCCTTTAAGTTTGATAATGTCTCTCTGTAACCATTAGAAATTAAAGCAACTTTGCCAGGTAATATTTCCCTGGGTGGTACCCTCTCTGTGTCAAAACACTGTAGACATTGCTTTCTATCTTCTGGCATTGGATGTTACTGTGTTACCATGGAAAGGTCTGAGGCCAGCCAGATTTCTTACCCTAGTACATGATTTTCTTTTTATGCATAGAAACCTAAAGGATTAAATGTGTCCCTGGACCAGTGTGTCAATGTGTGCTCATTGATCTGATCTGCAGATGTGTTTCTTCATTTTAGGCTTTTTTTTTTTTTTCTTTTAGAGGAATAACCACGTCTGCTTTTTTTTTTTTCCCCTTCTTTTAGAGGAGTGCCACCTCAGAGAGGGATCAGTTCTTCTTATGCTGGTTCTTTTAGTCTTATTTATCTGCTAGCACTCTTACTGTTTTACTCTCATCAGAATTCATTATGATTATGTGTAGTCTTCCCTCTCTGTCAATAATTTAATTTTCAGTGTTGATTCTCTTCCTTAGTATTTCTAATTACTGTGTCTGTTCTGTAATGACATTGTTTTAGATTTGTTTCCTTGGGTCTACAAATTACTTTGTTGTTTGTGTAAACAATAATATATGGAAAATGCTGAACTCAATCAAATACAATCATGAAAAAAGTTGGTCTAGTTCCTCCCCCTGTCTCTCCCAACCTGGACTGTGTGCTGATCCCTTCTGGTTCTTACCTGAAAAGTTGGACAAGTCCCATAGCTTCTCCCAGCCCTTTCAAGTTACAAGAGCTGTCTCATTTCAGTAACTAAAAGTCCAGTCTAAGGTACATTATAACCACCATAGTACGTTTTAAATTGCTCTCCTTCCCCAGTTCAGATCCACTTCGAGCAGAGAGTCGATAGGGAACACAGAGGGTATGGTTGGCTTCTCTTTTCCCCCTGCCCATCCTCTGCAGCTTCCTCCCCAGCCTGGTCTCTGAGGCCTGGAGAATCTAACCCAGGAAGATGCTGTGGTTTAGGAGCTGAGCCTAGGGCATTCTCCTGTTGGGAGCTTCTGACTACAGTTCCCATGACACTAGCTGTGCCTATTGTCCAGTTGGCCACTTTCAACTTTCCTCCTAGCCCAGGACTTCCTACCATTCATCCCTGTCCTGGGTCATCTGGCCCTTGCTGGAAGTTCTCCTGGGTGGAGTCTCTTTCACGATGCCTCTGTAAAACCATACACTGTGCTTTACTTTTCCCTCTACGACCACAGGGCTCAACAAAAAGGGATGGGTACCCACCCGCTTGGCGTTCCCTTTGCCTCACATCTCATTTGAGTTTACGTGGAAGGACACACAGCCTTCCCATCCCTGGTGGGGAGATAGGTGTGAAAACGAAAGGGTCCGTCACTCCCACAGTTTTCTTCATTCTTCCCTCCAACGTTAACTGCCTAGATAATCCAGAGGTGGGAATTGTTAAAATTCTTAAAATTAGGTTTGCCATTATTCTAAAGTTGTACCCAGGATTTAATTTAGAGTGGTGTGACTCAGTGACAACACGGAGAGGCCAATGCCGGGGAAAGAAGAATTTAGCACTCACATTTCCCATGAGAGGGGGACACACCACACCACAAAAGGCCAAAAGGGGAGCGTCAGGCTGGTCAGGAGGCAGAAGACAGACAGGAACGAGGGGAGAGTCTCGGCCAGAGCCTGTATTGGGGTTTCCATGGGAAAGACAAGGCAGGACAGAGTCAACAGCTTAGGACTGGCTAGTTTGAATCGCTCCAGTGGGCTGTGGGGCATAGGGATGGCCCCGAGGTGTCTGGTACTTGGCCCTGGGATGATTTAGGGCAGAAGAAATCTTGGCATGGTTGTGAGAGCGAGATAAAGGAGGTGGCTGGGGCTGTAGACTTGGGATTGGTGGGTCTGCACATGAGAGATGTCTTCCTGGTTGAGCCCTTCACTGTCTCTAAGAAGTGGTCAGCCCTGGGAAGGGCATCTCTCCCTGGGTCTATAAGGCTCCCAGGTACCAGGGCATCAAGAATACAGTAAATAAGAAAATATAGTTAATTCAATAGGCCCTGTAATGAACGGATTCCAAGTAGACAAACACATAATCTAAGAAAACACAGAACAACCAAGTGTCAGCAAGTCTGGCTTTAGTGACCTACCTTCAGGTTATGGGCTAAAATCAAGATTTTAGTTAACAGGACTACAAACATTTCTGGAGGCTGGTGGGGATCTCCAATGTGAGGAACATCTCCTCATTGCGAACCCTGTTAATCAAGGTACCTTGCCCTCCTCTGGCCCGTGAAGGACAATCAGACAGTTTTCCCGAAGTATATGAATTTTAAGTGAAGTAATTCAAGATTGGAATCCAATGCACCTATTTCATCACATCTGAGGGGACCTGAAATGATTGGTCATTTGTCCATGCCTCCTAAATCCCTGGCATTGATTTTTGTCCTTTTCCGAGGCTGGATATGACCTATTCTCTTGAGTCTTTGAGCTATACCTTATTTTTCCAAAAAAGGTTTTTTTCTTTTAACCCAAGTTAGTCAGAGTCCATTTCCATTGATTTCTATCAAATAAATGTGATATCAAGTGTTAATATTAAACAGAAGCAAAGGGGGAAAGAAGCTCTGAATGGTAATTCAGCTGTGGCGATTTCACAGTCAAGTTGTGTTTCTGTGTTTCTGTGACGTATTGGATGCTAAGAATCACAGGTCGATAATATTTTAGTAAAGTACAATCCTTCATTTTGCAGCACTCAGGGAAGAATTCATTTTGTTTGGGAGAAGTCAATGAAAGAAGGTAAATAATAAAAATTCAGTGTTTCCTTATAGTGATTTAGGTTTTTGCTGAATTCGAAATTTTTATGCCAATACTCCTTGGGTCACTCATTTCGACAAATTAAAGGCATAAATCATATGAAAGCTGTAATTACCAGGGTGGTTTGGTTTTCACTTTATGTTTATAAAATCTATTTGTTTTGCTCTATTTTACTGTCTCTGCTTTACCTGATGTTGTTGTTATGCTAAAACAGTTTCTTCCTTGGGATATCTATTTACCCAGGCGCTGCTTAGACACTGTGTTAAATCATAGTTGGGGCGTACTGGGCTTCTCCTGTTTGCCAAATGGCACTAACATCTTTAAAAGGAAGCCAGTTTTTCTGAGGTAACATTCATGATATTACCAATCCATGGAGAAGTCCTTTGGGAGATAGCTGGGTTAATAAGTACCTAGCCAGCATGTTACAACGTAGAATTTTCCTTTTAAGCGATTTGTTTCTTAATTAAGTAATTATAAATAATAGTTACTTTATTAATTTGGGAGCATTTATGATATGCTAGGTAATGATAAAAATTAAGTTTATTTTTCATAGTAATCATATGATTTAGGAATTCATCATGCTCAATTTATAGACAAGGAATGTGAAACTTAGGGACTGTAAGCAATGCTTCAGTGTCACACAGAGATAGAGCTAGGATTTGAAACCAGGTCTGGATGACTCAAAACTCATTGCTTCCAACGACTCTAGCATTTTGGCTCTTCCTCAACTTTCCGTTTACCTCCTAAATGATTCAAAATGTGTGTATATGCATATTTTACACTTTCAACAAAAGGAAAGCACACGTCTTTCTATGATTTATCACAGAGAACCCAAAAATCTCAGCTGGGGTTGACTCTCTTAGTACTCTAGGCCATCTAGCCAATTTCAGAGTGGTTGTTTGGATATTTACCGGGGACACCCTACAGTCCTTGTTAAATCAGTAAATGAAGGGGGAGTGTTGAATAATCCCGTTGAGAACAACTCTCACGAAGGTACACTTTCCAAGAATCTGTGAATTTGAAACATTGGTCCACCCGCACTCTCCTGTAGGGCAACAGGTGGGAGATTCTAATGAATAAGATCCTTTTCCTGGCTGAATCATACCCACCTTATAGAAGAAAAGAAAAGAAGGTTAAATGATAGAACTTGAGATCTGAGAAGACTCTCAACACAGTCCATCCTTTCATTTTCCATATGATGAAACTAAATCATATTTAATCAGTGATATTCATTGTTCTTAGCGTTTTGTAGGTGTTTTGTTTCTACTTATGTCTACATATTTGTGCATTTATAAATGTGACACAATGGAGTATACTGATTAAACACAGACTCTGAACTCAGAACACCTGGACTGAAATTCTTGGGCTGAATGTCACTTATGAGTTGTACGTCCTCAGAGCTCGTAATCTAACTGCTCTGCACCTTAGTTTCCTCATCGGTGAAAAGGATATCATAGTTTCTACTTGGTTTCACAAGGCTTTTGAGGATTAAAAGGGTTAATACTTGCAAAGCATTTATAAAACTTATTAAATTACTATACATAATTGATAAATATTAGCTATTATTTTTATTTTGTATATACATTCATGTATGTGTCTCAAACTATTAACAGAGCATTTGATACTAGAAAAAGTACCCTCATAAAATGACTTCCAAAAAGATTCACTATACACACACAATAACTTATTGGCACTGACAGTCGACTTAGATATCAGTTAGCATAAGCTAATTTTTACTATCGTGCAAAACAATGCCAAAATCTCATTGGCTTGCAACAGCAAAGTTTAATTTCTGGATCGCATTTCACATTGATGTCAATAGAAGTAAGGCTGGGCTGCACAGCATCTCATGTATGCTTCATTTTTGAAGGAGTAGCACATGTCTGGGACTTGAGCTCCAACTTCATGGAGGAAAAAAGGGAGCATTGAGGGATCGGTGACTTTTAAAGTTTCAACTTGAAAACAATACGTATCACTTCCACTTGCATTTCACTTGCCAAAGTAAGTCACAAGGCCTAACCTAACCTCAAAGGGACAGGGTTGTATAATCATCCCACAGAAAAGGGGAGAAAACATTTTGAAGACTAATACTGTTGCTACCATACCTAATAATAAGTAGTATTTATTGAGCAACTACTACAATATATGCCAAGCGTTGCTCTATATGCTATCAGATACATCATATCTCATCTCCACAAAATCCCAATAAGATCATTGTTTTTCTTCCTTCTCTATAGATGAGGAAACACAGACAGTAAAGTTTGGTTTATTCAACCACAGTTCTTGCATTAACCTCGGCAATGAGCTTTGCATTACACCTCACTGTGGAGGTACAATGATGACCAGGAGAGTCACGACCTTTAGCCACAGGGAACCTAACATTAGCAGCAGAGATGAGTTAACCAATAAGTATTTGATTGCAGTTGTGACAAGTGTTCAAAAAAGAGATACAGGAGGATATAAGAATAAACGCAGAAAAGAGTCAAGGAAAGTTTCTCTGAGAAAATGATGTTTAAGCTGATGAATACAAGGCACCGGGATGAATGTACGGGTGGACTTCATGTGCACAAGGCCTGAGGAGGGAAATGACACAGATGTGACGTCCTAGCAGCTCACTCACATGATTGACTGATGGGAATATGTCAGAAGTCACAGGCAGAAGGTACAAGTTCTTTCACGAGAAGGAAAGGAGAAGTCATGTACTCTGGCGGTCAGGAGTACAGGCTCTGAACTCACATTGCTTGGATCCGAATCCTGGTTTCCCCACTTATTATCTGTACAGGATTTAGGCAATTTAACCATTTGTTGTCTAGGTTATCTCAATTACAAAATGGGAACAAAAATGATACCTACTTCTGCCGTTTGTTAAATGAGTTCATTTTTGTAAAGCACTTAAAACAGTGCCAAGCACACAATTAGTATTCAGTAAATCTTAGCTTTCCTTCTTGTTGCTATTAAAGCACACAGAACAGGAAACACAGTGGCATATCTGTTGAGCAATCAGGTGTCAAGGTGGTCAGACAGGACAACGAGCCAAAACGACAGCAACCATCAAGGCTTCACTCACTCACTGTGACAACACAACTAAGATGCAGAAGAGAGGTGCCGGGTCCCCATAGTTCTATTGTCCCCCTATGAAACTGAACTGGGCAAGGGTCAGGTGGAGGCAATGCACATGGGGGTTGTGGGGGGTGGGAAATCATCTCATCCTGGAGTCCCGAACAAAAGCCTCCTGAATGTTTATGGACCCATGGGCCAAGGGAGGGGAGAGAGAAGGAGAGAGTGTTAGGAGTGGAAAGGAACCAAGCCCCAGGGGAGAAGTGTCTCCACCATGGCCCCTGAGCAGGAGGTGTCAGTGGAGGCGTCTGGGATAGGAGTGCAGACATGTATGGAAGCATGGCTGACCCAGGGGGCCTGACCCTTGACTGCAGCTCTCTCCAGAAGACTGCAGCGCACGCCTGTGTGCCAAGTCTGATGTGCGGAGAGCAACAACCTGCTGGAAAAAGCCTTATAATTTCCTATGATTTGGTCTGAGAGATTATACAGGGAATTTGGCCTGGAATCGGACTCCTTAATATTCAGTCAGAGCTATAAATTTTTTTGGCTTAAATTTTCCCCATGAATTTTCCCAGCTGCTGATCATACTGCAATTGGATTAAGAATTGCAGCAGGTCAGCTGGAAGGGTCTCTGTTTGCCAGTCTCATTTTTTTTGTTAGTTTCAATAAGCGTCTGCCTCATCTCAGTGGTTTTGGAGACTGACTTTCAAGCAGGAGTAGGTGGAAGTCGTTGCTAAGAGCCCTGCACCTAGCTCAGTGTCATGCAGGATGAATTCCCCAGGTATATCAGTCCCCTAGGAGTCTGTGGCTTCGGGTCTCCTAGAGACAAATCCTGCAACTTGTTTCAGTAAAGCAAAAAGGCCAGTGTGATTGAAATGAAATTAAATGGCAGCTCGAGATGAGGCTGGAGGATAGAAAGGGACCAGATCAAAGTGTAAGTGAATCGACCAATGTCGTAAGGCTAAATCAAGAGGGAGTCAAAACTCAAAGCCACATGTGCCTGCTTCCAAAGCCTTGTTCGGTGTACTGAGTCAGATCAGAAAAAAAAAAAAATCATTTGAAGATGATGATGGGTGAGCAAACTGCCTTGGTATTTCTGTAAAGTTGCACCTGGAGCAAAGGGAGAACATGGTGCTATTAAACACAGTTCACTGCCAAGACCAGAAAAAATTTTTGCTTAAGATCCTAGAATCAAATTTTGATCTCTTGGTCCTAACAATGAAGAATGAAGCTCAGGGCTGTCGAGCTGGTGGGAACTGACAGATCAGATGAGCAACCTGAATCCAACAGTCTATCGTTGCAGATGTGGCTAGTACCGTCTGCAGCACTTAGCTTGTCCACACGACACAATGAGGGAAAAAGTAAATCTGAGTCAATGATACATCTGCTCACAAACTTCCATTTGTGAAATGAGAAGCAAAATACTGACAGCCATAAACAGGGTGAACAGTTGTGTGTTTGGATTAAAATATCATTGAGATAAGCAATAACCAGCTACCCGAGCAAAGGAACATCTGCGATATTATTGTGCTATTTCTGGCTGAGTCATCTCACACTCGGAGAAAACACAGGGAAATGGAGATATCACTGTGGTGTTCTTAATTGAGTTAAGAAAGGGCTCTTTTTTTTAATCTCCCCAGGGTAGGCCCTAGAGATGCAACAAGTACCATTCAAAAATAAATTTTTAGCTGATTGCTTTAGTTCCCTGCAAGACAGGCATTGCGACCGCCTTAAAAAAAAAAATCTGCCCCGACGATTCCTAGAATAAAATGGGAGCACTTAAAATCTTATAACTAATGAATCTGCCTCTAAGTTTTTCTTCTTTGGAAGGACTTCTTTGTCTGACCTCTGGAGAGGAGAATCGTACATTATCCATATTTGATAATGCTGTTTCTCGGGTTCTTAGCTTAACCAACGGGTGGAACCCCCTCCATGACAAGTCCTAATAAGATGCTTAGCCATTTATTCACTAACCCCCTTGAATAGGGATGGGACAAAGAAAGACACTCATTACACTGAATTATATTCTATAGAAAAGTAATAAACTAATGGAATCAAGATTTTGTACTGTTGCAAGAAGCCTTATAAGTAACTTACTGTGGACCTTTCATTATAAAGGTGGTAAAACTGTATCTACAGAAATGAAATCGCCTGCCAGGTCTACACAATTGGCAGATAGGAAGCTATTGAAAGTTACAGAAAAACTGAGTTCTAACATGCCTAGATTTACCCACTGGATTTGTGGCCTTGAACAAATTATGTAATCATTCCGATCTTCAGTTTATTCATCTATAAAAGGGGGAAAACATTACAGAGTCTTCTCTTGTAGGATTCTTGCACAGAATACATCAGATACTATATTTAAGCTGCTAAGGCACAGCACTCTTCTTAGTGTCAACACTCAATAAATAGTTCTTACTATCACCTTGGGTAGAGCTGGAAAAAAAGTAGAACCCACAAAGCCAGTTCCCTAAAACAAGTTATTTCTGCACATACAGTAAAGAGAGACAGACAGACAGACAGTCATAGAAATCTAGATCTTGAAACACTTTGTCAGTTTTTCCAGATATATTTACCAAGCCCATGAGAAGCACGTTCTTCTAAGGGTTACAATACATCTAAGACAGTGTACCGTTGAAATCACAAGTTATTTAGCCAGACTTTTTCAACCCAAGTAATAAAAAGAACAAAGCAAACTTAACCTGAGGACTCACTGAGTGCAAAGAACTAACTAGATAGTTCTTTATAAAGAACGAACTATATAGATCAGGTGATCCTGCCACTTAACTATCTAAGTGGTAGAGAGGAACACATATTTTTATCCTTATTCCTGACAAGGTAAATCTTACCAGCTGGTTTTGCTATAGCCATGCCTTATATTCACGAAGTCTGATTCACAGAAGTCCTCAGCCTCCCTCAATCTCTACTGAAAGCAAAGAGCCCAGAGCCCAAGAGTCCTTCATTCAGGCAAATTCAGACATGCAGGTAGAATGTGGACCAAAGTTTAAAGACAATGATCTCTGTGTTCCTCCATTAGATATGTGAATCCATTTGAAAATTACCTTCAAACAGGGAAATACAAAATAAGCAGCTGGTGACTTGAAACAGAAATTTGCTTTTAGGTAGTACAAGCTGAAGTCATCTACTTAAATTTGTGTTCTTTAATAATATAAGCTGTAACTTTGTTCAGTATCTTTTATCTATATTGATCAGACAACACATTAGAAGTATAAAACATTCAATAACTCATTAGAAATACTGAAGGCTTAGAAGCGTTGCTATACTTCTAGTACATCACTCATATTTAAATATAAACTACTTGACATAAAGATGTAATAAATTTATTCCTTTCTTCCAAATGCTCAGCCCCTTTACCAATAAGTTGATTATCATCATCTCTCTATAAAGTCTGAATGCACTGGTGTTCTACCTTCATTTTCTGTATCGTATACCACGGGAATAAGTACTTCCCAGTGTGAATGGTGTTGTTTGGAGCACAATGGAACTGGCATCCCCTAGAGGTGTGCAATATGACAGCCCTGTTGGTTTGCCAAGTGATGCCTTCCTTTTAGACATGTTATCCAAAATTATTCCAAGCTTTTATTGCCTTGTTTTTTCCTATAAGCCCTTGCTTTCAAATGGACAGCATCTTTGTTCTTGCTCTGTGTGAGTTCTTATAAGTGTTGATCTCAGCTAACGCATGAAAGATGTCCAGCCCTTCAAGTTCTAAGAGCCCCATACACATCATAGATCTCCCTCTCTTCCCACAAAAAAATATCAGAATTATGCAACCCTATCAATACAGCAACTGAATATCAAGAGTTGGCTAAAAATGAGTCATCCCTACATGAAAACCTAAACTACCTTTAAAATATCATAGGACTCATACTTCTAGCATCTGCAGCCCCATAAGGCATTTATAGTCAGTTGCTGGTATCCATAAAAATTTGTACAGAAATTGGCAGTAATGTCACCAGCGTGCATCCTCTAGACATTGATGGTTTGGTTTTTAAGCATTACTTTGCATTTTTATAAATACATTATTTAACATCACACAAGAACCTATTTTTCATCCTTAATTACAGTTTACATTAACGTTTATATTGATCGGTTTTTGATTGACTCTGAACTCTCTGTCCAGGGACAAAAAAGTAATTTCCATGAGAAACTGCCATTAGTTACTTTCTGTGCTGTTTAAAATGTGTTTTTTAAAAATGCATGCTTTTATGATAACTGGGGCAACAATCATTTTTAACTACATCTAACCTCTAGTCATTAGGTTATGGAAGTAAAATAATATAAACTTTGCATGCAGTTTCTAAAATAATTTAGAACCTATACTCGTCAATTGGTGTTAATGTTTAAAAAGTCTGATTTTCCCAAAAATGGAAATTTAGTTTACATTATCTCAAAATGTTTGAATTTGTATCTACACCCAGTGAAAAAGAAACATGAACTAACACACCATTTCTCCACATATGACTTGGAATTTCATGGAGGTGTTTGTTATAAATCATGGACCCCTTTTCAGGTCTAAGGAACCAGACACTATAAAGGTTACTGTGATGGATCAGCGTTTGGTTTTAAAGATAAACATGATGGTGATGATGATAATGAAGATCATGCCACCAATTTTAAAAGTAAGGAAACAGGGTTCGGAGGTTAAGAAACATGTCCTGACTCACTTAGGTACTTGGTAGCAAAACCGGGACTTAAACCTATGTGTGTCCAGCACCAAAGCCTGTACCTTTCACCACAGATCTTCAAGATATACCAAGTTTGTATGAAATTCATAAATGTATACAAATTTATCTGGAAGATTCATAGAGAACATAGGTAAGACAAACAAAGAAGACAATAACTACATTAAAAGCCTTGGAAAACAGAACGGGAAGTTTTTTCGGAACACCATATAGCATTCCTATGGACCCCAACTGCAGGTTCCTGTTGGGTTTTAAGGATTAACTCAGGGAGTAAGCTCCATATTGGGAAACACCTTGAATGTCAGGTTAAGGAAGAGATTAATAAGCAATACACTGGTTTCTGACTTGGGATGCTAGTCTATCTAGTTCTGTGGACACCCTCACTTCAGACCACCATCACTTCTCAACTGGACCACAGCAGCATTCTAAGCAGCCTCACTGCCCTCAGTCTTGCTTTCCCAATGTACTTGTCATGCTGTATTCACAGTGTAATCTTTTGAAAATGAAGAATTCATGTCCTTACTCCGCTTAAAACTCATCTTGAACTCCCATGACCGTCAGAATAATGGAACCCAGGGTGTTTACCATGCGTTCCCCAGCCTTTTAAAATAAGGCCCATCCACACCACTTCGGCTCTCCAGTCTTCA
Organism: Tursiops truncatus; assembly: GCF_011762595.2. Taxonomy (NCBI): domain Eukaryota; kingdom Metazoa; phylum Chordata; class Mammalia; order Artiodactyla; family Delphinidae; genus Tursiops; species Tursiops truncatus. Next base: position 80,656,684 of record NC_047043.1, on the reverse strand, counting down.
CCTCCAATGATGCCTTTGCTCTGACTCTGTCTTCACCCAGGCTCCCACTCACCCATCACACTCTGACATGAGACATGCAGACCTTCTTTCATTTCTTCTCAAAGCCGTGATCTTTTCTCCCACTTGGTCTTTACATATTCTCATCCCTCTGCACGGAACATTTTTATATCATTCCTATGCATTTCACTGCCAACCCTTATCTAGCCTTCAGATCTCTGTTTATATACCATCCTCCCCCACCCCAAACCTACCTGTCCAGGAACATTTACATATTATCCCCCTTACTTATTCTAATGTTTATCTCACTGTGTCATAATAAGCTTTGTGATTTTCCAAAAGCCCCATTAGAGGTAGTATTCCCTTAGGGTGGGTTCAAGCTCTTTCTTATTTACTAGGGAATCCTTGGCGCTGACTACACTGACTGCCAGTAATTGCTCAACAAATATTATTTGTCAAATAAACGAAGAGATGGATGGATAAATGAATTATATGGAGGAATATGACAGGAGAGATGAGAAAGGTGAGACGTGACAAACATAACAAAGCAATTTAGTCACCTTGGATACTGGAATCAAAGAATAAGATATTTGAAACCACAATGTATGAAAGCACACTCTTAAGGAGAATAAAATGATCTGTATCTTCACGTTTCTCTAATGGTGTGTCCATAAAGTCTGGAAACCCAGATAATATTTTATTTCCTTTAATTTGAAGATTTCTTTAATGATATTATATGATAATAGTGATATATTTGCCAATGTTTCTAGATATTTTGGGACATCCACAGACATAAGTATTTTGCAAATGACTTTCACAATCCCTACGGCCCCAGTTTCTGCCTGATGTGGGGACACCTTTAGTCAGAGAAAGGGGAGAATTAGTTGATAGGCAGAGGTTGATCCGGAATGTTTTCTTTATCTGGAGCACACTACCTGTGGGATGGCCTTTTCTATCCATGAGTCTGGCCCACCTCTGTCCCTAGGGAGCTCCTGTGAGAGGCTGGGGGAGCACAGTGTTCAAGAGGATGTCTTTGGTGCCATACAGATCTAGGTTCAAAAGCCCAGCAGGGTTAGCATGGCTTGGGAACATTCTAGTTGTCAGTTTCTCACACACAACCCTCCACACCCAAATATTTTTGCAGCACCCATGCTCTGGGAAGTGGACCCATCCCCTGACGTAGCCACTATAAAAAGGACCATCAACAAGACACAAGTTTCCCGAAAGTCTCCTCCTGCTTTTCCAAGATCATACTTAAACTCTAAGTCACTCTAGGGCAAAGGGATAATATGGAAGAAAACAAATTGAATAAAAGGCTTGCCTACTTAGAAATCAGAGCAGTTGCTGACCACAGAACCAGAGGCAAAAAGGAAATAAATATCTAGAAATTTTCAATAGTGGAAGAGAAAATCTTACGCATGAAGTAAAGCATGCCTATGTAAATGCTACAAACTCAATATAACCACCTAACAAACTCAATATAACCACCTAACCATAGTAAATACTATGTTAGTTGGGCTGTGGCTTCTAATGCAGTGTATATACAAATCACCGTTAACTACAGTTATCATAGTGAGGGGAACAATTTTCACATTAGCTTCATGTACCATTTACATTTGTTACTTTGACAATGTATTACCATTATTTAAAACAAATGGAAAAGTGCTATGGTGAATTGTTCTGCAAAAGTAGGGACCTCACTCTATTCTATTCTTAGCTCTTTTGCTCCAGGCCCGGAAATCTTTCCAGAGTTTTTTAACTTCTGTATTTTTGTGGCAGGATAATCATTTTGAGACATTATGCTGTGTATTAGTTTTTTTAAAAATAACATTTCTCTATCAAATATTAAATTCTCCAGCTTTTTGTTAATTTTTAAAATATTTCAGGATTGTGGGTTATACTACCCCTTTTCAAAGGAAAATCACTCTTTGCACATTTTGCAGTTAGAGCAAGAAACATACTCCTCTTCAAATTGCCTTTTGTACTTTTTATTGTTGTGTTACAGCACAACCTTCTGCGTAGAGCATACAAATGATAGGTGGTGAAGATACGGTGGGTTTGCATGCATAATAAATATGGTTTCATTTCAGTAGTTGCTGAACGTTTCACAAAAGGAACAATTTGAATATTTGGGGAGGCTTCAATATATATTCACTGTGCATGCATATACATATTTGCATCCAATTTCCAGCACTCTTATTTATAAGCAAATAGCCAAAGAGGCAATTATTTGTGTGTGGGCAAATATGACACAGTCAATGGTTTGGAAAATATAGGCTAGTTAACTGACTCATTACTGTAAGTAGAAAATTCAAGTAAGGTACATCAGCTATTTGAAACATAAGCCACTGAAGACAGAGTCGTTTCCTTAGAATCAAATTTAGGAGCTATGTTTAGATATAAGTCCTCTCATTTTTGTAATATTTAAGAGAACAGGGAATTACAAAATATGTTGAAAAAGACATTTTAGAGTAAAATGTGGCCCAGTACCTTTCTATAAAAGAAGCCAGCAAATCAAAACCAACATGTTCCTTGTGATTTTACATTTTAATGTAAATACTATGTTAGTTGGGCTGTGGCTTCTAATGCAGTTAAGTCACTTGAATCACATAGGGTCATACCATACCTGTAGAGAGTGGTAAAGTCAACCTAATGAGCCCTTACATGAGTGTCAAGAGTGTCTGGTGAAGTCAAGTATTTGAAATCTCTCAAAAGATGTATCAAGAGGAGACATACTACAGGACGGGTGGTTTTGGTGCGTTAAGGTGTCATATGTGCGCGATGGATGCAGCCAGGGCTCCATCAGTGCCTATCCTGCTAAAACAGTGAATGAAAATGACTGATCTATAGTTTTCATCCTCTTTTCAGTCCATCAACAGAACATTATTAAAACCAGTCAGCCAAAACCCATCAGAACAGCACTCACGTATGAAACAATGCCCAGGTCCTCTTGTTCCTCCATTTTTATGCACTGCTACAGGACTATAAATATTCATCGTAATGTAACTGAAAATTATTGAAGTGAGAAAAAAGAGAAACAGGGAAGCCATTTGCTTCAATTCATAAACAGCATCTGTTGGGAAGTTATTCATAGATTGCTTCAGGGCCTGCCGAGCAGCAAGCCCACGAAAAAGGATGCCATTGCAAGCAAATTGGCACAAACGGCATAGAGATGCTATTAGACATGATTCACTGACAGCCAGGGAGACTGATCAGGCACTGGGCTGTTTTATGTGTTCTTTTATCACTGGGACATAGGACTCCCCTCCAGCCAAAGTCACACACAGTTCAAATGAGAAGAGCAACCTTCGAAGTATATTAAGGCCTAACTAGTGGCTAGAGAAAGTTAGAAGCAGCAGCTAAACTCCAGGCGATAGAACTTGTTCATCTGCCCACACCTTAGGCATCCTTCGAATTCTGCCTGTACAAGCTGGCAGATTTGAATGTCCCTGGCAATGCTCTGTCCATTAAAAATTAAACATTGAAGAAAAAAACTTTCTCTAATGTTGAAGCTGAATTTGGTGTGTTACTCTGAACAGAATGAAACTGAATGCTTACTACTTACCAAACCAGTGGTCAGAAGAAAAATTAGCAAGGAATGTTTTCCAATCTGGCATTAGTAGCTAAGTCGTATTTCATCAAAAAATGGATTTATGGCTTCCAAGTCAAAGCCCCAAATTCAGTTCAAAGAAAATAAACACAGCAAGACCTTTCAAATGTGAAGTGATCATGAATAAAATAGATGGGTTGATTTAGTAACTGTTTATACTCATATATTGATTTATATGTTTGTGGTAAAAAGGCATCTTCAAGACTCAGAAAGAAAATATTTATCTCAGATTTTGGGTGGTTTTTTTCGCAACGCTGAACGTCATCCATTTCAGGCTGAACTCACTGATCAATCTTAATATCAGTAAAAGAGAGAGAACCAGACACATTATGTCCCCTCATAAAAGACCCATGTGTATGCACATACACACACACCCGCACACACACAGAACCTAAATCAGATGAAGGATTTGGATCTAATTACCTCTCTACAGAAAAAAAACTGGGGACAGGAGAACACATTAGTAACAGCATGGAAGCACAATCAGCAAAATCCAAACTCTGGAAAACTACAAGACAAGTGACCTGGTTTCCCCAGAAAATAAATTGCAAAGAAAATACAGGGGGTGGGGAAAGAAAGAGGGAACCTATAGATTAAGAGAGCCTTAAGAGATATATCCAATAAATGCAATGCATAGCTCTTGTTTGGATCCTGATTTGAATAAGCCACCTGTACACCCCTCCTCCCCCAAAAATGTATACATGCAGTCAGGTAAATTGGAACACAGACTGGATAGTTGATGACGTTAAGGAATTGCTGTTAGTGTTTTTTGTATTGTGGTTATATTTTTAAAGAGCCCTTACCTGTTACAGACATACTGTAGTACAGGCTTCAAAATAATTCATTTGGGGATGGAAGGAGCAGGTGGGGTACAGATGAAAAAAGAATTTGCCTGGTTTGATCATAACTGAAACTAGGTAATGGGAACATGAGAGTCTGTTAGCCAATTCTCGCTACTCTTTGAAACCTTCCATAATAAGTTTTCATGACTCCACAGTTAATTTATATAGTGTTTTGCCAGAGTTGGTTCACATTGTCTCCTGAGAGCTGATTATTAAATTTTCAGAAATTTTACAAGCCTATTGTTAAACCAGTGGTGGCTTGAAATCAGCCACAGTGGATGTATTTACACCATGGAAATCAGCTAAAGCTACAATCAAGCCTTTTTGTCTCTGAAGAACTGATTGTTCAATATTAACCAGCACATCACTGCTTATGACCCCAGTGCCTAAAGCACAGAACTCTTCATGTACGTTGGAAACTTTCTCAACAGCAGTACAAAGAAGCTGGCTTTTCAGCTTAGGTTTTTCTCTGCTCTTCTTCCTTATTGCCACCAGGTTTTCGTTGCCTCAGATCCCAAGGTGTGGCAATCCATGGGCCCACTCTGGAACATTCCACCTGGGCTCCAATCATTTCTTCCTTCCATAAGCCCTTACCTTTTCTCCTTCTATCAAACTTATCCAATCTGTGGCCCTTCCTCTTCAGGACTTACTCTGACACAGCATGGTGCTCAAATGATGAGATTAACTGATCCTGGCTAAGTAGGAAGAAGCCTGAGTCCTTCCGAAATAATTTTCTTTGGAAATTTCTAATCTTTTAACTTCATATTTTTGAGTACTTCTATAGCTCTAGAGCCCTTTCATAAACATCAGTTCATTTACTTATTTATTTATTCTTGATATTTTTTAACTGACTGCTTATTATATACAAGATAAACTCTCATTAGCACATTGTCTTATTAAATCCTCAGAATAAACATATGAGCTAACAAAAGGGCTGGAATTTTCCTCCTCAGACAAGTAAGGACATAAAAGCATAAAAGAAGTCAAAAGTCTTATCTAAGGCCACCTCGCTAGTTAGAGATAAACTCAAGACCAAGTCTAAGAATATTTTCTATTGTGATCTAAGAATTTTTCTACAAACCACCAGCTCATTGATTGGGTGAACAGAGCAGATTTTTCTCTCCTCTCCAAAGGCAGACTTGTGCAAATGTGTGGACCACAAAGAAATTTTTTCCCCAAAGCATTATTTTCTTCCCATACACATGAGTGTGAAGGCTACTAGCTACTTAAATCCAGTCCATAAGCATTTATTAAATGCCTGTACAATAAAGTACCTGCCACATGATAGAAAGTGAAAATATCCTAGATTTTAAGAGAAAGAGACGCTGGCTCCTTTTATTTGTAGTTAGCCTGGATTGCCAAGAGGGTGTGTTTTATTTGAAATACTATGATTTGCAAAATTACGTGTTTGTCACTACTGGTTTCTTCATGCATTTCAACAGAAGTCATGCCAAGCCTGCCCAGAACTATTTAGGAGGCTAGGGCTGTTGTCGCATTAATATCTAAATTTACTGGATTTATGTCCTTCTCAAACTAGATGAGCAGGACAAACAATCCAATCAACTCTTGTGGTTTCCTTCTGCTTCTCTACGACAGTTCTAACTCGAATCTTGCAACTGAGAAAATGGCTGAGTGTGGGGGGAAAATGTGATCTCCATGCTAACAGTTAATAAAGAAGACATTCTGTCCCTGTGTGTTCTTGGCAGAAATTTGAGTAGAAATTAAGTGTTCCTAATTGCTCATTAATTCCATGATCTTTTTTTATTGGTGCATTTGTCTATTTTATTATTGACCACCTGTATACGCCAAGGACTGTGATAAAAACTTGGGATATGACAGTGAAAGGCCTTGGTACCAAGGAGCTCACAGAAATGCCAAAGGGAGACTTACAAGTAAATATACAAGCATATTAGAGCCTTTAAAGTGCTAAATACCAAAGAGCTCAATGGGAACACAATGCAGGAGCTTCTCACCTTTAGCCTGGGGTGAAAAGAGACATTCTTAGACATCTAAGCTAACACCCAAAACACAAAAAGAATTTTTCTAGTGAACTCATTGAACTGGGGGAGAAGACACTGTAGGCATTGCAATAATATATGCTGAGTTTGGGAAGATCCCACCCTAAGATACTCTGATTCAGTAAGTCTGAAGTGAAGCCCACGAAAATGAATTTTTAACATGCACCCCAAGAGATTTTAATGCAAGAGATTAAAAACTTTGAAAGGGTCAGAGGCAACATGGTAGTCTGACCCAGTTCAGAATGTGGTCATCCAGGCAAATTTGGACAATGTGTCTCAGGTATCCACACAGCTCCTTCTTTGGCACCATTTATATCACCAACTCAAGCCACATGGATTAAGTATCTGCTGTATGTAAGTGTGAGAGGCTAAGAATGTAGCTGTAGAGGTGGACCAAGTACCCACCAAAGTAAACGGAAGGGACAGAAGAGCGGTACAGAGGACAAATATACCACAAGATGTGAAACAGGAAAGGGAAGTTTCCTGGGCAGCAAGATGCTGAACTAGGACTTGTAGAAAGGGTGGAACAGCTAAGGGGAGGGTACAAGCATTTTAGGCAACAGAAATTTGTAGTTTCAAAGTCTGGACTGAATCTAGGTTTGGCTACTTCCAAGCTGTGATGTTCAGCAAGCTGCATGACTTTGTTCCAGTTTCTTCATGTGTAAAATGGAAATGATAATCATTTCAACTTGCACCACTACTGTGAAAAGTAAATGAAGTGATCTGTCAAGTAAAATATGTATGGGTTCTGGCATATAGTAAGCACTCACTACTTATCGAATTTAAAAAATGAAAACTAGTTATTATTACTTTTCTCTCTAGGAATCCCAATTTTGCTAAAACCTCAATAAATGCCTTTACAAGCAATGACTTGATATTTAGCAATGATCTCTAAAAAGCTTGTATGTTATCAGAGACCCCCTCGACTCTCAGCTTCAAGAGACTTCAAGAGATCATTTGGTTCCAGCAGGTCTATATTTTGTAGTAGCAGAGGAAGGTGAAAAGGCCAGACTGTGGAATTAGATTATCTAAATTTGAATCCTGGCTCACTATTTACTAGTTGTGTAAACCTAGACACGTTTCTTGAACTCTCCTAGGCTTGATTTATTCAATAATACAATAAATGTATAACTCTCAGGATTGTTAAAAAGTCTTATTAATTCAATCAAAAACTTAAAAAAAGGAATTGAGTATTTGCTATATGTGAGAAACTGTTCCAGAATCTGAGGATTAGCAGTGAGAAAAATGAGAAACACTTGCCCTCATCTAGTTCACCTAGAAAAGAAAAGGTAGGTGTATTATTTCCCTAGGGCTCTACAATAAATTACTACAAACTGGGTGGCTTAAAACAAAGAACTGTATCCTCTTATTGTCTGGAGGCTAGAAGACTGAAATCCAGGTGTCCATAGGGCCATGCTCCCTCCAAAGGCTGTAGTTAAAGGGTCCTTCCTTGACCCTCCTAGCTTCTGGTGGTTAACAGCAATCCTCAGTGTTACTCAGTTTATAGACTCATCACTCAAATCTCTACCTCCATTGTCACACGGCATTCTCACAATGTGTTTCTGTGTCCAAATTTCTCTCATCTTATAAGAACACCAGTCATTGGATTTAGGGCTCACCCCAATCCAGTATGAACTTATCTTGACTTCATTATATCTGAAGAGAGCCTATTTCCAAATATGGTCACATTAACAAGTATTAGGGGTTAGGACAACAACACATCTCTCGGGCGAAACAATTCAATCCACGACAGTAGGTAATGGACAAACTGATCACGTAATTTCTGGTAGGCCATCCCAAGATCATGGCTTCCAGGAGGTCCTCGGTAAAGGATGGCTAATATTGGGGTAAAATATTTTGCTCACATTTTTCAGATAAGGTCACTGAATTTGCCTTGCTCACCAAGGATGACAAAACTAATATAACAGAAACTAGAAACAGAAACTAGAAGTAACTCCTCATAAAAGGAAGGCTCTCTCCAAACAGCAGTATCTCCCAAAATAGATTTTTCGTAGGCCTTATGGCTCCTAAAATTTTTTTACATGTTAAGTGTGCAAACTTTATTTTTAATAATTATGTATTTATTTTAATGTGTGTTAGAAGAAATATTACCAGCACTTAAAGCCCACGATTTCACAGATAACACTTCTTATGATGTGCTTAACATAGAGTTGTCATTTAAAACAATTAGTCATTTAAAATGAATCAATTCTTAGAAACAAATGAGAAAATAGTAGGTAAGTGGCTATAGCAAAAAATATTGCAGTGGTACTTTGTGACTCAAGTTTCAGAAATGCCACACTCCCACGTGGTGTTTCTTTGTTCAATCTGTCATATAAACTAGCATTCTGGCTGTATGTCCTGACATGGACCCAAGTGGCAAAATGCAGTTTTGGAAATACCCCAGCTGGGGCACTGAACATAAAGATTATAATGTGTCTCTGTTTCAGCTGCCTGTTAAACTGATGATCACTTCTCTCAAGTCCACATCTTAAATGCCTCTGAAGTTCAATTTCAAAACTTAATATTAAGCTACAGTAATCAAGACTATGTGGTAATGGCATAAAGACATACATATAGATCAAGGGGAAAGAATTAGGAGTCCAGAAATAAACCCACCAATGTCTGATCAATTGATTTTCAACAAGGTTGCCAAGACAATTCAATCGGGAAAGAAGAGTCTTTTCGATGAATGGTACTGGGGCAACTGGATATCCAAATGCAAAATAATGAAGTTGGAGACTACCTCATACCATATACAAAAATTATATTACATCATATATCGGAAAAGGGTATATTATCCATTGTGTGTGTGTGTGCGCGTGCATGCAAATATTTTCTTCAATTCTGGGGGTTATCTTTTTACTTTCTTTTTTTTTTTAAGAAATCAATCTCTTTTTTAAAATTAATTAATTAATTTATGGCTGTGTTGGTTCTTCGTTGCTGCAGGCGGGCTTTCTCTAGTTGCGGCAAGTGGGCGCTACTCTTTGTTGGGGTGCATGGGCTTCTCATTGTGGTGGCTTCTCCTGTTGTGGAGCATGGGCTCTAGGTGTGCAGGCTTCAGTAGTTGTGGCACACGGGCTCAGTAGTTGTGGCTTGTGGGCTCTAGACCGCAGGCTCAGTAGTTGTGGCTCACGGGCTTAGTTGCTCCACGGCATGTGGGATCTTCCTGGACCAGGGCTCGAACCCATGTCCCCTGCATTGGCAAGCAGATTCTTAACCACTGTACCACCAGGGAAGTCCCTCTTTTTACTTTCTTGATGGTTTCCTTTAATCTTTTTTTTTTTTTTTGGTTCCTTGCACTTTAGGTTTCATTGCTAAGAAACCATTGCCTAACACAAGGTCATAAAGCTTTAGACCTGTGTTTCCTTCTAACAGTTTTATAGTTCTTGCCCTTACATTTAGGTCTTTGATACACTTAATTTTTGCACACAGCATTCTCTCAATTTTTGTTTATGTCAGAGTGACTTAATTTCTCCTTTATTTTTGAAGGATAGCTTTAATGGATTTATTGGTTGACAGTCTTATTCTCTGAACACAGTGAATATATCACCCTACTGCCTCTGGCGTCCATGGTTTCTGATGAGAAATCAGTGGTTAATCTTGTAAGTGATGAGAGTCAATTCTCTCTTGCTGCTTTCAAGACTCTCTCTTTGTTTTTGCCTTTCAACAGTTCGATTATGTTTTGTCTAGGTGTGATCCTCTTTGAGGTTATCCTACCTGGAGCTCACTCAGCTTCTCAGATGTGTGGATAAAGGTTTTTCATCAAATTTGGGACGTTTCAGCCATTATTTCTTCAGATATTCTTTCTATTCCTTTTGCTCCTTTCTCTCCTGGGATTGTGTGTGTGTTCATACACTTGAATATACCACCAGTCTCTAAGGCTCTGTTCATTTTTCTTCCTTCCTTTTTCTTTCTGTTCCTCAAATCCTTCTCAATTAACCTATCTTTAAGTTCAATGATTCTTTCTTCCACCTTATCAAATCTGCTGTTGAATCCTTCTAGTAAGTTTTTAAATTTCAGTTGTACTTTTTGACTCTGGAATTTCTATTTGGCTCTTTTAATATAACTTTTATATATTTACTGGTAGTCTCTATTTGGTGAAAGATTGTTCTCATATTTTCTTTGATTTCATAAACATGATTTTCTTTAGTTGTTTTGAATAAATTTAAAATAGCTGATTTAAAATCTTTTCTACTTAGTCCACCATCTGGGCTTCCTCAGGGACAGTTTCTATCAATTGTTTATTTCCTGTATTTTGGCTATCCATTCTTGTTTCTTTTCATGTCTCATAATTTTTGCTGAAAATGGGACATATGTGGAAACTCTGAAAATTATACTTTCCCTCCTCCCTAGGGTTTGTTATTGTTGCTAACTGTTGTTTGTTTAGTGACTTTTCTGCACTAATTCTGTAAAATCTACATTCTGTTTTCTATTTGGTAAATGAAATACCTGCTCAGTTAGCTTAGTAGTTGCTAATTATTAAACAGAAATTTCTTTAAACTCTTGAAACCAATAGGCATCTCAGTCTTTGTTAAGAAGATCAGTGTGCATGTTGGGACATACCTTAACACTCAGCCAGCCAGCTGATAACTTTACCTTAGTCTTTCCTTCATGCTTATATACAAACTCAAGGTGAACCAGAGGTGAGAGCTTAGGACATGTATCTCAGGTCTTTCCTATGCATTCACACAGCCCTGGGCACGTGCACAGCCCTACACATGTTCATGATTTTCTAAATTCCAAGAGATATGCAGGAATTTTTCAGAGCCTTTATAGACTTCTCATTCCCCAGCTTTTCCTGCTAAGCTTTTTGGTTAGCCTATTGTTTGCCCCATTGCTGACCACTGCCTCAGACAGCCATAAAGTTAAACATTTGCCTCTACATATTTTTGACAAAAGTCCCCAGGGAAAAGGCTTTCTTCACTTAGTGAGCTGTAAGTCAGGTCAAATAAAGACAGCTTTGCAAGTGGGGTTTCCTCCAGAACCATCAAACAGGTGAAATAACAACAGTTCTCTGGGAATGTGGCTTCGAAGAAGCTCCAACCACATTCTGTCTTCCCATTCTTTCACCATGATTGTGATCTGTTGCTTTTCAATGCTACTGTGGAGCTCCCAGGAGGGAGATGGGAACAGAGCAAATGCAACAAAGCTCACTCTTCTATTGAAGATTCACCTGTTTTTCTTGAATGAACACTCCTCAGATTGCTACAAGCCTTTATTAACTTCCAAAGTTCTGAAAAAGTTGAGTCAGACAATGTATCAAGTTTTCTCATTGCTTTTATGAAGGAGGGAACTTTTGGAAGGCCTTACCCCATCATTTTCAATGATGTCACCTCTGAGCTTCTTTCTTCATCAATAAATGCAGGGTTGACCTTTAACCTGCACTATGCTGGTTTTCCCCTCTTTTTTTCCTTTTTAAAGGAAAATACAAACTGTCAGGGCTGGGAAAGATGCCAGTGCAGATTTGGTAATTGTTTAGAAGATGAGGATCATTGAAGACTAAGTCATTTTTTTATTCATTTTGTCCCATCCCGAATAGTGATTATATTTCTAACTATGTTGTTATTTACACTAAAATAAAACTGCCTACTAAAGCACACACATTAAATGACATTTATGTCCTGACACTGATAAAGAAATATATAATGAGACCACCGCAAATGCTTAAGCTGATAAATACAGGTTGACTACTTCTTTTTCAATCACATCAAGAAACACATGCTTCCTCTTCATGGCTTCACCCCACCAATAACACACTTTTCAACTTTCCTCAAATTCACCTTCAGCTGGTAGCCATTTTCCCAAAGAAATTAAGTTGCTATTATTATCAATTTTAATCGATTGATAAATGTTACTAAATATAAGAAACATCAAAGATATCAAAGTCTCACTGAGATTTTGATGCTGGGCAGTTAGTTAGGTTCACTTACTAGCTAAGTGACACATTCTTTCACCTTATCTAAGAAAGTTGAAAATTATTACCTGCAACGAACACTGAGGTCAGTAGGGCTTATCTTAATATCTGAAGTTTTAAATAACAAAGACCAGTACTTCTATGCAAACTCCAGAGATTTTTATAAAAATAAAAATGCTTTCTAGAATATGAAACAGCCAATGATTCATAAGAGCAAAAGTAGCATTCACCAGCTGTTACAAATGCCCTTTCCCATCAAACTTGACCTTTTCCTCAATGCTTCCCCAAATTCCAAATTCTTTTCTGCCTGAGGGAAGGAAAAGCATTTCCTCCTGCCAGATAGAGCCAAGATACTGCAGAAGCAACAGCTGGCCAGAAGCAATTCTCCCTTCCTGTGGAGCAAGCCAAGTCATAGAAGTGGATCATTATGCTTCTAGGTGAAAATCCCAGACTGGTAGTTCTTTGGTCATTTTTTAACTTCTTTTGTTTGATGAACATTTAGCACTCCATCTCTCTATACTCAAAGGTCTAGCATTTATGTAACATAACCAGAAATACATCTGACCAAATAGGATAATGAAAATTATGTCAACTGAGGCTAGAGTGTCAACATTAAGACAAAACCTATACAATAATACCTAACTAAAATTAAACCACAAAAATATACACAAATTAAGGATGGTTATAGTACTGAGGTCTCACTAGCAGTTGGGAAATGGGAACTTGTGTTTTAGTATAAGAATTATTCACCAAGTGGAAACTTCATGTTCCAAATTTGACCATAATTTCTGGTTGCATCAGGGAATTCATTCTCACTTATTGCCTAAATATTTATGATTTAGAAACTTTGAGTATTTGTCTTTTTATCTTGGGACTAAAGTATGAACAAAATTTATTTGTTCACTTTTTAAACCATTGTGTTAAAAGAGGGTCCTGATCTCCCATCTGAATCAGAGAACAGCCTAGGCATTTCCTAACTGCTCAGTGAGGCTATTTTCACGTGCCAAAGACAAGGTCACCAGTACAAGTGGTGACTATTCCACTGGACACATTTGTTTGCCTCCAAGTGTAGCCTGAAACATCTGGCTGGGACAGAAACTCACAGCCACCTCGCTCATGGTTGCAGACAGGTCCTGAATGATATGGGTCTGGGGAAGAAATAGACACCAATGTCCTGGCCACTTATTTTAATTCGAAAGGAAGAGAAGGAAGTAATAACCTTTCTCCTAATGTGAATTCCAAGGAAGGAGCTAAATAAATTTTGCCTCTACTCTATCCAGACCACTATTAATCTGTACAAATACTGGTCAGTTAAATTAGATTGCACTTATAAAGTGCTTGGCACCAGGACCTGACACATAATAAGATTTCCAGTAAATCTTAGTGGCAATTAATAATAAATCATATTCTGAACTACTTAATGATATTTTGCATGCATTTAAAATTCTAACAGAGAAAATGACCTCAGTGCAAAGACACCTGCACAAAGTACTCTTTGTATACACATCAGGCGTCATGTAATATTTCACATGTCTGGGGAGTTGGATGCTCTGCTTTTGCACATGTATGAACATTATGTGAGTGTCTGTTTGGGGAGGATAAAAAGAACACCAGCAACTAAGAAGGTGAGGTGTTGAAGGCATATGATCACTTAATGAAAGTGAAATGGTAAATGCCTACTACTTATCTCCTTTGTGGATACAGTGTAGCCAATGAACCAACCAATAACATTTCGATCTTTGAACAACTATGGATTAAACAAGGACATACTACTTTGTACCAGTATCCTTTGTGTAAGAACCCTAAGTTAGTTTCTGCTTTGAGATTCATTTCCGGAAAATCACTGCCTTTATAGATTAATATATCTGCTTTCTATTTTCAGAAATCACATTTGAGTCACTTGTTATCTTTCTTTTGTTACTTTAGCAGCTTTCGAGTTATACCTAACTTTATCACCCAGGTGGGTAAAATCTGCTCACCCAATATATGGAGTGCTAAAAACATCAACTCCTTCTGCCTTCTCCAGATGGTCTGGAGATCTCTTACCCTACCCAATGCTTGAAACTGCATTAGTACATAAAGGTATAAAAAATAGCATCAAAAAGCATTTACAGGATAGCATTCATAAGAGAGCAGTGTGGCATAATGGTAGGGTAAGTGTTATTCATGTTCAGAAAACTGGGGTTCAAATCCTACTTCCATCAGTTACTTGCCCCTTTAGTTTTTCAGCATCCATGATCCTTTCTTTGTCTTTGCTGCTATAGCTCTCCTGGTCAGAATGTCTTCCTTTTTCTCTCTTTTTACCTAAACCAAGCGGCTAGTCAAAACCTTCCAGTTCCACATGCTTGGCAGGTCATTGTCTGTAGACAGTTCATATCAATTACTAGATTTCTGTCCTTCCAACAACAGCGAATTGCTCAGAACATGTGACCATAGATGGATTCATCAGAGCAAATTGTTTTGGCACCCGGTACTTAGGCTGGAATAACTGAGGAAGAGAAACTCTCTTCTCTTGAAGCATGAGGCTTCCTGGTCACCATCTTGATACCCCAAAGTAAGGAGTTGTCTGAAATTAATACAAGTACTAAGGAAAAAAGGTTCAAGATGGAGACACATATATTTTTGAGTACTTGGGCCCAATCATGCCTGAAGTCATATACCAAAAGACTTTTCAGTTATACCGAGCAATAAATTACTTTTTATGGGCAAGGCTACCTGAGTTACTTTTCCCTCACTTTCTGCCAAAGGTCTACTGACTAACACATCTATAGTATTCTCAGTGCTGGGAATTAAACAGTAACCCTGCTTCACTGAATTAACATTCTTGTGAGAGATATCAATGAGTCAATGAGTCACAACAATTGCTAACAGTGGATAAATACGGGGAGCTCTGGGGGCACTCCGCAAGAGCACTGACCCAATTTAGGGGACGAGGACAGGGAAAGACTTCTCAGAGGAGACAACATCATATGGATTCCCTGTCACCTGTCCTTCAGGGGTTAAAGATGTTACATTTTCATCCTCAAACTGAGTGCACAGTGAGTAATAATGTTGACACCTAGCCATAGGTATTATCATTATAACTCTAAAACGACTACTTTGCCTTAAAATTCCCACCCAGTAAGATATTATCCCCTCATTCTATTTTAATAGCTAAAGTTGCATTATTCATGATTATTGCCTCAAAAAACATAGATTATCACAGCTGTTCAGCCATCATATATATAGTTTCCAATCCCACCACCCACTCCCAATCAGAATTTTGGCCATGGCCCCAGTTGGTACTGAGAGAGAACACATAAACGTTAAATACTATAACAATCTGTGGTAGAGGGGGAAAAATCAGCAACTGACAGTGCTGTAAAATTGTAACCAGGAAAACAAAAATACCTCATCCAAGTGCCCATTTTTTAAAAGTGATACATTCTGACACAGCAATTCTTTGATAGCTTTAGTAAGCTCATCAAAAAGCTGATGGAGGGCTTCCCTGGTGGCACAGTGGTTGAGAGTCCGCCTGCCGATGCAGAGGGACATGGGTTTGTGCCCCGGTCCGAGAAGATCCCACACGCCGCGGAGCGGCTGGGCCCGTGAGCCATGGCCGCTGAGCCTGCGCGTCCGGAGCCTGTGCTCTGCAACGGGAGAGGCCACAACAGCGAGAGGCCCGAGTACGGCAAAAAAAAAAAAAAAAGCTGATGGAATGGACTCAATATAATCTTCCTTTTATGACTCTCTTACTAAAAAACTAGTAGAGTTGGCCAGGATTTGAGCAGTATATTAAATATCAGTAACCAATGTTGGACAACATGAATTTCCATGCCTTTTATATATATTTCTAATTACATACCAGTAAGTATAAGAACTGAAAATGTTTAACCCTTAGTTAAAATTTTCAAACAAGTCAAAGTTTCAACCAATAATATTAGGTTGCTTAATATCTGGTCTTATGAGTTTTTCCCAATCCATTTGCCCCTAGTAGTCAAGTACAAAAGATTTTGTGAGGAATTACAATCCAAGAGATCTAGGATGGAATGTTGTCAAGCTGTCCTTCAAAACACTTTATAAAGAATAAATGAAAAAATAAAAGTCAAAAACCCTAAAATATAGAATTATTATGAAGTTGTCCTTGACTAAGATATTTCAAACTTGGAGGAATATTTGAGACATGAATTCACAAACGCAGGGCTGATGATATATTATAGCCAGACTCTGAGACAGTCCTCAGTGTTTCTTGCCTCCTTATATTTATGCCCTGTGTAGTCTCTTCCCACAATGAATAGGACTGGCCTGTGAAACCAATAAAATATTGCAAAAATGAAGTGTGACCTCCAACTTCAATAAAGACATTGTGGCTTCTGCCTTGCTTTGTCTTGGAACGTTCACTCTGGGGAAACCCAACTGCCATACTATGAGGCCACTCAAGGAGCCCTCTGGAGAATCTCAGCTGGGAAGAAACTCGGGCTTCTCACCAATAGCTAGCACCAACTTGCCAGCCATGTGAGTAAACCACAGAAGCAGATCCTCCAGACTCAGTTAAGCCTTGACGGCTACAGCCCTGGCAGACATCTCGACTATGATATCATGAGACCCTGTGAGCCAGAACTGCCTAGCTAAGCCACTCCCAGATTCCAGATCCACAGAAGCCGTGAGATCATAAACGATTATTGTTGTTTCCAGCCACAAAGGTCTGGGATAATTTCTTATGCTATGACATATAACTAATTTACTAGACAAATATCCTACTAATGTCTTTATTCTCTAGACGTAAAGCTATTGTTTATTTAATAGTAGAGTGAAAACTTTTCTTAATATTTGTCATTGCTGACTGCTGTCAAATATTAAGCACATAATATTCTTTCAGTGGTCTATGCACCTTAAGGCTGGGATCTGACAAATGCCTGAGACTGAAGAGGTCTATCTATACTTCCGTTTGGTACATATCCAATTCCAGGGCACATTGGCACAGTGGACAGATAGCCCACCTACTCCATCTGCAAGGAACTGGGTGTGAAAACATGCTCACCCTATCCATGCACCCAGAATGTCTCTCTGCACCTTGACCTTCAAGGAATCATCAAGTAGCAAAATTGGTTAAAGATCATAAATATCCTCAAATTAAACCCCTCTTCAACGTGCCAGCTATAAGTTTTTCAAGATAAACCTGAACACTTTCGGTGATGGGAACTCGTTACTCATCAAAATTCATTCAAAATCTCAAGAAAACTTATTCAAGCAAAATCTCTTCTTCTGAATTCCAAACACTGGCCTCAGACACTGAGTCCTATTCCACTCTGGTCACTCCTTCAGCTATCTGAAGAAAATTTTATCTTCCATTTGAGTTCTCTTTATGTAGAAAAAGTATCCAGCTCCAACTACTCCTCCTAAGACATAATTGAACCCCTGATACTCATGATGCTTTTCTCTGAACTTGTCCCAGTTTCTTTTTAATCAGAGCCCAACAACTAACAGCCTATAGGTCTGTGGTTGCTTTCTTGTTTTGTTTTGTTTTCAGAGATTGGAATTTGGATACCTTTAGATGTAGCATACCCTCTACAGTTCCCGCAAACCCCACAACCCCTTCCTGTCTTATAGAGCACTTCCTGTCACCCATTTCTTTCCTATCTGGTCATGGCTCTCATAACACAACAAATATTCTTAATGTCGAAAGGGTTACAACTGCTGCTGCTCATGTGCCATGTGCCACAGGTGGGGTTAATTCAGAAAGCTTCTCATGGTTATTATTGGGAGGGAACCAGGGCTTCATCATCTTCTTGCCTCATTCTTAGGCATTTCAAGTTAACAAATGTCTATTAAGCATCTCCTGAATGCCTCACACCAGGAGTTGTGTTGAATAATATGGGAGAAAACTGGTCTGTCTATTCCTCAAGAGTAGAAGGAGCTCCCCTGCATTAACCTAGCACACAATGATTACCCAACACATGTGATAACAGAGAAGAAAGCAGGAGATATGCTGCTTTAACTGGGAGATCAGGCCAACAACCAGCATATCTCAAAGGGCAAAATACAGGCAATAAATACTTGAAAATTTTAAGCAGGGGAAAGATGTCTACTCCTTGGTATAGACAAAGGAGGGGACATAGAAGAAAAAATTCCTCACAGGGCAATTGTGAGTCTGCTCAGTCCACCCCATGAGCCTCTTAGGAAAGCTACCACTTTGGATGTGTTTAATCAGTGTCCAGCAAAGGGTAACTCTGCCTTTGCTCCCCTGTGTTGGCAATGTTAAGGACTAGAAGATTCGGGGGTTGTTTACTATGTGATTTAGTGATGATATAAATTTGGGAGAGTTAGATCTAAGGTCTCTTTACCTTTCTATTAAGGAAAAAGAGCAGATCAAAAATGTAGGCAGTGAGTTGTTCTCAGAGAGGAATATTAAGGGGAAATAAATAATCCATGGCACACCTCAAGAGGTCTGTCTTTATTGTTTGTTTCCCAGTACACACATCCTTGCAAGCCTCAAGGAGAATAATTACTTCTCTAAATATCAGCCGAAGCGGGGACAAAACCCAGCACACAACAGCACTCAACCGTTAATTCCAGTGACAACTGAAACACCATTAAACTGTACTTCAAGTCTTTGAAGTGCTAAAAAGTTCATTCAGAAAATAGTGTATGGCCATGTATTCAATTTAATAGCTAATGCAGTTCCTTCTCTGTCTAGTTGAGAACATTCAAAGTACAAAGGAGTGGTACGGGAACATTTAAGACCCAAAGGAAAGTAAGCCTTTCAGAATGAGTTAAAAGAGAATGTGGACATCATAACCTAGTCCCACTTCATCACCATTATCCAATCATGTTAGACGCTCTTGAGAGGCAAGAGAGATTACTGGTTAACAGTATAAGCTCTCTCCAAGTTCAGAGAGACCTTAGTTTGCCTCCTCCTCTGAAGCCTACAAACTGTGCTGTCTCGGCTCAACCATCTAACTTCAGTGACACTCAGCTTTCTCATCTAAAAATGCTGGTTAAAAGTAGTACTTACTTCAGAAGGTTCTCAGAAGGATTAAATGAAGTGATCTGTAGTAATCGTTATAATTCCAAGCCACTATTCATTGAGAGATTGCCATGTGCCAGGCTCACAGCTAAGTGACACTTATCTCTTTTAATCTTAGTGGTATTCCCTTTACCACTTGATAGAGAATACTGAAGAAAAAGCAAGTATGAGGAAAATTACCAGTTCCATTTACGATATGGGAAGTTTGAACTATTAACAGGCTAGAGAGAGAAAACATGGTTTCCCTTGGTCTTCGTGTCTCTGAGCAACATTCCCTGGTCTTCCTTAGGTAAAGCCAGCCTAGAATTTTAGAACTGTCTCACCTTCTTAACTGCCTTAAGATAGAAGCCTACATTCTAGATATAACCTGACAATACTGTATGCAGTGGCTCAAGGCTTAACCTAGGATTGCATCATCTAAGCGTTATATAAGCAGTACTTGTTGTCAGCTAAGACCTCTACTTTTTCCCCTCATAAATAGATTTTAAGCCAGATCATCCTGATGTCATTCTTGGATTTTTGAGGTCTCTGAAACTTCACTGTAATCAGAATTAATCTCAAGGGAATTATTCACCTTTAGCTTGTCACACTAGATTTTTATTTTCATTTTGGCTTTTTTCACATTAGCTCTCCCTCCCAACCTTGATACAACCACTGTAGTGCAAGGAATACTTCATGATGGACTTTAAGTTCCCCCCATGGCTCTCCCTCCCCCACCCCAGAGAAACTTCTTAGTTCTTTATGTAAAGAAATGGAGAAGCATTTCTAACATTACCTGGGATGTCACAGCAACTGACATACCATGTCCACGTGTCCACGTGCTTTCTACATGATCCAGTGTAGAGCAACTGACATACTCTATATCTTCATCAGCTAGCGGGATGAAACCTATGTATCTGACCAAACTTACGACTTACGGATTTTTTCCTAAAAACCATTATTTGTGACATTTTTCTAGGATCATTTTCCTAAGGATAGATCATGGGCCACATCCTGCCCACTTCCTCTAAGCTCATTGGGTAATAGCAGGCTTTTGTTTTCAGTCCTATCAAGCTTTGACCCACAACTCTACATTTTCACAACTCTGTGATCAGACTCATTACCTAAATTCTCTGAGCCCCAGTTTCCTAATCTGTAAAATGAGGGTTGAAATGGTTTTATATTCTACACAATGTTTAATAAAGTTAGCTCTTTTTCTTTTTTTCTTTATGAAATTGAAAGATCAATTCTAAGAATTTCCTGATACAGTTTCAAGCTTACATTCATGATTTTGAAGAAAAAGCAACTTTGGAGGGTTTGCTAATAATTTGCATTGTGGGTTTGATACCTTCCTTTCAACTGTTAAAGAACAAGAAACAAATGTTTACCAAAAAGAAAGTAAGAAGAAGAAGGAGGAAAGGGAAGAGGCAGCAGAGGGATCAAAGGAAAGTAGAAGAATTAGATCAAATTTTCAAAAAGCTCTGGAAGGTTACATTCTGATCCTAGGGACAACTTCCCTAAAAGATCAAAGACCATCTACTCAGGAAGATCCAGATAGGCAAACTCACAGAAGGATCGCTTGGAGTGGCACAGCTCATATAGACCAGAGGGTCACGTGAGAGATGAGTTAGCACTCTCATTGCTAATGGTCCAGCTATTGCTGAAGGAAGAACTTACCAACCGATCTTCCCTGAAAGCCGAAAGAACAGAACATTACCTCTAAACACCCAGAAGGAATGATGCTTATTTATAGAAAAAGACTTGGTAGATTTCACCTGATTGGCCCAGTGACACCCCATGAATACACCTCTCAACTCCTTAGCGAAACTGTAAGCCCCTCAACTGGTAACGAGACTCTGGACATTAATTAGGGTGATGATGGAGAAATTACTCCTATCTGCACTTGGTGGGTAGGTGAGGTGAAGTTAAACTGAATAACCCCAAGAGTCTCATGGTGGATCAGTGATTATATATTTCATATTAATTCCTATGTCATTAAGTTCTTCAGAAGATTAAGTGAAATGACATATGTGAAGTCCTTGGTATTGTGGGGATTCAAAATGATAGTTATTTTCATCACCATTATTGCAGCTGCAGTGCCTTCTTGTGTTATGGGGCACTAGGAAACATAAGCAGAAATAAGAAAGGGGGATGAATGGCAGGGTATACTCTGGAAAATGGTAAGAGTTAGTCTTGGTCATCAGGAGCTGTCAGCAAATACAAGAGAGATCATAAGGTCATTGCAAGAAAAGCTGTCTCAGACTTTTACACTTTGACCTAGAAATAAGCTTGAGATCATCTAATTCGACCACCTCTAGCTATAGAGGTACAAACACTGATGAGAGGTTAAGTTTCTAAAGATATGTTTTCAATAACTAATTACCTAGAATATGGTGTATGACATATACACATATACTCTTTTTTTTTTGGCTGCACCATGAGTCATATGGGATCTTAGTCCTCCATCAGCATGGAACCCGCAACCCCTGCAGTGGAAGCGTGGAGTCTTAACCACTGGGCCGTCAGGGAAGTCCCAATATACTCCTGACTTTCACCAATCTAGGTCTGAGGGCTTTGCTCTCAAGAGTCAATTCCATGGAAAAGTTTTTTTTTAATCAAAATGTATTAATCAAGACGCTTTCAAATTGCAAGGGAACTCGTACTCAAATTAAATGAAGTAGAGAATGTACTGGCTGACCTAAGTGAAATGGCCAGGCTAGAGAAGCTTCAAGGAAGAATGGATTCAGATGCTCAAACATTATCTTCAGACCTCAGTTTCTATTAGCTTCATTTCCTTTGGGTTGGCTTCTCTTGGGTAGGTTCTCTTCTTTGGGTCAATGCAGAAGCCCTAGTTAAAGAATGACTTCTCTCTCCCAACAGTTAGACTCAAAGTTCCAAGAGTGAGTGTCTTTGCCTGTCTTGGTCTTTGTGCTCCATCTCTGAGTCAAGCAAGACCATAAAAATTGTCTATGTTGATAGCCCTGGGTCACATGGCCATTCCAGGAGATGGAAGAGTAGTCCATCCTAACGCAGATCAAATGAACAAGGCTGGGAAGTTACTCCCCAAAACAAAGTGGGATGCTATTGGGAGAAAAAAATGGAAATAGATGCAGGGTAAGCAAAACCAGCAGATGCCCACTAAAAACTACTTTTATGAGAATACAGAGAATGTTATGATGGATAAAACCTAATTATAAATTCAAAGTTCTTCAGGATACATTATTATGTTTTCAGATCACAGGCAACTGTCCAGCTCTTAAAGCACTTCCAAAGAATGCAAAAGGTCAAAGATCTGCACTCTTGTCTCTCGTCTTTCTTCATAGACTTAAAAATACTAAAGCAAGAATTTACAGTTAAATTGTGGTTCCCTTACTATCTTAATGACCAGTTTTATGCAGTCAGATTCAATCGATCCCACTCAGTAACACAAGCTCAAACATCAAATTGACATTTTCAGTCTAGGATTTTTTTAAGTCCTAGACAATGTCTTCTTTACTCTCATTTATAGTTTTCTTACCCATTTTTTCTTCTGCTTTTTTCCTTTTCACTCTTCTCATATACACCCTCATTCATATATATGTTCTCATATCAAACCCCTGAATTCAACTTTATGTTCTCCTTTATTTTCTCTGAGTCAAATAAAGATCTTGATTAAATTTTACTGTATTCCATTTATTCAATAAATATCTGAGTTCCAGACACTATTTTAGGCACCTGGGTCACAGTCATAAACAAGGCAGACAAGATTCCTTTTTTCAAAGAATTCACTTTCTAGTGTGGGAAAAATGTATCACCTACTTGTGCTTCCTTGTCTACTGTTATCCACCAAGACCTATGGTCATCATAAACTCTGCATAGCTTTTCAAAGCACATCTGATTTAATCTTCCCAACTCACTGTGGGAGCTACAGCAAGTTCCAATGACCCCATTTTACAGATATCATTGAACAGAGATGTAACTAAAGCAAGATCATTAATTTCATCATTCAATAAGTACCTGTAATATGCCAGATACTATTTCAGACTTTTGGAACAGTATTATTGACCTGCATTATCCTCATGAGTCTAGTAAGGGACATCAAAAAATAAAATGGAAACTTAAAAACATATGAAGTCAAAACAGCAAATTAGTGGTGGACCTAAAATAGTTTTCAGCATTTCTGACTATCCTGATGTATCGTATCACCACTCCGAGCAAATGATCACTTGACCAAAGCCCCTACGAGGATGAGGCATCAGCAACAAAAGCCATCCTCAATGCCTGCTTCACAGGGCAAACTAAAAAAGAATTTCTTAATTCCCAATCAAGACAATGCTGCCACTTCACAAGGATCTCCACTGACCCACCTCCTTCAACCACCGCTACTGTTCAACACTGTACTGAAGGTCTTCATAAATGCAATGTGATAAGATAACGTGGACAGGACAGGATAGGATGGCAAAGTGGCAAGCCAGCTTCCATCTCAGGCAGTCTGGCTCCAGAGACAAAGATTCTAACCATTCTGCTACGCTGCACCAAACCATTAATAAAGAAAAAGTACAACTCACCAAAAAAAAAAAAAAAAAAATTCATCCAAATGAAAAGCATCAATTCAGGGATAACATAAGGTAATATAAACAAGTGACAGAATACAAATAGTTATTTGTAATGCATACACAGGTAGGAAACAGTATTCTGAACAGATAAAAATGTCCACAGATGGGAATTTCCTGGTAGTCCAGTGGTTAGGACTCAGCGCTTTCACTGCCGTGGCCCAGGTTCAATCCCCTGTCGGGGACTTAGATCCTGAAAGCCGTGCAGCGCGGCCAAAAAAAACTGTTCAGAAACGAGTTAGAAAATATGAGCCAAACATATAAACAAAAAAGTAGAAACCCAATAGGAAAAACTTCAAGTAGCGTTCAACTTCAAGTAGCAACCCAAAGCATCACCTACTAAAGTAACTACAGAATACAATTTCATACTCCTCGAATCAGTGGATCAAAAGGTCTGACCTCACACAATGATGGTAACAGTGTACACTTCTGGAAGCAACTGAGTTGCTGCAACCACTTTTAAGGACAACTTGGCAACAGATCAGTAATTTTTATAAGGGACATAATTTACTACTCAACAACACCATTTCTAAGTATATAACCTATAGAAACTATTGTACTTGTGTCCCAGAAGACTGTTTGAGAATGCTTACACCAGCATTCATGAAATTGCATTATAAACAACCCAAACATCCATCAGTAGTGGAATAGATAATTCAGATGGAATGCAGTAGAATTTTAAATGAAAAAGCCATGCGCATGTGATACAACATGGACAGAGATCCCAAACATAATGCTGAGTGAAAAACACACATTGTAGATTGTTACACGTAGCACAGTATAATTTCTGAATATTTTAAATACTCAATACTATACATATGTATATAAAAATTTTCTAGATAATAGAAAAGTATTTTCCAGAAATAGAAAAACATGACCTGAAGTTCACCTCCCTAACTCAGGAGAGGGTGGGAGAGCAAATGGGAACAGGGAGGGGTAAAGGGAATGAACATTAGCTGTTATGTTTTGTTTCTTTTACATCAAAAAACATGAAACAAGACTGACAAAAAAAAAAAACCCTTTATCAACGTGAAAATCCCAAGATTTGTTACACAATTTTTTATATTTTCTGCATTCCTCAAAAATTTAAAAAGAAAACCCCATGTGCTTGCTACTTCGTATCTCTCCCTCTTCATCATCCTCTGCTTCGTGGTTCCAGGTTGGCAGAAGAGCAGAAGAGTAGGGGTTCTGGTTCCCACCAGAGTTTAAGGCACTTATTCTCTTGCCTGGACCATCTTCCATTGTTACCCCACTGTAGTCCTACTATACAAAGTGGCAAGGAGATTTAAAAAGAGCAACTCTGATGTTATCACACAGCAACACTGAAGAGTTACCCATTGCCTTTCAGATGCAGGTGAAAATCCTGCCTATGAACATTGGACTTTTGTTATCTTAGCTGCCCAGTCTTGTACTGTACAGTTTTCCCTCTCAATCTCTCTCTCTGGCCCCAGTAGTCTTTCAGTCCTTTCGATACACCAGGACCCATCTGGCCTAGACATGTATTACACAGTCAACTCTCTGCTAGGACTGCCCATCCCTGGCCTCAACTCCCCCAGTCCAACTCATCCCTCAGAGCCCCCTCCATGCATGTTGTCTTCAGGGAAGCTTCCATGGCAGATGCCTGGCCCACCTTAGACCAGATGATTTAGCTCAGTGCTCTAAGAGTGCAATCTTGATTCTTTCACAACATCACTTTAGTGACGGGCTTGAATTCTACTGCCCAGTGTGTCTGCTGATTCACAGTCATGAGGAACTGTTTCCTTTATGTGCTACCGGTGAGAACTGTCCCCGCTTGCTCCACAAAGCAACCAGAACTTTAACACACTCGCCCCTCTCTTGTTTTTTGTTTGTTTGTTTTCTGGCCTCTGAGAATTCCATTGACTTTTGGAGGGGTTCAGCCCCACCTGTGAAATGTTTCTCATCATATTTCATCCAACGCTTGGGATATTTTGAAACTGGAGGATTGTCATCCTAGTTAACACTATTACAAGAAATGTAATTTCTCCACCTCAGAATGTAAATGTGCACTTATGTTAGCAAACGTGGGGTCAGGCTGCTCGCCGCTTGAAAGCCAATAAAGAGGCAAGGTTGGTGGAAAAGAAAGTTTGCTTTACTTCCGAGGTGGGCAGCCCGGGGTGGGGGGCAGGGCAGCAGACTCGTGTCTAAAGGCCGTCTCCCTGCACTGACAATCAGTGGGCAGGAGCTTTTAAACAGGAGTTTTAAGGGTGTACAGATGGAGGGAGGGGGCTGCATGTAGAAACGGCACAGTCAGCTCTGACAGTCACCCTGAAAATGGTCTGATCAGCGTCATCTTGATTTTTTTAAGTACAGTTAGTCTTCAGTTCCAGGGTGACTTTGTTCCCATTTCTTTGAGGCCTGTTCTTGGAATTGTGGCAGCTTCTGTCATGGCTACAATCTAGTCATCATGTAGTTAACTTCTTCCACCTGGTGCGGGTTTCTGTATCTACAAACCAGCTCAAAGGATATGGCTTAGAATATTATCTGTAGCCACTGAGGAGGAGCTAAAGGTCCTTGACTTTGCTTAAGGACTAAACTATTATTATTTGGTCTTGTTTGACCCTTTTCCTTTGCTTTTTCTTCTCACTTCTCTGATTAAACTTATTCTTTGACTAAAGTTTTTCTACAGACAAAAGGCAGGCTGAGGGCATGGGGGGGCAGTGGAGGGAAGGACCACAGGGTTCTGCTCTGTTTCACTTACTCTATTATTTAAGAAAACTCATCCGTTGCACTACGTTATAATCTCCTTGAGAGAAGGCAATATACGTGTTTTGACTCATCACCATTTTCAGGTTTCTTTCAACAGTGCTGGCACAGAGCAGGTACTCAAAACGCATTTTGCTGAATGGATGAACAGATCAGACCTGGAGGGTAGGGGTTTTCCTTGGAGCACCTTGCTGAAGAGCAGGCTGATAAAACTTAACTACCAGCCGTGCGACAAATTCCAAGATGTTCAACATTCTCCCAGGCACTGGCAGATGAAAGCCTCAGAATCTCTGATCACCAGAAAAGGTGGCTCTCCCACTAGTCTAATGTCATTAATCTTTAATGCATGTTTCACTCCATCCATCCCACACTTAAGTTTCCATATTCTTCATTAATTCTGACATCAGCAGGCTGAATTCCTCTGACGCCCAAGGCACTAAAGCACTCCCTTCAAATACCAAAAGCACATTTTTTAAAAGCCCGGCATAATTTTTGCCCACAAGATTTTGTGTAACAAAATTACCAGTTAGCCTCTTGTACCATCCAAATAAACTGCCTACTAGTCATCACTTTAAGGGAGTAATTGACCATGCAAATACTGAGAGGCATAAAATTCTGCTGCCAAACAGAGACCTAGTTAAGGCCTCTTTGTTTCTCCTTGGGAGCAAACTCTTTTGTATTTTAATCATATTGTATCATTTGAATGAAACTTACAAAGTCCACTTAAGTTTTCTGTCCCTAGGACCATGCTCAATTTATTTGTTCTTCGCCATCTGGGATTAGCCTTTCTTCAGAGAGTTCACACAAAGCAGGCAGGATGTTAGAACTCCAGCTGGTTTTCCATATCTCTCCTTTAACCTGGGGGAGTCCAACCATGGCAGAGAATTCCCCGACTTATCTGAGCTGTGGATAAAGTCAGAGTGTTGGTAATGGGAAGTTCCTTAAATATCTTCCAAGTCCAAAGAAAGGTTAAGCAAGTGGATAAGGCAGCATCCATTAGGTAGGGTCCCAGCAGGAAATAAATGGCACAAATAGAATAATGAGGAGAGTTAATAAAGGGACTGTTTACAAAGGGTATAAGAAAACCATTAAAGGCTATAATAGTACCCTGATGTTAGTGCCAACACAGCTGTTCCCTTCCGTTAGCTGGAAGAGGCCAGGAAGGGGAACAGTTATGAGAACTTGGAAAGAAAGAGACATATGGAGAGGACCACCTCCCCGAGAGCTGTGATCTTTGGTCAAAGGGACAGCCAGTCCAGTGATCCCTTAAGGAGGGAGCCAAGGGAATAAAATGTCCCAGCTCCCTGTTCTTCCCTCTTCCCATATCCTGCCAGGTCTCTCCATCTGCTGTTCCCAACAGGACACCAGAAAATAAGGGAGTTCACCAAGGCTATCCACAGACCTTGGCCTCCTGAGAACAGAGCATGGTAAAAAAAGGAAAAAGTTGAGTGTACATTTGGAGGGTAAAACAGAAGATATCCAATACAGCAGGGATCAGAGGCCTCTAGGGAAGACTCACAAAAACACAGATTCCAGAAACACACTCCTCTCTTACTGAATCAAATCACAGCAAAATTCATAGGCACATGAATTTTGGAAAAACTGCATAGGCAATGATGATGTACACTTATGATTAAGATTATGTGGCATTTTTAGTCTAAAACCCTGATAGTAACCTTTATTTTACAGTTTGTTCGGGGGTTTTTTGCTTGTTTTTTTTTTTATACTTTATTGGAGTAAAATTACTTTACAGTGTGTGTTAGTTTCTGCTGTACAACAAAGTGAATCAGCTATATGTATACATGTATCCCCATATCCCCTCCCTCTTGAGCCTCCCACCCACCCTCCCTATCCCACCCCTCTAGATCGTCACAAAGCACCGAGCTGATCTCCCTGTGCTATGCAGCAGCTTCCCACTAGCCATCCATTTCACATTTGGTAGTGTACAGTTCTTACTCTCCCAGAAAAATTTTAAATCTTGGTGCTGCAAATTTGACTTTGTATCACAAAGAACAATTTTTAACGATTATCCCAAGCGATGGGGATATTAAGGAACCTAGGCTTTTAATCTGGGTACCTATCCACCCTGTTCACACTGGTATTGCTGCGCCAGTGGTTAAACTAAAAACTTCTTGGTTGGTAAATAGCCATTACCCTAAGCTCCCAAGTATCCAACCTCTACCCCAGCTGCCCAGCACTTCTTCAACCCAGCAACCAAAGCATTAACAGTTAGACAGATTCATACCCCAGCAACCAGCCTGACTAGATATTTTGAATACCACATCTCAGTTTTCAACAGAAGATTTGTTCTACTCTTCAACCATACTTTACCTTTTAACTAGGAATTCTAAATTGTAAACTTGGTAAATCTCTAGCAGAATTTTTTTCGAGAATTTTAAAAATTTTAACACAGTTCAAATCAGAGTGCGTGGTTCATTTTTTTAATTCAAGTGTAGTTGATTTACAATGTTGTGTTAGTTTCTGGTGTAGAGCAAAGTGATTCAGTTACATATATATATTCTTTTTAATATTCTTTTCCATTATGGTTTATTACAGGATATTGAATATAGTTCCCTGTGATATACAAGAGTACCTTGTTGTTAATCTATTCTATACATAATAATTTGCATCTGTCTAGCAGAATTATTAATGAACCCAATAGCCAAAGACCCTTACCAAAGAGACAAAGGGCTCTACTAATCAATCAGCTGGATGGTTTGCCCCCCAGTTAACAGCAGTGAATTATACGTCTTTTCCCTGTATCATTTTTCAACACCAAAATCCAATAACTGTTAACCTTGAGTCCAAGAATAATCTGAGGAGCATAAACCCAAGAAAATGGCATTTGCAGTCAGAATCCTGTGTTCAAATTCTGCTCTGTCACAACCAGCTTGTTGATCTTGATCAAGTTATTTAAACTCTAGGTCTCAGTTTCCTTATCACTTAAAGATCAAAAAAAGCAAAACAAAAAGCCTACTCACAATGTTTCTGGTCAAAGTACCCTTATTCAAACTAGACCTCATTTTGATTGTTTAGTGAGGAAGGACAAAGAAAAGAAGAAAACAAAAAAGTTAAAATGAGGAGGAAAAAATAGTGACAACACATTCCAATGTATAATCATATAAATAATAAGACACCTGCCACGTATGAAGCTATTATGTATCACCAAGCACACAGTGGTGGTTTTGCATACATATAATTCTCACCAAAGTCCTGGTAGGTAGTACTCATAAACCCACTGCACCAGAGGGGAGATTAAGCTCTGAAAACAACATGTTTAAGAGTACCCAACAGCAGACACCATTTCCCATCTCTGGTTTCTTGGACTCCCAAGAGATGCTCTGAACTGCTACTTATGACAGTCAAACATCAATGTACGGTCCCATGATTATAAACAAGACATTTAAAATTGCTTGCCAACTAATCACTTACATCTTACTTCAGAAAAAAAGAGAAAATGACTGAGTATTGTTTTTTTCTGAGAGACCCTTTTGAAACTGTAATGTAGAGAAAGGTACATTTTCTGAAGACCTCTGTATTTACCTGGATTGGCTAAATTCTAGATTTTTAATATGCCAGAAAGGGTTAGTCTTGTAAGTACTTTAGACAGCTATTTAAAAAAAAACAAAATTCCTCTTTCTGCAAGATTTTGTTTACATGTTTATTAATAGGATCGACATCAAAGGAACTCGTGTCTCAGGAATTCTACTTGTAACAAGAAAGCAGTTTCTCAGGAGACTGAAGGTTTAATCACATGGTTTTAGGTCCTTCCAACGCTTTTCCATCCCAACAGTAGGTAGATTTGATCTTCAATCCCCCATCACATCTGGGAAAATAGCCTCATGGTATCTAATAATGTACTACTTAGGAAAGGCCTCTATGGTGACAATAATAAAATACAGTTGACTGACTCTCAAGGATAAAATAAAAGGGAAGTTTTTAAAAATCAATGTTTTTCTGTTTATGAAAATACACTGGCTTTGTTTCCTATGTTTTAGAAATTGTAGAAAATATATCACAAAAACCCACTTTCATCTAATATAGGGCTCTAGAGGCCCCAAGAACTTCCTCCTAATGTCAGAAAATCCACCTAATAGCCACAGAAGGGGCACGTTACGACCACCCCGCTCTTCAGGGAGGTTTAGGAATCTGTCTAAAGTGGTAATTCTAATGACGGCCGCTTGTTAGAAAAGCAGGACCTGGAGATTCACTTCAACCTCCTGAATTAGAAACTTGGGGTTTTAAAAATGTTCTTCGTGTGATTCTGATTCAGGTTCAAGTTTAAGTGTCGTTGCTCTACACTAGATGTCTTAAATTTGCCTGATAAGCTGGAGAAACTGATCAGGCCCTGAAAATCCCTCCAAAACAAATTCTGTCTCAGTGGGTCTCAGATCGTGTTGCCAACTGAATTGTTTCCCCCCCAATATTCATACGTTGAATCCCTAACCTCCAAGTCCCTCAGAATGTGACTTTATTTAAAGATAGGGACTTTAAAGAAGTAATTAAGTAAAAATGAGGTTGTTAGGGTGTGTCCTAGTTCAATTTGATTGGTGAATAGGATGCACAGGGAGACACCAGGGATATATGAGCACAGAGAAAAGACCATGTATGAAGGCAACATGAAGGCAGCCATCTGCAAGACAAAGAGACCTCAGAAGAAACTAAACCCTGACAGTACCTTGATCTTGGACTTCAGGCCTCTAGAACAGTGAGAAATAAATTTCTTTTGTTTAAACCACCCCGTCTGTGATGTTTTGTTACAGCAAAGTATCTATATTTTCAATCAGAACTGCAGATAATTCTTCTAATCCAGCAAATTTGAGGAACTCTACCCTTCATCCTTTCCACTTAGATGTGATCCTCAAAACAGCAGCCTCAGCATCATCACAACCACTGAATCAGAATCTGCATTTTAACAAAACTTCCAGGAGATTTACATCCCTAGTAAAGTTTGAGAAGCACTGCCCTGTACCACAGCCTACGGTTACCATACATAGCAAATAAATACTTGCAATATTTGGGCCATACACACACACACATTTTATATATATATTTACACTAAAAAAATTCATTGTTTACCTGAAATTCATATTTACCTGGGCATCTTGTATTTTATCTTGTAATCCCACCATAGCTGCCTCTCCCAGGGTGCAGAAGGAAAAAGGATAGGTTCACCAGAATGTCAGGACAAGGTAGCCATAGACTCAACTTTGGTTTCTAAAAGCATCCTTTAGGATTGTGTGTTTCTTATCCCAAAATTGAATAATGTAACAACACTCAAAAGGACTGACATTTCCATTAGTTGAAAAAAGAGCAAATCTCAATGATCTTGTCTAATCTTCAGGTACTGAAATTTCTCACTGGAAACTTCTATATCAGTCTTCACTCTTAAAGCCGACAGCTTGTTTTCTGGAAGGCAGCCCTGAGTTCAGAGCTCCTCATGACCCAAGCAGCCTCCAAAACATTACATGGTTATCTCTTGCGGGGGTACCATATCTCTCAAGGTTAAAATGGCAGGTCATTTATTTTGAATGTTAGCACTGGAAATATTCTTGTAAATTTCTGAGCTTAACCTCATGGTATAGTGATAGTAGTCCTAACAATTACTATTTACACAGCAGTTACAAAACATTAGAGTAATTTACAAACATTCTTTCAAACCCCCAAAAGAGTAGGTACGATGACATTTTCATAGAAATAACACGGCTAACGTTAGTGATTAGTTACTATACGCTGGGCACCGTGCTAAAGTGCTGTACTATGTTACTCATTCCTCAAACTAATCCTCTAAAGTAGATATTATTTGCCTCATTGTGCAGATAAGACAAGTTATTTTCTCAACATTCGGAGACCTGATAAACAATTGAGCTGAGATTCAAACACAGGCAAAATATCTCCAAAGCTCTCACTGCTAAATAGTGATATCATATCACCTGATAGAGCAAGTGTCTCACATTCAAAGAACTGAATCCATTTCCCTGATGTCAGAACTGAAAATTGAACCAAAGCCTGTGCTTTTAAACATCACTTTTATGTGAACAAATTGGAAGCTTTAAGTGGCTAGGGGAGTAGACTGTGGGATGTTCCAATGACCAGTGACTCAGTCAGTACTAGCAGTCTGCTCTGAAAAGCTTCAGTTCAAAGATTTCCCTACCATGTCAACATGGCAGATGGAAAGGAGATAGCAAAGGCAGCAAGGTCACTTGGCAATCCACAGTTGACATAATTGATGAACTGGCTCTCCAGTTGGTGGTATTGTGTGGAAAAAGCAGAACTGGACAAAGAGTAAAAATCAAGAAAGGACACAGAAGTAGGTCATCAGTGCCTGGGGTCAAGGACTAACCTTTGCAGAGTATTGGAATATACGTATTAGAATATATTTAGCCATTCATTCAGTAAGCACACATTGAGTGCTCGCTATATGCCAAGCATTCATCTACCTTCTGTTAGTCAACCTCAGTTTCAATAAAAAGGTATTTCACATATATCTTTTTGACCATAATGGGAAATATTCCTTGCAAATCACTAAAGAGTAGTAACAACCTCTCTTACTCTAAGAACTTCTGAATTTACAATTCAGTAAGAGGTACTTTTTTAATTTAAGTTTTACACCACCATGTATTATACCTTGGCTCTACTACCTACTAGCAGTGTGAATCTTCGGAATTAACTTCTCTGAGCTCAATTTCCTCATCTATAAAACATGGGTACAAATACCTAGCTCATAGGTGGCTGGCAGGAATGAGTTGGTCAATGTGTATAAACTAGTAGGAAGGGTGTCTGGCACATAGTAATGGCTATAAAGTGTTACCTATTTCAGACAAGCAACCTGAGGTTCCCAGGTAAGATTTTTTCAAGCACGGTCCTGGACAACCTGAGTCAAAATCTCTTAGGGTTCCTGTTAAGGAAAGTAGATTCCTGGGCTTATCTACTTCATCAAAATTTCAGCTGGTTACTATGAGCCCGCTCTGCCCTCCAGGTGATTCTTATGTATGTAAATGTTTGAGAAGCTCTATCTTGGAGGATAAGGAGGCCATATCTTTGCCACCCAGAAGTGTGTAAGGCAGACAGGTCCAACAGAAAGGGCTCAGTCCCTTGCACATATCAGAGTACAAAATAGAATGGAATTTTAAGTGGTTTTTCCAAGGTAACAAGTTACCCTAGTAACAAGCAGAACCAGGATTTTGATGCACATTTGGGACTGTTTAGGTCTGCTTCCAGCCACCCCACCAGCAGGGACAGAAACGTACCCAGGAGAGACTCACCTGCCTCTGAAGTTGGAATCAAATGAAATCTCTCAAAACATCTTGTTTTCTCGTGTCGGACTTCAGGCCACCTTGTCCATTAAACCAGAGTGTTATTTCTGGCACTAATTTACAGTGGTCCCCCTTATTCTGAGGAAACTTTAGCGAACAGCAAACCCCTGAATCCCTGCTGGAAGGGCAAGACCTCCCCGGCAGCCTGCCAAAGTCAACCTTTACAATTCAGGCACCTGTCTACCAAGTAGAGCCTCACTTTGGAGCAGCCTGTATTCACACCAGGAGGGCTGCCTACAACCAGGATGGCCTTTTGGCCCAACAATTTCACTTCTGAGAACTTTCTTTAAGATGGGTTTTTTTTTAATGGTCAGCAGGCGAAAAGGTCAACCAACTCCGGCTCTTCAACAAATCAGCGTTAAAGGTGGGAAACAAAGGTGCTAGGGGCTGTTTTGGATTTAAAAACACCTAAGAGACAATAACAACCAAAGGTAATTAGGGTTCTTGATTGGGTTTTAATTTGAAAAAAAGATGTAAAAGATGTAAAAGACAATTTGGACAATTCAGAAATTTAAAAATAAATGTGTTAGATGATATTAGGGTATTACACTTAATTTTATTATATATGATAATGGTATAACAGTCTTGCAGGAAAATGTTCTTATTTTTATGAGACACACAATAGTATTAGAGTAAAATGTCATGATGGATGTGTTTATTTTTAAATACTCAAGAAAAACAGATCAACCAAACAAGGCAAATGTTAACAGGTTAAATACAGATGCTAGCCATTTATCTGTGTGCATTACACAATCCTTCCTAATTTTCTTTGGTTTGAAATTTTTCATTGTATAAAGTCAATTAAAAAATAAACTTGAATGGCACAGTTTGGGGCCAGCAAATCTACTTCTAGAAATTTGTAACTATTCATCTGCTTATTGAACAAATGTGCCAGACAGTAAGAAAATAATTAGGCAAGTATTCAGGTTGATTATTGGAGTGTTATGTATAATAGGTAAAAATTAATTTTTAAAAAAGGTAAGTATCCAACAATTATAATCTGTTAAACAAGCTCTAGTTCATGTATATAACGGGGAGGTGTGTATCTCATAAAGACAGGGATATAGGTGCCTCTTTCCAGAGTCATACGGAAATATGTTCAAGATAAAACTGTGTGAAAAAAGCAGATAAAAACAGCATGAGTGCTGTTTTTGTAAATGAGACCATTTTTATAAAAAGAATGATGTATTTATTTAATAATGATTTTACAAGCTAATGTGCATTGAGAACCAACTATTTTCCAGCCCCTGGGACACATTATAGAATTATTTCATAATTGTCAGCATTTTCCAGATTGGGATGTTGCAGTACAGAGAAGTGAAGTAACTTGCCCAAGATCATCCAGCTAAAAGAAAATTCAAACCCTGGTGTGTGGGATCTCCAAGCCCAAAGTTTTTATGCTCTGCACTGGGGCTCACCCAGACAGACAACAGGACTCAACACCAGCATATTTATTTATATGGACTCTGGACCTATGGTGGGATGATGGGTAATTGTTTTCCTGTTACATTTCCCTACAGCTTTTTTCTCTTTTTTTCTATAACATTATTACCTGGGCTCCTTTTATAAGTTCAGAAACAAATCATAAAAATGATAGGAAAAAATGCAACAATGTTCTGGGCCTACACATCCATCATCATCTGGCTATATGATGCTGTCTGCTTGCTCTGCTGCAACCCTGGGAAGCTGTTTCTAGTTGCTTGCTCTAAATTTCTCCCTCTGTTTACTCGTGCCTAGCTTAAACCCAGAACCCAATCTGTCTGATTTTATCAAGCCTTCTTGCCTCGATGAACTTCCCTTGTAATAATATCTTCCACCTGGCTGTGGATCATATTTTCCAAAGATGGCTATAATAACATTTCTCATCTCACGTTTTTTTTTTTAATATGTGACTTGTATGTGACTTTGCTA
Organism: Tursiops truncatus; assembly: GCF_011762595.2. NCBI lineage: Eukaryota > Metazoa > Chordata > Mammalia > Artiodactyla > Delphinidae > Tursiops > Tursiops truncatus. The sequence goes on along the minus strand of NC_047043.1, from coordinate 80,620,772 downwards.
CTCCCCCAGCAAGAGGTGGTGTCTATATGCCTTCTCTTGAACCTGGCAGAATTCTGTGACTGCCTTGATCAAAAGTATGATAGAAGTGATTCTATGTGACTTCCCAGAGTCAAACAATGAAAGACAATACAGATTCTACCTAATTCTTTCTCTTAAGGATGCTTGCATTTGGAACCCACGCAGGTCACATGAGGAGGTCATGTGTTGATGTTCTAGCTGACAATTCCAGCAGAAGTCTTAACCAAGAGCCAGCGTCACCCACCTGGCATATGAGTGAGGAAGTCTTTGAGGTGACTCCGGCCACAGCACTGTGTCACTGAAACTATGTGAGAGATCCAAGCATCCTTCAGAGAAAGTATCCTTGACTCCTTACATTCAACCATCAGCATACTCTAGTAGTTCCAGCCTCAGAACACATGCAGCACCCCATCGCTTCTCTCAGTCTCCTCTGGTCCAAGTTCCAGTCATCCCTCTCTGGCATTGGGGCAATAGTCCCAATGGCCTCCCTGCTCTGCCCTCACCTCCACATAAGTCTGTACACTGCAGAAGTGATCCTGCAATCATGCAACCGCATCATGTCACGCCTTTTCTCAAAATGCCCAATGGCTCCTCATTCCACTCGGAGCCAGTGCCGAAGTCCTTACAGTGAATAGCCGGGTGTATGTGTATGACCCGGCCTCTGTTACCTCTGCCATCTCACCTACTTCAATTCTCCCCTCTTGTTCACTCCTCTTCTGCCTGGCTGGCCCATTTACTCATCTTCCATCCTCCAGCCTTGGAGCCTTTACACTTGCTGTTCCCTCCACCTGCAAGACTTTTTCTCCAGTCATCTACCAGGCTCATGCCTGCCCCTCCTTAAAGCCTTTGCTCAAATAGTAGCCTTAACTGAGGCTTTTCTGGACCATCCTACTTAAAATTGCTCCATTCTTGCACCCCAGCATTTCCTACCCACCTCCCATAATTCACTCTCTCTATGGTGCTCATCCCCATCAGACATACTATATACGTCAATCTATTCTTTGTTTGTCAGTCTCCACCCGCCCCCGCTAGAGTGTAGCCTTCATGAGGACGGAGATCTCTGCCAGCTTTGTTTATTCCTAAAGTCACAGAATCGAGAATAGTACCTGGCATATAGTGAATGCTCACTAAATATTTATTGATCATGAATGAACACCTGACAAATGGTAAAAACTTAAAGTGTGGCTATTATCATACTATTAATTGGGGTTAAAAACCCAAGTTTTCTGACTCTGTGTCTACTATAGTAGGTTGAATAGTGGCTCCGAAAACAAATATGGGGGACTTCCCTGGCGGTCCAGTGGTTAAGACTCTGCACTTCCGCTGCAGGGGTCGCGGGTCTGATCCCTGGTTGGGGAGTTAAGATCTCATGTGCTGCAATACATGGGCAAAAAAAAAAAAAAATTAAATAAACCAAAACAAATATGACCAAGTCCTAAACCCCAGACATGAAAAGGTGACCTTATTTGGTAAAAGGATGTTTGTAGATGTATAACAGTTAAGAATCTCAGGATGAGATCAGCCTGAGTTTAGGGTACACCCTAAACAATGACAGATGTCCTTATCAGAAGAGGAGAAGATAATGAGAAGAGGGTGGCAGAGACTGGAGCAAGGCATCCACAAGCCAAGGAACCCGAAGGATTGCCACACGGCCACCAGAAGCTAGGAGGGAGGAATGGAATGGATTGTTTCTCAGAGCCTCCAGTAGGAACCAACCCCTTTAACACCTTGATCTTAGACTTCTAGCCTCCAGAACTGTGAAAGATTAAGTATCTGTCGTAAGCCATCAAGTCTGTGGTGATCTGTTATGGCTGCGCTAGGAAACTAACACATCCACTATAACCTGTCTCTCTGGACTCGAAACTGGTATGCAGTCTGGCTCAGCAATCTGGACTTGACCTTATTTGGCCAGCAGGCCTCCTCATGACTCCACACCCTTCCACATGGACAAATACACTGACACAGCCTCTGCTATAACCTGGGCACTGTTTTGGCTCCTTCCCTCACCAGCCCAGCCTAGCCTCTGGTCTTGACCCTTCCTAGCTTGTCCTGACCATGACACTGTGCTTCTGTGAGTTGGCTGATAAGGCCATCAGCCAACTCACCTGCCTGTATTTCCAATTCCTGTCTCCATACCTAAACAGACTGCGTACGATACAACATCCGAAGCCAGAACAACTGCCCTCCCAAGCCCCAGTCTGTCTTTGGGGCTGGCTAGGAATCTCCCAGGGCTCCACACCTGCTGGTGATCTCACTGCCCCTCAGAACCCATTGGCCAGACTGCATTAATCAAGTGCTGGAAGTGCCTTAGGTTCCTGTAACTTTTTCCAGCCTGATGTCTGCTGTGATGTTTAATTTATGTCATAAGAAATAAAAGAAGTGCACTCCTTCCTGCTTAAAATGTTTACATCAGCTGAGATCTGGCACTGTTGTTCCTGTGCCATGGAGACAGAGCATCAGGAGGAAGATTTTCTGTCTGAAACCAGAGAGGCTTAAACACATCCTCCTCCCAACAGATTGGAAGAGCATCATTTCAAATTTCCCAAAACCACTAGATAGATGAATACTCCCCTACACAGACAGGTAGCTACATTTCAAAATCCCTTTCTTCTAAACCTGCAAACAGGGATTGGCAGCTACACAGATGGATTTCAAAATGTCTTTTGCTCCCTGTTAATCAAGCTGCTATTCCCTCCCTCCCAACCCACCCTAATTTATCAAATTTTCTCTCAATCCAGGCAAGATGAAGTAGGGACACCCACCTCCTTCCCACAATTCTTTACACATCACTGAGAGGTAAGCCGTTCCTTCATAAAAATAAATAAATAAGCAAAACACTCATCAAAGGGAAATCTTTATCTCCTTGAAGGCTAAGAAAAATATTTTCCTGTTTGTGTTGAAGATTTTTCAGTCCAAAAAAGGAATTCCATTCAAGGGAACTAAGACTGGAGTATTGAGTACTTCCTACGCCCCCAGAAGAGTTCAGGAAAGGCCAGCTCCCCCTTGCATGTAAGCCCCTGAAGGACAAGGATTTTTATCTGTGCTCAGTGTAGCCTTAGTCCTTTGAATGGTCCTGGCCCATAGTAAGTGCTCTGTTAATACATGATGAATGTTGACTCCTAGGAAAGAAAGCAACTGGAGAGTCTGAGAGAAACTTCAAAAGGCATCCTAAAATTCCAAAGCAGCGAGGCCTCTTTGGGATTATCTAGTCTACACGTGAATTTTTATTACTGATCACAATAGCCAGCACTTCTTGTTGAGTGCCAGGCACTGGGCTGAGCATTGTAAATGTATTGCCTCACTTAATTCTATCGCTATTCTCATTATACATATGAGGAGATGAACGATCAGAGAGGGTAAATAACTAACCTAAGGTCACACAGCTGGTGAATGGCCAAGTCAGGATTCACACCTAGTTCTTCGAAGCCAGGGCCTGTACTCTATAGTTCTGTGCTATGTTGTCACCTTTTACAGTTCGGTAAACTGAAGCCAAGAAAGAGGAAGAGGCCACCTTAGTTTATAAAACTAAAAAGTGAAAGAACTTAAACTTGGCATTACTGGATCTCTAACCTAGGGTTCCTGGTGTATCACCACATTGCCTCTTACCACCAGTGAAATCAGGAATTTTAAAACTTCAGCTTTTCTCAGAAAAAGTGCTTTTTCATCTTGATACTCTTCCCCTGGTGTTGAGAAAGATATCTGTCTGGTGCCTTTAAAGAAGAAATTTTTTAAAAATCAAAAAATTCTTTGGCGAAAAAACAACATGTTTGATCACCAAAAGAAAAAAGACTGTTATTCACATAGAAAAAGTTAACTTGTTTAAAATATTAATATAGTGTTTACATACTGCCTTTCTTCCAGGAACTGAAAGAGTTTAATATAGCTCATTAATTCTTAGACTATTTCTGTGAGGGAAGAAAGCAAACATCATTATCTATATTTTAATACGAGGAAACTGAAGACTCAAGTGGAGAGTCGGGAAATACAGCAAATTCAGATTCTAAGCCAAATATGAAAGACAAGATCCTTTAGTCAAGCCGTATCTGGAATGTTCGCTGGATGTGGATCACTTCTCTGAAGTACGCTGATCTTTGGTGAGTAGTAGATTCCTTGAGAAGCCCTTGGAGTGATAGCATTAAACAGTAAAACCTGTGATTTATAGCATTTTTCTTGAAGTGAATATCAAAATAAGTGATTCTCAAGCTTGAACATGTGCTGGAATCACCAGGAGGCAGAAAGCTCATATCGCTGGGCCCCTGCCTCCAGAGCTTCTGATTCAGTAGATCTGAAGTAGGATCAAGATTCTGCCCTTCCACACTTGGACCACACTTGAGAACCCCCGCTCTAGAAAGGTGTGCCTTTGCAGAGGGTCCCCTAATAGTTCACCATTTAGATCTAGAAGGAAAGCTGTGAAGATGTGAATCCTGGCTCTGCTAATTTACATAATTAGTTCTTCTGTATTTCAGTTTTTCTTTTGAAAAGAAAAGTGATATGGAGATGGTGATAATAATAATTTAACACAGTGTGTGGCAGAGAGAGAGCATGCTCAATAATTGCTGGCTATCCTCATTTTCTCATGACTCAGGCTACAAGTGCTTAGCTATCTTCCTTGATGTTACAGAGCCCTCACTAACAAGGTATATAAATTAGGAAATATCCCTTCTAAGAAACTGGGCAGTCCTTAGGGAAATTAACATCAGGCAGAAATCTTCATTATGAAAATGATCATGAAACTTGTAGGTGCAGAAACTTTGATCAATGGGTACATTGCTTTAGGTTATAAACTTCCAAGACGTGTTTTTAAAAGTCCCATTAGCAAGGGTAGAGACCCTAACTTTGATACATTTCCAGAAAGTTAAGTAACAAATTATCAAATGTTAATGATGCTGGTGAGGATAACTATGTTTCATGGGGGTATATTCAGTAATACTTAAGTCTGAATTTTAATAGATTTTCCTCCACTCCTAGGTCACAGTTGTTCCCCACCTAGAAGAAAGGATGCTGTGTACCTGCTATATAATGGTATGCTGAAATTTTTACCCAAGTTTCCACAATTCTTCCAGAGAAATGGAGTATTTAGTACTATGTATTTAAATCAAATCACTTAAAATCTCCATTGCTTGAAAGCATAATGGGGGAATTATCCAAATAATTTATGCTAAATATTTATTTCTAGTATTATAGTTGATAGGTTTCATATTGTTCCTGGCATTTTATGCCTGTGAACAGGTAATACTGTGGATTTTTAAAAAGCTTGTCAGACAGTGCTAGTTCAACATCTCATAAATGTCCAATTCCACACCTCTCCCCAACTCACATCCTTCCCTAGCCTACAAGGATAGCTGCACACTCCAACCTGGGTCATTAAGGCAGGGCATCGATTTCACATCTTTGCACACAAATCGAATTCCCAAAGGAAAGTACATAAATTGATCCTAAATTATAATACACAGAGCTAATGTATCAATAGTAGACTTTAATGGCCCTTAATGAACAATACTCCAGGTATTCACACGCATTTGTAGTCCTCTCCCCTGGAACCTGGACCCACTTTGTGACCAACAGAATGTAGCAGAAATGATGATGTGTTTGCTTTGTGCTTGTCTTAAGAAAGCCTGTGGCTTCGGCTTCTGCACTCTGGGGGTAGCCTGCTATCAGGTCAGATCTGACTATCCTAAAACTGCCTTGCTGGGAGAAGTCCAACCTAATCACATGGATAGATGCATGTCGAAGAAAACTGAGGCCCCAGCCAGGATCCCCATTCAAGCTCCCGGCCAACACCCAGTACCGACTTGCCGGTGGTGTGACTGAGGCCATCTCGCAAGTAGAGTCTAGAGCCCCAGTGGAGCAGCCCAGCTGTGATGTGGGAGCAAATAAATGAAATGGTTTTTGTTTGAGCCACTGAGTTTGGTGTATTCCATTAAGCAGTAACAGATAACTGAAAACGCTAACTCGAAGAATGGTCCCGTACTGCTCAGCATGTGTGTGCTGTGTAAAACTTCATCTTGATACAGCCTTCTCCAGCCCACAGCATCACCTTCTGGTGCTTTGTATAATGTATTGATTTCAAATGAGCAATTATGCATACATTATTTGATACCAGTTTCTAATAACAGTTTTCTTTTACTATTCTGTTCTCACCCCTTTTGGTTTGATATATTTGTATCAGGAAGAAACCCAAGAGGAGTTCTCTTGTTATCAGATTCTGACAGTCCAATAATCCAGGCCTGGAATTTAATTATTTCTCACATTCATTTTTATCATGGGAGCATCAGAAAAAAACCCAAATGGTCAAATATACAAAGGTCATGACTTAATTAACGCAAGGGTTTCAGTGCGTTGAAAACTGCACACACCTCAGTGCATTTGCGGGCTGGTGACAAAAAGAACTGACTCTAAAGTGGCCCATTCCATCCTTCAGCCTTACATCACCTGCCGTGGCACAGCTGCACATTTTGGTAGGTTATGGGGACAACTGTGTACAGCCAAAATTTCTAACATTTCATATGGAATGCCATTCACTTCCACCCTTAGTCTTTCCAAAATGAGAGAAAGCACACAAAATCCAAATGTCTAGATCAGCAAACCGTCGCTAGGAAAATATTTTGTAAAATCTAATTTTGTTGTCTTTTAACTCCTGAGGAAATACTCATACATATCCAGTTGTGACAACCAGAGACTTCCTTTACAAGGGTCTTAATTCTCTATGGAACCATTTCCCCAGATTTCACATCCCCTCTAAATCTTTCTTCTCTCCAGAGAATGGCAGGTGGTTATATCAACTGTTTGCTAACTAAATCCTGCAACTAGGGAGACTGAAATATGTATTAAGGTTTTGTGTTTACCTTTGCAACAGTGGGGTTTTTCAAAACTTCTGCAAACAGATACTCTGACCTCATGAAAGGTTTCACGGGAATTGAATACGGAGAGGCATACACCTACAAGGGAAATGAACCGCACTGTTTGCATAGCACATTTGTCTTCTGCTGCCTATAGGGAGGTGGGCAGGGGGGAAGTATGCTGGGTAGAGACTCAGACAACTTGCACTTGGACTGAAATTGATTCCATAGCTTCCTGGGCAAATTATTGCTATAGGATCCTCAGTTTCCCCATCTGTAAAAAGAGACTAGGACTACCTCCCCATGAATGAAGCAAAGTCAACAAGATGTTTAAGAAAGCACACTGACATGTGCTCTACAAAGAGCTGAGATGATCATTACCAGTATTATTTTAACATTCTTAATTTCCTCTAAATTTTAAGAGAAGCCACCATTTGTTGACTACTGATGATGCACGTTTTGAATGGGAACATCTTTTCTTGCAATAGCAATTGTATGATTGTGGACAAGTTGTGGTTTCCTCCCTAAGGCTTTGTTTCCTCCTCACCTGATGTGAAGGAGCTGTCTTGAGGATTGAATGAAATGAACTCAGAGTAGATCACTGACTACTTTAGCACTCTACCCTGGGTACCAACACTGATCCAAGAGTCTGAGCGCTTCAGCCAGGGCTTCATCACCACAGAAGACTCCCCTACTGTTTTGTTCTTTTGGCATCTAGGTCCCAACAAGGAGCAGCTGCTGTTGATGCCCCACCCTGCCCCATATCCCCTCCACCCAGCTCTGAGTTGATCTGACACTACAGCAGACAATTCGTGGCTCGTTGGTCATCTCCCATCTCTCTCTTGTCTTTCTACTTTGCCTCCTGGGACTTTCTTTGGAGCCCAGGAGCTCACTTAGCCCATGCATAGGGAAAAGCCTCAACCAATGATGTATAGAAGTTGGTGGATAAATAGCCCAGCTTCTCACTGAGGCTCCTCTAACCTGCTTTCTAGAAGATTCTTCCAACAGTGGTCAGGAAGATTGAGACTCAGCTGTTTATAGCTGTAATCTGCTCATTAACACTTCTTTTAATGGGCTTTCCTCCATCCCCTCTCTCTTTCCTATTCCTTCCCTTGAGCTTCTAGGGATTACTCCCCAAATAAACAAACTAACCAAAAACCATGTTTCCAGGTTTCAAGGGAGATCCAAAACTAAGAAACTACCCAAAGCCTGGAGTGAGCAGCCTGATTTACCAAGTCTGTCATTAGCCCATGCCTGAGCTGTAAGGCAGACTGGAAACTTGAGTGCCTGGCATTTTCAGCTTCTATAGCGAGAGTAATCATGTCTGTTCTACCTCCGTGGCATCCTTATTTTCTATATTTTCTGAGCAGCTGAAATCTTTTTAGATACTTATACTAAAAAATTTTAAAATGTCTGCTACCAAGTATTTCTTTTATCAACAGAAGGAAGTATGCCTAGCTTCATATTCCTCTGGCATGTAAAGATATTGTGAAAACTTAAACATCATTTTTATTTCTACTGCTGTGGTTCTAAAAATTTGTTCACGAGCTCTTATAGTCCCTAGTCTCCCTGCTGTATCCACGTGAGATGTCCGGGGCCTTTATTATCTGATGTTGGATTCAACCAGCAGACCCCCTATGTGCTAACACAAAGACTAGAAGAACAAAGGAGATACTGCCCTGCCATTAGCCCTCAACTTGCCTACAATCAAGTTAAGGAGACAATCGTGGGAATAAATAGCTCTGAATCAATGTAGACCCTAGCTAAGGCTCTCAGGTAGCTACAAAAGGCAGGAAACTGGAAAAAAGGATTTGTTTCCAATGAAAGGAACAGAAAAATCTTGGGCATTCAGCCATGAACAGACTCTGTGACACCTCTCAGAGGTGGGCAACGTTGACGGCAAAAGTATAAGCACTAATCTGAAAACATGCAAAAGGTATTTTTTAGGCCCTGTCAACCATCTCTAGCTGCAAGAGCGTTTATGTGAGTGACATAGTTTGTCGTGGATTTACAGGGAGTTCCTCCGGGCAATTGTGCCAAGCAGTTAGCCAAGTACATCTGTGATTTAGGTCAGGGCCAGTTCCAGAAGGGAAGTGGCCCTGCCCTGGGCAGTGTTGAGGCTCTGGTAGGACAGGGAGTTTATTCAGGAGATTTGCACTGATGGTCATACCCCATGTATTTTCTTCATGCTTGGGGTAAGGCAGTGTTTTGATTCATAAAGGTAAGGTTGGTTCATCTTGGGGAAGTGATGCTTTCTCTTTCTTAATAGCCACAGCTTACAAGCACAATGTCAGGACCTGTTTTCATATAATACTTTTGCAACCCTTGCATTTGCATTCCCAGTCCTAGTGCACCGTCATGTATCCAGTCAGCTGGAAATTCATAGGGATTCTATCCCTACGATACCCATTCTCTCCCAGCCATTGCTAGCTTCACCTCCCTCATTTTAGTGTTGGTGGACCATATCTGTACTTTTGCCATCTGGTCTCCCTGTGTCTAAATACCAGTTTTTTCTTTCCAATCCAGCCATCATTCCTTTGTTGAGGTTCTTTCTGAAGCCTACTTTGAGCAATGTAATGGTGTGATTAAGAGAATGGGCTCTGGTATAGACAGACAGAGTTGACTCTGTAGATTAAAAGACGGTAATGGGGGTGTTGACCTACATCCAGGGTTGGCAAATAAAGTTTTATTGGAACAAATCCACTCATTCATTTACACGTCATCTATGACTGTTTTCCTCTACAAGGGCAGAGTTGAGTAGCTGTAACAGGGATTGTATCGTCAACAAAGTCTAAAATATTTACCATATGATCCTTAACAGAAAAAGTTCACAGATTCCTGATCTAATCACAGAAGCGCTGGAAGGACTATATAAATACATGAAAATACTAACGTACCTGAAACACTGTAAATGCTTAGTAAATGTAAGCTATTATCATTATCATTACTTTAGACTCTCTATTCACTGACCTCCATGTAATCAATTCACCCAATTAACCAGTGCTCTCCATGTCTTCTGTATTATATAATGACTGATGCTCAGGGCATACCAAAAGTGCTCAGCTAGCAGATTGCTCCTTACCAAAAACTACATTGTCCTGGAGGAAAGGAACTTGAGAACTACAACATTTAATCTTTATACACCCTAGTTTGTCCCATATTTTCAGCTGTCTATGAGGTAGTTCTGCTTCAATGTCCAATCTTCAATACATAGGCCTCAAAGTATATTCTTTTATCGTCTCTTCCACATGGGCTTTCCCTCCTGAATTCCAAATTTCTATCAAATGCACTACTATTAATGCAGTCTGGAATGAAGCTTAAAGAGTTAGAGAATGCTGGAACTCACAAAATGTAGAATTATAAGCCAGAAGAAAATCCCATAGTTCAGCTGTTTTGTTTCTTACAAATCAGGAAGTTCCGTTCCTTCATTTAGTGCATCTAGGTGTAGCCAAGTTGGATTTATTCTTCTTTTTAAGTGTTTCTTTTTCATATCCATTTATGTACTTCCATGTGTACTGGCCTCTTTCATGCAAAGATTCATTCCTTTATCCACTTGCTTCATCATTCATTTATTTCTCTGCTATTTACTGAGCATTATTAAGTGGCATGTATTGAGTGAGGCACTGGGGATCTCATAGTGAATAAGACCCAACACCTTCCCTGAAAAGTTATAATAACTACTATGAAAACTAAATTTTTGTTAGGAATAATGAAAAAAAGTAAATTCTTTTTTTTTTCTGGTACACGGGCCTCTCACTGTTGTGGTCTCTCCCGTTGTGGAGCACAGGCTCCGGACGCACAGGCTCAGCGGCCATGGCTCACGGGCCCAGCCGCTCCGCGGCATGTGGGATCTTCCCCGACCGGGGCACGAACCCGTGTCCCCTGCATCGACAGGCGGACTCTCAACCACTGTGCCACCAGGGAAGCCCTAAAGCAAGTAAATTCTAAAACCAGTAATCAGGCAGAGTGTTCATTCGCTTTTTCTCCTCTCTAGCCCTGGAATTCAGATTTTGGGGGGTTCCATATGCTTTACATTGGTTAGGATATGTTTATTTGTCTCTACTTAGACATAGCCTGTGGGGAAACGGATCTTCTACTTGTACCACGAGCTTCTCACGGTTCATCTTAAAAAGCGTCACTGGTGGTTTACTTTTATCCAATGGTTTTCAAAGAATAAACTGTAGATTTCCTGGTATTCTACACTGCTTCTTTGAATAACACCTCAGGGTGGATAGGAATGAAAGTGAGTAGATAGACTTCTCCCTTCAACCACAGTAACCTTTTATTAATCATGATGTATTCACTACTTATAATAGCTTGAAGAATGGGGCTTCATAATTTTTCCAAAAAAATGTTTTTAATAATTAAATCTCCTATTTATAATAAAAATTCATTTTTCATTCCAAATTTCTCTAAAGTAATCCAAATTCAATAAGGAAAGTGATAATAGGGAATTATATTCAATATTTTATAATAACCTATAAGGGAAATGAATCTGAAAAAGAATATATATATATATTATGTATATTAAGAATACATATATATAAACTGAATCACTGTGCTGTATACCTGAAACTAACACAACATTGTAAACCAACTATACTTCAAGAAAAAAAAAGAAAGAAAAGTGGTAACACAAGGTCTTCTATGAGCACTTGCAATGTGCTTTTTAATCCTCTCAACAACAATATGCAGTAGGTATTGTAATTATGCCTCTGTATTCAGGTGAGTAAGTTTAGAGTCAGAGAGGTGAAGCCACTTTCCCTGAGTCCCATAGGTAGTAGGGGAGAGCCAAGAAATAAATCCCAACATGTTTGACTCAACACTATTCCCTTTAATCACCCTGCTCTCCTGCCTCCTGTAGTCTATATACTGTTTTCCCCCTTTTCACCACTCCGCACTATTGTTCACTCCTTTTATTTTTTTTCTTTTCTTTTTTTATTTTTCTTTTGAAATAGCAGATGCAACAGTCCCTGGTTTTCATTTACTTTTTTTAACTTGCTTATTTGTATTTGGGTTTTTGTGGGGTTTTTTAATTAAAGACTTTAAATATATTTGCATGCCTCTTTGGTCCCATCCTTCACCAGTCTGTCCCACACACTTGTCAGATTATTCCACCCCAAATACCATTTTTTAAATTTCTTTGCAATATTTTATTAAAGTCCTCTAATTCTTCCTACTTCGTCCACTGGCATTATTCAAAATGTGTTCCTCAAGATGTTGGCAGATATTCTACTTAAAGGAAAAAAAATACTTGGTAATACTTGGAATTTCAGTTTGCTTTTCTTGGAGGAGAAAGAAAAGAGAGAAGAATTTAAAAAAACATTGTAATTCCATAAAGAAATTTGGGGAAATGCCTTTTGGAAAAAAATAACTTTTTCTTCTGAATCAACTAGACATCTTTGTTTTTATGGCTGAGGTTTTGTGAAGAACACTTCTGGAATCATCAAACTAAAATGTTACTATATTTGTTATTTAAAATAATTAAGAAGCTTAAAATGTTACATGTTACAGCCTAAGCATTTTCTTGGAAGCTAACAATTTAGTATCAAAGAGATATGTTTCTTCCATTATTATCCAAGTTAATGTTGTACTCATTCAGTGTGGTAGGAAAAAGAAAAGAGGAAAAAAATCCTACAAGCAAAGAATAATTTTATGAGAGCAATGGTGTTAACCATTAAAACTTCAAAATAATAGTAATTTGAGACCATGTGCTAAAGACGGTGGAGCCACAACATGGAAAAGTCAAAAGCCACCTCCCCAAACACACTCCTTAGACTGAGGTGAGTGAGAAAGAAACTTTTTTGTATTAAATCACTGAACTGTTGAGGCTGTCTGCCACTGCAGCTAACATTACTTACTTTGACAGAAACCAAGGCCCAGAAATGTGGCAATATGTTTAAGGTTCCACAGTGAATTAAGGGCATAGCAGTTCAGTACTCTTTCTACCCAATGATACTGTTCTATTCACAGGAGACTTCATCATTTTCTCTCTCTTATTTTTAAAAACTAACTCATGAAAGGTTTGTAAGTAATCATTTGTTTCCTTTCATACCTTACATCAGGTAAATGTAAAAACTTGACTGTACCAGCATGACATTAAACCAAGTCATTATTTCATAAAATTGCAGTGGCAACTACTCCAAAACATTTAAAGCAGCTCTATAATACAGCACATTCAGATAAATGAAGAGACATCGCTTAAATTTTCTACACTCACCCAGTAACAGGAGAGGACAACCTGGCATGACACAGTCAAAAGGTTCCAAAGTCTTACGGTAAAAGAAATTAATGTACTTTAGACAATTCTCTCTCCTCCTTCACACCATTTTTGTCTACTCCAAATTTAATTATATGGGTGTTTCTTACTTTAACAATCCCACAATGTAGGGCATAGTGTCTTTAAACACAGTCCTAAATAGAAACCCTAATAAATCAGGTTTTTTTGGATCAGAGCCCTGTGTACTGCATAAATTGGAATGGAAGATAAATGATTCTGCAAAGGGACGTTCACCTAAATATTTTTATCCTCAGTAACAATGATAGTCCCCTACCTGGTTTGTAGGAATATAATGGAATCTCCGGGGAAGCTGGAAGGGCAAGATGTCAGTCAGTGAAGTCAGGCCCTTCCTATTGAATAGCCATGCCTAGACTAATCTTGACCAAGAGTCAAGGCTCTCAAAAGCAAAAGACTGAGCAATGAAGTCATTAAGAACCTTTTCCTTTCTTTCTTTTCTAGGTGAGGCTAAGACTGAATAAAAACTTAGAAATTCATATCTACGCAGGGAAAAGTCAGTAAACAAAAGGCAAGAGCAGGGACACAAGAGGTCAGGATGGACAAGGCGACGCACAGACTTTAGGCCCAAGAGACTGATGATATAAAGGAGAGGGAAAGATGCTCATGGGGGCAAAACTTAGGACTTTAACTTTGAAAACCTAGGTTCAAAACCTATTCTACTACAATCAGGCTTTTAAGAAATCACCTTTCGAAGACGATTTCTTCACATATATTATGGGAATACAGAATTGTGTCTGACTGGAGTTTATCTTATGCAAATTCAAATGTAAGAGCCCAGCAAAGAGAGAGAAACAATTTAATTAGTGCAAGAGTCTTGCTAACCATTAATGGCAATGGCTGTGTATTCTGGGGGCCTGGACCATTGTTCCTGCATCCTGTGTGCCTCTCAGGATGTATGCTAGACTGTAAGCCTCAGGAGGTCAAGAATTTATCTCTCTGGTTCATCACTGTAGTTCCAGTATCTCGAATAATATCTGTCATGTAGGAGGCCATAAAATCTATAGAAGGAATGAAGGAAGGGAGAAGGGGAGGAAAAGAAAAAGGAAGGAAGAAATAGTGAGCAACTTGCTGTATTGCATGACCCCAAAGAGAAGCCATCCACTTTACCAGCTGTAAGTGGAACAGACACCAATGAATTATAATATTTGTGGGAAAACTAGCTGTATTGGACTTTCTGAAAGAATTCTCATGGGTAACTTTGACTACACACAAGATTCTGCCTCTGTACTTTAGAACCCAACTGCCAAATAAGATGCAACTCTACTATAATAATAATCGTAACAATGCTTGCATAACCTAACTTACCAGGCTTATATAAGAACACAGCAAGATTAAAATACGGAATGGTATTCTGCATAATAACGTTGTAGTAGGCAAATGCCAGGTAAAAATAATTTGTATCATTATCTGACTTTACCTACTAGTTACATGCTCTTGTATCAAACTCTGTGGTATACCACAACTACTATATACAGCTTCTGTAGTTATCTGGCAAAAGGAATCTCCGCACTTGAAATACTGGTGATGATGATACACAAAGGACAGGAAAATTAGCCAAGGAAGGAAATATCCGCTACTCATCCCATCAACCAACTTAGCCTTGTAGCGCTATTGACATTCCCTTCTCGACTCTGTGGGGTTTGTCAATAGAGATGCTCACAAACAATTAAAAGCTGTTGCTACCATTGTGAAGCTTGTAAGCATGTATTCATTACTATTTGTGAGGTGTCTGATAATCTACAGACAACTCAATTGGTCTAAAATCACTGCTAAAATCATGCGGGCTCGTGGTGAAGGGAGCCACCTGTGTCTAGACACACCTAAGTTCAAGCTCAGGTTCTCCACTTATTTATCATATGACTTTGTGTTTTTTTTTCTCAACTGCACAATAACATGCCCACTATATGCACCTCAAACTTGATAGGTCCTCAACAGAGCTCTTCAGTTCTCATTCTAATGCTTGTACTGTAGTCCTGTCCATGCGTATGGCATCCTTCTACCCCCAAGTGATTAGGACAAAAGCTGAAGTGTCATCATTGATGCCTTCCTTCCCTTTACTCTCTTCTAACATCCAAACATCACCAAGTTCTGTCAGTTCTTCTTCCAAAATACATTTCCTTTCTAACCACTTCTCTCCTTCTCCCCATCACACACTACTATAACATTTTTGAACTTCAATTGTTCCCTAACTTGGTTTATTTTCCTCTCTTAGCCCTTATCATAATGATTCTTTTAAAACCTCAAATCAGAGCATGCCACTACCTTGCTCAAAGCATTTCATTGGTTTTCCCTTCCATCTCCATCAGTATAAAATTCAATTTCCATACCACACCCTACCAAAAGATTTTGCGTATTCTAACGATCACCTTCCTCTGTGAGCTCATCTTCTCCCCTTTCTCCATCACTCACTACTGTCCAGGTAGACTATTCTTCTGTTACTCACAAACAGCTGAAGACTGTCATTATTGTTCTTCCTTCTGTCTACAATGCTCCCCTGGGCATTTGTCAACACTCTCATCCTTCAGGGCTCAGTCACCTCCTCAGAAAGGCTTTCCCTGACAAACTTCACTACAAGTCTCCTGCTCCTTTGTTGATCTCGATAATCCCAAACTTTCTAGAAACTACCACAGTCTATAATTATCTTCTTTATCTATTTAATACTTTTCTCGTACACTAGGAAGTAACTTTCATGAGATCAGAGAACTTGTCATGACTCCATGCTAGCATGTGACACATAGAATGTGCTCAGTAAATATTTTTTGACTGCTAGAATGAATGGTGGAAGAGAGAAAGGAGAAACTGACTGAGCTGTACATATTGAAGGCTGGTATTCTCAAAGGTAACTTTGAGCACTTCCCTGGTGGCGCAGTGGTTGAGAGTCCGCCTGCTGATGCAGGGGACACGGGTTCGCACCCCCGTCCGGGAAGATCCCATATGCCGCGGAGCGGCTGGGCCCGTGAGCCATGGCCGCTGAGCCTGCGCGTCCGGAGCCTGTGCCCCTCAACGGGAGAGGCCGCAACGGTGAGAGGCCCGTGTACCAGTAAAAAAAAAAAAGGTAACTTTGACTATATACAATTTTACCCCTGTATATTTAGAACACATCTCCTAAGTAAGATATACTACTACTGCAATCTTTTCTGTGTAACCTGTTATTAGGCTTATAGAAACTCAATGAGATTAAAATGCATAATAAGCACTTTTTAAAACATTAAGCACTCTGCAAATGTTATATGTATTTCTATTATTACATATTTTCATTCATGTTGTATCCTTTTATATTAATACTGGTATGTAACATAACAGAGTACTCATGTAATAGAATGGTTTTAGAGACAAGGAACAGAACGTCCATTTCAAGTCTGCTTTACTGATAAAGGTAATTTATTGGTTCAACATATGAAAAGTCCTACAGATAGGGCAGACTAACCAGGACACAGAATCTGTTTCTTTGTGATTCTCCTGTCCCTCCTTTTTTCTCTCCGTTGACTTCATCCTTGAGCTGGTAGTGAAAAGGCTACCACAGTCTGCGATGACATGCCCACAGCCAAGCCATCTTTTTCCATGGCTTTCTGTTTTCCAAATACCCTCAGCAAACATCCCATCCTGTCTCCTTTGCTTACACGGAGTCATATGCCATTTCCTGAACCAATTCTTTTGTCCAGGAATGGTTGGCTGTCTTATGCCTGAGTTCCTACACCAATTATTATCAAAGACATAGAAGACAAATCAGACTCATTTTGGAGCTGGAGACAGGTTTGCTTCCCCTGAAGCACTGGTGTTACAAGGAGTAAATGTAAATGCCTAAGGGTAAACCAGGCAGAAAGGTGCAATACATTCACTATGTTTATGAAGATTATGTGGCTTAAGGCAGGTAGAGCACTTAGATAATACCTGGGATATGGAAAAATGCTCAATAACCACTCTTTCATTGGGAGGAAAACAAACCTATCTTTCTAAATAAAATTCTAGAAGTTTGGGGAACAAAGAATTGATGTCAAACCAAGGGAAATTATGGTCTCATATAAACTATTCTGTAGATTTTTTTGCTTGACCTGAGGTTAGGTATTATTGTATATTTTCCATTTGGATTTTGGTCAGTCAATATGTTTTAGTATCTACACCATGCAAGACATGATTTAAAATGCTGCATGAGACATTAAGTCTAAAATATAGCTTTCTCTAGGGGCTTGGAAGCCTAACACATGACATATGTTCTAAGTCAATGTACAATAATATTTTGAGTTAAGTGCTAAATAAGTTGAGGTATATCAACATGCAAAAATAATATGAGGTAAATACTAATATTTGTATGAATGTAAATATGCATATATAATATATATTTATGTAGTAATAGAAATACTAAATAAGTGGTTGACCACAGCAGTGTTTAAGAGCCTGGACACTAGATCCATTCAAACCCAGGGTTTGAATCCTGACTCTTGGAATAGTATCTGGGATTAGTACTCCTTCCCTAGCTTTAGTCCTCTCACCTGTAAAATGTACCTATCTCACTGGGTTGTTTTAAGGGTTAAATTAAATGAGCTAATCCAATAAGTACTGTCATTGCATCTGCTCATGGTGAGTGTTCCATAAAGGTTAGTTACTCTTAGAATCACCATCCTTGTTATGGTTTGGTTTTAAAGAATTCCAGAAAAAGAAATCAACTGAAATAGATGGGATTTGCTCTTAGTCTTAAAGTAAGTGTAGGATTCAAACAGGAGACGAGATAGCTGGCCATGTAATCACGAGTCGCACTTGGGAACTCGGTAAGTGGCCCAAACTGTCTAGGGGTGGAAATCCATGTAATAACAGATCATATTTGCAAGCCATATTTGCAATCACAATCCTTCCATTTTTAAATTTAAATAGCTATTATTTCCCCTCACTCCCACCCACAACTCAGTTCACATCTGCTTTCTTTTTAACAAGCAGGGAAACTGAAACTGGTAATTAAGTACCTCAAATCCCTTTTCAGAATGAGGCATATTCCAAAAGGGAAGAGACCTATTCTGATTTGCTATTGAAATTCAAGAAAGGAGCACAGTGCCTAGCGCATTTAAAGTGTCCCATGAATGGGTGATGATGGGGTAAAAATAAAGAACTTAATAAAATGACTTGCTTAGAGTTATCTGACCAGTAAACAGCAGGGATGAAACCGGACAAGAACTGGAGCCTCCTAATTCCTGAACTTTTTGTTTCCTGTGACACCTGACTCCCTCCATGTAAGGAAATTATGAGATAGGAGATTGGTAAGGAGCACCTCTGGAGAGTGCAACGGTCAGGGGCTCAGGTGAACACATAGGAATTGATCCATTATGTTCTAAGGGACCACACAGTGTAGTGGGGAGGTGCACAGGTCTGGTTAAAACCTCAGTTCCTCCTCTTACATGGTTCTGTGACTTTGGGTAAGTTATTTAACCTTTCTGTATCTCATTTCCCTCATCCATAAGAAGGGGATAAAATGATGGTATGTATCTCATAGAGTGGTGATGATTAAAGGAAACAATGCATGCAGACTACATAAAACAGTGCTTAGAACATAGAAAACACTCAATAAATGTTAGCGATTATTACTTAGAAAGATGGAAGGACCTATATTTTAGAGCATCTGCTGTTTTTATTTGCCCCACCCCCTCACTCTGGCCCCTTGCCTCTAGGGAGGGCATGCAACTCAGAGTTCTATGGCTCCCTTGTCAATGCCTTTGACATTTGCTTTTCCAGCTCTAGGAAAAGTGCTCCCAAAGAAGGAGATGGTCCCTACTTCACTGAAATTGCTGAAATCACTCCAGGGAAGCAATCACCTACCTCATCAAACCCATACCAGCTACACAATTCGTAGAGCCCAGTGCAAAATGAAAATGTGGGGCTTCTTGTTCAAAATGTATTAAGAATTCCAAGACAGCAACACAGAGCATTAAACCAAGTATGGGACCCTTCTGAGCCCATGTACAGGTTGCACACCCATGAAGCCAGGCTTGCAGATGCTTTAAACTTTCTACTTCACCTTTTTGTCTTCCTTTGGAGTCATCTTTTTATGACTCTTGCCCCAAACACCTGGCAGAAAGTGTTTCTCTTGCCCTTGATCTTTGCATTAAACTTGCTTTGCATTTTGGAATCCAAATACCTGGAGAGAAATTTGGATTCCACCCCTACTAGCCTGTACACTCATAGGAATGATGCTTAACTCTCTTTAATTCTATTTTCTCATTTGAAAATTGAGGATAATGATAATCATAGCAACTTATAGACTTACTATGGGTATTGAAAGAGCTAATAATTTAAAAATTTTTAAATAGTATCTAATACAGTGGTTCTCCACCCTGGCTGCATATTAGAATAACCTTAGCACTGTTAAAAAGTGCCGCTGTCTGGGCCCCAGCCACGACCAATTATACCAGAGCCTTTGGGGGTGAGGCCAGGACAACTATAGTTTTAAAAAGCCCCTCAAGAGATTTGAATGAACAGGAGGGTTGGGGACCACTGGTCTTGTGTATGACGAGTGCTCAATAATAAATAATAAGAATAAATAATAAATGCTATAATAAATTTTAAAATATAAATAGTATAATAATAAATAATGTTGGCCAGTTATTATACAGCTTGCTAAACAAAGAAGTAAAATGTCCTATAGTTCAGTTTTCCCCCTGGATCAACTATGCATCTGGCTTCTTTCTCCCATTCTCATGTGCTTTGATCCAGCATGTACCTGCAACCAATATAAATCAAAACAAAAGATGTCTTGCGGTGTTCCCGCTGAGACAAAGGTACCTTGGAATACAGGTCTTTCCATTAACCCAGAGATGAGAGGGGAAATGTCAATTCCTCCAACAGGGCTCCTTCCTTTGATATCAGGGTGGTGTATATTCCAACAGCTCTGTACTCTGCAGGTTTCGGGGGGCAGGGAGGACTTCAATCGAGTCACCAGAGATCCCTAAATAATGCAAAGCAAAGAGAGACAAGGAGGTGGTGAGAATGTTAATTTCTTAAGCTTGTATTTCTCTCCCATCAGAGTGGATAATCATCTCTTTGAAAATGCCCTTGTGTCATATTTATGATGGTGACACATCCATTATGAATACAGTAGCTCATTTGCAATGTGACCTGACAAATATTGATGTGTTCTAGGCTACATTTAATTTCAAGGCAACTAAAATCATTTGTGTTTCTTAGTAACCGGGAAGGGTTCTGATCACATGGAGCTTAAAACAGTAGGGTCCTTTATGACTCGTCCTTCATAGTGAATCTACTAATCGGGACCTGGACAGGTGTTGAGGGAGGAGCTGGAGGAGTGGTCAGCTGAGTCAATTTGACCTTGAGGTCATGAGGATCTCACTCTCAAGCTGAGGTTCATAGATACATTGTTGGAGGGGAGCTGGCTGAGTTAGTCACAAACAGTTTCTTAACTGATATCCATTGACCATCTCCTCCAGCTAAATAATAGGGTTACAGATCCACAGCTCCTGGCACTCAGAATATAAAAGCCGATTTGTGGAGGCCCTCAAAGGCCCAAGTCCCAGCATCCAAGAGTCAAATATATGTTACATTTGCTGAGCCTGTGGGTCTAAGAGAAAAGAGCAGATCCTGCCCAGAGCTATTTATGTTCTAGTTGGCTCCCTAAATTCTAAGCACCTGAGAAGGCAATTCTTAAGCGATATTACAAGATAACACAGATTTAGAGGGCAAAAGAATTATCATAGTCAGGACAGTGGTTTTAATAAGTTTTGAAACCATTGTGAGTCCTGAAGTTAATTTAGTAGGTCAAGACAAACATTTCCTTTTAGAATAGAATAGACTAGATCGAAGTAGACTAGATCAGAGTGCTTTCCTTTCAGTTAAGTAAATTGTTAGGATTGAGTATTGTTTTCAGAAAGTTTAGCTTCATTTATCTATGTTCATGTGTGTGCATGTTAGGTCTCAATGTAGAATGGAATTTTTTGCTGTGGTTCAAGGTCCAAAAGATTGAAA
Source organism: Tursiops truncatus (assembly GCF_011762595.2). Classification (NCBI taxonomy): domain Eukaryota; kingdom Metazoa; phylum Chordata; class Mammalia; order Artiodactyla; family Delphinidae; genus Tursiops; species Tursiops truncatus. The sequence continues at coordinate 80,599,652 of NC_047043.1, read as the reverse complement.
TTCACCATATTAGTAGACAGTGTCTATTCAGGGCAGAGTTTACAAACTGGGGACTTGCAGGATACATATGGCCCATTAGGAGTGAGTGAATTGGGAGTTTTATTATTATTGTTGTTATTTTGTTCTGTGGTTCACAAAAAGAGGTTGTGAAAAAATATGAGTTGATGGCCAGCAGTTAAAAGTCAGGAACTTTTATCTTTTAAAAAGACAAATTTTTCAGTTTCTCTTCAAATACCAGAATATCTAGAAATAATGAATCTGAATTCTCACAGGCCGGGATAGCCCAGGTAAACTGTTTTCCCCAAAATGAAAAATCTGATAGGTAAGTCAAGTGGATCCATTTCTATAATATTTTCTATCTCTGGGTCCTTTGAGTTGACAGTGATTTTTTATCTGCCATATGCTCCTGCCTCAACCTACATTTCTGGCCTTATCACTCACCCATCTTCTGTTCTAGCCAAATTAGAGAGTTAACTTACCCAAGGACAGTTCCCACCATCCTCTGACTGTTGCACTCTCTCCTCCCCAGCCCCTCTGTCAATTGAATGAAACATTTACCAAAGCCCAATTTAACTATATAGACCTATATAGACCTTCCAGAAAGTCTTTCTACCTCTTTCTTTATCTCTGGTAATTCCTATCCCTGAATTCCACATTGTACTTCTTTACTGGTCTTGCAGTACTCATAATTCTCTAAGATATATCATCCTTATTTATCATCATCTGTCTCTCTGAGTAGGTCATGAGCTCGCTGAACGCAGAAACCATGTCACATTTGTCTCTGCTTTCCCATCCCATTGCTCAGACCAGTGAATTGCATAAAGCAGATACTCAATAGTTGTTTGACAAATTGCATTACAAAAGACTTCAACATAAGGTTATTAGTTGCAGCATTGTTTGATATAGCAAAAAAATTGAAAACAATCCAACTGTCCATCAGTTGAGTTTTAATAAATCAGCTATGCCACCTCTATACAATGGAATATTCTAAGGCTATGGAAAATGATTTAGATCTATTTTTGGTGACGTAGAAAGATGTTCAGGACATAATACTAAGTAAGAAAGCAATTGACAGAACCGTAGAGAGCGCATTATCCAAATAATTTTTAAATAGACACTTCTAGGTATAGAAAAGATCTGAAAGGATATTCATTCACCTCACAGATGTTTCCTGAATGCCAACTATGAGTTAATGACTATTCTAAGAGCTGTATGTATAAGAGTAAACAAAGCGAAATGTCTATGCACGTGGAGTTAGCATTCTACTAGGGGAGGGGATAGAGAGAAAAAGCTGTATTTAAGATAATAATAAGTGGAACAAAGAGAAGTAAAACAGGAATACTGAATAAAGAGTGATATGGCTGGTGCAGGGAACATTTCAATATTATTTAAGGTGTTTAAGAAACACCTCTCTGATAAGAAATTATTTGCCCAGAAACCTGAAATAAGACAATAAGTCATGTAGGTTTCTGGAGGAAAGGATTCCAGGCAGAGGGAACAGCAAGTGTAAAGGTCCCAAGGTACAAGTGTACTTGGTGTGGCAGGATAGAGTAAGTAAAAGGAGAGAAGGTTGGAGACGAGACAAGCAAATTAATGGGAAACCATGTTATGTAATGCCCTCTAAGGGAGTTTGACTTTTATTCTGAGTAGAGTGAAAAGACTGGCAGGCTTTCCAAAAATTATCAAGAAATTGGTAATGGACATATTAAGTTTGAGATGCCTATAGGAGTTCCAAATGGGAGGTAGAAAGTTGGATGCATGATCTAGAGTTCAAGAGTGAATTCTAGGCTGGTTTTATAGATTTAGACTGGTATTTAAATCCATGTTCTAGTTAGGTGAACCTACCTTGAAAATAAGTGTAGAAGGCAAAGAGGTCTGAGGACTGAGCCATATACTATTTTGTCATTTAGGGAATGAAAGCTTAAGAGAGTCCAGCAAAACTTAGAAGAAGGGACTACTGAGCAAAGAGATAAAGGAAAGAGCTATGTGAAGGAAGCCTAGTGGCAAAAGTATGATATCCTCAAAGAGGAGGAGGAGATAAATTCTATCAAATTCTGCTCAGGGCTTCCCTGGTGGCGCAGTGGTTGAGAGTCCGCCTGCCGATTCAGGGCACACGGGTTCGTGCCCCGGTCTGGGAAGATCCCACATGCCGTGGAGCGGCTGGGCCCGTGAGCCATGGCCGCTGGGCCTGCGCGTCCGGAGCCTGTGCTCCGCAACGGGAGAGGCCACAACAGTGAGAGGCCCGCGTACAGAAAAAAAAAAAAAAATTCTGCTCAAAGGTTGAACAAGAGGAGAACTGAGAAAAGGCCATTGACTTTTGTGACATGAAGATCACTGATGACCTGAATAAAAGCAATCTTGGAAGAATGGTAGGGACAAAAGTCAGAGTAAATTAGGATTTCAAGAGAGAAGGGGAGGCAGGGCTGACAGTGAGTTTATACAACTCTTTCAAAGCGCTTTCAAATTTAAGGAATATCAGACAAATTGAGACTCATTCTAGAAATCAACTGGCCTCTTCTCCACAGAAATGTCAATGTCATAAAATATAAAGAAAGGCTGAGGAAATGTTCCAGATTAAAAGAAACCAAAGAGTCATGTCCACTAAATTCTATATATGATTCTTGATTGAACCCTGGATCAGGGGAAAATTGTTATACTGAACATTATTGAAAAAAATGACAAAATTTGAATACGGATTGCATTTTAAATCAGGATGTTGTATTGATGCCAAACTTCCCAAATTTCATCATAGAATTGTAGTTATGTAATGGAATGTCCTTGCTCTTAGGAAATATATCAGAAAATGATTCAGAAAAACACAGTAAATATATATACATTTATATATATATATAAAAAATAGATTTTTATATATGCAGGGTATAGAAATATATATATTTTTATATATATATATATATATTTCTATACTCTGCATATAAAATCTAGATGAGGGGTACATAGAAGTCCTCTGTATTATTCTTACAAACTTTCTGTAAATTTGAAATTATTTTGTAATAAAACTTTTTGAAAATGTTATAGTGGTTATTTCTGAGAAATGAAATAATGGATTTTTTTTCTATCTCCTTATCTCTATTTTCTTTACCAACAGCAGAGATCAGTTACTTTAAAACATAAGTATTTTTAATGACATTTAAAGTATTTAAGAAAACGTATCAGTTAACTTTATCGACCACTCAAAAGGGCAGTGTTTTAATGATCTGAGCAAATACTTACTTCATGAGACATATTTATCAGATTTTTTGAAGTTATAGAACAAGATTTACAACAGATCTCTACTGATGAGATTATACACCCACATATGATACCTTGTGGGCCAATGTTCACTTCTCAAGAAAAAGGAAGTTAATACATTGGGATATTGCTTTAAGTATTTTAATGTTAATTATAATGATAATGCACTAAAATGAATTAATAATTTTGAATTTTTCTTCATTGAATTGCCAGAGGTTTCTTTAGGGCTTAAATTATTATTTCTATGTTTTATGTGTTGGCTTTACCATCACAGAGGAGAAATATGAAAAAGCAATTAACTATATCCTCCAGTCTCCCTGAGAAATTGCTGTAGGGAATCTGTGAAAGAAGGGGCAGAGTTAGCACTATCACAGAAGATCTGTTTAATCAGATTCTCACTCTGGGGAAAATCTGGTTTAAAACCCCATGGCCATGCCTCTCTCTCGCCCTGTCACAGCTCACCCTTCCCCCTCCCCATATCCTCAAGTCCGTTCTCCAGTAGGTCTGTGTCTTTATTCCTGTCTTACCCCTAGGTTCTTCATGACATTTTTTTTTCTTAAATTCCGGTGCTTTGTGACCACCTGGAGGGGTGGGATAGGGAGGGTGGGAGGGAGGGAGACGCAAGAGGGAAGAGATATGGGAACATATGTATAACTGATTCACTTTGTTATAAAGCAGAAACTAACACACCATTGTAAAACAATTATACTCCAATAAAGATGTAAAAACAAAAACAAAACCCCCATGGCTATCAGAACAAGCTTGCCATTATCATGTAACAGATTTGTGGTGGAAACTCAATGGCCACTTGTTGATTAATTGTCAAGAAAGGGAAGAAAGTTTATATCAGAGACAACTTGACTTTGCAAGATCTAGCAAGTTTACCATCAACTCTCACCGACTTAGAGTGTAAAATATGGGCCATAGTGTTAGGAGGCTGAGTGGAATTTTTTTAAATGTCAATCCATCTAACAAGAAGGATAAGATAACTTTGTTGACCACAAGCCTAAGAGCACTTTATTGACTTAACAGCCAAGTAAGAAAAAAAATGAGGGGGAAACAAAAGTAACCAGTTAAAGTAGGTAGAGTGACAATACTTTGCTATCAAGATTTGTAATTCTTGGGGCTTCCCTGGTGGCGCAGTGGTTGAGAGTCCGCCTGCTGATGCAGGGGACACGGGTTCGTGCCCTGGTCCGGGAAGATCCCACATGCCGCGGAGCGGCTGGGCCTGTGAGCCACGGCCGCTGGGCCTGCGCATCCGGAGGCTGTGCTCCGCAACTGGAGAGGCCACAACAGTGAGAGGCCCGCGTACCGCAAAAAAAAAAAAAAAAAAAAAGATTTGTAATTCTTGATAGCAAAACAGCAATTGAACTAATTTAAATTAAGCCTTTAAAAATAATTACAGAGAAATATTTTTAGAATTATTATAGGTATTTTTGAAGGTGTTTAATAATATATATGTGTTAGTGCCTGTATCTCAGTTTCTGGCAACACGGTAGACTAAATAATCTGACTCTCGACTAAAAGTAAGTAAAAGTAAATACAAATATGAATATCTATTTTACTGCTTTGACAAATTGGCAAGAAGATACGAATTCTCCAGAGACCTAAAGTTAAGGGAAAACAAGAGTCCAACATGGTAAGCAGAGCACCAGAGCTCACCTTTACCCCAAGGGCAACTTCTGAACCCAAATAACTCTGAACTTCACTTTCCACGGCCTCACAGAGAATGAAGACATAAGAAAAATCTCTCAGAGTGGGACGCCTACTAGGAGATTCCACACATTAACCTGAGCTAGAAAATTACACCGTCAGCAGGCAAACTAGAAATAAAATTGTACCTCTCAGGAGTAGAAAATAAAATTAGCCATCTAAACCTTGTTTCTGGATGAAAGCCAGGAGGAAATAACTAAAAATTAAGAAGAAAAGTGCACACATATACAAAAAAAAATTAAGTTTCCATAAAGGATAGACAGTTGAAATATGTACATCTTTAAAAGATAGCATTTGCAATAGTACCAACAAATGAATCTAACCAAAGTTGCACAAGGCCTTAACAACATCAAAAACCTGTGAAACTCTATGGAAACATATTAAAAAAGAGCTAAATAAATGTAAAGATGTACCATGGTTCATAGACGGGAAGACTCAGTATTATAAAAATACTGCTTCTCCCCAGATTGATCCATATATTCAATCTGAATAGTTTTTACTTTGAAATTTGGCAAAAAATTATGATGTAAACAGAGGACAAAGAACAAAAATAGTCAAAACATCCCATAATAGGAAATATACAGAGACGATATTTGCCTTACCAGGTATTAAGAGTTATAAAAATCTAATATTTATGATAAAGTGGTACTGGTCCAGGGATAGATGAATAGACTGGTGGAACTGAGTGGAGAGCTCAGAAATATATCCACACACCTATGGAAGTTCGATTGACAGACTAGTGGGAAACAGGGATTTTTCTATAAATAGTTCTGAAACAAAATTGACTCCTAACTAAAGCAAGACAATTCCATAGGAATTAAAGACCTAAATGTGAACAGCAACAGTATAACAATTTTAGAAGGCAATATAAAAAAATCTTCACCATTCTGTCCAAGGAATTCTCCATTTTTTCTGGAGTTGATCTGTAGTGGAGATAGATTTCTTAAATACAACAGAAGTAGAAACCACAAAGAGAGTTGAATTCAATTACATTAAAATTAAGAGCATCTGTTCATTTAAAACACCATGTGGTAGAGACTTGAGTACTCCCAAATATCAGTGTGGGAGTATTCTACACTTCCCAGCCTCCTTTGGGGACGAATGATGAGATGGAATTTGGACAGGAGTGACAGAAGCCACTTCCAGGCCTCGCACTTAGAAATAACCTACAGAGTCCTCAGCTTTCCTTCCTTTGCCATGTGTTTTCTTTTTTTTTTTTTTTCGGTACGCGGGCCTCTCACTGTTGTGGCCTCTCCCAACGCAAAGGCTCAGCGGCCACGGCTCATGGGCCCAGCCGCTCCGCGGCATGTGGGATCTTCCCGGACCCAGGCACGAACCCATGTTCCCTGCATCGGCAGGCGGACTCTCAACCACTGCGCCACCAGGGAAGCCCTGCCATGTGTTTTCTAAGGCACAGCTTCAAGAGAGGACCAGTGACTAACATCAGCCTTTGTTATCCACTGAGGTTCAAGGTTTATTTGTTACTCCCGATTAGCCTATGCTATACTGATTAATAAAAGCCATAGATAAAATGATAACTACAAAATGGAGAAGCCATTTTCAGTACATCTACTTGACAAAATATGAGCATCCAATACATTTTTTAAAGTTCTATGAATTAATAAGAAAAGGATAAACATCCCAATAGAAAAATGGGCAAAAGATTTGAACAATCTCTTTCATAATGGTCAATAACCACATAAAAAGATAGCCATTCTCTAGTAAATGAGAAAATGATACCTCACCGTTTTCACTCCCATCAGTAGGACAAAAATTTTTGAAGTCTGCAGACTTCCCTGGTGGCACAGTGGTTGAGAATCCACCTGCCAATGCAGGGGACATGGGATCGAGCCCTTGTCCAGGAGGATCCCACATGCTGCGGAGCAATTAAGCAACCCCGTGTGCCACAACTACTGAGTCTGCGCTCTAGAGCCCACGAGCCACAACTACTGAAGCCAGTGTGCCACAACTACTGAAGCCCACATGCCTAGAGCACGTGCTCTGCAACAAGTGAAGCCAACACCATGAGAAGCCTGTGCACTGCAACGAAGAGTAGCCCCATGGGGAGACCTTCAAGATGGTGGGAGAGTAAGACATGGATATCACCTTCCTCCCCACAAATACATCAGAAATACATCTACATGTGGAACAACTCCTAAAGAACACCTACTGAACGCTGGCAGAAGACCTCAGACCTCCCAAAAGGCAAGAAACTCCCCACATACCTGGGTAGGGTAAAAGAAAAAAGAAAAAACAGAGACAAAAGAATAGGGACGGGACCCACACCAGTGGGAGGGAGCTGTGAAGGAGGAAAGGTTTTCACACAGTAGGAAGCCCCTTCACGGGCGGAGACTGTGGGTGGCGGAGGCGGGAAGCTTCAGAGCCGCGGAGGAGAGCACAGCAACAGGGGTGCGGACGGCAAAGCGAAGAGATTCCCGCACAGAGAGATTCCCGCAAGGAGGACCGGGGCCTACCAGCACTCACCAGGCCGAGAGGCTTGTCTGCTCACCCGGCGGAGCAGGCGGGGGCTGGGAGCTGAGGCTCGGGCTTCGGTCGGAGCGCAGGGAAAGGACTGAGGTTGGCGGCGTGAACACAGCCTGAAGGGACTAGTGCGCCACAGCTGGCCAGGAGGGAGTCCGGGGAAAAGGTCTGGAGCTGCCGAAGAGACAAGAGACTTTTTCTTGCCTCTTTGTTTCCTGGTGCGCTAGGAGAGGAGATTAAGAGCGCCGCTTAAAGGAGCTCCAGAGACGAGCGCGAGCCACGGCTAAAAGCCCGGACCACAGAGACGGGCATGAGACGCTAAGGCTGCTGCTGCCGCCACCAAGAAGCCTGTTTGCGAGCACAGGTCACTATCCACACCTCCCCTCCCGGGAGCCTGTGCAGCCCACCACGGCCAGGGTTCCGTGATCCAGGACAACTTCCGGGGAGGACGCATGGCGCGCCTCGGGCTGGTGCAACGTCACGCCGGCCTCTGCCGCCGGAGGCTCGCCCGGCATCCGCGCCCCTCCCTCCCCCCCGGCCTGAGTCAGCCAGAGCCCCCGAAGCAGCTGCTCCTTTAACCCCGTCCTGTCTGGGTGGGAACAGACGCCCTCAGGCGACCTACACGCAGAGGCGGGTCCAAATCCAAACCTGAGCCCTAGGAGCTGTGTGAACAAAGAAGAGAAAGGGAAATTTCTCCGAGCAGCCTCAGGAGCAGCAGATTAAATCTCCACAATCAACTTGATGTACCCTGCATCTGTGAAACACCTGAATAGACAACGAATCATCCCAGATTGAGGACATGGACTTGGGAGCAACTATATGTATATTTTTCCCCTTCTTCTCTTTTTCTGAGTGTGTATGTGAATGCTTCTGTGAGTAATTTTGTTTGTATAGCTTTGCTTTTACCATTTGTCCTTGGGTTCTGTCTGCCCGGTTTTGTTTTTTTTTTTTTTAATATAGGTTTTAGCGCTTCTTATCATTGGTGGATTTGTTTTTTGGTTTGGTTGCTCTCTTCTTTCTTTGTTTCTTTTTTATTACTTTTTAATTTATTTTTAATAATTGTTTTTTCATTTTTTATTTTAATAACTTTTTAATATAATTTTTCTCCCTTTCTTTCTTTCTTTCTTTCTCTCTCTCTCTTCCTTCTTTCCTTCCTTCCTTCCTTCCTTTCTTTCTTTCCTTCTTGCTTGCTTGCTGGCTTGCTTGCTCCCTTTTATTCTGAGCCGTGTGGATGACAGGATCTTGGTGTTCCAGCCAGGTGTCAGGGCTGTGCCTCTGAGGCAGGAGAGCTGAGTTCAGGACGTTGTTCCACCAGAGACCTCCCAGCTCCACGTAATATCAAACAGCAAAAATCTCCCAGAGATCTCCATCTCAACGCCAAGACCCAGCTCCACTCAATGACCAGCAAGCTACAGTGTTGGACACCCTAAGACAAACAACTGGCAAGACAGGAACACAACCCCACTCATTAGCAGAGAGGCTGCCTAAAATCATAATAAGGCCACAGACACTCGAAAACACACCACCGGAAGAGGACTTGCCCATCAGAAAGACAAGATCTAGCCTCATCCACCAGAACACAGGCACTAGTCCCCTCCACCAGGAAGCCTACACAACCCACTGAAACAACCTTAGCCACTGTGGGCAGACACCAAAAACAATGGGAACTGTGAACCTGCAGCCTGCGAAAAAGAGACCCCAAACACAGTAAGTTAATCAAAAGAAGGACACAGAGAAACACACAGCAGATGAAGGAGCAAGTTGAAAACCCACCAGACCAAACAAATGAAGAGGAAATAGGCAGTCTACCTGAAAAAGAATTCAGAGTAATGTTAGTAAAGATGATCCAAAATCTTGGAAATAGATTGCAGAAAATACAAGAAACATTTAACAAGGACCTAGAAGAACTAAAGAGCAAACAATGATGAACAACACAATAACTGAAATTTAAAATTCTCTAGAAGGAATCAGTAGCAGAGTAACTGAGGGAGAAGACCTGGAAGATAAAAGACTTGAAATAACTACTGCAGAGCAGAATAAAGAAAGAATGAAAAGAACTGAGGACAGTCTCAGAGACCTGTGGGACAATATTAAACGCACCAACTTTCGAATTATAGGGGTCCCAGAAGAAGAAAAAAAGAAAGGAACTGAGAAAATATTTGAAGAGATTATAGTTGAAAACTTCCCTAATATGAGAAAGGAAATAGTTAGTCAAGTACAGGAAGTGCAGACAGTCCCATACAGGATAAATTCAAGGAGAAACACGCCAAGACATATTAATCAAACTATCAAAACTTAAATACAAAGATAAAATAGTAAAAGCAGCAAGGGAAAAACAACAAATAACATACAAGGGAATCCCCATAAGGTTAACAGCTGATCTTTCAGCAGGAACTCTGCAAGCCAGAAGGGAGGGGCAGGACATATTTAAAGTGATGAAAGGGAAAAACCTACAACCAAGATTACTCTTCCCAACAAGGATCTCATTCAGATTCGACAGAGAAATTAAAACCTTTACAGACCAGCAAAAGCTATGAGAATTCAGCACCACCAAACCAGCTTTACAACAAAAGCTAAAGGAACCTCTCTAGGCAGGAAACACAAGAGAAGGAAAAGACCCACAATAACAAACCCCAAATAATTAAGAAAATGGTAATAGGAACATACATATCAATAATTAAGTTAAAAGTAAATGGATTAAATGCTCCAACCAAAATACATAGACTGGCTGAATGGATACAAAAACAAGAGCCATACATATGCTGTCTACAAGAGATCCACTTCAGACCTAGGGAAACATACAGACTGAAAGTGAGGGGATGGAAAAAGATATTCCGTGCAATTGGAAATCAAAAGAAAGCTGGAGTAGCAATTCTCACATCAGACAAAACAGAGTTTAAAATAAAGACTATTATAAGAGACAAAGAAGGACACTACATAATGATCAAGGGATCAATCCAGGAAAAAGATATAACAATGGTAAATATTTATGCCCCAACATAGGAGCGCCTCAATACATAAGGCAAATGCTAACAGCCATAAAAGGGGAAATCAATAGTAACACAATCATAGTAGGGAATTTTAACACACCACTTTCACCAATGGACAGATCATCCAAAATGAAAATAAATAGGGAAACACAAGCTTTAAATGATGCATTAAACAAGATGGACTTAATTGTTATTTATAGGACATTCCATCCAAAAACAACAGAATACACTTTCTTCTCAAGTGCTCATGGAACATTCTCCAGGAGAAATCATATCTTGGGTCACAAATCAAGCACTGGAAAATTTAAGAAAATTGAAATCATATCAAGTATCTTTTCGAAACACAATGCTATGAGACTAGATATCAATTACAAGAAAAGATCTGTAAAAAATACAAACACATGGAAGCTAAACAATACACTACTTAATAATCAAGAGATCACTGAAGAAATCAAAGAGGAAATCAAAAAATACCTAGAAACAAATGACAATGAAAACACGACGACCCAAAACCTATGGGATGCAGCAAAAGCAGTTCTAAGGGGGAAGTTTATAGCAATACAATCTTACCTTAAGAAACAAGAAACATTTCAAGTAAACAACCTAACCTTACACCTAAAGCAATTAGAGAAAGAAGAACAAAAAAGCCCCAAAGTTAGCAGAAGGAAAGAAATCATAAAGATTAGATCAGAAATAAATGAAAAAGAAATGAAGGAAACAATAGCAAAGATCAATAAAACTAAAATCTGGTTCTTTGAGAAGATAAACAAAATTGATAAACCATTAGCCAGACTCATCAAGAAGAAAAGGGAGGGCTTTCCTGGTGGCGCAGTGGTTGAGAGTCCGCCTGCCGATGCAGGGAACGCGGGTTCGTGCCCGGTCTAGGAAGATCCCACATGCCGTAGAGCAGCTGGGCCCGTGAGCCATGGCCGCTGAGCCTGCGCGTCCGGAGGCTGTGCTCCACAACAGGAGAGGCCAAAACAGTGAGAGGCCCGTGTACCACAAAAAAAAAAAGAAAAGAAAAGAATAAACAAAAAAAAGGAGAAGACTCAAATCAATAGAATTAGAAATGAAAACAGAGAAGTAACAACTGACACTGCAGAAATACAAAAGATCATGAGAGATTACTACAAGCAACTATATGCCCATCAAATGGAGAACCTGGAAGAAATGGACAAATTCTTAGAGAAGCACAAGCTTCCAAGACTGAACCAGGAAGAAATAGAAAGTATAGACAGACCCATCACAAGCACTGAAATTGAAACTGTGATTGAACATCTTCCAACAAACAAAAGCTCAGGACCAGATGGCTTCACAGGAGAATTCTATCAAATATTTAGAGAAGAGCAGACACCTATCCTTCTCAAGCTCTTCCAAAATATGGTAGAGTAGGGAACACTCCCAAACTCATTCTACAAGGCCACCATCACCCTGATAGCAAAACCAGACAAAGATGTCACAAAGAAAGTAATCTACAGCCAATATCACTGATGAATATGGATGCAAAAACCCTCAACAAAATACTAGCAAACAGAATCCAACAGCACATTAAAAGGTTCATACACCATGATCAAGTGGGGTTTATCCCAGGAATGCAAGGATTCTTCAATATACACAATTCAATCAATGTGATACACCATATTAAGAAACTGAAGAATAAAAACCATATGATCATCTCAATAGATGCAGAAAAAGCTTTCGACAAGATTCAACACCTATTTATGATAAAAATCCTCCAGAAACTAGGCATAGAGGAAACATACCTCAACATAATAAAGGCCATATATGACAAACCCACAGCCAACATCGTCCTCAATGGTGAAAAACTGAAACCATTTCCACTAAGCTCAGGAACAAAAAAGGGTGCCCACTCTCACCACTGTTATTCAACATTGTTTTGGAAATTTTAGCCACAGCAATCAGAGAAGAAAAATAAATAAAAGGAATCCAAATTGGAAAAGAAGAAGTAAAGCTGTCACTGTTTACAGATGACATGATACTATATATAGAGATTCCTAAAGATGTTATCAGAAAGCTACTAGAGCTAATGAATGAATCTGGTAAAGTAGCAGGATACAAAATTAATGCACAGAAATCTCTTGCATCCCTTTACACTAATGATGAAAAGTCTGAAAGAGAAATTAAAGAAATACTCCCATTTACCACTGAAACAAAAAGAATAAAATAACTAGGAATAAACCTACCTAAGGAGACAAAAGACCTGTATGCAGAAAACTATAAGACACTGATGAAAGAAATTAAAGATGATACAAACAGATGGAGAAATATACCATGTTCTTGGATTGGAAGAATCAGCATTGTGAAAATGACTATACTACCCAAAGCAATCTACAGATTCAATGCAATCCCTATCAAAGTACCAATGGCATTTTTCACAGAACTAGAACAAAAAATTTCACAGTTTGTATGGAAACAAAAATGACCCCCAATAGCCAAAGCAATCTTGAGAAAGAAAAACGGAGCTGGAGGAATCAGGCTCCCTGACTTCAGACTATACTACAAAGCTACAGTAATCAAGACAGTATGGTACTGGCACAAAAACAGAAAGATAGATCAATGGAACAGGATAGAAAGCCCAGACATAAACCCACGCACATATGGTCACCTTACCTTTGATAAAGGAGGCAAGAATATACAATGGAGAAAAGACAGCCTCTTCAGTAAGTGGTGCTGGGAGAACTGGAGAGCTACATGTAAAAGAATGAAATTAAAACACTTCCTAATACCATATGTAAAAATAAACTCTAAATGTAAGGCCAGACACTATAAAACTCTTAGAGGAAAACATAGGCAGAACACTCTTTGACATAAATCATAGCCAGATCCTTTTTGACCCACCTCTTACAGAAATGGAAATAAAAACAAAAATAAACAAATGGGAACTAATGAAACTTAAAAGCTTTTGCACAGCAAAGGAAACCTTAAACAAGACGAAAAGACAACCTTCAGAATAGGAGAAAATATTTGCAAACGAAGCAACTGACAAAGGATTAATCTCCAAAATTTACAAGCAGCTCATGCAGCTCAATATCAAAAAAACAACCCAATCCAAAAATGGGCAGAAGACCTCAACAGGTATTTCTCCAAAGAAGATATACAGATTACCAACAAACATATGAAAGGATGCTCAACATCACTAATCATTAGAGAAATGCAAATCAAAACTAAAACGAGGTACCACCTCACACTGGTCAGAATGGCCATCATCAAAAAATCTACAAACAATAAATGCTGGCGAGGGTGTGGAGAAAAGGGAACCCTCTTGCACTGTTGGTGGGAATGTAAATTGATACAGCCACTATGGAGAACATTATGGAGGTTCCTTAAAAAATTAAAGATAGAACTACCATACGACCCAGCAATCCCACTACTGGGCATATACCCTAAGAAAACCATAATTCAAAAAGGATCATGTACCACGATATTCATTGCAGGACTATTTACAATAGCCAGGACATGGAAGCAACCTAAGTGTCCATCAACAGCTGAATGGATAAAGAAGATGTGGCACATATATACAATGGAATATTACTCAGCCATAAAATGAAATGAAATTGAGTTATTTGTAGTGAGGTAGATGAACCTAGAGTCTGCCATACAGAGTGAAGTAAGTCAGATAGAGGAAAACAAATACTGTATGCTAACACATATATATGGAATCTTAAAAAAAAAAAAACTGGTTATGAAGAATCTAGGGGCAGGATGGGAATAAAGACGCAGACCTACTAGAGAATGGACTTGAGGATATGGGGGGAGGGTAAACTGGGACGAAGTGAGAGAGTGGCATGGCCATATATACACTACCAAATGTAAAATAGATAGCTAGTGGGAAGAAGCCGCATAGCACAGGGAGATCAGCTCGGTGCTTTGTGACCACCCAGTGGGGTTGGATAGGCAGGGTGGGATGGACATGCAAGAGGGAGGAGATATGGAGATATATGTATATGTATAGCTGATTCACTTTGTTATAAAGCAGAAACTAACACACCATTGTAAAGCAATTATACTCCAATAAGGATATTAAAAAAATAAATAAAATCTCCACACACACACACACACAAAAAGTGTAGCCCCCACTCTCAGCAACTAGAGAAAACCCGCATGCAGCAGCGAAGACCGAATACAGCCAACAAAATTAAATAAATGAATAAATAAATAAATTTTTAAAAAATGTTTGAAGTCTGACCCTACCCAGTGTTAACACAAATATGGAAGATAGGAATTGTTATTCACTGCTAATGGAAGTAAAAATCAACACAACTACTTTGGAAAACATCTTAGCAATACATAATAAAGGTTAAGGAACTCATACTCTTCCACCCAGTAATTCTGCCCTTGTTTATGTACTCTAAGCTAGTGCTGCCTACCAGAACTTTGATGATGATGGAAATATTCTATAATCTTTTTGTCCAATATGGTAGTCACTTGCCCCATGTGGCTACTGAGCACTTCAAATGTGGCCAGTGTGACAAAGGACCTGGATATTTTAATTCATTTTAATTGTAATCAAAATATTCACTTGTGCTAATGTATTTAAGAGCACAGGTCTAGGTAAAGAAAAAAAAAAAAAAAAGAACTGGGCCTCTTACATTTCTGGGAAGAAAGAGTAGAGACAGTTTTTCTTATTCCTCCCACTAAGTGTAACTAAATTTCTGGGGGGATTAGGGGAGGAGATATGTATGACTCTACACAGTAAAGACAAGGCAAAGTGGCTGGGATCTAGGGATCCTATTAAGAAGATCAAAAGACAAACTAAATATATAGGGAGAAAATATTCACAAACCATATATCCAGAAAAGGTCAGGTATTCAGAAGATTTAAAGAACTGTTAAAGCACAACATTAATAAAGCAAAGAATCTAAATAGAACAAAGGCAAAAGACATTTCACCAAAGAAGATATATAGATGGTAAATAAGCAGATGAAAAGATGCTCAACATCATTAGCCATTATGGAAATGAAAATAGAGACCATAAAATGATTTCACTGTACTCCTATCAGAATGAGTAAAATAAGGCACAATGACAATACCAAAACCTGGCAAGGATGCAAAGAAACTGAATTACTCAAGTATGCTGGTGGGTATGTAAAATAGTACAGCCACTCTGGAAAACCATTCAGCAGTTTCTTAGACAACTAGCGATGTAGTTATCATATGAGCCAGCAATTGCTTTCCCAGGCATTTAGCATAGAGAGATGAGGAATTGGGTTTACACCAAAACCTGTACCCAAATGTTCATTGCAGCTTTATTTGTTAATAGCCAAAAACCAGAAACACCAGAAGTTGTTAAACAGATAAATGGTTAAACAAACTGTGGTACATCCATACCATGGAATACGCCTCAGCAACAAAAAGGAATGTACTATTGTTACATGTAACAAGCTGGATGAATTTCCAGAAAATTATGCAGATTAGTAAAAGTCTCAAAGGTTATATACTGTATGATTCCATTTAAAAAACATTCTTGAAAAGAGAACATTATAGAAATGGGGAACAGATTATGGGTTGCCTCAGGTTAAGGAAAGAGGTAAGGTTTGAAGAAAGTGAGTATGACTATCCATGGGCTGATGGATATGTACTATATCTTTCTTTACTACATCAATGTCAATATCCTGGCCATGATACTGTACTAGAGTTTTACAAGACGTTACACTTGGGGAAACTGAATAAATGTTGTGTGGGAGGTCTCCCTATCACTTGTTACAACTTCATGTGAGTCCATAATTATTGCAAACCACAAAGTTTAATTTTAAAATATTGGAAATAACTCAAATATCCGTCAACATAAAATGCAGAAATAAATTGTGATATATTCATTTACTCATTGGAATGCAAGCAAAAGCAAAGATAATAAACTAAATTCAGTAAAGGTCATTACCTCTGAAGGGAAGAGAAAGAGATGATTTCAGGAGGGGACACTTAAGGGGATTTCAAAGCAAAGGTAATATTTTTCCCCATAAACTGAGTAGTGGGTACACAGGCATTCATTATATCATTGTTCTTTATAACTTACATATATTTTATAAATTTAAAAATACTTTGAATCCTAAAGTTCTTTTCAAAGTAAGAAGAAAACTTACATTTTAATCTGTTTTATATTTTAACTGCACCAATAAACGAGAAATTAAAAAGTCCACACCCCTCAGAATAATTTCAATAAAAAATAAGTGGTGCATTTAGCAATTAAGATTAAAATTTATACTCTGCTTCTGAAAAAACTGTGTCGGACAACAGAAAATGATTAGATTGTAGTTAGAGTCAAGGTAGCAGTGAGATGTGAAATGAAAGATAAAAGGGGAAATGCATTATTTATTTATTTATTTATTTATTTATTTATTATTTTTTAGAATTTGGCCGTGCCACGCCACTTGTGGGATCTTAGTTCCCCCACCAGGGATTGAACCCTGGCAGTGAACCCCCGGTGCCAGCAGTGAAAGCACTGAGTACTAACCACTGGACCACCAGGGAAATCCCAAGGGAACTCACAATTTAAGGTTAAAAATGAGACAGTCACTTGCCTCATATAATGATGTCGGGCTAGGTCTTAGAACAACAATGGGAAAAGGAAAAACTTGTTGAAGCTCAAAAGCAGAGGAGGGCTTTACTATTTTGGATGGGGAGGACCCAGGAGGCTCCAGTCATCAATCAGATGTGCTAGCACTTCAGTGTATGAATGGCTTTAAGGAAAAGGAAAGAGCATTTAGGAATACAGCACTCAGTGAAGGGCCTAGAGAATTCTGTCAAAGATGCAAAACCAAATAATTAGGACAGAGGATACTAAAAATAGAAATGTAATGGAAATGTCTGTCACATTTTGAACAAAGTTCATATGGAGGAGGGAAGATAAATCTACAGGTGGCATTGCTTTTGGAGCTAAATGGAAATTAGCAAATAATAGCTGACCCTCACTGAGCGCTTACTGTATGTCAGGCCTGGCGCTAAATGATTTACATGCATTTGGTTCATTTGATAATCACAGAATTCTTCTGCAGTGGGACTATTATTTTCCTGATGTTATAGGTGAGGAAGCTGAGACTCAGTGAGGTTAAGGGCTTACCTAAAGCCATGTTGCTGAAGGTTGGCAGAACCAAGACCCAGACCCAGATCTGTCTGTCAGACTTCAGAGCCTGTGCTCTAAACCACTGGGCATGCTGCTTCAGCATCAAGAAATGGGAGGGGCAAAGAAAAGTTGCAAGTAAGGATGTCCCCCTGCTTAGGAGAGGAATGAAGTCTTATATAGCAGGCACACAAATAACTTAATATTGGTCTATCTTTGTCAACTGCCACAAAGTTCAACTGGCATAAGCTTTCAGTGTTTGAAGTGTTTCCATGACTAAGATCCCCATCCTTTGTTCTTGGTCTGTCTTTTTCATTTGCTACTCTCTGTAGTATGTTGTAGATGGTGGAAAAAAAAATTACATACTCTTTTTGCAAGCATGTTGTTATACATCAAGCAAATGTAAGGGGAAGAGGGGAAGCAGTGAGGAGCCCAAAAAGTATCAAATTGTAACATTCTGCTGACTACATGAGTGAGGACTTAACATGAGGAAGGAAATCCCAATGTGGTCTAGGAAAGAAATTAGGATTTCTGAAGCAAAGTACTTAACTTACTCATCTGTGTGAAGAAGAGCATACATCACCTTTTCTAAGTTTGACGGAGGGCAAAAACCCAACTTCGTATGGTTGTTTGGAAAATGAAAAGCTGTTTTCCAAGCAACATCAGCCTCCTGAAAAAGCAGTTCTGCTCTCCAAAAAGGCAAAATACTTTCTGAGAGCACAAAACTAGCTTGCCCTTAGTCTAATTTCACAATGCTTCTACTCATTGGCAGAAATAGCAATACATTTCTTGCAGATCAAATTTGCAATTTCTCTTGGAAAATATCTTGAGTTTTGTATATGCATATTCATAAAATGAAAATAACTTGATTTCTCTGGCACTCTGGGCCTGGAAGCACAGGGGTTTGGGGGAGAAATATTCCTAGGGGTTCAAGAAAAAGAGTAGGGCCAGAGAAAGCAAGAGAGTGAGTTGAAAACACAGGTCAGGCCTTTGGAAAGAGCAGAAACATACAGATGTTAACAGTGCAGATGTGCTAGGGAAAGAATACAGCTTTTCTACTCAAGATACGATAGTATGAACTTGAAAACCCCAGTTGCCTGACCCAGATGGTGGAGACTCTCACGTCTGCCCATGCAGAGCTGAAGGTGTGTCTGCATGCAAGCTGGCTGGGACTCCAGCCAGGGAGACAGAAGTGAAGCTGGGAAAGAGAGGGAGGCATTCTGGTCCTTTCTAACAGAGGTGCCCTTCAGCACAGGGTTCCTGTCTACTTTGGTGGCAGCAGCTTGTAGAAAAGCAGGGGGAATATTGCATATTCTTTTTTTTGTCCCTCCACTCTCTCCCTTTCTTTATTATTATTGTTATTATTATATCTATTATTCTTATTATTGATGGAAGGAGGAGACTTCATCATGTTTATTCCCCAGCTCCTTCCCTGCTAGGCTATGAGGCTACAGGGGCATGTTCTTCTTCCAAAGCCACAGTTGGGGTTGGGCAACGGTTAACTGCTCCCCACTGTTGCTAGCCATGGGGTGCTTCACCATCTCTTCTGGTTTCTCTTAACACTGTCCATACTTTTATAACAATACCCTCATAATACTCAACTCAAATACCCCATTTGCATGTTTTATCTGTTTCCTTCAGGACCTAACATAGGCAGTAGCTTTGTTCTGGCTAGTAAATGAGTTCCAGAAGGGCAATTTGAAGAGGAGGCAAAAGAGTAGTAGACATGATGGGAGAGAAACCTCCCGGGACAACCTGCTGTTTGTGGTCCTTGGCTGTCCTCTAGGAAAGCAGAACTACTACTGAAGCCATCTGGCTTGGGTTATGGTGTTGCAGAAATTAAGAAAATGACATTGGGTGTCAGTGGGAGCTTGGAGATGGAAGGCAGTGTAAGGTTATGAAAAAAAACAAACGAACAGCCTTGAGGGTTACACAGACCTGAGTCTGTTAGTTAGTTCTTTTGTAGCCCAGAGAAAGTTACTTAAATCTCTGAGCCTCAGTTTTTTTCATCTATCTAAAAGATAATAGTACCCACATCTTGAGGATTTTGTGTGATGGTTAATTACTAAGGTAACAAATATAATGTATCTAAGACGGGGTTCAGAGCATTGCAGGTTCTAGGTCAATGTTAGTTCCTTTCCTCCTTTCCTGCTTCCCAGCAACAGGACAAGTGAGGAGGGGCCAAGGCCTGGGAAAGTAGATGCTTCTAGTGGGGAGAGGTGACAATGGTGCTGGAGTATTGCTTTGCTAGTAAAAGGCTGTGGTACCCAGTGGAAGGTGCACTACACCAGCCTCAGATCTGGTTTCAAGGTTTAGATCATCCACAAGGTCAGTTGACTTTAGGCAAAACATTTCGCTCTCTGAGCCCCAGTGTCCCATCAGGAAAGTGAAGCCTTTGGGCCAGATCAGCTCTTCCTAAGGTATGGTCACAATCTGGAATTAGGAGGGAGACTGGGGAGTAAGGAGGGGACCACATGCCCCCTTAACTTCCAAAAGGAAAATATAGAAGGCAATAGAAATGAAAATAATCTGTTAAATTACCTATAGCAGAAATAATGTATTAGCAGGCCATAAGCTAGATAGATGTGGAGATGTACTTTCTTTGACCTTGTGAGGTGGTGTTTTAAAATGTCACATTATTTGACAACCTTTAAAAGTCAGAAGGCATCATATGAAAATTCAGATTACCAGCTTGTTTGGAAAGTCTGCCTATACTATCCCACCCCCCTCACCACACAACTTTCTACAGGGCAATGGTGGCCAGAGCTGAGTAACCTCTGCTGCCCTCAGAGAGGACCTGCACCCTCCTGTTGGCCACGACCTTCACCTGGACCACTTCACTCATGTATGTTACATGCCAGACGGCTGGACACATTGGGTGCCTGACACCTAAAAAATGAAGAAATGTTAGTCTCGTTATTAACGGCTCTGCAATAGGTTAAAGATTGCCTTTTATTGTCACTAAAATAGAAAATAAAAATTAAAACCAAGAGTACATTGGTATAATACGACCGATAATTGACTCAACGGACAATTCAACGACACGATTTTGCCGGCAAGAATTTGATTGGGTTATCTCTTAAATTGTTGGTCACTTTTGCCAGGGGAACAGTCACATTATTTTTAAAACTAGTAAATGTCGGGGGAAAAATCAAAGATATACTCTCTTTCTTAAATGAACTCTATTTCCATGTAACCAATAGTTGATAAGGGGAAATTTCCCTTTATAGAGAAGCATGTAAGCTAAAAATTGCAGAAGGAATGCTAGAATTAGGATATCATCATTTTGTAACACCTGATGAAATAATGATTTTGATAAGCATCAGTGATTGCTAACGCCACAAAATAAAGCAAGACCAGATGATTATGGGCTCCTGATAGACACACACAATACTACCTAAAGTATTCTTACCAAAAAAATCAAAACTGAATCTTCTCAGGTCTATAATTCTAACAATCTCACCACCCACTCAAAAATGCAAGGGACAGAGAAACTGATTAAATGAAACCATGAGGATACCAGCAAAATCTAGGCCTCAGAAACTCTACATTAATTCAACGCATAAATACTAAGGAAAAAGTAAGGGAAAGAGAGTGGGTAATTTATGGATTAAAAGAGATGACACAGGGCTTCCCTGGTGGTGCAGTGGTTGGGGGTCCGCCTGCCGATGCAGGGGACACGGGTTCGTGTCCCGGTCTGGGAAGATCCCACATGCCGCGGAGCGGCTGGGCCCGTGAGCCATGGCCGCTGAGCCTGCGCGTCCGGAGCCTGTGCTCCGCAACGGGAGAGGCCACAACAGTGAGAGGCCCACATACCGCAAAAAAAAAAAAAGAGAGATGATACAAATCAGCTACTGGCAATGTATGGACCTTATTTAGAACTTCATTCAAGAAAACTGAAAATTACAAATAAATTCATAAGGCAATCAGGGACATTTAAATACTGAGTGGATGTTTGATGACATTTGGAAATTACTGTCATTTATTTGGTATAAGAATCACACTGGTATTTTTTGTTATTAATAAACTTTATGTTTTAGATCAGTTTTAGATTCACAACAAAATTGAGCAGGAGGTACAGAGAGTTTCATATACATACAACTTCCTCTGCTATGCACATTCCTCACCAGAATCGTACACTTGTTACAATCAATGAATCTATGCTGACACATTGTCACCCAAAGTCCATAATTTACATTAGGGTTTACTCTTGTTATACATTCTATGAGTTTTGATAAATGCAAATTGACACGTATCCACTACTGTAGTATCATAAAGAATTGTTTCACTGTCCTAAAAGTCCCTTGTGCTCTGCCTATTCATCTCTCCCTCTCCCTACCCTCTGGCAACCACTAATATTTTTACTGTCTAAATCGTTTTGCCTTTTCCAGAATGTAGCAGGAATCATACAATATATGGCCTTTTCAGATTGGCTTTATCCACTTAGCAATGTGCATTTAAGTTTCTTCCATGTCTTTTTGTGACTTGATGGCTCGTTTATTTTTAGCACCGAATAATATTTCATTGTCTGAATGTAATACCACAGTTTATCCGTTCACCCTACTGAAGGAAATCTTGGTTGCTTCTAATTATGAATAAAGCTCCAGGTGCAGGTTTTTGTGAGGACATAAGTTTTAAATTCATTTGGGTAAATACCAAGGAGTGTTCTTGCTGGATCATATGTTAAGAGTATGTTTAGTTTTGTAAGAAACAGCCAAACTGTCTTCCAAAGTGGCTGCAACATTTTGCATTCCCAAAAGCAATGAATGAGAGTTCCTCATGCCCCACATCCTCACCAGCGTTTGGGGTTGTCATTGCTTCGGATTTTGACCTTTCTAATTGGTGCATAGTGAAATCTCATATTTTTTAACTTTTTTCGTTTTCATTTCCCTGATGTCATAGGACGTGAAGCATCTTTTCAAGTGTTTATTTACCATTGGTATATTTTACTTGATAAGGTATTTGTTAAGGTCCATGGCACATTTTTTAATCGGATTATTTTCTTATTATTGAGTCTTAAGAGTTCTTTATATGTTTTGGATAACAGTCCTTTATCAGATATATCTTCTGCAATACTTTCTCCCAGGCTGTGGCTTGTCTTCTCATTCTCTTGACACTGTATTTCAAAAGGCAGAACTTTTTAATTTTAATGAAGTCCAACTTATTATTTCTTTCATGGATTGTGCCTTTGGAGGTGGTGTAACTCAAAAGCCAACACCATATCTAGGATCACCTAGATTTTCTCCTATGTTATCTTCCAGGAGTTTTGTAGTTTTACATTTTGCACGTAGGTCTCTGATTCAACTTGACTTTACTCTGTGAAGGATGTAAGGTCTTGGTCTAGATTCATTTTTTTGCATGTGGTTGTCCAGTTGTTCCAGCAACATTTGTTGTAAAGACTGTCTTTGCTCCATTGTATTGCCTTTGTTCCTTTGTCAAAGATCAGTTGCCTATATGTATAATATATAGGCCTATTTCTACCCTCCACATTTTGTTACATTGATCTATTTGTCAATCCTTTCACCAATACCACTCCCTTGATTACTATTCCTTTATAGAAAGTCCTGAAAATCTGGTGGTGTCAGTCCCCCAATTTTGTTCTTCTCTTTTAATACTGAGTTAGCTATTATGGATATTTTGCCTGACGATTTAAATTTTAGAAACAGTTTGTTGAAATCCACAAAATTATTTGCTGGGATTTTTATTGGGATTGAATTGAATCTAAAGATTAGACTAAGAAGAACAAACAACCTTATCCATGAGTATGAAATATCTCTCCATTCATTTAGTTCATCTGTGATATCTTTCATCAGAATTTTACAGTTTTCCTCACATAGACTGTATACATATTTTGTTAGATGTATACGTAGGTATTTTATTTGGGGGGATGTTAATGTATGTAATAATGTGGTTTTAATTTCAATTCTACATGTTCATTGCTCATATATAGGAAAGTGATTTATTTCTGTATATTAACCTTTCTATAATCACTTATTAGTTTCAGGAGTTATTTTTTGTCAGTTCCTTCAGATGTTCTACATAGAGAATATTTTCATCTGCAAACAAAGACAGTTTTATTTCTTCCTTCCCAATCTGTATACATTTTATTTTATTTTCTTGTCTCATTGCATTAGCCAGGACTTCCAGTGCCATGTTGAAAAGCAGTGGTGAAAGGGAATATCCTTGCCTTGTTTCTGATCTTAGCAGAAAAGCTTCAAGTTTCTCATCATTAATTATGATGTTAGCTGTAGGGTTTTTGTGGATATTCTTTATCAATTTGAGGAAGTTTCACTTTATTCCTAGACTGTTGAGAGTTTTTATCATAAATATGTGTTGGATTTTGTTAAATGATTTTTCCGTGTTTATTGATATGATAATGTGTAGCTACCTTTCTGTTATTGATTACTAGTTTAATTCCACTGTGGTCTGAGAGCACACATTGTGTGATTTCTATTTTTTTAATTTGTTAAAGTGTGTTTTATGCTCCAGAGTGTGGTCTATCCTAGTGAATGTTTCATGTAAGCTTGAGAGGAATGTGTATTCCACTGTTGTGGGATGAAATAGTCTATAGATGTCGATTATATCCAGTTGATTGTTGGTGTTGTTGAGTTCAAGTATGCCACTACTGATTTCCTGCCTGCTGAATTGGTCCATTTATCATAGAGGGGTGTTATAGTCTCAAACTATGAGAGTGGATTTATCTATTTCTCCTTGAAGTTCTATCAGTTTCTGTTTCTTGTATTTTGATGTTCTGTTGTTACATGCATACACATTAAGGACTGTTATGTCCTCTTGGAGTATTGACCCCTTTATCATCATGTAATGCCCCTCTTTATCCCTGATAAATTTCTTTGCTCTGAAGTCTGCTGTATCTGAAATTAGTATGGCTACTCCCACTTTCTTTCGACTAGTATTAGCCTGGTATATTTTTCTCCATATTTTTGATATCTAGTATTTCTTTTGGTTTCCTTCTTGGAAGTCCCATTTCACTGCTTATATTATCCATCTATTCTTACATGTTTTCTACTTTTTCCATTAAAACCCTTAGCACATTAATCATAGTTTTAAAATTACTTGTCTGATCATTCCAACATTCCTGTCATAGCTGACTCTGATTCTGATGCTTGTTCTGTCTCTTCAAACTATGTTTTTTGCCTTTTAGTATGCCTTGTAACTTTTTGTTGAAGAGTGTACATGACGTACTAGATAAAGAAGACTACTATAAATTGGCCTTTAGTGATATAGAAGTAAGGGAGCTGAGGAGGGAAATGTTCTATAGTTCTATGTTTAGGTCTCAGTCTATGAGCCTGTGTCTCTGGCCTGTGAACTTCACAAGTACTTCTTGGGGCTTTTTCTCCCCACTTTCTTGGGACAGGATGGCTACAGGGGGCTGAAGTTGGGGCTTTCCCTATGCCCAGAGCATTTAGGCTCTGATAAAACCTCTGCAGGTTAGACTCTGATAAAATAGCTTCTCCTGGGGGCAAGCCTTGTTGAGAAGAACAGAACGCTCTGGTGTATTTCAAAATGATTCCTTTTCCCTTTCCTTTTTCAGAAGCACGTGGGGATTTTTCTCCAATATTCACTATGAGGACCTGATAGAGCTCCTGGAGGTAAAATTAACAAAAATGTGGGGACCCCCATATGACTGGATACCCCTGGAGTTTTTGACTCTTAGAGTTGTCCACACTGAGCCTCCAGCAATTCACCAATTACAATTCAGGTCTTCTAACCTGGCACTGGTTCCCAAGGGGAATTCTGCTTGTGCGTTTCTGCTCTAGTAAATTATGCTTCTCTGTAACCACTTATTTGTCTCTCTAATTTTGAGGTAGTGGTTTGCCTTGTGACTTCACTTCTGTGACAGATATAAAAATAGTTGTTGATTTTTCAGTTTATTCAACTTTTGACTTGTTAGGACAGAATGGCAACTTGTAAGTTCCAGACCAGAGACTGGAAGTCTACTTTGTTTTAAAAGGAGTTGTTATCTTTTAAAGTTACATGCAGAAATATTTATAGATAAAATAATATAATATCAAGGATGCTTCAAAATAATCTAAGAGAAAGGAGGTATAGATGAAACAAGATCGGCCATCAGTTGATCATTGTTGAGTTGGTGTTTGGTATATCATTCACTATACTTTGTATTCATTTTCAAGTTTCCAAAATATTTTTTTCCTGTCTGATGAAATTCCAATAGCTATTGGAATTGCTGACTATCTCCAAGTCAGGTCCATTTCTCTTCCTCTCTCCCTCCCTCCCTCTTTCTCCTCTCACCCTTTTCTCCAAATAACTTGTAAATATTGAACACAGCTCTATGACATCTTAAGAGAAAGAAAAATAACTACACCTTAGCAGTATTTCCCATCCTTCATTTACACTACACCTATATCTTGAATACCCCATGCTATTATCTTCATTAATTTTTTTACATTAACTCTTTTTCTTAACTTTGCTTTAAGAATGTTATGCATGAAGTCAAAATAAAAGAGGTTCTAGCAATATTTTAATAAGTATAAAAATAAATCTCTAACCAGTAGAATAAAATGCTTTGGTTAATGTACCTCTTTAAATCAATCTGCATTTTACCAGAAGATATGTGTGCTATGCTCTGGGAAATACTGAACTAGCTTGAGTGTTGGTCACAATCAGGGAGCGGTACATAAACACACTCCCCTACAGCACCTTCAAAAACTGTAAGTCATGTTATACCTCCTCTTTCCTGCTCTAACATTGGGAAGATGATTAAGTGGTAGAATTAGAATCTCTTTCTTCTCCAGTATTGCAATTTGTCTTAAATCTGAAGTTCCATCAGGTATTGCACCTACTTTACTATACAGATTCTCAAGAGTTTCAGAGAATTCAATTCTTGTCCTAGCTGTCCATCAATTGAGAGAGGTATAAATACATGTTTGCTTGGGTCACAAATCAAGCCTTGGTAAATTTAAGAAAATTCAGATGGTATCAAGTATCTTTTCTGACCAAAATGCTATAAGACTAGATATCAATTACAGGAAAAAAACTGTAAAACACTAAAAACACATGGAGGCTACTAAATAACCAAGAGGAGGCCAATATGCTACAAAATAACCAAGAGATCACTGAAGAAATCAGAAAATACCTAGAAACAAATGACAATGAAAACACGAGGACCCAAAACCTATGGGATGCAGCAAAAGCAGTTCTAAGAGGGAAGTTTACGGCAATATAATCCTACCATAAGAAACAACAAACATTTCAAATAAACAACCTAACCTTACACCTAAAGCAATTAGAGAAAAAAGAACAAAAAACCCCCAAAGTTAGCAAAAAGAAAGAAATCATAAGGATTAGATCAGAAATAAATGAAAAAGAAATGAAGGGAACAATTGCAAATATCAATAAAACTAAAAGCTGGTTCTTTGAGAAAATAAAAAAAATTGACAAACCATTAGCCAGACTCAACAAGAAAAGAAAGGAGAAGACTCAGGTCAATAGAATTAGAAATGAAATGAAAATGGAGAAGTAACAAGTAACACTGCAGAAATACAAAGGGTCATGAGAGATTACCATAAGCAAATATATGCCAATAAAATGGACAACCTGGGCTTCCCTGGTGGCGCAGTGGTTGAGAGTCCACCTGCCGATGCAGGGGACACGGGTTCGTGCTCCAGTCAGGGAAGATCCCACATGCTGCAGAGCGGCTGGGCCCGTGAGCCATGGCCGCTGAGCCTGTGTGTCCGGAGCCTGTGCTCCACAACGGGAGAGGCCACAACATTGAGAGGCCGGCAAAAAAAAAAAAAAAAAAAAAAAAAGACAATCTGGAAGAAATGGAAAAATTCTTAGAAAAGCACAACCTTACAAAACTGAACCAGGAAGAAAGAGAAAATATACCCAGAACAATCATAAGCCCTGAAATTGAGACGGTGATTAAAAATCTTCCAACAAACAAAAGCCCAGGACCAGATGGCTGCACAGGCGAATTCTATCAAACATTTAGAGAAGAGCTAACACCTATTCTTCTCAAACTCTTCCAAAATATAGCAGAGGGAGGGACACTCCCAAACTCATTCTACGAGGCCGCCATCACCCTGATACCAAAACCAGACAAAGATGTCACAAAAAAAGAAAACTACAGGCCAATATCACTGATCAACATAGATGCAAAAATCCTCAAGAAAATACTAGCAAACAGAATCCAACAGCACATTAAAAAGATCATACAACATGATCAAGTGGGGTTTATCTCAGGAATGCAAGGATACTTCAATACATGCAAATCAATCAATGTGAGAAATCATATTATCAAATTGAAGGATAAAAATCATACGATAATCTCAATAGATGCAGAAAAAGCCTTTGACAAAATTCAATACCCATTTAAGATAAAAACTCTCCAGAAAGTAGGCATAGAGGGAACCTACCTCAACATAATAAAGGCCATATATGACAAACCTACAGCCAACATCTCTCTCAGTGGTAAAAAACTGAAACCATTCCCTCTAAGATCAGGAACAAGACAAGGTTGCCCACATTCACAACTATTATTCAACATAGTTTTGGAAGTTTTACCTACAGTAATCAGAGAAGAAAAAAATAAAAGGAATCCAAATTGGAAAAGAAGAAGTAAAACTGTCACTGTCTGCAGATGACATGATACTGTACATAGAGAATCCTAAAGATGTTATCAGAAAGCTACTAGAGCTAATCAATGAATTTGTAAAGTAGCAGGATACAAAATGAATGCACAGAAATCTCTTGCATTCCTGTACACTAATGATGAAAAATCTGAAAGGGAAATTAAGGAAGCACTCCTATTTACCGTTGTAACAAAAAGAATAAAATACCTAGAAATAAACCTACCTAAGGAGACAAAAGACCTGTATGCAGAGAACTGTAAGACACTGATGAAAGAAATTAAAGATGATACAAACAGATGGAGAGATATACCATGTTCTTGGATTGGAAGAATCAGCATTGTGAAAATGACTATACTACCCAAAGCAATCTATAGATTCAGTGCAATCCCTATCAAACTACCACTGGCATTTTTCACAGAACTAGAACAAAAAATTTCACAATTTGTATGGAAACACAAAAGACCCCGAATAGCCAAAGCAATTTTGAGAAAGAAAAACGGAGCTAGAGGAATCAGGCTCCCTGACTTCATACTATACTATAAAGCTACAGTAATCAAGACAGTATGGTACTGGCACAAAAACAGAAATATACATCAATGGAACAGGATAGAAAGCCCAGACATAAACCCACACACATATGGCCACCTTACCTTTGATAAAGGAGGCAAGGATATACAATGGTGCTCTTCAATAAGTGGTGCTGGGAAAACTGGACAGCTACATGTAAAAGAATGAATTTAGAACACTCTCTAACACCATATACAAAAATAAACTCAAAATGGATTAAAGGCCTAAATGTAAGGCCAGACACTATAAATCTCTTAGAGAAAAACACAGGCAGAACACTCTATGACATAAATCACAGCAAGATCCTTTTTGACCCACCTCCTAGAGAAATGGAAATAAAAACAAAAATAAATAAATGGGACCTAATGAAACTTGAAACCATAAACAAGACAAAGAGACAATCCTCAGAATGGGAGAAAATATTTGCAAACGAAGCAACTGACAGAGGATTAATCTCCAAAATTTACAAGCAGCTCATGCAGCTCCATATCAAAAAAACAAACAACCCAATCCAAAAATGGGCAGAAGACCCCAACAGGTATTTCTCCAAAGAAGATATACAGATTGCCAACAAACATATGAAAGGATGCTCAACATCATTAATCATTAGAGAAATGCAAATCAAAACTACAATGAGGTATCACCTCACACTTGTCAGAACGGCCATCATCAAAAAATCTACAAACAATAAATGCTGGACAGGGTGTGGAGAAAAGGGAACCCTCTTGCACTGTTGGTGGGAATGTAAATTGATACAGCCACTATGAAGAACAGTATGGAGTTTCCTTAAAAAACTATAGATAGAACTACCATATGATCCAGCAATCCCACTACTGGGTATATACCCTGAGAAAACCATAATTCAAAAAGGATCATGTACCACAATATTCATTGCAGGACTATTTACAATAGCCAGGACATGGAAGCAACCTAAATGTCCATCGACAGATGAATGGATAAATAATATGTGGCAGAGTTTGATGGGCAGAAGACCTAAATAGACATTTCTCCAAAGAAGATATACAGACTGCCAACAAACACATGATAGAATGCTCAACATCACTAATCATTAGAGAAATGCAAATCAAAACTACAATGAGATATCATCTCACACCGGTCAGAATGGAGATCATCAAAAAATCTAGAAACAATAAATGCTGGAGAGGGTGTGGAGAAAAGGGAACACTCTTGCACTGCTGGTGGGAATGTGAATTGGTACAGCCACTATGGAGAACAGTATGGAGGTTCCTTAAAAAGCTACAAATAGAACTACCATATGACCCAGCAATCCCACTACTGGGCATATACCCTGAGAAAACCATAATTCAAAAAGAGTCATGTACCAAAATGTTCATTGCAGCTCTATTTACAATAGCCCGGAGATGGAAACAACCTATGTGTCCATCATCGGATGAATGGATAAAGAAGATATGGCACATATATACAATGGAATATTACTCAGCCATAAAAAGAAATGAAATTGAGCTATTTGTAATGAGGTGGATAAACCTAGAGTCTGTCATACAGAGTGAAGTAAGTCAGAAAGAGAAAGACAAATACCATATGCTAACACATATATATGGAATTCAAGAAAAAAAAATGTCATGAAGAACCTAAGGGTAAGACATGAATAAAGACACAGACCTACTAGAGAATGGACTTGAGGATATGGGGAGGGGGAAGGGTAAGCTGTGACAAAGCGCGCGAGAGGCACGGACATATATACACTACCAAACGTAAGGTAGATAGCTAGTGGGAAGCAGCTGCATAGCACAGGGAGATAAGCTCGGTGCTTTGTGACCGCCTGGAGGGGTGGGATAGGGAGGGTGGGAGGGAGGGAGACGCAAGAGGGAAGAGATATGGGAACATATGTATGTGTATAACTGATTCACTTTGTTATAAAGCAGAAACTGGCACACCATTGTAAAGCAATTATACTCCAATAAAGATGTAAAAAAAAAAAAGATGTGACACATATATACAATGGAATATTACTCAGCCATAAAAAAAAGAAATTGAGTTATTTGTAGTGAGGTGGATGGACCTAGAGTCTGTCATACAGAGTGAAGTAAGTCAGAAAGAGAAAAACAAGTACCGTATGCTAACACATATATATGGAATCTAAAAAAAAAAAAAAAATGTTTCTGAAGAACCTAGGGGCAGGACAGGAATAAAGACATAGACGTAGAGAATGGACTTGAGGACTTAGGGAGAGGGAAGGGTAAGCTGGGACGAAGTGAGAGAGTAGCATTTACATATATACACTACCAGATGTAAAATAGATAGCTAGTGGGAAGCACCAGCATAGCACAGGGAGATCAGCTCGGTGCTGTGTGACCACTTAGTATGGTGGGATAGGGAGGGTGGGAGGGAGATGCAAGAGGGAGGAGATATGGGGATATATGTATACATATAGCTGATTCACTTCGTTATACAGCAGAAACTAACACAACATTGTAAAGCAATTATACGCCAATAAAGATGTTAAAAAATAAATAAAATAAAATGAAATAAAGTAAATACATGTTTTTTTCTTGAGAGATGTTTCAGGACTCCAGAAAAAAGAGAACTGCTACTTTGTATTCACTTTGTTTTTAATTTATCTTAAAAGAGAACTCAGAATGAATTGATCACAGAGGATGGTATTTCATTTCTGAATGTGGTCATGTAAAAATCAATGTATATATAAATGCATCAATCCATATCAACTGTGCCTGGAGTGTTTGGTTCTTTTTCCCTCCTGGATTAAGTTTTCTTTCATTGAGTCAGTGCTTTAGAGACCTTGAGGGGAAAAAAAAAAAAAAAATAGACGAGAGCGAAAGCTTAGACTCCGATTAAATCTTACAGACAGATGGCAATTCTTTGTTTCTTTGGTCACTGCAGTGCAATAGGACCAGCATCTTACTGACTATAAGAAAATAAATGCACCAATAAATTGGTCACCACCACCATTAATACCTGAGCATTTACTGCAAGGAACCCAACAAAGTCCATGAAATCCATGCAAGAAAATGCTTCTGAAATTGAATGAGTATTGAGTACTGGAACTTTATGAAAATCAACCAGGAAAACTTCTATAAATGCATCAGGCTTTTAAATTAGCCTTAAAATAATGAACGTCAACAACTGATGGGAAGATACTTTATAGCACAGGGAACTCTACCTAATGCACTGTGGTAACCTAAATGGGAGGGAAGTCCAAAAGTGAGGGGAGATCTGTATGTGTATGGCTCATTCATTTTCTTGTGCAGTGGAGGTTAACACAACACTGTAAAGCAACCATACCCCAATAAAAATTAATTTTAAAAAAAGAGAAAATAATGAACATCAATTTTAAACCTTTTAAGGCTATTTTATATCAAAGAATGTGATGAATGTTGCAATATAATTTTACTCTGGTGCAAAAAAATATTTTTCTCTGTAGACATTACAACATAAAACAAACATGCTTTTGTTACCAGTAACAATGATGTGACAAGCCTGATAAATGCAAGTTTAAGATTCCTTTGGGTTTTGGCATCTCTTCACGCTTATTTTCAAGTTACTAATAGATTCTGTAGGTTTGACTAGCCATCATTTAAGAGTGTCATTTAGTTTGAAATGACAGAAAAGTAAAATGTTCTTAAATGGCCAATTTTTCTCTATTCCCTGACCGAGTTGCTAATGACTAAGAGTAATATCTTTTATTCATGTTGTCTGTGATGAAATGGTCATCACCAAATGATGAATAACAAGCAGATATGTTTTCATTTAACACTCTTGAAAAAACTTTAACAGGAACCTGGCTGCACTATATTAGTTGCTTTTTTTTTAAGAGACTTGGATTGACAGATAAATTCTTCCAACTGAATAGGCCTCAAATATCCCTCATGTAAAACCTAGATGTGTTACATGAAGCTCGCTACAAATGGCTTGGCTTATAGGCTAATTAGTGCACTGGAGACCAACACATGGTTTTACTATTTTCTCTTACACTACGGAGGTCTCTAAAATGGTGACAGTTGGGGACCTACATGTAAATACTTAACGACAAAACAATCTATTGCTTTCAAGCAGCATTTTCTCTGAAAGTTATGTGATTGTATTTGAAACACCATACAATAGTCACATTTGGTATCTCTGGGCTGGTTACCATGAATTTTGAAATATAAATAACACGCTCAGATTCCTCACGGTGTCTTAGAGGTTGAAATTTAACTCAATATTTTGACTTGCCATTTGGCAAAATATAACTTGTTCTTCTTTACAAACAGTTCCAAACAAGCATTAGCCATCTCAAAACTTGTACAAAGCAATGCTTATCCCTGTTGGAATTCTTCGCTTATTCGTTCATTTCTTCATTTATTAATTCATTCCAATTTTTTTTTTTTTTTACTTTCAACTGTATGTCAAGCACTGTGTTACACACAAGTGGAACAATGGTGAACAAGGCAGACAGACCTCCTTTCCTACAAAGACTATAGCAATGGGAATTTAAATAATGAACAATAAATAAGGCAGATGTATACAGTGAGAGAGTGGCAGAAGGGAATAGGAGGATGGATGCTACTTTAGAAAGAAGGGTCAACAAAGAAATCAACGACCAGGAGCAGTGATACCGAAAATGAGCTCCCTGGACCAGCAACATCTGCATCACCTGAGACCGTGATGAAAATGCGCATTCTTGGGTGTGCCCCACCCCTGCCCCTCCTTTGACCTACTGAATCAGAAACTCTGGAAAAAGTCCAATTGTTTTGTATTAACAAGCACCATCTCCCACCTCCCAAGTGATTCTGAAGCACCTCTGCACCTTGAAGTTCCAGTGACTTCTAGTGACTTCTAGTGACTTCCAGTGACTTCTAAGCAACAGTCTACCTTCTGTTGACCCCACCTCTGCCCCCACCCTGAGTTTCCATTTCTTTGCTCCTCAGAGAGAATCTAATTCCTTTTCTCACAGTCTTTCTTAATCCCACTCCAATCAAGTTTACGTCTATATTACTATGTCGAAACTGCTCACGCCAAAATCTCCCGTGACCTCGCTTTGCTAAATCCAAAGGATTTTCAGTTTATGTCTTACTTGAGTTATTCACAGCATTTGACACAGCTGACCAACCTTTCTTCTTGAAGTATTTCCTTCCCTTGGTTTTCTCCTACCTTACTAACAGATCCTGACTGTTGGCCCCCTTTATCTGCTCCATTTGTTAAGTTGCAGGGCCCCAGAGCTTAGACCTAGGACCTTTTTTCTACCCTGTCTACAGTCACTTCCTTAGTGATCTCACTTAGTTTTACGGGTTTGAGTGCCAGCTATATGTTTTCAACTCCCAAACTCAGGTTTCTTATCTTTGACTTTTCCTTAAACTTCAGACTCCCACTTTCATGTAGATATCTAGAGGCATCTTAAACTTAATAAGACCTTAACAGAAGTGATTTTCTCTCTGAAACTTGCTTACCCATCTTGATAAATGACAACTCCACGTCCTGAACTGCTCTAGCCCTAAGTCTTAGAGACATGCTTGACTTCCTTCTTTTTCGCCCAACATTCAATCTTTCAGTATATCCCTCCTGTTGGCTTTGCCCTCATAATATATCTAGGACCCAGCTATTTATCATCACTGCCACTAGGGCCATTCTGGCCCAAGCCACCAACCTGTCTCACTTTGATTATTGCTCTAGCATCCGAATGGGTATCCCTGCTCTCGCATTTATCCCTACAGTCTATTTTCCACAAGCAGAGTCATCCATCCCAGTCAAAGAAAAAGGCAACATTTTCACCATAAACTACAAAGCCCCATGTGACCTGGACCCCTGCCATCTCTCAGAGCTTCTCCTCTACCACCCTCTCCCTTGTTCCCTCCAGTCTATTCAAATTGGCTTCCAAGCTTTCCTCAAACTAGCAGGCATGCTCCTGCCTCAGGACCTTTGCATTTACTTTCCAACAACCTGGAGTACTCTTCCCCCAGATATTCTTATGGCTCATCTATGACTCCCTTTGGGCCTGCTCCAGTGTCTTCTCAGCAGTGTTGTGTGCCCTACTTTACTTTTCTATTTTATTTGTCTTCATAGAATGTATTGCCCTCTGAGATACTGTATAATTACTTACGTAATTTTTTATTATCTATCTCCCCTCACCAGGACTGAGGGCAGAGACTGTCAGTTTTGTTCACTGTTTCATCTCCAGTGCCTAGAACAGTGCCTGGCACTTAGCAGGTTTTTCAATAAATAGTTGCAGAAAGCATTAATTTTATGCTTCAAGTCTTAGATCAAATACTCACTTTCTCAATGTGAATTAACCCATCCGAAATACCTTTCTACACCTCCATTCTCTCACCTATCACCAGTTTATTTCTTTATTGTGACTCTGAAGATCTGTACTATCTTATGTATTTGTGCTATCCTATGTTCTTTACTTGTATGTAATGTTTTCCTCCCAAACAAACTACGTTGTAAACTCCAGGACCTCATCTATCCTCATGATGCTTAGCATAGTACCTAATACAGTGGTGCACCTCAAATATTTTTCATATAAATGTGGAAGGAAATAAGGTGTTTCCTCTATGTTCTCTTGATATTTAATTTTCATATCAAACCTCTGAGGTGTATGATGTCATCTCCTTTCTATTTATGAGAATACCAGAGCACAGGGGAAGCTAATAAGTTGCCCAAAGTTACTTAAAAAGCAAATCACAAAACCCAGGGCAAACTCAAAAGTCCACTTTCTCTCCATGACATTGCTCTACAGGGAAACCAGCCAAAGGGTCAATAGGTTCTCTTTGACATAATACCCTAATATGATGAAAAAGATATTTGGTCCAAGGTGTTAATAGTGAATAATGTCTTTATATCTACCCCTACCACTTTACTGGTACTTTAAAAGAGTAATTCAGTATTTTAACCCAAATGAATAATAAAGATATTCAGACCTATGGGAGAAAGATATTTTGGAAAGTAAAGCTTTCATTCTCATTAATGACTCCAAAATGGTAAATAATTTTTTTTGGACTACATCCAGGGGGTGGTGTAGTTGGGGGAGTATTGAATTTGGAATCTAGGTCTGGCACAAATTAGACTTTGAGAAGAATCACGTCACCTCTCTGAGTGGCAATTTTCTCATTTAAAAAGTGAGGATAAAAAAAAAAAAGTGAGGATAATAGCTATTTTGAAGAACTACAGAGATAAAAGTAATGACAAAGCATGCCAATTGTCTATTGTCACCTTGACATCATTGTCACCCCCTTCTGGGGCGTCCTCTGCATTGCACAGAAGGAGTTAGAGTAATTCCCACAATCCCCTTCTCAAAGCATCTCCAGGTCGGATTCTGCCAGGGAGAATCAATGGTAGAAGATGGGGGAAACAGAAGGGGAAAGCAGGGGATTACTACTGTGAAGAAGCATTGCAACAGTTGTGAGATTTGCGGCAGCTTCTTGGCGCACCCTGTACATCCCCTGCTTCAGTGCTGTAGGGTGAGGTAGTGGGCAGCATTTTCTGGCCTCCTTCCCCTCGGTAGGGCAGGAGGAGCTGCTCGGGGTTGGGGGGGCTTCCTGGAGCTCTTGAGAGTCACAGCAGCCTTCAGGGAGTGTTCACATCAGCCTGTTCAGGGCTACAGGCTGAGATGATTAGAAACAGCTTCCCTGACCTATCCATCCTCACACTTTCCGAAAAGAGCACAAGCCTCTAATTCCCTAAATTCAGTCACTTTATACTGGAATATATAGAGTGATTGCTGTTTATCCAGTGAAACCCTGAATCCCAAACAATAGTAACCACACATGCAAATGGAGCACTGTTCAGGCCAGCATGGCGCTACGCACTTTCAGGTACCCCATCTCCTTAAATTCCTACAGTAGCCGCATGAGGTAGATGCTGAAATTGGGTCCACTTAACCTATGAGGAAACTGAGGCTTAAAGGGGTCACTTGCACACAACTGATAAGCACCAACATGGGGATGAAATAAGTGTCTTCGTTCAGGTTACTACGGCAAAGTATCGTGGATGGCGTGACTTATACAACAGAATTTTACTTCCCACAGTTTCGGAGGCTGAAAGTCCAACATCAGGGTGCCCACATGGTCAGATTCTGGTGAGGGGTCTCTTCCGGGTTGTAGACTGCTGACTTCTCCTTGCGCCCTCATATGGCAGGAAGAGGGAGGGGGAGACAGCTCTCTGGGGTCCTGTTTACAAAAGCAAGAATCCATTTCATGGGGGCTCCACCTCATGACCTAATTACTTCCCAAAAGCCCCAACTCCTAATACCGTCACACTGAATGTTGAGATTTCAACCTATGAATTTTGGGGAGGACACAAACATGTAGTCCATAATAATAAGAAAGAAAAAACACTGTACAGAAAAGATGTGTGACCATACAGTCTTTCCTGGCAGAATTTCTCACAAGCATGAGAACAGACTCCTCCTTCTTCAGGGACAGGGTCCTCAAAGTTCCTCTCTTCTAGAGTTTCTCAATCCTGACACTATTGATAGTTTGGGCAGGATAATTCTTTGCTTGTGGGGAGGTTGTTGTCCTGTGTATCGTAGGATATTTCACAGCATCCCCGGCCTCTACTCACTAGATGCCGGAAGCACCCCTTACAGGTATGACAACAAAAATACATTGCCAAATGCCTCCTGGAGGGCAAAACGCACCCTCCCTGCCCCACCCTCCCAGAACCACTGAGTTGGAGACTTCCCGCTCAGGGACTAGAATGGCCATAGATTTAGCCTTTGTTGAGACGCCCTCACTAGGTTTCTATGCTCTGTAAAAGCAGACAGGATCCGCAGGGAAGTGCTTTTACAAGACCTGAAAAGAAGATGCAGAGTACTGTTTAGTACACTACTTGGTTAAAAAACATTGAAACCTACCTACAGCAGAAGATATGAAAGATTCTCACGTTCATTACGTTAGGGATATGCCTGCAGCAACAGTAGCAGAGGTGATTAGAGTTTTCTAAATATGTTCCTGCTGTGGTTTGACTTATTAGAAAGAGCAAAACCTTTCCAAGTATTTTTTCAAATAGTTTTATCGATTACACTTAGGCAGTAATAATTAGAGTACCTGGTATGTGGAGACCCCCAGTTAAACACGTGTAGGAGATCAAGACAAAGCACATAAAGTCCCTTTCTGAAGCCACCAATCCTTTCCGGAATGATGGGGAGGTTTGAAAAGCTAAGAGAATATTCTCAGAATGTTCTAGGAATGTTCTCTCTCAAGCGTTCCAGGAATGGGCACTCAAGGTTGTGGGTCCTAAAGCAAAGCACCAAATTGGGAACTAATTCTGAATGCATCCTTGCCCTGCATCCTAGCAGTCCCCAGTCACATTTTTTCTTGATTACCTTGTAACTGACGTAATCACCCTGCAAGTTACTCAAATCATAGGCAACAGGACCTTCATTCCCCCTGATCAAAGAACTAACAATCTCCTCTCCCTACTTCTTCTTCCAGAATTTCAACCGTCTTCTCCACTCCTAGGCAAGATCAGTTCTGCCCCAATGGAAAGCAGAAAGAACTACTGATTCAATTAACATCATCCTCTAGGGATGTAAGATCTTTGAGTTAAGGACTATATTACTCAACTCTAGAATCCCATAAACATTCAGTCGTTTCTCTAACTATCTGAATAAAATCACTGGGATCCACACCAAACATACTGGGTCTGAACGTAACTGGTGCAGAAATCCGATTTTCAACAACTCCTCAGGGAGATATTTTTACACAGCAAGTATAACATTTTTTTTATACAGTATGCATTCAAATAAATATCTGTTAGTCAGTTTAAATTGACTCACATGAAACCAAGTGAATCCTTCATTGAATGCTGAAGTATAAAGAGATGTTGAGATGAAAAATTGAGTGTTTCAAGTTTAGCATTTCCCTTCCATAAACCCCTGTGATTTGGGTAAAAGCAGAGTACCTTTCACATTAAAGAACAGTCTAAAAGGCCTTTAGAAATGGATATGAGTTTAACATCATGGCAAATGGCCTCAAATTTCAGTAGACTTTGGAATTTAAGTCTAACATCTGGGCAAACTATTAGTCAACTCTATTCCTCTGAGAAGTGTTTGAGAGCAAATGATTATTAAAAACATCACCAGAAGTTCATTTCATCACCTTCCTAATTTCATTTTAGAGGATCTAAAATTTCCTTCTACCTGGATGTCTGCCTGGAGCAATCAAATCATCTCTGTGCCAGCCAGGTGAAGGGGACTGATATGTGAACATACTTCTAAGAGCATCTGAGCTTTCAAGTTTTAAATCACTGAAAGTTTCAAGCCATGTTCCAACTCAAAAGGGATGTGTTATAAATTATAATGTGCAAGGGGGAAATAGGAGTGTGTCTTTAAATCAAGTCTAAAAGGAAGATGGCAAAAAGCAATGAAAAGGAGATTTTCAGCACACAACAAACAGAAGGAAATGGGTTTAAACCAGTAAATAAACATCAATTAGTCTTTATAGGAAGGTTGCTAAATTAAATTTAGACTGAAAGGATGAAATTTTTGGAGAATGGTACAATAAAGACTTCATTTTAAATTATAAATTTTCATCTAAAGAGCAAATTATATTAAAGGCCCCATTTTATTACTCACCACTGTTTTCACTTTATGCAATATTTTGCATTATATTTTAATTAAAGTTATAATTACAGAACTAAACATAATTAGCTTCTTCCTTCCAAAGAAATTGGAAGTGAATTTACTTTATTAAATTTCCAATTTGTTTCCTGCAATGTTACATGGTTTATTCTAATTAATTGAAGGAGAGCTCATAAATATTTTATCAACATGGAAATGTGATTAAAAACTCAAGAATTTTTCCCTTTTTTTTTTTTTTTAAATTTTATACCCTTAATTGTTGGCTTATGCTCAGATGTATACAGATGAAGTAGAAGGATGAAGTCCCCTGATGCTTAGCGTCCAAGCTCATTGCAGCATTTACCCCTCCATTTTTTTTCCTTTTGGGTCAGCATTATGAAGTCTTCACAAAGGATGAAAGGGAATTGTCAGTCTGTATTCATCTTTCCTGAGTGGCTACAATAGTCGATACCATAGGTCACAACCAGACATGAGTCTGCCTTCACTGCCCCTACAAACCCTCCTAAACTATAAATTCCTCCAGGACAGGTGTTTCATTTGTTTTGTTGGCTGTCCATCCACAGCACCCAAAACAGCACCCAGCATAGATTAAGTGCTCAATAAATGTTTATTGAGTGAGTGCATGGACCCAAATTTTCCAAAATTTGTCCCTCTAAAGATTATTTCTAAAAGATAAGTATTATAAATATTCATTCAAAGATATTCATGTCAAGGAGGGGAGCATATTTAGCTTCATTCTTTTTGTATTTCAGTTTTATTGAGGTATAATGAACACATAAAAGGGTAAGATATTTAAAGTGTACATATGTTGACTTGATATACATATACATACTGAAAGGACTCCTTCCATCTAGTTAATTAACACATCCATCACCTTACATATTTACTTTTCTTTTTGGGGGGGTGGGGTGGGAACATTTAATTTCTCTCTTAGTAAATTTCAGTTATACAAATACAGTGTTGTCAACAATAGTCACCACATTATACATTTGACCCTCAGAGCTTATTCATCTTATAGCTGAAAATTTGTACGCTTTGACCAACCTCTCCCTATTTTCCCCACCCCCAGGCCCTGGCAACTACTTATCTACTCTCTGTTTCCCTGAGTTAAAAAAAATTCAAACTATAGAAACATGACTTAGTTTCTTAACTTTGTTAACAGAAAGACTTCCAGGAAGGGGATCAAATGTGTACTATTACCCATTCTTATTTGACCAGGAACATTTTTTTTCCTCTCAGAGCTATCTCACGAGACTAGCATTTTGCAGAACATACATTGGGAAATGCTGCTGTATGTTTGTGGGGTTTTGGGGAAAAAAATGTTTAACCTTAAGTACTTGACAGTGTAGTCAGTCGTGTCCCTCAGTTTATATACATCATCTTCACTGCCCTGTGGTGCAAGGTTCCCATCTTAATCAACTGACGGATCAATTCACCTCTAACTCCATTTCCTTTTCATTCCCCTAAAGGCAACCATATAATTAGGCTTAATGTGTATACTTTTGTTCTAATATATTGTCATGTTGCGCTGGGGAGGGAGTGGAGGAGAAAAAACTGACACCTCTGAATATTCTTTTTTGTATATAGTTTGACTTTCCGAAGCCTTTAATCTTCTACATATTAATACATACACACACACACATATATACATACATACATGTATATATACACATGCATATATGTATATATACACAAACATACATACAGAAGGAAAAGGAGATGAAAATTGGAAGCCAACTGAACCACATAAATTCAGTTGTACTGATATTTCAAACAAATGCCATAACTACCCTTAAGTGGAACAGAAGAAGAGATAGGAAGGGAGGAAAAGAAGGCGGGAGGGAGGAAAGGAGGAAGGAAAGAGGGAACTAATGCAAGTAATTAGCTATACACTCTCTGTTTGCAGCAGAATGGGGTGAGGGCAAGAACTGCAAACAATTCTTGAACTGTCTTTAATATGGCTTGTGTTTTGTAATGGAATGGGCAAAGCAATTGTGAAACTATTTTAGATGTATTATAAGATTGAGCAACTGAGTAAATTTGATAGCCAGTTTTCTCAATTGGGAAGACGGTAGATAAACACATAAAATGGGGAAAGACAAGAAAGAACCCTGTAGGGATGGTTTGCAAACTGGGGATATTGATGTGAATTCATAATTTTGAGATGTGCATATGCATGTATAAGTGCACGGGTTTAAGCATATATGTATGCAAGTGTATGTATATAAATGTGTGAATGCATGCATATGCTTCCAACCTCTATGCACTGAAAGGGCCAAAACGCCACACCCCTGATGCGATGAGCACACCAAGTGCCAAGAGCTAGGATTTAATACCATTCCCCACTAATACCAACCAGGGATCCTCAGAGCAATAACTATGCCAGGCCTTGGGCGAACAGGTACAAGATGAGCCTGAAACACCTTGTTCTGCTATAAAGTAAATGTTCAAACTTATTTTGGGGGCATGTCCCAGACACAGAAGCCAGATTAAAAATGCTCCCACTAGCCAAATATGGGATGATTTCAGCGCCAAAATAATTAACTATATGTAGTAATATACCAAAAGCCATTTTGGAGAAAAAAAGGAATTCATTATTCATATTGATAATAAGTGGAGGGAAAGAGAAGGCTCTTGCTTACAACAGAATGCCATGTACTACCTAATAAATGTGGAAAGAGTACTGGGATAGAAAATCAGCATTTTGCAATAATTGTAGTAAAAATTGGATCAGGTAAGATTTATGAATGGATGCTAAAATCTAGGAGGGAAACTTGGTGAGGAACAGAATCTGTGAATGCTCTTAAAGTGTCTCCTTGCAGGTTTTTTCCATGTTGCAAGGAAAAAAAAACATTGACTATATAGTGGAGAAATCAGACAACGCCTTGACTAAGTATTCAAAATTAACACCCTCAATTAGGGGCAGATGAGTGTTCTACCTCCAAACATGACACCTGAGAGGGACACACCGTCATCACCTATACAGTGTCCTGGCCAAGAACGCATAATCTGAATACAATAATGAGGAACTATTAGACAAAGTCCAAATGAGGAACATGCTATTAAAACAAATGGGTCCACAGGAGGACTGTCATTTTTTAAAGTGTCAACATTGTAAGTAACAAATAAAATGTTCCATATTACAGTACCAGAGAGAGGTGACAACAAAATGCTATACCTGACTCTACACTGGGTGCTGTAATGGAGCAGGAAAAATGCTATAAAAGACATCTCTGGGTCAACTGATATACTTGGAACACAATAAAATTGTATCTATAAATTTATGAGATTAGTAA
This sequence comes from Tursiops truncatus, assembly GCF_011762595.2. Classification (NCBI taxonomy): domain Eukaryota; kingdom Metazoa; phylum Chordata; class Mammalia; order Artiodactyla; family Delphinidae; genus Tursiops; species Tursiops truncatus. Next base: position 80,557,104 of record NC_047043.1, on the reverse strand, counting down.
TTGTATTATGGTTATATATGACCATATCCTTATTCTTAGGAAACACACAGTGAAATATTTGGGGGTAAATGTCCATGGTTGGTATAAATTATCCTCAAATCGTTCAGAAAAAGAAAATGTTACAGAGAAGGAAAGAGAGATATAGCGCACGTGTGCCAATGACAAAAAGGAATAAAATATTTACAGTAAGTGAATCTGGATAAAGGATTCCTGCATATTCTTCACACTATTCTTATTCTTACTTGAAATTATTCTATTTCTTTTACATTACTCTACATTATCCTATTTATTCAATTTTTATTTACTTCCAAATGAAAATGTTTAAATTAAAAAGACCATGTTTCTTAAAGGAATGGTCTTTCCAGAATGGTGATAATATCGAAGCTGGGGGATAGGTGTATAAGAGGATTGATATTCTATCCTGTTTACTTTGTATACATTTAAATTAAATTTTTTTGTAATAAAGACCTCTTTTGTTTTTCAGGAATGATTTGACTTGTCATTAGTTTTTATTTAAACACCTGATTTCATGCGTTGACCTTGGGCCATAGAAGGGGCTACACTTCTGAGATATTATAAAAGCTCTCTGGCACTTGACAAATGAGTGTCTATACCACACAAAGCATGCCTTCAAACCTGCAGCTTGCACAGCCCTCGAGGGTCTCTAGTCCAAGGCTGGGATTCTGGTCTTTGTTTTTATCTCACTGAGCCCATTCAGTCTCTTTCTCCCTCTCTCCGTCCCTCCCTCTCTCTCTACAAAATTTAGAGACACTTGTTCCTTTGAGCAGCCCATGGTGGTGCGATAAAATAGGACACCTTCTGGCTTCTTCTTCTTCTCCAGCTGCTGTCTTACTTTCTTCTAGTTTTTTTCATCTTTTTTTTGGTCACTTGTTTAATATCACATACCCTTACAGCATAACTATGCTTTTTCAAGACATTTTCACACACAGAACGTTGTACTATCTGTAACCAGATATGAACAGATATATATAACCATGCCAACTTGAACCAACAAAGAACCTGGAGAGGTAGTTGATGAATCCAGTGTCACCAGGAGCAGCCCATTTTCCTCTATATGATACACTTGCCTGACTAACAGCATGCTACATCATGAAGTCTGAGACAAATGGCAAAATTATGCATGGTCCATGCCTAGTAATAGTTTCTGTTAAGAGTTTAAATAACAGCGCTGGGCTTGTTTTTAGCTGATGATCCACTCAGAAACCCATGTCTTTTTCTGCTGTGACTATGCATAGCCCAGCTTCCCCAGTCTTGGAACTGTGTCTTTTGCATGTGTCCATATTGATTTCACTTCCATATGAAATATTTACATATGTTTATCACTTTGTCATCATTTAACATGGCATCTATTTGCTACAAATGAGTCAGGTCTCAGCCACAGCAGCTTGTCAGATTGGTGTGAGTATCTGAAGGGAAGGGGAAATTGCCTTTTGGTAGATTCCCTTAAAAGTGGGTGACTTTATTAATTATTACCTGACATTTCATTATTTTACACTCTGAAAGGTGTTTCTGCATGTTTCCCTTCATTTCAGACTTAAAACAACCCTGTGAGATATGTAAAGCAGCTTTGATTATCCTATTTGATGGCTGTGAAGTCAAAGCCTTGGAAGGTGAAATGATTTGGAAAAGGACATGGGGCTGAGTCCATGATGACCCAGGTCTCCTGATTCTTAGACACTGTGATCTTTTCATCAAACATCCTGAGTCACATCATTAAAACAAACAGTAAATTGTGATGGCTTTTCAAAGATGCTAGAAACTAATTTTATAATTGAATTAATAGCTACAATTTAATGAGTGTTTAGTATTAATTTAAATATGTATATAAAAGAATGTTAAACAGAATGTCTTCTGTGGCTTCTAGAAATTAAGTCCCAAACAGGCAATAGGTAACCCCTTATCAAAAAAGATGGCCAAACTGGTCCTTTGACCCTCACCCCCATCACCAATTCAGCCTATAGGAGCGGAAGACTAAAGTTAGGAGAGATTGGATGAATCAGGATGGTTGCTGGCCCAGTAGCCATTCCACAAGCCAAGTGAGGGGGGTTCCAATAAGAGATTGGACAATGAACATAAGATAAGGAGACTAATGTCTCATTCTCTAGCAGATTGCTTTCAGTTCTACAGAAAATCTTAGCATTCCCCACCGCTCCCCCCATCCCTCTCTACACAGAGTGACAAGACTCATGAAGGAGTTTCACACGTGTCCCCTAAGTTTGGGAGCATTTGTGAATGATATTCATTTCCTGTTAATATCTGAATATCAGAAGCTGATATTCATTTCCTGTTAAAGTTTTCTGAAGCAGGAAGGGGATGCTGGCTGGAAGCTGCCCCAACAAATGGGGAGAGGAGAGGTCAGCAGTGGGATCAGTCTGCTCACCCCGTAGGCAAGGTTCCCACACATCAAGTACCTTGGTTACCTGACTCAAACCATCCTGACGGGGCCACACCCAAGATCACTTCACGAGGGGAACAGGGGAACCCCATCAGAAATAGGCTGTGGTGTGGGGCCATGGAAGGCAGCAGCTGGTCAGTGTTGCCAAACCCTCAACCAACGGGGGATGAACAATGCTGAATAATTGCCCCCAGTGTCCCTGTCTTAGATTGAGTTCCCTAGAGGCAGAGATTGAGAAAGGGATTTAGATGTGTAACACTGAGCATTGCAGACATTTCAGGAGGGACCGGTAAGGGAGGGAATGAAACAGAATAAGGAAGGGGGAAGAATCAAATTAGATGTAGTCACAGTTAAGTCTAGCCTTGGCCTGATCCATGGTGAAGAGGGCTCTATGGCATCAACCACACAGCAGAATTTTTCCCTCCGAGGTAAAAGGCTGGCCTTTGTATCCCCATATCAGTCAGTCTGTGCTATTGGCAACTGGAATAGAAGGGTGAGCTTAACCAAGGACAATCCTCCGGAGAAGGGGTGGGGAGGAGTGGCTGTGAGGTATCCAATGTCCAGAGTAACTAGAGGACGTGTACACTGGACCAGTAAAGGGATCCAGTTCATAAACGAGAAGCATCTGCTACGCTCGCCCTCCTCTAAAGACAATATTTCAAGGTCTATTCCACGTGGTATTCAGAGACATTGAGCCCTAGTTATACTCATAGTAGTGTCCTGCTCATACCTAGCTTTTATTTTATTTTATTATTTTATTTTTAATTTATTTATATTTTGGCTGTGTTGGGTCTTCGTTGCTGTGCGCGGGCTTTCTCTAGTTGCGGCGAGCAGAGGCTACTCTTCCTTGTGGTGTGCAGGCTTCTCACTGCGGTGGCTTCTCTTGCTGTGGAGCATAGGCTCTAGGCGTGTGGGCTTCAGTAATTGTGGTATGTGGGCTCAGTAGTTGTGGCGCGGGGGCTTAGTTGCTCCATAGCATGTAGGATCTTCCCAGACCAGGGATCGAACCCGTGTCCCCTGCGTTGGCAGGCGGGTTCTTAATCACTGTGCCACCAGGGATTAAGCCATAGCTTTATTGATAATTATTTCTTTCCTGTCTCCCCGTTTCTTCACTTGTACTACCTTCAACCACCTCCCAGATAGGCTAATTGCACCCAAATTCTTCTCTCTTGGTCATTTTGTGGGGAAAATCCAAACTAAGACAATTACCAGGAGGAAATTATTCTTATCACTCAATATTACCTATAGTCATGGTTCCAACTAGATAAACGTAAGCAACAAAGAACTGAAGATTGTGTTTGGAGAAAAAATAAACAATGTTCTTTCCTGTTTGTATCTCCCTGAAATTTAAGTTGGTCAATGTATTGATACCAATGCATTACCTCATTTAATCCTCATAGCAATTCTCTGAGGTAGATGTAATTATCTCTACTTTACACATAGGGAAACAAGAGGTTCAGAGAAGGTAGGTGTGTTGCCCAAAGTTTCTCAGCTGAGATTCAAATTCAAGTAATGTGACCCTAAAGTCATTGTTCTCATCCAGAAAACCAGATCACTTTCCTCAAGGTTTCAGAAACATGACACAGATATTTGTTTGCTCATTTCTAAAATTAAATGTTGGGCTCCTAAAACAACTCTTCAGACAATGGTGGTGGGAAGAACACCTTTTAATGTGGTGCAGGGGTGCATTTTCCTTTTCTAATATAACCAGGAAGATGAAAAGGGCAGATAGCATGTTCTGTTGTTAAACTGACAGCATTATTGATATTTTTCAAATTATTACAAGAAAGACCAAGCATTCACATGTTTTATTTAAGGCAGTTCCTGCATTGTTTGGATATTACATTATTTATATCAAAAATGGTATATTGGATGAACATTTATTCACCCAATAACATTTATTAGTTACAACCAAGCAGTTTTAAGACCAGAATAAAAGATTGGAAAATGGAGGGAAATAAACCAGTGTCTTATTTCTCTGGCACTCTCCCTGACATGTGGACATTTTGTTCAAGTTATAAACTACATTCCCAACATTTGCTGTATACAGTTGATACAACTCCCTAGGCTGCTAGCTTCTAGGAATGACTATTAAATCAGCCAGGTAAGTGGAAAGATGTCAACCATGGTTTCCATTCGGGAGGCCATACTGTACGATGATGATTAGGGTACAAACATTGGTATCTGTCAGTCTTTGATTTAAACTAGGCCTTGAAACTTATGTGCTATGCAATCTTAGACTAATTATTTATGCTCAAGACTCAGTTTTTCCAACTGAAAACTGGAGACAATAATAGTTGCTCCCTGATATGGTTTGGGAAGTATCAACTGTGTCATGCATACAAAGGGGTTACACGGTATCTGGCAATAGAGCGAGCACTCGCTAAATGTTATGTGTAATCAATAAAATATTTTCTTCTGATTACAATAGAGTAGAAAGCGGGTACTTAGATGAAAACAAATCCTGTTCACTTCACAAAGATTTGGCCTTTGTAGGCACGCCATACTTTCCTTTAGCCACCAGCTAGATGCTATACACAAATTCATTGTACAATGCACATTAGAATGACTGCACTGCTGACACTGTTTACCTGAGGCAATGTTACCTATAACATTACCCTATGTGGTGCCTGTCGGGTTAACCCCTTTCCCTGAGAAAGCAGCTGAAGTAGAAAGAAATTGCAAACACAGTGGAGCGAGAATACATGTCGATTTGGAGTGCTGTAAACTTATATTACCATGAATCTGGGATGACAGCATAAGTCACAGGAAGGGAAGCATCAAATGAATTACACAGCCCTTCCCCAAGAAGTGGCAATAAAACAGTGGAGTACCATTTGCCATCCCACACTTCATGGATGCTAGAAAAATTCAACTCAAGAATTTTGTGACTTCTTTTGTTTGACATGGATTTATTGAGAGCCTTCTCTGTTGTATAGAAGTCCCTACAGGGCATTGTCAAGTTACAAGGGCAAGCTATAGTGGTTATTTCCATGGATATCTCACAAAATTAAATAGTGTTCCTATTATAAAGGATGGATAACAGAGACCAGGTAAAAATAAGTGTTTATTAAACACCAAGTGTAATCACTCTCTAGCCAACACCATTATTTTGTGTAAAATAAGAGTAAATGTCAACCAATTTCATGGCTGCACTTGTGAAAATGTTAATACTCTAACAAGGAAGGATACTAGAAAATCATCCCTCATTAATTTGCTAAAAACACAATGCTTATTCCTCATGGGTGTCTGGGGGCCTCATAATTATTTGAATATGAAGTGATCTTGCTTCCCAAGCCATTCTAGATGTCCATTATTTTCCTAATTGAGAGATGGCAGAAATGTAACACATGATTCACTCCACATACATATACACATATCCTGATACTTGATCACAGTGCTTTTCCCCACTGAACGTTGATACTGCCTCAGAATCCTTCTCAACCCAGCATTCCACTACCAGTGTGAGCACATGAATTATATCTATCAAGGATATAACAATCTTTAGAGCTGATGGGGGAGAAGATCCTTTTTAAACTTTTTGACGAACTGAGTTCTTCAACTCCTTAAATTTGTGCATCTGGATACACATTGCACCTATGATTTAAAAAAAAAAAAAATTGGGCTTCCCTGGTGGCGCAGTGGTTGAGAGTCCGCCTGCCGATGCAGGGGACGCGGGTTCGTGCCCCGGTCCGGGAAGATCCCACATGCCGCGGAGCGGCTGGGCCAGTGAGCCATGGCCGCTGAGCCTGCGCGTCGGGAGCCTGTGCTCCGCAACGGGAGAGGCCACAACAGTGAGAGGCCCGCGTACCGCAAAACAAACAGACAAACAAAAATAAATTTTAAAAAATAGTGCTTTGAATTGAGAAGGTTTGTATTTAATCTCATGATTTCAAATAATTTTTAAGATAGCTTTGTTTGTATATTCCACAAAGATTTTCATTCTACTTTCATTCAGTAAGGAACTAGAAAAATGTTGGGACAGCCATTGTTTACCAAAGGAGGTATTTGTATCGATCAATCCTCACCTTAGCATACCATGGAAGTGAAACTCCTAATACATCAAATCCTAGATTCTGATTCTGAGCCCACAGCCTCAAAATCAATATAACATTTTCAATAATTTCCAGAACAAAATCAAGGAACAGAAATACTTTCTATCTAAGATAAAAGCTCTTGCTTGTTTATCTAAAAAGAAAACTTAGTTATCCTCAAAACCCAGTTGAGATATCATCCCCTGTGGAAAGCCACCTTTGCTCATCTCCTCTGACAATTAATCATCTGTTCAAGAGGTTTTCTCCATTCCTTACACAGATACCCTTATCACTCTTCACTGTGTCCTCTACCAGATGGGGAACCCCTTGACTGCCAGGTGATGTTGGCCATTTCCTTGCCCTGAGCACCCAGCAGAGCCCCTGGCCAGAAGGCTACACTCACTAAATGTTGTTACACTGAAGTAAACAGTATGCTCAGTCACAACACAGGGAGTCACCTTTCTAATCAGATATTCTTGGGAGATATTGTAGACGGTGAAATCGGTAAAGAACAATTGATAAAAGAAGGTCAATAGTGTAGAAGACAAAGATGTAATCATGCATTCAAGACTCAACAAATATTTATGAAGTGTCTATTATAGAAAAAAGAAGAGAGCATGGAACTCCTGCCTAGTAGGAAATTATCTATGACCCATCACAAGTAAACAAGTTTTTGGTCACCAGCCACAAAGAAACTTGAGTAGTAAGTATGAAGGTGAATAGTTGAGACTGGAGAGCTTGATCAGCATGAACGAACCATGTCAATGGCCATAACACTATAGCGATCCTTTTCCTGGATATTCCAGTAATTGTTGAAGACAATTACCCAAGCTTTGGCTTCAAGCTAGAGTCATAAAAACACTCAAAATCACTTTATGTCTATTGTGGCAGGAAGATGTTAAAGTGAAATGTTCACCTTAGCACCATAAAGAAAAGTTAAGTTTCTATACTGCTAAATACACTTAAAAAAATAAAACTTAGGGCTTCCCTGGTGGCGCAGTGGTTGAGAGTCCGCCTGCCGATGCAGGGGACGCGGGTTCGTGCCCCGGTCCGGGAAGATCCCACATGACGCGGAGAAGCTGGGCCCGTGAGCCATGTCGCTGAGCTTGCGCGTCCGGAGCCTGTGCTCCGCAACGGGAGAGGCCACAACAGTGAGAGGTCCGCGTACCGCAAAAAAACCCCAAAAAACTTAGTAATCTAATCTTTTATATTTACAGATACATTAATTTTTAGTATATTATGCTTGTAAGCCTTGAATAATCATCTGAGCCATGTTTCAAAAAAGTAAAGCAGCTAAAAGCCAAGAGCCTCCAATGTCTCTAATATCTGGCACACACACACAAATTTGGAGGGTGTGTGTGTGTGTGTGTGTGTGTGTGTGTGTGTGTATGTCTTCACATTGATACAGCAAACAGACAGAGCAAGGGGTTTGGAGTCAGGTAGGTCATTGTTTAAATTCTAGCATGGTCCCTCTACAGCTGTGTGACCTTATGGGAAATTATTTCTCCTCCTCAACCCTGTTTCCTCATCTATTTATATGGCTGCTTTAACAGCCACAAGAGTAACATATATCCTACTAGGTTGCTCTTTGGTATCAAGATCTTACATGTCAAACTCTTAGCAGAGAACTTGACATATTGCAGAAACTCAACAAATGATAGCATAATAAAAATATTATTATTATAACTATGATTATTATATTTGTATACCTTAAGCCACTCTACCTGTACCGTCTAACCCCTCAACTCTTCCCCGTCCCCCCCCAGTCTGTAATTAAGTCACAATGAAGGGAGAAGTCATTAAGAATAGGTGAAAATAGGAATTGAGGGTCCCTTAGAATAATGGCAGCATGGATATTAATATCTTTCGGATCACTTTCATGCACTAGGCTAATAAAGGCATGTAGTAAACTTCTAACAAAGTAAGATCCCCCATTTATAAGTTAGAGATAAAATAATGCCTTCTTTGCAAGCTTATTTTGAAGACAGCATATAGTGTATATAATTTATCTAGCACAGCTCCTGCAACATAGTAGACACTCAAAAATGGCAGCCATAACTATAAATACTATAATTTATAATGTGTTTATTGTTCCCAGGATGAAAACAATGATTAAAATTTATCTTCAATTCCAGAGTCCCTCTGATGGGATGTGATGAAGGTGTGACACTTTCTTTCTCAACATCCTCACATCCTTTTGCAGCCCAACTCATCTTGTCCACATTAGTAGTTCTAGGACATCAAAGCAGGTCTGGGAAAGCTAACAACCTCAAGGAGAGCTTCTCACAACTCTAGATGGAATATTCTATAAGCAGCTGTAAGTACACAAGAATCCAGGCATAAAGTGTGTTGTTCAGCTCACAGTAAAGATTTTTGATTCTTTATATTTTCCCCTTAATCCCTATGGCTTTGTCTTTAAGTAGGGCTGGGTCATGTAGATTTTTAACAAAGGCTTCTTTGAAAATCCAAAAAAAGTCTATGCTATTCTGTAGACTCTTTTGTGAACTTATTACATAGAGGCGTTTAGTTAAACAGGAATTTCTCTTCTCCAAATTAGTAGAGAATATACTTTACTTTTTTGTCCCAGCAAAGTTTCTAAAATCCTTCTCAAGTTGTGGTTCATTTGGCCCAATTATAATTCCATAAACGGAAGACAAACCACAATATGAAAATAAGCGATTGGGAATGTAGAATAGTACAGCTGCTCCGGAAAACAGTTAGGCAGCTTCTTTGAAAACTAAACATGGAACTACCATACGACCCAGAAATTGCACTCCTATAGAAATTTTCCAGAGAAATGAATTTTTCACCCCCAAAATTTGTACACAAATATCTATAGCAGCTTTATTTGTAAGAGTTAAGAATTGGAATCAGCCCAAATGTTCTTCAATATGTGAATGGTTAAATAGACTGTGGCACATCCATGCAATGGATTATGACTCAGCAATAAAAGAGATAAACTACTGATACAAGCAACAGTTTAGAAGAATCTTAGGGAATTATACTGAGTGAAAGGAACTACTCTCAAAAGGGTACATACTGTTGATTCCATTTCTGTAAGGTTTTTGAAATGACAAAACTTTTAAATGGAAGACAGATTAGTAGGTTCCCGGGGTGGAGGTAGGGTGGGGGACATGGTCTGGAGGGGCCGGGGAAGGGACTGGAGAAGTAGGATAGCAAGTGGGAGGTGGGTGTGGTTATAAAAGGGCAACATAAGAGATCCTTCTGGGCTGTTGGAACTGTTCAGTATCTGACTGAGGTGGTGGATTCAAGAACATATACATATGATAAGACTGTATAGAACATGCAAATGAGTAAAAACATGAAAATGGGAAAATGTGAATAAGATTGCTGAACGGTATCACTGTCATTATACTAGTTACCATATTATACCATAACTTTGGAAAGTGTTACCATTGGTGAAAAACTGGACATAATGTACATGGAATCTTTCTGTATTATTTCTTACAACTGTATCTTAGTCTATAATATCACAAAATTTTTTTCAATTAAAAATTAAACTAAATATGTATAGCACGGGGAATTATAGTCATTATCTTGTAATAACTTTTAATGGCATGTAATTTAAAAATACTGAATCACTATGCTATACACCTGAAATTAATACAACATTGTCAATCAACTATACATCAATAAAAAATTAAAGTAGGGCTTCCCTGGTGGTGCAGTCGTTGAGAATCTGCCTGCCAATGCAGGGGACATGGGTTCAAGCCCTGGTCTGGGAAGATCCCACATGCTGCGGAGCAGCTAGGCCTGTGAGCCACAACTACTGAGCCTGCGCGTCTGGAGCCTGTGCTCTGCAACAAGAGAGGCCACGACAGTGAGAGGCCTGCGCACCGCGATGAAGAGTGGCCCCCCGCTTGCCGCAGCTAGAGAAAGCCCTCACACAGAAACGAACACCCAACACACCCAAAAATAAATAAATAAATTTATTTATTTAAAAAAAAAATTAAAGTAAATGAAGGCACTAAGGAAAAGGAAAAAACTTTACACAGTGTCAGTGTTGGAAGGAAATTATACAGTCCAAACCCCTAGAAAATTTTTGAATTATTAGCTAGTGACTGCTTAACCACTGTTTACTTGAACCAAGTGAAAATTTTCCTCCTGCTGAGGTAATCAGGAACAGTGTTCCTCAATCTGATAAGTTCTTCCTGAAATTGAAAATGGAATCTCTGTTAAAGAAGCTACATCCATTGTTTCTACAGAATAACTTTAAACCCTCATGCACATAGTAGCCCTTCAAAATCATAAAAAGAGCTCAATTTTTTGCTCTGAGTTTGATTTTCTTTATAACAGCCTCAGTTATTTTTCCTCATCTATCATGCTTTCATGGTCCTTCCCCGTTCTAAACAGTTCTTCTCTGAACACATTCCAATGTCACCAGTTTTTTCTTAAAGCAACTGTGGTGTTCTAAGTGTGACAATAAACAACAGAGAGTAGAGGAGCTGTGGTTGCCATTAAGAACAGGGAGTGGAAGAAGGAAAATAGGTATAGTTATAAAAGGACACCTAAAAGTAGGGATCTTCCTGGTGACGGAATTGTTCTGAAGCTTGACTGTATCAAGGTTAATATCTTAGTTGTGATGCTGTGCAGTTCTGTAAGATGTCACCATTTGGAGAAACTGAGTAAAGAGTACACAGGATCGTTCTGTATTATTTCTTTAAACTACATGTACTTCTACGATTATTTAAAAACAAAAAGCTTAATTAGGACAAGAAAGATGGTGGGGGGCAGAGACTGCCTCAACTTCAAAGCTGTCATAAAAGGCTGAGCACTTGTAAAAACAACACAAAGCAAACCGAAACAACCCAGACTCCAACAACTCTGGGTGGGTGGGTCATAACCGATGTTAGTACCTGTGACTAAATATGCTGAAGTGGTTTATGCTTGGCTCCAAACTGCAGACCAAGAAAGAAAACAGTACATGAACTCCAGCATCTGAGTATTTGGAGAAGTATGCATATTTGTAGTATGTGTTTGGAGAAGTATTGCATTGTCCTCATACTTTGGCTTTCCAAAATTTTATCTAAACACACCTAAAATCTTGGAAGTTTTCCTTGATTGTTTTCATTCTTTTACACCTCATGCCCAATCTATCAGTAAATTCTGTTGCTTCTGCCTTCAAAATACATCCAGAACCTGGCCACTCTTTCATCAGTTCCACTGCTACCATCATCTCTCACCTGAATTATTCTAATAGCATCATAAGTGGCTTCTACCATCTCCCTGTTCTTCTACAGTCTATTTTCAGCAGCCACAGTGATCCTTTAAAACACGTCAGAGCATAACATTCTTCTCCTCAAAACCTTTCAGTGGCTTCCAAGCACAAACACCATCATGGAAAAAGTCAGCGCTTTCCATGTCCTGCGTGATCTGACTGCCACTGTACCTCTCTGACCTTGCATTTCCTAGTCTCCCCTCTGTCCATCCTTCAGTGCAGCCTTACTGGTCTCTTTGCTTTTATTCAAATATGCCAGTCAAACCCCTGCCTCAGGGGCTTTGCACTGGCTGTTCCCGCTACCTTGGATGCTCTTCCCTAAGATATCCACACGTTTAACTCCCAAACCACCTCTAGGTGTTCACTTGAATGTCGTCTTACCACCGCTCCCTATTCCTTTCCCTGCTTTGTTTTTTTCAAAGAACTTAATACCATCTGCATATTACTTATTTATCTCATTTTATCTATTAGTCTCTACCATTAATATATTTGCTCACCAGCACAAGAACATTACATAGGACATAGAAGGCACTCTATATTTATTGAAAAAACTACTGAATAAATAAGTGAAATGAAGGAATAAGGCATTTCCATAGTAGGAAATATTCGTTAGAAATTTTGATAAAATTCTCTTCCCTCAAATCTAAGCCAGAGTCCCCCTCCATCCTGCCTGTTCCTTTCCACAATGTACAACTCCTTCACTGAATTCATAAACTCCTCCACAACACTCACAGCTTCATTTCTATTCTAATTGCTCCATATATGGCTTATCTGCTCAAGTAAATTAGAAGCTCAAGAGTAAGAGCCATGTTCTGGTTTTTCAATCCTCCCCCATGACTGGCAGAGAACAAAGCACCTCAAAGGTATTCAGGAGATAAATGCTTCTTGACTTAATTCCATCTCTATATTTCATGACCCCTCCTATATCATTCTCACTTTGATATCTATGTTATATTTTAATCTTATGATGATTATGTTGTTTTTTCAAATGTAATTGAGTCCCGACTGCACTCTGGCTGCACAAGGTTTTCCACTGATGTGATTAAATATAGCCTTTCACCACCTACCTCACTAACGTTACCCAGCCGTATAATCTGTCACCATGTTCTTACCATTAGTTGATCTGGAAGGTAAACGCTGTCACCAAGACTATGTAAGTCACAAATGAAAGAGATTTCATGGGAAGTTCATCATCAGGGAAGGGGAAAATATTTTGTAGCTTGCAGAAATAAGGAAAGGTTTTCTATTAAATCCTCCTGGCTGTGGAAATTTTACCTTGCCGTGCATAATAACTGAAGCAACCATTTCCACGAGGCTTTAGAAATGCAGATTCAGGGCTTCCCTGGTGGCGCAGTGGTTGAGAGTCCGCCTACCGATGCAGGGGACGCGGGTTCGTGCCCCGGTCCGGGAAGATCCCACGTGCCGCAGAGCGGCTGGACCCGTGAGCCATGGCCACTGAGCCTGCGCGTCTCCGCAACGGGAGAGGCCACAACAGTGAGAGGCCCGCGAACCACAAAAAAAAAAAAAAAAAAAAAGAAATGCAGATTCAGAGAATTCATTTTGGAGCAAACCAGAAACTAACCTTTAATCTGTTTCCATCCTTAAATGTCAGTCCAAGTTTAAAGCGCTTGAATATTATTTTATGTAGCGCCCTTAGAGATAATTCTGTATATTGCAAATTTGGTTTGTATAGCACTGAGTTTGAAGAAAAGGACTAGGGCAGTGTGAAAAACTACAAGGAATAAAAATTCATAAGAGACTCTATTGATAGAAAAAGGGGGCAGGCAAGAAAAAACAAACCCCATTTTTGTGAAAGATAACAAAATACTGTAAGTGCTGGGGTGAGGGGGGAATCCTAAAAGTCATTTATTTCAGCCTCTTCATGGAATGCAGGCAAGTACTTCTGACCAAAATGGTGAAATAAATTGTGCAAAGGTCACACAGTGGTTAAGGACAGAAATATGATTAGAATCTAACTCTCTTATCTCCCTCCCATTTTTTTTTTTTCTGTGGTATTCAACGTTTCTCAAGCTTGGCACCGCTAATGTTGGGGGCCAGATAATTCTTTGTCATAGTGGGTTGTCATGTGCATCCCAGGATACTTAGCAGCATCCTTGGTTTCTCTCCACTCATGTCCCCTCCCCAGTTATAACAATCCAAAAATGTCTCCAGACTTTCCAAACGTATTCTGAAGCAAAATTGCCTCCCCACTAATGAACAGTGGTGTCAAACATGATCAATGAGAAGGAATAATTGAGAGGTTTCCATTTCCAGTGCAACGATCTGTACAAGAGTCTATGCCCACCAGGCACTTGTGCCAGTCTGAATTCTGGTTGAAGTGGCAGAAATCCATCTGAAACTAGTTTAGACAATGTGGTAATTCACTGGCTTACATGAACAAAGCACCAAAGGCAGGTCCTAGGCCGGCTGGAAGTAGGTGTACCCAGTATCTCTCCACTGATCCTTTGCTTGTTGCAGTTCTCCCTTGTTGACCTTATTATCTCAGGACCTTCGTTTGGGAGTGGACACAGCCCCACAGATCTGGAGTCACTTCCTTACTATATATTCAACACCCGCGGTCAAGAAAGAACAATCCTACCACCTTCAGTCAAGAAAGTTCTAGAAAGACAGTGACGGGCCCAGAATGGGTCGTGTGTCTGATCCTATGGTCAGGATACGGCAGTTCTGTTTCCACCAGAATGGGGGTGGGGATGGGGGAAGGGGTAAAAGGTATGGATCTGCAGCATAAGAAGAGCAAAGACAATAAATATGTCCTCGACAGTGCTTTGAAAATCATTGGAAATAACTATTCTAATTTACTTTACCATTTCCTTTAAATCTCTATATATTACTACTTAGGCTGCAGGCTCTTTCAAACCAGATGGAATGTTCATGCCTCCAATGTCCAATTTCTTAGCATGAGTATTTTTGCTGTTAACAAGGTCTGCCCCTAATATTGACCAGGTCCAGAGTAAGATGACAAACGGAACTAAATATTTAAATCTCACATAGTGTTATATAAATATAGTCTCTCTTTCTACATTGACAAATATATCCTCATAAAGATCGGGAAGGTCAGATTTGAATTTAGAATTTTCAAAATCCTTGTTGTTCTAAAGTAGGAAGTAGTGGCCTGGGGAGACCCGTCCTCCAGATCTCATGCCACATCCTGCTCACCTTTCTTTCACACAAGCAGGTTCATCTCATGCTGTGAGGTCCTGCACATTCAACCCCATCAGCACTCCCTGCAAACAACTGCCTCTTGGATACCCTCTGGTTCCAGGCTATTCCACACTGGCAGCTTGATCTGTCCTGGGTGGGAGAGATTCAGAAAGGAGCTCTCACAGGCTCTGTGAGTGGAATCAGGCAGGGAATTCTAGGTCTAGGTATGGAGAGCATTTTCTAGAAGGCTGCACAAGCACCATTTAGACACCTCCCCCCTAACCACATGAACTCCTTACCCCAAGGAGTCAGAGGTGGGCCTTCTAAATCATGGGGTCCAGGGCCTCTCTTGCCAAGATCTAAGGGCAGTACTAGGTGGAAAACGATACATGTGTTCTAAGTAAAACTTCTGTCTTCTGTAAAAGAGTACATTAAAAATGATGCCCTTGTGGGAAAAAAATACAGTTAAGGGCACTCCAAATCCTATTCAACTTCACAACCAATCAACAATGAAACAACAATTGGTACCTTGGAAGAGAACTTGAACAGCTCAAGAAAGCAGCTCCATGAAACTGCCTGAGAGGAATTAGAAATGAACAAGAAACAGTACAGTGCAAATGCTGGCTTGTGGGAAGAGCCAATGCTGATGGAAAGAAAGTTCTGAGTCAGTGGGGCTGTTGCTAAGGTGGGCACAGCAGGAAGTGCAACCTGCTACAAGACGAGAGCCAGGCACGGTGGAGTTGCTCCTCTCTGGGGAGGATGTTGGATGCAGGCATTTATTTTTAACTTTCTTTAAAATGCAGTTGAAAAGTCTCCTGAAAAAGAACAGATGAACTGAAGGTCTTTACTTTCCTGCTGAAGGTTATAATTCTACTTCCTTCTTGCCAGCTCCCACTGCCTAAGAAAAGCACGTGTGACTCCAACATCACTTTTGTGTTAAATTGACATCATTACCTATTAAAAATTGTATGTGAACTAATGAGCATTATGGAAACATATAATAACAGAATAGCTCATTTATCTTTATTATTAATATAATTATTTCATTGATAATTATTGAAAGAATGAAATACAGTCTATCACCCAATTGAAAAATGTGTATTTCCAGCACACAAATGCATGGCACACAATTCCACTCCTTGTTCAAAACCCCATCCAAATGCCACCTATTCCCGCATCCTTTCCTGACTGTTACAAGTATAGAGTGATCTCATCTGCTCCTGCGAACTTTTTACATCCCCTCCCTACATGTTCTTTAAGTTATTTATGCAGGTGTATTGTCTCCTTGAGAACAAAATTTAGGTTGTATTTATCTTTCCATAAGATAGCTTGGCTATGGGAGGTGTTCAAAAAATGCTTAAGTAAATAAATAAAATCTTGAATACAGAAGCCACACTGATCAAACTTAGTCTTGAAGGATGAAAATTAAATGATGACCCTTATCTTTACTACCCACCCATACTGCCTTTTCCTCTGAGGCTGAACATCTTATAGAAAAATAGACAAAAATAATACAATGCAATAATAATTATTATAGCACTTAAAAAAATCAGGTATGAAGCTAAGTGCATAATGTACATTAGCTCACTCAAAAACCATCCTAAAGGTAAATGACAATACCCTTATTTCATAAATGGAGAAGCTGATACTCACAGAGGTTAAGAAACTTGTCCAAGATGGCAGAGCAGAGGTGATGGACCCCACTAGTAAACCTCTGAATCTCAATACCTCATTTATAAAATCAAGACAAATATTTTCCCTGCTGACCTCACAGAACTATTGTGAAGTTGAAGCAGGCTCAAAAACCCCAAGAAAATACAAATTTCTTACATGTGCAAAAAACATTAGAGGTTTTTAAAGTGCTTTCACATGCATCAAGCATTTAAAAAGCCCTGGGGTTATGTGCAAATGTAAAGTATTGCTAATCTCTTATGCTGTTTTTAATCCCAAACTACAACTAGGCACTACAAGGTAATAATAGTATCAACAGCTAATCTTAAAATATGCTAAGCTCAGAGCTAAGAGCTTTACACTGATTGTCTTAATTTATACTAAGAAGAAAAAAAGGAGGTTACTATTCTTAATAACCCACTTTTAGGTAAGAAAATGTATGGAAATAAAGCAATTTGCATAATTCATTTTTAGTACATTAGCAGGGCAGGATTTAAACTTAATAACACTACTTTAAAAAATAACATTTCGTAACAGAATTCATCCAAGATATCTTATCATTACAACATTGTGTAAAATTCAATGTATATGTAATTGTCATTGATAATGATAACCTACAAGTATGGATGGTTGGGTGAGATGCTTAAACTTTGAATAAATTGTGTCCTCTAAAACATCCAAGAAAAAAAAACCTAGCTGGATTCTTTTGAAAGATTCTGTGTATGTCAATCATTTCCATTAAGGAATGTCTCAATTTGTCCAACAGTTATAATACTGTAAAATTATATATTTGCAAGTAAAATATTTGTAAACAAAACCACACTGTGGATGTGCTGGGTGGAGCAGTTCTTTAAAGAATTTAAATAATAATTTTATGAAATAACAACTAAAATGTAAATTACTCTTCTAAGCTATACTATAAATTAATATTATTATGTATAAAATTTGCTCAATGATAATACATGTTTTCATTAATAAGTTTTATTTTTAAAACAGCTTTAAATTTACAGAAAAATTGAACAGACAGCACAGGGAGTTCCCAATATACTCTGCCCACCCAGCGTCTGCAGACAGTTACCCCTATTATTCATATCTTACATTAGAATGGTATGTTTGTCACACTTAATAAACCAATGATACACTGATATTATTAGCTAAATCCCATACTTTATTCAGATTTCCTTAATTTGTACCTAATGTCCTTTTTCTGTTCCAGGATCCCATCTCAGATACACATTACATTTAGTCTTTATGTTTCCTTAAGCTCCTCTAGGCTGGGACAGTTTCTCAGATTTTCTTTGTTTTGATGACCTTGACAGTCTGAGGAGTACTTGTCAGGTATTTTGTACAATGCCCCCCTATTGGGCCCTTCCTGATACTTTTTTTATAATTATACTTAGGCTTTGAATTTTGGGGCAGAAGACCATAGTGATAAAGTGCTGTTTCTGTTAAATTATATTGAGTGTATATATTTCCCATGTGATTTATAGCTGCTGATGTTGACCTTGATAACCTGGCTGAAGTAATGTTTGTCAGGTTTCTCCATTGTAAAGTTACTTTTCTTCCCCCACAATTCCATACTGTTTTTTTTTTTTTTTTTGGAATGAAGTCACTACACACAGCCCACACTTAAGGAATAGGAGGTTAAAGTCCCATTTCTTTAGGGTGCAATGCCTACACGATTTATTTGTAATTCTTTTGCACAGGAGGTTTATCTATCCTTCCCATTTAATCATCATTTATATTATATATATGTGTACATATATATAATATGTGAATATTTATTTTATATTTTGAGTTATAATCCAATGCTATTTTATTTATTTTCTTGCTCAATTTTTTCCAGCTTTGGTCATTGAGAGCTCTTTCAATAAGCTCCTGTGTTCCTTTGAACCACTGTGGTATTCCATACTTTACAATACAAGTCAGATTGTCTGGTCAAGTCTTCACTGTTCCTGGGATACCCTAACCTCCTAAATTACTTTTTAAATTTTACATTATGGTCACTCTTTCTGTTGTAAAGTTCTATGGCTTTTGACAAATGCATAATATCCACCATTACAGTGTCTTAGAGAATACTTTTACAGCCCCCAAAATCCCCTGTGCTTGACTTATTCTTCTCTTTCCCCATAACCCTGGCAACCACTGAACTTTTTATTGTCTCTATTGTTCTGCTTTATTCTAGTCATATAATTGGAATCATACAACCTTTTCAGACTGGCTTCTTTCATGTAATAATATTCATTTAAGTTTCCTTCATATCTTTCCTTGGCTTGATAGCTCATTTAGTTTCATCAATATTCCATTGTATGGATGTACCATGCTTCATTCATTCATCTGTTGAAGAACATCTTGGTTGCTTTCAATTTTGGGTTACTATTAATAAATCTGCTACAAGCATTTGTGGGCAGCTTTTGTGTGAACATGTTTTCAACCTACTTGGGTAAATGCCAAGGAGCAAGACTGCAGATTATATGTAAAAGACTAACAAACTCTTTTCCAAAGTGGCTGTACCATTTTAACTTCCCACCAGCAATGAATGAGAATTTCTATCACTCTGCATTCTGTACAGCATTTGGTATTGCCAAGTTTGGGGAATTAAGCCATTAAAATAGACATATACTGGTATCTCATTGTTGTTTTTATTTACTATTCCCTAATGATATATGATATTGAGCATCTTTTCATATGCTTATTTTCCATTTGCATATCTCATTTGGTGAGTTACCCGTTCAGATCTTTTGCTTATTATACAGAGCTATTAGTATATGTTTGTATATGTTGGATATAACTCCTTTATCAGATATATATTTTCCAAATGTTTTCTCCCAGTCTGTAGCTTGTCTTTTCATTAACTCAAGAAAGGTCTATTACACATAAGTATTTTTTTAATTTAATAAAATTCAAGTTAACAATTTATTAATGGATCATGATTTTGATACTATATCTAAAATCTCACTGCCAAAGCCAAGGTCACCTAGATTTTCTCCTATGCTATCTTCTAGAAATTTTACACTTTTTGTTTTACATTTAGAATTATAATCCATTTGAGTTATTTTTTGTGAAAAATGTAAGGTCTGTACCTACGTTCTTATCTATTTGTTTATTGCATATGGATGTCCTAGTTTTCAAAGACCATTTCTTGGAAAGACTAGTCTTTCTCAATTGAATTGCCTTTGCTCCTTGTCGACAATCACGACTGCATTTGTTTTGGGTCCCTCTCTGGGCTCTCTATTCTGTGCCATTGACCTACTTAACTATTCTTTCATCAACATCACACTGTCTTTATTCGGTACCTTTAGAGTACAATCTAAAGTCAGGTAATGTCAGTTCTCCAATTTTGTCCTTTTTTGCTTTAGCATTGTGTTAGCTATTCTGGGTCTTTCACATTTCCATACAAACTTCAGAATCAGTTTGCCAATATCCACAAAATAGCTTGCCGGCGTTTGATTGAGATTATACTGAATCTATTGATAAATTTGTGAAGAAGTGATTTCTCAGTAATATTGAATCTCCCTGTGCATGAACATGGAATATTTCTTTAACTTCCATCTTCCTTGACTTCTTTCCTCAGAGTTTTAGTTGTCCATATATAGTATAGATCTTAAATATATATTGTTACATTTCTATCTAAGTGTTTTTCTTTTCTTTTTTTGGTACAAATATAAGTTGTATAGTGTTCTGAATTTCAATTGTCAGTTGTTCATTGCTGGTATATAGAAAGACAATCAACTTCTTTATGTTAACCTTGTACCCTGCTATAATCACTTATTACTTCCAGGAGTTCTTTGGTTGATTCTTTGGGATTTTCTAATTAGACGTGTTCACATGTCATCTGCAAACAAAGAAAGCATTTTTCTTTTTAATTCCCAACCTGTGTACCTTTTATTTCCTTTTTGTTTGTTTGGTTTTCACTAGCTAGGACTTCCAGTAGGGTGTTGAGTAGAATGTCTTTAATTGAGCATAGTTTATATGATTACATTTAGTCTCACCTCTTATCATATCAATTATATTTCCTTCTTTAATGTGTTAGTGGTTGCCCTATAGCTTGCAATATACCTTTACAACTAACCACATCCAATGAACACTATAATGCTTCCTGGGTAGAGCAGGTACCTTATAATGAGTACTCTCACTTCCTCCCTCCAGTCCCTTGTAACATTGCTGTCATTTACTTCACTTATTTATATGCTATTATTTCACTTTCATGCATTCTCTCTCCAGTGCTCTTCCTTTCTTTATGTAGATCCAAGTTTCTGACCAATATCATTTTTTCTTTCTGAAAACTTCTCTTAACATTTCTAGCAGGGTATGTGTATCAGCAGCAGTTTCACTCAATATTTCTTTATCTAAGAAAATCTTTATATATCCTTCACTTTTAAAGAACAATTTTGATGGATATAGAATACTAGGTTAGTGGGATTTTTTTTCTTTCAACAATTTATATATTTTATTCCATTCTCTACTTCCTTGCATGGTTTTGAGGTTTTTGACAAGAAGTCTGATGTAATTCTTAGCATTATTCTTCTATAGGTAAGATTTTAAACCCCTTGCAGCTTCTTTCAAGACCATCTCTTTGTCTTGGACTTTCTCCAGTTTGAATACGACACGCTTACATTTAGATTTTTGGTATTTATCCTGCTTGTTGTTTTCAGAATTCTGGATCTGTGGTTTGGTATCTGTCATTAATTTTGTAAATCTCTTGGCCATTATCACTAACAATTTCTTCTGCTCCATTTTCTTTTCTCCATCTTGTATTCCAATTATGCATATGTTATATCTTTTGCAATTGCCCTACAATTCTTCGATATTCTGGGGTGGTTTTTTTCCATTCATTTTTTTCAAAGATTTTTTTGATGTAGACCATTTTTAAAGGCTTTATGGAATTTGTTACAATATTGCTCCTGTTTTATGTTTTGGTTTTTTGGCAACGAGGCATGTGGGATCTTAGCTCCCCAACCAGGGACTGAACCTGCACCCCCTGCATTGGAAGGTGAAGGCTTAACCACTGGACCACCAGGGAAGTCCCTCCGTTCATTTTTTTTTTAATAAATTTATTTATTTATTTGTTTATTTTGGCTGCATTGGGTCTTCATTGCTGCGCATGGGCTTTCTCTAGTTGTGGCGAGTGGGGGCTACTCTTCGTTGCAGTGTGTGAGCTTCTCATCACGGTAGCCTCTCTCACTGTGGAGCATGGGCTCTAGGCATGGGGGCTTCAGTAGTTGTGGCATGCAGGCTCTAGAGCACAGGCTCGGTAGCTGTAGCACACGGGCTTACTTGCTCCCCTGCATGTGGGGTCTTCCCAGACCAAGGCTCGAACGTGTGTCCCCTGCACTGGCAGATAGATTCTTAACCACTGCGCCACCAGGGAACCCCCTCCATTCTTTTTTTTTTTTTTTTTTTTTTGCGGTACGCGGGCCTCTCACTGTTGTGGTCTCTCCCGTTGCGGAGCACAGGCTCTGGACACTCAGGCTCAGCAGCCATGGCTCACGGGCCCAGCTGCTCCGTGGCATGTGGGACCTTCCCAGACCGGGGCACGAACCCGTGTCCCCTGCATTGGCAGGCGGACTCTCAACCACTGCGCCACCAGGGAAACCCTCCATTCATTTTTAAGTTTGTATTTAAGTTTGTAAAGTTTCTATTGACATAGCTTCAACTTTACTGATTTTTTTCTTACCTGTGTCCAGGCTACTGATGACATCATCAAAAGTATTCTTCATTTCTGTTACAGTATTTTTTATTTCTATCATTTCCTTTGATTCTTTCTTAGAGTTTTCATCTCTCTGTTTACATTACTCATATGTTCTTGCATACTGCCTACTTTTTACATTAGAGCTCTTAATGTAATTAATCATAGTTATTTTAAATTCCCTATTGAATTATTTCAAGTTCTGTCATATGTGACTTTAGTTCTGAAGAGAGATTTGTCTCTTCAGATTGTCTTGCTTCTCACCTTTTAACATTCCTTATAAGTTTTTCTTGAAAGTCAATTGTGATACATCAGGCAATGGGAATTGAGACAAAGAGGTCTTTAGTGTGTGGTTTTATGTTAACCTGTCTAGAAACTGGGTTATGCTTAGTATTTTCTACAGCCATGCATACCAGATGCTTCAGTTTCCTCTGGCGTTCTTGTTAGCTTCTTCCAATGTTGGATTTTCCTAAGAACTCCTTCTTAAATAGAGTCTGTGTCCTGTAGCTTTTTTTTGTTGTAATCCACTGTTCTTATTCTGGAGCCCTGTTGACGTGGTGGTAAGGTGTGTGTGGGTGAGGGGAGGCATTCTGCAATCTTATCATTAAATCCCAGTCTTTTAATGGGCCTGAGTCCCTGGGTTGTGACCTTCTGAAGTATTTCTTAGCCTTTTTCTTTCTTCCTTTAGGTGCCACAGGAAGACTAGAGGGGCCTAGGGTTGGCTAATAGCCCTTTCCCCAAGTCAAATAAAGCTCTGATAAAGATGTTTCCCTTGAAGAATAAGCCTTTCTTATGGAGAATGCCCTGAAAGAATTTCAAAAGGGTAACTTTTCTTCTCCACCTGACCAAAACATGAGGGGTTTCCTAGGATCATTACCATGGAAATCTGGTGGGCTTCTTGAAGGTCAAACTCATGAGAGTATGAGGGCTCCCTTAAGACTGTGCCCTTGAAAGTTTCTTACTCTCAAGTTAGTCCACGCTCAGTCTTCAGCAATTCATTCCTACCAGTTTGTGGCTCTAGTGTCTTCTGCTCCAGGTAAGTTGATCTTGACTGAGATTCACTGTATTCCTCTGTATCACCAGATTTTCAGATGGTGGTTTGCCCCATGGCCTCAGTTCTCTGATGCAGCTAAGAAAACTCATTGATTTAGTTGGTTTGTTTAGCTTTTTTTATCATTGTTGAAAGGATGAGAGTGATTGGTAGTGACCGCCAAGCACTTTACCTGTTGGAGCTGAAACTGGAACTCCATGTGCTTCATGTTTAGAGCACTCATTTTTTTAATTATTTTTGGAATCTTTTTTGTGTTTTTCTAATTCTAATTCACAAAGCTGTCGGTTTTTTGTAAGACTTAGTGAGGGTGACCCTGGAATTACCCTCAGGTCACTTTTAACTCCATTACTCTAATAGTAAATCATGCACTATAAATCTACTAAAAATTTAGTACAAAGGAGAAAGCTGAATTTCAAAAAAGTTAACCCCAGAGAAGAAACCAGAATCTCTAGGATCCTATGGACTCATTGTCCACTGGCCCTGGCTCTGCATACCTCCAAGGTGTAACTTTAGTCTATAATTTTAAAACAATATAAGGTGGTAAGACTGCAAATCTAGTGCACTTTGTATTAATATTTATCTTGTTGAAAAAAAATAAATCTACATGATCCAATATCATATACATTCATTTGGTCCCCTTCTTTGAAGACTCTACTAACTTATAATCAATGAGAAAACCATTTTAAGGTATTAAAAATTACTTTTTGCTAGAGTAAAAAGGACTAAGAATTAAAATATAAAATACCGTTTTGGTTTTTTTTTTCCAGTTGACTATATCTCCACTTTAAATACTCAGGAGTGTGATTTCATTCCACTGGCTTTTAAACAATAAGTACTTCTTAAAACCTAAGTGACTATTTATTTATTTAGTCTGTTACTAAGGCAAATTGCTGAAATGATAAGCATTCATGTCGGTAATGTGTACAGTGTTCAGAGAGAACATCAAAAAACGTATGGAAAAGCATTTGAACTGAGCCAGCAGTATGTCTTTGAAAAGGAGAACATTGCTTTGGGGCCTCTGATCTGTATGCTATCCCATTTCTCTACTGACAAGCTGTTCATTTTTAGGCACCTAAAAGTCTGAACTATTAAGAAGCTGTACTCCAGAATCAATGTCGGTTTTGTCTCCCACCCCTTCACAGACAGACTTTCTTTGAAATCAATTCCTCTTTGGGGCTAATTGTTTAAAAGCCATGACTTCATTTCTAGGTTAAATACATGTCTGTACTATTCTCAGAATTAAAAGAAAAAAAAAGCAAAGGAGAAAAAAAGCAGTCTTCAAGTACTATGTTCAATTTATTGAAAAATGTCTAGAATGCTAAAGCATCTCCAAAGGCAAATCTTTGTTGTGACAGATGCGTAATAACATCCATAGGCTGAAGGGTGTTAGAAAAGCATCCTGTAGCTACTTTAACAAGAGTACTAAGTATCATCTATAATTCATGCAAGTATATTGAAGCTTTCTGCTGCCATCCAAGAAAGATGGTCTTCAAAGCTACAGCGTGTAATAATCCAATATTCCCTGTAGAGAGTTCCATACATCTCATATAGATTTTATACTGGAGATCATTTCCTTGCTGAAATCCTCAGGAACACAATGTGATATTTTCAGAAAACACAGATTTATGCTATGTGTTATGTCTGGAGGCTTGGAGGGTAGTCATTAGATCATCAAGTTGAGGATGTATTTCTATTTCTAGTTAGCTTTCCTCAACAATTGCAGTGGTCACTACAAAGCAAATCGGTGTCCAAATGCTTCAAGAACTTCATTTTTTGTGTTCAATATATTTTTCAATTAGAAAATAAGTTTGACAGTCAGAGTATACTCCTGGTGAAAGGCCAAAATGACCATGAGTATAATTCAATCATTTCTTTTACAGAATGGGACTTAAGAAATGAGACCAACTTCTGTTGAATTATGTTGCAGGCCCAAAGTGGTGAGCTTCATAAAATGGCTTTATTTGCTACTCTCAGAAAATGACAGTGCCATAGTCCAACAGAAACGGGTAGTCATTGTACGCTCTGAGTAACACAATGGTGCATTGGAAGAAAAAGTAATTGGAAAAGCAAAGTAATTTTCACTGGACCAGTGTATGCAATATAATCTATAATCAGACTCCAATTATGGGAAATTCTCCATCCACAGTAATCTTCGAGTAGCCACCTTCCCCTCCAATACTTAACCCCTTTCTGTTATGGATATTACCGAATGTTATCAGTGTATTGCACTGACC
Organism: Tursiops truncatus; assembly: GCF_011762595.2. Lineage (NCBI taxonomy): Eukaryota > Metazoa > Chordata > Mammalia > Artiodactyla > Delphinidae > Tursiops > Tursiops truncatus. The sequence goes on along the minus strand of NC_047043.1, from coordinate 80,531,608 downwards.
TAAAATTTTGGACTACCCAACATGCTATACAACTTCTTCCCAGGGCTGTGCCAGTCACTAGATGACCCCTGTAGAGCTGAAAAATCATTACAACCCAGGACTATGCTACCACAAAATAGACATGAAAGAGTATTTGTTGAACAATTAAGGATATCAATGAATAAGCAAACAAATGAACAGATGAACTGATTAGTTGGTAAATAAATACATTTTCTTCTGACTGGTTTGCTTTCCCCACTTTTTACTTCAAGGTTATAGAGGTTTTTTTAAAATAAAATTTTCATTATAGAATAGATTTAGATTTATGGAAAAGTTACTAAGATACTATAAAGTTCTTATATATTGTATATGCTTGCTCTATTGTTAATATCTTACATCAGCATGGTATGTTTGTCACAATTAATGAACAAATTGTGTTATAAACATGTTTTGTTGTATTATGAACACCACAAATTGATATTATTATTAACTAAATCCCATACTTTATTCAGATTTCCTTAGTTTTCACCTAATATTGTTTTTCTGTGCTAGGATCCCATCTCAGATACCATATTACATGTAGCTGTCATGTCTAAAGATTCTAAAGAGTTAGGCTTCTCTTAGCTGGGACAATTTCTCAGCCGAGTTTATAATGACCTTGGGTGTTTTGAGGAGTATTATTCAAGTATTTTGTAGAATGTTCCTCTATTGGGCTTTGTCTGGTGAATTTCTCATTATTAGACTGTAGCTACAGGGTTTTTGGAAGAAAGACCACAGAGATAAGGAGCGATTCTCATCACATCATATCAAGGGTACGTGCCATCAACATGACTTATTACTGATGATGTTGACCTGTGTCACTTGGCTGATGTAGTGCTTGTCAGGTTTCTCCACTGTGTTACTCTCCTTTATACTGTCCTCTTTGGAAGCAAGTCACTGTGCACATCCCACACTTAAAGAGTGGGAAGTTATATTCCACTTCCTTGAGGCAGAGTGTCTGCATAAAATATTTGTAATTTTCTACACAGGAGATTTTTCTATTCTCTCCAATTTATTTATTTGATTCTTTATTTATATTGGTATGGACTCACGGATATTTATTTTATACTTTGAATTATAATCCAGTATCACTTTATTTTGTTGCTCAAATTGTTCCAGTTTTGGCCATTGGGAGCTCTTTCCTTTCACTTCTGTGTCCCTTTGACACACCCCCATCACTGTGGGGTTGTTTGTTTGTTTGTTTTTTCATTTTTCAGAGCACTTCTTTACTTCCTGACTCATGTTTCAGGCTCATCTTATTTACTTCCTGTCCCAGTCCTAGAATCAGCCATTCTTCTAAGAAACTCTTGTTCCTGTTTTTTTGGAGAATGGCATTAGAAACCAAGATCTTGGCACTAGGTTCTACAGGGTATTGTTGTTGTTAGTTTATGTGTTTTTTCGTAGGATATTAGTAATGTTTTCTCTGGTGGTCATCTTACGTAACTTTTGACAAATTACCTGGAAAATGGGTATGATAATTCCTACATCATAGAGTCGTTATGTATTTCAAATGGAGTAACTAGCAGTGTCTAGAGTAAAAGCAAAACAAACAGTAGCTCTAGGCGATAATATCAATTTACTAGAAATGAAACAAATGATAACTTTGTTTCCCAAAGCCAATTTCAATTCTCTAGAGGTTTTGTTTTTGTTTTGAGATGTTTTTATTGCCTATTTAAACAGATAAGAAGTTAGAGATTCCAATTCTAGGCCTAGCTCCGCTGTTAAAAAGAATTTAGTCAAATCATCCAATGTCTCCTTTTCTATAATGGGTATAATAGGATTCACTCAATATAATGCCACAGGGTTAGTCTGTATGTAAAACTGACACAAATCAATGTTTATACAAATATATGCATGGCAGTGTTACTATGATTTTTGTCAGTCATTAACCTCTGACTCTTTTATTGCTATTTTGCCACTTCACTTTTTTCTCATTTCCCCCCAAAATTATTTACCATACCAGCTTGCGTTCTTCCCTTAATTATAAATTTGAATGATACTAGGTTTTTAAAAACTGGCATCCAAATTCAGATGATACGACTGCTTTCAAATTCTATTACAACAAATACACATTGGGTAACTATATTAGATGCTTAAAATTTAGTAAACATTTTTCCTACTTTGTCCACAGGTAGTATTTTAAAGTAATGAGCCCTCTTGGTTCTTCCTTGAGAAACTTTAATTAAACGAAGTGTTACTAAGTCCACTGAGTTACCCGGCCATAATGAATGAGGAAAGATAGATGTTTGGCACAGCAAGGGATGTCAGGAAAGTGTAGCATCTCGAAAATGCCCTCATACCAAATTATTGATGCAAAACAATTGACTACTGTCCTAAGTGGCGGGGCTGTCAACTGTCTAGACATGATCAGATATCAAAGTCGACGGGTTTTGCAGTCTGATCATCTTGTTTTCCTTTTACCAAGGTAAAGGTAAGGCGCTTCAGCACACCTGAAAGACGACAGGAAGTATCAATATAACCACAGGAGCAATGTTGACCTCCTGAGGCTGTGTCAACCTTAAGAGATTGATGCAATTATTTACCAGTCTGTTTGTTGAGAAGGATGGGTAAGGCAGAATGAATATTTATCTCTCAATCCTTTGAGCCTCACTTCCTCCAAGATACCAGTCATATCCCATGCGAAAACACTCTAATTGATCTTAAGACCTGATGGAAACATGTTGAGGAGAACTGAACTAGGTTTCCATGCTTATAGGTTAAAAGTCACTGCTCCCTCACTGATTCACTTTCGTGGACAGCAAATTCAAGTTTAACTATTTGTAGGCAGTGACCAGTGTTTTTATTATTTATATAAAATCTATTTGCAAGTCAGCAAACTGCTTAATAAAATACTTCCTGTGCATAAGTGATCTCTTGATCCTTCAGTATATCTCATTTCTAGAGTTAAGTATATTAAAAATCCTGAGGTAGATGTGGTCTTATTTATTGATGCATGTTTATTTTAGATTTGCCACTTTAAATGATTTGTCAATTTCTATTTTTTCCTAGTCTCCTAGGTAACTATTTTTTAAATTGCTACTTGACTCCTCTACCAGCATGAACTTCAAGGGTGAATTAATGTCAAGGCCATACAGGGAGAAAAAGGCTCAAAAATCCACATTTCTATGTTTTACCTGGAGGTGAAGGTAGGTTTCAGAGGAGAATGGAAAAGACATTTTCTCCCACTGATGATAAGCATTGTGTTTGATTTATATATTGTTGCTAATGGCATGGAAGAAAGGAAGAATTTAAGAGTTTCTAAGGTTAGGCAATTCCCTGAAGAATCTGAAAGCCTAGAAGTCCCACTACCTGCTTTTTCACAATTGGAATCAGTGATGCATTGGTTTCCTTGTCTGGGCTACTAAAAGATCATTAAGAACCGACCTGAGGGTCATCAGAGAGTCTGGTGCACATGGGAGCAATGTGTGACAATGCAGTGCATCCTAGTGCAACCTCCTTTGAAAGACAAATAGAGAAAGACAAATTGAGAGGATAGAAAATGCAGGGAATTCATCCATGCAGTCCATTTCGAATTAAACATCCCTTCTTCTCTAACTCGCCTATTTCAGCAGAGAAGTGGACATGACTTGTCACTCTATGTGCTTGCCGGATGAACTTGTAGTTCATAACAAGGTCCTACTTGGGAGAATCAGAGAAATTCGCTGTTCAACTAAGCCATAACATCTGGGCCTTCCGCTTATGGAAAAGCGAGTGTACCACTCCCCTGGAGTCCAAACTGAGCCTCTCCATAGCACAGGGAGATCAGCTCCGTGCTTTGTGACCACCTAGAGGGGTGGGATAGGGAGGGTGGAGGGAGATGCAAGAGGGAGGGGATATGGGGATATATGTATACATACAGCTGACTCACTTTGTTATACAGCAGAAACTGACACAACATTGTAAAGCAATTATACTCCAATAAAGATATTTTTAAAAATAAATAAATGAAGAAAAAAAACAAAAACTGAGCATCTCAGCCAAGCCGTGTTCTTTAAAAAGCCAAAGTTTTAAGTGACAAAATCCCAATTCAAACACACAATTAAAAACTTATTGACATACCTACATTTCCTCAAAACAAATAACATTTGAAATATATGAACAACTCCTAAAAATCAATGAGAAAAAGAGAGATAACCCAGTAGAAAAATGGGCAAAAGACTTGGACACTTCATCAGAAAAGATGTCAAAATGGTCAATAAACATAAACAAAAAGCACTCAACCTCCTGACTCATCTGGAAAATGTAAATTAAGATCACAGTGCAATCCTGCACCATCCCTAGCAGAATAATTAAAATGAGTAAGATGGAAATTACTCAGTGCTGATGAGAAAATGGGGTGATCAGAACTCTTCTACATTGCTGCAGGAAGATCCACTTAGGAAAATGATTTGGTACTATCTAACGAAGCCTAACGTAGGCGTCCCCTATGACCCAGGAGTTTCACTGTGAGGTACACACCCAGTAGTGCGTGTACATGGGCATATATTCAGCAAAAACCATGTCCAAGAATATTCATTGTATTGCTATTCATGATAGACAAAAACTGGAAATATCCATCAACCATAGACTAAATAAATGGTGTTAATATTCACTAGTTGAAAATTATGCAGATGTGCACATGAATAATCTAAATTTACACACAACGGCATGGAAAAATCTCATAAGCAGAACGCTAGATGAAAGACGTCAGATGAAAAAGAGTACATAGTAGATGACTGCATTTCCACAAAGCACTAAAAGAGGAAGGACTAATATATGCTGCTAAAATTCAAGATAATGTTTATCTCTGGCTAGTTGAAAGGAGGCAAGAGGCAGGGGCTTGGGAAAGCTGTAAACTTTGGTTTCCTGACCTGAGTGCTGGTTACATAGCTGTGTCCAGATTTTTAAAAATCCATCAACCTGAACTTATGATTTATGCATATATATAATCAGCAGTTGGCTCTTATAACCAAAATACCCAGGGGTAATCCTCAGAAATAGCCCCATAGATGCCATTATTGATACCGTCTCTCTCTCTCTCTCTCTCTCTCTTTCTCTCTCTCTCTCTCTCTCTTTCTCTCTCTCTCTCTCCTGGTCTGCCCTGTTTTCTTCATTGGTTATTGTCGTGGACAAGGTCTCCCTGCATGATGTCAAAATGTCCACTAGCATCCCCAGGCTTACATACTATCCAGTTAGAAACACAACAAAAAGAGAGTTCCTCCACTCTTTCTTAGTGTGAAGATCAAAGAACTGAGTCTCATTGGACCAAACAGATATTCATGTCCATCCCTATATGAAGCAATATGGGCAGGGTGATGGAACACAGTGAAAAGCCAGGACTACGTCATATGCCCATCCCATCATCTCCCATTTCTGCAGATTAACTGCACTCAGCTAGGTTGCTCTTGCTGGGGGTTTCACAATACGGTTGCCATCAGATAGATTTTGGCAGGGCTGGAGTCATCTTGAAGACTTTCTGCTTATAAATCTGTGAGAACAGACTTGTACAGTTGGGGCTACTTGGGCATCTCCTTCTATCTCTATGTAGTCTTTCTTCATGGCCTCTCCGGCATGGTGGCTTCACGGTGGCCGGACGTGGTGGCTTGAATGGACAGTGAGATACCAAAAAAGATATACAGACAGCAAATAAATATATGGAAAGGTGCTCCACATTGTATATCATCAGAGAAATGCAAACTAAAGCAACAATAAGATACACTGAACACCTATTAGAGTGGCCAAAATCCAGAACACGAATACCATCAAATCCTGGCCAGGATGTGGAGCCACGGGAACCCTTATTTATGGCTGGTGGGAATGCAAAATAATACAACCACTTTGGAAAACAGATGACCAGTTTTTTACAAAACTAAATATACTCGTAACATATGATCCAGCAACCGTACTCCTTGGTATTTACCCAAATGATCTGAAAACTTACATCCACATAAAAACTTGCACACAAATGTTTATAGCAACTTTATTCATAGTTGCCAAAACTTGTCCTTCAGTAGGTGAATGGATAAGTAAACTGTAGTACATCCAGACAATGGACTATTTTTCAGTGCTAAAAAGAAAGGAGTTGTCAAGCCATGTGCAAAGACATGAAGGAATATTAAATGAATATGATTAAGTGAAAGCAGTCAATCTGAAAAGACTACACACTGTATGATTCCGACTATATGGCATTCTGGAGAAGACAGAATTATGGAGACAGTAAAAAGATCAGTGGATGTCAGGGTTGGGGGAGTGGGGGATGCATAGGTGGAGCACAGAGGATTTTTAGGGCAGTGAAACTACTCTGTACGATACCATAAAGAGAGATACATATGACCATACATTTGTCCAAACCCATAGAATGCACAACACCAAGAGTGAACCCTCGTGTAAACTATGAACTTGGGGAAATTATGATGTGCCAAGGTAGTTTCATCATTGTTATGTAACAAATGTCCCATTTGGTGGGAATGTTGATGGTGGGGAGGCTCTGCATGTGTGGGGGCTGGGGGTATGTGGGAAATCTCTGTACCCTCCCTTCAATTTTGCTGTTAACCTAAAACTGCTCTAGAAAAATACGGTCTATTTAGAGGGAGCGAGACAAAGAGACAGCACAAGTCATATTATCTTTTATGACCTAATACATGGGTTGGCAAACTATGGCCTGTGAATCAAATCTGACCCTTTACTTAATCTGAACACAGCCAAGCCTGTTTGTGCTACCCCTTACAATGGCAGACCTGCATAGTTGTGGCACAGACCAAATGGGTATGGCCTGAAAAGCCAAAACTATTTACTATCTGGCCCTTTACGCAAAACGTTTGCTGACTCTGACCTAGTCTCAAATATCACTCAGTGTCATTTCTGCTGCATTCTGTTCACTACAAGTAAACCTCTAACGCCAGCCCATGCTCCAGGGGAGAATTTGCTGACATGTGCTAACATCGAAAGGTGGATCCACCTAGTATGTAGACAGTGAGAGGAAAATCAGGATGCTATTGGCTAAAGAAGGGCTCAAGGATGCTGAGCTGACCCAAACAGGAACCCTCTCTGAGGTGAGACGGAACGCTTCTAATTCTCTGGGCAGGTTAACTGAGTGGAGAAGGTGCAGATGGTACATTCTTTTTCCAACTTAGTTAACACCATTGCCCACACCAAGGTGGTAAGAACACAACTTGTTCCTCTCCAAAATTATACTTATTGCTCAGGGGTAGTTATCTTGAAGTCATTCTGACAACTTTCACAATGCTCTAATTGAACTGCCTGGGCACAGAAGAATTGCTTTTTGAAAATGGAAAATAGCTGGGAGAATTACAAAAATGGCATATCAGAAAAAACACAACATATTCTTGGGTTTTTGAAATGTCAGACTTCTGGGCACCAATTTATCTGACTTACATTACAGGGCTACAAACGGTCAGCAACTCTTATGTGGCCATTTTTCACAATAAGAATACATTTCTAAGTGCTATTTTAGCTCAATAATGATTGTACAGATCTGTTTATTTTGCATTTATGTGTGTGTATGTTGGGGGGAGGGGGCGGTTCCCTAAGTAATACCTTGCCTTTGGTGATGTTGGGCAACAGAGGAAAATGTATTATACTAATCAGACTGGACCACTTGCTTAATGAGAAGAATGTAATCTGGATTTTAACACAACACAAAGCATTCAAACTCCACATGTAAAATTAAGCAATCACTGAGTTCCTTCTACAAGAATATGTCACTGACATCACCTCTCCTGCTCCAGGGCAATCGAGAAGGCTCAAGTCCATTATCATAATCATGAAAAGATTTCTTTTGATTGTATTATGCCCAGGGAGGCAGTTTAAAAGGTGGGTTGGAAATGGAGGAGGGGGGTCTACCACTGCAGGAGAATAGTAGACTCCTTTTGATCAGCAATACTCCTCACATCAGGAGATACATACATATCATCTTAAGAGAGAAATACTGGCCAGCACAACTTTATGAAACACAGGCCAGATGTTGGCAGAAATACTGATTTTGTCACCTCTCTTTCACGTGTTGGTATGAAGAGGAGATTGTTTTAAAATGACCTTTCCTCAACAAGCATTATATCTAATGAGAGATTTGGGCACATGCACCACCTGTTATAATTCAAGGCACAATGTGAAGAGGGCCTGCCAGAGAGTTGGTGCTCAACAAGTACAAGCTGGATGAGAACTAACATTTATTTAAGGTGTATGCATAGCAAGCATAATGTTTACACACATTCAATCCTCACAATAACTTTATCAACTATATATTACTATTACACTTATTTTAAAGGCAAAGAAAATAGGGCTTCATAAAGTCAAGTAACTTGTTCAAGGTTACATAAATTTGTTTCTGGAATCTGATCTTGAACTAATGAAATCTGGCTCTAGAGCTTGTGATCTTAACTACTATGTATTACAGCCAATGAATGGATGGATAGATGGATGGATGGATGGATGGATGGATGGATGGATGGATGGACAAACTGATAGATGGAATAACCAAAATACTGTGGTCATGTAGGGGAAGGAGTAAGTACATATGACTAGCTCATAGAGAAGGCTAAACAGAAGAGGTGACGTTTGACCTGAGTCTTGAAGAAGACAGATGTTTCCAGGTGGAGGAGAGGGAGATGGACTTCCCAGGCTGGCAGAGAAGCATGAGCAAAGACACAGACATCCAAGTTTCCATGAATCTAGAGGATGACAGGTAGTCCTACGTAACTAGGGCACAGGTCATCCAGGCCAGCAGCCCAGAGAAGAGGCTGTTGAGTGAGACTGCATGGTAAAGGAGTCTGGAATGTATGTTGAGTTTGGGTTTTCTTCAGCAGGTAGTAGAAAACCTTCAAAGATTTTTTTTAATGGTGGATAACATTTATTGAGGACTTAACTGTGAGAGCCATGAAGTGTTAAAATCCTCACAAGAACCCTGTCGAGGTAGATGCTAGCTATTATTCATCTATTTTACAAGTAATGAAGTTGAAGTTCAGAGAGGTTAAATCACCTGCCTATAGTCATATAGTCTAGAACTATTTGTATCTGTATTTGGACCCTGGCAGTCCTCCAGAGCTACAGAGCTAAACAGAGCAAGAGAGTGGCATGATTTTATGTTTGTTTAAAGAGAGAACTATAGCAGCAGTCTGGATGAGGATGAACCTTAAGATAAGGAAACTAATTGGGAGGTTGTTTGTGTTTAAGAGAGCCTGGGGAAATGAGCTAAAGCAGGGTTTCTCAACCTTGGCACTATTAACATTTTGGGTTAGAGAATTCTTTGCTGTGGGAGCCTGTCCTGAATATTGCAGAATGTTTTGCAACATCCCTGGCCTCTACCCAATGGATGCCCTGTAGTATCCCCCTTCAAGGTGCAACAAAGGAAAATGTCTCACTGGAAGGCAGACTATCCCTAGTTGAGAACCAATGGGTTAAGGCAATGATGGGGGATTGGAAAACAGGGGATATTTCAGAAATAGGATCAACAGAACCAAGGGATCAAAAGGTGGAGCACTCAAAGATATGTCCAGATGTATGACACAGTCCTGGCAACAGTCAAGGCAGTAAAGACCCAGGGTTCAGCTCAGGGTCTGAATTTAGCAGGCTTGGGTTCAAAATCCAGCTCGGCCGTTTACCATTGGGTAAACTGGAGAAAATTACTTATGCTCTCCAGGTCTTAAAAAGAAGAGCCTAATAGCACTTACCTCCAAAAGTTGTTGTGAAGATTGAAACAGAATACCATGAGTCAAGTGTTTAGCAGAGTTTCTACCACTTAGTAGTTGCTCAATAAACAGTACTACTAGCCAGTAAGGCAAACACAGGGAAGCTTCTTCAACCTCAGGTTGTGGAATCCATGGTTTGAGAGGTTTTTAGTGAGTGGACACTGTGAACTCTAAAAACAATTTTCCACTCAGTGGAATATCTCTCCCGACTCCTTAAAGTTAAGTTGAAAAAAAGAATATATAACTGAATATTTGGTTTTATATTAATTGTGAGTGTCTGGTATATATATGTATGTATGTGTATGCCTCTGTATTTCTAGGTATACTTGTGCATGTACACATAAACATATACTAATTAGGTCATTGAAATCACATTAAAACATTAATACTAATTATCACTAGATGTTAGATTATGGGTGAATTTAACTTTTATCTCTATTATTTCTGTTATCCTTTACAATTTTTCTATAACGAATAAGTATGACTTTTATAAATAAGGGACAGAAGTACATGTTCTAAAATACCTTCCCTTAAAATATATGGATTGAAATCCTACTATGTGTCAGATACTACACTAGAAACTAAGGATACAACAATGAGAACCCCTGCCCTCAGCCCACCCCCCACACACACATACACATACGGGGGAACAAAAAAAGCAACAAAAACCACCTGAAACCACATGTGCACATACCAGAAAGCTGGAACTTGAAAAATCAAGTTCAAATGTAACTATGATACTCCAGAAGCAACAAAAATGATGAGCTCCGTTGACACCATCCTAATCATGTTTTTAAGTCTGACAGAAGATCCAAAAGAATTTTCTAATTCTCCTATTTTGCAAGGGTTCAGTAGGAAACTCCACTGTTCCCTCCTTTTTAAGATTTTGCTTCCTCTTATTTAGTAATTCCTATCCTGAGGGAATATAATACAATTCTGCAAAGTCCAAATCAACTTTGAGTCTAATTAGTAGAGATAGCTCCCCTGGAAACTACAATCCTCCACAGGGAGACTTATTTCAGTAACAAAGGCTTTCTTTAGACAGTATATAAGGGGGTTTCTATTTCAAAGTACAAACCCTTGCCTCGCTGCACATTCAGGGAAATTTAGAACAGTATGTATTTTTCTGAGCTCCCACAGACTTAACGAAAACAATTTGGGCCTCTGGAAAACTCTCCAACATCTTGACTGTGTGTGTCAGCACAACTGATATGCCTGCCTTTGACTCACTATAACAAGGAGATTCTAGCTCAAAGTTGTCAGTTTCAGTTTCAACTGGTGTCTGTGTGAAGAGTAATGGAAATGATCAATTAAGGGTGCTCACTCTACCCTCTATATCTTTTTAAATTAAGTACATACTGAAATGATGGACTTTATACAGATGACAGTATAGGCATTCTGTGTCTACCCCTGTCATTTATTCTCACTGCTGTATTTCTGGAATTAGGATTCATGTTCTGTCATCTTGAATATTTTAATACTTTACTGATCTCATATGTGTTTAGCCATAGGAGGAAAGCAGTAAAATAAAATTTTATAGCCAACAAAGTCCTTTATACCTAAAGTTTATTGCACTTTTTATATTGTGTTTAACAACACATGGCTCCTTGAGACTCTGAAATAAACATAGCTTCCTCAAGTCGCAGTGGGCTTGTGCTCTTTCATTTCTTGTTGAGAGTTGATTCCATCATCACGATAAAAAGAATTCCTGATAATTGGCCAGAGAGGCTGCAATTCTATCAGGCAGGTGCTTCTTTCTCTAAAAGTGTTAAGACAACCTTAAAGCTCCTTTGTGTTAGAAAAATGCCCCATTTTTTATTTGCTCCCAAAATACAGGTATTCTCCATTCAAAGTGACCCTTTTCCATGGACTCCCCAGCTTACATTCAATTTCAATCAATAAGTCAGGGATCAATCAATTGATGAGATATGAAGGAGCCCATTGACTCCTAAAGTAGTTGATATTTTCCAGCAACAACTTTTCTCACTGGCTAGGGTCTTTAAAATTTTATGATAATGATAAAACTATTGTTTTATGTAGTGATGATTTCTTGGAGTAATTAACACTATCTTATTTTTGTTCTTTGGTTTGCAAAGTTGGCATGGTGGCCCAAGAAGTGAATAGAGAATTGCAATATGGTTCAGGACATTAGAGTAGTTTCTATTGCTCCCTGATTGAGCTAAATAACTGGTTTGGGGGATTTTTCAGTGCTTCTTGTTGTTGTTGTGTATATGAGTAAAAAGCAAACAAGGGCTTCCCTGGTGGCCCAGTGGTTGAGAGCCCGCCTGCCGATGCAGGGGACACGGGTTCGTGCCCCGGTCCGGGAAGATCCCACATGCCGCGAAGCGGCTGGGCCCGTGAGCCATGGCCGCTGAGCCTGCGCGTCCGGAGCCTGTGCTCCGCAATGGGAGAGGCCACAACAGTGAGAGGCCCGCGTACCGCAAGAAACAAAAACAAAAACAAAACAAAAAAAAAGCAAACAAACAAAAAACCTCTAGGTTTTTCCGTAACACAAGTTGCAGACAGAATTGCCATCCCAGAAGAGTATAATGTAATGAAAATATCATTGAACTGGCTTCAATTCCAAGTTCTCATGATATTATTCTGAGGGGGGGGTGAATGCAAATTATTTCATTGCCCATGCATTAAAAACTGAATTTAAAAAAATAGATTAGATTTCACAATTTGTATGGAAACACAAAAGATCCCGAATAGCCAAAGCAATCTTGAGAATGAAAAACAGAGCTGGAGGAATCAGGCTCCCTGACTTCAGACTATACTACAAAGCTACAGTAATCAAGACAGTATGGTACTGGCACAAAAACAGAAAGATAGATCAATGGAACAGGATAGAAAGCCCAGAGATAAACCCATGCACATACGGTCACCTTATCTTTGATAAAGGAGGCAGGAATGTACAGTGGAGAAAGGACAGCCTCTTCAATAAGTGGTGCTGGGAAAACTGGACAGGTACATGTAAAAATATGAGATTAGATCCATCCCTAACACCATACACAAAAATAAGCTCAAAATGGATTAAAGACCTAAATGTAAGGCCAGAAACTATCAAACTCTTAGAGGAAAACATAGGCAGAACACTCTATGACATAAATCACAGCAAGAGCCTTTTTGACCTACCTCCTAGAGAAATGGAAATAAAAACAAAAATAAACAAATGGGACCTAATGAAACTTCAAAGCTTTTGCACAGCAAAGGAAACCATAAACAAGACCAAAAGACAACCCTCAGAATGGGAGAAAATATTTGCAAATGAAGCAACTGACAAAGGATTAATCTCCAAAATTTATAAGCAGCTCATGCAGCTCAATAACAAAAAAACAACCAAACAAATCCAAAAATGGGCAGAAGACCTAAATAGACATTTCTCCAAAGAAGATATACACACTGCCAACAAACACATGAAAGAATGCTCAACATCATTAATCATTAGAGAAATGCAAATCAAAACTACAATGAGATATCATCTCACACTGGTCAGAATGGCCATCATTAAAAAATCTAGAAACAATAAATGCTGGGGAGGGTGTGGAGAAAAGGGAACCCTCTCGCACTGTTGGTGGGAACGTAAATTGATACAGCCACTATGGAGAACAGTATGGAGGTTCCTTAAAAAACTACAAATAGAACTACCATATAACCCAGCAATCCCACTACTGGGCATATACCCTGAGAAAACCATAATTCAAAAAGAGTCATGTACCAAAATGTTCATTGCAGCTCTATTTACAATAGCCCGGAGACGGAAACAACCTAAGTGTCCATCATTGGATGAATGGATAAAGAAGATGTGGCACATATATACAATGGAATATTACTCAGCCATAAAAAGAAACGAAATTGAGCTATTTGTAATGAGGTGGATAGACCTAGAGTCTGTCATACAGAGTGAAGTAAGTCAGAAAGAGAAAGACAAATACCGTATGCTAACACATATATATGGAATTCAAGAAAAAAAAATGTCATGAAGAACCTAGGGGTAAGACAGGAATAAAGACACAGACCTACTAGAGAATGGACTTGAGGATATGGGGAGGGGGAAGGGTAAGCTGCGACAAAGCGAGAGAGAGGCATGGACATATATACACTACCAAACGTAAGGTAGATAGCTAGTGGGAAGCAGCCGCATAGCACAGGGCGATCAGCTTGGTGCTTTGTGACCACCTAGAGGGGTGGGATAGGGAGGGTGGGAGGGAGGGAGACGCAAGAGGGAAGAGATATGGGAACATATGTATGTGTATAACTGATTCACTTTGTTATAAAGCAGAAACTAACACACCACTGTAAAGCAATTATACTCCAATAAAGATGTAAAAAAAAATGGATTAGATTCATTTCTGAGCTCCTTTCCTACTCCAATTTTCCATAGTTCTAAATAAAATACATTAAACTTATTTGATCCCATTGTGTCATTGTCAGAATTTCATCTGTTCATTCGCTCATTCATATCTCCTACCAAGATTTATTAAACAACCAACATTCATTAAGACCTCACATAACCTGAATTTGTCTTCACCCCTATCGCTTCCAAACAGGATATACTTCAGGATATTTTGGGGACAAAGAGTTAAAGATAATGTTAACTGCCATACAGAAATAAACCACTGATGTCCTTGGTCTTACTGAGCTCTTGACCTATTTTCCTGCCTGAATGGCCGGGAAAAAAATTTCAAAAGCCTTTAACCCTCCTCAAACTCAGAAACAGAATATAAAAATATACACGCCCAATAGATATTCCTTACCACCTCTTCTTATCTTCAAAGATGAGATCATTGAGCCTTCGAATGAGAGTGGTGTTAGAAGGGTCACCATTTCTGGATGCTGACTTCAGATCTGCAGGACTCTTGGGCCATTGCTGTCAGTTGCTGAGTTTCTACAAGGCCATCTTAAGAACTGAAATATAGCAGAATGAGCGGAGTTTAATTCTTGGATTTTTTAATGAATTGTTTCCCCTGATATCCTCGTGGTCAGGAAGTTCATTGGATTGTCTACCTTTCGTGTCTTCAGTGTAAAGTATGTTTTCTAGTGTGTCTCCTATTTAGCTGGAAATAATGCCTCTTATGCCCCTTTGAACAGCCCTTCTTACTCTTGAATATGGTTAAGGTGCCCTTCAACTATCATTACTGTAAGCCATGTATCCCTTGCAATAAACATCATTAAAAACTGCTCCAGGGTCTTCTTAAAGTAATGTGAGATTTTTACATTTTTATGCCTGGCGTGGGTAATGTTAAAAAGTAGTACTGGGATGGGAAAGTAGGTGGGATGTCAAAAGATACCTTCCATCCTTAACGCTCCCTTGATGGAAATGACAGCCTTATTTGTTTTGTTAACCAGTGTATAATTAAAAGTCAATATTCAAGATCATAATAAAAATCTATATAACTACTCATGTTGTGAGACTGAGGCTTGGAAGGAAAATCTATTAAAACACAGCCTTGTGTAATTTACAAGAAATCTGTAATAAAATGTTTGCTTTCAACATTATCTGCAAAATGGTCTGTATATTACCAGAATAAATCCATATTACTTGGAGGCTGTAGATAAATATCCAAAGGCAAAGTTCACATTGAGGTTATCTGCCTCACGTTCTGAGCTGGGGAGTGCTATTTAGAGGAGATAATTTGTGGTTTACTTCTCCAAGTCTCAAGTACATTGTGCAGAAATGAGTTTAGTTCCTGAGAGGGTATCTGTCATATCCAAGTAGGAAACGAATACCATTGCAGGGTTGTACCCATTGCAAAAAGAATATAGCTTTTGTCCTCAGTGTGAAACAAAGGGAAGATTCTTAACAATTAAAAGTCCTGAATGAATCTTCTGTTCACAAAAAAAAAGGGAGATATTTGATGCTTTGTAAAACACTGATTCACTGGGCAGCAGAGTAATGTCTTATTTCAAGTCATCAGTGAATTCGGTGCTCAAGTATATGAAACTTTCATGAAGTTGTACCTTGGATTCTGATTTAACAGTATTTTTTTTTTTTTTTTTTTTTTTGCAGTATGCGGGCCTCTCACTGTTGTGGCCTCTTCCGCTGTGGAGCACAGGCTCCAGACGCGCAGGCTCAGCGGCCATGGCCCACGGGCCCAGCCGCTCTGTGGCATGTGGGATCCTCCCGGACCGGGGCATGAACCCGCGTCCCCTGCATCGGCAGGCGGACTCCCAACCACTGTGCCACCAGGGAAGCCCTAAGAATAATTTTTTATGCATAGGAAAAAATCTAATAGCAATGGGGGGAGTACTGAAACACCCTAGCAGAAAAGTTTTCATGGGAGGACTGACACCTTTCAAGGCAAGAAAATGGGCTTTGGATAATATTTGATTCCCTGACATTAACTAAGGGTTGTTGCTTCTTGCCATTTAAATTAGACTCTAAGGTGGTGTTAGGGAGAGGGTCTCTCTATTGTCACTTTGTCTCCTTTCCCACCCCTTTGTCACCTCTTTCCAGCAGCAGAAGGGACTTTGAATCTTGTCTGGTGATGACTACTAAGATCTATTTATGGTAAAGTACCAGTTTTAGAACTCCAGGCTTTGCTTTTGATATGGAAATGGAAATTCTGAAATTTATAAATCTCCTTTCCCTCTCAGTACACTTGACTTTCAGGAACTATTGTACTATTGTCCTCTAGGGGAGTGGTTCTCAAAACCAGCAGCATTAGTATTACCTGGGAACTTATCAGAAATACAAATTCTTGAGTCCCACCCCAGACCCCCTGAATCAGAAACTCTGGATGGGTTTCTGGAGTAAGACCCGGTAATCTGTCTGTTAGCAACCCTCCCGGTGATTCTGATGCTCACTAAAGTTGGAGAACCATTGCTGCAGGGAGTCCAGAATATTCTCGTTGAGGCTCAGAGCCCAGCAATGACTTCTTTGTCCTGTGTGATACCTGTCCTTCCCTTAAGCCAATGAATGCTCTGAATTTCATTGATGGGGAATCACAGGGCAACATAATTTACTTAAATAAAAAACAGATTTATTTTATATTTCAGAAACATTAATCCCTTTACACACGTCCTGTCCTGAAAGAGAACTTGGCAAGTCTATTAGGTCCCATTTTCAGCAGGATTTCTTATTCTTACAAATTTATGTCTCTTTCTCCTCATTGCTTCCAGAAAACATAGGCATTCCAAAGTCATCTGAAGCTCCAGACCAATTTCACACTTGAATTAGAGAAATAAAACATTCAGTACAGTGAATATAAAACTGGCATTCTGGTGACATAAATCTATAAACCGGGCCCATTGAACTCACTAGAACCACGTTAGTAAATGATCATGGTGAGGACCTCAAGACTCACAATTGCTTCTGAATTATGAAAAATAAAAATATATCAAGCTATGTTGCTTCTAGACTTAAGTAATAGGGGTATCCTGTTATCCTCTCCAGATTAAATAGTTCATCTCTATGGGTGTAGTTCAATGCAACATAACTGATGTTGATTCAGTTTACTGGCAACTCTCTGAGTCCACATTTTGACCTAGCAAAGCCCTGCATTCCCTGTCTAAACCTGACAGGATTTGGGGATTGAGGCCATGGATAACACTAGGAGGAAGGCTCTTGTACCAGAGTGAACAGAGAAAAGACAGCTAAGGTCCTGGTTCCAAGACTGTGCATGGGGCACTACCACAAACATAAGAGTGCTACAGGGTATTTTAAATTTGTAAGAGTAACACAGCAATACTCCCCATCTGTTCACACTGCATGAATTACTAGCTTACAGTAATTCACAGCTTCAAAATTAGCTCCAGGGACTTCCCTTGTGGTGCAGTGGTTAGGAATCTGCCTGCCAATGCAGGGGACATGGGTTCGAGACCTGGTCCGGGAAGATCCCACAGGCCATGGAGCAACTGAGCCTGTGCACCACAACTACTGAGCCTGCGCTCTAGAGCCTGTGAGCCACAACTACTGAGCCTACACACCACAACTACTGAAGCCCACGTGCCTAGAGCCCATGCTCCACAACAAAGAGAGGCCACAGCAATGAGAAGCCCCCGCACCGCAATGAAGAGTAGCCCCCACTCGACGCAACTAGAGAAAGCCTGCGCACATCAACGAACACCCAACGCAGCCAAAAATTAATTAATTAATTAATTAAAACATTAGCTCCAGCTCCTCTGAGGACACCCTAGCTTCACAAAGCTGGGTTTTCAGAAGTTGCTGTGATAAAAAGCTAGTGCCCTGCAAAAATTGTTGTGGAACCG
Source organism: Tursiops truncatus (assembly GCF_011762595.2). Lineage (NCBI taxonomy): Eukaryota > Metazoa > Chordata > Mammalia > Artiodactyla > Delphinidae > Tursiops > Tursiops truncatus. The sequence continues at coordinate 80,513,690 of NC_047043.1, read as the reverse complement.
GAAATAAGGGTGTCAGTGTCCAATCTGAAGGCAAGATTTGAGAAGTTGTGCAGTGCCCTCCAGGCACACACATCCATCAGTAAATAACTGTGATTATGTAAGAATGAAAGAAACATTTTTTTTTCATTCAACATATATGTATTTTTTCAAATGGCTACTAAGTTGTTAGGACATAAATACATCATACATTTTAAAGTTTTGGGACCTAGCTACTTAACAAACAAAACTGTTAGGCATTTCTTTTGGCACAGAGGTACTATGAACCAAGAAAGTTCGTGAATCTCTGGGCCAGGGGATTCTTCTTATCTGGAACTACCAAGAATAAGATATTTACCACAGAGGTGAAGGCAGGGGTGGTAGGAGCCAAAGGCTGTCAGACAAAAGCTTATAGACAAGGTCAAGAATGTGGGGCTGCAACTCTCCTGAGTCCTTGCTTGGCCAAAAACTTGTATTGCCAGCATAGCAACAGTTTCTCTCTGCCTTGTATTATACTGAACTTTTACACATCAATCTCCTCCCTTAGAATGTAAATTCCTGAGATCTTTCCTTATTTGTTTCTCTATTTTCCCAGCACAACATCTTGAATGCTTTCTGAGAGATTGTCTTGGAATCAAGCAGCTTTTAGATTCAGTTGAGAACATACGTTCAGTATAATTCTTTAGTTATTCTTGCACCTCCCAGATTTCAGGTGGACGCAACATCTGTGATGAGGCCTCATGTTACCCCCATGCACATTGGTGCTTGAGCAGATGTCACAATTCATGGTTTCTGTAACCTTGAGGCTTGGGGACCAATGGCCCGGCTGGCCCCACGTTTCAGAGTCCTGAACTTGTGTATACTCAGTGAATGAATGGATGGATGAATGGATGAAATCCTCAGAAGACTGAACTGTGTTTTAACATAACTGCCATTAGTCTTACAAGTCAGGAAATCAAAGGTAGCAGACAAGGGTGACCAGGACAACATTGCATGTCCATATCCCTGGGAAATTCTCTCTTGAGAATTATACTCTTTTAAAGGACTTCTCCAAAAACATCAGCTCGAAGATTCTGCCTATCTTAAGAGTCATTAAGATCTTTTTATCTTATGCAAACAAGATTTCCTGACAAATTCACTGAACATATGAACTCTTTCTTAATCTCCCCCTATACTCACCAGGAAGGACAGTGAATTCTGTTTGGCATGGTCCTCTCTAAGTCATCTATACATATAAACATGATTGACCCAACTCTTGTATGTCTGAACGTATCTTCCCTGACTTTGCTCCACATAGATACCTAGTTATTGAGTAGAGGAGGAAGACTAAGTTTATCAGAATGATGCCGTGTAAAGTTCATTGATGCATCTGCTAGATTTTTTAGCAGTATGTGCTTGCGAATGGAGTGTATTCCAATGGTCCATTTGTAAATCAGTTATGTGGAACATGAAATTCATTTTTCCATTTAAAAAGTATTTATAAAAGGTGGTTACTTTTCCAGCTTAGCCCCCAAGCTTATTTAGCCTATAATTTTGCTAGAATAAGATATATTCACAAATGGGTTCACACTGCCTTAGTGTTCATGGTCAAATAAAGCAGAAAAAGTAAAATTAAATAATAAGTTTCCATTTTTAAATATATCTTGAAGGTCTATGTTTTGAAAAAGACAGTTTTAAATAAAAGGGATGAGATAGGTGAAGACTTTTAGAAAAATTCTGAAACAAATTTTGTGAAAAATCCGAACCTGTATAATCCCATCCCCAACTCAGAAGAGATACTTAACCCAGCAATAGCAGCAAGGATAGCCTTGGTATTCATAGGAGTAACTCTCCCCTGACCTCATTCTGTACTGCATTACCACCTCCTCCATGGGTAACAGATTCATGTTGATCTATCTTCCTGGCACCCTTCCCCCTTCATCGGTGATAGCCTTTCAATATTCCCTCAGGGGGAAAAAATCCTAATCCTACTTCCACTTTAATCCTTCATGAAGTTTACTGACTCCATCTCTGAGGTTAAGAAATGTGCAGGGAATTTAGTTCTGGGTTGGCTAATCAGGGCATTTCAGCCTTCAACTTACTGATTGGTCCAGAGATGAGCACATGACCTTAACAGTTACAGTCAGAACCAAGGTGCATGACTTTTACCAGGACTCCTGGGAAAAAGACCTTCATTGCCCTACAGTTTCTAAGCTTGTAAGATGCAAGCCTGGTGCTGCTTATAAAACAGCAACAACAACAATAAGCAACCGCTGAGCCTACTTGGAAATTAAGCCAATACAGGAAGGTAGAGCCAAGGAACGTAGAAAGCTAAATTCTTGATTACAAATTTTAAACACCTGTGCCTCAAGCTTGTTCCTTAAATACATGAGCCAATGATTTTTCCTTTATGTTTCAGGCATTTTTAGTTGGCTTTCTGTCACTTTCAACCAAAAGAGTTGATTTATTTTACAACAAATGTCAACTTATAGTATATGTTTTAGACTGCTTCTGTGAGAATACCAAGGAAGACCCACACAACCTGTGTCCGGATTCTGATACCGATGGGTTGGATTCCAGAGATTTACAAGGGGATTCGAATTAGAGGTCACCGGTTGTTCATATTTCTTGATTTGGGTCTCTTCCTACCATTGACCACCCATTGTTAGTGATGTTTTAGTCCTTCCTCCTCTGTCCCCAGGGAGATATAGAAATGTAACAAACAGAGAAAAGGAAAATCAAAGAAATATAACAAAGAATTTTCTTTGATTAGAGAACTGAAGTTCTTTTCCTCTCTTTCTACTGTCAATATACATATCTTCACAAAACCACTTTAATCTCCCCAGGTCTTTGTTCTCATATTTGTATAAGAAGAGACCGTGATTCTGAGATTTCTGAAAGTAAATGAAGTTGTAAGGGAAAAGAATCATGAACCAGACTTAAAACAAAGGCATGGGTAATCCCACTATTGAGCATATATCTGGAAAAGACAAAAACTCTAATTCAAAATGATACATACACCCCAATGTTCATAGCAGCACTATTTACAATAGTCATGACATGGATGCAACCTAAATGTCCATCAACAGATGAATGGAGACACACACACACACACACACACACACATACAGACACACAGACACACACACTGGAATATTACACAGCCATAAAAAAGAATGAAATAATGCCATTTGCAGCAACATGGATGGACCTAGAGATTATCATACTAAGTAAAGTAAGTCATACAGAGAAAGACAAACATCATATGATATCACTTATATGTGGAGTCAAAAAAATAATGCAAATGAATTTATTTACCAAACATAAATTGACTCACAGACATAGAAAACAAAACTATTGTTACCAAAGGGGAAAAGGAGGGATAAATTAGGAGTTTGGGATTAACAGATACACACTACCCTATATAAACAACAAGATATATCTATATATCTATATCTATATCTATATATCTGAGTCACTTTGCTGTACACCTGAAACTAACCCAACACTGTAAATCAACTATACTTTAATTTTTTTAAAAAGTTTGCTTTAAAAGAGGTGAATTTTATGGTATGTAAATTCTATCTCAATAAAGCTGTTAAACAAAACAAAACAAAACAAAGGTATGGGTACCAGTAAGAAAGAGATTTCCTGACCTGTAGTGAACTGAGGGGAGAGCAGTGAAAGATGGGAAAACTGGGCATGCCCTGGACACAGTCCCAGTGAAGGGGACGACAGTGCTTCGGAGGAGGCAGTGAGTCAAATGATTCTTTGTGGGAGCCCACAGAACAGACCATCAGCCCCAGGCACAAGGCACTGCAGATTCATAAGGAGTGGTCCATAGACTGAAGGCTGTAAGGTTCACTTTCATGAATGCACCCAAGAAGTCTATGTTTAATATATCTGGTCATTTATGATACTCCTATAGTAAAACCCAGATGAAAGAACACAACTTTTCGTAACAGGGAGGTGGAAGGGGAGGAGAGATACTTTATGACAGAAGACGAAAATGAATATAACCCTGATTAAAATGAACAAGGTTTTTTAACTTACTGGAATAATTAGTTGACATTTGGTTATAACATAAACCAACTTTATAGTGCTGATTTCTGCTCTTTCTACAACATTAATGTCCACAGAAAGGTTTTAATTCCAAGTGGAATGGGTTGTTGGTAGTATGTTAACAAGCTACTCAAGATTTAAAAAACAAAAAAACCAAAAAACATAACATGCACAAATTTAAATGCAGTAGTAAAAGGTCAGCCCTGAATTGTATATACAATGTATTTGTCAACATTTCCTTTTGAGATAATGTGATGCTAACTTTATTACCAAAACCTGCTTGACACCTGTTCTTGAGTGTTCTCTTGACTCAGGTAACAAACACACGAAGAGAAAATCTGTGTTTGTTTTTGTCTAATCTAGAGAAGCCAAGATGCACATTGTAATAATTTAAAAAGCATTAGCAATTAAATGACAGAGTTCAAGGGACTTCCATGTCAGGGAAGATAGAGTAGACATACTATTTCCTATTCCTCCTGCTAACTACAACTAAAAACCCTGGGCTTTACATATGACAGAAACATACGGAGACTCGGAAAGGTAGAGGGAAGAAGACAAATGAGCTGCGGGCCTTGGGAACCCAGGAACAACACAGTGGTAAGTGCCCTGGGTTTGTATCGTTTGGGGGTTTTTGAGTTTGTGTTTTGGCTTCCTGTATTCCAGCCAGAAGAAACTAGCAATCCAGAAATTCTAACAAGCACAGAGAAAAAGAAGTCCCAACAAAATTCTGCTTGCTTCAGCCAAAGGCCAGCAAAAGGGCAGCCTAACAAGACAGAAAACTTTTAGAAAATAACTGCTTTACTCCAGTTACTAAATAAATAAGTAAGTAAGTAAATAAATAAATAAATAAATAAATTGTCATCAGCAAAGGCTGATGGGAGAGCCTAGATGTCATGCCTGCCAGGTTGAACAAAACACCCCAAATACTCTGCTGGGGTGGCATCAGAAGACAGAGAAGATAGTCAAGACTTTTAAACCTACAGTCAAAGATTAGTGGGGAGCTGGAACTCCCCCATTTTGCTCAGTAGTGTTGGAGAAGCCAGCTAAGACAGAAAACTTAAGTAAGATTCAAAATATCATAACATAAAACCCCAAATGTCCAGGTTTCAAGCAAAAATTACTCATCAAACCAAGAACCAGGAAGATCCCAAATTGAATTAAAAAAATCAGTGGATGCCAACACTATACCAACATAGATGTTAGAATCATAGGACAGAAGTTTTAAAGTAGCCACCATAAAAAGCAAGTAAGAGCACACTGAAATGAAAAAATATAAAGTTTCAGCACAGAAATAGAAAGTCTTTCCAAAGAAAGAGAAGATATAAAGAAAAGCAAAATGGAAAATTTAAACCTGAAAAATACAATAACCAAAATAGAAAACCTCAATGGATGCGATGAAAATCAGAATGGACAGGATACATGAAAGGTAACTGAACTGAAAGATAAAGCAATATAAACTACTCAGTCTTAATGGAAAGAAACTAATTTAAAAAAATAAATGAACAGAGCCTCAGGAACCTGTGGGACTACAGAAATATTTACCATTGAATAATACCATTGGAATCCCAGAAGGATAGGAGAAAGACAGGAGTATCGAAAAAGTATTTGAAGAAATAATGGCTGAAAACTTCCTAATTTGGCAAAAGACATAAACCTACAGATTCAAGATCTCGAGCAAATCCCAAGCAGGATAAAAAAAAATTATTTTAATTCACAGCAAGTGTATTAGTCTACTGAGGCTACTAAAACAGAATACCACACACTGAGTGGCTTGAACAACAAAAATTAATTTTCTCACAGTTTTGGATGCTAGAAATCTAATATCAAAGTGCTGGCAAGGTGCTTTTCCAGTGAAGCCTCCCTTCCTGGCTTGCAGACAGCGATCTTCTTACTGTGTCCTCATGTGGCCTTTCCTCTCTGCATGCATGGGGAGAGAAAGAGAGAGAGAGAGGGAGGGAGAGATCTCGTGTCTCTTTCTCTTCTTATAGGGATACCAGTTCTATCAGATTAGGCCCCACCCTATAATCTCATTTGACCTTAATTACCTCCTTAAAGGCCCTGTCACCTTTGGAATTTGGGGGAGACACTTCAGTCCGTAGCACCAAGAAACATCATAGTCAAACTTCTGAAAAGACAAAATAAAATCTTAAAAGAAGCAAGACAGAAATGACACCTAAAGGGAAAATTATTTGGATGATAATGGATTTCTCATCAACACCAATGGAAGCCAGAAGGAATTCCCACAACATTTTTCAAGTGCTGAAAAAAAAAGAAATGCCAGGCCAGAGCCTCATACACAGAGAAAAAAATCCTCCATAAGTAAAGGAGAAATTAAGACATTTCTCACATGGAAGAAAACTAATAGAATTTGTCTCCAGCAGTCCTACTCTAAAAGAATAGTTAAAGGAAGTTCTCTAAACAGAAGGGAAGTGATAAAAACAGGAACTTAGGAATATCAGAAAGGAAGAAAGAACATGGTAAGAAAAAGTATGGATAAATACAATAGATTTTCCTTCTCTTCAGTTTTTTAATTTACATTTGATGGTTAAAGCAAAAATTATAACACTGATGTGGTTTTAAATGTATGAACAGAAAGTATTTAAGACTATTATATTATACATGAGGAAAGGTAAAGGGGCATAAATGAAGGCAAATTTTTCATACTTCACTCAAACTGGCAAAATGACAACATCAGTAGACTGTGATAAGTTGTGTCTATGAAACCATTTTTTGTTTTTAGAGCAACCACTAAAAAACTATACAAATAAATACACTCAAAAAAAAATATAGATAAGCCAAAATTGAATTCTAGAAAATGTTCCAATAACCTACAGGAAGGCAGACAAAAAGAAAACCAAGAAACAAAACAAAACCAAAAAAACAAAGACAACAAACAGAAAAGAAAAAATAAAATGACAGGCTTAGGTCCCAATATATCAATAATTTCATTAAATGTAAATGGTCTAAATGCACAAATTAAGGGATAGAAATTATGCTATCTATAAGAAACTTACTTTAAGTATAACAATAAAGGCAGATTGAAAGTAAAAGTATGGAAAAAGATGCATCATGGAGACATTAATCAAAACAAAGATATTTACATGCAAAAAATGAAATTGGACCCTGTGGCTCAGACAAAGAATTACTCAAATGGATCAATATGTAAATGTAAGAGCTAAAACTATAAAAGTCTTAGAAGAAACTATAGGTGTAAATCTTCACGACTTTAGATTATGCAATGGTTTCCTAGATATACCACCTAAAGCACAAGCAATCAGAGAAATAAAAAGTTGAAATTCACCAAAACTAAAAATTGTTGGCTTCAAAGGACACTATCATGAAAGTGTAAAGACCACCCACAGAATGAAAGAAGATATCTGCAAATCACATATTTGATAAAACTGACAAAGAAAAAAGAGAGATGGTACAAATGACCAATATCAGGAATGAAATGGGATATCACTACAGAACTTACAGACATCAAAACATAGAGGAATGCTATGAACAACTCCCCACACACAAACTTGACTATATATATGAAATGGACCATTTCCTCAAAAAAGCACAATCTACCACGACTCACCCAATATGAAATAGATCATCTGAATAGCCTTATAGCTATTAAGGAAATTGAATTGTAATTTTAAAACTTCCAAAAAGAAATCTCCAGGTTCAGATCATTTCACTGGAGAAGTCTATCAAATGTTTAAGGAAGAATTCACACTGATTCTATACAGTCTCTTCCAGAAAACAGAAGAGAAGGAACATTCCCCAACTCATTTTATGAAGCTAGTACAGTAAGTCCCCTACATACGAACCTTCAAGTTGCAAACTTTCAAAGATATGAATGTGCCTCCACATGTCCAATCACATAAGTTAGTTCACATGTCTGTAAGATTACCGTACTGTAAGACTAAAATTTCTTTTTTTTTTTTTTTGATATTGGGGGTAGGAGTTTATTAATTAATTAATTTATTTTTGCTGTGTTGGGTCTTTGTTTTTGTGCGAGGGCTTTCTCTAGTTGTGGCAAGCGGGGGCCACTCTTCATCGCAGTGCACAGGTCTCTCACTGTCACGGCCTCTCTTGTTGCAGAGCACAGGCTCCAGATGCGCAGGCTCAGTAATTGTGGCTCACGGACCTAGTTGCTCCGCGGTATGTGGGATCCTCCCAGACCAGGGCTCGAACCCATGTCCCCTGCATTAGCAGGCAGATTCTCAACCACTGCGCTACCAGGGAAGCCCCTTTTTTTTTATTTTTTGTGTTTGTTTTTTATGTATTATTTGTGTGAAAATTATTATAAACCTAAGACAGTACAGTACTATATAGCCGATTATGTTAGTTGGGTACCTAGGCTAATTTTGTTGGACTTACAATCAAATTGGACCTACGAATGTACTCTTGGAACGGAACTCATTTGTATGTAGGGGACTTACTGTATTACCTGGATACCAAACTATGATGAGGGAAAAAAGTCAACCCCAAAAGGAACAACTAGTGTTTGCCAGGCATTAAGGAGGAGTAGGGTTGGTGTGGTTAGAAAAGGGCAACATGAAGAAACTGTGGTCATGGAAATATTTTGGTTTTGACTGTATCAATAAAAATATCCTGGTTGTCACTATGAAGAACAGTATGAAGGTTCCTTAAAAAACTAAAAATAGAGCTACCATATGATCCAGCAATCCCACTCCTGGGCAACTACCCAGAGAAAACCATAATTTGAAAAGATACATGCACCACAATGTTCATTGCAGCACTATTTACAAAGCCAAAACATGGAAGCAATCTAAATGCCCTTCAACAGAGGAACGGATAAAGAAGATGGGGTACATATAGACAATGGAATATTACTCAGCCATAAAAAGAATGAAATAATGCCATTTGCAGCAACATGGATGGACCTAGAAATTATCATACTAAGTGAAGTAAGTCAGACAGAGAAAGACAAATATCATATGATATCACTTATGTGTGGAATCTAAAAAGATGATTCAAATTAACCTATTTACAAAACAGAAACAGACTCACAGACTTTGAAAACAAACTTATGGTTACCAAAGGGGAAAGGTGGGGGAAAGGATAAATGAAGAGTTTGGGATTAACATATACACACTACTATATATAAAATAGATAATCACCAAGGACCTACTGTACAGCACAGGGAACTCTACTAGTATTCTGTAATAACCTATATGGGAAAAGAAACTGAAAAAGAATGAATATATGTATATGTATAACTGAATCACTTGCTGTACACCTGAAACTAACACAACATTGTAAATCAACTATACCTCAATATAAAATAAAAATTAAATTAAAAACAATCCTGGTGTGATATGGTACTATAGCTTTGCAATATTTTACCATTGGGGGAAACTGGGGAAAGAGTACATTAAATTTCTTAAAACTGCATGTGAATCTACTTTTTGAGATAATCATAATTATCTCAAAATGAAAAGATTAATTTAAAAAAGACACTGTTCATTAGTATAAACGCAGCCATCTGCTAACAACGATAGGAGTGTCTACAAAATGTATGCTTAGCTCTAGTTAAAAATGAAATAAAGGACAATGTGGATCTAAAATATACACATCTTTCTACAAATTAAATCTTGACAGTCCTGAGTATATTCTCAGCACAGATTTGAAATATCTGGATCCATAAGTTGTCAGTCCAACATTCACTTAAAATGGTTTAATTAAGTCTTAGACCACCTCTCTCTTCTTTTGTTAAATTATTAGAAGCAAAGCCTATTTTCTAAATGACCTGACATAAAAATACATGTGTAATATATATATTATCTGATTTCCCCATAATTAGAACAACCATGACAAACCTGTTCCTTTGACACAAACCTCATAATTACACATAATGGTAATAAGTCAAATGGGTTGACTGATGAGACCCTGTAAGGCGGAACCCCTGGGGAATAACAGACAGCAGTTTTCTCAAGTACTCCCCCTGCCTGATTCCTGGAAGCAGCCACAGGGAGAAGTCAGAGTAGAAGGAAAGCCACATTTCTCTCCACACCGTACTGTCTTAAGTACACCTCGCTTTAACCACCATCAAGCCTCCTCCTAACACTGAAACTCTAGCAGTAGTACACTAGCTACTGTCTTCTGAGCACTTACTATGTGCTGGGCACTGTGCTAAGCATATATTTAATGTTAATAGTAATCACATGCACCAGATATTATATTATCTCCAATTTAAAGAAAAAGGAAGGAAGGAAGGAAGGAAGGAAGGAAGGGAGGGAGGAAGGAAAAAAGGGAGAAAAAAAAGGGAAGAAAAGGAAAGAACACCCAAGTGCAGAGATGTCGAAAAACTAGACCAAAGTCATATAGCCTAGTGGTAAAGCTGGAATTTGAACTAAGATCTGTCTGAATTTAAAGCTCAAGCCTTTAACCATTACTCCAGTGGTTCTCAACCTTTGCTGTACATTAGAATTGATGGTGAACTTTTAAAAAATCTTCATGCCAGGTAACACTCCACATAGTGAAATTAGAACGTCTGGAGTAGAAGCCAGCTTCAGTATGTTTTAAAAGATCACACGTGCATTCTAATGTGCTGGCCATTTGGGAACCACTTTACTATTAACTAGACTTTAGATTAAAACTCTGGCTGTCCAGGCACATCCCATTACCAACCTTCACCCACAAAGCTTTGCCTATTCTACCCTCAAACTCTTAAGTACACCCTGCTTCATTGAATGCCCTCATCCTGAATCTGGCCCCTGAGAAACTGCTTCGAATTTCTGGATTACCCAGGAGACTCATCTACACTAGGGTTTAGGCTAATGAAGGCTCAACACCTTTCCTCTCTGATGTAATGATTCAGACGGTGGCCTTGGATGCCTCAGCTCCAGAGCAATATAGAAATATAGACATCTGGGGGCCCTGAAGCTTTACAGTTGGAAGTCAACTTCATAGCAGACTTAGCAACAGCAGACCTCAATAGATGTGAGACCCCCTCCTGAGAAAGGAGTATAACAAATTAGAAAATATGAACAGGGTCCCCAACATATGAACCATTGACTTTCGTAAATAAAAACCTCAGCAATGGCTTGTAAAGACTGTCAGCGTGAATCGTGTATCAGTTAAGCTCATCATGCCGGCAGAAGAGACTTCGGATAAGAAAAATGAGGCACTGAAAGTAGAAAAAGCAAGGCCACACAGCTAGTAAGGTCAACAGATGTCACCTGGGCCATTAGTTTCTTTTTTCTTGTTCAACGTCTTCACAGACATTGCAAAACTGGGAAGACATGGGTAATTGCTGGGCACAAAAGTTGGTAGACAGAGAAAAGAAAAATAAAGATGGAAAGAGCTAATAAATTCCACGAATCCAAAAGCAAACAAAGTCAATGTGTATGGCCCAAAATAAGCTGCATATTTGAAAGAAATGGAATTTTGCTACCGCTCTGTCTGAATCCAAATTTGATACCAAAGTCAACTGGGAGACACACAGAACACAAATGCGTTCTGATTGTCCTTGCCTGTCTCTCATCCCCCGCAGGGGCAGTTGAATTCATCAGCTTGTTAACAGTGGCTTGGAGAAATGTGATATCTTGAAAATTTCCAGAACAGTGTTTGCAATTGTCCCTTCACAAATTACCCTAGAAGCCATTTCGTACTGGGTTTATGCTCTGGTTTTCTTTGTCCAATTTAGTGACCATGTGTCCCTTTTAACATTTTTCAGAATATCACTCTTGACACTTTTTCCTTTACATTTAGACAATGATAAAGTCCTGAAAAGATGTCTGCCTCCCAAGAACTGGATTTGACTGGGCTGGTGTGAGAGAAGGAAACTGTTTCCTTCATGCAGCTGGTATGTGGATGGTGAGGAGGGTGACAGTGGGAGGGTCAGGACTCACTACCAACCAACCTCTGGCAATGCTTCTTCAAGGCTAAGGCTGGGAAATCCTGCTTCTGAAGCAGGTCTCAGGCACACATCTGCTCTTCTCAAGCAACCTTCAGGCCCACCAAGTGACAAAGAGACAAAGCTGCACTAATCCAGTGTGCTCATGAAGGAAGCATTAACCCCACATCAGTCCCTTTAGCTGTGCCTTCATAGAGTACTTACTATCTACTTAAAATATGGCCACTTTCTATAGAGCAGAAGGAAGAAATGTTCATAATGAACATAACACGATGCTTTGTTCTCAAGTCTCAATATCACTCTACAGAGTTAGTAAATGTAACCAGTATAGTTCAGCCAATAAATCCACTTATTCTGAAATAAGTAGACATTTCAGTAGAAGGTATACACGTGCATCCTGAAAAGTGAAACCAACATGTAATAGCTATCTATTGCTGCATAAGAAATTATCCCAAAACACAGTAAATTAAAATAACAAGTATTTATTATCTCATAGTGTCTAAAGGTCATGAATCACGGCACAGGTCAGCAGGGTGCATCTGTCTCAGGGTCTCACCAGGCTGCACCAGCTGGGTCTATAGTCTTTTCACACCTTACCTGGGGGAGGATCTGAGACCAAGCTCACTGACAAGAGGCCTGTTGGCAGGCCTCATGGTCTTGATGTCTGTTGGCTGGACACACAAGTTCCTTGCCACATGGGCCTCTCCATGAGGTTACTCATAGTACAGCAGCTTATTTTCCCCAGAGCAAGGGCTGCAAGAAGGAGCAAAAGAGGGAAAAGCAATATGGAAGTCACAGTGTTTTATAATCTAATCTGAGGTGACAAACCCATCATGTTTTTTCCTGTTCTATTCATAGAAGCCATTAAGACCAGCCCAGACTCAAAGGGAGAGGATTATATAAAGGCATGAACACTCACAGGCAGGAATCATTGGGGCCATTTTAGAGGCTGCCTATCACACAACACAATTCCTTCTCCCCATATTAAATAATACTGAGGTGGGGCATGCTTCCCCTACATTAAACAACACCTAGAACAAACAAATATTACTTAGAGGCTTGCACCAGGAAACACCTGCTCCTGGAAGGTAAGAGTGTAAACTAAGATAGCTTACTCAGCAAGACTAAAATCTTGCTCATCAAGGTGTCTTCAAGACCCTCACCTCACTGTGCCCACTAGGCCAGAGCTATTAGGTCATAGACTCCGCCCAATCACAAAGAGTTTCGTACTTGGCAAGACTGACCTTAAAATCACCCAGCCCATATCCTAAAATGCTTATAAACGTCCTCCCCTAATTTCATGTTTTCAGACAGCTCTAAGACTTTACAAAGGTGGTCATCTCTCTTACTTCAGTAGGTTTAGTAAGAGCTTTGCATGCCCAACAGATTTTTCTGTGGGTCTTCTGAGATGTCAAGAGTAGACAATTTCAAGTATAAGCGTGATTATTTCAGTTTCTTATTACCCATGAAATGTTGACCTACTGTGACTGTAGAATGACAAATTATTTTAATCAAATTCTTCTTGAAAGAAAAAGGAAGTAAAATTATAATTAACCTCTTCAAGAAAAGGTACTGTGGCTTGCTATACATTCAACTGTTAAAGCTAGATCATCTTACTTAAGAGTATACACTGGATACTTTATGGCTAGCAAAAAGTCCAAACTAATGTCCATATTTTCTTCACATCATTCTGTTCTTTCCTAATTCTTTATCAGTGTTGGGGATTTTGCTGCCCTTCCCTACCAACCCGAGAACAGGGAAGTTGTAGAATTTCTGAACTCTCACTTTTTCCACACAGGCAAAAATTTCACTAGATCCATACAAAATAAAATTCTCTCCCATTTCAAAATGTTAACTCGGTGTTTCACTGTTTTTAAGCTATTGTAATATTAATATATTTAGAATCCTTCCTGACATTTTTTAAATGAAATTTAAAGCACCAAGCTCTCTATTCTGTATCCAGTGTCAGAAGCAAACACCCCTGTGACTCACAGCACTTATCTCCAAGGCTCTTAATTAAAATGAAAGTGTTTCGTGGGGTGGGGTGTTTTGTTTTTGTTGGTAGCTGATGAAAATTAATGGTGTTATTCATGTGGAAGTTATAGTTGATACTTAGAATTCTCACATGACTGTGTAACCCAAAACACAAAATAATTTGATGTCCTTCAGATTGCATCTTGTATTTAGATTTGTTTCAGGATATTCATCTTTACTTAACAGCAGGTTTTCCTCTACTCTGAGCTGCAGTGTTTAGTGGTAATGATGGAGAAACTATTTTTAATATTTAAGAAAGTCATCCTTACATGCACTATTTATCTTGTAATTATGATTAATGATGTTAATCTGTGTCCAACTGAATTTATGAATTTTAAAGTTTGGTTTTACTGTTTAAACAGCCACATAGGCCACCTTGCTAAAATAGCACCCACACAATTAGCCATGGGGAATTGAGAATTTTGACCTTATCTGTAGATGATCAAGCATTCAATAGGTTAAAAAAAATTACACATTCCAAATTGTTAACTTTTAAAATATATGTAGATAGATGGAAACCTGGTTCTTTATCTCAAAGTGGGGACTTTTGTTTAAATAACCATATACCAAAGAAAGGTTTCATTTCGTTAGAGTAACTTTAGACCTTCCTAAGATAATTTCCCTTTCATTTGAGATCAAAACCATGCTCTTAAAGCTCAGAATACAAACCCATTGAGAATTTGGGACCTAGCCAACACTTTTAATGAAAATCACTATATTTTCTCAAGTCGTAGGGTATTTTAGTCCTTGCATTCTAATGAGTAATTGGTACCACTACCAACCCATTAATCACATATATGGCTGCTTTAATAAGTAATTTTTCCGTGAATATAGCTTAAAGACTATGATTGAAATGAAAATGCCCCTGATTTATCAGCTTATTGATATTCTTGATGAATTAATTCAAGCCCCATGTCTTCATGTATTTGGGATTGGTTTCACAAAATAAATTATATCATTTTTCATAAATGTTTGTACTTTTTTATGTCCAATATTCAATCTGATCAAGCATTACAGTGTGAAATATTAAGATCCAGTGAAAAGTCTGATGTCAACATGTAACAGAATAAATCATTTTAAAAGTCTACTTTTTTTTTTTTTTTTGCGGTACGCGGGCCTCTCACTGTTGTGGCCTCTCCCGTTGCGGAGCACAGGCTCCGGACGCGCAGGCCCAGTGGCCCATGGCTCACGGGCCCAGCCGCTCCGCGGCATGTGGGATCTTCCCGGGCTGGGGCACAAACCCGTGTCCCCTGCATCGGCAGGCGGACAAAAGTCTAAATCTTTATTTTTACGTGAATCGCTGTAGATTTACAAATATGCCTCTAGACAGTGTGTTACATAGATATTTAAATGTCTGCATGTGTATAATTCCTTCAACTACAGAAAACCTGCCCCACCAGCCTTCAATCATCCTGGTTTCCATCTGAGGAATTTGATAATCAAAAGAACAAAATCAAGTTCTAAGCCTATTTCTTTCTAGAACTGAGGTTCTAAAAGACAAAAACTCTTCTTTTTTTTCTCTGCAAGCTGATATTTATCTGCCTAACCACCACCACCAGGAGGAGAAGGAATTAGTTTAGAAATGACCAACTTTCCATTACAATTTCTTCCAGTGCCAACTTCCCAAATGTATTTACCTGTCCAAACCATAATTCTGCATCTAAATCACTATTTTTAATCTAATGACTTTTAAATTCATTTTAAAATTCAAAGTAGTAAAATTTTGAGGAAAAAGGATTGGACAATCAGGGCTTCCCTGGTGGCGCAGTGGTTGAGAGTCCGCCTGCCGATGCAGGGGAAATGGGTTCGTGCCCCGGTCCGGGAGGATCCCACATGCCACGGAGCAGCTAGGCCCATGAGCCATGGCCGCTGAGCCTGTGCGTCCAGAGCCTGTGCTCCACAACGGGAGAGCACAGTGAGAGGCCCGCGTACCACACACACACACAAAAAAGGTTTGGACAATCAAAAAAGTGCATGCTATAAGCAGTAAAATCCTCCCTAGCACACTCCCTTCTCCTTTCCCTTTCCATGGTGGTAGTCAACTTTATTTGTTTTTAAAGCTTTCAGACATTTTGAAATTCATTTTGAAATTTTATATACATATATATATGCAGCATTTTTAGTACTAGCAAAAGATTGGGGAAAAGCTTAATATCCATTACTCGGAGACTAATACATGATTCATCCATATAATAAAATTCTCTGAGGCCACAAGAGACAAGTCAGGAAACTTTTATGTATAAATAAGGCAAGGTCTCAAATATACTGTCAAAGGAAAAAAGCAAGGTACAGAACGCTGTGTAAAGTATGCATCCATTTTTTAAAAATGTATGAAAGGGGCTTCCCTGGTGGCGCAGTGGTTGAGAGTCCGCCTGCCGATGCAGGGGACACGGGTTCGTGCCCGGTCGGGGAAGATGCCACATGCCGCAGAGTGGCTGGGCCCGTGAGCCATGGCCTCTGAGCCTGCGCGTCCGGAGCCTGTGCTCCGCAACCGGAGAGGCCACAACAGTGAGAGGCCCGCGTACCGCAAAAAAAAAAAAGTATGAAAATATTTCTGAAAAGATTAAAAAGATAAAACAAACTTGATAACCTTCAGGAAAAGGAATCAAGTGTCTGAGACAGAGACAGGAAAGAGTCTCAACACAGATAAGCTTTTGTACATTTTTAATTTAAATAAGTAAATAAAATTTATAATAAAATTCAAATTTTAATTAATAAACAAGCACATTTTAATTGTAAAAAATGTAAGTTCTGTCTTATGGCTTGTTTTTTACATTAATGGAATTTCACTGTATGGATTATTCTGCAATATGCTTTTTGTCACTTAACATTTCTTATAGATTTTTCCTTTTCAATACTTAGGAGACTACTGAATTCTTTTTCAAAGTTACATATTATTCCAACACAGATAAACCAAAGTTTATTTTTAAATTCTTCTATTAATATACTAAATCACTGGGTTGAGGGCCAGTCAATAAATGCTTCATGGCCCAATTTAATTAAGCTCTCTTAATTAACACTTCCTTTGGTCTATTAGTAGACAATAAATATAAAAAACAAATATGTTCAACCTTACTAATAATCAAACAAATGAAAATTAAAATAGCAATGGGAGGAATTCATTGCTTGCAAAAAAATTCATTGCTTGTGAATAACAGGGCATCATCTTACATTTCTAGTAAGATATAAAATGGTACAGTTTGAAAAGTAATTTGGTAATTTGATTGAAAGCATGAACATGCATATATTTTTCTTTCTTAAAATTAATTTTCTTAATTCCATGTCCATGAATTATTTTTAATTAAGCAATTGGACAAATTAGCCAAAATAAATGTGCAGTTTTTATTACATCGTTTTCATGAAAGTAAAAAAAAAAATGAAGACAATGAGAATATCTAATCATAACAAGTGATCAGTTAATTTATTATGATATGTCCATACAATAAAATACATTAAGCCATTTAAAACAAAGCTGTGGAGGATTATTTACTGAAATTGTTAAAAGAAAATCTGATTGCAAACAGTATATAAATCATCTCATTCTGAGAAAACAATATATTTGAATAGAAAAATATCCTGAAGGAATATATACCCCAAACATTAAACGGCGATTTTTGCCCAGGATTGGAAGCACAGGTAATCTTTTATTACTTTCCTAATAAATATTTTATAATTTTTCTGAAATCAGCATGCAACACTTGTAATATACCACTAACATGTATTATAAAGAAGTAAAACAAGCTTCAGTAATTGTTTAGTCATCAAACTCTATCTACCGTAAGCTGGAACATATCAAAGACCAAAGCATAGAAATAATGGATTTGATAACCTTCTACAATTGCATTTTAACACCTAAAACTTGCAACTTTTTGTGTATGGTGCCCTTGGTTGAAAGAGATTGTTTAAAATTATAACCACATCCAATAAAGATGTTAAAAATATATATATATAGCCACTAAAAGGTACAAACTTTCAGTTACAAGACTAAGTTCTGGGGATCTAATGTACAGTACAGTGATTATAGTTAATTATACTGTATTACAGACTTAAAGTTGTTAACAGAGTAGATCTTAAATGTTCACAGCACGAAAAGAAAATGGTTATTATGTGACATGATGGAGGTGTTAGATACGGTAGTAATCATTTTTGCAATATATAAATGTATCAAATCAACACATTTTTCACCTTAAATGTATACAATGTTATATGTCAATTATACCTCTATAAAGCTGGAAAAAATAAAGTAAAATAAAGCTGCAGTTGGGGAGTGGACAAACAATGAATCCACCTCTAAGAATTAGACTCAGTAGTCATTACTATTCTCCTTGATGTATATAAATGACAAGACCTATTTTCTTGAAATAATCTGTAATTGATCTGGCAAAAGTAGAAAGCAACTCTTAGAACTTCAGAATATCAGATATGCACAGCTAGTACCATGGAAAAAAATGTCTGAATGAGTAAGAAGAAAGTGGGCAATACTGAAGGAAGAACTCTATGTGTGAGGCTTACCCCTAAGTAACCAGTATGACACTCTTTGTAAATATTCTTTGATGCTCTGTGAAGTCTTTTATACGAACCCCCTGCACCCCAACCTCACCCTAATAGTGCTCAGAACAGAGCATTTATCGCACCATGTTATTACTTGTGTAAACACATTTCTCCCCATGGACTGCATGTGGAGTCTGTGAAGAGGCCCCGTGACGTGGCTTTGTGCGAAATATTCTCTGAAGGCTTTGTTTTTGCTGTCTAGTTATACTGTTTTTATGTGGGGCCTTAGACAGATTGACAAATCATGTCACCAGCTGGAATCTTCCCTTTACAATACATTTTTCAGGGAAAAACTGTAACATACAAACAGTATAGATCATAGGATCAGTAGGATACCAATTTCTTTAAAAAGCATAGATAGTCTCTACAAAAGGACACCTTGCTGTTCAAGTCCGATCTGTTAGGGGGAGTTTACACAGCTGTTTCTAATAACAAGGCATTCTAAGTTATCCAAAATCTATTTAGCAGCAGCAGTTTGGTTAGTGGAATTATCAGGAAATGTATCCAAATCTATTGGTCTCTAGAGTTCAAATAGGGAACATTCAAAATTTAATTAAATATTGGATGTTATATCTTCATCATAAACGTTCAAGATGCAATTTCAGGAGATGAGGTGATTTTTACTTTCTTCTCTATTCCCTCTAGATTCTAGAAATTTTCTAAATCAAACTTGAGTGTTTCATTTTCTAAGAAAAGATTTTGAGTAGTGACATTTCAATATTTCTTTAAGGGGAAAAGATCTAAGTCAGTTCAATGTGAATTGTCTGACTGACCATTGGAGTGTTGCTCATTCTACATAAAAAGTATCACACAGTGAGAGGCATCTTCTTGATCAAAATAAGCTTTGCAATCATCTGAATGAGAAAGATACATTCTAAGAAATGTGTTTTCTAACTGCCCCAAACAATTCTGCACAACTCTAAATAAAATTCATCATCTTCTTTACTTACTATATTAAAGCCAATAAATTTTTGAAATAAAAAAATCATCTGTAATGAAATAGGAAGGAAAATTATTTTTCTCATAACGACTATGTTTTTTAGTCAGGTCGCTGTGAATTCAATAAAACCAATCTATTTTTGCTTCGTCTGCCTTGTTGAGATCAATGCTTCAATTGCAAAAGCAATAAAAAAGTTTGAAATGTCCGAATTAAAATCAATATAATTTATTCCAGAATCCACTCCCATTTTCTTGAAATGATGTACCTAAGGTCTTTGGAGAATCCCTGCATGCCCATTGATATGAGTGTAAAAATAAAGCATATCCTAAATAGAGCGAAGTAAATACAACAGTAGCAGCAAAAATAATGAGACACTTATTGTCTGTGGTATGTGGGGTATTATGAGAGGCAATAGAAATGCAAATGCCTGAGATATGAATGTGTAAGACATGAATCCTATGTCTCAAAAGCTTATGCTCATGTATAGGTCAGATGAAGTCTTTGTACAAAAATATATCATTTGGGGCTTAGGGCAGATTATTACGATAATGATCCCATAATGAGTCACATTCCCTGTGCCCATGCTCCACTGTCATTCCTTCTATCAAGAGGCCAAGTCTATTCAGCTATTCAGTTGAATTTTGGCAAGTCTTGTGCCTTTCTTTAACCAGTAGAAATGGCAAATGTGACTTTATGCATGTTCCAGTCTGTGTCTTAAAAGGCCTTGCAGCTCCTGCTCTCACCCTTTTAAGCTCTGAGATCACCATACCTGAATAAATGAAAGAATATAAGATGAAAGAATGTGTACAGAAAGAGGCTCAGGCACCCCAGCCGCCACAAGGGAGCCACCCAGACCACGCACAGAAAACAGAACTGCCTGATCACCCACCAATCCAGATGAAGAATACATGGGTTTTGATTTCAGCTACTTTGTTTTGAGGGTAGTTTTTTTAGGCAGCAATAAGTAAAGTACTGCTTCAGCTATTTATTCATCCAACCAATATGTATGGAGTGCAAACTATATGCCAATCACCAGCACTGGACAAACAAGTGAACATCAACAATGGTCCCTTTTTCCAAGGGGTTTATGTTCTAGTACTTGAGCGTAGGGAAGGGAAAGACCAATGATTTAAAAATAGTAAAATAAATAATAATTTTACATATAAAGAGACGATGGCTATGAGAAAAACAAAGCATGATAAAGAGATGGAGAGTGACCAAGGTGGGCAGGGGAACAAAGAAGATGGTCAGAGAAGGCTTCTCAGGTTTGATGATGTTTAATCAGAAACCTGAATGTTGAGAAGAAGCAAGCCAGGCAAAAAAAAAAGTGAGGGAACAGCTTTCTATCAATAAATGCTATCTATCAGCACACATGGGATCAGGCTTCCATGCTTGGGGAACATCAAGGTCAGGGGCAGGAGGGCAATGACTACTGGTGGGTGGCTGAAGTTGAGTTCCGAGAAACAGGTGCTGAAAAGACCTTGTGGGACCTTGTGCACCATAGGAAGGTCTGTTATATTTGAAGTAGTGAGGATTTTCTTCACTTTTAACATTTAGTTATGCAGAGACACAAATATCCATTGCTATAAAATGATTCAACCAACACAGCAACAGACTCTCCTCTTTACCCCTAATAAGGCCAGCCCACTGTAACGGCCATTTTGCCCCCTGATTTAAAAATAAAATCTAGGGGGACTTCCCTGGTGGCACAGTGGTTAAGACTCCACGCTCCCAGAAAAGGGAACCCTGTTGCACTGTTGGTGGGAATGTAAATTGATACAGCCACTATGGAGAACAGTATGGAGGTTCCTTAAAAAACTAAAAACATAACTACCATACGACCCAGCAATCCCACTACTGGGCATATACCCTGAAAAAACCATAATTCAGACAGAGTCATGTACCACAATGTTCACTGCAGCTCTATTGACAATAGCCAGGACATGGAAGCAACCTAAGTGTCCCTCAACAGATGAATGGATAAAGAAGATGTGGCACATATATACAATGGAATATTACTTAGCCATAAAAAGAAATGTGTAGTGAGGTGGATGGACCTAGAGTCTGTCATACAGAGTGAAGTAAGTCAGAAAGAGAAAACCACATACATATATATGGAATCTAAAAAAAAAAAAACCAAAAAAAAAAAAAACGGTTCTGAAGAACGTAGGGACAGGACAGGAATAAAGACACAGACGTAGAGAATGGACTTGAGGACTTAGGGAGAGGGAAGGGTAAGCTGTGACGAAGTGAGAGGGTGGCATGGACATATATACACTACCAAATGTAAAATAGATAGCTAGAGGGAAGCAGCCGCATAGCACAGGGAGATCAGCCCGGTGCTTTGTGACCACCTAGAGGGGTGGGATAGGGAGGGTGGGAGGGAGGCTCAAGAGGGAGGGGATGTGGGGATATATGTATACATATAGCTGATTCACTTTATTATATAGCAGAAACTAACAAAACATTGTAAAGCAATTATACTCCAATAAAGATGTTTAAAAAAAAGACTCCACGCTCCCAATGCAGGGGACCCAGGTTTGATCCCTGGTCAGGGAACTAGATCCCACATGCATGCCGTAAGTAAGAGTTCACATGCAGCAACTAAGGAGCCTGACTGCTGCAACTAAGACCCGGTGCAACCAAATAAATAAATAAATAATGAAAATAAAATCTGGGACTATTCTGGAGGCCCAGTGGTTGACTCTGTGCTTCCACCGCAGGGGGCACAGGTTCGATCCCTGGTCAGAAAACTAAGATCCCGTGTGCTGCACAGCAGGGCCAAAAAATAAAAATAAAATCTGCATTATTTGAGCTTTAGAAATTGTCTATTGCATGGATTAACACTTGATAAGCAAAAATTCACTGCTGGGAGGCATGTCTTCAAAGTAGCTTGTTTTTACCCCAGGAATCCCTGACACTGGAGGGAAAATTTGGGTCCAAAGATTAGGAGCTTAGAAAGCAAGTATTGTGAGGACAGCTCTAAAATTGAAGAAGCTGTCACCTGGTCAGAAACTCAGAGGGAAAGCTCAGCCAAGCAACAAAAGCCTTTTCAGGGCTCTTCACACCATGCAGTTGAAACAGTGGTTGATTTTATAGCTAATAAGGCATTAAACTGAATCTCTTAAGCTTTCCATATTGAAAGTAATTGTAAATTGAATTTGCTAAAACAATAACTTAAAGAGGCAAGACTTGAATGTTGTCGGAGCAAATCAAACGATGATGTGGAATTTAAAGGGCCACTGAAACAAGTGTCTTCAAGTACTTTATTGATCTGCCAGAAGCAGCTGCTGTCAACCCTGAGCTTTGCTTGGCAAGTGGAATTATTGTGCATTGATTATTCATCATGGAGTCAGGCTATCAGACTCCAGCTCCAGGTGGGCTGGTCATTTACATTTCAACACTTTGACTCAATAGAAATAATGTGCCTTGGAAGGAAGAGAGAGATAGCACTCCCCTGGGCTCAGGGGCTTCATCCCATGGCTTGTAAAAGCAACACTCCAATCTCTCTGCCTTCCTTTTTGCATGGTGTTCCGCAGACCTGGGTGTCTGCCTCCAGATACGCACTTTGCATAAGGATACCAGTCACACTGAATTAGAGCCCTCCGGTTGGTCTCATTTTAACTTGATTATCTCTGCAAGGACTCTATTTCCAAATAAGGTACTAGGGGTTAGGATGCCAGCAAAAGAATTTGGGGGGAGGGGAGACACAATTCAAGCCCTAACAGTGATAGTCCAAAAGGGTAGGGAATGGTTTAGTATTCTCAGTCTTGGCTGTGCCTCATCACCTCCTGGCAAGCTTTGAAAAATAGCTATGCCTGGTTCCCACTTTCAATGGCTTTGATTTAATTGGTCTGGGTTAGGGGCCCAAGCATAAGTATAGCAAAGAAGCATCTTAGGTGGTTCTAAAGTGCAGCCAGGATTGAAAACTATTCACTAAATATCTCATTCAGTAGAATATTTAAGAATAGGGTACACTCATTCAGTATGGAAACTCAAAAATAGATCAATTATTTTAAGCACCATGAGGGCAGAGACTATCTGCTCTGATCACCAACACATCCCTAGGACTTACCAATGTCTAGCCTGTGGTGGCTGTCCCATTAATATTAATGCAAGAATGCATACTTGAATAAATTCAATATATTCACTGAGTAACTATTATATGTTAAGCATTACAGTGAGCATTGAAGAAATGTAAATATTTTTTGAGTAATTTAATGAGTGAATGAAGGAATAAGATTATAACCAACATTCTCTTCCAGTCTACTTATAATATGAAATGGGGTGTGACAGTACAGGAATCAGTATTTTGAGTATGCTGGAACAAATCCACTCTAACAAAAATATTTATTTTAAATCAACTAAACAGCCTGCCTTTTGCCTGGAAAATTTTGTGGGGTTTTGTTTTCTTTCCTTTTTCTTTTCGTAACGGCTCTTACACAACTAGACCTTGGGGCCATCCTCTTTTACTGAGCATATAAATGCTTATGTAACAGGTGATGGACTCTTTATTGACACATTTCAGTATCACTGCATAATGTTTAAGAGTTGGCACTACTCCGTAGGAGAGAAAGACAGTATGCACACACAAAATTATCATAAGAAATTCTTACATTCAAAATAATACCATTCAGATGCCATTGCCAATGGAGTAATACAATCTAAGATATAGATATCAGGGTTTATCCTTCACAGCATTAGTCAGAGATCAACTAGAATAAAGAGATGAGTAATTAATTATCTGTTGAATCTGATCAGTTTTGATAACTAGACTGGACAGTAGTTTTAGCCCAGTGAAAAAGCTTCTTTAGCTTTTTTGTTTTTTTAATAGCTCTAGGAATTATGGTGAACTTAATTCACTTGTTTGTTTATCCACCCATCCAACCAGGTCTGCTATTAACCCATACGATAGCTCCTATGGAAGTTGCAAAAAGGGGTCCTCCTTGGTAAACAGGTTATAAAATAGCTGCCTCTCCTTAGGGCTGCTACATATCTACATCAGGGTATACACCATGGCAAGCTGGATTTTAGTGCACTGCCTCTTAGCTAGATGTTTTTGTGTATGAAGCTAATCATCATATAAAGAAGCCCTGAATCTAACAAACATCTATGAAGGACCTACCATGTGCCAGGACTGGGCTGGGCTCTGGAGACACAAAAATGACTGAGATACGGCCCTGTCCCTCTGGAAGTCCACAGTCCACTCGGGCAGACCCAAACCAAATGAATAACTTAGGATAATGTAAACAGTGAGGGCAAGAGTCCTCTTGAGGAATACAACCAAGGCCTCATAGAGGAGGGAATATTGGAAATGGGTCCTCAAAGATGAGTAGGAGTTTATCACAGGAAAAACTAACAAACAAACAAAAAACAAAAGCAGAGAGTGAATAGTAAATGCCAGTGTGTGATCACAGTAAGATACAATCAGGGGAAACCAAACAGTCCTAGAGAGCCAGGAAAAAAAATTGCGTGTGATGGGAATATTCGTAAAACTAGTTGGGAAATGTACATTGGCAATAGACAACTCAGATTAGCTGGATAATAGTTAAAGATGGTTCTATTCATTTAAGAGAGGGGAAACGATCTGGGTAACTAGAGTAATGTTAGGAAGCAAGGAGGCTTAAGCAAACCAGCACTGGGAGAAAATGCACTTGTTTATCTCTGAAAACAGGAAATTTCCACTATCACATGGCTTCTGCGCTTTACGCCACGTTTTTGAATTACTTGGATTATTAGATGAATGGATTTTCAAATGTCTCATGTTGTATTTCATTTAAACTATGTTTTCACTAAAAAGAAACTGAGGCATCAACCCAGAGTTGTGAAGCCATTTTGGTTTTAATTTTTAAATTCAAGGTACAGGATAATTTTCCAGTATTCTTTCTTTTGCAAATAAAGAAACTAGAACTGTGACTTCTGTCAGCATTGCTGATGGGGTAAAGATGCTGTTAATCCTGGGGTATGCATTGCTTTGCCCTGAAGCCAGCAAATACTTTTCAATAAAGCTGGCATACACCCCTCTGAGTCTTTGGCTGATAACCATCTTTTGTCTTCTTCCCTGTTTGACCTCTGCACAGCCGTAAAAGGTTGTAATAATTAACAAACCCAGTTTATGGTTAGTATCAGTTTGACATTACGTGGTATCATAACAATTTGTGACTGCCCAGTTTCTATGAAATTTCAAATTTGATCACTTTTCAGTAAGGTTGTCAGTCTACATTCTTTTTCCTTTTTCAGTTGCTTATATTTTCCTAGTGACTTCAGGCTCTGTAAGTTCCTACTCAGCTAAAAAAACATGGAATTTAATTTGAAAAATCCAGTGGAGTTTAACTATAAATTATTCTGTGTTATATTCAAAGGCTAGAGATTTTGAAATTGATCATATCAGCAATGTGTGGCTCTAATTGCATTAGGTTATTTGATAATGTTCTAACATAACAATTTTCGAAGAGTGTTGCTTGAAAGATATTTCTTTGGAATGAATGGAAGCATGAAGCACTGAACGCAAAAGCAAAAGGAAACTGTCAGATTTTAAATCAGTTATGGACATACATAGGGCCAAATTAATTGCCTTGTCATACTATACAATTGACATATATCACGGCAACTCTATGGATTGGGAGACTTTGAGCATTAATCATTTTTTACCATAATTCTGCTTTGCCGTATAAAAATATTTGCACAACATTTTGTGAACTCCTTGAGGGTAAATTAAACAGGGCTCACCTTTGCATCTCCAGCATTTGGTCTATGTCCAGTACATACTAGGTATTCAAAACACATTTAACAAGCAAATGAACAATAGTGATAACCTCTTCCTATATACCAAACTCTATGCAGAATGTTTTCTGTGAATTTGCTCATTAATTCTTCACAATAACACCATGAAGTCATTACCATTGTTAATTTAACAGATGATAAACAGAGGCTTAGAAAGGTCACACAGACAGTAAATGATAAAGAATGGGTCTTGGTAGCTCTAAACTCCCCATTCTTAATTGCTATGTTATACTAGATGAGTGCTTAGAGAGTTTAAGCAAATAGCAACTGGCCTGTGTGAATCTTCATTTGTATAGTGTGATCATAGCATCAACACGGCCATGGGAATCCATCTAGGAAATAAACTTCTCTTCTATCATACTCACGATACCCTGACGCTGAATGTGGGGTATGGGGGGGGTGGTCCCCTACACCAAGCATTTCTCTGCAACACCAGCTGTATGCCCTACAATTCAATTCAATTCTGATACTAATCGGAGTTAGTGTAGATCCCACAAGTTAAAGGATAGAAAACAAGAAAAAAAGAGGAAGAGAAAAGAAAAGAAAGGGGAGGAAAGGAAGAGAGAAAAATATCCTAGGGTCGTGTTGAGGTCTAAATGAGATACAGTTATAAAAGTACTTTGAGATACAGAAAGCAAATACGCAAGGTACAACCACATAATAGTACATATCAGTAAGCCTCGGGAATGAAATGTCAATACCAGTGGAGAAAACTACTGTAAATAAGGCACTATAAAGCAAAGCAAATTAAAAAGAATGACTTGACTGGTTACCTTCTGAAATTACAGGCAAAATGCATTTTTGTAACCCAGTCAGCGACACAGCTACAAAATCTTGTCTCTCCTTTAAGTGCAGAGGATGAATGTGCTTTAACTGGGGAAAAGTCCTCCTGCAGCCTCGTTCACAGCACAAAATGATAGCACAGAGATCCTGGCCTGAATCCACTGGCATCAAACAGATTTAAGCATTCCAATGTCACAAATAGCCCAGGAAGGCATTTATTCCACCAGATTTACCAGGCAGTTCATACAGCATTGCACCACCCTAAAATAGCCCTCCTATTTCCTCTCTACCATTCATAACAAAGAAAAGAAACAATCAGGTTTCAGTCACTTGGAGATACAGTCGGTGACTACAGGTGAATGAATATATTTCACACAAAATGATTTACCACTTACAGCAGAGATTCATTCAACATGGAGAAAATGGGATAGTTGGAAGCAGTAAGTGCTAAAAAACAAAAACAAAAAAAGCAGCCCTAGAAGGACATGGGTGGCTGGCTTTGTACCTAGTGTTCTAAGCAAGATTCCAGGAATGATCCTAAAACTGTGGGAAGATTCACCAAGGTACTTTAAGTGCCTTGAGAAAAGGGGTCTGAAAAATCCATTTTGTTCTTTAAGCCACTGTTTAAAAGCCACTTCATCAGAAGTCTTTTGATCTTCAGCCTAGACTAGGTTCTCTGAATACACTATCAAGAGCACTCTGTTCCTCTACCTCAAAGCCTTTGTAGTAATTTTAACTTTTTGAATTTTTTGTTATAACAAATTTAAAAATACTCAAGAATATTTTCCCATATACTCAGCACTCAGATTCAACAATTTAATTTTACCACATTGCTTTATCTACTCCTTTCTGTCTCCTTCTTCTTTTATGTTGGTGAAATATTTATTTTTATTTTCTTTATTAAAGTATAGGAAATATACAATATTAAAAAAGTTACAGGTATACAATATAGTGATTCACAATTGTAAAGGCCATACTCCATTTATAGTTATTATAAAATATTGGTTATATTCCCTGTGTTGTACAATATATCCTTGTAGCTTATTTTACACATAATAGTTTGTGACTCTTAATCCCCTACCCCTATGTTGCCCCTCCCTGCTTCCCTCTAACCACTAGTTTGTTCTAGGGTATCTGTGAGTCTGTTTCTTTTTTGTTATATTCACTAGTTTGTCTTATTTTCTAGATTTTACATACAAGTGATATCATACATTATTTGTCTTTGACTTATTTCACTTAGCATGATCCATGTTGCTGCAAATTACAAATTTTCATTCTTTTGATGGCTGAGTAGTATTCCATTGTGTGTGTGTGTGTGTGTGTGTGTGTGTGTGTGTGTGTATGTATACCATATCTTCTTTACCCATTCATCTCTTGATACTTAGGTTGCTTGCATATCTTGGCAATTATAAATAATGCTGTTATGAATACTGGGGTGCATGTATCTTTTTGAATTAGTGGTTGTTTTTGGGGGGGTATATACTGAGGAGTGGAATTGTTGGGTCATATAGTAGTTCTATTTTTAGTTTTCTGAGAAACCTCCATACTGTTTTCCACAGTGGCTGTATGTTGGTGTAATATTTAAAGCAAAACCCAGGGATCATGTCATTTCATCTCTGAATACCTCAAAATGTGTGTCTCAAAAATGATAAATTTGTTTCATAACCACTGTCTCCACCTAGGTTCCCCCTTAAAGCAGAGCCTGAAACAAAGGCTTGCATGCAAGTCGTTACTTTGGGAAGTGATTCCCAAGGGAGAATGCAGGGCTGGGAAGAGTGGAACAGGGAAGGAGGGAAAGGGGATCCAAGGAGGCATTATCAGAGGATCTGCCCTGGGGGCACCTGGGGCTTGATCCTGTGGAGGACTCTCTGAGGAGCTGTTGAATTTTTTTCAAATTGTGCACAGAGTGACCAAAACGGGGAATGGGGCTGTGCACTGGTTTCCATAACACCTACTGTCGGAGATTCCCCATTGTGTGGGTGTTAACTCTCTTACACTCCCAGGTTTGCAAAGGAACGCTTCAGAATGAGACAGAAGGGCTGGAAGCGTCCCTACAGGTGATCTGCAGGATGCGACAGAGAAACCTGGAGCAGAAGGTGAGAGGTCTGTGGGACAGTTTAGGGGAGGTGATATCAGTTTCCACCCACACAATTCTGGGTACAACAGCTGGATGAACACGGAGCTGAGAGCACCAGATCCAGGACACAAGAGATGCCTGACACAGCTACAATGCCATTGCCACAGCTAACTAAATTCATCCCAATTCCTTAGTATCATCTAATACTCAGTCCAAAATCAAACTCCCCCAGTTACCTCAAAGGTGTCTTTTTAGAACTGCTTTGGTCTAATTAGGATCCGAACAAGGACCACAAATTATGTCCTTAATTAGTTAAGGTTACTATGTTCTCAAATCTCTTTTAGTCTAAAATAGACTGCCTCGTCTTTTTAAATGTCGTTGGTTTGGGACTTCCCTGGTGGTCCAGTGGTAAAGAATCCCTCTTCCAATGCAGGGGACGTGGGTTCAATCCCTGGTCAGGGAACTGAGATCCTACATGCCGCGGGGCAACTAAGCCTGTGCGCCACAACTACTGCGCTCTCACGCCTCAGTGAGAGAGCCCGCGTGCCACAAACTACAGAGCCCACGCGCCCTTTATCCTGCGCGCCACAACTAAAGAGAAGCCTGTGCGCCGCAATGAAGACCTGATGCAGCCAAAAACATAAATAGAATAAATACTTAAATTTTAAAAATGCCATTGGTTTTATACAAAAAAATATGTTAGTCGTCCTGTACACTGTTCTACATTTGGTTTTGCCATGTTGTAGAGTCATTTCACTTATTTCTCTATCTCAAATACTTCCTGTAAAGATCATAGCTCTACAGCCTTTATTAAACTCAGATATAACTTTTATGGCAAGAAGTCATGACAAGTGATGCCATGTGCGTCATAGCGCACCCCATTAGCAGACAGATCTGCTGGAAAGAATGTGGTCCCCTAAAAGATATGTCTATATTCTAATCCCCAGAACCTGTCAATATTACCTTTTATGGCAAAAGATGTGATTAATTTAATAACTATAAAAAGAAGAACTTATCCTAGATCATCTGAGTGGACTGTAAATACAGTCAGATGTACCCTTATAAGAGGAAGTTTGGGACAGCCTCACAGAGGCTATGTGAAGATGGAGGCAGAGATCGGAGTGATGCGGCCACAAGCTCAGGAACTTCCAGGGTAGGAACCAGAAGCTGGAAGAGGCATGGAATGAATTCTCTAGAGTTCCTGAAGGGAATGCAGCAGTGCTGGATTTCAGGCTTCTAGCCTCTAGAACTCTGAGACAATACATTTCAGGTAACAGTAGGGATGTAAAAGCCTGATCCCTCCATTGCCAAGTTCCCCAGGAACTTTCCTTCTAATGGTTCTATTCATTGATGAGTGTGACCTGCATTAATTATTATTTAAGGGTAATAAAATGGTGATTCCTCATTCCTTTCCCCTTTATTAGTAAGAGCTCTTTTATAAAGAACTTTCCCTTATCAGGTTGGGCTCTTTGCTTATCCTAAAATGCTGTTCATAAAAGAAACACTAAAGATAAATACTTAATTCTTCTCTTTTAATTGCTATTCCCCAAGTAAGGAAATGGTCATGATAGTCATTTTTTTTTTAATTTTAAGACTTTTTTTAAAGAGCAGTTTTAGGTCCCCAGCAGAATTGAGCAGAAAGTGCAGAGATTTTGCATATACCTCCTGTCCCCGCAGACGCACAGACTCCCTCACTACCAACATCCCCCACCAGAGCGGGACACTTGTTGCAATCAGTGAAGCTACAATGACACATCATTACCTCCCAGAGTCCGTGGTTTGTATTAGGGTTCACTCTTGGTGTACATTCTATGGATTTGGACAGACACATAATGACATGTATCTACCATTATAGTATCATATAGAATAGTTTCACTGCTCTAAAAACCCTCCGTTCTCTGCCTCTTCATGACAGTAATTTAAATTCTTATTTGTGTCATTGTTTAATATCTGTCTCCCCTACTAGAGTTTAAAACTCTGTGTGAACAAAAAAATCTGTCAACCTGCTTCACTGCCTAATCTGTCCTGCCTGCCACAGGGAAGGAGCACACCTAAGATATTTTAATAAACAGGAATTTCTACTCCCTGAGAAATCCCAGAGCCCCAAGAGGAATGTGGAGCCCTCCCCCAACCCCTTCTGCTTGCCTCTTCTTTTGATCACAAAGCAGTGAAATTACTTTAGGGGATGTTTTTCCCAAGCCCTAAAGCAAGGAAGCAAAATCCTGTCAGGCAATATCAGCAACTCCTTGTGAAGGGAACCAAGCTTTGAAGGGAATGGATCTTAGGGAGGCTTAGGTGGAGTTTTTGGCATTATTTTTCTCACCAGAACCATTTTCTAGGATGTTGGAGTGGGGAGGGACTTTAACAATCATCTAGTCGAGTACTGCTTTAAAACAATGCAATTCGAAACAGCCACCACTATAATAATAACAATAATAATAATACACCATTCAAAGTCCTAGGATAACTGAATCAACAGCTTCAGGAGCAAACCTAGGAGTCTGCATTTTAAGCTTTTCAGGTAATTCTTAGCCTTGGACTTGGAAAGTACTGCTACCTATAGTGGTAGGGTTTTCAAGTTGATAGTAATAAAACTTTTGGCAAAACTTCAATAGATGTCCAGTAGTTTTAAAAAAGTAATTCATTCTAAAAATACTAAGCGCCTACTAAGGGCCAGGGACTATTCTAGAAACTGGGAATATGGAAACGAACAAAACCAAGAAGGTCCTTGCCCTCATGCAGCTTATATTAGGAGAGAGGAAGTGCATAAAATGAGCTAAAAGTAAGTAAATAATAAACATATCCACACATTAACAGCCCCTCGTACCTTTTTTAGAAACTTTAGGGCTTCCTGGGGCAGAATTTGAAAACGTACCCTCTCTACAAGCACGTGGAAGTGCAGAAAGAAGTGAGTTACCCAAACTCACAGAGCTAGACCCTGGCAGAATGGGGCTAATGCAAACATTCCCTTGGGCCTTGTCTGTACAAGGTTCTTATTAACATAGGAACATGGATGGTTTGCCTGTTCATTTGACTTGAGTTTTCACAAGTTAACAAGGCTGAGGAGAGGAGGATCCTACTGCACAGGAGAATAGGAACACACCAGCCTCCAAGTTGCAAAGCCCCACTCCAGGTCAGGCACAGAGGTTGAGGAGCAGGGGTCTGCCTGGAGTGCCCAGCGCTGCCAAACTGAATCAGTATTACCTAAAGACCCTTTTCAAACTACTGAGTCCTAGAATTTTGTTACCATGTACTCTCATTTGGTGGGACGGGAGTGAGGCCTGGGAATATGTATTTTTATGAATCTCTGTATCAGGAGGGTTTTTTGTTTGTTTGTTTGGTTGGTTGGTTGGTTGGCTGGTTGGTTCAAGAAACGAACAAAAACAAACTCTAGTTTACTTAAGGCAAAAATAAATATTTTGGGTGTGGCTCACAGAATCAAAGGAAGGCTAAAAACGGTCTTTTAAAAGGACAAGAACTGGAACAGCTCCAGGGGCCTGCATAGCAACAATTAAAGGTTGGATTCCCCACAGGCCTTAGTTAGAAAGAATCGCCCCTGCCATTATCCACACGTGTCACTCTACTCAAGATTAAATTACAATGGGAAAGTGTGACTAACCTATCTCGGGCCACATTCCTACTTCTTGGCTAGGGAAGAATAGACATTTCGATTGTCAATCCCATCAAAACTACAAATAATAGAGTGGCAACTGATCAAAGACAAAAGACAGGATGCTATTAGCAGAGAAGGGGGCAAGGATACGGGCAGGTAAAAAGAGCTGATGTCCACTTCTACCTCCCCAAGTTGATGCTGAGATACAGCCAGGTTTAAAGACCGATGGCTTGGTTCAACCCCCAGACAGATATTTGAACTGTGCCTGCAACAGACATAACAATGTGCTTGAAAGTACCCTTCACAAGATGACCCAAAGACCTTTCTTCTTGGAGCAAATATAACCGTTCCTTTTCCAAAGAAGGCTTCCCTCCCTCATGGCCCTGTTGCAAAAATAGGGTATCTCATTTCACAGCATCAGCTGTTCTTCTCCCAGCCCAGTCTCCAAGCTCACACTGGCATCTTATTATTCTTTACATATACCAGTACATGCCTACCTAAGTTCTTCTGCTGTTGCCAATTCCCTGAGTGGAATACTTTTCTCCCAGAAACCATACAACTTGCTGTCTTTTCTTCATTCAGTTTTTTGCTTTAATGTCACCTGTTTAAAAATCAACCTCATCCTCCTGCCCCCGCACTCCC
Organism: Tursiops truncatus; assembly: GCF_011762595.2. Lineage (NCBI taxonomy): Eukaryota > Metazoa > Chordata > Mammalia > Artiodactyla > Delphinidae > Tursiops > Tursiops truncatus. Next base: position 80,480,377 of record NC_047043.1, on the reverse strand, counting down.
TCACTCTCTTCCTGCTTTTTGTTTTCTCTATACCACTACCTGAAATAATGTAAATTTTCCTAATGTATTTCTTCATTGCCTGTCTTTCCTCTCTAGAATAGGAGCCCCTTGAGGACAGGAAGCTGGTAAGTTTTATTCACTGCTGTATCCCCACATTTATAATGGTGCCTGATATATTGTAAATGCTCAATATAACTCTGATGAGTAAATGAATAAATAAACACATGAATAAGGTCCTTGAAACACCTGTATAAGAATCAGCTGTGGCAGTTTACTTAAAATTCAGCTTTATGTCCCTACCCTCCACCTACTGAACTGGAACCACCGGTGGATGGAGCCTGGGGACCTGCATTTAGAATCTTCACGATGATGCTAATGAACACTAAGATCTAAGAATTGCATTCTCCAGAACAGCGCAGGCCCTCTTCCATGTTACACTCCATTGGATGCTTGAAGACAGCTCTTCTAACCTCTTCCTCTCACTCACCCCTGGATTTTGTCTTAGACTGAATGGTTAAATCTTCTACACTTATCCCTCCTAGGAGATCCCTCACTTCCCCCAGCAGGTCAGGCTGTGTTCTTTGAATGCACCTCTATTCATTTTCTTTCCTTTTAGAGTGATCTCGGCTGGAGAGTGACTTTCTAACCAACTGCTCTCTTAAGACCCTGCAGAGCTTTTTGAAAATTAGTTCTTATACATGAAATCCTGCCCTTTTTCCTCCACCCTCCCATTCTTTGGGAAGAAGTTGGAAAAGACTGAAATGTTGTGCTGTTCAGACCTGTGATCTCGGAGTGGAAAACAGTGGGTTTTGTTTCATCAAAATGAAAGGGAAAATGGTGTTTTAATACACATTTTCACTACAAGTCTATCTATTGTGTAGGTGATCTGTGTCAGCTAACTGATCATGCTACTGAGTTTTCTTGCATTGTTTTTAAAAACTGAAAAGCAAAGTTGGCAAAATTCTGGAGCTCAGCTTTCCTACAAACTAGGGTGTGTGCTTGCCGATTGGCTCACAGAACCAGTGTGAATAGGCAGAAGAATAGCTCCACCACCTCCTAAGACATTCACACTGTCATCCTCAGAACATGGCACAAATATGTTACATGGCAAAAGGCAGAGGTGATTAAGTTAAGAACCAGGAGGCAGGTAGAATATCATGAATTATCTGGATGTGTCTAATCACATGAGTCCTTAAAATCAAATAATCTTTCCTACGGTGCAGAGAGAGAGAGATGTGATTATGGAAGAATCATCAGAGAGGCAAGGCTGTTGGTGTTGAAAACAGAGCAAGGGACCAAGAGGCAACGCAGCCTCTAGAGGCTGGAAAAGGCATGGAAACAGATTCTTCCCTGGAGCTTCCCGAAAGGAACACAGCCCTGCCGACACTTTGATTTTAGTCCAGTGAGACCTGTGTCAGACTTCTGACTTGCAGAACTGTAAGATAATAAATTTATACGGTTTAAGCTACTAAATGTATGATAATCTGTTACAGAAGCAATAGAAAACTAATACGACCAGTGTACAAATGTAGTTGTAAAGTAGATCAGGCATTATGCTCATAATAGCACTGTTAGTAAAAACCCCAAATTGGAAACAATTCAAATGTCCACCCAGAGGTGACTATGACCTGGTTGCTGGTCACATGGTTATAGCCAGTTTGTGAAAACTCATCAAGCTATTATATATAATACATACACCTTTCTATATGAATATTACTGTATAATAAAATTTATAAAAAGCAATGATAATACAAATGTCCATATAATGGAGTATTATGCAGTCATTTAAAAAATACAGTTTAGAACAGAGGTCAGCAAATAATCTAGCCCACCACCTGATCTAAGCACAGCCATTCCTATTCATTATATAATTCTCTGGCAGCTTTCACACTACGAAAGCAGAGTTGATAGTATTTGTGATACAGACTGTGTGAGCCTCAAAGCCTATGATATTTATTATATGACCCTTTTCAGAAAAAAAGTTTGCTGACCCCATGTTCAATGGCATTGTTATAACTCAAAAAAGTAGTTTACAATAGTAAATATCTTAAATGATCCTAAATGTTTAAAACACACATATATAGGGAAAAGTCCATACCTCAAATGTGTTCTTCAGAAACTAGCTCTGCAGAATATTTATAATAAGTGCTATGTATGTATAAACAAGCTTGCTTCTATGGTCAAACAATCTTAAGGACTTCTGGGTTAAAAGAAGTTGAAAATGTTTCCTGATTCAAAGCTTCAAAAATATCAAAGACCTTTAAATCTACAAAATAAAGGTAGAAAACACACATCCTCCAAACTTAATCGGTCACTTCAGTAGGCAGGATGCTCCCCAAAACTTGTCCCCTCCTAATCCCTGGAACCTGTTAATATATTACCTTATCTGGCAACAGGGATTTTCTAGATGAGATTAATGTTTCAGCCCTAAAAATAGGGAGATCATTTCAGATTATCTGGGCAGGTCCAATATAAACACATAAACACTTAAAAGCAGAGGATTTTCCCCAGCTGGAGGTTGGAGAGGTGAGACAGAAGGGGAAGCCAGAGAGATTCAAAACATGAGGGGACTTGACCCTTGATGCTGCCTTTGAAGATGAAGGGAGTCACAAGCCAGGGAACGGAGGTCACCTCTTAAAGCTAAGAATGATCCCTGGCTGACAATCAGCAAGGACACAGGTCCTCTGTCCTTTAACCAGGTGAAACTGAATTCTCTCGACGATCTGAATGAGTCTGGAAGTAGATTTTCCAACCACCCACTCACCCTTCTTCAAGACTCCAGCTAAGAGCCCAGGCTAGCCAACACCTTAACTTTCAACCTTGTGAGATCCTAAGCAGAGTACTCAGCTGAGCCGACTGGACTTCTGACCAGAAGGACTTCTGACCAGAAGGACTTCTGACCAGAGCTGTGAGATAATAAACAGGTATTATCTTAAACTGTTAAGTTTGTGGCTATTTGTTACAGCAGCAAGAGAAAACTAATACAGTAACGGATCCTCTTTTGGAGGGACATATCATGGAATCAGTGGGACAGACTTTAGGAAATGTCGAGTGGGACAGACTTTAGGAAATGCTGCTGTAAAGACATATACCTACATATTTGCATTGCTAATCTGTTGAAGAGGTTTCAAGAAGTTTAAAAGTTTTTCTTCTTTATACTTTTCTGTATTTTCTAAATTATCTGTAATTTACCTTTATTACTTTCATAATCATAAAGGATTTTTTTTTATTGTGGGAAACTCTACAGGACAGAAGTCTACTAGGTTTATATCAATGAATAAATTTCAAGAAAAAAAAAGGAAATGAAAGAAAACCTACAGACCAAAAGAGATGTAAGAAATATCAATTGATTGCAATTTATGGATCTTACTTGAACCCCAAATCAAACAAATTAATTATATATAGTTATATAATATTGATCAATTGGAAACTGAATTATTGATAATTACATTTGGGTATGATAATGATATTATGATTTTTTAAAATGTGTCCTTATCTCTTAGAGATACATATAGAAGTATTTATGAAAAAAATAAATTGTTAAAATGTGAATGCTGCAGTGTCTCTCTCAGATACACCCCCTCTGCTCCCAGGACTGCAGTACTCATGTCCTCAGCTGCTGAGAAGGTTGGCTACTGACAGCTCACAGCTCGGGCCCCCTCTAGAAACTCTCTGACAATTCTTCTTCTTTCACTTCCCAACAGGAATTGATCCCAAGAGCAGCACACAATAAACTTCCTGCATACTAATCTCTGTCTCAGGGTCTGCTTACCCAGGAAACCAACAAGCAATGATGTCAATAATAACAACAAAGTCAAAATCATAGAGTCTGTGTTTCAGGGCATATGACAGGAGTTCCATGTAGGATTTTCTAGTTTCTTAATATTCTTCGCAGAAACTGGCACAACCAAACGTAGAGCCTTCAAGCCAAACTTCTCACCTACCAGGTTGGCAGCCAAGCTCACAACTGTACAGGGTGCTTCCAGGACACATAAGGAGAGTGAAGAGGGGAAGGGGCTCATGTGGACGTGGGACCTGGAATGGGACCTGATTCCACGCACATACAGGCTCCAAGGTGGGGTGATCAAGTGGGGTAGTGGCTTCTGGGGAGTACCAGGCAACTTTCTGAATGATGTCAGGGTGCACACAGCTGCAAATGCCTAGAATAATATTTGTTATGATGAAGTAGAGGGTACAGTTTCTTCACACACACTCTACAGAAAAGCTGTTTGCTGTATCAGGTTACAGAGACTGGTAACTGGGATAATGAGCCCGGAGTTAAACTAGAAAGTGGCTCATAAAGTTATGTCCATCACAGCTTTGAACAACTAGATGCCAATGTCTCGGGGCAGGCCCAAGTAGAAGAGCAAAATGGGTTTCTACTTAGGTTTCACCTTCCTAACTTCTTTATCCTCCCCCTCAGACCTTCTCTTTTCTCTCCCTGACTTCCCCCCTATTTTCTTTTGTACCTAACTCAGGGGTCAGCAAAGTACAGCTTTGCCGGCCAGCTGCCTATCTTTTCATAGTCCTCAAATGAAAAATAGCTTTAAATGATGACACTTTAAATGATTATATAAGTATCTGCATAATGGTCTCGATTTTGCCTCTTTGCCTGCACAGCCTGAAGTATTTATAAACTGGGCCTTCAAGAAAACGTTTGTTGACCCCTGGTCTAGCTCACAAAGCAGCATTCATGGACCAGAAAGATCGCAAATGAGTGTCCTTTCTCAGGATTCATGAGACCATATTAATGCTAGAGCAGGTAGTGGCTTTTTATTCATCCATTTGACGAATATGTGTTGAGTGCTGAGTAAAGACAGGTCAGGCCCTGTGACAGAGGCTGGATATACTTAAATGAATGAAATACATAAGTTCAGGGCCTTGTGGAGATTGCAATCCAAACATCCTATGCAGACAGTCCAGATGTTTGTGATGCTCAAAGGTGGTCTGTGATCCAGCAGCATCAGCATTACCTGTGAACTTGTCAGAAACACAAATTCTGGGGATTTCCCTGGCGGTCCAATGGTTAGGACTCAGTGCTTTCACTGCCAGGGCCCAGGTTCGATCCTGATTGGGAAACTAAGATTCCGCAAGCAGTGTGGCACAGTTGGAAAAAAAAAAAAAATTCCGGGGCTCCACACTAGACCTCTTGAATCAGAAATCTGGACAGTGGGACCCAGCCATGTGTGCTTTTGCCAGCCCTCCAGGTGATTCTGACTCATGCTTAAGTTTTAGAACTACTGAGCTAAACCAACAAGGTTTGTCCTGGGATAGTGGTTTTATGAACCAGGTTCTAGGAAAGTAATTAGCTGTAATGCTCATGTTAGAAGGTACTTTGGCCACCTTACTATCCTATGTTAATTATTTATTTTTACTAAAATTATAGGAAATAGTAAAAGTATGCTGCAGAATATATAGGTGGCTGAATATATACAGAACACTGAGCTCGGCACTGCAGTGAATGTTCGGGAAATAAAGGCTGCTTGGTGCCTTGAGGTCTTCCACTGGAAAAGAAAATGAACTCATAGTATCGGCATCATTATATGCCAGGGATCAGCAAACATATTCTATAAAGATCCAGATAGTCAATATTTTAGGCTTTGTGGGCATATGGTCTCTGTCCCAACTATTCAACTTTGCTACTGTAGCACAAAAGCAGCATATCTATAGATGATATATAAATGAATGAGCATTGTTACATTCCAATAAAACTTTATTTACAAAAACAGGCAGCAGGACCACGGTTTGCCAACCCATGTTATATACCATCACATACCATATACTATTACATATGATGCCATAAACCATCCTGTATGGTTTCATTATATATTTCATCCTGTTCATATGCTTTATACAATTCTCCCGATAATTTTGTCATATTTGATCATCTAACTTTGACCCTCCTAACTTTGGTTTCCAAAACTCTATAAATATCCTATTTGGGCAAAAATTGTTCAGAGCAGTAAGCTTCAAGGTATAATCTTACTCCAATGAGTGAATATACCCTACTTGTTTATTATCACAGTACTATAAACTACTGACAAAAAAAGTCCCTAAAGTTAATATTATTATTGTAGAGGTTGGAAACTAAGTCTGAAAGAAGTTAAAGAAATTGTTGAAGTTCATACAATTAATAAGTTTTGGAGCCAAGGCTCAAACTGTTTTTTCTGGTGCCAAAGCTCAGATCCTCACTGAGAACTGCCTCCCAGTGCACTGAATACCAGTATATGCTTAATGTGTAACCAGAAACTGGGTTTAGGGTGCAAATGCAACATTTATGTTTGATTGGCTATTTCTGTTCTTGACTCTTCTATGACTGTGATCTCAGTTTCAGGGCAATTAATATCCTTAAGTCTCAGGACAATCACACATGTTGTAGGTGGGTCATAATCTAAAACCTTAAGTGCAATACCAGTGAAGTAAATCTGGAATAGTAGATGTTCTTTAACAGCCCTATCACCAGTACAGTTTCCTTTGCAACACGGTTTTACAGTTATTTATCCAGGGCCTAACTCCCCATGTGACCATCGGCAGATCTTTCCCCTCCTAGTACGTTAACTTGTCCATCTGAAACTAAGGGTCTTAGTCTATATATTACCAAGAAGTCTGCCTTTGAACTCAAAATTCTAATTCTATATCAACATGACATTCTTCCTCCAAGATTTCCACTCTTACAGAGACAACCCCATGTGGTTTTCCATGGTTACAGAATGCACACTTCTTCTGTTGATACATATGTTAAACCAAATGCCCAACTTTGTAGAATTTACAATCTTAAAAATTAAGGTAGGCATCATTGCCAAATGTAGAGGATAAATGAATACTTGTGGCCATCTTCACGTCTAAAGAAATTGTAAGCAAAGCCATGGATGACAAGATTTTCAGGGAGTTCACCTGTGGTACTCTGAAAACGGGAAGGGAAAATAAGGCATGCTAAATCCGAGAATGTGAACAGATCTCTACAGATGGGAACATTAGCGAACAAGCACCCATATGCATGTTTTCAGGTCAGATGGAGAGCCACTGAAAATAGATCAGAAAGCAGCAAAGCCTGACAGGGACACATTTGAAAGAGCAGAACGTAAACTCAATCTCAGTGGGTAAAAAAAGACTCGACATTATCCTATTTCCCTAATAAGATATGACTGTGACATGTTGACCGTTCAGAAAACAAGAGGAGCCCAGCCAAGGAGAGAAACATGGCTTTAGAAAAACACATCAACAAAGAAAGGGTTCCAGGCTTTCCTGAGAATTCATCAGTCCAACCAATGCCTGCTTCGGATGAATTGTTTTTACCATTCATAATGAAATGAAAAAAAGCAAGAGCTTCTTACAAAGATGTATAAATTGAATGCAAAGGATATTATAGTATTATTTTCTTGGATTATGTGCTTCCTTCTTTTGTTGTTGATGTTGCAAAAATTCCTTTCTTTTAGATAAAATGATGAGAGTAAATGATTGACTTTCTTCTGTATTGTCTTCACTTAACAAGATAAAATAAAGTTTGTCAACTTTCTATAAGCTCCATCAAAAAAAATTAATTATCCTAGTTCATGAAATCCAAAACACTAGGGAGCCTGACTTGTGCGACACTTGGAATCACTTTGTGGATCCTCATGATAGCTTCATTGTTGAAGGCCTGTTTTGAATCATACAGTTTACATGTCATTTATAATTCTCCCCTGAATCGTGCAAGACATGTATTGCCATTCATAGTTTACAGATGAGGATGCTTGAAGTTTGTAGAAGTCAAGAAATTAGCCTAAGGTAAAACAGCTATTAAAATGGCCATCCCACCTCATATAACATCAGAGGAATGCAAATTAAAACAACAGTGAGAAACCACTACACTCCTACTAGAATGGGCAAAATCCAGAACACTGACAATACCAAATGCTCACGAGGATGTAGAGCAAAATGAACTCTCATTCCCTGCTGGTGGGAATGCAAAATGGTACAGTCATTTTGGAAGACAGTTCGGCTGTTTCTGACAAAACTAAACATACTGCTACCATACGATCCAGCAATTGCATTCCTTGGTATTTAACCAAAGGATTTGAAAACTTAGGTACACACAAAAACCTACATATAAATGTTTGCAGCAGCTTTATTTATAATTTCCAAAACCAGAAAGCAAACAAGATATCCTTAGTAGATGAATGGATAAACTGTAGTACATCCAGACAATGGACTACTTTTCGTGCTAAAAAGAAATGAGCTATCAAGACATGTGAAAAGACATGAAGGAATCTTAAATGCATATGACTAAGTGAAGGCAGCCAATCTGCAAAGACTATATACTGTATGATTCCAACTATATGGCATTATGAAAAAGGTAAAACTATGGAGACAGTAAAAGATCACTGCGTGCCAGGCTTGGGAGAGTTGGGGATGAATAGGTAGAGCACAGAGGATTTTTAGGTCAGTGAAACTACTCTGTATGATACCATGATGAAAGATACATATCCTTATACACTGAATGCAAACCAAGTGTGAACTCTTATGTAAATTATGAACTTTGGGAGATTATGATGTGTCAAGGTAGTTTCATCATTGTTATGTAACAAATGTCCCATTTCACAGGGATGTTGATGGTGGGGAGGCTCTGCATGTGTGGGGGCTGGGGGTATGTGGGAAATCTCTGTACCGTCCCTTCAGTTTCACTGTGAATAAAACTGCTCTAGCTCATACAACTCAATATCAAAAACACAAACAACCCAATCAAAAAATGGACAGAAGACCTAAATAGACATTTCTCCAAAGAAGACATGCAGATAGACAACAGGCCTATGAAAAGACGCTCAATATTGCTAATTATTAGAGAAATGCAAACCAAAACCACAGTGATGTATCACCTCACACTGGCCAGAATGGCTGTCATCAAAAAGTCTAGAAATAATAAATGCTAGAGAGGGTGTGGAGAAAAGGGAACTCTCCTACACTGTTGATGGGAATGTAAATCGCTGTAGCCACTATGGAGAATAGCATGGAGGTTCCTTAAAAAACTAAAAATAGAACTACCATATGATCCAGCAATCCCACTCCTGGGTATATACCCAGAAAAGATGAAAACCCTAATTCAAAAAGATACAGGCACCCCAATGTTCATAGTAGTACTATTTACAATAGGCAAGACATGGAAACAACCCAAGTGCCCATCAACAGACTATTGGCTTAACAAGATGTGGTACATGTATACAATGGAATATTACTCAGCCATAAAAAAGAATGAAATATTGCCATTTGCAGTAACATGGATAGACCTAGAGAATATTATATTTAGTGAGGTAAGTCAGACAAAGAAAGACAACTACTATATATATATATATATATATATATATATATATATATATATCACTTATATGTGGAATCTAGAAAATAATACAAATGAATCTATATAAAAAACAGAAACTAACTCACAGACAAAGAAAACAAATTTATGGTTACCAAAGGGGAAAGGGAGGAAGGGAAGAATAAATTAGGATTATAGGATTAACAGATACAAACTACTATACATAAAAGAGATAAGCAACAAGGATTTTCTGTACAGCACAGGGAATTATATTCAATATCTATTTTTAAAAATTAATTAATTTATTTATTTTTGGCGGCATTTAGTCTTCATTGCTGCATGCAGGCTTTCTCTAGTTGGGGAGAAGGGGGGGCTCCTCTTTGTTGCAGTGCATGGGCTTCTCATTGCAGTGGCATCTCTTGTTGTGGACCACAGGCTCTAGGTGCGCGGGCTTCAGTAGTTGTGGCATGTGAGCTCAGTAGTTGAGGCTCGCGGGCTGTAGAGCACAAGCTCAGTAGTTGTGGCGCACAAGCTTAATTGCTCTGCAGCATGTGGGATCTTCCCAGACCAGGGCTTGAACCCATGTCCCCTGCATTGGCAGGCGGGTTCTTAACTACTGCACCACCAGGGAAGCCCTATATTCAATATCTTGTAATAACTTATAACAGAAAATAATCTGAAAAAATATATATATATGTAACTGAATCACTTTGCTGTACACCTGAAACTAACACAATAGTGTAAATCAACTATACTTCAATTAAAGAAAAAAAGAGTGGAAAATGAAAGTTCTAGTAAAAAAAAAAAAACTGCTCTAAAAAAATTAAGTATTGGTCTTCCCTTGTGGCGCAGTGGTTAAGAATCTGCCTGCCAGTGCACGGGACAGGGGTTTGAGCCCTGGTCCGGGAAGATCCCACATGCCGTGGAGCAACTAAGCCCATGCGCCACAACTACTGAGCACTACCGTGCCACAACTACCAAAGCCCACACGCGTACAGCCCATGCTCCACAACGAGAGAAGCCACCACAAGCCGCGCACCGCAATGAAGAGTAGCCCCCGCTCGCTGCAACCAGAGACAAGCCCACACGCAGCAACGAAGACCCAATGCAGCCAAAATAAAATAACTAAATTTTTTAAAAAAGAGAGAAAATGCTTAACTTTAAAAAAAAATTAAGTATTAATTTTTTTAATGGTTCTGTCCTTCCTCATAAGCAATGCATCCTCAGCCATTTGATCATAAATAGCGGAAATCTCAGCGGTGGACAACTGAAAATTGACAAAACTCACTCTTAACTTCAAAGGAAAGTAGAAGGCAATCAACAGATTGACACTCATCTTATCAGCAACCTCTATGACTCAAATGTTAACGTTTTCCCCAAACAGCAAAGAAGATGTAAGTGATTTTTAAATGTTTATGTGTCTTAATGTGGCTCAATCGTCAGAATGCTTCGTAGCATTTTGGATATATTCCACTTTGGAAGAGTTGGAGAAACAGCAGCATTTTGTGCATTTCACTTTAATTTGGAGGGGGGACATTTGAGATTAATCTGCAATTAAAAAGAGGTTTGGCTGTGATGAACTGATGTAATTCACAATTTAGACTTATTTGAGGAAAATAACAACAGTCACATTTGCCGTGGGCAAAAATGGGATGCACGATGGGGAGAGGGGAGTACCAGCTTGTTGATAGTACTACAGATTAGGAATTAAAAGGGCAGGACAAACATCCAGGGACAATCATTTCACATTTTATGAAATAAAATGGAGACTTTGCCTAGCAATCTTTTCAAAGGGATTCATCCAGGAAGCTTTGATACTGATACCCTGGGTGTAGCTACAACCTAATCATGGGTGCAGTATTAAAAGAAGGAAATATTTCACATTGAATTGTTAAATTAAGAATGTGGGCTGGAGTGCTGAGTGATATGAAAGATGTGGAACCAGTAATCCTAGAGGAAATCCTTCCATTCCATCCTTTCATCGGAGAAAACTCAAAGGCTCATGGTTTGAGATTTTAAATCCTGGGGAGATTATAAATAGTTCAGCTTACTCGGTGAGTCACTCTGGGTCTGCAAAACCAATATTTACCCTTTGAGTGCTTTTCCAGAAAGCCTATGTCCTTGTGAGACTTACTGCAACATTCCCTCTCTGAAAAATCCTCTAGTGTTGCAAGCGAAATAAACAATGACAAAACGTGGTTTCCTTCCAAGCTTTGGGGATGTGAAAAGGAGAATAAAGTTAAGTTTCATTTCCCAGAAGAAGAACTCCAGCTATGGCTCAATGTTTTTAATTTTTCATTTAATCAATAAACATATATGGTGGGAATGAAAGTTTCAAATATCAAACTGTATTTTGCTTCTTTGGAGGAAGCTGGTTTCCCCCAACCACAGCCCTTCTGCCATGATGCTTAGGTCAAGAACCTGAGACAGATTAGCTCAGGGAAGGAGAAAGGTATGATGTAAGACCATATTTTTCCAAGAGGGAAACTGGGAAGCTTTTGCAGAGTGGACAGGAGGAGTCTTGGGGGAGACAAGAAAAAAGGCAAGAATTCATACCCTTGTGTTTTCCCAGCCATGCCTAGTAGATACCACCTTAGGCTGCCAAGATACCAGATGAAACACGCTAGATACAGACAAAGCCAGAATTAAGGATTTTCACCACAGACACCAGAATGTTCTGGGAGGTCCCCAAAAGGGCTTGCTACAGGAAGAAAAGCCAGAGAACTGGAAGGCAAGAATCGAGAAGAGCACTGCCAGCAGAAATATAATGCAAATCACATATACAATTAAAATTTTTCTAATAACCACATTGTAAAAATAAACAGGTAAAGCTAATTTTAATAATGTAGCTTATTTAACCTGATACAATCAAAATATTATCATTTTGATAACTAATCAATACAAAAGTATTAATCAGATATTTTACATCTCTGAAAGCCAGTATATATTTCACAGGATTCCGTTTATAGCAATCTTATTTCAGACTAGACATATTTCAGGTGCTCAGTAGCTATATGTATTGGATAGCACAGATCTAGAATAAACTGCATGTAAATCCTGGGGTAGTTAAAAACAGAAGAAACCAAATGACTATGACTGGAAAACTCTGTTTGCTTATTTTCTGCTGCAAATCTGGAACAATGGTTAAAGAAAAAGGAAAGATCTGTACTAGGAAAAATTTTAAAGCCATGGGATTATTTACTGTGTTTATTGGATTCTTCTTAGGTATTACATAGAAAATCCAACCCCTCAACACACAAGTCTATTCAATGTCTACTGTGTGTAAGGGACTGGACCGGATTAAGGGAATGCAGTGATGAATAAGACCCTGAATTGCTCATGATGCTCAGAGTGGGCCCATAATAAAAAATAAAGACATCATATAAATAGGAACAAAAAAAGCAAACAGTGTGGGAACGAAGGAAGGCAGTCCTTAATTTTGCTGGATTTGTCTAGGCTTGTAAGCTCCATGAGGGCTGGAACCGTATCTGTCTTATTTGTCACTTTCTCAACAGTAGCCAACAGAGGGCTCCATAAAACTTTGGTGAGTGAGTGACTGAATGATTGCTGCTCAGAGAGAACTAGGTCAGGAGTAGCCTCACATTGGACATGATGTTCGAAATTGGTTTAGAAGAACAAATTGTTCTTCACCTTGGAGAGTGGGATACTTGAGACCAAACATCTGAACATCTTGGAAGGTGAACATTTAAGGCACATTCAGTCAATGATATTTGACTTATGAGGCAGGAGTGTAGGTGGGGATGGAAGATGAGATGGGAAAGATAAGCCGGGACCAGATGGTGAAAAGTGTGGAAGGCTTTTTATGAATTATTTGCAGGATTAGTCTATTCTAGCCACCTGCTGATAGCACTACAGTGGGGTAAAGATTCCCACAATGAGAAAGCATACTTCTTTTGCAGCATATTGATCTCCTGTTTTTAGAGCCTTCAGAAAGCAATCAACCATCAGACAGCCGGACGGTGGCAGGTGACAGTATACATTCTTTGAGCCTACTGTACTTTGCTATTGAATTTTCCCCATCTCAGTTAACGTTTTTCTTCCCTCTTAAATAAAGTTACTGAGAGAACAATAAAAGCAGGGAATAAGATGAAAATGTGCTGGTTTACATTTCACCACAAAATAATAGAATGAGATTTGTTTAAATGGGAAGAGGAGTGGCAATCTCTGCTCACTGTTTATCATCAAGCCGCCTTTCAAGGATTTCTTATCTACTGAAGTAATATCAAGTACACCATCCAACTGGCGATATTAATGCATAAATCCCAGGAATACATCTGGAAATGGTTGTGCTATAGAAAAGTAGAATGCTCCTGACTAATATGGTACTTTATAAATTCAATGTGCGTATAGCAATAGCAAGTTTACAGAGTGGCAATAAACAAAACAAAACAAAGAGGGGAGGATAGTTTATGAAGCTTATAAAGGCATTTATTCCAGCATTTGGATAATTGGAAATTTGATTATGGAAACACCATTTGGGTCCTTCTTAAAACAGAGATGGTGCAGTGTGACGGTTAATAAGATGAACAGTCAGATAAATAAGGACTCCAACATTGGCTCCTTTTCTTCCTAGAAACTGACTTAATTATCTGATCCTCATATTTTTCATCTGCAAAATGAAACAACAAAAATAGTACCGAACTGAGCATTCTTAAGAACAAAAAGTGATATTTTAAAGAAATGCCTGACACATGGTAAAAAGCTCATTAAAAGATACTATTGTTTTATCTTTTGTCCACTGAACAATTATTGAACAGCTACTATGTGCAAGGCCCTGGAAATTCAGAGGTAAAAAACACCTGACTTGAAGAAGTTCACTATTGAACCTAACAAATATTTTCTATAAAAGCATCCATCATTACCTAGACTTAGAATATATGCTCTCTACAGTAATGGTCATGTTTTCTCAAGCTGTTTCACATAGCCCAGGGCTTCTCAACCTTGGCACAAGTGACATTTAGTGCTGGTTAATACTTTGTTGTGGGGACTACCCTGCACATTATAGCATGTTTAGACACGTCATTGGCGTCTACCCACAAGATGCCAGTAGGATCCCTAGTTGTGATAACCAACGTCTCCAGATATTACCAAATGTTCCCTGGGGCTGGGGGGAGGGTGCAAAATCTTCCTTGGTTGAAAACCACTAGCCTAGCCTGATGGTGAATGTGTTCCCAAGTCTTCATAAATAAGTAGGCGTAAACTGACAGAACTAAAAATAGAAAATATTTTATCATCTAAATTAGGGTTTTTAATTCTTATTTGTTAAGGAGCCATTGCCTAAATCAGCCAGCACAGTTAAGGTTCTATTTTGTCACCAAACCCGACTCCACATCTACCAACTTGATGGTGTGGTCACTTACCACTACAGGGTCATCTGAATCCCGCCCCTCCTCTGTATTCTGAGAGTTTCTTTCCTAATCCAAGCACCCTCTTCTCTCAGCAGAGCCACAGTGCCACTCGAGCTGGTCTCAGAGCCTCTTCTCTCTCTCCAATCATCCTACATATGGTAAGTAGGTTGATCTCCCCCAAACACAGCTCTGATTAGATACTCTCCTCTTCAAAAACCTACCGATAACAAACTACAAATAGAAATACCATATGACCCAGCAATCCCACTACTGGGCATATACCCTGAGAAAACCATAATTCAAAAAGAGTCATGTACCAAAATGTTCATTGAAGCTGTATTTACAATAGCCAGGCGATGGAAACAACCTAAGTGTCCATCATTGGATGAATGGATAAAGAAGATGTGGCACATATAAACAATGGAATATTACTCAGCCATAAAAAGAAACAAAATTGAGCTATTTGTAATGAGGTGGATGGACCTAGATTCTGTCATACAGAGTGAAGTAAGTCAGAAAGAGAAAGACAAATACCATATGCTAACACATATATATGGAATTTAAGAAAAAAATGTCATGAAGAACCTAGGGGTAAGACAGGAATAAAGACACAGACCTACTAGAGAATGGACTTGAGGATATGGGGAGGGGGAAGGGTAAGCTGTGACAAAGCGAGAGAGTGGCATGGACATATATACACTACCAAACCGTAAAATAGATAGCTAGTGGGAAGCAGCCGCATAGCACAGGGAGATCAGCTCGGTGCTTTGTGACCACCTAGAGGGGTGGGATAGGGAGGGTGGGAGGGAGGGAGACGCAAGAGGGAAGAGATATGGGAACATATGTATGTGTATAACTGATTCATTTTGTTATAAAGCAGAAACTAACACACCATTGTAAAGCAATTATACTCCAATAAAGATGAAAAAAAAAAAACCCTACCCTTATTCTGGGCAGTAATTTGTAATTGTTTCATTGGCAGTGATTGAGTAACCAGTTCATCCTGTTTTGTTCAAGATTTTCCCAGTTTTAGCATTTTAACATTGAAAGACTGAGGGAACCCCTGTCCCAGGCAAACTAGCATGATGGGTGACCCATAGCAGTGAGCCCCGTTTATTTCCAGATAATTCTGTGGAACTCCAGAACGTATGTAACAGTTATGAATCTTGGATTCAAAGATAGGTGGGTGAAATCTGTCATAACTCTTTACTGCTTTAAAAATAATTCAGCCTAAGTTCTGACTTCATTTTTCTGACTGTTCCTCATTTTTTTAGAAGGAAAGAAAATCTCAGTCTAACCTCTGACCTCGCCTCCAGGATGAGCCACAGTGCTGGCATTCTAAGCAGAGCCAAGAAGTGAGGGGAAGAGGGACTAACCTGGCCCTCAGTCAAGCGTGGTGCCTGGGAAGTGGCTGCTGAGTTCCTCACTGTCCCTGTGCCCTTGGCCCCTTCCACTGCAAAGGCCTCTGCTGCATCCACGTCATGTCTGCCAAATGCAGCCGTTGCTCTGAGGCCTTGATTCCTGCAAAGCAGCCTGGATGTGAAGAACTCAGGGGCTTTATAAGCCCTCCCTTTGGTCCCTTCCTGCCCCAATCAGGAGGAATCCCCCCAATTTAGGGGATAGAAAGGGGAAATTGCAGTCTCCCCTCTGCTTCTTTAGCACATTTTAGTATACCTGTAGGTTTGGTATTTTTTGTAATTTTTGCCACCTTCTTCACCCAATTCTTCCAAAGTTTAGTCCAAAGGACATAAACTTGGGTGCTTGGGCTGATGACAGCCTGCAGACAAGCTTTATGTGGCTTGCCCAGTGTCTTTGTTTGTTTAAGTTCAAATTTGAATCCTTTAAGAGAGAAAAGTGCTCCCCAGTTTTCCACAGACCTCATCATTCCTTGGTTCTCCTGCACCCAATCCACTTGACCTGTTTCCACCACCTGACTGATCCTTCCAGGCAACTTAAGTTTCCAATTCATGTCCCCCACTGGAGAAACAGAATAGGCAATGAGCACAGAGCAAACCTCTGTGTGAATGGAGAGAAATACAGAGAGGAAAGATAACAGGTTTGTATCTCCAAATACTGTCTTAGCCACATATGAAAAGACAATGCAGTTGAGGTGTAGACAGGATGTCCAGAGCCCTGACACTCAGCCTCCAAAGTTGAAAATCTCCAAGTCTGTTGAACGAATGCAAATCTTTACGACATTCTCGCCTGTTCATCATATGACAACCTGCTCCTTTTGTCATCCTCTCTCCCTCTCAGCCTCAACAATCAAACCGTGTAACTTGCTCTTCTCTGTATCTGCTCACTTTGTCCTGAATGATTTAGCTCATTATGTTTCCTCCATCCCTGAATGACTTTTCTACTGATTTCTGGTCAGAAACTTAATTATCCTTCAATTAGGAGCTCAAACTCTGTGTTCCTATGCTTTTACAAAAGGTTCTTGTTACCTTTTCAGGTGCAGCCTCCTCTATCAGCCCATTAGCTATAGGAATTCTTCAAGAATCCTAGACCCTCTCCTTTGATCCCCAACCTCCCCCCTCCAATACCCCATAATCTCACCCATGATCACAGCTTCAGTTATGACTATTTTGCAGATGGCCCACATATGTGTATTTCTAGCCCAGTAGTGACCACATATTTACTTGCCTTTTTGACATCTCTTTTTTGAATATTTCAAAGGCATCTCAAGAACAACTTAACTAATGATTTTTCTCTACTAAACCTGTGTTAGTTTTTCAATGAATGATGGTCGCCACCAACCAGCTACGTTGTTAGCAACCAGAAATCTAGGAGTCATCCAGGATCTCCCCTTCTCTCTTCCTCTCCATATATAAACCATCAGAAATCCAGTTTTTTCACAAGAAGGGGATGACCTGACCAAGCCAACTCAAAATGGTCTTTCCAACTACTGCAGTGTAAATTGTTGCCATTTGGATTTCCTTCTTCAGTACTTTGGAAAGCATCACTCATCAACTCTGGGGCATAGATAATTTGAATTTCAGAATTGGTCAGGCTGAGAAGGGAACCATGCAAGCCAATGATACAACTTCCAGTTAGAGTCCAAGTCCACGTCTGAAGGCAGGTAAAGACTGATGTCCCGGGAGCTTGAAGACAGTTGGTCAGAGAGAGACAATTCTTTCTCACTTAGCCTTTTATTCTACTCAGGCCTTCAGTGAATTGCATGAGGCCCACTCACACTGGGGAGGGCAATTTGCTTTACGCTGTCTATGGATTCAAATGTTAATCTCATCTAAAAATACCATCACAGACACACCACGAAATAATGTTTAATCAAATTCTGAAGACCCTGGTCAGAAGACCAACTTGACTTGGCCCAGTCAAGTTGACACATAAAATTAACCATCACAAGAGCTAAACTTAGTCATTTTTCCTCTTACCTGGCCTGGCCTTTCTAATTCACTGACTTCATGCCACACCAAGTCCAGGTCCGCTAAAAGAGCACACATTCCTTCTTTTCCTAATCAGAACAAGGTCTGCCTATTCCTGGAAGCAAAATGTTGTGTTTTGACTATCAACCTTTCTCCAAAGGAGAGAAGAAAGTCATCAAAAATGCAGCATTTCTAAAAGTTAATTTTATGGAACGCCAGTCCCATAAGATATGCTGGGAAAAAAGAAAGGATTTTTTGACAGTTAAGTGCTATATCCCTGTGTTAGTTTTCTATGCTACATAACATATTACCATAAACTTAGCAGCTTAAAACAATAGCCATTTATTATCTCACAGTTTCCTTGGGTCAGGAGTCCAAGCTTGTCCTAGCTGGGTCCTCTGCTCAGATTCTCAGGGGGTTTTATCACGGTGTTGGCTGGGCTGTGTTCTTTTCTGGAGCTCAGGTTCTCTTCCAACCTCATACGGTTTTCGGCAGAATTCAGTTCCTTGTGGAGGTTGGATTGAAGCCCTCAGCAACTAGAGACAGTCCCTCTCCACAGGCAATCACACATGGCTGCTTGTTTTTCAAGGTCAGCAGGATGACCTCAGTTCTTTTAAGGGCTTTCGCCTGATTAAGTCAGGTTCTTCCAGGATCATCCCATTTTTTATTGACTCAAGGTCAACAGTTTTGGACCCTTCACATTTGCCATGTAATGTAGCCTAATCACAGGCATGATATCCCATCAATTTCACCAGTCTCATCCTCACTCAAGGGGACAAGATTATGTTGGACTCATACATCCAGGGGTTGGAATCTTTGGGACTATCTTAGAATACTTCCTGCCACAACCCTGATTCAGTTTGTGAATTAGCATGTTATGGCCTCTGAAAAATCCTAGAGGAAAGAAATCTGGTTGACTTTTTTCCACCTATTGTTCTCCAAATTCATTTGGCCTCACTGAAACCCTTATTTTCATATAACATCCATCATCGTCCTTGAAATTAGTGTTCTGTTTCATCTGTGTTTTGGGATACACTGGAACAGAAAAAAGCCTGGACCACCAAGTTAGTTCAGGATTCATATTCCTATCCCGTCACTTCCCAGTGACTGCAGCTTCGGCACATTCCCTGACCTCACAGGGACTTGGTAAAATGGCTGCGGAAGAGCAGTACGAGCTTCTCAAGGCTGTTACAACAATGGAACGAAAGTAAATAACACCATGGGACATGCCTAGCACAAGTTAGAGATCCAATAAGATAAAAAAATCCTGTTGACCCCTCCCTCTCCTTTTCCATATGAAATTTTGTTAACAATTACGAAAATGATACCCTATTGATGTTAGAGTGTATATGATTTCAGATCTCAAACTTGAAGCTTTGTAACATCCTTAAGCTAAAAAATCTGAAATTAAAATTTAAGAGGAAGAATATTTCTTTGTTCTGCCCATGATAGTTAATTTATGTTTTAAACAGTCTTTCATCAATACCATCAGATCATAATAAATCCAAAAAAGGAATTATTAGCACTTGTAGGTAGTTTCCGCATTCTTTTTAACTACCGAAATAACAAAAACATGAAAAGTTTGGTGTTATTGTTAAAGTTGAATAGGTTAAAGTTGATGGAGATGTCACAGAATAGTTAACTACCACTCCTTTCATCAGCAAAGTAATATGGAACGCTTTCAACCATATAACGTGAGTATGAACTACTTAATGCCTTTGGAACAAGTGCCAAGTTTTAGAGACAAAATATTTGACATTTAGGCCAACTTGCAGGGGTAGGGTCTGTATGGCAAGACTAAATAGGACTAATTATAAAGGTATAAAATGACAAAACTTGTGGGTAACATTTAAACACTGTAATAATTGTGTGACCCTCAGCCAAGTATTTATCCCTTCTAAGCCTCAGTTTGCTTACCTAAAAAATGTGTATAATAATAGCATCTGTATCATAGGCATGTTGTAAAGATAAAATAAATAAAACCTTAGTGTAGTGTGTGTCACTTGAGTGCAAAGTTAATTATTGTATACACTTAAGCTATCATTTGATCTCAACTCTTGTGTTGTGCTTTTAAATCCTTGAATGAAAAGGTGGTGCTGAATTCTGAAAAACTTACAAAACTTTAGATCGAAGTTCATGTTGGACCTCTCATTAAAAAGAAAAGAGGGTTTCCCTGGTGGTGCAGTGGTTAAAAACCTGCCTGCCAATGCAGGGGACATGGGTTCGACCCCTTGTCCGGGAAGATCCCACATGCCGCAGAGCAACTAAGCCCGTGTGCCACAACTACTGGGCCCGCGTGACATAACCACCGAAGGCTGTGCACCTAGAGCCCGTGCTCCGCAACAAGAGAAGCCACCACAATGAGAAGCCCGCGCACTGCAACGAAGAGTAGCCCCCGCTTGCCGCAACTAGAGAAAGCCCGCGTGCATCAACGAAGACCCAACGCAGCCAAAAATAAATAAATAAATAAATAAAATTTTTTAAGAAAAAGAAAAACAGCATGCTTATATTACTCAGTGTCATTAGCCATTAACAGAGCGGAGAAAAGTGCAGAGGATATATTACTCGTAAACAAAATTCTTTCTAAATGGAATCCTTTGCTATGTATCCCATGAGGTATCTGTATATCTTTAGGGACACAAAACAATTTGTTGAAACTTCTGTGCAAATTGAAACTCCTGTGCAAATTGAAACTCATATTTGGAGCAATGCATTAAGAATCTACAGATCATTTATTCATGTTCTTCGCTGAAGGAATTGCAGACATCACTTTTATTATACAAATTCTCCTTCGGTGATTAAAATTCCTTCTCTCTGGCATATGGATGGAAAAGAAACAAAAGCAAGTGAGTAAGAAACGTAACCTGCTCTGATACTGATAGATAAATTGCATATATTCAAGAACAAGGAAAGTAGTGTGTGTGCGTGCGTGTGTGTGTGTGTGTTTCATATTAAAAAATAAAGTATATTGGGAACTCCTTGAATTTTCTTCCTCAGTAATGAGTGGCAAGGATGAAAATGTTCACTTATAGCAATTTCACTGGCACACCATCAGTTATGCCAGAGTGGATGGTTGAAAGAAACGTGAATAGGGTATCATTTTGATATTACTTCTGCAAACACATCTAGGAGAGCTAATGCTCATTTTAAACTGCATGTCAAGGCTTCAAAAGAGTCACAACAAATAAAGAAAAAAAATCCATACAATTTAACTAGTTTTTCCTGGAGCTATCCTTTCTTGGGTACTATCAAACATATAAGAAAAAGATGTTGACATTTCCCAGGGCCACTAGGTGAGCTTGTATTAATTGTGTACACCACAATACCAAGGGACCTGGACTGAGAGCTTTGATAGAGCATACTTTTTTTTTTTTTTTGCGGTACTCGGGTCTCTCACTGTTGTGGCCTCTCCCGTTGCGGAGCACAGGCTCCGGACGCGCAGGCTCAGCGGCCATGGCTCACGGGCCCAGCCGCTCCGCGGCATGTGGGATCCTCCCGGACCGGGGCACGAACCTGTGTCCCTTGTATTGGTAGGCGGACTCTCAACCACTGCGCCACCAGGGAAGCCCCCTGATAGAGTATAAAACATAGAATTGGGAGTCACTCAGAATTCGCGGGAACCCAATTCGCCCCTTAATGTGTGAAATTGGGATGTTTCTTAACTTTTCAAAAGACTCAATTTCTTCATTAGTCAAATGGGAATAAAAAATACTTACCTCTTACATAATTATGGGAATTGAATAGGTTAATGTATAGGAAACACTTAACCCAATATGCTGTAGATGTGTAGCAGTGGTTGCTATTACTTTGGTTGCTATAATAACTGTCTTTGTTTGGCTTTTCCAACAGAAAGCAAAGGTAGAAGAGTTGGGAATGGAGACAGAGAAGGGAAGAAAGACATTAACAGGTGATTTATCGAGCAGATGACTAGTGGGGGTAACTGGGGCTCAGTTCCTCTGGGGAATTCTAAGAGACAAAGCAGAAGAGCTTCAGTATTATCCCCACCCAAGAGGTGAGAAAGCTGAGGTATTTATCCACCAGCTCTCTGTTATTGGTTGAGGACTGTTCCTGGGGACATTAACCTTCCTGCACTTCTGTCCTGTCCTGCATGCTGGACCGGTCTGTCCCAAAAGCAGAGAAATGACCACAGGCAGAAAGAATCAAAGGGATTTCAGTAAGTGGCCTTTCAAGTATAGAAGTGAGCACATAGGGGATAAGGGTAGAGCTCTAGCAGGATCTGCTTCATTCTCCTTAACCCAGACTTTATTAATCTCCTTAAGTCCTTTATGATGATCCTACTTTATGATGTTATTATAATATAGGCAAAATCTTTCAAACTATATTCTTAGGCATCTTCTCATCTGAAGACTGTAGTCTGGCAAGATTAGAGTGTATATACCCTCCAGTTGAATGGACTTAGAATTTTGAGCTTGGACATCCAGATTATATATAAGGTTGGTTTGGTAGATGCTCTCACAGAATTTACAGTTGAACTGGAGAGACTGGACATACACAAGCAAAAAATGTAAATTTAGAAATTTAAGGTACCAAAGTAAGTGCACTGGAATTTTCTAAGAAGTGAGATGTGAGGTTTTGTCATTGGGAAAACTGCTGAAATTCCTAATGCTTTCACCTAGTATCATTTCCCATTTCACTCTGAAACTTGGAGGGATCTAACTAGGGCACACACTTAGCGCTGACTTCTTAAACTATCAACTGCATAGCTCAGTAGTGAAATGATAAATGATTTCGTGCAGCAGAGTAAAAATGGCCAAAGATTGGACATGTTTCCTAGGATGCTAGGAAACATCCTATTGCATTATTCTGTTTCGTTATTTTTAAGAGGAAAGAGAATAGGAAATGGGTTATTTCCCAACTGTGGCATAAAGAAAACATCAAAGCTGGAGGCAAGACTTC
The DNA here is from genome assembly GCF_011762595.2 of Tursiops truncatus. Taxonomy (NCBI): domain Eukaryota; kingdom Metazoa; phylum Chordata; class Mammalia; order Artiodactyla; family Delphinidae; genus Tursiops; species Tursiops truncatus. Next base: position 80,457,413 of record NC_047043.1, on the reverse strand, counting down.
TAAGTAAGAGTTTAAAATTGGAAAACACCTTTTGAGTATGTAAATGTTGCTAATTAGAGTGACTAACAATCAATTACTGAGTGTCAAATTTGTGTTCTTAGAAAGATGGGGAGGATGAAAACAGCACAGACTTTGCTGAGGGAAAACCCTGAGATCTAAGCTCCACTACTTATGAGATAAGATATAAGGTAACTTAGCTCATTTGTCTGAGCCTAAACACCTCTTTTGTAAAAAGAGCATAGTAAGACCTGCCCCACAGTATGGTGAAAAGAATATGACATATAAATATAATACGATACATAAAGATGCTAGAGTCCATCAACGGGTGAACAGATAAACAAATTGTGGTACATCTTTACAACAGAGAGTTACCCAGCAATAAAAACGAATGAACTATTGATGCACAGAAGAACATGGATTAATCTCAAACTAATCATATCAAACCAAAAAGCAAAGAGTATATATTGAAGGATTCCATTTATATAAAATTCGAGAAAATACAAAATAATCTATAGTGACAGAAAGCACATGAGCAATTGCTTGAGGATGGAGGAACCAGGAAAGGTAGGGAGTGATAGGTTAGAAAGAGGAGCTTCTGTAGTGATGGAGATGTTTATCATCTTGATTGCTGTGATGGTTTCATGGGTGTATACATATGTCAAAGTTTATCAAAGTTATAATCTAAGTATGTGCCTTTATTGTGTGGTAATTATACTTCAATGAAGCTGTTAACAAAAACAGTGTTAGTGACATAGTAGATTCTCAGTAAATGTAATTTTCCTTCCCTAAATGTGTGTTTACCTGACGTTGACTCAACCTTCTTGGGGTCAAATTTGGTGAGTACAAATCAAGTGAAGCCAGATAGAACTGACATTCATTATTCTGTCTGCCCCTTTCTTTTTCCTGTAACAGGATCTTCCCTTTTTTAGTAAATTATTCTTCTTTGGCTCAAAAATGTGGTTCTGGTTGGAGTTACCGATCATAGAGAACCAGTACTTTGGCCACTCAGGGATGAGCATGTGCAGCAAACACCAGTGCTGTGTGCCCAGCCCCCAACTTCCCTGACCTATGCTGCAAAAGGCTGGTACATGCAACCTTCCACAGAGGTTTGCACTTGGGCTACTAGAGTTGCCTCACCTCCAGAGAGCCAGAGCTGGAAGTGCCTAGGAGATTATATCCTCTCAGGGCAACCTGTAGCCAACTACTGGGGCACAGGTGCAAAGCCCAGCTCTCCTGCTTCCACACTCTGATGTGCAATTTGTGTTCTGGAGCTCCCTGTGGGATCAGAGGGAGGCTGGCACTTTATCTGCTATTGCAGCTTTGACACACTCTTTTCCTTCCCTTACCCTGTTACCCTCATTTGCTTACCATTTTCTACTGGGAGAACCTCCTTAATAAAACCACTTGTACTTGAATCCAATCTAAAACATCATGGCAGCCCTTTTTCACCACAGAGATGTGTCCAGGAATGGAACTGGGACCCCAGATGGCCTCATCAGAATCTTTTAGATATTTTTAGAACTTGAGCTAGGGGATGAGGGCTCTCTTTCTTCTATAATCAACAGGCGGTAAGGATGTGATGTGAAAGTTCCTAGTACCCACTTCTTCATCTTGTGAAAAACGATTTTAAAAGAAGAAAGCCAAACTGAGAGAAACTCAGACCAGAGATGATGATGATGATGATGGTGATGGCGGGGGGCGGGGGGAGGTGGGGGGGGGGGAGAGAGAGAGAGAGAGAGAGAGAGAGAGAGAGAGCGCCTCCTCTTGATGTTTAGGTCCAAATAGTTATATTTCAGAACAGACACTCTTTTCTTCTGGAGTGTTTTATGTTGGCCAATAAATACACTGAGTTTCATTTAAGTTTCTGTCACTTGCAATAGAAGTCTTGATCAAAATTCCTGGTAAGAGGGCTTCCCTGGTGGTGCAGTGGTTGAGAGTCTGCCTGCCAACGCAGGGGATATGGGTTCGTGCCCTGGTCCAGGAAGATCCCACATGCCATGGAGCGGCTAGGCCTGTGAGCCATGGCCGCTGAGCCTGCGCGTTCAGAGCCTGTGCTCCGCAACGGGAGAGGCCACAACAGTGAGAGGCCTGCGTACTGCAAAAAAAAAAAAAAAAAATTCCTGGTAAGCATTGGGACTTCCCTGGTGCCGCAGTGGTTAAGAATCCACCTGCCAATGCAGGGTACACGGGTTCAAACCCTGGTCCGGGAAGATCCCACATGCCACGGAGCAACTAAGCCCATGTACCACAACTACTGAGCGTGCGGTCTAGAGCCTGCGAGCCACAACTACTGAGCCCACGTGCCACAGCTACTGAGCCCATGTGCTGCAACTACTGAAGCCCATGCTCTGCAACAAGAAATACCACCGCAATGTGAAGCCCGCTCATCACAACGAAGAGTAGCCCCTGCTCACCACAACTAGAGAAAGCCCGTGTGCAGCAACAAAGACCCAACACAGCCAAATAAATAAATATTAAAAAAAAAATCCTGGTAAGCAATGAAACTAGGACTTTCTCCCCTTGCCATGTGAAATGCACAGGTTAGAACAAATTGGATCAAACAGGTGAATTGCTCTTATCCAGTTAGGCCACAGGCAATAGCCAATATTCAATGTTCAAAATTTTGCCTTTCAGAATTAGAGCTCAAATAGTTTTCACTTTCTTTTTCCTGGCAAAGAAATACAACTTGTATTTTGAGGTACAATCAAATACTTTTCCAATATTTTTCATACTATATGGCAGTTGTTTTTAATAATATGAGCTGATTTTCTTTAGAATATGAAACTCTCCCTTTGCACAGACTGATGCTATGAAATCACTTACGGAGACTATGGAGGTTAATCTTAGATTTCTTCCATTAAAAATTATACGTTTCCCTGAGACACAGAATGATAACATAAAATCCCATTTTATCATAGAAAGAAATGATCCTAATGGCATAGACTAACAGTGATAGTATAAAAATGACTTTCTGGGAAAGTTTAGCTAACAAATGCTCTGAACCTTTACTAAATCAAATGGATAGCAGGACCATTAACTGCTTGGAGAACTTTCAAATTGAAATTTGCTATTTCGCACAGAATCTTGGAATAGTACTTCCTTGGCTTGGCTAAAATCAGACTAATGACATGAGAATTACTATTTTAATTCATTTAATGATTGTCTGATGACTTAGAACTTTTTTGTTTCCCTCCTGCTATGGAATTTAATGAAATTAATCTATGAAAGGGTTAGATATACAAAATGCACAACATTTTGTGCAATAATTTCTGTTGTTCTCGGAGTTGGATATTTGGTGGGGGAAGAGATACATCTGGGATTATGCAAGTCCATAAAAAGGGGAATGACAATATTAAGTATTACATTTCTGCTCTAAGGACAAGTATTTATACCAGTGGTATAAATATTTATACTAGAGGAGGTTTTGCTCCTTCTTGCCCTCCACCAATACCCTGCCCATTTCAGGGACATTTGGCAATATATGGAAACAGTTGTGACTGTCACTACTCAGGGCATTTTCTACTGGCATCTAGCGAATAGAGGCTAAGCATGCTAATAAATATCCCACAATGCACAGGACAGCCTCTACAACAAAGAATTATCCAGTCTAAAATGTCAACAGTATTGAGGTTGAGAAACCCTAACTTATACTCTTGCTACCAAACATTCCCTTTCTTTCAACACTTCTGAGCTGCACAACACAGTGGTTAAGTGGTTAATTTGCAGAACATGTATATTCATTGTACAATTTCTGGATCAGACTCTGGATTCAAGTCAGCCCTGCCACCTCCTAGCCATATGACCTCAGGCAGATCACTGCCTCTTTCTATGTCTGTTTTCTAATCTATAAGAGAGGAATAGCATTTATCTCATAAGGCTATCTTGAGAACTGAGTCAGGTGGACACTCTCAGTAAATGTGCTTAACACAGTGACTTCACATAATACCGACTCAACTCAACTTAGCTATTGCTATTTTCATTACTATGAGAAGAACTTGGGTACAGGTATGGGTGATGAAGCAAGATGTTTTATTTGGTCTGTTTTGATGAAGCCATTTTGACCCTAGGGATATTCTGATATAGCCTAAAACATAAAACACTAGAATTTCATTTTAAAAATTACTGCATAACTTCTACCACAGACATCCTTAGTCCAGTCTTAAATCCTACCCCTCCCTTCTCTTTAAGCCTGAAACCTCTTGTCCATCCCTCATTCTCAACCTACCCCCATCCTACTTTTGGACCTCCATTAACTCTCACTTTCTGCCCCTCTTTCTGCATCCCTAAACCCCACGGGCTTCAGGAAAAAGTTCCAAGCAGTTTATACGCCCATACAGTATAAGCTGTAGGGTAAATTTTGTCAGCAGTCTTGCTTTGTTTGGTCTGCCTTTAAAAACAAATTTATTTTTTCATTTGTCTGCCTTTAGATAGGACATGTACTTGTTGCCATGGTCCCCACGACTCCTTATTCCCTTGTATGGCGTACTACGTTGTTCGTTTAGGTTTTCTTGCTTTGTCTCCTAAAGGAAACCAGATTTGCCACCCATGACAGTAGATGCTGTAGAAGGATGAGGCTGTGGGAAGGACTTAGGAATGCTACTGGGAGGAATTGGACGCTTCAGTGGCAGGCTCAGGAAGGTGGAAAAAAGGATGGCATTCTGGACAGGACAAAAGCTATGACTAAGTGTGCCAAGGTAGAATTTATGAGGCCTTTTCTGAGGACAAAGAGTAATATACAAGTCTGGCGGAACAAACCTTTCATGAAGAAAGTCACTGGGGAGACAGAAACGGGTATTTAAACCAGTGGCTCAATAGCCTGAAGCCCTGGGTGGAAGAATTTAGATTTAACTTATAGGGATGGGAAATATTAAATGATATTAAATAGGACAGAGAAGGGACAAGATGAAAAGGATCTTTTGAGTCCTTTAAAAATACATTTAATTTTTTTTTAGTACCAATATGTATTAATTATGATAAATTTAGATAACAATAAAGAAAATAAAAACCACCCCAATCCCACCTCCTAGATTTCAAATTATTTATGGTTATACACACACATTTTCAATAACAAAAATTAAAGTAACAAAAATTTTAGTTTAAAAAAATTTGATATATCAATGTTTTCCACATCATTAAATATTTTTCAAAGTACTGTTTCTGATATAATTGCAGAAGTAAGCAAATATCTGTGTTCATTGCAGTGTTATTTGTAATACTAAAACAAGCACTAAATGTGAAAACCACACAACTGTGCATTAGCAGGAGCAACTGATCCCATCAATTCATTCCAAAAATATTTACTGAGCACCTACTATATGCCAGGCACTGTTCTAGGCATTGGGAATACAATAGCAAACAAAGCAGACAAAAATATTTGCACTCTCTGAGGTAACATTGTAATGAGTTTGTATGCTGGTGCAGGGGTTTGCAAAGTTTTTCTGTAAAGGGCCAGATATTACATATTTTTAGTCATAGGTTCTCTGTTGCATCTATTCAACTTTGCCATTGTAACTGGAAACCAACCATAGACAATACATAAACAAATGGGTATGAGTGACTTCCAATAAAACTTTATTTACAAAGACAAGTAGTGGGCCAGATAGATAGATAGATAGGGATAGAGATATATATATTGATATATCAAAATAGAAAATGTATATATAGAAAATTTGTTGAAGAAAACTTCTTAAAGAAATGAACTATTAACAGTGGCTATACCTTCAGAGACTTAAAAAATCTTACAGTGTGCATACACTGCTTCTTTAAATAAATTAAAATTTTATAATACGTTTTTTGGCATTGTTCAATATTCTAGTGTGGTTTTTTTATTAACTATTCACCAGCTATGTGGTTTCCAAATTTTCATTGCTAAATAAATTGCTGCAATTAATATCTTTGAACAAAAATCTTTGACTGCAAATTTAAGTATTTGTTTAGGATAATCCCTAGAAATAAAATTATTTGACTAGAGGATTTAAACTCTTAGGCTCTGGATATATATTGCCAAATTGTCCTCTAGAAGGATGTAACAATGCACACTTCTACTGACAATATTAAAAAGTATTTATTTCCTCCACGATTGTACCCAAATTGGGCATTTTTATTGGTTTAAAAACATATACATTTTAAAAGGTAATATTATCTTTTATTTTGCATTTCTTCAATGCTATCAGTGAAGCTGGCTCTTTTTCTTGTTTACTGGCCACTTTTACCTTTTCTTTTTTGAATTTTTTTATTCACATCATTTGTTCATCATGGTGTTATTTTCCTCAGAGCTTCTAGGTACTTGAAATATTTCCATGTGAAATTTTTACTTGTCTCCCTTCATTTTCTCCCTTGTGGCATTACTGTCTTCACTCTTGTGGACACTCTTGCCCTCACTTTGGTGTAAGGTTATTCCTATTTCTTCTTAAACATAATTTTTGAAAGGAAATTTACAGAGGTTTGTAGCATGAAGAAATCTCTTCAGGCAGGTTCTTTGAGGTAGCTAAGCTCTTCTTAGCCTCCATGGATGGCCATTGTCTCTGAAAGAAATCTGGTAACATTCCTTTTGCCTACACTATCAGGAGTTCTCCATGTTCTTTCAGCCCAAGGTCGTACGGACCAGCAGCCGATCTAGGTAGAGAGGCTAGGACTCTTTACCTACTGTCGTTATAGAAGCCAGGGCATCTCTTCAGAAGCTGATCTGCCTTTTTGACTTGGCTTTCAGTTGATTCACTTCTATCATAATTACATGTTTCCTCTTTCCAGAGCTCAACAGAGCTTGATATCAGAGGAGGAGAAATTACTATTTGCATCACTTCTATTTCTTCTTTAAAACTATATTTTATTTTTTAAATCAGGTTCTCCCTGATTCTCTGCTCTTGTTGCGGCTAATCTTTTTAAATATATCAAATAGAAAACAACCAAACAAACACTTTCTGGAATGCTTGAGTCTCTTCATGTCTCTGCTGAGAAAGTCCAGGATCAGCTATTTTATGACTACATTATGGGGCCTAGACTGCAGGGATACTTAGAGCATCCACGCTGAGCTAGAAATGATACAGAATAGGATAAAATCCAGTAATTGAGTTGGTCATGAAAACAGGCAAGAGTACAGTTTAGAATTGTAGTTTGGAAACTTTTTTCTTTCTCTCCCTCTCTCTCTCTCTCTAAGTAGCAGAACCTTTCTTACCAACACAATCTCGAGTGCCCTTCCTCCCAACCCAGATAAAATATTGATATGAACTAATCTGGTCAGTTAAAGGGAGAGGCAATATAGTTTTACTTGGGCCCACATCTCCTGGACTTCCCTGGAAGTCACTGGCAGCTTTGCAAGATAATCACTGCTTCAGAGACCTGCGTCTCCCTGCTCTAAGGCTTTGTCTAACCACAGGGGCGTAACTGTTCCGAGGAAAGGGAAGCTGGAAGTGCCCCCAGGAGCAGCTCTCAACCAATGAGGCATGGGAGTTGGAGTTGGTGGAAAAACATGACCACTTCCTCATCCCTCGATGGAACCATTTTGAGGTATGTTCCATAACATTCTACCAGAGTGCTCTCTGAAACTGAACCCCAATTGCCTACAGCCTGTTCCGTCTTCCCTGTCTCACTTCCCCATTCCTTTTCCTGCTGCCTAGGATCACCTCCTAAATAAGCTATTTGTACCTAAATTAGGAACCCAATTCATATAACTTGTACCTAATAGGAATACAATTAAGAAAACAGTGAGATGATACAAAGTCTGCACATCAGTTGGATAGCATAGACCTCTACTGGTAAATATGGCAGTCACTAGCTATGTGCAGCTATTAAAAATTAAATATAAATTAATTAAAATTAAAAATTTAGGGGCTTCCCTGGTGGCACAGTGGTTGAGAGTCCGCCTGCTGATGCAGGGGACACGGGTTCGTGCCCCGGTCCGGGAGGATCCCACATGCCACGGAGCGGCTGGGCCCGTGAGCCATGGCCGCTGGGCCTGCGCGTCCGGAGCCTGTGCTCCGCAACGGGAGAGGCCACAACAGTGAGAGGCCCGCGTACCGCAAAAAAAAAAATTATTTTCTTAGTTTCACCAGCCACATTGCAAGTGCTCAGTAGCCATACACGGCTGATGGCTATGGTATCAGACAGCACAGTTATGGAACTTTTCCATCATTGCAAAAAGATCCATTAGATAGTGCTGGTGTAGATTCAATCCCAGATGATTGAGATTGGCCTCTTCCTAGTCATTACTTCAGGCAACTTACTCTCTGCTGTGAGACTCAGTTTGCACATCTGTAAAATACAGCTGTGGTGGGGATTAAGTAAGATAATTTCTGTAAAGCTTGGAGAAAGCACATACATGTTCAATAAATGTAGGGGAAGGAGAGAGAGGTAAGGGCGAGATGGATCTTGAAGGCATCTAAGAACTCTGAGGAACAGTGAACAAAACCACTAGTGTAGTGTGTGATCCTGGGCAGGTTATTTCCCTTCATGGGACTCAACTTCCATTCTTGTTAGGAGGTACTGGCAGATTTCTAGACATTATTGAATCTTTGAATTTTCTTATTAGGGTGATTTTTGCACTGGTTTCATCTTCACTTAGTTATCTGTTTAGTCAATGTCAGTTGAATACCGCCTGTCTTCCAGGCACTGTACTGGGTGCAGGGTCATAAGAGCAAAGAAGGCACAGTCCCTGTCACTGCAGATTTTTAAATCTTAAAGAAAGAAGCAGACAAGAAACTAATGGGGTAATTGCCTAATGATAACCACTGAGATGATCCCCAGCCTTGTCTTCAGAGAAGCTTCCTGAAGAGGGTGGTGACTGAAACCCTCTCTAGGGAAGAGAGAGCCCGAGTCCAGTGAACAACAGGAAGAGTTGTTTCCATCAGAGGGAACAGCATGAAACCTTCCTTTGGAGCCTCATTCCATACTCCTTCTTCTCATGTACTAAGATTTTGGAGGGGTAGGGAAAGGTTAAAAAACATACTACAAGTGGGGTAAGAAATGGAAAAGAAAATGAGAGAGAAAGAGAGGAATTAGATGATTTCTGTCATTTTCCTCTAGCTTTCTCAAAGTCCCACCTTTTGGGTCAGTGCTTCTCCAGTCATAGACAATGGATCACCAACAATAAAGATGGTGGGGTGGAAGAGGTACTTATAAAAATGCAGATCTCTGGGTCCCAAGACAGACTGAATCAGAACCTTTGGAGAATATGGCCCCAAAGACATTAAAACAAAACAGAAACCTCTTAAAGGAATTCTACTGGGGCTTCCCTGGTGGCGCAGTGGTTAAGAATCCGCCAGCCAATGCAGGGGACACGGGTTCAAGCCCTGGTCCGGGAGGATCCCACATGCTGCAAAGCAACTAAGCCCGTGCGCCACAACTGCTGAGCCTGCGCTCTAGAGCCCACGAGCCACAACTACTGAGCCTGCGAGCCACATCTACTGAAGCCCGTGTGCCCAGAGCCCGTGCTCCACAAACAATGAGAAGCCCGCGCGCTGCAACAAAGAGTAGGTGCACAGCAAGGAAGACCCAATGCAGCCAAAAATAAATAAATTTTTTTTAAAAAAAGGAATTCTATTAAAAACCATTGCTGTGACTGCTTACTTCCTAATGAAGCAGGGCATTTGAAATGGAATGCCTTTAATTTTTATTTTGGTATTTAATTAGTTAATTAATTAATTAATTAATTTTTTGGCTGCTTTGGGTCTTCGTTGCTGTGCACGGGTTTTCTCTAGTTTCGGTGAGCGGGGGCTACTCTTTGTTGTGGTGCATGGGCTTCTCATTGCAGTGGCTTCTCTTGTTGCGGAGCATGGGCTCTAGGCGTCCAGGCTTCAGTAGTTGTGGCACATGGGCTCAATAGTTGTGGCTCATGGGCTCTAGAGCACAGGCTCGGTAGTTGTGGTGCATGGGCTTACTTGCTCCACAGCATGTGGGATCTTCCCAGAGCGGGGGTCGAACCTGTGTCCCCTGCATTGGCAGGAGGATTCTTAACCACTGTGCCACCAGGGAAGTCCCTATTTTGGTATTTAAATGAAGGATGTCTTAATAATATTGAAAGTGCTAAATTCCACGGCTTTCGATTGCAGTGGGAAAACAGGTTTCTTTTTGAAGGGAATTCCTTTCCCACAATCTGGTACCATTTTTCTCTTTCAGTCCATGCTTCTCCACTGTCCTTTGTGTAAATGTTCTTCACTCCACTTTTACCATCTTCTTTATCCATTTCTAAATTTCTCGACCAATAGAATGTCATCGCCTTTGTTTCTATCCTTAACTCTCGTTCTCCACTTATAGTCTTCCAGCTGACCTTGTCCCTGAATGTTCCTTCTCCTGGTTTCTGATGTTCCTTACTCTCACTTCTTTTTTATCTTGACTTTGACCTGTTACTATGGCTCTACCTTCCCTTCCCCAGATCCTCTCCAGGATATAGTGAGAATTTCTCTTGAGCTCATTGTGGTTTTGTCAGAGGAGACACTTTTAGTTTCAGATCCCTTTTCTTCTGTGCACCTTATAATTTAAATAAGCTGCTGAAAAATGTCATCAGAATTAATCATTTTAATGCATTATTGAAGAGGGAAAAAATAACTGGAGCACAATGGAACTTCTTTCTGTGCCATTGGCAAATAACACACTTGAAGCATTGGTTAAAATGGCTGTCACAAACAGCAACAGAGGTATTATCAGTGTACATAATGAAAGCCCAAAGTTTCTTTGCCTGTAAATTCAAGAAATCTGTTATCCATTAAAGAAGAAATAACCAGACAAAATCCACAAATGCCCTTTGTTTCATCATCGTAATAGTGATTTTCATTCCTGACAGGGAGTAGCATGAACTCAAATATGTTATCCATGAAAATTAGGATTGTTTTGTAAAAAATTCTATTCATTTCTACTGGTTACAATGAGTCTGTATTTGTCAAATGGTTTTTATTCTTAAATGAAAAGGTAATGATAAACAACCACTGGAACTGCTAAATTCATGATCCCTGTGCTAGGTTTCCTGACATGCCTCTTTGGCAAATTTGGGCCCAGGGAGTAATCAGTGTGGATATGAAAACGAGCACATTATTTCACTGTTAACAGACACTGCTAAAATGAAAGAGAAGGTGTGTGGGTCTATTGATGTTTTTATTTTCTTTCCTGGAACAATTAACTCAATAAGAAATAGTGTAGGCAGGTTGTTCTAAATCCAAAGTTTGATGAAGGAGTTTTGGAACTTAATATTTCCAGTGTACGCAAAGTTTATGAGAAGTGCTATATTGTTAATTCCTAGTTCTAATAAGATGCTGTCATACTTGGCCTTCATTTTACTAACGGGGAAACAGGCTCACTGATGTAAATGGTAAAGAAACAAACATGAAAAAGGATTTCTTAGTCAAGCAAAGAAAGCCTAGTGGCTATCAGCCACTGGGATCTCCAGTGCTTGACAATGCACTTGTAATGGGGAAGAACCCTTTGCATTCTATTACAAGTTAATCACTAAACGGATGTTGCCTATAAGCTTAAATTATACATAATGGCCCATCTCTGGGAACCCTGCCTAGTAGGTAATGAGCATTAAGCTAAAATAATTTAGCTCACAGGGAACATCTTGATCAGGCCCACCCGTGAATGACTGCTGGGAGGAAGAAATTAACGCATCCCCTCCCAGAGGCTGACAGGAACCAGGAAATGTTTGACTTTACTCCCTCCCCTTTTAGTATAAAAAAAAGCCTGAATTCTAACTCAGGCAAGATGGGTTCTTTGGGGCACGAGTCCACCATCTTCTCAGTTTGCTGGTTTTCTGAATAAAGTCACTATTCCTTGCTCCAGCAACTTGTCTCTCGATTTATTGGCCTGTTGTACAGCAAGTAGTACGAGCTTGGACTCAGTAACACACTGGCAAAATACATACTATTATAATCCCCCTTTCACAGATAAAGGATTGAGGCTGCGGAATAACTGGCCCAAGCTCAGAGTTATTAAATCACAGAGTCAAGACCTGAACTCAGTTTGTCTGGTATCTACCTCTGTGCTTCAATCTGATCCCAGACAGTACAGAATGCTTTGGTAGTGGTATTGCCTATGGCCACAGTTACTACTCAAGCAGTTCACAATTGCAATACGGATAAAGAAAAAGCATAGAATCACTGTTTATTCACCCTTAGCCAATGCTTCTACATGTCGGGGCTGACCTAGACCCCTGGTAGAAGACAGGTCTTATACCCATGTGTCAAGACTCTCTGAGAGCAGCATTTAGTCATCACCTCTGTCTACGAATCACAGGATTTTCATTCTACATTTAGGAACCCAGTGGAAGAAGGCAGAGTAACTTGTCTCTTGATTCACTGGGAAACCTCTTGAGAGTTTACCGCTATGGTTTGGTTTGTCTGCTTTTTTTTTATTTTTTATTTTTTTTAGTTCTCAAACTAAATAACTCCTTGAGAAGATTATTTAAAATGCAGATGTCAGACTCCATCCTAAGTGATTCTGATTCAGTAGGTCTGGAGTGGAGCCCAGGAATCAGTATTTGCGAAGTTCTAAAAATGTAAAGGTTCCCTGACCCCTATCCTCCACCCTCTTCCTGGAGACAACAACTTTACACTCTTTTAATACTTTCATCTGGCACATACACGTCTCTACTGTTCGCCAGTGCTATCAAGATAAGTTACAAAGTGTCAGGGGCCTTATGACCCATACCTCAGATTGGCTCTGGTGTTTCACATTAGCTATCAAATATTTATTAAGAATATATCAGAGGAAGAAACACAACATTTACTGAGACCTTGCTATGTGCAAGGTCTTTACATACAACATCTCACTGAATACTTACTATCACTGTATGACCTAGGTAGTTCCTCAGGTCACAGATTCACAGAAGGCAGAGGTGAGATTTGAATCCAATCCAGTTTCACTGAAAACCCAGTGCTTATCTCAGCAAAGCACAGTGCAGAACTCTTTGGTGGATCCTTGACCTCAAAGAGCTTCCTATTTGGGAAAAAAGGGTAGAAAATAGCGAGAAGTCTTAGGAGGAACTCAATAAGTGTGAGCCATCCTACGTCTGTGGGATTAAATGACCCATATTCAGAGGCAGCTGAGTACATGTAAAAGGAATGAGCATAGGCTTGGCACTGAATAAAAAGGGACGCATGAGTCCATATTGATACAAGTGAATACAAGGATAAATAAACGTGGGAGATGGTAAAGCTCTTCTCAGAGTAGAATGTAAACTAAAAAATGTAGAAAGGAATGGAATTAGACAATCATGATTTTGCAACCATTACAGTAATAACTGATTCAAGAAATAATCAACAATGGATGCTAAATCTAGCCAGTAAACTTGTGATTAAGAATGGGCTATAAAGCTATGTATCTATATCTATGAAAAATGGGGAATGAGGCAAAATATAAATAAGTGGTAAATCTGGGTAAAGGATATTTCGGAGTTGGGGGTAATGTTCTTGCAACTTTTCTGTAGATTTGTTTTGTCAAAATAAAAATTAAAAAAATATTAAAAGCAGAAAAAGTAAAAAGGGAAGTAAAGCAGAAACAGTTTCCTAGTTCTGTTACATTGTACATTTTCTCATGATCATAGGCTCAAGAACAGAGTAAGGTTAAAAAAAATTCTAAAATGGTACTTAATAGGGTGGGAAGAAGAGAGCATGGGTTTGAACCATTTTTAATCCTTATCAGATCTCTGACCTTCAACAAGTTAGGTAACCTCTCTGTGCCTCAGTTTTCTCTTCTGCAAAACGGGGATTTATACATTGGTACCTACTGGAAAGGTTGCTATAAAGACTAAATTAGTTCATAATTTGTAACGTGGCTCGCACATATTAAGCTTATTTGCTATAGTAATTTTATTACATATACAGTGCTTAGAGTCACGTAAACTCCGAATAAACGCTTGCTCTTGTTCTGCTGATTACTGGCTTAAAGTGCTTCAATTGCTTTGCCTTAACCTTCGGTAAAAGATAAAAAATTCTTACTCAGGTGTAGAGGGGATCCACCGACCTCATCAGACCCACTTGCTTCTCCCGTAGTCCCTCAAGGCTCAGCTCAAATATCGTTTCCCTAGGCGAGCCTCTGGGGCCCAAGGACCAGACCAGAGGCCTCCCTTACTTGGCGTCAGCTCCGTGGGCCGGTCCTCAGAGCACTCACGGCACCGGCCAAAGTCCACTGGCCTGTCGCCCCAGCGTAGTTTAAGCCCCACGACCGTAGGGCTCGGGATGTGTTTTTGCTCGCATGGTGAGCCGGGGTAGCACGGTGAGGAGGCCACGGGGCCTCTGAAGGCTGAAAGTGAACTTGGGGCCGAGGTGGGAGTCGCGGTGGGGGACGCAGGGCTATAGAAGGTGGCCCCTCAGGGGCGCTGCGACGTCCCGGGGGTAGCAGGCGGGCCCGGGCGGAGGGGGCGGTGCGGGAGGGGCGGCCGGGCCCCGCCCCCGCCCCGCCCCTCCCTTCCCTTTCCCGCCCTCGCCGCGCCCTGCCTGGTTTGCCGCGGCCCGCCTGGCTCTTCGCGCAAGTTTTCTGGTTAAGATGGCGGCCCCTGTGGTGGCGCAGGCCTGGAAACTACTGAGAGACCTGGCGCTCCGGTCCCCGCTCCTGGCGGCCAGGTCCCAGGTGAGCGGGCCTCTTGGTGGGAGCCTGGAGCAGCCAGTGATACCTTCCTGTCCTTGTCTGTCCATCTCCTCCTGGCCCCGGTGCGCGGCCGCTAGGGCGCCGCACCTGTGGAGGGGACGCGCGGTGCTGCGCCCGGGGGCGCACGAGAGACCCCAGCATCCCCCCACCCCCACCCCGCTTCAGGTGTCGGGGGTCCCAGGCGGAGCGGGGAATGACAGTCCGGGCCACCCCGGAGTGAGAGCCACCCAGCTCTCAGTTGTCGCTGACGTGGGTTACCCTAGCGCTGCGGGGGGCGCCTGGCCCTGTACCAGGCGCTGCAGGCATGTTAAGGAAAAGTCCCTGGGACTGGGTTTTGGAGTCCTGAGGTGTTATTATGTCGACAGAAAAAAAATGCACAGCCTGAAAGTTGGGAAATATATTTTATTGGAGGCATTATTGAGGGTTGTATCCTGGGGAAGTTTCTGGATAGCTCTGAGGAACTGTTCCAAAGAGGTAAGGGAGGAGCCAGGATATATGGGAGTTTTGGCTGAAAAAAAAACAAAAAAAAAAACTTGTAGTGGAACATCAAAAGATTAGGGCTAGTCACAAAAATCAGATATGTCAAGGTAGTGATTTTAATGCTTTGCTCAATTTGGGAAGGTGTAAGAGTCTGGGCTTTATTGAAGTTATTCCTTTGATTTGCATCTTAACTCTCTAGGGCCTGTATCCTGTTTTTCTGCATCCTGAATTCCCCTCAGGATGCACTGTCTCCGGTGGCTGCAGTGACTGCTGACTTGATGGCAAGCAACATTCTTGTTTACTAAAATGGCAGGCAACATTTGTTTGTCCTCAGCTACCTGCTTTGCCAGTGCTGCTTCCGAACCATCTCTCTCTTGAGCCTGTTTGTTAGGGCACATGATGAAGGTGCCTAGAAACCCAACCCAGCCTTGCTGGTTTAGTAACTCACCTCCTGGAGTGAGCTCTCTGCAGGCTGCCTGCTTTTGCAGACTTGGGGGGGGTGGGTAGTGGTGCTTGAGTTGGTGAAATGAGGGGGTCATGGAGAAAGATGGGAAACGCTCTCCCTCAATTCAGTGAGCAATCAGTCCCAGCACTAAAACACATCAGAGCATTGGCCCTGTCCTCTTTCTCCTTGTTTCAAGAGAATAAAAACCTAGGAGGGCCAGTGGTGGATGCTGAATAGCTATTAGAACTTGGCTTCCTGTAGATTTGATCAATACCTTCTGCAGGTGTCAAGAGTCACAGTAGTCAAAAGGTCTTTGGGGAGTTATGAGTTGGTGATGACTCGTGGACAAGTGATCAACCACTGGACTTCTTATTCTCCATGAGTAATATCGCCCCTCTTTTAAAGAAAGGATGGTGTGGGGCTCATCCACAGCAGAGCATCGTCCTTGTCCGTTTTCCCATCTTTAATTGATGGGAGACAAATGATCACTCCTGCAGTTTTAACTAGGATATGCATAGTATATATTTTTTAAAAATTGAAAGATAGCTACTAATGATTTTTTGAGTTACTCTAAGCTTTGGTTAATTATGACATCTGAAAGGTTTTTTTTTTTTTTCTTCTTTCATTTCCTGACTTCTCATTTGTCTGTTTTTGTTAATGTAAATTTAAAAGGTGCTAATAACTTATTACTGTAATATCTTTAATAGGCACTTGACAGTATGGTGGGATAGCAAAAGGAATGGTGGTTTTGTCTAATTAAAATAACTAATAACTGTTGTAATAGAGTAAGGAGAATACCTCCAGGTGTTCAAGTTCTATTCATTATTTAAGTGTTAGAAAAAAACAAGAACTGTGGTGCTAACTATGAGAGTAGACTTGAATTGATGGGAAACATGGTGCCTAAGGCAGTGAAAACTCAAGCAAAGGAAATAATTGTGCCGAGAAATCCAACTGTTTAGCTGAAGTATGATAGGGCTTCTTGCCTTACCAACAAATGGGAGTCTGAACACAACACTGTAGAGAATCTGAGTGGGTGATACCCTTGGTTTGGCAAGAAGACTGGGTAAAAGGATCTCCTACCTCACTGCATCTAGTAACTTAGATTTACATTCTTGTGGATGGCGTATTGTCCTGTGAACATAAGCTTAGGAAATGAGTTTTGTTTTTTTTTAAGTCAGGAATAGTACACAGTGTTCAAGAACTGGAAATGGGTGTTAGCAAGCATCAGATCCAACTAGCTTATTTCACAGGTAGAAAAATTGAGCACTAAAGTTAAAGGACTTGTTCAAGGTTATAAAGAGAGTTTGTGGCAGAACTGATTACAGATTAAAGGTTTACTTTTCAGTTTCCGTTATACCAGGCTGTGGTGTAAATTTCCTCATGAAAATAAGTTATATCAGCATGTAAGTTACTCTGCATAGCATAAAGTTACTATGTAACATCCAAGTCACCAACACTACTGACACATTTTAATTTTTTCTTTATAAACATCTTAGAATTGGCAATAAAAGTAGGTGAGTATTGTTTGTGATTTGTAAGGAACCCTTTTCATATTCTTGAATGCTTCTTTGTATCTGCTCCACCTACCTCTGCATGTATGTTGTGCCTACCTACTCCCTTGCCCATGGCAGACATTACAGTTGAATATGACCCTCTTTTTCTTGGAAACTTAAGAATGCTCACCAAGCGTCTCAGAAATCTCTTGCTACTCTTCTTGGCTCAGACCTTCTTTGTACCAGGCCTTATGCAAAATTCTTGTGTGTACAGAGATAAATGACCCAGTTTCTGCTGTGAGAAGTAACTTTAACCACTCTCACAGAGGTGCCAAAGAATGGCACTTTATGTACCCCCTCCTCGATGTTAAATTTAACATTTGACACATACTCCTGATGCTAAATGTCATTGACATTTTTTATTTCTTCTGCTGTTGGCTTCTCTGTTTTGACTTTCAATTGATGTTATGTCCTTAAAGGGCCACCCTTTTGCCATTTCTTATTTTACATATATTTCTCTATTCAATTTATACCTAGAACAAGACTCTATAGGTACTGATATTTGGGGATAGTAAACAAGGCAGGCAGAGATCTTGGCCACATGATACTATATTTTAATGGGGGTGGGGAAGGGCTAGACTGTACATACATAAACAATAATGAAAATGATTTCAGCCAGTGACAAATGCTATGAAGAAAATAAAACAAGGTCATGGGCTGGAGAATGAATAGCTTAGCCAAGATGGTGGGTCATAGATTAGGTGATCCAGGAAAACCAATTCGACATTGCATTGTAACACGTGTAATAAAAATATACATATTATAAGTGAACAGCTTGATGAGTTTGCACAAACTGAACATGCCCAGGAGATCAGATCCATATCAAGAAATTAATCTTTTAGCAGCAATCCAGAGGGCCCCCTGGTGCTCCTTCCCATCACTACTCCCACCCAGAAAAGGGTAGCCAGTCCCCTGAATTACACCACCATACACTGGTTTAGTTCCTTTTTGTACTTTATGTAAATGGAATTATACAATGTATTATATGAGTGCATACTCACATAATCAACATTATGTTTGTGAGATCCTGGAGGTGACTTTTTGACATTTGAACTGAGACCTGATTAATGAAAAGTAGCCAGCCAGGTGACACTCGGGAAGAGAGGACAGCAAGTGCAAAGGCCCTGAGGTGGGACCTGAACTCAACATATCCAGACAGTTAAAGAGGTGGAAAGTGACAGTACTAGTCATGGTCTGAGAGGTAGGCAGGGGCTGGATCAAGTGGGGACTTGTAGCGTCTGATAAAGACTTTTTAAAAGCTTAGAGTGCTTTGCCCAGAGTTACTCAGCTAGTAAAAAATAGCTGAATCCCAGTCCGGCTGCCAAAGACCAGGCATGTAATTACTGTACAGTGCACTCCCTGTTATAGGTAGCACAATACAGCAAGGCACAGCCATGTTGGGCACAGAGATGAGCCTGTTACATTAGTTATGTCTTAGGGGAAGTCTTGGCTGAGGGCACTGAAGTTAAATGGTTAGTGATAATCTGATCGTGGTATTTTGCCTTTTAGTGCATTTCCCCTCTCATAATGGCTGGGTGAAGTTAACAAAGCTGTTCTGTTGTAGGTGAAGCAAAGACATTGTGGGAAACACTGCCCCTCAGGCCCCTAGTTGTAGAATCCTTGTTTTGTGGTTCTCTACAAAGCCCAGAGCTTCTGTCCAGGAACTCAGGGAGGAATGTGTATTGTTGAAGGAAACCAAAACCCTGTCCCTGCTGTTGTGTATCTCAGAATAGATGACTCCAGCTTAATTTTCTGTTCTTTCCAGAAGTGAGAGGAGAAAGATGGATGCCTGGCTTTTAGAAGTGAAGGACTGAAGCTTACGTGCAAGTTTCTGTCAGCTAACTATGGCTGTGGAGGCTGCATTGGAAGTTGTGACTCACCTTTATCTGCCTTCTTGCCTAGAAGAATAAATATCTGACTCTTTTCTTTTATAAATGAAGTGCACTTGCAATTTCTGCTGTCAGAAAAGGAAATTCATCTCAAATAATTTAGTTGCTAAACTACTGACTTCTGTGTGGGGAAGACCTGTAAATGATAGCTCTTGTCCCAAATTGGTTTTGTTTACTGTAAATGAAACACTTCTTTCATGGATGAGTACACAGACCCATAGTAGTGAGACTTTTGCTGCACTTGTATCCTGGCCCAATTCTGTAAGCACAACACCCAGAAACTCACTGACATATCTCGTATTTTGGGGAGGAAAAGAAATTACATATGCAACTTCAGATCATTTGTCTTTCAACTCTTTTTACTATTCACTCAATCTGGAATTGTCCTTTGCTACCTGTGCACCCATCATTTTCTGTTACTTGATGAAAACGTTTTGTCTGAAGAACTTGAGAGATTTCTACACGTTTGAGCAAGTGGTAACGTCAGTATACTAATGAAATTTGGGGAAATGACACTAGAATTAGTCTGGTAAAGAAGATGCAGGGGAAGGCATGCCGGGTGGAGTGGACTGTGGGCAAAGGCAGAGGGGAGAGAGAAGATGGGGAGATTAGAGGAGTCATTGGGAACAGTTTGGTATGGAGGAGAGGCAGGTGAGTAACAGAAGTGAAGAGCTAGTGGCGATCTTCTTGGCAAATGAGGAAGGAAAGAAGAGCTGTAGAAAGCCCACAATTTGGCATGGTATAGAACTAGATAACTGAACATCAAGCACATATTGTTCACTTAGTAAATATTTTCTCAGTGCTTAGTCTTTGCCCAGTGCTATTTGTTGGAAGCGCCTTGAAGGCAGAGACTATATTGATTAATTCTTCACTGTAAATCTAGTGCTTTAGAGAATGCTGGGCATATAGATACCTTTAATAAGTGAGTTCTATGAGTGAGTGAATGCAGGGAAGATACACAGTCCCACCCTCAGGGGGCTCATAGTCTAGTGGCAAAATTGGCGGGTAAACCAGAAATTATACAGTAGCATCGCGAGATCAGTAGAGCTATGTGCTTAGTCTTCTGTGACACTGCATGGTCTTGCATGGGGCACTTGCTGTTTCCCAGTCTGAAACATTGTTCCTTCTGATCTCAGGCCTTGTTCTATCCCATCATTCAGCTTTCTGATTCAAAGTGGTCTTCCCACAGGGCGTTCCCTAATTATCTTATCTGACTCACTTTCTCCCCAGAGATTATTTTCTGCCCCTTGCCTGCATTTTAACACTTTACCTGGTGGTTTATTAGGTGTTTTTTGTTTGTTTGTTTTATTCTCTGTCTGACTTCCTTCCCCACAAATGTAAGAATGTAAGCTCTATGAGGGCAAAGATTTTTCTTATGCACTGCTATTTCCCCAGCCTGCCTGACCAGGTATTCAGTAAGCTTTTGTGGTCTAAATAAATGCGTGGGGTACACAGAGAAATGAGAGGCAGGTAAGTAATAGAGATGAGGGTTGATGCAGATAATTTAGGCAAATGGGGAAGGAAAGGGCTATAGAAAGTCTCGTTGTGAAAGGACTTTCAAAATAATAGGACTGTGCATTTCATATGTGACAGACTGTGCAAAGTGATGTCTGCACATTATTTCCTTAACCCTTACAATGTTACTGCAGGGGAGATTGTACTGTCTTCATGTTACAAATAACAGAACAGAGGCATAGAAGGGTCATACTAAATAACCTGCTTAAAATCACAGGGCCAGGGAGTCACCTGCCTCATGCTGATAAGTTACTTATGCTGTTAAAACATTAAGTTACATTGCCAAAGGGTCCTTTTTGAGCTGAACTATCCCGTTATGCTGATTGCTGACCTTTCCCCCTTTCTTTGTCCCTGAGTAATGGGCAGCTTGGTCTTTGCACTTATGCCGACTTAGGTGGACTAATCAACACTGCATGATTGTCCTCTTATCTGACTCTTATCAGGCTCTTATCTGACTCCCTCCTTCTCTGGCTCCAGGGTCTGGGAAACAGTGAGGAGAAAAGGGTATGGTTCTGTGTTCAAATAGGACTAAGTTCAAATTCTGGGTCTGCCAGGTTCTTGCTCTACTAATTACTGAACTTGACTGAACCTCAATTTATTGTTCTCTGAAAGGAGATAATTCTTACAGATAGTTACAAAGATTAAATAAGATGATATGCATGATGTCTGACATTATGGTTAGATAGTAGGCTCAGAGAGATTATTTCTCTTGCAGTAAATTTGAAGCTACATTTACTTGAATTTTTTTTGTTTTGGCTTCATCAAGCCAGAATAGTTTTCCTTTCCCAGATTTGATAAGCATTTAGTGTTTGCTGCCATGTCAGGGTTAGGTGCTGGCTTGGTGTTTCCAAATGGTTTATTTCACTTAATCCTGCATCAACGATGTGAAACAGAGGTGATTATTCTCAGTTTACATCTAGGGAACTTGAGGCTCAGAGAGTTCAAGCCCTGTCTCCTGGGCCCCAGTTATCTTCATTATTCCACAGGTGGGCTGAAGGTCTGGTGAGGCCTGAGGTGGCAGTGGGGAGGGTTGTGTGGGGAACTCAGTTGCACCATCCTGGATGTTGCTTGTTCCAGAAATGTTTGCACATCTTGGTGTTGACTTAGTAGCTATGGCTTCTGGACCACTTATGCATCAAAAGTTTGAGGTGGGGGGACGCCCAAACACTAGACTGTAGTCATAACATGTACGCAAGGGCAACTGGCACATGCCCTTCACTGTCTGCCCTGTGCACAGGACTGCCTTCAGCGTTTCAGGAATGCTGGAGAAATTGTGAAATTGCATTTCCTTTGGAGGTTGAGTTTTGGGGGATGGTGATAGAGGGTGGAGTTTCCTGGTATTTTGAGTTCAGACTTTGGTCAGTGTGCTGATTACGTGGCCAGCTTTTGCCCCTTTCTAGAAATGATTCCAAAAGAATAGCACGTGGATACTAGTCACAAAAGCATAGATTTCTAACACTTACCTCTAACATTTACTTTTATTTTAAAATTAGAGGGGTTTGATGTAGTGTTTGAGTCGATACTGGAGACATGGCAAAGCTTAAGGAATAGGTCTGAGTTTGGGTCCTGTGAGTGGGGGTGGGATGGGAGTCTGGCATCTCTTTTTCTACCCCTATCCATTTCTCCATGTCCTTACCCTATTTCCATTTCTAGGCTGTCTTAGTCCCAGGGTTGTGACTTGAGGACCCTGAGGAATTTCAGGAGGGCTGCTTTGTGGAGTTAGAGGTGGGGGAGCAGTGAGAGATGAGGCTGCAGACATATGCAGGGGCAAAATTTTGCTGATCTTGTGAGTCTGGTAATGGAGTCAAGGTTGGTTATTGAGGGCAGTGGGGAGCCATTGAAGGGTTTTAATAGGGGCTAATTTAAAAAAAAAATTAAATTTTATTTTTTGGATGTGTTAGGTCTTCGTTGCTGTGTGTGGGCTTCTCATTGCAGTGGCTTCTCGTTGCAGAGCACAGGCTCTAGGTGCGCAGGCTTTAGTAGTTGTGGCGCGTGGGCTCAGTAGTTGTTGTGGGCTCAGTAGTTGTGGCTCAGTAGTGGGCTCAGTAGTTGTGGTTCTAAAGCACAGCCTCAGTAGTTGTGGCGCACGGGCTTAGTGGCTCCATGGCATGTGGGATCTTCCCAGACCAGGGTTTGAACCCGTGTCCCCTGCATTGGCAGGCGGATTCTTAACCACTGTGCCACCAGGGAAGCCCCTATTGAAGGGTTTTAGACAGAGGAGTGGCAGGAGCCGTTTTATGCTTCAGAGTATTCTTTCTTCATACAGTGTGGAAAGGGTTGGAGGATTAAGAATGGAAATCATTCAGGTGACTGTTGTACTAATTCAGTGCCAGTAGTAGTTATGCCACAATAATAGGCATAAACCAGGACTGAAATCACACTGCTTGGGTTTAAATCTTGCCCTCAGTACTGGTTATCTTTGTGATGTGTGACAATTACTTATATATTTTATTACAAGACTCACTTTTTTTCTTTTTCACATTTCAACATCTCTGAAAACTGCATATGTTTGTACACTTGTGTCACAGATTGAGTGACAGTTTTTTTTTTCTCCAGTGGTACATGAAGTGGAAGATGGGGGTTTGGATCAAAATCAGGGTGACCACATAATTTTTTGCCAAATCAGGATACTTTTGAGAGTGAACATGAGCACTGTGAATAATTACACCAGCAGGTATAGCAGAAACCCAGACTATGCCTGGAAAGCTGATATATGGACCTCCTAACTAAAATGGACTAAATGATGGCAGTGGGGATAGAAGAGAAAGATTGGCATTATTAAGGAAAGAAGCTGGACAGGATTCATGCTTTCCCTGCTGAGTCCCCATTGCTGGTTCTCTCCACTGCCGTATACCGAAAAGGTGATAAAAGGCTGTGTACCATCCCTGAGCAGAGAAGGTGTGAGGAGCTACCGTTGTTATAAAAGATCCCTGCTTGTCTTTGCTGTGGGACCATGTGCTCCGTCCTTGTGTCCAAGTGTTCCCTGGACATGCTGTTATGGTCGTAGAACAAGAACAGGCAACTAAAAGAAGAGAAATAGAAAGACCCATAAATATGTCAGGCTTGCAAAGTGCACGTTTCTAAACTTGAGCGCAGTGAAGAGCTTTCCAAAGCTCCAAGACTCCCTTATCCCGCGTTCACAACGTTCTGGGCCCTGGTGGAATCGTGCAGTCTGGCTTAGGTATTTCCTTTTGTGCTCTCAGTCTTATGTGGATCACGCAGTTGATTATTAAGGCTTCTTTGATTGAAAGATCTCCTTGGACTTTTCTTAAGGGGAAAAAAATGTTTTTTTTGAAAGGGACACATACTGGAACTCAAGACTAATGTTCCTTGGTGTTGGCTCCTCTGTGCCTTTTCTGTTGTGTTAACTGGTGGCTAGCTCGTGGTACCATTTCTCTATAACTTGTACCTGCCCATAACTTTGTCCATTCCTGGGCCCCCTCCAGCTTCCTAACCCTAACACATCATTCAGCTTCTGTCTCTCAGAATGTCACAGTTCTAATAACAAGAACATCTCATCAGTCTAGCTCATCCTTTTGCACTCACGTTCGGGTCACTGGCCAGCTGAAAGACTGGCTGGTTCTTTTTAAGGTGTCCACTTCCACCTCACCACCTGTGGCTGAGGTGGGGAGGTCTTGGAGAGGAGCAGCACCATGGCCCCCTGAGTAGGAGGGCTCTCAGTGCAGTGTTGGTGGGGTGGCCTGATCCATTTAGAGTTCCTTCATGAACTGCTGCTAACTTGTCCATCTTCTTTTCTCCAAGTACACATGTTCACGTTTGCTTTGTTTCCTTTTTCACATTCCCAAATTTCTGAAGATCTTCTTACTATTCACTTGGCTGGTCTTAGTTAGATTAATTTATCAGAGATTAAGGTCATGGTAGTGGGCCTTGTTTTAGACCGCTTTCTTATGATCATAACTAAAATAATTCTCAGGAGAGAATTATTAATTGGAAAAATGGGGTATCATGGGAAGTCAGCTTGTCCACCCAAATAGCCAAGTGAAGTGTTTCCAAGACAAATGTAGACAATAGGCTTCATATGGCCCTGGAGTACTTCCTCAGCTTTGCTTGGAGCAATATTCTGAGTTGAAATAACCCAACTTCTCTTGGTTCACTTCCACTTTATGCTTCCCAAAGGGGATTTGTTTGGGTCCTTTTGCCACCACTCAATAAAAAACTGCCATATTGGGCAGGACTTCCTTGAAGCCACCTGCAGAGGATGCTGGCTCCCACATTAGTCCCTGGTGCAGTGAGGTGGGACTCGGAGCACAGGGTTTATTTCATTTAAACCATGAGTATGAAGACTATATTTTATCTTAAAACTGGGGCACTTTTGATAGTTGAAAGGGAGCACTGTTAATTATTATGCCAGGATAATAGGCATAAACCAGGACTGGAACCAGACTGCCTGTGTTCAAATCTTGCTTGCAACACTTAGTAGATTTGTGACCTTCTGAAAATTACTTAGGTATTTCATTGCAAGACACACTTTTTTCTTTTTCACATTTCAGCATCTCTGACATATGGATGTGTTTTACAGTTGTGTCATAGATTGATTGGCAGGTTTTTCCCAGTGGTACATTAGAGTGATGCAAAAAAGTTGTTCATTCTTAAACTTGATGAAATGTCTGTGCCTCAGTTTTCTCATCTGTAAAATGTAGGGAGCTACAGTATTCACCTCCCAGAGTTACAGTGAGGATTAACTGAGGCCATGCATATCATCTTAGCACCATGCCCTAGATGATCGGTAAATTTTAGTTACTGGTTTTGGTATTATTGTCACTAGCTTTAATAAATTGTACTTAAATCATAGTTAATTAAATCATATTACATAATATGTGATGAATCGGGAGATTGGGATTGACACGTATGCACTGATGTGTGATGTGTATAAAATGGATGACTGATGAGAAAATAAATAAATAAATAAACATAAAAAAATAAAAGGGATGTTCTCAGGAAAAAAAATTGTAGTTAAATCATAGTTAATTAAATCATTACATAATATGATTAAATCACATTTAACTTACATGTGTTGATTAAATAAAATATATTATTTAAGTAAAATAGATTAAATAAAATATCAAAATATATTAATTAAAATACACTAATTGAAAATGGTTAATTAAAATATATTAAATATATATAATAAATATATAATTCAGTTACGGTTACATAAGTAATAAACTGAAAGGCTTAATTTTTGTAAAAAGCCTCCTTCAGTGTTTTCCCTGCCTTCCTCCTAAACCCCCTCAACCTTGCAACTTGCAAGGGAGATGAACAATGTAAGCAAAGTAGGGGATTACAACAGTCAAGTTGGGGAAATGACATGGAAGGAGAGAGAGGCTCTCTGTAGTGCCTTATTGGTGTCAGGAGTGGCGGACTACAATGAAGTCCCTTGGGAAAAAGACTTTCGTGCACTTAGCCCCAGATTGGGAGTGGAGACCAGCCATTTAGCTTTATCAGAAAATTTACTGTTTTCACCTTATCAGTGGAGATCTCTTCACATTTTTATAAGGAAACTATCTTTATCTTTTGTTTGATGTCACTATCTTCTGCTAATGCTCTCCTAATTGCTGTCCAAATGACCACCTGGACTTTGAAGGACATATTTGGGTTAACTTAACTTTGAAAAGAAGGGGAGGAAAACCACATTTAATATGCACTCTTATACCAGCCTTAGGGCTTACATAGGCCTTTAATAATTAATATAAAGAAAGCTGAGAGTTATTAATTATTTTTCATTAAGCGAATAAACTATTAATGGTGAATGTTTCTTTGTTAAGGTTCAGAACTCTTTTTAAAGTGATGTATCATTAAAATTGAAAACCAACAATACAGGGAAAAGAAAGATTTTTTTCAGTTTTTAACCTTTTTATAATTAGCATGAAAAAATAAATGTGCTATGTGACTAATTAGAAAAACTAAATAAGTTTTGAGATAGTGAAGTTGTAAACAGATTATCCTCACTAATTTAAAAATGATTACGGATTGAATGGCTGAGTGTTGAGGAGATTAGCTTGAAATGGAAGCAGAAGTCTTGTGACTGGTTTTTGGGGAGGCTGAGCCTAAGGGTGTAGATTCTAACATCAGTTCTAGTGTATGGGTTTTCCAATACCACCCAGCAGTTCTCCACCAGCTGGGCGTCCTACAATCCAACTAAATTCTGACATTGTTGACATGGAAATAGCATTAGATTCCACAAGTTAAGGGCACAGTCCAACAAGACTGCTCCCACCCCACTTCAGAGGCCAATATCAAGTCTACATTGTCACTTGTACAGGTTCCATTAATTTGCTAGAGTGGCTCACAGAATGTAGAGAAACATTTTACTTCCTAGGTTACCAGTTTATTGTAAAAGGCTATATAACTCACTAACAGCCAGATGGAAGAGATGCCCTGGGCAAGGTGTGTAGAGAGGGTTATAGAGCGTAGCACTCTCTCTGAATCTCCACATGTTCACCACCCCCGGAGCTCTCTGAGTCTCCTGGTACAGGGATTTTTATGGAGGCTTTATTACATAGGCAAGATTGATTAAATCATTGGCCTTCAGTGATTTAACTTAATCTCTAGCTCCTGTCCCCTCCCCTGAGGTGGAGGAGGAGGACTGAAAGTCCCTACCCTCTAATCACTAGGCTGGTTCCCCTGGCAACCAACCCCCATCCTTAGGTTACCTAGTGGCTTTTCAAAAGTTGTCTCTTTCATTTAACAAAGACACCTTTATCACTCTCTTCACTTAAGAAATTCCAAGGGTTTTGAGAGCTCAGTACAAGGACTGGGGATGAAGACCAAATATATATTTATTATAAATCACAGAATCACAGTGTGCTGTTAGGATTGGAGTACCAATTCCAGAACTCCTAGCAGGCATGTTGTGAGTATAATGGATGCTTTCTTTTTTGTTTCTTATATGTTTATGGTGAGGTTTTTATGAGTGATATAAAATTGATTTTATAGCTATTTTATATAAAATATTTTAATGTGGGGGAAAACTTACAGAGTTAACTTTTAGATAAGGATCTTGCTGTGATTTATGTCATAGAGTGTTCTGCCTATGTTTTCCTCTAAGAGTTTTATAGTGTCTGGCCTTACATTTAGGTCTTT
Source organism: Tursiops truncatus (assembly GCF_011762595.2). NCBI lineage: Eukaryota > Metazoa > Chordata > Mammalia > Artiodactyla > Delphinidae > Tursiops > Tursiops truncatus. The sequence goes on along the minus strand of NC_047043.1, from coordinate 80,429,853 downwards.
AATCCATTTGGAGTTTATTTTTGTGTATGGTGTTAGCGTGTGTTCTAATTTCATTCTTTTACTTGTAGCTGTCCAGTTTTCCCAGCACCACTTATTGAAGAGGCTGTCTTTTCTCCATTGTATATTCTTGTCTCCTTTATCAAAAATAAGTGCATAGGTTTATGTCTGGGCTTTCTATCCTGTTCCATTGATCTATATTTCTGTTTTTGTGCCAGTACCATACTGTCTTGATTACTGTAGCTTTGTAGTACAGTCTGAAGATGGGAGCCTGATTCCTCCAGCTCCATTTTTCTTTCTCAAGATTGCCTTGGCTATTCGGGGTCTTTTGTGTTTCCATACAAATTGTGAAAGTTTTTGTTCTAGTTTTGTGAAAAATTCCATTGGTAGTTTGATAAGGATTGCATTGAATCTGTAGATTGCTTTGGGTACTATAGTCATTTTCACAATGTTGATTCTTCCAATCCAAGAACATGGTATATGTCTCCATCTGTTTGTATCATTCATTTCTTTCATCAGTGTCTTACAGTTTTCTGCATACAGGTCTTTTGTCTCCTTAGGTAGGTTAATTCCTAGGTATTTTATTCTTTTTGTTGCAATGGTAAATGGGAGTATTTCTTTAATTTGTCTTTCAGATTTTTCATCATTAGTGTAAAGGAATGCAAGAGATTTCTGTGCATTAATTTTGTATACTGCTACTTTACCAGATTCATTGAATAGTTTTAGTAGTTTTCTGGTAGCATATATAGGAGTCTCTATGTATAGTATTATGTCATCTGCAAACAGTGACAGCTTTACTTCTTCTTTTCCGATTTGGATTCCTTTTATTTATTTTTCTTCTCTGATTGCCGTGGCTAAAAATTCCAAAACTATGTTGAATAACAGTGGTGAGAGTGGGCAACATTGTTTGTTCCTGATCTTAGTGGAAATGGTTTCAGTTTTTCACCATTGTGGATGATGTTGGCTGTGGGTTTGTCATATATGGCCTTTATTATGTTGAGATATGTTCCCACTATGCCTACTTTCTGGAGGATTTTTATCATAAATGGGTGTTGAATCTTGTCGAAAGCTTTTTCTGCATCTATTGAGATGATCATATGGTTTTTCTCCTTCAGTTTGTTAATTTGGTGTATCACATTGATTGATTTGCGTCTATTGAAGAATCCTTGCATTCCTGGAATAAACTCCACTTGATCATGGTGTATGATCCTTTCAGTGTGCTGTTGGATTCTGTTTGCTAGTATTTTGTTGAGGATTTTTGCATCCATGTTCATCAGTGATATTGGCCTGTAGTTTTCTTTTTTTGTGTCGTCTTTGTCTGGTTTTGGTATCAAGGTGATGGGGGCCTCGTAGAATGAGTTTGGGAGCGTTCTTCCCTCTGCTATATTTTGGAAGAGTTTGAGAAGGATAGGTGTTAGCTCTTCTCTAAATGTTTGATAGAATTCACCTGTCAAGCCATCTGGTCCTAGGCTTTTGTTTGTTAGAAGATTTTTATTCACGGTTTCAATTTCAGTGCTTATGATTGGTCTGTTTATAGTTTCTGTTTCTTGCCGGTTCAGTCTCGGAAGGTTCTGCTCTTCTAAGAATTTGTCCATTTCTTCCAGGTTGTCCATTTTATTGGCATATAGTTGCTTGTAGTAATCTCTCATGATCCTTTGTATTTCTGCAGTATCACTTGTTACTTCTCTGTTTTCATTTCTAATTCTGTTGATTTGAGTCTTCTCCCTTTTTTCTTGATGAGTCTGGCTGATGGTTTATCAATTTTGTTTATCTTCTCAAAGAACCAGCTGTTAGTTTTATTGATCTTTGCTATTGTTTCCTTCATTTCTTTTTCATTTATTTCTGATCTGATCTTTATGATTTCTTTCCTTCTGCTAACTTTGGGGGTTTTTTTGTTCTTTTTTCTCTAATTGCTTTAGGTGTCAGGTTAGGTTGTTTATTTGAGATTTTTCTTATTTCTTGAGGTAGGATTGTATTGCTTTAAACTTCCCTCTTAGAACTGCTTTGGCTGCGTCCCATTGGTTTTGGGTTGTTGTGTTTTTACTGTCATTTGTTTTTAGACATTTTTTGATTTCCTCTTTGATTTCTTCAGTGATCTGTTGGTTATTTAGTAGTGTACTGTTTAGCTTCCATGTGTTTGTATTTTTTATAGTTTATTTCCTGTAATTGATATCTAGCCTTATAGTGCTGTGGTTGAAAAAGGTACTTGATATGATCTCAGTTTTCTTAAATTTATGAAGGCTTGATTTGTGACCCAAGATATAATCTATCCTGGAGAATGTTCCATGAGCAGTTGAGAAGAAAGTATATTCTGTTGTTTTTGGATGGAATGTCCTATAAATATCAATGAAGTCCATCTTGTTTAATGTGTCATTTAAAGCTTGTGTTTCCTTATTTATTTTCATTTTGGATGATCTGTCCATTGGTGAAAGTGGGGTGGTAAAGTCCCCTACTATGTTGTGATACTGTCAGTTTCCCCTTTTATGGCTGTTAGCATTTGCCTTATGTACTGAGGTGCTCCTATGTTGGGTGCATAAATATTTACAATTGTTATATATTCTTCTTGGATCGATCCCTTGATCATTATGTATTGTCCTTCTTTGTCTCTTGTAATAGTCTTTGTTTTAAAGTCCATTTTGTTTGGTATGAGAATTGCTACTCCAGCTATCTTTTGATTTCCATTTGCATGGAATATCTTTTTCCATCCCCTCACTTTTAGTCTGTATGTGTCCCTAGGTCTGAAGTGGGTCTCTTGTAGACAAAATATGTACAGGTATTGTTTTTGTATCCATTCAGCCAGTCTGTGTCTTTTGTTTGGAGTTTTTAATCCATTTACATTTAAGGTAATTATTGATATGTATGTTCCTATTACCATTTTTTTAATTGTTTTGGGTTTGTTATTGTAGGTCTTTCCCTCCTCTTGTGTTCTCTGCCTAGAGAAGTTTCTTTAGCATTTGTTGTAAAGCTGGTTTGGTGGTGCTGAATTCTCTAAGCTTTTGCTTTTCTGTAAAGGTTTTAATTTCTTCATCGAATCTGAATGAGATCCTTGCTGGGTAGAGTAATCTTGGTTGTAGGTTTTTCCCTTTTATCACTTTAAATATGTCCTCCCACATCTTTCTGGCTTGCAGAGTTTCTGCTGAAAGATCAGCTGTTAACCTTATGGGGATTCCCTTGTGTGTTAACTTGTTGCTTTGCCCTTGCTGCTTTTAATACTTTTTCTTTGTATTTAATTTTTAATAGTTTGATTAATATGTGCCTTGGCATGTTTCTCCTTGGATTTATCCTGTATGGGATTCTGCATTTCCTGGACTTGATTATTTTCTTTCCCATATTAGGGAAGTTTTCAACTATAATCCCTTCAAATATTTTCTCAGTCCCTTTCTTTTTCTCGTCTTCTTTTGGGACCCCTATAATTCGAATGTTGGTGCGTATAATGTTGTCCGAGAGGTCTCTGAGACTGTCCCCAGTTCTTTTCATTCTTTTTTCTTTATTCTGCTCTGTGGTAGTTATTTCCACTATTTTATCTTCCGGGTCACTTATCCTGCAGTTCTTCTGCCTCAGTTATTCTTGATTCCTTCTAGAGAAGTTTTAATTTCATTTATTGTGCTGTTCATCATTGTTTGTTTGCTCTTTAGTTCTTCTAGGTCCTTGTTAAACGTTTTTTGTATTTTCTGCATTCTGTTTCCAAGATTTCAGATCATCTTTAGTATCATTACTCTGAATTTAGGCTGCCTGTTTCCTCTTCATTTGTTTGGTCTGGTGGGTTTTTACCTTGCTCTTCATCCGCTATGTATTTCTCTTTCTTCCCATTTTGCTTAACTTACTGTGTTTGGGGTCTCCTTTTCACAGGCTGTAGGTTTGTAGTCCCTGTTGTTTTTGGTGTCTGCCCCCAGTGGGTAAGATTGGTTCAGTGGGTTGTGTGGGCTTCCTGGTGTAGGGGACTGGTGCCTGTGTTCTGGTGGATGAGGCTGGATCTTGTGTTTCTGGTGGGCAGGACCGTGTCCGGTGGTGTGTTTTGGAGTGTCTGTGAACTTAGTATGATTTTAGGCAGCCTCTCTGCTAATGGGTGGGGTTGTACTCCTGTCTTGCTAGTTGTTTGGCATGGGGTGTTCAGCACTGGAGTTTGCTGGGCGTTTAGTGGAGCTGGGTCTTAGCGTTGAGATGGAAATCTCTGGGAGAGCACTCGCCGATTGGTATTACGAGGGGCCAGGAGGTCTCTGTTGGACCAATGTCCTGATCTCGGCTCTCCCACCTCAGAGGCTCAGGCCTCACACCCGGCCGGAGCACCAAGACCCTCTCGGCCTCGGTTCATGCACTTCCCATCACTCACCCAGCTCCTGCCTCCGCGCCTCCCTTCCTTTAGTTTGATCTTTACTTCCCACACCAGGCGGGGGGCGGAGGGCAGTGCAGAGGAGGCCAGTGGGAAGCTGCCTTGCTGTGTCCTTGTCCGCACCCCGTGCTGGGCTTGCTGGTCCCTCCCAGTCATGGGGCAGGGTCCGCAAAGACAGCCCGACCACTGGACAGACCCACCGACCCTGTGATTGAATTTTGGGGTGTTGAGGCAAGTAGCAAAGGAATTGCTTTTTTGATTCAAAGTTTGGACCAGCACATGCCTTTTATGTCTCTGAAACCTTGTTTTTGCTCCCCACGCTTTTAAAGGTACTAAAATTATAAATGAATATACTTCTTATTTTTAAATTTATAACTTTTTTTATTGTGGTAAAATATACATAACATATAAAATTTACTTTTTAACTATTTTTAAGTGTACCTTTTTGTGGCATTAAGTGTATTTACACTGTTTTGCAACCATCACCACCATCTGTCTCCAGAACTTTTTCATCTTCCGCCATCTGAAACTTTTGTATCCGTGAAACACTAATTCTCCGTTTTTCTCTCCCCCCAGACCCTGGAAACAGGCATTTTGCTCTCTGTCTCTATGAATTTGACTACTTTAGAATCTTACATAAGCGGATTCATAAAATACTTTTTTTTTGTGACTGGCTTATTTCACTTAGCATAATGTTCTCAAGTTTCATCCATGTTGTTGCATGTGTGAAGCCAAATCCCTGTAAAACCGAGTTCCTCTGCCAAGTTCATGATTAACCTCTCTTTCTAAAACTGTATTCCCTTTCTTGTCCCACCTGTTCCCCTGAAGCTTGAGGAGTATCAAAGAAGAGAGGGAGTGAAGCTGAGCAGCGTCCTGAAGGGCCTTTCTGGGTACAAAAGCCTTTACATGTCCCCAGTTTATTGTTTGTAGGAAAAAGACTTCAGCCTCCTGTACCTTCCCTGAGTGTCAAAGGGCAGATTCAAGCAGTTACTAATTAGGGAAGTGAGGGAATACAGAAACAAAGGAAAAGCAGTCAAGAAACAATTGTGCAGTGATAGGCAGGGTCTAGTTCCTCCTCAAGGGATGGACATAGCAATCTGATGTATATCTTGGAGTTGTTTGTTCTGTAGGAACTAAGGCCCCCCACTCAGGTGGAGGATGGCAGCTACATGCTGAGATCCCAGACTGGTCGGAACCAGAAGGTTGATGAATGAGATTCCTAGAACGCCACGCTCTTACCACACCAGTAACCAATCAAAAGAAAGTCATACACCTTGCAGCTGTCACCTCAAATGTTGCCTTTAAAAACTGTTCCCTGAAAACCACTGAGGAGTTCGGGTCTTTGGAGCATGAGCCTGCTGTCCTCCTTGCTTGGCCCTTGCGATACACCTTTCTCTGCTCCAAACGCCAATGTTTTGGTTTGTTTGGCCTCACGGTGCATCAGTTCCACAAACTCGGGTTCAACAGCATGTGTCAGAATCTTCTTCCTTTTTAAGGCTGGATAATATTCTGCTATATGTGTATATATAACATTTGTTTATATCCTTCATCAGTGGACCCTTGGGTTGCTTCCACCTTCCCGTATCTGGTCAAAATGTCTGTTAAGAAATACCTTTAAGGGTAATATTTTATTAAATATTCATAATCATTTATCCTTCTATTGGGTATTTTTTAAATAGGTGCATTATTAGGCCCAGAAGATAGTGGGTTGGTAGGAAGCTTGGGCATATGAGACAGCTACTGTCTTTAAGGAACATACAGACATGTGGTGGAGACCAATGGGAAATGGACAATTACAGTGAGAGGTGTTTGGTGTTCAGGAGGGCTTCCCAGGGCTCTCTGGGTATACAGCTGTACTGCCTTTCTTGGACTCCCCTGCACAGTGGCTGTTAATAGTGTCTGTCGGGATAATCTGAAGTTAGGCCCAAGTAGAAATAGACACCTGACATTTATCAAGCACATTCCTTAGGCCAAGTCTGGTACTGTGCACCTGAAGAGGATTGTCTCTTTGAGTCCTCATAGCGACCCAGGAGGTAGGCACTCTTCATTGCCATTGCTAAGCCCATTTTAAAGCGCAACAAACCATGGTTCAGAGACTTTAAACAACTTCCCTATTGTCACAGCTATTGTCCTGCACAGCTCCTTGCTGTGCCACTCACACTGATCTCTTCTGTTGTGCCTGTTGTGCGTTGAATTGTGTCTTCAAAATTCATACCTTGAAGGCCTAACCACCGGTACCTCAGAACGTGACCTTATTTGGAAATGGAGTGTTTATGGAGATAATCAAGTTAAAAGGAGGTCATTAGGGTGGGCTCTAATCCAATAGGACTGAGGTCCTTATAAAAGGGGGAAATTTAGACTCAGAAATGCAAGCAGGGAGAATACTATCTGAATACAAAAAAAGAGATAAGGGTGATGCTTCTATAAGCCAGGGAACACCAGAGAGTACCAGCAGACTACTAGAAGCTAGCTGAGAGGCATGGTTACAGATTGTCCCCCACAGCGTCAGACGGAATCAACCCTCAGATGAACCCTTGATCTCAGACTTCTAGTTTCCAGAACTGTGAGACAATACATTTCTCTTGTGTAAGCCACCCAGTCTATGGTACTTTGTTATGGCAGCTCTAGGAAGCGGATACTGTGCCCCTTGGCATTGTGTGGTGTGCATGCTGCTTGGTTCATCTTGAGCTTTTACACCTAGACATTTTTGGAGTCTCTGCGCTTATCGTAGACATGTACATCACCTTTTATAGCTGCTTGGGAAGCTAGCCCATGAATGATGACCACGAGTTGTCTTGCTTTTATAGGCTTACTATACTTGTATTGGAACCAAAACATTGTTTCCCACTATCCCATTCACCATGGTTGGATTTGAGAAGCTCTGACCATTTCTGAAAGTGAAATCGATTTAAAGGAAGAAGAAAAGAATATTCTAAGGAATGGGGCACAGGCTTTGATACCACTTCTGAAATAGGAGTTCTAGAAATACTTCGAACAGTAGCAAAAAATTGGAATAGATACAGAGCCTTACTTCTTCAGATGTGTCAATTTCTGGTATTTTTTCTTTTGCTTAAATAAAATAACAATAAACCTCATTATTTTTTGATCTCACCCAGTTCTTAACTATTCTTTTTATTCAGATAGCTCATCCAAGGTTAAACAGAAAAACTACATTTTAAAACTTGTGTTACAGACCTTTTAAAAAACAGTTACATAACTTAATGCAGCTGATTTTGTAATCAAAGCACAACACCAAACACTGTTTTTGTTCAGTAGTGTAAAGTTGAAATTTAAGAATAATCAGCATGCAATCAAAAGCTGATTGTAAATGAACAATAATGAACATAAAAATGAAATCAATTCTGAGGGTTATAATGAAAGAAAGAAAGGAGTAATAGCAGTAGTCAGAAAAGGAGAGCAATAAAAAGAGGGCATTGTTATGCTAATAGGAAAATAGTGGATGAAAATCAGCCAGTAACGTTCCGTGGAATTCTCAAAGAGTTTTGGGGAGAATGGGGGAAACAAACATTATAAGAGAGTAAAAATCTATATACTTGTATTGATTTACTGCCATTGATGAAGTCATCTAGGAAACGTCATAGTGGGTTTTTAGGAATGAACCACATCTTGATTCTAGATGCTGGCAGGTGGCATGGAAAGAAGAGGTTAATTGTGTCTATTTCTGGCCCTCTGATCAACTGTGTGGCTTTAGGGAAGACATTCGGTTTTTCTCAGACTCAGTTTCCTCATTAAACTGTTTAACATTTATTGAACATCGATTATGTACCATGAATTGTGGTATGTGCTAGATACATACACAGCTTTGTAAAATGGCTACTAAAGCAACACTTCCTTAGTGTGGGGTGCGTACCATTGGCGTTACACAAGACTAGGTAACATGGGGATGCAGCATCAAACACCAGTGAGTCACATAGTGAAGAAGTTACTTTCTTTTAAATATCTTTGAAACCTTAAGATTTTGTCAAGGAGAATTATTTGGTCCTGTGCCAGTGTACCTTTAAGATCTTCAGCTCAGAACTTTATGCCTGGACTGGCCAGAATTGAATTTCTTTTATTTTTAAATTGTATTGGTATCACCTTCTAGTAATGCAAACAGCATGGGTAGTGATATAAAGTAACCTTTTAAAATAAAGTTCTTTAATTTAAAATCAGCCACATGAAGAAATCGGTAATAGTATTAGTGTTCTGTGGATATGGCAAGAATTGGGTGTGAGTGATTGTCATTTGGGGAACTTTGAACCAGTATAACCCTTAGATTTCTTTTAGTTTGTGTTCCCTGGTAGCAGATCCTGAGAAAAGGATTCATGTGAAAGTGATTTTAGGGGGAGGTATTCCTAGGAAAATCTGGAAGGATTGGGGAAGTTGAACCTGTAGGAGGAGGAGGCTGAGAAGGGTGTGTTATTTAGCTGAGTCTTGAGGAGGTAACTTTGCTTTATTTCTCCAGGGCAGCTTTGGGAAAAGTGTGTGACAACCTCAGAATTGTCCCTGTGAGCAGAAGGGGAGTTGAGGTATTTATATACCCTCATCCCTCCCACAGGGATGTAAATTCCCAGGCACTCTGGGTCTTCATGTCTAAGGGCAAGTTGGCTTCAGTACCTCATGACAAAGGGCCACAGGGTCTGGCTTTTGGAAGTGAGAGGATCCAGAGTCTGCATGCAAAAAATGGTGGGGGAATCTGAGGCCACGCGGGTGGCGCACCGATGGCATCTGCTGCAAGTCTCTTCCATATTTAAGTGGCGTGTGAGCCACTTACTAGCCTTGTGCCTTGGACATTTGGTTTAAGCCTTTGTGTCTTGATTTCCTCATCTAGGTTAGAGTAACAGTAGAATTGTCTCTGGGGTTTTTGTGATGTTTAAATAACAGTATTATAGGTTTAATATTTTTCTTGTAAATCTGTTCACTGTTCTTTAAAAAGTTAAATCCACAGTTAAGCTTCACCTTAAGCAATTATATCCTTGAAATTATGGGCTTTATAAGTAATTGATACATATTTCTTTCCTAATATGTGTTAATAAGCACACAGAAGAGAGTCTTGACACAGAAAAAACACTCACGTCAAACCTATTTTCTCTTAATTGAAGCCATCTCTCCTTCTCTCCATACGAACAGCTGTATGGTGTTTCTCAGCCTGCCTTGCAGCTGGTCCTGTGACTGAGGTCTAGACCAGTGGAATGTGACTAGATGTGGTGTGGGCAAGTTTAGCTTATGAAGACTACATGGTTCCCACATGGTTCCTTTATGCTCTTGGGCCTTTCTGTTGCTTGAGATGGTGATGATCCAGGTAGTTTGGAAGCTTTGTGGTCAAGGTGGCAGAGCCTCTGTCACCTGGGTTTCTGAGCAACCTCCGTAGAGAAGAACCCCCTACCTACCTGTTCACCCTCCCAGGACTGCGACTTTATTTATTTATTTTTAACTTCTTAATTTTTATTTTTGACTATGCCACATGGCATGCAGGATCTTAGTTCCCTGACCAGGGATCAAACCCATGACCCCTGGAGTGGAAGCGCAGAGTCCTACTGGACCACCAAGGAAGTCCTCCAGGAATGTGACTTTAGCAAAAAGGACACTTTGAGCCACATTGTGTTTGGGTATATTTGTTACCATGAGCCTGAACTGATACAGAGCTCAATAAATGTTGGCTAAAGTCCCACATATGACCTTGAGCAAATCAGTTTACCTCATACATACATACAATGGGGATAATTAGTGTGACTTCAAGGGTAGATGTGAGAGTCAAAATAGAGATGAGGAATACTTTGTGGACAGTGAAGAGCTCCATCCACATAGAAATGGGTTATTATTGTCTTTTACTTGGTGCCTGTGAAGAGGAGGGAATAGGAGATTCTGTGTCTTTCCAGCTGGGGTTGGAGGGCAATGTGATTTGGCTGCCATTTTCACCTCTGAGATTCCTCTCAAACTTCAGCATATTTACACGGCTCCTCCTTCCTTGTGACCCTCATTACACTGCATGTGGTGAACCATGGGGACAGGAGAAGGCCAACATTTGCCTTGATGTGATGTACGGACAGCTGGTGGCACCAAGGCTGACGTTTGGGATACCTAGGTGAACATTCTAAATGTTAATAGTTATGCAGTTTATAATGGAAAAAATATATAACGCACATTCTGAACCTGTACTTTCGTTTATATTATTGCTTAAGGTGAGGCTCAAGTAGGTATTTAAGTAACACATAGATAGTAGACTTAAAAAAATGTAAGTATTTGTACTTCTGGTAAGGAGCTGTAGCAAAAATTAAGGAAGTTGGGTTTGGAAAGTACTATAATAGGAAGAGACCCATATATATATCATCTTCAGTTCATCTATCTTTAGTTTATCATTTAGCAAGTAATATTCAAAAACCTACGATCATTTAGGAACATTTTTAGTCACCAGGGATATAACGGTACAAAACAGACAAAAAAATCTCTGCCACCTTTCTAGTGGGGAAAGAGAGACAGTAAAGAAAGAACATGTATGGTGTGACAGATGACAGTATGTGCTACTGAGAAAGATAAGGCAGGGAGGAGAGAAAGAGTGTGGGTAATGGGGTTGCACATTTAATTAGGACTGTCAGGGAGGTAGTCATTGATAAGGCGGCATTTGAGCAAAGATCTGAAGGTGGGAGAGCCATAGAGAAATCTGGGAGGAAAGAGTTCCAGGTAGGGGAGGGGCAAGTGTAGAGGCCCTGAGATGGGGGCGTGTGCCTGGCATGTTTGAATAACAAGTAGCCAGTATATCTGGGGAGAGAATGGAGCTTGGCCAGATGGACAGAACATTGTTTTCCTAGAGCTGCCATAAGTTACCACAAACGAGGTGGCTTCTGACAGCAGAAGTTTTTTTCTCTTAGAGTTCTGGAGATCAGAAGCCCTGAATCAAGGTGTTGGTAGAATTTGCTCCCCCTGATGGCTCTAGAGGGGACTCCTTCCGTGTCTCTTCCAGCTGCTGGTGACTCCAGGCATTCTTTGGCTTGTGGCTGCATAGTTCCAGTGTTTACCTCCATCTTCATATGGCTTTCTCCTCTTCTCCTGGGTATCGTCTTACCTTTTCTCTCTTACAGGGACACTTGTCATTGGAATTATGGCCCACCTGGATAATCCAGGATCATCTCCTCTGCAGATCCTAATTGTAATTACATCTGCAAAGATTGTTTTTTCAAATAAGGTCGTATTCAGAGGTTCTTGGATGTGGATGTTACAGATGGGGACCACCAGTCAATCCATTACAGGCAGAGCCAAGAATATTACATGTCTTGAAGGACCTGTAGGGAGTTTTAAGGACTTTAGTTTTTACTCAAAAGTGAAGTCTTTGAAAGATTCGACCTAGCTTTTAACGAGACCTAAAGAAGGTCCTTTTTCTGTGAAAAGAATGCACTGTGTGTATGAGCAGGGAGAACAGACAGTAATCCAGAGAAATGAAGATGGCTTGGACCAGCGTGTTGGGTATAGATGATAAGAAATGGTAGGATTCTGGAAACATTTTGAAAGGAGCCCTAGGATTTCCTGATGAATTGGATGTCAGGAATGAGGAGAGAGAAGAGTGAAGGATGACTCAATCCTCCTTGCCTAATTGGCAGGACAGAGTGCAGTTATCAATTTTACTCAACACTGAAAAGTTTCCTAGAAAGCTCCTTTTTAAATGTTTTATTTAAAAGTAAGTATAGGGCTTCGCTGGTGGCGCAGTGGTTGAGAGTCCTCCTGCCGATGCAGGGGACGTGGGTTCGTGCCCCGGTCTGGGAAGCTCCCACATGCCGCAGAGCGGCTGGGCCCGTGAGCCATGGCCGCTGAGCCTGCACGTCCGGAGCCTGTGCTCCGCAACGGGAGAGGCCACAACAGTGAGAGGCCCATGTACCGCAAAAAAAATAAAATAAGTATAGATCCACAGAAAGTTGCACAGATAGTACAGAGAGATTTTGTAGTACATCTTCTATAATTACATCTTCTCTGATTAAAAGTTTGCTACCACCACTAGGAATTTGATACTGATACAAAGTTTGTGTGTAGTTGTGTGGCATTTTATCACGTGTGCAGATTTTTGTAACCACTACCACAGTCAAGACACAGAACTATTTCATCACCACAAAGATCTCCCTTGTCCTAACCCTTTATAGTCTTGCTCACTCCCTCATTCTACCATGCCTAATCCCTGGCATCCAGTAATCTGTTTCCCATCTCTATAATTTTTTCATATGTTCTATAAGTGGAATTGTACATTACCTGACCGTTTGAGATGGCTTTTTTTCACTCAGCGTAAATCCCTTGAGATCCATCCAAGTTTCATGTATTTGTTCTTTTTTATTACAGAGTAGTATTCCATGGTATGGTTGGACTACAGTTTATTCACTTAGGGGCATTTTGGTTGTTTCATTTTTGGCTATTACAAGTAAAATTGCTGTGAATATTTATGTACAGGTTTTGTGTGGACAGAAGTTTTCATTTCTCTGGGTAAATGCTTAGGAGTGCAAACGCCAGGTCATATTTTGAATGTATGCTTATTTTTTAAGAAACTGCTGAACTGTTTTTCATATTGGCTGCTCTGTTTTCATTCCCAACAGCAATGTATGCGAGATCCAGTTTCTCTGCATCCTTGCTATCATTTGGTATTATCACTATTTTAAAATTTTAGCTGTCCTAATTGGTGTATAGCAATATCTCATTGTGGTCTTAATCTGCAACTGCCTAATAGCTAGTGATGTTGAACATCTTTTTATTTATTTGAATTTTATTTATTTATTTGTTTTATAAGCAAGTTCTTATTAGTTATCTATTTTATACATATTAGTGTATATATGTCAATCCCAGTCTCCCAATTCATCCTACCACCACCACCATCCCCTGAACATCTTTTTATGTGCATATTTTTCATCTGCATATTCTCTTTATTGAAACGTCTCATCTCTTTTGCCCATTTTCTAATTGGATTGTTTTGTTTTTAATGTTGTTTTTGGAAGTTCTTTATATATTCTAGATACTAGTCCTTTGTCAGATGTGTAGTTTGCAGATATTTTCTCCCCGTGTATTCTTGTCTTTTTATCCTTTTAACACAATCTTTCAGAGAGCAAAAGTTTTAAATTTTGGTTTAGTCTAGTTTATCCATGTTTTGCTTTGATGGACTGTGCTTTTGGTGTCATGTCTAAGATGTCTTCACCAAGCCTTAGATCCACGAGATTTTCTCCTATGTTCTCTTTTAAAAGTTATTATAGTTTTACATTTAAATCTGTGATCCATTTTGAGTTAACTTTTATGTAAGGTGTGACAATTAGTTCGTGGGGTTTTTTTTGCCAATGGATATTCAGTTGCTCCAGTGCCATTCACTGGAAAGGCTATCTTTCCTCCACTCCACTGAATTGATTTGGCTTAGAAAACTTTTGATTCTTCTGAAGAAATTCTAGAATTTTAGAACTGGTAGGCATGTTTGACATCATCTCTTACGTGATAAAGCAACTGAATTGCAGAGAAGTTAAATGTGGGAGACCAGTTACAGTGCCTTGGTCAAAGTGGGAACTTGAACCCTCGTCTTCTGACTCCCATTCCAGGGCACTTACAGCTTCTAACACCAGTGAAGTAAATATATTTGGGTGTTTGGATATATTTTGTTTTTGATGTAAACTCGGTTGTGTCTTTACATGACATCGTTTACTTTTAAAGCTTTTCTGAATTAAGGACCATTTGAGATTCTGGAAAGAAATATTTCACATTTGTGCTTAGTATTCCCATGGGCCCTGGGCTAATAAACCCTGGCTGAGCTCTTCTGTCCGTGTGCATTATAAAGATATTACTCTCAAAACTTGGTATTTTGGTGAAATTAGTTTATGTATTTTCTGTTTAGAAGCTTTCTTCCTACAGTTTTGTAGTGTAGTAGATCACAGGAACCTGGAGAATGTACCCATCGGTGGTAGTCTTGGTAACATTTATAGCCTGTTGATCAAATAAAAAGTGTTGAACTGAGTTCAGGTGGTGTGATGACAACAGATTTGTTTTTCTCAGCTTCCTCTCTGTGGTTCTCTTAGGAAAAAAATTGCTAGAAGCTCGAGTTTTCCTTCACTCTTTAAAGAACCTCACAGATAGATTGTAATTCTACTTCAGTGGTGGTTTATAGAATCTTAGGACTATATGGAACTTTGGAAATGATTCAGTCCTAACACAGAAGCCAGTGACATTTTATATGGGCAATGAAAACCATGTTTTTTTTCTCTTTTACACTAGAATATAGCTGTTATATGGAATCAAATTGGTGTTTTTATTTGTTTTTATTCAGTTTTACTAGCAAATACTGTAACTAAGACTCTGAAGCAGTATTCATAGTTTGGTGGGTTAAACACAGGCTGGGGCCGGGTGGTGGGGGAAATAGGGAGAGGTTGGTAAAAGGGTACAAACTTTCAGTTTTAAGATGAATAAGGTCAGAAGATGTAATTATAACATGGTGACTGTAATTGATAACACTATTGTGTGTTTGAAATTTGCTGAGACAGTAGAACTTAATTGTTCTTACAAAGAAAGAAAGAAGAAAAAAAAGGAAGGAAGGAAGAAAAGGATAGTAAATATGTGAGGAGATTGAGATGGATGTGTTAATTAACTTGATGTTAATCCTTTCACAAGGTATACATACATCAGATCATCACATTGTATACTTAAATGTCTTGGAATTTTATTTGTCAATTAGACCTCAATAAAGCAGGGGAAAAAATAAAAATTAAGCAATAGAAGGGCAAATAAAACAAACAAAAACACAGGCTCTAAAGATAGATTCTGGGTTCTAATCCTGGCCCTGGCCTAACTAGCTGTGTGTTCTTAGGCAGGTAACTTAAACTCTGAGAACTTTATTTTTCTTACGTGTCCACTGAGGAAACACAACAAGGGAGTTGTGAAGACTTACAAAGGTTAAGACTGTACAGGATACGTAGTAAGTGCTTGATAAATGAGGGTGATGGTGATGGTATTAGTAGTACTAGTTGTTTTGTTAGGAATGATAAAAATAATACATTTTGTCTTTTGAAGTTTAATAAGCTGAACATTTTCTTAATATATCATCTTATATAAGGGCATGCTGTAAGGTTGGATTATATAGTGTGCTTTCTTTTTTTTTTAACGTTTTAATTGGAGTATAATTGCTTTACAATGGTGTGTTAGCGTCTGCTTTATAACAAAGTGAATCAGCTATACATATACATATATCCCCATATCTCCTCCCTCTTGCATCTCCCTCACACCCTCCCTATCCCACCCCTCTAGGTGGTCACAAAGCACTGAGCTGATCTCCCTGTGCTATGTGGCTGCTTCCCACTAGCTATCTCTTTTACATTTGGTAGTATATATAAGTCCATGCCACTCTCTCACTTCATCACTTTCCCCCTCCCCGTGTCCTCAAGTCCATTCTCTATGTCTGTCTTTATTCCTGTCCTGCCCCTAGGTTCTTCATAACCATTTTTTTCTTTTTTTTAGATTCCATATATATGTGTTAGCATACGGTATTTGTTTTTCTTTTTCTGACTTCACTTTGTATGACAGACTCTAGGTCCATCCACCTCACTACAAATAACTCAATTTCATTTCTTTTTAGGGCTGAATAATATTCCATTGTATATATGTGCCACATCTTCTTTATTCATTCATCTGTCGATGGACACTTAGGTTGCTTCCATGTCCTGGCTATTGTCGATAGAGCTGCAGTGAACATTGTGGTACATGACTGTTTTTGAATTATGGTTTTCTCAGGGTATATGCCCAGCAGTAGGATTGCTGGGTCATATGGTAGTTCTATTTTTAGTTTTTTAAGGAACCTCCATACTGTTCTCCATAGTGGCTGTATCAATTTACATTCCCACCAACAGTGTAGAAGGGTTCCCTTTTCTCCACACCCTCTCCAGCATTTACTGTTTGTAGATTTTTTGATGTTGGCCACTCTGACTGGTGTGAGGTAATACCTCGTAGTTTTGATTTGCATTTCTGTAATGATTAGTGATGTTGAGCATTCTTTCATGTGTTTGTTGGCAATCTGTATATCTTCTTTGGAGAAATGTCTATTTAGGTCTTCTGCCCATTTTTGGATTGGGTTGTTTGTTCTTTGTGGTATTGAGCTGCATGAGATGCTTGTAAATTTTGGAGATTAATCCTTTGTCAGTTGCTTCGTTTGCAAATATTTTCTCCCATTCTGAGGGTTGTCTTTTCCTCTTGTTTATTGTTTCCTTTGCTGTGAAAAAGCTTTTAAGTTTCATTAGGTCCCATTTGTTTTTTTGTGTGTTTATTTTTGTTTTTATTTCCCTTTCTCTAGGCCGTGGGTCAAAAAGGATCTTGCTGTGATTTATGTCATAGAGTGTTCTGCCTATGTTTTCCTCTAAGAGTTTTATAGTGTCTGGCCTTACATTTAGGTCTTTAATCCATTTTGAGTTTATTTTTGTATATGGTGTTAGAGTGTGTTCTAATTTCATTCTTTTACATGTAGCTGTCCAGTTTTCCCAGCACCACTTATTGAAGAGGCTGTCTTTTCTCCATTGTATATTCTTGTCTCCTTTATCAAAAATAAGTGCATAGGCTTATATCTGGGCTTTCTATCCTGTTACATTCATCTATCTTTCTCTTTTTGTGCCAGTACCATACTGTCTTGATTACTGTAGCTTTGTAGTACAGTCTGAAGACTGGGAGCCTGATTCCTCCAGCTCCATTTTTCTTTCTCAAGATTGCTTTGGCTATTCAGGGTCTTTTGTGTTTCCATACAAATTGTGAAAGTTTTTGTTCTAGTTCTGTGAAAAATGCCATTGGTAGTTTGATAACGATTGCGTTGAAACTGTAGATTGCTTTGGGTAGTATAGTCATTCTCACAGTGTTGATTCTTCCAATCCAAGAACATGGTATATGTCTTCATCTGTTTGTATCATTAATTTCTTTCATCAATGTCTTACAGTTTTCTGCATACAGGTCTTTTGTCTCCTTAGGTAGGTTAATTCCTAGGTATTTTATTCTTTTTGTTGCAATGGTAAATGGGAGTATTTCTTTAATTTCTCTTTCAGATTTTTCATCATTAGTGTAAAAGAATGCAAGAGATTTCTGTGCATTAATTTTGTATCCTGCTACTTTACCAGATTCATTGATTAGTTTTAGTAGTTTTCTGGTAGCATATTTAGGAGTCTCTATGTATAGTATTATGTCATCTGCAAACAGTGACAGCTTTACTTCTTCTTTTCCGATTTGGATTCCTTTTATTTCTTTCTCTTCTCTGATTGCTGTGGCTAAAACCTCCAAAACTATGTTGAATAACAGTGGTGAGAGTGGGCAACCTTGTCTTGTTCTTGATCTTAGTGGAAATGGTTACAGTTTTTCACCATTGTGGATGATGTTGGCTGTGGGTTTGTCATATATGGCCTTTATTATGTTGATGTAAGTTCCCTGTATGCCTAGTTTCTGGAGGGTTTTTATCATAAATAGGTGTTGAATTTTGTCAAAAGCTTTCTCTGCATCTGTTGAGGTGATCATATGGTTTTTATCCTTCAGTTTGTTAATATGGTGTATCACATTGATTGATTTGCATCTATTGAAAAATCCTTGCATTCCTGGGATAAACCCCACTTGATCATGGTGTATGATCCTTTCAGTGTGCTGTTGGATTCTGTTTGCTAGTATTTTGTTGAGGATTTTTGCATCCATGTTCATCAGTGATATTGGCCTGTAGTTTTCTTTTTTTGTGTCGTCTTTGTCTGGTTTTGGTATCAAGGTGATGGTGGCCTCATAGAATGAGTTTGGGAGTGTTCTTCCCTCTGCTGTATTTTGGAAGAGTTTGAGAAGGATAGGTGTTAGCTCTTCTCTAAATGTTTGATAGAAATCGCCTGTGAAGCCATCTGGTCCTGGGCTTTTGTTTGTTGGAAGATTTTTAATCACAGTTTCAATTTCAGTGCTTATGATTGGTCTGTTTATATTTTCTTTTTCTTCCTGGTTCAGTCTCAGAAGGTTGTGCTTTTCTAAGAATTTGTCCATTCCTTCCAGGTTGTCCAGTTTTTTGGCATATAGTTGATTGTAATAATCTCTCATGATCCTTGTATTTCTGCAGTGTCAGATGATACTTCTCCTTTTTCATTTCTAATTCTGTTGTTTTGAGTCTTCTCCCTCTTTTTATTGATGAGTCTGGCTAATGGTGTATGAATTTTGTTTATCTTCTCAAAGAACCAGCTTTTAGTTTTATTGATCTTTGCTATTGTTTCCTTCATTTCTTGTTCATTTATTTCTGATCTGATCTTTATGATTTCTTTCCTTCTGCTAACTTTGGGGGTTTTTGTTCTTCTTTCTCTAATTGCTTTAGGTGTAAGGAGTACGCTTTCTTAAAGTAGTAGGCTAAATAACTTATGATAAATACCATAACTGAGGGCTTCCCTGGTGGTGCAGTGGTTGAGAGTCCCCCTGCCGATGCAGGGGACATGGATTCGTGCCCCGGTCTGGGAGGATCCCACATGCCACGGAGCGGCTGGGCCCGTGAGCCATGGCCGCTGAGCCTTCGTGTCCGGAGACTGTGGTCCGCAATGGGAGAGGCTACAACAGTGAGAGCCCCGCGTACCGAAAAAAAAAAAAAAAAACATAACTGACCGGTTTGGAAAGTAAGAATCCATTCTGATGGTATTTTCTCTGGATCATCAGAAGCCTCTCTTAGAGAGTAATCTTGGTCCTACAGTGTGTATGGACCATTTTATGTTTCCTCTTCCAACTCACTGTGAGCCTAATTCTCTTTCTTCTCCTACATGTGGACCTCACATGTAAACCGAAACTCCCAAGTTCATATCACACTGAACTGTGTGGTCCTTTCAAACACTGGACTTGGACGTCCTTGTGTTTTTGTACATGATGTTTCCTCTGCTGGAAATACCTTTCCTTACGTCTTTGTTGTCTTCAAGATTTAGCCGCAGTGGTACTTCTTATAATGTTTTCTGTTTCTCACTGTTAACCTGTCTCCCACCCACCTCCAGTGGCCTAGTCTCTTTCATCTTTGTATCGTCAGCATCTAGTACACGGAGGTTCTGTAGAATGAATATGTCCAATTTCTGGTTAACAGAATGTTACACTTAAAGCGAGGAGTTTTCTGTTTCTGATGAATAATTAGTAACTTTACGTTATCCAGGAGAAAGGTTGGGTGTCTGGATAGCATCATCAGAACTTGAAAAGTTTAGAGAATAATTCTATTTCTTACTTATTAAAAAAGTGCCCATGAATAACTGATAAAAATGTAATTGAGAGAATAATCAGATATTGCTGCCAGCCATTCTCCCCTGCCCTCTCCCCATGTGAAAAACCAATTACTCCACTCTTTTACTTGAGGAACCCTTAATGAGCATGATTTGGAATAGATCACAAAGAAGTTAAGAGTTGATACTTAAATATGTGTTCTTAATTTTCAGGGCTGGGAAGCTTTGTGCTATGCCTGTAGTTGGTGCTTTATTATTACTTATAGTTATTAGCATGCTTTTCAATACATTAGAATTTATTGTACTGAATGGCAGTATTGTGCATAAACGTGGGCATAGTTGGAAAAGCCTTTGGTTCTAATTTGATGTCAGCTTTACAGAGGATAAAATATTTGAAACCTTTTTTTGGTTGCGGTGGGGCAGCTGCCCACTTGACATAAAATCAGGAGTACTAACTTATGCGTTAAAAAATTTTGCAGATGTTATTTCTGATGCCAAAGATTTTGTAGAAAAAGGAGGCTGTGCTCACATAGGTGTCCTCATCTATTTTGTTATTTGCTTATTAGTGGGCACTTGTGTTATTTCTGATGCTCCACTGTTTTAATACTGTGATGAATATTCTTGAGCATGAATTTCTGTTTACTAATTTAATAAATTCGTAAGATGCTTCATCAGATTGCCCTCCAGCAAGGCTGTACAAATTTACACTCCTATCCATGGTGATTAATAATAACAACAGTAAGAGTGGCTCCTATTTATTGGCAGTTTATTATATGTAGTTTGCTACTTCCTATTCTAAGCACTTTGTGTGGATTAACTCATTCATTCTTTTTTAATATGTTTTTTTAAAATTAATTTATTTATGGCTGCTTTGGGTTTTCATTGCTGCGCGTGGGCTTTCTCTCGTTGCGACGAGTGGGGGCTACTCTTTGTTGTGGTGCGCAGGCTTCTCATTGTGGTGGCTTCTCTTGTTGTGGAGCACGGGCTCTAGGTGCGTGGGCTTCAGGAGTTGTGAGACACGGGCTCAGTAGTTGTGCACGGGCTTAGTTGCTCTGCGGCATGTGGGATATTCCTGGACCAGGGGTCGAACCCATGTCCCCCTGCATTGGCAGGCGGATTCTTAACCATTACGCCACCAGGGAAGCCCCAGCTCATTCAATCTTAACAAAATGCTAGACTCCTTTCAGAGATAAGGAAACCAACATGCAGTATATGAGAATGTGTGTTTTTTTGTATCCTGACCAACATCAAATATCATAATTAAAAATTTTTCTGTTCATTAGGTGGGAAATAACTTCTCATTGTTTCAGACTGCATTGCTGTGATACTAAAAGAATGTGCATTTTTTTTCATCTGCCAGAAAGACAACACTGTTATCTTCTCTGTTTTAGGAAGGAATTTGTTCCTGAAAATCTCCTAAGACAAGTGTTAAATTCTCATGAGTCAAACATATAGTTACTCCTGATTTCAATAGGAAGTGTTTCAATGCATGCTTGACTTGCAAAATTAATACCATTTTATGCTAAACAACACTAAACCCTGTTAAAATGTACACAGTTTTTTCAGGAATTAAAGTCAGTCATCATGACACGACATGACGAGATGGTTTCCTTTCATTATTTACCTTGTGATGTGTCTGTTCCCTGTGCTCCTTCAGCATGTTTTTAGCTTTCTATATAGTGCACTTACTAGTTTACTTACCAAGTATTCATTGATACTCAGTGTTTATGTAATTGAAACTTGAATGCAAGCTCTATTCAAGAAAACTATAAAGCATACAGAAAAAAATCAATGAAAACGATGCAAGTGATACATGGGATAATTAGTATGTATTACGAGCTAGCAAGCCATGAGTACACTTACATCAAATGTACAAATGTAAGGCTGCTTGCATGATGTTTCTTGTTTCCCAGCGTTTGGCTGCTCACAAGGCATGAAGTATCAGAAATGATCCTTGTAAATAAATGTCATGTAAGTTGAACCAGGTTTATTAAATGAAACTCCTCATTAAGTTGAATTCTTGTAACTTGATGGGTGTATCTCAGGGTCTTACTGTATTATAAATATTTGGGTTGGGGGAGGAATTGAAGGTTATTTTATGCCATGTTGCTTAAGTAAGTGTTTTAATTGAGTTTCACAAATGGAGGTTTTAGTGCAAAGAGGCAATGTGATTAGAGTTCAGTTTTCAAAGAACCACTTGGACTGTTGGATGGAGAGTAGACTGTAGCCACAGAAGTAGCGGTAGAGTCCAGAGTTAGGAGGCTGTTTGGAGAGTCAACTGGAAAGGTCCAAGTGTGAATCTTAGACCACCT
Source organism: Tursiops truncatus (assembly GCF_011762595.2). Taxonomy (NCBI): domain Eukaryota; kingdom Metazoa; phylum Chordata; class Mammalia; order Artiodactyla; family Delphinidae; genus Tursiops; species Tursiops truncatus. The sequence continues at coordinate 80,408,032 of NC_047043.1, read as the reverse complement.
GTATCAGGATCACCTGGGATGCTTGTTTAAAATGCTGATTCCTGGGTCCCCTTGGATATAATCTATGGTTAAAATATAGGAATCTGCATTCTAACAAACATCTTCCACATTAATGTTTGAGAACCAATGCTCTAGTGATCTGCAGGATCTATTTTAGCCCTGGTATAGAAAAAAGAAAAACACTCTTGAGTCTATTTTATGAATTTTTGAATAAAGGAGAATAAATATTTTAATACCTTTTCATGAGAACTCTTTTCAATATTGTGTTTTGAAAAATAGGGCTCATTTATTGGATACTTAATAGTTACCAGGCATTGCCGTAATTGCTTTTTTAAAAAAATTTTTTTATTTTTGGCTGTGTTGGGTCTTTGTTGCTGTGCGCGGGGTTTCTCTAGTTGCAGCGAGCGGGGGTACTCTTCATTGTGGTGTGCGGGCTTCTCTTTACGGTGGCTTCTCTTGTTGTGGAGCACGGGCTCTAGGAGCGTGGGCTTCAGTAGTTGTGGCTCATGGGCTCTAGAGCGCAGGCTCAGTAGTTGTGGCGCACGGGCTTAGTTGCTCCGCGGCATGTGGAATCTTCCCTGACCAGGGCTCGAACCCGTGTCCCCTGCGTTGGCAGGTGGATTCTTAACCACTGCTCCACCAGGGAAGCCCCCTAATTGCTTTCGATAATTTTTTTTTTCTTAAATCTTCCACAGCTGGGCAAGCTCAGCATTAATAACCCAATTTCGAGATGAGGAAATTGAAATTCATGGAATCTGAAGTTGTTTTCAGTTAGAAAGCTTTTGGCTATAAGTAAAAAAATCTTGACTCAAACTGGCCTAAGTAAGAAATAATTCATTATCCCAATTATCAGGGGCTCCACAGTAGGTTGTGGCGCAGGTTGGGTGATTCAGTGGCTTAATGTATGTTATTGAGACTCCAGGATCTTTGCTTTTCTCTGCTGTGAGGGTTTTAGCACTGGTTTTACCTTCATTTTGGAAGCAAGGTGACTTTAGCATTTCTGGGAGAGAGACAACATCCAGAGGAAAAATAGAAATGATCTCTCTTTTTTTAATCTTCTTGGGGGAGGAAGTTCTTCCCATAACCCTCCCATCAGGCTTCCTCTCACATGTCTCAGGGGAGGATTAGGTCATATGCTCATTGCTGACCAGTAGAGGTGCGATTCCCATCATTGGCTGGGACTACTAAATGATTTAGAAAAGATACTGGGAGTCACAGTGTCTGCTATGGCCACGCTGCTGTCAAGTGGCAGAGCTAAGACGTGGACCCTCTGTCTGTCAGACTCCAAAATCTGCATGATTCCTTCTATGCCATATGCCTGCCTAAATGGCTGTTTGCTTGCCACAAAGCCTTCCAGTTGCAGCTTTCCTTATTGGTTTCTTTTTGGGATTAGACCAGTGGCTCGTGATCCTAAATTATATTCAAATATCCATTTGCTGGCTTTCTTTATGGACCAAGCCTGCCCATCCCTAGGCTCTGAAGGCATCTCCTAATCCCTGGAGCTCATAGCTAAGGTAAAAGGTCTGCATTTACATTCAGCTGTCTGCTATCCTAAGGCAGTTTGAACAGCTGCACACTGTCAGCTAAGAGGTGAAAGGTCAAGTGAAACTACCAGCTGGAAATGTGTTGATGTGTGTCAGCCTAGAAGTGATGGCAGAGGCAGTTTCTGAGCTTTTAGACAGCCTAGCCTTTACAGAGCCCACTAAGTGCCAGGTTAAGCACTGTAATTGCATTTTCTCCTTGACACTCACAACAATGCTATGAAGTATGTACTATCATTATCATTATCTGTCATTATCTTCATTTTACGAAAGAGGAAACTGGAGCTTAGATGGGTTAAGTAGTTTGCCTAAATACACCCAACATGTAAATGATAAGAGTCTAGATTTGAATTTAGGGCTATGGGACTTCAAAGCTTACACTTTTATTTCAAACTTTCTAAAATTGTGAAATATAGCATAAAATACTGAAAACAAATCTATACAACATATGTGTAGTTTTGTTTTGTTTTTGTTTTTTAATATATATCTACCAGCATTTTAAAAATTTTATTTATTTTTGGCTGTGTTGGGTCTTCGTTGCTGCACCCGGGCCTTCTCTAGCTGTGTTGAATGGGGCTACTCTTCATTGCAGTGCACGGACTTCTCATCGTGGTGGCTTCTCTTGTTGTGGAGCACAGGCTCTAGGCACGCGGGCTTCAGTAGTTGTGGCACGCAGGCTCAATAGTTGTGGTGCAGGGGCTTAGTTGCTCCGCGACATGTGGGATCTTCCCGGACCAGGGCTTGAACCCATGTCCCTTGCATTGGCAGGCAGATTGTTAACCACTGCGCCACTAGGGAAGCCCCTATACAACATATGTGTAGTTTAATTTGTAATTATAAAGTGAACATCACTCTCAGAACCAAAATATAAAGTTACCAATATCCCAGAAAATCCCATCCTCATTTTTTCTACTGATCGGTTTCCATACTGCTAACTTTTATGGTAGCCTTTTAGTTGTGAAACTTATACACTTACTCTGTTTAATTATCCTCCTTAGCATTTCATGATATGGCATAAGGGGAGGCTACGTGAACCAGAAATCAGAGGCATAGATGCTTCCCTTCGGTAATTGTATTTACCTTGGCCAAGTCACATGTCTCCAGAAAAGATAGGCATAAGGCCAAATAACTTCTAAAAAATCTTAACCACCATTATCCAGATAAGGGGTTGGTTAACTAGAAAGTGAAAAGCAAGTTAGAGGGCAGGTTTTGCTTGCTTTTTTCTTTGTTAATTTAGTATTAATGGTTATAGAAACCCTTAACAATTTCTGTGACAGACTTCACTCATTTTGAATAGCAAGTATTTTGTTCACTTATGTAAGTCAGTATATTGCCCTTACACCTTATTGATTAAAATGTCCTAGCTCTTGAAGGACTCACGAGTATAATTTCTCTGAGACACACTGTACTTGGGGTTCTTAAAATCCACTGTTGAGGTCTGTGCATGACAAAGTGGAACCAAGTGGTTATTAATTTTTCATTGAAATCTTCTGAATAAGTGTTTTCTCTTGGTTGGTTTCAAAAGGAGTCATATTCCTGAATCTAATTAGAGGCAGTTCATGTACTGTGGGCTTATTAAGATTCAAGGCACTTTTTTATTTTAGCCTGTCTGATATCCCTTTTTGATTTCACTTAAATTTGAATTACTCTAAACATCATCTGGGCATATTGAAGATAATCAGTGTTATTAATAATAATGATGTTGACGAATCTGTCCCATCTTATCCTTCTCGAGTTCGATAACCTTATTCTTGATCTTGGCTTGTGAATACATGGGACTGTGCTGCTTCTCTTTTCTTCCTGTGGCGGCATCAGTAGTCAAACATGGCATTATTCTGGTGGGCCCAGACAAAGTCCCTGGGACCTTCTGCACATAGTGTACCAAGCAGCCATTCCCATCTGGTCAGAGTTGGCAGGCCCTTCGCCATTCCTCATCCTGATATTGGTTGTCTTAGGTCTAGACTTGTGTATCCCTCTTTATGACCTATTGAGTAAGTTACAATATCAGCTGATTGTTTTTTCTCAATTTCTGCCTTGAACTCCCATTTTTCTACCTATTTGGATGAAGATCTTTCCCTTTGCTGGACCTCTCTGTATTATCTTACTTCCCATGTATACCTCAGATCACTCAAGCTGCCTACATAGTGTGTGCATCTCAGAACAAAGTACTGGACTTATTCCTTGACTAGTCTTTGTTCATTTCTTTGGAGTTTGTTCTTGGAAGTGACTCCTTTCTTAAGGTGAGAACTCTTTCCTGTTTTAATAACACGAACTTACAAAAACTATCTCTGCTTGAATTCCTCCTGTGTATGTATCAGACAGGCTCCATTTACAGTATGGCCATGTAAGCTCTTCACAGACTGAACTTTCCATAGTTAGTGACTATATATGCTGGAAAAAATGCAGAAACCAAGAACTTGAAGGTTCTGGATAGTGAAGAAAAGCAGGAAGATCCCAGAGGAAAGTTGAAATTGGAAGGGACAGGTGTACTGAGTTTCCAGTTTTTACTTCCAGGATTATTCTTGATAACAGGCTCTAGTGGTATCTAAAACTCCAATAGAAAACCTATAGTCCTTCTGCCCTGAAGAACCAGAGGACAGAATTTGGGATAACCACAGCAGCTGGAAAGTGAGGGGATATGCCAGAAAGGAGAGAGACAGAGGGGTGAGTCCTGGATTCTTTGCATAAACTGCCCAAATCAGAAGGTATCCCCTGAAGGATGTGTGCAGGAGGCTGGCTGCAAGTGACCCAGCTAAAGTGAAAAAGAACTGAACTAAGATTTGAGCAGCTGCCCAAGAGACAGAGTTTGTAGTCTGAGTCTGAATGTGTGTCACCTGTGAATCACTCTTCACTGAGAACTCAGCTATTTTTTTCACTTGCGTCTGATACACGCTATGTAAACATGCTCTTTTCCCACTGTTCAGTTGCCCGTCTGAGTTTTATGCTTCGTTGACAGTTCACAGTTGTTGGGCTTAGAAGGCAGGCAAGAGGTCTAAAATATTTAGAACTAGTGCAAAGCCTCATCCAAGGCAGGAGTTTGATATGAGGTTTTAAGAATGATGGTTCTGCCACAATTCCCCCTTCTTTTGCACAATTACTGGTGTGTGAAGATTGCCCTCATGCATTCTAATGTCATGGGTTACCTCTTTTTTGGCTCTTCACCATGGTGTTGGAAGAAGTGTTGAATATTATAAAAATCACAGTAATAATAAAGGTAGCAGCTAATATTTTCTGAGCTCTCATTACACAACAGGTACTGTTCTAAGTACTTTATATGTAGTAACTCATTTTATTCTCATGGTAATCCTGTTTTATTATTCCTATTTTATGGTTAAGGAAATAAAGGCCTAGAGGTTGAATACATAGGTATAAAATGGTAAAGCCGGGAGCCAAGTGAAAGAGGAAGATAGGTCGGTATGGTATATACTCGGGTACACTGTCTGAGAAGCTTGGTTTGGATTGGGAGATAGGTATCGTCTGGACTGAGTTCCACTAAATTCCTGAGTAAAGGAGATGTGAAAAATACCATTTTCCTGCTACTGTGTTCTATCAAGTTGACTGGCATGAACTTGGTAGGGGTAAGGTTAAGAAATACTTGTGTTAGCCCAAAGATTGAACCCTAATTTAGTTAAAGGGATAATTAACCGGTGAGTAGTTAGCTTATCTCAGTTGAGTTAGGTTCTGTCTGGGCAATTGTTTATTGACTCTTGTGACTAAAATACCACTGAAATTTTTATTTGTACTGAGGAGCAAATTATTGAGTGTAGTCGGTTAGAATGAGAAGATGAAAATAAACTACTTATAAGAGAAATAATAGTTTGTTTAGGCTAGAATTTTGAAATCTGCTTAGAGTCCTACAGACTCTTGACTAGAACCTTGATGATGGTAGTGGTCCTAGTCAAGAATTGGCAAAGGAAAGAGGAATCCCTTTCTACCATGGCACCAAAGAGCTTTTAATGATACACTGAGCACTGCAGTTTACTGAGTAGATGACACGGGGTCTCTGTGGATACAAAAGGAAGCTGTTACATTATTAGGCCTAGGTAATTTATAGAGGTTTGTCCAGGATGGAGATGTGTTTCTGTTCTGTTCCATATTGTTCAGACCACATCTGGAACTTTGTCCTCTTCTGAACCCCATGGTTATAGAATGGACACTTTATTTCAGTAATGGAGTAGCTTGTATTGGACTAACAGATAACACATAAAACAGTGATAACTTCTTGACAAAATAAGAAAAAATTTCAAAAATATTAAAATATTTGAAGGTGTTATAGAGTAATCAAAATGAGACAGAAACTGGAGAGAATTCCATCCTTTAAGGAACGGGACTGCACTGAATAAGAGCCACATTTATACAGCTTTCCCTTTGAGGACTCTTCCCATCCTACCCAGTGCATTAAACAGCTGTCCATTGAAATCTTACTTTTCTTTATTTGCCTAGACACGTTTAGGCTTTACTGTTGCCAGGAAAACTTGTTGACACTGATTGGAAGCATTGTTCTTTAATTGATATTTATTACAACTAGATTATTTTCCTGGCATTTCATTATGGAATATATCCTTAATTTCATGTAGACTTGGGGACTTAACACTATTCTATAGGTTATAAGACATGAGGAAATCAAATATACAATGAAGGAGTCAGGGTATATTAACCGTATGGATTTGGGTTTAGAACTTGGTTTTTGAAAACATGCAAAATCCATTTGCTGTTTCAGTGTTTTAAAGGTTTGACCTCTGTGTAAATGATTTCACTACAGAAACTGATTGCAATGTATTGCAATGTTTTTGAATATTGATATAATAAATATTTAATGGATACATCCTGCTAGTAAGTATTCTATCTAACATGGAATTAGAGAAATTTTACCTGAATCAGCCTGTGAAACAGCCAGAAAAATATAATCATGTCCTTTTGAATAACCTTAAAAACGTTTTACTTTTCATTATTAATTTGTTCTTGCATTTTGGTTTATGGCTTAAGCACATTAATTAAAAAATGCAGTACCTGTACATTCATCCTTTTACACTTGTGGGTTCTAGGGATGAGGGCAGTGGAAAAGCAAAATTGTACAACTCAGATTTGTATTTGAATATGAAGAATTATGAAGCATCGTTGTACACATTCATTACATCCATGAAATACCAAATAGGTTATTTTCTTGACTGTGTAGATGTTTATGGCAATGTAATAGTTATAATAAAAGCATTTACTGAGTGTCTTTTGTGTTAGGCACTGTGATGCATACTTCAAAGGGAGGATCTCACTGATGACAGATGATAACCTGACAGGATAGTGATTAAGCTTATGGGCTCCACAAATTTGGTTTGAATTCTTAAGACCTTGGAAACATGTCTAGTCTCCCTGTGCTTCAGTTTTCCATGTGCAGTTGGGGGTAATCCTTTTCCTACCTTGCTGTTTCTAAATTAACATACTGGGACAGAGTCACCTCCCCTGGTCACTTCCCATTAATGATCATGGTCATCATCATAGCGGGACAAGGGCTCAAAAGCAGGTCTCTCTCTCCAAAGTCCATGATTTTAATCACCTTACTGTGTGTCTAAGCATGCCTGACACATAGTAGGTGCTAAATAAATGTGCTCTGAGGTACATGTTCCCTGTAGAGTTTGTGTTTGAATTGCCATTTGTAGATAATATATGGCAGAATGTAGAAAGAAGCTTCTTAGCTTTGGAGTCTTAGAGATAAATGGTGGGCATATAGACTAAAAACTATATCATTCTAGAAACATGACTACTGAACTGTTAGCCCAGGAAGTGCCTGGCCTTGTCTAATATAATTTATTGTCACAAGAACTACTGTTATTTGTCTCCCATTGAAGGCAGTTTGGTGGCCCCAGTTTTAGGTTGAGATCATTTTGTCTGTGATCTTTACATCTAATAAATTAGTTATCACTCAGCAGATACTTACAGTGCACCTTGTACGTGCCAGGACTGTCCAGGCACGAGGGATGCATTGGTGAAGGCATCAGGCCCGGTTTGTGCCTTTGAGGCCATCATAGTCTCTTGGGATGCCCAGACATTGACAAATCACACAAATATGTAGTCAGTCGCCCTTTGAGAGATGCTATGAGGGAAGATGATGGACTGTAGTGAGAAAGGTTAACCTGGGAGTGGAATGCCGATACAGGTTTTGGTGGGAGTCAGCAGACGTTTTCCGTAAAGGACCGTGTAGTAAATATTTTAGGCTCCTGGTCCTTACATTCTTGGTTGCAACCACTCAGCTCTATCAACTGCAGTGTGAAAGCAGCCCTTGACAAGATGTAAAAAAGCATCCGGTATTATAAAGAAAATGAAATCTCCCACACCCCAGTCCCCTTCCTCAGAGGAGAGCACCCTTGCCAGTTCGGGGTGTAGCATTCTGTGCATAAAGTTTATTTTATAAGCCACACCTATAAATTTAAACAAACTTTTAAAAGGCCATTTATCTAATAAGCTGAGTTAGGCAAGTTTTGTATGGGACAAAGTTGGTGCTGCTTCTGGATATGCTGCTGTTCAATGATGAGATGAGGCTGGGGGACTCTACTCATGATTAGTCTTCTTTTTCCATCAATAACGGGACACACTCTTTCAGTACTTGATATAGATGAGGATTTGTGAAAATTAGTGTCTGCTCTTGAGACTTTCTCATAATGAAATGATATTAGTGTGAGGAGAAGGAGCACGTCTGGAATTAGCAGAGAAAGGCTTAGAAAAAAGTGAAATTTACATCTGGAGCTTCTCATGCTGCTTTCACCGTTGTAGTTTTAGAGAAGGAACTATTCTCAGGGAAGTGGACTATGTGTGGCGCTCTGCAGAAAATGTGCTCAAAACTTCGATTTGATAGCCCCTGGGTGAAAATTTCCACCTGATTCCCTGTCATGGAATCACATGCTGAGTTAATCCATGGCTGTTTTGCATTTTCTCATTTGGGAAATAAAACAGCATACTCAGAATTCCCCTCCCTTTTCTTTTGCCCTATCTCTCTAGAAGTAGACCTCTTCTCCCATGATCTGGACTGGTAAGAAAGGACATACGATATGGGCTAGCAGGTTGTTGCTGATGACAGTCACAGAGGCTTATCAAACTCCATAGCATGATTTTACTTAGTGAAGTAATGTCTTAGTGTATCTGCACTGGAAGGACACTTGTATGTTTTTACTTAGCTAGTGAGGTAAAAAACTCTCCTGTGGGACTCTCCATACTGGTGTAGGAGGGTATGAGGAGCAGTTTCCTCCTCTGGACTCTCAAGTAGTTTGTCCCCATCTCATACTAAGGAAGGGGGTAGTCAAGTTGTTTCTTAAAAGACCAGAGAGTAGATATTTTAGACTTTGCAGCCGTGCAGTCTCTGTTGTGACTACTCAGCTCTGCACTTGTAGTGAGAAAGCAGCCAGAGAAAATATATAAACAGGGAGGCTCACCCCAAATAGCCTGTCAAAATATTCCTTCTAACTGCATATCAGAGTCTGCCTGAGAGAATTTGGGAGTAGATGTATCTTTGTCCATCTTGAACATTCATAAATGCATTTATTCCATAAAAAAAACTGAATTGAGTACCTGCTGTGTATCATACAGTGTTCTAGGCACTGGCATTTATCTGTGAACAAAACAAGTGTGTGCCTGATGGACCTGGCATTCTAGCTCTATAAATATATAATATTAGTTACAAGTGAGGAATTACAAAACAGGGGGACAGCATTGTCTAAATTTCTCTGTATTCGTACTTTCCGTTCCTGCTTTAGCATTGGAGTCCAGTCAGAAATATAGAAACTGTGCTAATCATTTTAACAGGGATAATTTAATGTAGCAAATTGATTAAAGAAATGTTGGAGGACTGCAGGGGCAAAAAGAGAACCCTGACTAAAGCAGGGATTGTAACTGCAGGAAGCAGCTACCACCCCTGGAATAAAAGGAAATGATTGGAACTCTCCAAGAACTTGGAAACATGGAGGAGGAATCCTGCAGTGCTGGGACCCAGAGCATTAAGGAAGAGGCACTGCCTAGCTGGCTCTGATGGCTGTTCTAGGAGTGTAGGCAGAACTTTATAAACTGAAATCAACTGCTCTTGGAACTCACTGCTACATCCAGGGTGAAGAGCTGTGGCTCGGGTCTCTGATGAAAGAACATTATACACCGAAAGGAGCAGATACTTTCTCCATCCTCCAGCCTTCTAGTCTCGCAGTGGTGCCACATGTTGGCAGAATCTAAAGGGAAGCCAGCTGGCAAAGAAGAAGGTAATTTGCAGAGTTTCAGCCGGCAGAGTGGTGGGCACCTAGAAAGGAGGTTTTGGAGCTGATAAAAAATAGCTTAATAACTGGCACATCACTGATAGGCCCAAGTGTGTGCCCTCTTTCTCTCTCTTTAGATCTGCTGCACTGAATCCCAAAGAGGTTGTGCAGAACAATGAGAAGATAAGTGGAAATACCAGAATAAATAAAAGTACTTTCACACAAAGGTGAAACAACTCCTGTTTCCTTCTGTCTGGTGTTATGGTTAGTTGTGTACTGGAATTTGTTTGCAGTCTGTGGCATTTCCTAAAGGAATGACTAGTTCCATGGGAACTAAAGCAGATGTCAAGTAAAAATTGGTTTGGGGAAGACTGTAAAATGTATCTAAATACGCGTATTTTTTAAATGGTTGGACTTCTCATAACCTTTAATAAGATAATGTGTGTTGAGAATTTCTTCTCAACAGGAAGTAAAGTAAAATTGAAGGAAGTAAAATTATGTATTTGGCAAATATTTGACCATGAACGTCTCTCTTCCAATTTCTAGTGCATTAATTTATTTTCCGAATATATTCCCTTTACTTTCAACCTGTCTCTTCTTGCCTGTTTTTTTTTCAATGATCAATTTTAAATTTTCAAGATTTCTAGTTAAATTTTTTGATTGATGTAATATTCTCTGATATGTCTGATGTATTACACTTCTTAAAGCACAGTTTTGTGCTTTGTTCTCTCTGAGCTTTTTTCCCTCATTTATTAGTTCTTCTGTTTGTTTCTCTTTCATGATGTTGATGGGCCTCCGTTGTTTAATTATTATTAATTTTGTGCTTAGCATCCTGTCATCGGTGACTGTATGAGAGGGGCAGAGGGTGTAGCCCCATGGAATGTGTCAGTAACTGGTCTTTTCCCATGGTATCAGAGGTCTCCTGGACCACTGTGTCATCCCTTGGGCCCAGGTACCCCACAACTACTGTTTAGTCTAGCACATCTTGTGCTACGTCATGTCAGTTATCCTAATGGTTGCCTTGGCCCCCTCCTGTGCTCCCTGTATATCCAGCCTTCAAGTTTAAAGTATAATCAGAGTTACTCCCACTTTTGGTATAGTCCTGTCCTGGCTGTTTTAGCTGTAGGATTCTATTTCAGTCTAGTTCTTATTTGTCTGACATTCTTCAGTCAGGGATTTTTCTCAACTTCTGGTCTGCTAGGTGCATTCCCTTCTTCTTTATTATTTTCTCCAGTGCTGCTATGACTGGTTTGTTTGGACATTCTGGTCCAATCTTGTGTTCTTCCTTTCTGCGTCCCCACTCTGCTTAGCTCTAGTTCTAACCCTGTAGAGTAGGTTATGTTTACTAGGTGGGTTGCTTTTGGGAGGGGGCTTGGTCTCAGGGTCTTGGGTTACTTCTCCAGCTATCATTGTGGCAGTACTTCCTTTGGGTATATCCTCTGCCTTGGGAAGCTCAGGTGCCTCAAAGATGGCAGGATCTGTAGAGATCACTTTTGAGGTGACTGTCCTCCACTAGAGATAAATGAGGAGCTTCTCAAGAAAAGAGAGTGAGGACCAACAAGGGAGAGTTATTTAGGCTATTTATGCTTGGGTAGCCACTGGATGCTGGCTGGATCTGGCTGCCTGGAAAGTAACAGCACCATCTTCCCACCGTGGCAGCATTTTTTGCCTTTCTGGGGTTGTTTCTTGATCCCAGACCAGATTGAAGAGGGATTTCACAGAAATTTTTCATTTCACTTTTCCACAACCTTGTAAGGTTGTGGTGGTTGATAGTCTCATTTAACTTAAGTAAAGAAGGTAAAAGGTCATCTGCCAATAAGCGGTAGGGCAAAGACGGGTGACCAAGTCTTCAGCCTCACCCTTTTAAGCTCATTTCTCACTATCAGCTCCTGAACCCTTCATCATGACATTACCAGGCAGTACATCATATTTTGCTCTTTTGTTTCTCATTTTCTCTGTTAACTTTTAGTTTGGACCAGTTGTTCAATTGTAGTAATATTGTATAACATTTTACTCTGGGTTCTTGAAAGAAAAATGATTAGCATTAAACTTCGTTGAGATTTCTTAGGTTTCTTTGAATCTCTCAATTTTAAGAGGATATAGCATGATAAGAATATTATTTGCTGCTCAGATATTAAGTGTCACATTGGCTATTTTGCAAGAGTCCTTTTGTCTGTGTGTGCTTTTCGGATTTTTCTGTTATCACAGTGGACTTTTCAGATGAATCACAGTATTTCTTTCAAAAGTTTCCTGGAGCCAAGTGAATGTCATGTATCCTATGCTGTGGTATAAATTCTCTTTTCAGGGATTATTTTGACATTTCATGTTATCTAGTTTTCTGAAAGCTTGCCTTGAAGATTCACTTCTATGTGTTGTTCATACAGATATATGTAAAATTTAGCGATTCTCTGCCTTCCCAACTTTGGCTAAAGAAACTCAGATTACTGCAAGAGAACAGGTGACTAATATGAATCAAAAGATCTGGCACGTGCTTTTCTTTCATAAGTAGGACATTTACATGGAATATTGGGCAATCAGATTTAACACTTGAGATTCTGATTTCTCCTATAAGTGGGAATTCTGACAATGGAAACATGAAGAAAGGGACACTCTCAATAATGTTGATATCTTTCTTAATAGACAATCTAAGACCTCACTCTCCAGAGTAGTAATATTTCATTCATCAACAAGAATAAAGTCTCCTTCTAAACATAAATAGTGCACTTGGAACCTTGCAGACGCCAATTATCATTCTGTACAGCAAACCTTCAAAATGTCAGACGATCTCAGGAATTTCCCCAGCAAAGGTCGATCATTTACTATTGAGTCATTTCTTCAGCATGCCAAGGTGACAGGCGAACCTGTGAGATTGAGTTAGCTAGGTCACTCAAAGCTGCTACTATAAAGAAGCCATGAGAAGTCTATTTGTATTGGGTAAATCCCATTAAACTCAAATGTATCCTAAACTGTTGAGTGCTATTAGATTGTTAGAAGGAGCATGAGTGGGTTGATTGAAATAAAGTCTGCCCCTTGCAAGCTTTCTACTGAATTTATTGGAAGGGACTTCAGGGAGTAATTTAAGGAGAGCTAACAAATTGGGAACTGAAGGGGATGGAGCAGGGAAGGTGGCAGGCTCTACTGGGGAGCTGAATCTGATGCACTGAGTTGACACATGTGACTCCTCGTAATGGCCGTGCTGAACACATACAACAAAGTGCCTTCACATACCTTATCTGTTTTTATCCTCCCAGCAATCCTGGAAAGTTCAGTGTTCTGCTTTACTAGTATCTCTGCTTTACTCGCTTAGTGTCACAAGCTCGTTGGAGGTGGAGTTCTTGAAATACACCCCTGTAAGTCTTCTCACACCTTTGGGCAAGGTTGCTGAAGAAAAATATCTCGCATTTTCCCTTCTCTGAGTGTTATACATAATCTACTCTGATGGCATGTGTAAATGTGTAAAATGGTTGGCTGGGGTTAGCTGAGCAATTAATGGCCCCAGAATACAAGGTTGAGTCCTGGCTGTTGTATTACTGCACTGTTTTGAATTTGTTTTCCAGTGAGCACTTTGCATGAAAGCTATTCTTGGAACCCCAAAGCCCTTTTTGCTTCCGCAGAGACTCACTTGAGTGAGTGGAGAAAATCTCACACACACACACACACACACACACACACACACACACACACACACACATATACATTTTTATGAGGTGAAACGATGACCTAATTTTCAGGAAAGTACTTCCAGAGTTATGCTAGAAATGAGCAGAAGCTCGACTTTAATGAACATGAACCTGACATAATAGCAAGTCACCTGACACAAACCTGAGACAGTTCATGGGTGCAAACCTGTATCCTCCCCTGCGTCCCTGAGCTCACCTGTTCTGCACAGCTGTAGTGCTGGTGTTCTGGAAGGGCCTGAGCACACAGATGGATGCCTCACACTAGCTTGATGAGGCTGTGCCAGCTTGGCATATACATGTTGGGGAGGGAAAAACTATTTTCCTCTACCCATCTTAGGTTCATTGTCTGGGGTCCTGCAACTTAGAAAAAACAAGAGAAAAACAAATAGAGGTTTAGTAACAGGTGCAGTGTACACACACATGGGAGCACTCAGTGATGAGTAACTCAAAAGGATGGTCAGAACTCGGGCTTTTGTAGCATCTTTTTCTGGCCTCTCCCGTTGTGGAGCACAGGCTCCGGACGCGCAGGCTCAGTGGCCGTGGCTCACGGGTCCAGCCGCTCGGCGGCATGTGGAATTCTCCCGGACTGGGGCACGAACCCATGTCCCCTGCATCAGCAGGTGGACTCTCAACCACTGTGCCACCAGGGAAGCCCTGTAGCATCTTAAGAGAACAGTAAATGTGTATGGGAGTGACAGGACAAAGGAAAAGGACTTTGAGCTTCTAGGGGGAGCAAATTGTGGGAAGGTAAATAGATGGGAGGTAAGGACTAGTTAGTAGGTTCATTGTGTGATCCCTCTGGTGCTGTCTCCGTGCTGAGTCTAGATTTGTCTCCTGTGATTAAGAATAATCTTGTCCATCCTGGGGTGTGTGTGTGTGTGTGTGGTGTGTGTGTGTGTGTGTGTGTGTGTGTGTGTGTGTGTGTGTGTGTGTCAGGGACAGGAGGGAAGGGTGGTCAAGAGCAGAGAGGTTTTTTTTTTCTGTTTTTTTTTTTTGCGGGATGCGGGCCTCTCACTGTTGTGGCCTCTCCCGTTGCGGAGCACAGGCTCCGGACGCGCAGGCTCAGCGGCCATGGCTCACGGGCCCAGCCGCTCCGCGGCATGTGGGATCTTCCCGGACCGGGGCACGAACCCGTGTCCCCTGCATCAGCAGGTGGACTCTCAACCACTGCGCCACCAGGGAAGCCCCCTTGAGCAGAGAGTTTTTGTTGTGTCTGCTTCTTTTTGTTTACCTTCAGCTCAAAATAATCCTTATACTTGAATGGCATGTTTTGCAGTGGCATACGCTGAACCCCTTTATTTATCTCTGTAAGATTGTTTAATATTATTATTTTTTCCTGTTTAAGTATACATTCTGTTATGTGTCCCTCTTGTCTGTCACTTGCTTGCTTTTCCCTCTCTCTGTTTTGCTTTGGAAGTATGTCTGCATTGATCTATTTTAAGATCCGGCTTATTCATTTGAAGCATTTTGTGGAATTCCATTGGATATGCCACATTTTATTTATCCTTAGATTTTATTTCTTCCCTTTTACTATTCCTGCTTGCTGCCTCTTTAATCAAGGGAGGCCTTGTGTTTTCTCCTTGGAGAGAAGCTGCAGATGGGCCACTGTAGCAGGAGAGTGCTATAGCAGGGCAGTTTGCCTGTTGCCTGCTGGGATCAATATTAAATAATGGAAGAAGGTTGTAAGATCAAAGACCCAGCAGCTCTGATGTTGTGGAATGATGTACAGAAGTGTCAATAATTAAGTGTAATGCAAAGGCCAATTTGGGCAAAAAAATCCAAGGTTAAGGTTGTTCCTAAAGAAATGCTTTTTATGACTAGCAGGTACATAAAACTCAATAGGCTTAAATGAATTAACCTTGTAAAATGTGTGTGTGTGTTGTGTGCATGTGTATGTGTGTCTAATATTAGATTTCTTTTTACTTTATAACCCATATCTAATCCATGAGTAGGCTTTGCTTCATCACCAAACTCTGTGAAGAATCCCTCCATTCTTCTCTGTTTCCCCCTCCACCACTTTCTCTGTGGTCTAGGTGAGGAGTCTGCAAACTGTGGCCTGCTAGCCACATCCTGTTTTTGTAAATAAAGATTTATTGGAACACATCCCTGCCCATTCTTTTATGTATTATGTAAGCCTGCTTGTGCTACAAAGACAGAGTTAAATAGTTGCAACTGAGACTATCTAGTCTCAAAGCCTAAAATATTTACTGTTTGGTTGTTTACAGAAAAAGATTGCAGACTCTAGTCTGGTTTAATGCTTCCCTCTTGTAATTGGTTTCTTTCTGTAAACAGAAGACAGAGTGACTTTTCTAAAATGTGAATTTGATCTTCTCACACCCCATGAATAAAAACAAAATCTAAACTCCATACCATAGCTTACAAGCACCTGCATGGTCTGGTCCCTGCTCACCTTTCCACCCTAATGCTTTCCAGGATTCCCCCTTGTTCTGGTCACACTGAGCCTTTCCTGCCTTGGGACATGCTGCTTGGCTTCTCACAGTTGCCTCATTTTCAGTTCAGCTCTGTAAATGTCCTGCAGTGAAATCTGTAAAGCAGAGCATTCCACTTCTCCTCCTGCCCCAGTTAATTTCACTGCCCAGGACCCAGTTTTGTGGGCTGGGAGGCAATTCACAATTTCTACCTCAGTGAAGAGCACAGACTCTGGACTCTGGCACACACACCTGGATTGGAATGTGGCTCTGCCTCTAACCACTTAGCTTTCCTGTGCCTTAATTTGCTCATCTATAAAACGGGCTTCTGCTGGTTTCTTTCCTCGTAGGGTGGTTGTGAGAATTAATTGATGTAATGCTTTTCTAGTGTCTAGTACGGCTTCCACAGCTTTGTAGCACTTACACATGTCAGCTAGTATTTGGTGTAGTTTTAAAATAGGAGACCTTGTCATGGCACTCTAAGAATTACATCTAAAATAGCAACCGGCTATGATCCAGTGTCTAGAGAGTCTGAAAGCTCAACTTTCTATTCTTCCCTGGTAGGACAGATGATTTTATTTTATTTTTGTAACAGATGCTGCCCCCCCTTACTGTGGGGCCTTAGAGAAGCAGTACTCTCAGAGATGCCTTGTAAGAGGGGCACAAATGGCCTCAGGCTCCTAGTCTGATCCTCACCTAGTTTGTTGTAAAGAAGAGTTCAAGTATTATTTCTCTTGATCAGTGTATGGTCAGGCCACTCAAGATGGCTGTTCTCTTGCTCTCTGTACATCCCTGGCCTGACCAGTGGCTGCTTCACCTACACCCTACTCACTTGATTGACCTTCTTACATACTTGCCCAGGCCCCAGCTAATGATTGGCCTTATGCAAGGGATGGTGAGGAAACCCCTCTACTGGTTTCCCTGGTAACTAATGAGTCCACCTGACGTCAGTTCCCCTATAACTGGTAATCCCCCCCACCCCACCCCAGTGAAGACTGCCGCCATGTCCTCCCCGCTGTCTACTGCACGTGGTGCGGCGTCACTCCAGGACCTTGCTTCAGACTTATAAGCTCCTCCATCCATTAAACTATTAATGTCTCTGTTGCTGACTCTAGGCTGTTTCTTTGGTCTTGAAGCTGGGCAAGCACAGGCCTTGTAGGCCTTCAGGGTACGGCCCAACAACCAGTAAACTTTTTAAAGTACTTTTCCTCTCTAGCCATCTACTCTAATTAAATACCACATCCCATCAACAATGTTTTTTCAGGTACCACACCATCTTTATTAGTGTTCCCAGTTTGTCAGCTGCTTAATTTCCCCTTCTTTTAAATAGAAAACTAGGTATTTTTAGGTCAGGAATGGCAGTATAGTTTTTATCTGTGGTAGTTCCAAGGGTTGACATAAGATTCACAGAAAGACAAAAAAAGAAAAGTAATAATGGAAAACTCATAGGTATTTTAGGCAGGGAACTTGGATGCAAATCTTGATTCTCACTTAACTAGCTGAATGGCCTTAGACACATTTCTTAACTTCTTTCACCTTCACACTTCCTCGTCTGTGACATGGGGATATTCTGCTCAAATGAGATGGAAAATAAATTTACCTAGCACAGATAACACATTTTAGATGCTTTTCAAATGTGAGATTTGTGTGGTCCTTCCTCTTGTAAATTACTGTTTGGTGACTGTTCAGTGAATTAAGTATAACATTCCACTATTAGAGTTTAAAAATACCTCCCCAAATGCATTTAAAGTGAGCAGCAGGACACCAAGGGCTCTTCTTTATTGTTTATATGATCACCTACTATTTTCATTCTATCAATTCCTCAGTGTCTCCTTGTCACCCTTTTCTCCTGCTTTGTATTTCTATATTAAATAACAGTAGCTAACCCAGTAGTTATTATATGCTGGGCGCTGTTCTGATTGCCTTGTACTTAATCCTCACAGCATCCTATGAGGATGGGCCTGTTAGTTTCCTCCCTTGTAAATGATGAAACTCATTTCAGCTATTTCTCTCATCCTTAGAGGGTAGCTTCCCTCTGTACCCCTATTAGAGCTTAGGGACTCCGCCACAGGGGGCTCATTAATTGGTTAATTAATTTCTTTACAGTGTGCAAAATGGGGATAGTGTAAATGGCAAGTGGCCAGCTCGACAAAAAGGATGCTATATTTTCAAAGGTTACCCATATGAAGGCTCCACATGAAGGCCCCACACTTTAGCCTGAACGCACGTAAAATATAACAGAGTCTCGGTACTCACATTCCTGCTCTTTCTTCCAAGTCTGACTTTATTCTTTCCTTTCCATAGGCTTAGGTTTCTAATGATGATGCTGCTTTTCTTTATCTGTCTCTTCAGCATGTTTTCTTTGTGAAGCAGGAGTTGACATGCTGGTGTTTTCATATTAAGGGCTAAACAGAAAAGTGCTGTTATTATTATTGTTGTTATTGTTATCTTCCTCTTATAAACGAGATTCTACTTAATCTCTTTTCCAGGGCAACAGTGAAGTGGCTTCTTTATCAGTGCCTGTTTTAAGCAAGCAGGCCTTTTATTTTATGGTACTCATATTGAGACACATCAAGTTATAGCTGTCTTTTCATTTGCACCAACACGTTTATTTGAAACCTAGTATTTCCTAGGTAATGTGACTAAGGTAGATTTATGGGTGCTAATTTGCATATAGAATAACATTGGCAAAAACTAAAATATAACAAACACATACTAACTCTTGGCATGCCACTGCCCCACCGAGCATCTGCCTTCCTTGCCTGTAATGAGAGGGAAATATATTTTCCTCTGAGTTTACAGCTAATTCCTTGTTTGTATTCCACTGTCGTCAATGCTGTTGAGAGCTCAAAATGAGGTTTAAGAGCCTCTTCCTATCTAACAGCAGGAGTTTATATTAGAGGTGATAGTTCTGTGTAACAGAGGAGGCAAGCTTTTCCTCCCCCACCCTGATTTCACACCACATTTGAAGAACCCCTGCTACATTTAAGTACGAGTGCAAGCCCTTCATTTTCTAGGCAAGTTAATAGACTCGAGGCTGTGCATTTGGGTTAAAGCTTAGGTTTGATGACTTCCTCTCAGTGTTGTTTTTGAGTAAATTGATTTTCATTCCACAAATAATAAATGTTTTTTTCTATAATTTTTTATTTGTTTGTTTTAAATTATAGATTAGGTTAAACATCCTTTGATCACCATGTTCCTGGTCTGCCCTCCTCAGATTTACTGGCATTAAGTTTGGTGAACTTCATCTGGCCCTTTTCCTATACATTTACTTACTCATATGTCTATCCTTGGAATATACAGAATATTGCTTTGTGTGTGGACACGTGTGTCTGAAATATAAATATTATTCTACTTTATATACTGAAAGAAACTTGCCGTTTTCTTCTAGTAACGTGTCTTGGAGAATGGTCAGTGTTAGGCCTCCATACTTATCAGGCTAGACTAGTCAGTGAAGAAGTTATTCTTGAGATCTCAGTGGTCTGTTGACCACTGAGGTTTATTATTATTAAATCAAAGGTTTATTTCTTTCTTTTTTTTTTTTAAAAATTATTTATTTATTTATTTTTGGTTTCATTGGGTCTTTGTTCCTGTGTGCGGGCTTTCTCTAGTTGTGGCTCACGGGAGCTACTCTTTGTTGCAGTGGCTTCTCTTGTTGCGGAGCGCAGCCTCTAGCCGTGCAGGCTTCAGTAGTTGTGGCTCGTGGGCTCTGGAGCACAGGCTCAGTAGTTGTGGCGCACGGGCTTAGTTGCTCCGTGGCATGTGGGGTCTTCCCAGAGCAGGGCTCAAACCTGTGTCCCCTGCATTGGCAGGCAGATTCTTAACCACTACACCACCAGGGAAGTCCCAAAGGTTTATTTCTTGTTCATGTAAGTGTGTGACTCAAAGGCAAGGGTCCTCCATGTAGTAACTTGATAATCCATGCTGTTTCAACCCTCTGACTCCACCGTCTCCACATGTGGCTTCCAGGTCCTTGCAGCCACCGGAAAAGGGCGCTGGAGGGTTGCTGGAAAGTTTTGGCACGCTAGGTGCAAGAGAACTGAGAATGGAGGGGAACACATGGATAGTGGTGCTAGTCTGTTGCCACAGGAGTTTTCAGTGCTTCATATAGCTTGAATATATTGTGGTTTAATTAGCTGGTCTCCTTTTTGATGGGCATTTAGGTCACTTCCAGCTTTCCCCTTTATTATGTACAACACTACACAGAAGAGCCTTGTATGTATCCTGGGTACACATGTGACTGTTTTGCTAGTTTAAACACTCAACAAGTAGACTTCACAGTTCAGAGGATGTGGGTGTTCTGGTTACCATCAGTGCTGTCACATTGTTTTTGAAGGTGGTCATACTGGTGTTTGATTTGCATGGTTAGTGTATGAGAAAGAAATACCTTCACCAGTGACATTATCAAACTTTCATTATTTCCCCTATCCAATGGCAGCTTTGTTCCTTTTGGCAAAATGGCTTCTCATTTTTGTTTTAATTTCTATTTTCCTGGTTATTAGTGAGTTTTTATTCTCTCTCAGACTCTGTTATGCTGCCTGAGTGAAGCGGGACTGTGGAAAGTCAGGCTGAAGAAAGACAGGGAGTGCAGAGAGCCAGTGGTCAGATGTGGCTCACACGTTCTCCCTTTGGGGGCACCCAGCTCAATGGCATTTCTTTCTATACTCCCTTGATCAATTTTTTTTTTCCCTCCCATGGCGATATTTCAGTAGTCTTTAAACCTCTGATTTTAAAACTGCGGGGTGAAGAATCCTTTCTCAGTCGTGTCATTTTTTTCTGTGGAGCTGTCTAATTTTGTGTTTTGAGTTTTCTTGTGAATTTTTCCCTGCTTAGTCATTGTCTTTTTATCTCTTGGTTCTCTTTGTCCTTTCCCTCATTTTTCATTCTTTTTCTTCTGTCTCTGCTCCCTTGTTTCCACTGGCTGTTAAATCTTTATGTGCTGCTTTTCTTTTAAGTTGTATTTTCCCCTTCCCCTCCAAGCTTAGAAATGCTTGCTCTGTCAAAGAAACATGGAAGGGAAGGGAGCAATGGAAAGGTCAGCGCACAAATCTAGAAGTAACCAAACCCAGGGGCCCACCCCCTCCAGCTGTTTTGAGAACATGATGCTGTTCCTGATATGGTCACTTTGCCAAAATCTGTATGAAAAAAGGAAACAACATTGGAATTAGTCCATTTCTCATTCTGCCTCTGGCTCACTGTAGGATCCCTAGGCATGTTACTTCTCATCTTTAGCCCTCAAGTTCTCTGACTCTAAAATGAGGAGGTTGGATCCCAGTAGTCTTTCTATACCTTGGAACCCCAGTATATGGAACATGTGACTTCCTGGGAAACTGCTGCAGATTAAGGGTCCAAAGTCGCCTTTATAATGGCCCACTGCCATTCCTCTTCCCCTGCGATGTCTTGAAGGGGCACCTTCAGAATCTGTGGAGCAACAGGTCATTTAATAGGAGTTAAGGGAAGATAATTCATGACAAAAGTATTAGAACAATTAGAATCCATACAGGGCTGGGGAGGCCACCCAGAGACTGGCAACATTAGGAACCTTCTACCAGCCTGAGGAGTGGAAGGAGTGGAAGGGGGTGGTGTTGGCAGAGTCCAGGCCAGCTTGTGGGAGCAGGAGTCACGGTGGCGAGACAGCAAGAGCTGGAGTTATGGAAGGAAGGGCTGTCTGGAGGGACCTGAGGCTTCAGAGGAGATGCAGTCACTGTTGGAGTGGCCACCTGACTTAGAAAGAGGAAGCTGAAGCCTGGTATCTTCTTCTCACTGTCCTATCTCCAAACAGTCTCAAATTTAGGCAGGAGCCAGTTGCAAAGAACACAGTTTGAAGGCAAGCAGGCAAATAACTGGCAGAAACAACTGAAAGGCACTGGGTCAGATGATCTTTAAACTCTCTTCCATTACATTCCAGAGTTCATAGATTCCCTGGAAGATTCCTGACTTCTGCAGTGAAGATATTAGTCTAGGGTTTTAACAGGTCGCTCTACCTAGGAATTGGAGTAAACTACTTCTTCTACCATTTTAGAGTCTTGGGACAGCACCTGCTCACATCTCCACTTCCCTCCCTCCCAAAGCCTGGAGCAGCTGCATTTTTCCTTACGTGTGCTGTGCCAGCGTTTCATGAGAATCCTATTCCTGGTAGATTTTTGACCTTTTGAAGACAGCAATATCTTGCTCATGCCAGTCTCAGTATTTATCACCAAGAGGCCTCTGGGAATGTGGAGCCAGAGTACAAACGGAGGGAATCAGTAGTATTACAGTCGAAGTTTTGCAGTTTTACAGTCACCTGTGATAGTGGGCCAGTGACTAACCTTCAGCCTGGGTTTCCTAAACAGTAAGATGGTTTTATTAGGACAGACTAGGTGCTATAGATGGGCTAGGTTCTGCAGCAGCAACAAATAATCCCCAGAATCTCAATGGCTAAAAGTCCACAAAAGTTTATTTTTCACTGCACATTCATTGTGATTTACCTGGGGATGTTCAGTCCTCACTTTTAACCCCTGGCTCATAGATCAGCTACCATCTTGAATATTGCCAATCCCCAGGTCGAGAGAGAGAGTGTTTGGGTGGGTGGGAGGGTTGACAATCAAATGTTGGGCCTAACGTGTCACGCACCATGTGTACTCATGGCCTTATTAGCTGGAACTAGTTACATGGCCTCACCTAACTTCAGCTAAGGCAAAGAAGTGTCTGGAAGGAGGACAGTTAGGAATATTTGTTAGTTTTCATTAATGATAGTTACAGAGAAAGATAATAATACTTCTCATGATTTTTTTGGCCATTAGATAATATAAATACTGATTATAATACCTAACCTGTAGGAAATGCTCCATCAATAATAGGTAGAACAATTATTATTGTTGTTATTATTATTCAGCAGCATGCTTTACACCATCCTTCTACTTAGTAACTTCTCTTCTTTTTTCTTTGCCATGAAAATGCAAAAGTAGACTTAACTTGTTCCTGTCTAGACGTATCACAAATTCTTAATTAATGAAGTTGAGTTAATGAAGTTTTAGACCCAGTCAGGGACCCTACTCTTCCAAGTTTAGGATTGACAAATATAGGTAATTATTCTGTAAAACGATCACTTTGTGGAGTGATAGCTTGAGTATCAGCAGTGGCTTTGGAACTGTGTTCACTGTGTTGGTTTTCAATTTAAGAGCCACAGACTTTAAGCAGCTTTTCATTCTGAGTCAGTGCAGAAACAGTCTGAAGCTGGTCTCTGGATCAATTGCAATTAGTTTGCAGCAGATTGCATTAACATATCTAAAATTAATACACTGAGTGTTCTGATGAAAAGAAATTGACCATGACCACACTATGGCTGTTTTTAGTCTCTCTCAAATGTCCTTTTCAAACAGTATTTCTTTTTTTCTTCTGTTAATGGCTTTAAATTGGTACGTCAGCATAAACTTAATCTATTGATCCTTCCCCATTGGCCTTTTAAAAGTGGTCCCAGAATATGTCACATATCATGTTCAATCTCTTCTTTCTTTAGGGGGCTTTTACTAAATGCCTCAAACTGAATTTTTTCTTGGCATGTTACATGAGGTGCTATAAAGACTACTAAATTGACGAGTACATTCATTTTTGAATTGTTGTGTTTTTCAAATTACTAATATTTCATCAAGACTTAAAAATTCAGAAATAAGAGTAACAAATCATATACAGTTAACGAATTATATACAGTAAACAGTTGTGAGCACTGCTTGTCTGACAGTTTATTTTTATCTTAGCATTATCTGTTTCTAAAGAAGAAGCGCAAGCAACTTCAATTTTAATAACATCGTTACCAATATTTATAAGGATGGAACAAAGACAGAGCTTGAGGCTTGATCATGTTGAAATTTGAATTTTTTTACAAGTATGTGTAAATTATGTTTATTTTAGATCTGAAGGACTTTTACTTTTTTTAGAGAAAGTCAGTTTCTGGAAATGAAAAGTTATCTATATCGGGACAAAAAAGACAAAAGGCAGGATTTATTTATTTGGCTATCTAACTGGTAATTTTTTAGTATCTTCTGTATGCCAAGCACTATCACATTCTTCATAAAGACACAAAGAAGTTGAAGACACACTCTGTCCTTGAGTAGAACCCCGTCTTGCTGTAAGGTTCTGGAGCCTCTTTGGAATGCCTCTCTTCCAAAAGAGCTTCATGAGTGCGTTGTAGCTTGGAGATGCCAGAAGAACATGCCATTTTTAAGGACACATTAAAGGTCCTGAAAGCTAGTGGTTCCATGTGGTAAAGCCCTGTGGGCCTCAGTTTATGGTGTGCATGATGTTGCTTAGACATCCACTGAGGTCCTTGACTGAAGCCGCTAGGAGGTATGTCAGGTGATCTTCCACCACCAGTATTGTGAGCCAGTTGTGTGATTGATTTTTTGGTTGGTTTGTGCATTAATGGCATCGTTATCTTACCTCTAGTGAACTGTGGTTCCTTTGCATCATAACTCATGGATAGAACTGAAACTAAGTGTATTCATTTTTTTCTTTTTTTCTGTTCTTTTAAAAACAAGGCTTATGGATTTGATAGGGAATGTCGATCTTATTCTAAAGCATGAGAAGAATTTATTTGTTCATGTCACTCCGTCCTTTGATTATTTTCTTCTAGCACGAATATAAACTAATTGATTAGTGCATATTGGAAAACCACTTTCACATGATTCTTACGCAGAGTTACTTTAATACACAAATTGCAGTTTTTAGGAACTAGTAGTTTCATTAATGGTGACTTTTTCAGGTTACTGTACTCAACTTTGGTGTGTGAAAGAGATAATCTCATTAAACACATAATGACTGTACCTAGAGTCCATTAAAAACCACAACAAAGAAGTGGATTAGTCTGTGGCCCATTGACCTCAAAGAGTTGAAACAAATTTCCTGAGATACCTTATGATGATTCATGCTGTGTGTACAGTTATTAAAATAATGCTTTGAGCTTTGTTTGGAGTGGAGATGGGGGAAAGCATATGCTATATAACAGAGTCCTTAACATTTTTTAAAATAACTTTTTACTGAAGTCCTTATAGACTCACAGGGAGCTGCAAAAATAGTGCAAGAGTACACAGGTGTACTCTTCCCCCAGCGTCCCCTAGTGTTGACATCTTACATGGTTTGAGTACAGTATCAAAACCAGGAAATTGACCTTGGTACATTCCTGTTAACTAAATTACAGACCTTATTCATTCAGGGGTGTGTGTAGTTGTCCTTAACATTTTTGATTAGAAAAACAATTAAGCATGAAGAATTCATTATAGATTTCTTTTTCTTTTGCCTCCAAAATCTCTGTTGCTGATTGCCTTCTGAGGGTACCTATAAGACTGGCCCTATAAGTTGACTGTTATTTTTCATGCTGTTGTAAGTCTCCTTATCTCTCTCCCCAATTTCTCTAGGTGGTTCAGTTAACCCCCAGAAGATGGTTGAACCTGCACGAATACCAGAGCAAGAAACTAATGTCTGACAACGGAGTGAAAGTTCAAAGATTCTTTGTAGCAGACACTGACCATGAAGCTCTGGAGGCTGCTAAGAGACTAAGTAAGCTAATTCATAGTAGGTGACGTACGCTTGGCCAAATCAGGGAATTCACAGGTAGTGGTTTGTCACCGGCTATACTAACAGTGACAGGTACAGTGTAGAACTTTGAGTTGCAAGAGCAAAATGTCCAATTAAGAAAACTTTATTCTGTTATATGAGATAGCAGCATATGGGGTGCCACTCTATGGTAATTTTTCCAAGTCTCTCAGTCACTGTTTCACCTAGTTCTGTTATCTGTGGTTTAGTGGCTGCAAGAAAATTGGTTGAAGAGTGTAAAGTGTCAGAGAGAAGCCCGTTGCAGGGTAAGTCAGGCAAGACAGTTGGGATCCTTTATTAGCCTCTTAGAACATGCGGAAAGTTTCCTCTGAGTGACTGGAGGAGAGAAAGGGAAGAATGTGCATTTTGAAGTCCTTTTTTGGTTTTTTTTACATCTTTATTGGAGTATAATTGCTTTACAATGGTGTGTTAGCTTCTGCTTTATAAGAAAGTGAATCAGTTATACATATACATATGTTCCCATATCTCTTCCCTCTTGCGTCTCCCTCCCTCCCACCCTCCCCATCCCACCACTCCAGGCGGTCGCAAAGCACCGAGCCAATATCCCTGTGCTGTGCAGCTGCTTCTGCTGACTTTGGTTCAGTGTTTTGCCCTTTCATTTATCAGCTCTGTAACTTTGCGTAAGTACCTTTTCTTTTCTGTGCCTCAGTTTCCTTGTCTGTAAATCAGTGCTAATGTGTTTACCTCCCAAAGCTATTTAGAGCCTTTAAGGGAGACTGCACACTGGTACATGGTAGAAAATCTAATCAGTTTCCCTAGTTATAGATTGAGAAATTAGGACTCAGATTTTGCTGTTTTTCAGTGAATATTCCTTCTTTTGCCATATAGACTCTCCCGTTATCAGTCTGGATTAGCATTGTCCATTAGAAATATAATGTGAGCCACACAAGTATTTTAAAATTTTCTAAGTCACCTTAATAAAAATAAAAAGAAACAGGTGAAATAAATTTTAATAATATATTTTGTTTACCCCAGTATATCCAAAATATTATCATTTCAAAATGTAATTAATATAAAACAATTTTCAAGGGGTTATTTTATATTCTATTTTTGTGCTAATGCTCACAAATCTGATTTATATATTACATCACCAGGACATCTCATTTCACAGTAGCCACATTTCAGGTGTTCGAAAGACACATGCTGTCTTGTGGCTACCCTGTCGGACAGTGCAGATCTGGACTCTAGAAGGATGTGCATGTGCATTCTTTGCCTGCAATCTTGGAGAGCAGTTGTTTGCCATTAAAAAAGAAAGCATAGAGCATCTGCTCACTGGCCTTTCCCAGGCAGCTGTAGCAAAGTTTGAGAGTGCTCTGTATTTCAATTTTCCAATTTTCTGTACTCTTTTAAGAGTAGGCGATGAGGTGCTTCGGTTAGTAATTGTTCTTTTATCTCCCTTTCAGAGTTCCCCCTGGTGCTTATACGCCAGATCCTTTCTCTGTTATTTCAGTTGAAATGTATATTTATTTTTTCTTTCAACAAATAGTTATTGTCAACCACGTTTTTAGGTCTGGTGGATGCAGCTGTGGAAGATGAGCAAGCCCTTTTTCTTCTTCAAAGTTACATTCTAGAAAGGAATAAATTTGTAATTTTCAGATGCTAAATGTAGAAATTGAGAGCAGTCTATATATATATTTTTTTTTTTTTTTTTTCTGCGGTACGCGGGCCTCTCACTGTTGTGGCCTCTCCCGTTGCGGAGCACAGGCTCCGGACGCTCAGGCCCAGCAGCCATGGCTTACGGGCATGTGGGATCCTCCCGGACCAGGGCACGAACCCGCATCCCCTGCATCGGCAGGCGGAGTCTCAACCACTGCGCCACCAGGGAAGCCCGAGAGCAGTCTGTATTTTAAGAAATGAAAATTGGTTTTATTCTCAAGAACTATCAAAATTGGTTTTTATGGTTAAAAAAAAACAGTAAAATTAGACTTAAACCTGGATGAGAGTTCCGCAGTGAACTGTGGTAATAGACTCAGTAAAGGTTAGTATTCTAACATCATTACATTAAAGGATTGTTTTCGTTTTATACTCCTCTGGTTTGGGGATTGGGTAATGAGAGCAAGAAGTGTGAGGTTCAGGTTGGTCTTTGTTCCTCATTTTCCCTATTATTTTCTTAAATGTGCTGACACTCTAGTAGTCCAGGTCTAAGGATCCTTCTTAAGGGAATTCTGGAAGCCAGCTGCTTACCCCCCACCCGCCTTAAGTGGAGCACGGCTAAGAGAATTTACCATTCAGATTTTCAAAGAGATTTGGACTTAACTGGACTAATTGGCGTCTTAGTCATGGATTTGTTTTATAAGCATTTATTTAGCCACCACTTTGTGGGTGAGAATTGTATACTGTGTTTGTCAGACAGGATTTTTGCTCTGGAAGAATTAGCAAGGTGATATTTATATGCCAAGGCAGGGTGGACAGAGGGGAAGAGATAGACAGTGAAGCAAGTTTAAATAAAAGAAAGTTAAATTAAAAAATGAAGATCAACTTTTAAAAAAGACATTTTGGTTCCTGAGGAGTGGTTTTTAAGGAGAATGAAACTGGATTGAGAATGATGTGGCTGCATGTGTGCCTTGGCCTGTGCATACCCGTGATCATCCTTTAGATTGGGTGGCCCTGGGAAGGCCTCACTGTGATCCTGCTTAGAGCTAAAAGAGAGTTTAGAGAACTAATCGGAGCACCTCATTTTCTGAATGAATGAGTAATCCTCCTCTTACTCAGTAAGTCGTTTTGGGAGAAGGAAGACCTCTGATTTTTGTTGTTCAGTAGACAGTTTTGGTCACAGGGGAAATTTATAGTACTGGAGAAGGAGATGGTACCAAGTCTAGTTGGTTAAACATGAAACAAGTTGATAGTAAATATGAAAGGAGGTATGCACATCATTGAGATTGCTTGGAGTGAGCAAAACGAAAAGAAGCTGGCAAAACTTCACCCTGTTTACGTTCTTGTCTCTGTAAGATTGACAAAACCAACAGCACAATTGGGAGTTTTACCAAGGAGATTTGAGGTTAAGGTTGAAGCTGGATCACACATATGTCTCTCTGTCCTGAAAATGGGACCTCCACTTTATAATTACAGTATTTTAATGGGAAAAAATTACATAGAAGAATAATATGTGTAACGTGCAGTAAGTGCTATATAAGATTTTATTGTTGTCATCATCGGCAGCAGCAGCATATAATTCCAAAGGGTTCACTGCTGTCATGATGCAAATTCACAGACAAATCAGAGACATGTCATAATGAGTATTCTGTCGATTGTATGTTTGGAGAGTTCACATTATACTTTGCAAAGTTTGTAAATGATTGAAATGTATTTGCTTACCTTTCTACTTTATTGATATTTGAATATGTCTTGAAATAAAATGACATTTTATAAAATATTTTGAAAATAAATACTGATATCAGCCATGCCTGTGATTTCCATTGTAATCTCTGTGTAGATCATCTTACAAATCTCTTTCTTTGTGTTTAAAGTCACATTGCTGGTTTTCTGTTTGCCGTCCACTTAAGGGTATCTCTGTCTTTCCTGGCCCAGATGGAGCTTGTCATCTCTTGGTTGCTCCAAACTCTTTCTCCCTCTTAGCTCTTCCTACTTACCCAGCTGAGATATCCCTGTGTCATCTTTAACGCTTCTCATGTCTATCATATTCAGTCATTTGCCAAAGCCTGCCATTTTTAGTGCAGCGTCATTGTTTTGCTAAAGCAACTAAACAGGCAAGATAAGGTTAAAAACTTACCAAGGTTGTACAGCTAATAATTGACAAAGATGGGATTTCTACCCAGCCAGGTTGGATTTAATCTCTTCTCCAAGCATTTTTCCTCTTTGCTAACTTGATGATGTTCTTCTTGGGAGATTTTAATATGTGAGTCAGCATTTTTAAGATAGGAAATGCATATTAATAAGATTAGAAGATTGAATTAAAACTAGATGTGGCAGGTTCTAAGGCACAATTTATAGAAACTGTGTAATCTGAAGATATTTTCTTAAGGATTCATTTTGTTATATCTCTTTGGGCAATAGAACGTTTTGCTGTGTAGTTATAGAAATCTTGTTAATTTGACCATTTGTTTCAAGTGGGTAATGCAAACCTTTTGTTTCTGAAACAATTCATAATGATAAGCTATTGAGCGAGATCCTCATTTTGTTGCACAGAAAATGAACTTACGTCTGATTGAGAGAGTAAATTTGGTTTGGTGAATTAAGTTTTTAATACATGGATAATATTCATTTCTGCAGCATTTTTTATGAGCTACCTTTTGTAATCGCGCTTTCAGGAAGGAGTCGTTTCCTTTGCATATAATTTTCTCAAGAGATTTATTAATTATACGGATTTCTCCTGTATGGATTACATTTAATGTATACAGTCAGCAAATAATTACAGAATACCTATTGTGTGCATGACTAATTTTTATGTTGTGTTTCAGTTCTCTTTAAAAATGAATGAAGGCAGGGCTTCCCTGGTGGCGCAGTGGTTGAGAGTCTGCCTGCCGATGCAGGGGACACAGGTTCGTGCCCCGGTCCGGGAAGATCCCACATGCCGCGGAGCGGCTAGGCCGGTGAGCCATGGCCGCTGGGCCTGCGTGTCCGGAGCCTGTGCTCCGCAAAGGGAGAGGCCACGACAGTGAGAGGCCTGTGTACCGCAAAACAAACAAACCAAAACAAACAAAAAATGAATGAAGGCATAAGTCTTTCACATAACTCAAAAGGCCTGTCTCAAAGATGTGTATAAAAGCACAGGCGAAACTTATCTAGCACCACCACTTTTTAGTTTTTGGAATCTCCACAGTTTATTAATTATTCCATTCATATTGATATGAGACTCTCAACATTTGATTAAGCAAGAAGATTGTATTTCAAAAACTCAGTTTTATTTCTTGTCGGGAAAGAAATTGAAATGTGAATGGAGAAATTAATCTTTTCTCAGCTAATGATATGCTTCCTAAAATGGAGATACGGAGCTTTTTATTGAACTCGGCCAGCTTTGGAGTGCTTTCAGCTACAACGTGTTTCCATTCGTCAATATGATAACTTATTCTTTTCGTTTTATATAATCACATCCTAAAGCCTGGTGAATTACTTACACCATTAAGGAGTTGTACTTTATATAAAAAGGGAACTGCTGCCCATTGACTGCTGATTGACATGTACTGTTAATCCTGTAGGCAATTAAATGCATAGTAAGCCTCCTTGATTGTTGTGGCTTTGTCATATCACATTATGTGGTTAGGATCTTGCAAAAAGATCTTCTTATAACCTTTGTGTTGAGATGGTGGTCATTATTGTCTTACAATGATAGGTGAGGATAACACTGATTACTCTGTAGTAAATCTTCTTTTTACCACCGTACCAGCTGTCCATTATTTTGAATCTGCAGTCAAGAATGCAATTGCAAGGGTGCTGACAAATGCGGGCCATCAGAGGTTGAAACAGTGTCTACTTTCTAGGAATTGTGGTGGTGACTCAGCCAGACAGCAGGTGTTTATCGTAGGTCCTGAGACATAGTAAATGCTCAATAAATATTATTGTTACTCACAAAATTTTCATTTGCCAGTGTTTACTTACAAATGCTCCCTAAAAGAACACCTGAATTGACCTTAAAGGCTTTCCCTGACTATGTTTATTAAGAGCATCCCATTCAACAAATTGTAACCTTTAATAATATTTCCTATTGAATATATTTTGCAAAGAGATTCACCCTTTTTTATAAAATGTTCTTTTCTCTTCTTCCTAAGTGTGCACATATAAATGGACTTGCCTGGTCATCTCCCTAGAATTCCTCTTTGCTAGAATGTCTTTTCCTAATTGTCTTGTGCTGTTCACTGAATAGAAGTAGCAGGAGACCCATCAAGTGAAAGATGAGATTAAGACAGGTTGTGGGCAGGCAGGCTTTATGGGAGTGAACATTTAGCTTCCTGTCAGTTTCCTTAGAAACAAATGAGAACAGGGCTTTGAAAGTCTATACCTCAACTTGAATTTTGGCTAAGGCAAGGATTAGTTCTTCTCACATTTTAACCAATAAAAATAATAGTGGTGGGGTTTAACCTTTGGCCTCTTGCCATGTTTCTGGCATCATGGTGAGCATTTTGTAAGTGTGATTTCATGTAATCCTCATTTAAACCAAAGGGGCTTTCCTTTTGGAACTGGTTCCAAATATCACCATATCCTGTGTGTCTATCATTGTGTATTCACGGTGACTAACATAATTTTATTCAGTCTTTTCAGTTTGTCATTAATGGACTTATTTATTAATTTTTTTAAAGGTACCTCATTATGAATGAACAAAGAAGTTATGTGCATGGTCTCATTTTCCAGGTCTTTCCTATGAATTATTTGTGCCTGAGGTCTTTGACTCACCCCAGTGTATATCGTGGTAGTTCTAAATCTACAGAAGATACCTTATGGGGTTATAAATGTAGAAAAGCTTTGCCTGGGGTAAGTAGGCATAAAAGCTAGCTTCTTATTATCCATCTGTCTGGACATATTGGCCTTTATAAAGAAATCTTAAACATAAACAGATAAATCTCTTTTGTTTATCAAAGGAATATGCTTATTATTTTGATTTTGGAAAATACAGAAAAGCACAAAGAAGGAAAAACCTCCTGTGATCCCATTACCCAGAGAGAACCTGCCTTAAGATCAACATATTTCCCTCCATTTTTCTTCTGCATTCATTCAGTCAGCAACATTTATTTCTGTGCACATATTTACATAAATATAATTGAGAGAGAATGTTTGTTTTTAACTCTGGGAAAATACTATGCATATAGTTTTGTGTTATGCTTTTTAAAGTCCACATAATAACATGAGCATTACCTAACTATTAAATATGTTTTTCAGAAATATTATTGTAATGCTTGTATGGTAATCCCTAGATTGACTATATTATTTCCCACTGTGACTTACTTAGATTGTTTTTTCTGTTTTTGTATGTTAGGGAATTCTAGCTTATGTAACTTATAAACTGCCCAGTTCTCAGTAGCTTAATACAGTAAGGAGTTCTTGGTCACATAAGAGTCCAATATGGTGTTCTTGCTCTGCCTGTAAGTGGTGACTCACAGATCCTTCATCAGTTCACTCTGTCCTCTTCAACACGTGTGTCTCAAAGATGACCTGGGGATTGTGTTTGTTTCAGTCACGTAAGAGGGGAAAAGAGCATGGAGGATTGCATGTGGAAGTTTTGCACATACTGCATCACTTCAGCTCACATTCTATTGGCTAAAATTCATCAGATGGTCACAGTGAACTGCAAGAGAGACTGGGAAATACAGTCTCAATGCATGCGTAGGAAGAAGAGGAAATGGGTTTGGTGATCCTGGTAGCGGTCTCTGTAGCTTTTAGAATTTGGGGGAAATTAGTCTCTGCTTCTTGGCTTAGAACGAGCATGGACTGTACAGTCAGAACATCATCCCAGGTCTACTTTGGTTACTTAAGCCACAATTTACTTGACTATAAAATTGAGGCTAATAATATGTATGTCAAGGAATGATTCAGATTAAAGAAAAAGACAAACATAGCACATGCCTCATATAAATGAGGTGCTCGCCAATTTACCTTCCTTCTTTCCTTCCTTCTTTTTTGGTCTGAACTGAGTGAATGTTTCAAGCCATCATAAAAGACATATAATAACAGCTATTAAAAACGTTAACAGCAGATAAAAAACAAACAATGCTCAGGGCTTTTGCAATAACACTGGAGTGTTGAACTATATTTAGTGTACAGCTCGTCAGATGATTTGATAATGAATATATTACTCATATACTGTTGGTTGATATTTTCTAGGGAGATGGAGCTATGTGAAGTCAAAAGTTGCATAATTTTGAAAGAAAATGAAAACCGTTCTTTCTTTACATTGCAACAGAATAAATATTACCTAAGGAATTATGCTTTTAAGAGGCTACGCTGTTCCCCAAGGTGGTTGTTACAGGAGTTGGCAGTGTTTAACAGATGTTCATAAATAGTACTAAGGCTCCACTTGAGTTTTCTAGGTTGCTTACAAAAAAGTCAGGAAGTGAACTGAAAAAATTTTAAATATATATATTGCTTGATCTACTGTAGGATGGATGAAAACCAAATGAGTAAACAAGCTACCTCAATTATGTATCTTTTTCTCCTTTCATTCAACATGGAACAAGCTAAGGGATTTGTGAGTCTGTTATTTTTCTCAGATTAAATGTGGACCAAGTATTAGAATTTTTTTGTCTTTCTGAGCGAATATACGAGCCGCTTCAGTATGCGGGGAAAGAAGTATATGGGATGTGGATAACGGGGGGAAAATAACAGTGCTAAAAGTATTTGATATGCAAAAATCAGACTGTTCCCAGAGTCTTCAGGTGCAAGGTGTGGCACTGAAAAACAACTTTACATAAATATATATTTTCTTTATAGATAACCTACATGTGTATCATAAACATGAGAAAAATCTTCATCCCTTCACTTTCTTATTGCTCAGAATCCCTTACACCTTTTCCCTGTTTGCGGATTCACAACAATTAGAAATTCCCTTCAATTCCTCGTTTACTGTTTTTTTATAATGATAAAAAAATTGATGCCGAATAGTATCATGCATTTTCTGTACCTATTTAGAAAATCACTTTTTCTTCTTTATAATTTATTGAATTAACATTGATTGAATTTTGAATGTTGAACCAGACTTGCATTCTTGGAATGAACCTGCTTGGTCAAGGTATATGATCTTTTATTTATTATTGAATTCTGTAATAAATAATTTGTTTAGTATTTTTGTGTCTGTGTCTCTGAGGGCCGTTGGTCTCTACTTGTTTTTGTAATGTCTCTCTGTGGCTTTGCTATTAGGATAATGTTGGCTGCATAAAATGAAAAAAAGAGCCTACCCACCCCTTGCGCCCTCCTCTGGCAACCACCAATTTGTTCTTTGTATCTTTGAGTATGTTTTTTTTTTTTTTTTTTAGATTCCATGTGTAACTGAGATCATATGGTATTTGTCTTTTTCGGTCTGACTACTTCACTGGGCGTAAGAACCTCAGGGTCCATGCATGTTGTCATAAATGACAGGATCTCCTTTTTAATGGCTGAATAATATTCTGTTTTAAATACATGTGTATGACATCACATATCCTTTACCTAGTCATCTGTCTATGGACAATTAGGTTGTGTCCAAGTCTTGGCTGTTTAGTGCTGCAGTGAACATGGGGGTGCATATGTCTTTTCAAGTGAGTGTTTTTATTTCCTATGGGTAAATACCCAAAAGTGGAATTGCTGGATCATATAGTGGTTCTATTTTAAACTGTTTGATGAACTTCCATACTGTTTTGCATAGTGGCTGCACCAGTTTACATTCCCACCAGCAGTGCAGATGTTGTCATCGTATTGCTGTGGTTTTTGCTGTTATGGTGAGTGGTGTGCACCACATCTCAGTGTGCACGGGGTGGGGGCAGAGGCTGTCATTTAACTTGTGGTGTGTTGTTTCTCAGAAAGAGGAAGCACATGACTTATGAGACAGTTGTGGGCTGACCTCTCCACACGATACTCTTCATATAAGAAAGAGATTGTATGTGTTCCCGTAAACCAGGACAGGTTTCAAGATTCATCTGGCATTTAACATTTTTTTAAGTGTCTCTAAGCGTAGATGACCATCCTTACTGGTTTGTCTGGATAGACTTAGATACATCTGTTGTTCCAGAACTATTATTAATAGCAGTCACATTCACTCTCAAACTGTCTTCATTTAAACAATAAAGTAGATGATCACCTTACTTGTAGAGTAACTTTAAGAATGACTCCTTGATAACAGTGGTCCTTTACTGAAGCCTGTTTTATGGAATGGATTATGATGGTTTTAAGTATTACCCCATTAATTCATGCAGCTTTTAAATGAAGAATGAAGAGGAGATGAAAGGGCTTTCCTGATACTCTTAGGCAGCAGTCCCCAACCTTTTTGGCACCAGGGACTGGTTTCGTGGAAGACAGTTCTCCCACGGACTGGGGCGGGGGATGGTTCAGGATGATTCAGGCACATTACATTTATTGTGCACTTCATTTCTATTATTATTACATTGTAATATATAATGAAATAATTATACAACTCGCCATAATGCTGACAGGAGGTAGAGCTCAGGCAGTAATGCGAGCGATGGGGGGTGGCTGTAAATACAGATGAAGCTTCGCTTGCTCACCCGTCACTCACCTCCTGCTGTGCTGCCTCATACCACCAGTCCGTGGCCTGGGGGTTGGGGACCCCTGCTCTTAGGGATGACTTCAGGAAGCCAGCGTATAAACACAGGACAAAGCTTAGTTCTCCATTCCAGGGCCAAGGGTGCTTCCCATTCATCTTTGCTTTCCTGGTACCCAGAGCATAGTATAGGTTCCATAAATGGTTACTGAATGGAAAAATTAGTAAGAGAACAAACACTCCAAGAAACCTTCCATCTAGGTTCACAGTTGCCAAGCAGGGCTTCTAGGATGTACACACTCATTGGGTTTTCTCTTATGCCACTGGGTCACGTCCTTAAATTTGGCTTAGGGAGAAGGCAAAACTAAGGGAGCAGCAGCCCCATGGGCCACGGTGGAAAGGTGGGAGGTCATGACGGGAGATGTCAACCTGCCAGCTTTGCCTGCTGCCAGCTTTCTGGCAGAAATTAGTTTAGGATTTTCCTCAGGCTGGTCCTCCTGTCTAATGCCACTAAACAGCCTTGGCCAATATGTGGGGATGGTCAGGTCTTCTGATATTGCCAGGAACAAGTCTACTTAGACAAAGACAGCTTCACTTTCTGCCAGGTTCTCTCTGAGCTCTAGCAGGTCATGGTATTGATAGTCCCTATTTATATCACCCAGCTGTGCTTTCAGTTATAGCATCACTGGATGTTTGTTCATTTAAATTGAAAGGTATCTCAAGAATGCTCATTTCAGTGCCATTTTTTGTTACTTCATCTGCCTACTGATGGAAAAAAAATAAATATTGTACAGTATTATACAGTAGCTTTCCATCCTTGCCATAGTGTTTTGTTTATTACCCTTGGATAAAATAAGAGATTGGACTGTAAGGAAACCAAGGGAGGACTCAAAAAACACTTGTAATTTAAGTAATCTTTTCTGTGTGATGTTAATTCATTTAACAGTGATTGGGTGCCTCCAACGATTCAGACACTGAGGTTGGTTGGGCACAAGGATGACCAAGAATAGTTGGTGCTTCTAAGGTGTTCACTGCCTTGTAGAGAGACTGATGCATACCCCTAGAAATGCAGTGATGGTAGAAGCCTGGCTTAATGTTATGGGCACTCAGAGGGGAAGGGTGTACCAATCCCATTGTGGATGCTGGCCGATCAGGGACGACTTCCTAGAAGAGGTGAAAATTACATTTCCTTTTTGGCTCTTTATTAAATCTAATACATCTAATGAACAGACTTTATTCTGACCCTAGAATGGAAACCTTGGCCTTATTTTTTTTCTCTTTGGTTCTGATGGAAATGATCTCTCAAAATGATTGGTGAGATATTGGTAATACTAGCTCTGAGGAGAGAAGCCAAAACTTAGATCATTTTGTTATTTGTGTGTCAAGGTAGTTACTTGTAGGAAAGAGAGAAGTGTGCTGTCCAAGGGAAGTGTAGATGGCTGCCTTCTTAGATAGGATTCTGTGGACAGTGCCCTAACGGATACTACTTTGAGTAAGTTCCAGACCTCTCCTTGCCTTTGTAGGTTGTGAAACTTTTGGGAACCCAATCAGAATTCATCGGACTGTAGAGGTGGTTACTAACCAACCAAACTTATGAGAATGATGTATAAACCAAAACCCAAAACGGAATGCTTTTCTTGCAACTGCAATGTTCATATCTGCCATCCTGTTGATGTCTTAGAAGGCAGACCTGTTGTTTTACCTTTACACAGGTTTTTCCCCTTCTCAAGCAGAAGAGTAAACTTCAACAGAAGCTGAGACTTTCATTTACTCATGGACTCAGTAAATATTTATTGGGTGCATGTGCTAGGTGGTGGAAAATACAACAGCTAACATTGTCTTGAGAACTCCATGTATGTTTAATAACTGCTGTTAAATGCTTTGCCTGGGTTTTCTCATTGCATCTTCTTAAGACATTTCTGAGATATGTCATCATCCTCATTCCTAGTTTATAAAAGAATCCTCTCAGAGGCCCCAGGTGGTCCATATAGGTTAGACTCTGAGGTCGCACCTTCACTAACTGTACTGGTGCGCTTCACAAATTCCAGTCCAAATGAAGCACCTCTGAGTGACAGAAAAGCAAAGTCAAGGGCCCTTTACTTCTGAGCCCAAAGTCAAGGGACCAGGGCCTCTAGCATCGAGAGCCCTGTTCATAAGGTTGTTTGCCTTCACCCAGGGACTCTGATCCATCTATTCATACCCTCTTGCTCCCTAAAGCTTCATGTAAAACACCCTAGACTGGGCAGGCCCCCACCAAAGCCCTCCCTTTCTGCTTGAGGCCAACGTGACATCCTATCTCCTGGGTTGATTTTATTAGTCAAAACTGTGAGGAGTGCTGGTGTGTCCACCTTCCCTGCCATGGATACTGTAAGCAGCACCCATTAGCTGAACGAGGAAGTGGGTCTGTTGTGTTTCACATTACAAAGATACTCTCAATATAGAAACACATCCGCTGCCATGATTCAATGCCTTTTAACTTCACACTTGTTGGAGTTTAAAGGGGTCTTTTGTGAACATTGAAGTCCCTGAAGAAGGTGGACAGCTAAAATTTTCCACTAGGCCAATAGTATAATAACTAATGATGGAGAATGGGCTACAAGTCTTTCATTGCTTCTGTTTTAACTTCTGTAGCTAAAAGGCCAAACAACTTTTTATTTGTTCAGCTTCCCTTGATTTAAGCAAAGTAGTTTTAGTGGTGGTGGAGGGTTGTTAATAGGGGTTTGATAATGAGGTACTCTTGCATTTGGAAAATGTGATACAACTAAAGTCTTGTATAATTCTCTCTGGTTTTTATAAGCTTATGTCCAGCTAGCATTTCCCCCCCACACCCCATTAAATCCCTTTTGAACTTTTAATTTAAAAACTGTATCAGTGATGGATAAACATAATCTATAGCGCTACTATTGTATCGATTCTCACTTTCTGTTGTCAATAATAAAAATCTTTTACACTTCAGACCAGGAAGGTATCAGATTAACAGATTTTCTGGACCACTGGGCATCATTCAGTTGATATTCAGTAACTTATTTAGAAAATATTGAATATTTGAGCTTGGTGGGGATACAGAGTATAAACAGATCAACAAATTATTTACAGAATATGAGAAGTGCTGTGACAGAGGTAAACAAGTGGTAAAATCATGGAAAACTTGGGATGGTCAAGAAAGTCTTTGTGGAGGTGATTTTAAGCTAACGTGTAAGGATGAAAAGGAGCCAGTCATGAGAAGCACTGGCAGTAAGGTGTTCGAGGCAGAGGCAGCAGGTGGGGCTGAGATCGTGTATTAGAAACAGCGTTCTCAGTCTGAGAAACAGGAAGGAGACCAGTGAGATTGAAAGGCAGTGTGGTGAGAGGGAGATGAGAGCCCAGATCATGCAGGATTTTGTGGGCCAGGTAAGTATTTTGAATTTTATTCTAAGTGAAATGGGAAGCTACTGAAAGATTTTGACAAG
Organism: Tursiops truncatus; assembly: GCF_011762595.2. Classification (NCBI taxonomy): domain Eukaryota; kingdom Metazoa; phylum Chordata; class Mammalia; order Artiodactyla; family Delphinidae; genus Tursiops; species Tursiops truncatus. The sequence continues at coordinate 80,368,973 of NC_047043.1, read as the reverse complement.
AACCCACATCAATTTGGTATCACCTCAGCAATGCTAGATGCCAAACCATCCCCAAGCTTCAGTGAGTCATTTGTTCTTGCTCAAACATCTGCATATTGGCTGATCCAGGGAGGTCTCACTGGGCTTGGCTATAAGCTACTGTTTGGGTCCAGTTCTGCTCCATGTTACTTTCATCCTCCTGGACCATCAGGCTAGCTGGGGCAAATCTTCAGGGAAATGGCCCAAATGCAAGAGATTGAGCCGAGCCTCTAGCATATTTCAAGCCTCTTTGCAATACCATCTGCTAACATCCTACTGGTTGAGCCCAAAGACAAATGACCAGGGTCTATAGTGGAGGGAAAGTCAGCGGGACATGGCAAAGGGTGTGAATCCAAAATGGGGCCAGTGATTCATTTGACCACAAGCAATGGCCTGATTTTTTCGATTTTATAAAAAGTTCACCAGTTGAATTAGGGCGACCGACTATCTTGATTGCCCAGGAATGAGTGGTTTCCTGGGCTACAGGTCTTTCAGTGCTAAAAGCAAAAAAGTCCCAGGCAAACAGGCAAACTGGGATGAGTTGGTTACCCTATTATGGATTGTCCAATGGTGAGTTGATTAGCAGGGCTGCAGGAGAAGTAGGGAAGAGGTAGGCTGTTATGATTATCCAAGTGAGAGAAGACAGTGATTGAACGGTGAGGGTGGCCGAGGAGCTAGGGAGAGGTGGATGTCTTAGGCAAATATTTTGAAGTTAGAGCTCATGAGTCTTGCTGATATATGGGATGTGGTGGATGAAGAAAGGAGTTGAGGACATGTTAGACCAGTTGAATGTAGTATTTGCTAGAGTATGGTGATCTGAGTAAGCTAAAGAGTAGAATAACAAATTTTAATAATTATTGCAAGAATGTGATAACAAAATAGTACTTGCAAATGCATTCTATATTGTAGTTACACAGTATGGTATTTCTTTTGAAAACCACACCAAGGAAATCAGTGAAATAAGTGTAGAAGTTGCTATATATCGACCCAGTCTTATAATAATGTAAACAAATTGTATCAGAAAAATGATTGCCACTAACAAAGGGAATCTTCCTGATAGCCTTCACTGGCTACCCCAGCTCATCATGGATCTTTACTCCTATAATGAGCAAACAAGCCATGGATATTGGAGAATGCATGTGTTCTCTTCATTTTGATTTGTCAGTGGCTCAACCCATCCTGATTTATAGTTTACATTGTAATACTATCTTGTGTGACAGTGTGCCTGGTGTGGTGGAAAGAATGTTTGAACAGGATTCAGAAGGTCTGAATTTGAGTTGTGGCTTTCATATTCACCATTTTCTACTCTTTCTTTTCTTTTTTTTGTGGGGGCCACACATTACATAGGATTGTTATTAGACAATGCCAGTTCCTTTTCCCCACCTGTCTAGTTTGGTATCTTGAGTGATTAGGAGGACCGTTTCTCTAGAACATTCAGGGATGCTAGGTGAATTAACATGGAGTTAATATCAGTTTTCATGTGGGCAATGCCACTGAATACCTTTGTGATCCTGAGTAACTTGCTTGGCATATTTGGACTCAGTTTGTCCTCTATGAGCTGGGAATCACAATTTAAGGATGTTATGAGGATTACATGAGACATTGTGTATGAAGGAACTCTGTGAGGTCCTATCGGTAATATGTTCTTCCTTCTCCATCTCCAACTGGACAATCAGTTTCCAGGCCTGAATTCATATTGGCTTCTTCTTTTTTTTTTTAATCTACTGTGCCTGTACCCTTACATGTGGTGGTGATGAACACATATTTTTAGAAGGCATGGCAAATAAAGTATCTCCTTTCTGATAGTTCTTGATTCTTCTACTTAACCTCTGTGGACTGTGTTGGCCGCCTCTGTGAAGCCAGACCTCCTGAATTTTTCTTACAGTTTTTTGCATGAGGTCTTGGGCAAGTTACTAACCTCTCTGTGCCTTAGGTTCCCCCTCTAAAGGACTAATAATATTTCTGATGTCAGAGACTTGTTGTCTCTTCTTTATGTTAATTGTAATAACTCATTTTGTTAACACAGTTAGATCAGCGCATGGAAATTATAACTGTCCAGTAAGTGTTAGCTCCTTTATTATTATTGCTGTTACTATTTACAAGTAAGTTTCCTGCTGAATTTACTTGATTTGTAGACCTAAGAGTGGGATAGAACTATCTGGTTATATAGAAAATTGCAAAGCCTAGGTCATTGTGAACTCTAAGGGGTACTTTGGAATAGATTTCCAATATTTATTTTTTGGTGATTTTTCTAGTGGTTAGTGTACCCCATTTGATGAGTTTAATGCATTGTGTAAAAGGGTTTTTGATCATCTAAAATGCAGGCTTTTTGAATCTCAGTCCACTGAAGTCTTATTTTGTTTTCCCTTGTCCTGTATTGGACAGAGTCCATTTTAGCTTTTACTGCACTCTGGCCAGCTCTCTGCTCTTTTTAAGTATTTGGGTTTTTCTTTTTTGCCTTAGCTTCTTTATATGTTCTGTTTGTGCTCTTGATTTATTAAATCTCCAAGATCATCTCTCCTCTGGGACGGGAGGAGAGGCTTCTGGACAGACAGCCTCGGAGATCTAACACAGCCTCAAGGGTAGACTTCATGCTCAGTTCATTCCAGCAACTGACTAGAGATCAACAAATGCATAGCACTAGTGTATATTATGTGCTTTTCCTGGAAAACAGATCTGTATTCAATGGGCTAAATAGTAGAAGAGGCATTTTTCAGTTGGCATGCCTTTGTAACTATAAATAACTATAAATAATTCTAGAAGGTTTTTCCTTTAAAGAAAAAAGAAAATTCTCTTAATATCTAAACTCATGGGCAGTCTGGTATATTTTTCCTTCTGGAAGGATGTGGAACTTTGAAGGATAGAGAAATAATTTTATGAATACTTAACACTTTGAAAAAATGAAATGAATAGCAAAACTCCATCTAGCTCAAAAGTTTCTTAAAGGCCACAGTAGCTTTGAGACTGGCCATGGAAATTGTTATGGTCTTCACTTGGCTGGAATACATAAGGAGGCATGTTAAAAAGAACACAATACAAATATTATTAAATTACACTTTTTATAGATATTTATGTATGATCTCATTTGTTCTTCAGATAATATGGGGGGGCAAGACAGGAATTATTTCTCTTTCTCCAGTGAGGAAACAGGCTCCGAGAGCTCAAGGGACTTGATCAAAGACTCACAGTGGCACGTAGGCCCACCCCCAACATTTGTAGGACCAAATAGAAACCCACATCCCATATGTTCAAAATATAAAGTTATAAGTCAAGCTAACAGTCTATCAGATAGACTAACATATACCCAAAATGGAATAAAATGTCTTACCTAGAGAAACATACCTTCATAATGATGTGGGAGGGTTGGCTTAAATTTCATATTCCTGGACTTTTTTTTTTTTTTTTTTTGGCCACGCCCTGTGGCTTTTGGGATGTTAGTTCCCTGACCAGGGATTGAACTGGGGCCCTCAGCAGTGAAAGTGTGGAGTCCTAACCACTGGACCGCCAGGGAATTCCCCATATTCCTGGACTTTCTGGAGTTTCGTGTAAGAATGTGCAGCATCGGGATTACCAACCCCTGGCCTGTGGTTCCTCTTTTCACCCTGGCTCCATCCCATATTGTAAGATGCTTCATGGGCATTCATGCCCAGATCCATCCACCTCTCCTGCGAATAGCCACCCCACAAGCCTAAGGGTATACATAGCGGGTACCATGTTCTTCCCTTGGAAGGCCAGATCTTGAGAAGAGACCCACACGAAGCCATTTGGGCACAGACTTCAAGGGGATAGACTCTGGCCATGTCCCCCTTGGTTTTATGGACTCCTTATCCCAACCTATCATTAAGTCTGGTTATGAGGCCAGTAGTGGGGTATCCAAGATACAGGTTGGATTCAAATGGATTGTTTGGCCACTTCAGTCACATTATTAGTTAATTTAGAGGAAAACAAAGTTTGTTCCTTCATTCAGTATGCATTTTTTTATGTGCAGGTACTTGGGGCTGGAGATGTAGCTGTGAATAAGACGTCTATTCGGAAGAACTCTAAATTCTAGTGGGAGGGGATAGAAAAATGAACATGTAAATAACTATAAAATAATGTCTGAAGGTTATCAGTGCCATCAAGAAAATAAGACAGTGAGCTAGTGATCTAAGGGGAGGGGAGGGGAGGGACCAATGGTCAAGGAAGGCTTCTCTGGAAGTGACATTTGCAGTGTGAATGCTGAACAGCTGCAAGGAAATCTAGGGGACGTGTTCCAAGCAGGAGGAATACATGGGTCGTGGCCCCAAGCTTGGAGGCTTCAGGGGACAGAAAGATCATCATGGAAGCTTGGGTGTAGTTGGTGGAGTGGAACGAAATGAGGTTGGGGAGAAGAAAGGTTCTAGGAGGTCACTGGGATGTTGTCAGCCCTGTAAGGGATTTGAATTTTTTCCCAGTAGGATCCTTTGGATGATATTAAACAGGGCAATGATAGTAAAACTTCCTGATGCAATTCACTACCTAACTGTTAACTCAAAGTGGCCTGTCAAACTTTTAATTATTTTTCCAATATTAAAGGAAGCCCACTGCCATACAAACCCCACCCCCCTCTTACAGTAGTTGAACGTCACAGATATATTTTGTGGACATTTTGAAGACTTAAACACTGGTGCTCCTGGCAAATAATGTAAAAATAAAAATGGCCATATATTTAGCTATCAAGTTTCGTGTCTTTTGCAAAAATATAGAACCAGGAGAGCTCTGAGCATAAATATAGGCATGCTCTTGGTGTTGGTTATTTTATAACTATTCTTAGGTGCCACATGTCTTCATCTTTGTGTGATTTATAGTAATGTAAGTAATGTGTTGGAGACTAACAAATCAAAACCTCAGATGTGTGACACAAATGTTGTGTGTGGACTTATTGTTTCATGTGTTAGATTGCTCATGCAGTTCCTAAAATACCTTCTTGAAAGGAGTAACAGGAAGAAACAATTGTGGTACCGGATATTCAGCTGTGTGTACTTTTTTATTGGTAAGAGATTGGTAATAAATTCTTAATTGTATTAAATAACGTGTTAGCGTACCTCAACACAGGGACACTCAGCAATTTAAAATCTTTTGATAGCAAAACTCTGAGAAGTAGCTTGCTGCTTGTTAAGGAAGAACAAAGACAGACCAATTTTAGTTTTTATTTATTACAATGATTTTTTCTTTTACTATTAAAGATGTTTTCTCAACAATAACCAGATGTGTAACACAGAAGCAGCTGCATGAAATTTTCATTTTTATGCATGATATTGGAAATCTTAGACAAGGTTTATTGTATGTTTGCAAAATGAAATGATCTTTTCCTAGTCTGAACAGCTGTGTAAAACAGAATGATAACATCTTTTCCTGTCTCCAAGTGACCATCTGTTTTTATGGGATTTGACAGGTAATTTATTAATTTTAAGAGGTTTGTTTTAGTGAAATGTTAGCAAATATGCTTGTAGCGGATTTTTAGGAAATACCATAAAGCTCTGGAGTTTTTTAGGGCTGTCCTAAAGGTCTGGTGGAATCTTTAAGAATCTTTTTTCTTGTGTGTTTTGAATAGATTAAAATATTTGCCCATGGATGATAGAGTAGGGACTGCAGGTGTCAGCGACACATTTGACAGTCATTCATTTTGGTTTTGGTTGGATTTAGGATTACTAACTGTTCCATTGAGAAAGAGTTTATTGAATTTTTTTTCTTTCATGTTTCTGTTGTCTTTTTAATATAAAAATTAAGTCTAAAAAATAAGTGGTAAGTTGCTTTTTAAGCTCTGTCATCCTCCATTGCAGCTGTCACTGCACTTTGTTAGGGTCCTCCTGGCATCTTCTCACATCTTGCAAGATGTCAGCTCTTTTTTCATGTTCATCTGTCACTTTTAAGGTGTCACTGAATTACCCAGGATGAATGCAAAACGATATGAAACACCACAGTTATTATGCTGACTGCAGACGCATGTGGGAATTCTTTATGATAGGCCCTTACTCATGTCATAGTACTTTATTTATTCCAGTGTGCTTAGCAAGCCAGCCTGGCCTTGTTTTTCTCCAGGTAGATCAGATGGCTGGAAATTGTCCTACTTATTTTTATTTGGGAAGCTGAAATATTAAGATGAGTGATCATGCTGGGTGAATAGAGTCGAGCTTCATCACTTCTCTCTCTGCCTCTCAGTCACCAAGTGATGCTAGAAGATTTAATCATTTTTAGCTCAGTTCCACAGTCTGCAAAATGAGGTTTATGACATTTTATTCTCTACTTCACTGGACCGGCATTAGAAAAATGAATGAATGTGGTGACTGTTTATTGGATGGCATTTGCTGAGTGTGTCTTTTCAGAGTTCCAGACGTGATCAGGTAAACAAAACAGTTTAAATTATTATCTATAATATGGCTCTCTGATAGTGGTGATGAGGATAATGATGATGGTGGTGTTGGTGGAAGAACAGGAGTGATTATTGTAAATGGGAGGCATCTTAGAGTAGTGACCAAGCCCGTGGACCCTGGAGCTAGACTGTCTTGGTTTAAATCCCTTTCCTGTCATTTACTAGTTGTGTAGCCTTAGGCAGGTTACTTAAATCTCTGAACCTAGTAAATGTCAGATTTGAGATTAGGACCTGCACCTTCTTGGCATGAGTTCCTGACCACTGTACTATGTTGCCTTCAAAACAAAAACAGAAAAGCCCCAGAACATGTTTTAGAGCATTTCAGAAGGTCATCTGACAGAGTGTTTAAAAACAGGAGAAGCTAGAGACATCCTTATGTTCTTTAAAATACTCATTAAAATTTTAAAAATACCCCACAGAGTCATGGATATGAGACCAACTGGGGAAGGTAGATTAATTGACTTTCTGAGGACTGAGGTTGGCATATTGGACTCTGCTACAGAGCTTGCTTATTTCTGATCTCTCACAATCAATGAGTCTTGTTATTATGAATAGCTCTTTTTTTTAATTTTAAGCAAAACACTTCATTTGCAAAAAGAGATTATTGTCCCATGCATTCTAGGTTGTTTTAACAGCTTGATGAGAAACAACAGCTCTCTGAGGTTAACTGCTACTGTTCTCTGAACTTTGAAGTTTCTGTCATGTGAATCTGGTTTTGGAGATTTGGCCATAGTAAGGAAGGAGCTTCCCCAGATTGCCAGTAGCTATAGTCTCTGAGGAAATCATTGAGAGTTACAAGTAAGATACTCTATCCTGGTAACGAAAAGGAAAAAAAAAAAAAAAAAACACAAGACCCTGGTTAAAAAGTGGAGATAATAGTTTCTTTTGGAATTACGTTGCAACTTATTTCACTGCACAAGTGGTTCTGATAAAGTGGAGGTGATTTTTTGTTAGTTGAGGATATAGGTTGGTTGCTGTTGGCATTATTTTGCAAATGTTGAGGAAAATCTGTAATGGAAATAATTGAAATAAACGGGGCTTCGTATTGGACAGGGGAGTGAGAGTGGCAGCAGGGAGAAAGCATTTTGACGTGGCAGTTTGTGCATTCCCAGTGTAGTCGGCAGTTATACTCTAGCAGCTTATTGGCACCGGTGGCAGCTGGAGAAGGGTGAGACAGTGGCCCCATTCTGAAGAATGTCCTTTGCCTGCTCGCCAAGTATCACAGTGCTCAACCTGTACCGATGTTCACAGTGCGATCATTTTCATTATACCTTCCCTTATGGCGTAGGAGAGCAAAAAGGAGCAGAGGGAAGTATTGAGTGTTCTCTTCCTGTTTCCATGGTCAACACCATGTTGCTTCGGAGCTGATTCAAGAGAGAGCTGGATACAAAGCAGTGATAGTCTCATTTTGAGGGTTGGGTTGGTAGGATAAATTGGAATGGCCCTGAGGCATGAATGTGTAGGGGCTAGTCAGAATAGTAAAGAGGTCAGTATGGCAGAAACAGGCTAATGGGAAAGAGAGAGCACAGTAGGAATTGGGATACTGGGAATTCAAATTGTGTAGGACCTTGTAAGCATTTGGAGGGATGTTGACTTTAAATTTGCATGAAAAGAGAGATCACTTTGCAAAGGTTTTATTTATTTGTAATTTTTTTAACAAGTTTATTGAGTCATATTTTACATATAAAATTTACTCACTTTAGGAGCATAGTTCAGTGACTTGTAGTAGTAAATTTACTATCATTTATTCCTGTATGTAATCATCACCGTAGTCCTGTTTAGAAAATTTTCATCCTCCAATAAGATCCCTCATGCCTTTTTTACTGTTAATCGCAGCTGCAGACAACCATTAATCTACTTTCTGTTCCTATAGATTTGCCTTTTCTGTAAAGGGAATCATATAACATGTAGTCTTATTTCTGCTTTTGTTCACTTAATGTGATTTTTTTTTGAGGTTCATTCATGTCACTGAATGTATTAATAGTTTCTTTTTTGTGTTTCTGAATAACATTTTTTGGATTAGTATTCATTGTATGGATATAGCACACTTCATCTGTTCACTCACCAGTAGGTGGACATTTAGGTTGTTCTGAATTTTTGCCTGTTGTGATTAGTGCTGCTATGAACATTTATGTGCAAATCTTTATGTGGAATGTGTCTTTATTTCTCTTGGGTAGTGTGATAGGCCGAATTCTTGCCCCATGACCTTTACCCCTGGTGTTGCACCCATGAGTATGTGACTTTCCATGGCAAAAGGGACTTTATGGTTATAATTAAGGTTACTAATGAGTTGACCTTAACATAGGGAGATTATCCTGGATTAACTATGTGGACCCCATGTGATCACTTGAGCCCTTAAAAGCAGAAGAGGAAAGTAGAAGAGGAATTCAGAGATTGGAACCATGAGAAGGATTTGATGCAATGTTGTTGGCTTGAAGGTGAAGGATCATGTGTCAGGAAAAGAGAGACCTCAGTCCAACATATGTAAGGAACTGAATTCTGCCAGTAACCTGTGAGCTTGGAAAATGACGCTGAGCCCGAAATGAGTATCATAGTCCTGGCCAAAACCTTGATTTTAGCTGGGTGAGACCCTGCCACACTGTGCCACACCTCAGACCCACAAACACTGTGAGATAATAAATGAATGTTGTTTTAAACAATTAAGTTTGTTGTAATCTGTTACAACAGCAAAAGAAAACTAAGAGAGTAGATTCCTAGGATGGAATTGCTGGGTCATATGGTAAATTCCTACTTTAAAAACTTTGCAGTGGTTTTGAACGGAGCAGTGACATGAGATTTTGAAAGGATCCTCTGGCCATGCTGAAACAGGCCTGTAGAGGGGCCAAGCGAGGGCACAAGCAGGAAGAACAGGAGACAAGTCAAGAGATGGTGGCTCTAACCAGAGGTGCTTTGCCCAAGTTGGAATCAGGATAGAGCCATGGATGACAGAAGCATCTGGAGCAGTTTGACCTTCTTCTGGGGGTGGCATGGTGGGAGGTGATGGCAGGTCTAAGAGTCCTCAGTGACTGAACATCCCAAGACCACTGGTCAGTCTCCAGTGGAATCTGAGTCCTCAGAGGAGGTTGATTCACTGGTAAAAGAAAGACTCTGTAAGATATTTTCTCTTTTATCATTGCACGTAAATAAGCATCCCTTACTCACCACTCTGAGAAAACTAGTCACCAGTGAAGGTGATGGTTGGTTGACAGAGGAAAATGAACATCAAAATGAATAGACTAAGATAATTGTCTTAAGAGAGAAACATAATGTGTCATGTAAGAAAAGGTGGTTTTGAGGGTGGGGAATGTCATTCTACACAAATATATGTGTGGTTTGATATATTCCTAGTATTTACTATCAGGCATTAAGTACAAAACTTTCAAAGGACATATTTTAGCTTGATTTGACCTGGGATAAGCAGGCTTCCTAATTTGGATATTTTAAGTTCATATTTAGTTCTCCAAGTTTTTTTGAAGCAAATTGATGACTCGCTCACCATTTTGATATCTTAAGTGTATGTCTGACAGTTAACCATATTGGTAGAAGTTAGCCTTACCTGACTGAATCCCATAAGCTTCTTAAATACCTTTGGGTCTTTTCATACATGTTATTTTTCTCTCCCTTTGGTGCTATAGTGCTCACCTCACTTCTTAGGCTAATACTCTAAGAAACTTCTCTGACCTTCCATTCAGTCTCCCCTTAAGATGCTGCCACTCCAGGCACTTTCCTCATCGCATGCTGTTTTGTCTTTGTCTGCTTCTCATCTGTCTCCCTAACTTGATGTTTGGCTCCAAAAGTTTAGGGTTTGGCGTTCACCATTGCATCCCTGGTGAAAAGAACTTGACGCTGAGAAGTGCTTAGTACATACTGGTTGAATTAAGCAAAGAATCACAGCTACCACCTTATTGCATGCCCGTCTCTTTTAAAAAAATACTTAACATTTAATCTCTTAAAGAAATAACAAGTGTTCTGGGAAGTCACTTGTGATGGACAGACCTCCCAATCCTTTTGACAAGCAAATATGGGAGTATATTATGTTGACCACAGACATGTGTGTGCCACATCTGGTTGCTAAGATCCTTTTCAGTGTAAAGGAAGCAGCCATATGCTAAGCACTTTCATCTTGTGCCGTATTAGTTTGGCTGAATCTTTGGAGTTTGCTCTTGAGAAAACACTGCCACGGGAAAGTCTAAAGATTGTGTTAAACAGCATTGGTTAAATGCCTTACTAACTCCCTTTGCATCACTGCCCAGGGATATGTCTGTGAGAAATGTGTTTATTAGAAAGTGACTGGACAGCTAAGTACTTAAAGGATAAAGTACTCTTCAGAGGAAGTCAGAATGGTTTACTGTGCAGGATAACATGGAGGGGGAAAAAGCTTTGATTTCAGGAACACAAACTCAACCAAATATATGGGATCTCATTTTCAGAGAGTCTCGCCCAGGTTTCCTGTTCACCCACCTATAACTTCCCACAAACAATTCAATTTTATTTGACATTTATTGGATTACACTTGACATTTCCAAGTACAGCATATATTTTTTTCTTCCTGACAACTCAGTTGTGAAATTATGATTGACACTCTGTAATATTCAGCTCACTTGTGTTCAAACTGACCAATAGTAAGTTGTAAAAGATGAACCAGTTTCAATGTTTGTGACCCATGGATGACATTCTCAGCCTAAAAGTGGAGATAATATTAATAGTTAATCAAGGGACTGTCTCTGCTGGTGGTCTGGGGTCTTAGGCTTCATTTCTGGACTCAGGGCTTTGGCCAGCCTGTATGTATCTCTCACCATCCTCTGAGGAGACACTCAGCAAATATTGGGTTAAATAATAAATATAGCTACTTTGTGCCTTTCATTATCTTTTACTTAATTTATTTAGCACTTTTTTACTCAATTAAAAAAAAAAAGATCAATTGGAATCATCCCACCCAGAGGTTTCCACTGTTGTCAGTTTGATTTATGGCCTTCCAGACTGATGTATGAATGTGTGAGTGCATATACACAGCCATTAAATGTGGCTTATAATGTACCTAACCATTTCACTTAAGACATCATGGCTATCCTTACTTAGGGAGTAGAGCTCTATACTATAAATATATACAAAATCATTTTTAGCTGTACTTTACCTTATTTAACTAATGCATTTTTTCCCTATTATAAACAGCCCTGCTGTGAACATATTCTTAGTCTACATATCCTTGTTCACTTAGGTGATTAGTGCTGTAGGAGTGAGATTGCTGGTTTCTGAGTATATGATCCTTACTGCCTGTGAAAATTGTACCAGTGTACACGCTTAAAGTGAATGATTGAATCACCCTTCATCAAAGTGAATGTGAGTATGCCTGTTTACCCACATCCTCTCTGAAGTTATGTATAGTCATTCATTTTGAGTTTTTACTAGCATGTCTACTGTCTGTGGGAGACCACTACTAATTCTTTTAGATGGAGAAATAATATAGCAAGCAGTATCATGTTATAGAGCTTATATTTTACATATTTGAGACCTAGCCATATGCTGTATATTTGAACTCTTTGTACTGGTGAGGTTAGACTGTAAGCTCTTTGAGGACTTGATTATGTTGTACCCAGCACACAAAACAGCATGTGTAAAGTTGTATACAAATAGATCTTTGATGACTTCTTCTTCAGTGAAACAGTTCTCCTTGTGAATGCCCCTGACCTCCATCTATGGGCATTTTTCCAATGTTTGTCTTTAAAAATCAGGAGTTAACACTCCCCTGCATGCTTCTACTTGCTTCCTCATGCTATTCTACTGGACTTATTACCCAAATTTCTTTTTGTATTGGAGTCTGCTCTGTCTTCCTGCCATCTCTTGCCATTATCCAGCATATTTTATGCTATTTTGGAGAATTGATTCTTTCTAGTTTTTTTTTTTTTTTTTTAACTTTTAAGGCTCCACATGTAATTCACTTTCCTTGGACATTTATTGGATTTTATTTATGCAAATGGTGTGCCTTATAACATAGCTGAAAACAAAATAAAACATGGATTCAGGAGTGATGCTCATAATTTTTGTTCCATTTCTGCTTCTTTTGGTATCATTGTGACTTGAGAAAGTCAGAATACCTCTCAAAGCTCTTTACTCTTATGTAATTTTAGTAAAACAATCTGCTTCATAGGGTATGGTGAAGACGAAATGAAATTTCATGAATATAAAAACTTAAACAAAAACTATAAAGTAATTGAAAAATTACGGGTTTTATTATCTTACAAGGAAAAAACAGAGAGTCCAATCAAGCTGTGGACCAAATCCAGGAATGCAGACAGCCAAGAGGCTGAAAATATAGAGGGTGGGACAAGCTGGAAGGCTAAAATTCAGACCGTGGTTAATGGAGAGGCTCTGTAGGAAGTAAAGGGATAACAGTGGGTAGGAAAAGATGGCAAAGTGTCCGTATGGTTTGGGAAGGGCTTGATCTATATTCCTCTGGCAAGGAATGTTTTCTATATTTTCAGATAAGAAAACAAAGAACTTTTACAGATAAGAAAACAAAGAACTTAGCGAGGGCCTATAATTGAAAATAAAAAACAAAGTTCTGTTTGACTGCAAAACCTGTGTTCTTAACCTGTGAGCTGTACAGAACAAGAATCCAGTGATCCTGTTAGGAAGGCCTAGTGTATAGTTCCAGTTTGCTCTGTCTACATTATGAGTGAAATATGGACATGGCAAAAGGTAGTGATGTGTGCTTTCCTTATGCTGCTTGTCCTGAATATGCTGAAATAAACATACAAAGACAGTATTATTTATCCTATGAACTTTGATGTTTTTTAAAAAAAAAAACTCTTAAAATATTTTTTATAGTAACAGTGTATTTTTTTAAACAAAGTATAGTCAATTTACAGTATTGCATTAGTTTCAGGTATACAGCATAGTGATGCAGTATTTTTACAGATTATACACCATTAAAAGTTATTACAAAATAATGGCTATAATTCCCCGTGCTGTACAATATATCCTTGTTGCATGTCTGTTTTGTACATAGTAGTTTATATCTCTTAATCTCTTACACCTAACACGCTCCTCCCTCCTTACTTCTCCTCACTGGTAAGCACTAGTTTGTTTTCTGTATCTGAGTTAGTTTTGTTTTGCTATATATGTTCATTGGTTTTATTTTTTAGATTCTACGTATAAGTGATATGATATAGTGTCTGTCTTTCTTTGCATGACTTATTTCAATAGTATAATATTCTCTAGGTCCATCCCTGTTGCTGCAAATGACAGAATTCCATTCTTTTTATAGCTGAGTAATATTTCATTACACACACACACACACACACACACACACACGCACACACACTACATCTTCTTTGTCTATTTTCTATAGATGGACACTTGGGTTGCTTCCATATCTTGGCTCTTGTAAATAGTGCTGCTATGAACATTGGTGTGTATATATCTTTTAAAATTAGTGTTTTTGTTTTTCTACAGATATATACCCAGGAGTGGAATTGCTGGATCATGTGTAATTTTATTTTTAGTTTTTTTAGGAACCTCCGTACTGTCATCCACAGTGGCTACACCAATTTACATACACCAAATTACATTCCCACCAACAGTGTACAAAGTTTCCCTTTTCTCACCCTCTCCGATGTTTGTTATTTGTAGACTTTCCTCTCCATCATTTGTTTTTGATGATAGCCATTCTGACAGGTGTGAGGTGATATTTCAATGTTTTTGTTTTGTTGTTGTTGTTGTTTTTGTTTTTTTTTGCAGTACGCGGGCCTCTCACTGCTGCGGCCTCTCCCATTGCGGAGCACAGGCTCCGGACACGCAGGCCCAGCCGCCATGGCTTACGGGCCCAGCCGCTCCACGGCACGTGGGATCTTCCCGGACCGGGGCACGAACCCGTGTCCCCTGCATTGGCAGGCGGACTGTCAACCACTGCGCTACCAGGGAAGCCCTTCAATGTTGTTTTGATTTGCATTTCTTTAATAATTAGTGATGTTAAGTATCTTTTCATGTGCCTGCTAGCTATTTTTTTATCTTCTTTGGTAAAGTGTCTTTTCAGGTCTTCTGTCCATTTTTTCATTGGGTTGTTTGTTTTCTTGATATTGAATTATATGCACTGTTTATATATTTTGGATTTTAATCCCTTGTCAGTCATCATTTGCAAGTATTTTCTCCCATTCTATAGGTTGTCTTTCCATTTTGTTGATAGTTTCCGTTGGTGTGCAAAAGCTTTTAAGTTTAATTGGGTCCCATTTGTTTATTTTTGCTTTTATTTCTTTTGTGTTAGGAGGCAGATCCAAAAAACTCCGCTACAATTTATGTCAAAGAGTGTTTCTGCCTATGTTCTCTCCTAGGAGTTTTAGGGTGTCAGGTCTTACATCTAGGTCTTTAATCTGTTTTGAGTTTATTGTTGTATATGATGGGAGGAAATGTTCTAATCTCATTCTTTTTCATGTAGCTGACCAGTTTTCCCAAAACAACTTATGGAAGAGACTGTCTTTTTTCCACTGTATATTCTTGCTTCCTTTGTTGTAGATTAATTGACCATATGTATGTGGGTTTATTTCTGGGCTCTCTGTTCTGTCCCATTGATCTATGTGTCTGTTTTGATTACTGTATCTTTGTAGTATAGTCTGAAGCCTGAGAGGGTGATACCTCCAGCATTGTTCTTTTTTCTCAAGATCGCTTTGGGATCTTTTGTGGTGCCATATGAATTTTAGGATTGTTTTAGTTCTATGAAAAATGTCATAGGTATTTTGATAGGGATTCTGTTAAATTTGTAGATTGCTTTGGGTAGCATGGCCGTTTTAACTGTATTACTTCTTCCAATCCTAGAGCATGGCATATCTTTCCATTTCTTTGTATCATCTTCAGTTTCCTTCATCAGTGTTTTATAGTTTTCAGAGTATAGGTCTTTCACCTTCTTGGTTAAGTTTATTCTTAGGTGGTTTATTCTTTTTGATGCGATTTTAAATGGGATTTTTTTTTTTTTTTGCTTTGTGATATTTCATTGTTAGTATATAGAAAAGCAACAGATTTCTGTGTATTAATCTTGTATCCTTCAGCTGCACTGAATTTGTTCTAATAGTGTTTTGGGTTCTTTTTGGTGGAAACTTTAGGGTTTTCTCTATAAAGTATCATGTCATCTGCAAATGGTGACAGTTTTACTTCTTTCTTTGGATGCCTTTTATTTCTTTTTCTTATCTGATCACTGTGGCTAGGACTCCAATATTATATTAAATAGAGGTGTCAAGAGTGGGTATCCTTGACTTGTTCCTGAATTTAGAGGAAGGGCTTTCAGCTTTTCACCATTGATAGGATGTTAGCTGTAAATTTGTCATAAATGACTTTTATTATGTTCAGATATGTTCCCTCTTTATCGACTTTGATGTGAGCTTTTATCATGAATAGATGTTAAATTTTGTCAAATGCATGTTTTTGCATCTGTTGAGATGATAATGTGATATTTATCCTTACATTTGGTAGTGTGGTGTATCACACTGATTGATTTGTGAATGTTATCCTTGTTGACCCTGGAATAAATCCAACTTGATCATGGTGTATGATCCTTTTTATATATTGTTGGATTTGGTTTGCTAATATTTTGTTGACCATTTTTGCATCTATATTCATCGAAAATATTGGCCTGTAATTTCCTTTTTAGTAATAGTGGAATTTAATAAAGATTAAATAAAATAAGTTTGGACAAAACTATAAAACATCCCATAAATTGAGATTTGCCAGAGTATTTACTAGTAAGATAGTTTCTCATTTCTTTCTATCTTTTTTCCTTTTTACTTTTTTCTGAGTCTTTCATCATCTGGATTTTTTAGTCTTGTGTTATACTGGCTGTACTATGTCTATCTATTTATCTCAGAATAATAGGTACTATTTTACTTACACATCAGTGTCATATGTTCCCCTGTGAACAAGTTTTTTTTTTTTTTTAAATGCACTAACATTATTTTTAGAAGATGGCCTTACAATGTGGTTGACAATTGACATGGACTCAATACCCCAGAACTGAATTCAAATTTTATTCTTCTGACAACACACTGATCTGTTTGAAAGCCTGTGCTGGTATATACAGGGGAATTATTATCCATCTTGGAATATCATTGTGTTCCTGAACAGTCTCCTATCAGATAGGAAGAGAAGCTGGGCCAGAGAGCCCCCTTTGGATGTTTCTTGGTTTGGAATTTAGCTATAGTAAGTTTATTAAAATCTGCTTGGATTTTTTCCCCTTGATTTTATATTACACATACTGTGATTGGAAAGGTTGTTTTTTTTTTTTTAAGTGATGAGAAATAAAACCTTTTGTTCTGAAGGATGAGGTATTAGACTGTGATTACTGTTAGTCTCATCCAATTTCAGGTTTCATCTCAGAAGAACAAAGTTCTCCAAGCACTTGGCATTAATTAAAGTAGGTGTAGAGAACCTCACTTAAATTAATGCCACTTGACATTCTAAATTCTTCTACCCTTAATCTTGTAATTGCCTCATTTTTGCCTGATTTATAAATTGTGAACCTGGACCCTTTATCCTAGTGAAAACTCAATTGTAAAAGGATCTATTAACGAGGAAGGAAAAATTTCATTTTGAGAAGACACGATTTTATTTTGTTTTCAGCTTTAACGTAAATTTTGATATTACATATAACTGCAATTTCTAAATACTTCTTTTAAAGGACATTTTAGGATTTCATGATATAAGTTTTAGCCTTTGGAAATATTCTCAAATCTTAGAAAGTATCTTGGATGAACCCTAGATTTATGCTAGGCCAGGCGCTCCTGGATCTTTTCACAGAACCACAGCCTCCTCTGTGCCTCCCCGATGTTGTGGGCCTGAATGGGTGCTCTTTGTCTCCTCTGAGGCCTAAGCTGAACCACACCAGAACCTCTGAGGCTCAGGCTTCTCCTGCCAACTTTTGGCAAACTTTAGTGAGAGAAAGGAGTGAGTGAGAGAAAGGAGATTGAAGACAGAAAAAGTCTGCAGATAAATCCCTTCCTCTGCCCTTCTGCCCCATCTTATCCCTTACTCCTCCCTCATGGCTTGTCCCAGACACAGTGGTTCCTATGGCCTCTCTGGAGACATCCCATCCTCCATGACCAACCATCCAGCTGAAGCACGGGCCACCTTGCCAGCTACCACTTTGGATTCCTTTCCTTCCTACCTGCCTCGCTGCACTGTTCCTCTCACCCTGGCTCCACTGAGATTCCACCCTCAAATACAAAATACACTTGGCATGCTTTTTAAAAAATATGCTCTTGTTTTTTAGATAAACCAATCTAAAATGTTTTGAAAACATGAAATATTACCATTATTTTGTCTAAATATTTGTTAGGTAGCTAGATAATTTCAGCAGACACAAGCCCTTATTCTTGATTAGGTGCCACAATTCTTTACCTGTTGGATACAAAAATAGCCCCTAAAATTATATATGTATGAAATATGTATTACTATGTATTGATTATATTATTGAATTTATACTATATGTTCATTATAAATAGTATATATTATGTATACTATCAATTATATAGCAATATATAATCATCTTAATGAAAAATAGGCATGTGATTTTTGAAGTGGTACAATTTAAAAATGTTATTGTCTGACCAAATCAGAAAGAAAAGCACACAGAGAAAGGAAGAGTGAAAAAAATAATAACCCTCATGGCTTTTCCCTACCCCATCCCCTCTCACCAAGCTCTCGTTAATTTGTTGATGATGTTTTTTGAAATGCACATTTGACAGGTCATTCTCCTTTCCCTTCCTCCAGTTCTTCTTAAGATAGAGAACTAAAAAGAGTATTCTTTACTTTTGCCCATTGGTTCTTTGGGAAAATGGAGATTTGATTCCATTACTCATGAAGATAAAATTGAATGAGAAAGTGCACGTAAAATATCTAGCATAATGACTGGCTAGACTACAACGTGGCTGCCCCTCTAGCGTAGAGCTGTATCTGGCTGCCCTGGTTGTATAATCCTTTATGACTTTGGAGAGTTCCTATCCTCCCTCTTCCCATTCCTGTCATTACTAGAAGAGAAAGATCCCATCGAGACGGAAGCTCTGTACAGCTTCTTTGGCTGTCAGATTTTTGCCCTGAGTATCAAAAGAAATTATTTTAGGTATCCACTGGTTGAAATGCCACCAGGTTTTGAGTCTCTGCTTTATAATAATCAGAAGTCTTTTATTGATATTTAGTAGCTATGAAAAGTTAATGTTGAAATCAGATTTTCTTCTCATGTCATTTATTTTCTATGTGTTCTTTCACTTAGTTTATTTCACTTAATCTAATTTTTTTCTAGCTCTTGATTCTGCTTAAACTTATTAACCAAACTGTTCTGAGTCCTAATTCTTTTTGTAACGAAGAGTATACCTTGTTTTCTTAAAAGTCCTTTTATTTATGACTTCCTTATGACTTTGCACATCTTGAAGAAGTACTACTTGTTTTAGTTATTGTTTATGTGCAGCATGAGGTCTTTTTTGACTGTTCTTTAATTTTCTCCAATATGAACTCTCTTCTTTATAGCTTATTTTTAGCACAAAGTGAACTTTACTCTTAACTGCCCTAGTTAACTTAATTCTTTACTTATTTAATTCTTTACCACCCAACTGAGTCAGGTGACCCTGTTGAGTTGTTTATACTCAGGTGACATCCATTTTGAGTTTTTGTCTTTTTTTAGTCACTGTTTTGGTATTGATAGTGAAAGTTCATTTGGACAATTTGGTTATCAATTCTTAGTGAGAATGAATCAAGTGTACTTTCTGTCTTCTCAACCTATATGCTTTTCCCCCTAACCCAGTTGGTATGAGATATTTATATTTAGTTGGCAGAGAGAAGTAACTCTCAACTGAAATTCTCTAAAATCAACAGTTGGGAAAAAATGATGCACTCAGTAAGGTTTTTTTGAGAAGGTTTCTGTTTTCCTTGAGATAATCTCCATCTTACATAGCACAGCAGTTTTCTCAAGCAGAGGGTGTTCTTGACATTTTCCCAAACTGTCGCCACTCCTTGAGATTGCTCTGGGAATTTAAATATGTTTATCTAAATTCATCTATTTGCTATTTAAAGAGGAGAATGTTTCAACACATTTATGAATGGGAAATACTTCCTAAAACCCTGTTCGTTTCTGGAATCAGGAAAATTTCCTGTCTACCTTTATTCTCTTAAAAATTGTACAGATTATTTACTAACACACACAAAATGTTTTTGTGGTTTGCTTTTACAAACCATATCGTAGCATAGTTTGTCTCTTCCTTCAAAGAGAGTCTCTGGGTTTATGAATGAACATGTCTCTGCAAAATCATTGAATCTGTCATGAAGACAAGACTTCATCTGTGATTGTATCGAGGAGTTCTGTCCTCTCTTCACCATTCTGTTGATTCGTGAATAATTAAATTTATAGTTATAGTCACGTCCACATACAACTTTGGTGTCAAAATAGCAAGGCAACACATTTTCCCCTTAATTATTCATTTATTTGTTCTTCTATTTGTTCCTCCATTTGCTCTTATACTTTTTCATCTACTTGGCCATCTGTCCATCTGTTCTCTCATCCATCCAAGACATATGAGTTAACACATGCAGCATGTCAGGTGTGGTGACAGGTTTGGGGGCCTGAGAGGGAAAATTTATGCCTCTTGTTTGAGTAGTTCTTTAGCATTGAGGGTGGTGGAAGACACCAGCCAGAAGGAAACAAATTAAGCCTTTTTAGTTTTCAAATATAACATGAACAGTTCTGTGCTCTTAGTGATCTCACGTATCAGGCAATTTGTAATTTTCTGGAAGATGGTCATATAGGAGGGAGTTAACTTACCTGGTAGTTGATTTTAACAGGTGCTTGTGTTCAGCTGACTGCCCAGCAGTGTCACTACTGGATTGCTTGGTTTATTTTCTTTGTCATTGCTTCTAAAGTAACTCTCATGTGTGATATAAACTTTGTTTCTTGGTTCAGAAAAGCTACCACATATGATGATGAAAGGAAAGAGGGGGAAAAAAAGGTCATGGGCAGAGAAGACAAATTTTACATAGAAAGAAATAATTTGTTGACAGCTCATATTTATGACATCTAAAGGATGTCAGGAGTCATCTATCTATTCTGCAACACATTAAGAAAAACTGATTTGTAAACCTGCTTTTACCAGTGTTCCAATCAATAAACATTTTTTTTAATGGTTTTCATTATACAAGGACAGTTAACTGACAGAGTGAACATTCAGCCGGTGCTTACTTTGGTCCGTATACTTTGCTAACTCATTTTAATATATAGCTTTACTTCTTCTCTAAACAATTCTGTGGGGTTAATCTTAATGATTAGTTTCATTTTACAAATTAGGAAATTGGGGGCCAAAGGTTTAGAAGTTTGTCCAATGTCAAACCATAGTGACTTATGTGGAATGGGAATTTGAACACTGCCCCTTGGAATTCAGGTGCCATCTCCTCACTATTTCTAGAGTTGTCATCTCAGATCTGGGGTTTCACCCTGTGACTGTCAAAGTTCTAATGCAGGGGTTCTCAAACTTGACACCTTTGACACTTTGGATTGGATAATCCTTTGTTGTGGGGGTGATGCTGTGCATTGTAGGATGTTTAGTAACATCCCTGACGTCTCTCTAGAATCTAATAGCATCTCTCAGTTGAAACCACCAAAAATGTGTCCAGACATTGTCAAACATCCTATGAGGAATAGAATCACCCTGAGTTTAGAACCACTGTAACTAGCAGGCAAATTAGGATTATGTGCTGTGGTGTACGGAAGGAAATCATGATTAAAAGTTTGGGGCATTTGGAAGAAATGCTACTGCAGTGATGATACCTGAGGTTTCACTCCTACCTGCAGGTAGCCAAACTGCAAAGTTAGAGGGCACAGTTTCCAAGACTGTCTTTAATTCTGACACCAACTTCAAGTTTGGGGGTTTCCAAAAACTACTCTCAGGTTTGCTAGTTTGCTAAGAGGACTCATAGATCTCACTCCAAGCTGTTATGCACATGGGGAAAGGATACAGATTAAAATCAGCCCGAGGAAGACATGTGTAAAGCAGAGTTTGGGAGGGTTCCATACATGAAGTTGCTTTGTCCTTTTTCCTTGGGAAGTTCCTTTGTCCTTTGCCTGTGGAGTCAGCACATGTTACCATCCCAGCATTAATGTGTGACATGACACACAGCATTGCCAACCAGGGAAGATTGTCTGAGTTTGGTGGCCAGGGTTTTTACTGGCATTCCATTATGTAGGCATAATTAATCGGTTGTTTGCCAGTTTTACTGCGAACTTAAAAAACTGCTCTAAAAAATAAAATACATATGTTATTTTCTTAAATACATTTTTTTTAAAAAAGAAAGAGAAGTCACTTAAGCTTTCTGTAAGACCAAAATGGAAAGCATTTGTTTTCTCACATTTTCTCTCTCATTTGCCTCTGTTTGTGTTGCTATAGAATCTTGGGCTTACATAGAAGTAAAGAATCATATTAATTTTTAGACTTCTATTTATTTTTCATCCTTCCCTTACTTTGCCACTTTAAAATTTATTTGATGTTTTTCCTTCAGAGTTGTAGCTGGCTGGGTTCCACCATTTGGTTGGAAAACCACACCCCGCACTTTTTTCTCATTTGAGGGATCACTTTGGATTCTCCTTACTCTGTTGCCTTTTGTGTAACATGAATGCCATTTTCTTTAGCACATTTAAGCCCAACAGTGATGTTTTTCCTAAATTGAAAAGTGTTCAATGACTCTAATACAGGTTCTTTTGCTGTCGTGGTCTCCCTCTCTCAGGTACAACAATAGTCATGCAAGACTGGCCTCCAAGGTGCCCGTGTTTTACATTTTGGTGGAGTTTCATTTCTGCCAGCTATTCTTGAGAGAGCTAATCAACACACGTCTTTCTTCTTTGCTGAGGCAGCTAATAGTGTTGTCATCATCATCTTTTCTTTTCTCCCTTTCTCTTTTTT
Source organism: Tursiops truncatus (assembly GCF_011762595.2). Lineage (NCBI taxonomy): Eukaryota > Metazoa > Chordata > Mammalia > Artiodactyla > Delphinidae > Tursiops > Tursiops truncatus. Next base: position 80,346,641 of record NC_047043.1, on the reverse strand, counting down.
GGTGTTACCTACAATTGAATTAACTTTCCAGAGCAATAGTTTCTGAAAACATTTTCTCAAGAACAAAAAGACAGATTTTCTTTGTGTATAAAGAAGATGGATTATGCTAGGGGAATGAAGAATCTTTTAATAAAACATTGCCCCTCCTCTACTTTGGTTCAACTGGGAAAAAATCAATTTTATGTTCTTCAAGTGCAAAGAAAGATCAAAAGGAAAAGCTGACAGTCTCAATAGAGGGCAAGGTGGGATGCTTGATTTGGGTCCCATCTCTCTGGTGGACTTTAAGCAACCTCTTTCCAAATGGAATAAATTAAAAAGAGACTAGAATTTTCTTTTGTGCAAGTGGGAATAAAGAGCGACATGAATACAAATATTGTCAGAATGTTTTCGGATTACTCTTTTCTTTGTCCTGAAACTTCTGACATAAGAAGTATAGTTCTGTCATAGTAAAATGCAGCATTACCTTATGTTTAAAAGTATTTTGTTGATTTCATTGGTATTTCTTCTTCCTTTCTGAAGGAGCTTAAACATATTGTAGTTATGAGGCATTAAAAATAAAGAATAGAAGAAATCCATAATATGAGGGTAACCATTAATCTTTAAAATCCTAGATAGTTTTATCTTTCAAATTTCTTGAAAAGTTATTTGCTATGGTGAGAAGCATAATAGCTCATCTTTACTTGTGTTGTTTGTGTTTTTAATGAATACAATTCAATTGAAAATAGAAAAGTATATTAGTGGAAGATAGAGGAAAAATTGTTACTTTGTAAAATCCACTATAATTATCTGTTAAGAACTCACGCTTTTTACTTTAAAAAAAAAGTACATTATTTTCAGAATTTCTATAGGTAATAATGGTCATAGTAGAAAAAGTTGAAACCAGAGAGAATTATGAAGAAGGAAGTAGAACTCACCCATTTAACTTGTCCACAGAGAGATAATAATTTAGTTGGTCCCTTTTGTTTTTCTATATGCATATACATATAGATATATGTTTATATAGATATATGTTGATATATAGTTATATAGATATATGTTTTTCTATATGTATATACATATATTAACTATTTTCATACAGCTTTATTTCACAAAATGTAGATCATAGTTTATATACAGTTATAGTCTGCTCTTTATATTAACACAGAGTATATGAGAATTTTCTCTTGTCGTTAAATAGTCCCCCCAAATGTAATTATAATGATTGTATTAAAGTCCATCAGTTGATGAATTAGAACTTAAACCATTTTCCCCCTGTAGTATTTTCAGATTTATTTCTCTAAATTGACTCTAAATTTACAATCTGAGGGGGTAAAGACATAACTTTATAAAGTCAAAGACGTGCTAGAAAGTTCACCATCTTCAAAGAACCAAGGAATTCATTAAAAGGGTTCATCAGCTGCCTGGTGCTTGAGCATCTCCCTGCAAATGCTTGTTTTGAGTTTAAAAATCTTGTCTCGAGTGGACAAGTGTGTGGTTCCTTCCAGTAGGCTGTACTCTCTCTGACCGATGGAGCTGAGGTTGTCACCACAGTAATTGGAATAGAGTGCACCTGAGTAAAGAAAAGATAAGAAGAGAAAGGAATGATTTTCAGATATGGTAGATAGCTGAGATGGAGACGAAATTTAGGGCATTTCCAGTTTAAGCAGTGGATGTGCTTTGTGGAACCGTGGAGAACTTTGAGTGATAGCCGCCTTGCTGGGTTTCGTTCATCCTCTGTCACAGATGCGTTCAGCAGACCTGTATCCAGTGACTGCAGTGTGCCAGGCACTGGAGAAGGTGCTGGTGACACGTCACGAGTGAGACATAATTCCCGCACCCAAGGAGCTCACAGGTTACAGGGGTGACAGATAACTCTAGTACAAAGCAATAAATGTAGTAGTAGACGTATGGATAAGTTACCGTGGGAAGGTGGAGGGTTACAAACCTTAGCTGGCAGTTGAGAAGGCTTCTCAGGGGCAGTGGGATTTCTCACGCTGATGGATTATGAAGGGCATTTGTTTGTATGCCGATGTTAAGTGGTTTGGACTCAGGGGGGTGACCAGTGACATGTGATACATTTTTAGAAACATGGCGTGTTTGTATTTTAATAGCTAATATTGGATTATAGAGTTGGGTGTAAGACTGAAATCATAAAATACCTGGTTTTCACATGGATACCCTCAAGCCATCCTGTAATGCCTGTTAAAAAGAAAACTACACTATATTCACTAGAATTTTTATTACTAACTCTTCATAAATAAGGAACTAGTAAAGAATATATATGTCTTCATCAAATAGTTTATGAAATTATTTGTGGAATGAGCCCCACTTCCCTACCAGACATGGGACATGAGCCTGGTCAAAGCAAGGACCCCGTTTATTATATTTGCTTCTCTATCCCCAGCACCCAGCACAGTGCCTGGCATATACCACATATTTAATAAGGCAGTCATGTCAATTTCTATTTAAGCTAAGGTTTGATTGATTCTGTTAGGTTACAGTTACTTTGATTTTCAAATGCTACAGTTTGAAAATATATGTTCATTATAAAAAATCCTGTGGGAAGAATAGAAGTACTATAATACAAGGTACACTTTACAAAGGAAAAATGTTGCTCTAAGATTACAAATAGTAGTATATGCTTATGTCAATGATTATTTTTTAAAATTAAGACACTTTTCTACTGGAGTACCAGGATTTCAAGCTCCGACTGTTCTCTGCAGATTCTGAAACTGATAGTTGAGACAGGGATGCAAAGCACCCACAAGAGAGGATTTCATGTAGGAACTCTTGTTCGTTACAGTGAATATAGAGATTATAATTGTGTTGTTCGGTTTTTACCCAGTTTCACTAATGTAGCCTGCCACTCCAACTTATATCCTTCCTTATTTTGGAAGACTGTTTTGTAGGTTGCCGAAACTCTAAATCACTTTCCAACATGGAATATATACTGGAGTGAATGAATACTAGTAGGAAAAAAACCCCAGCACAGTGAGCCCTGTAAATCAGCTCAGCAACGTGTCTATGCTGGGATCCAACATTTCAGGTGTAACGTTCCAAGGGGAAGAAAGCTGTCCAAAAAAATGGAGACTGTTTACCCCTGATGCTGGCAGCGTGCTCTGTTTACAAAAAGAAAAAAGCCTGTGAAGTTGGTCAGGTGACATTGCTCTTGCAGATATGCTTGATTTTTCTAATAGGAAATATTATTATAATCTTGAAGTTTTCATCTTCTTGTTCTTCCCCCTTTATTTCTTCACACATATTACTTAATTGGCAAAAGAAAACTTCAGGGACAACTAGTACTTTTCTTTTCTAGCATCTGCTAATAGTTGAAATGTTGCCAGGCCTGGTCAGCCCGAAAGGTAGAGTATTATACATTCTGTTCTGTACTTTGCCATTTTTCACTGAAAAATGTCTTAGAGATCATTATATAAGGAACTTCTTCATTCTTTTCTGACACTGCATAATATCCCAGTTTGTGGAAGTACCATATTTACTTAAGCATTTCCTCTGGCCTCGTCACCCCCTCTGTTCTCGTTAAAGGCATGAAAGTATTATTCCAAGCTGGCTGAGGACTTGAAACTCAGGGAAGTAGGAGTAGAACTTCTTACTGATGGCTGGACGTGATGAAAATCAGAACAAGAGTAGGAGGCTTGGTTCTCCTTATGGCACTACACTCTTCTTCACTGTTCATGGCAGATTTCCGGAGAATTCCCTGAGATGGTGATTTCTGACCCTGGCTTTGGGTGTACCCAAGGCCTTTACAGTCAGTTTCTGTAATGAGATTTTCAGAGAATAAGGATAACAAAATTCACTTAATGTATTATATGTTATAATCATAAATAATAAACTATAATAAAATGAATTAAAAATATAAATTATATATATCAATTTATAAGTTATAAATTATATTGAACATGCAGTTAATATAATAAAATATAAACTATGTAATTATACAGTTTAGAAATTATAGTATTAAAATATATAAATATATATTTTTTGTATCGTGTAATACATACAGCCCAAACTTTTTAGCCGTAATAATATTCATAGCAGTAATAGGAAACACCACCTACTGAGCACTTACTTTGTGCCAGGTGTTGTCTTGGGGCAATTTATATAAAAATCAGTTCTTTTGTTTGTTTTTCGCCCCGCGGCGTGGCATACGGGAACCTAGTTCCCGACCAGGGATCGAACCCATGCCACCTACAGTGAAAGCACGGCGTCTCAACCACTGGACCGCCAGGGAAGTCCCAAATCAGGTCGTTTTAATTCTTCAGCAACCTTATGAAGTGAAAGACGTTGCCTTCATCTTACAGGCAAGGAAATTGATGTTGAAAATGTTTATGTAATTTGGTATGCTCTTGACCATTAATATCATACTGTTTCCTTATTATATATAATTGGGGTACTTGGGTTCTTTGGGTGCACTTTAAAGGGCAAACATGGAAGAAAACCTCCAGGACTGAAGATTATGCAAAGAAGAGTACACGATGAATATGTTTGTGCTCCACTCATCTGCCCTGAGGGAGGGTGCTGAAGGGGGAGGGTGGCTTTAATGAGCAATGACTTTTCATCCTCTCACTGACTTGTTCCCCTTACACCATAAAATGAAAAAGGAAATGGAGGCAGGGATGTAGAAACAGGACTCAAACCTTGGTGGAAATCAAATGTTGGTCTGGCCCAGTCTTTGGTTCTAACTTTGTCATCTGAGCCTCCTGGATGACTGATAAATGGAGGAGTGACCTTCAAAAAATGGAAGATTGGGTTTTGGAAACCCCTGTAATGTACTGTGATAGCAGACTAGCAACCACTAGATTTATTTACCTAAGTGTGTGTCAAATGGGTATTTGTCTGCATTTTAAACTGATAAAGACAGGAGTACAGAAACCTAGGATGCACATGATAAAAACTTCATTTCATCGGAAGTTTGAAAAGTGAAACTCTAAGAATTTCTTAAGTTATTTTCATGGAGGTGGTGGGAATAAGGTGGAAAAAAGTGGGAAACTGAGAGGGAATGATTGATCAAATGATGATTGAATATTGGGGGAGGTGTTTGATCAAATTTTTGTTTTTCCAAATATTTATTTTTGCTGGAATATGAAGATACACGTAATCTTTCAGCTCATTATGTTTTATATGGTTAGCAAAGCAGGTCGGATGCTGCAGCTGCTAAGCTTTACGCTAATTCTTCTGTCAGCCATAAGGGGATTTTTTAAAAACAGTTGTTGAGAACTTTAATATTTGCTTAGCGTGAAATGCCACGTAAAATATTGCCTTAACATTGGCAATGTTTAATCTAAAATTAATGCAAGAAAGCGAAAGATATCAAGGAACTGACTTCATTTTCTATCTTTGAAAGTTTTATTTCATTTTTTTTTTTACATTAACAAAGTTTTTTTTTGGTGCAAAAGCAAAATATGGTTAATCATGGGGGAGGGGTGTTCTTTTTTTTTAACTTTATTGGAGTATACTTGCTTTACAATGGTGTGTTAGTTTCTGCTTTATAACAAAGTGAATCAGTTATACATATACATATGTCCCCATATCTCTTCCCTCTTGCGTCTCCCTCCCTCCCACCCTCCCTATCCCCCCACAAGGTGGTCACAAAGCACCGAGCTGATCTCCCTGTGCTATGCAGCTGCTTCCCACTAGCTATTTATTTTACGTTTGGTAGTGTATATATGTCCATGCCATTCTCTTACTTTGTCCCAGCTTACCCTTGCCCCTCCCCGTATCCTCAAGTCCATTCTCTAGTAGGTCTGTGTCTTTATTCCCATCCCAGGTTCTTCATGACCTTTTTTTTTTTCTTTTTTTTAGATTCCATATATATGTGTTAGCATACAGTATTTGTTTTTCTCTTTCTGACTTAACTTCACTCTGTACGACAGACTCTAGGTCCATCCCCCTCACTACAAATAACTCAATTTCGTTTCTTTTTATGGCTGAGTAATATTCCATTGTATATATGTGCCACATCTTCTTTATCCATTCATCTGTTGATGGACACTTAGGTTACTTCCATGTTCTGACTATTGTCAGTAGAGCTGCAATGAACATTTTGGTACATGACTCTTTTTGAATTCTGGTTTTCTCAGGGTATATGCCCAGTAGTGGGATTGCTGGGTCGTATGGTAGTTCTATTTTTAGTTTTTTAAGGAACCTCCATACTGTTCTCCATAGTGGCTGTATCAATTTACATTCCCACCAACAGTGCAAGAGGGCTCCCTTTTCTCCACACCCTGTCCAGCATTTACTGTTTCTAGATTTTTTGATGATGGCCATTCTGACCGGTGTGAGATGATATCTCATTGTAGTTTTGATTTGCATTTCTCTAATATTAATGATGTTGAGCATCCTTTCATGTGTTTGTTGGCACTCTGTATATCTTCTTTGGAGAAATGTCTATTTAGGTCTTCTGCCCATTTTTGGATTGGGTTGTTTGTTTTTTTGATATTGAGCTGCATGAGCTGCTTGTAAATTTTCAAGATTAATCCTTTGTCACTTGCTTCATTTGCAAATATTTGCTCCCATTCTGAGGGTTGTCTTTTGGTCTTGTTTATGGTTTCCTTTGCTGTGCAAAAGCTTTGAAGTTTCATTAGGTCCCATTTGTTTACTTTTATTTCCATTTCTGTAGGAGGTGGGTCAAAAAGGATCTTGCTATGATTTATGTCATAGAGTGTTCTGCCTATGTTTTCCTCTAAGAGTTTTATAGTGTCTGGCCTTACATTGAGGTCTTTAATCCATTTTGAGTTTATTTTTGTATATGGTGTTAGGGAGTGTTGTAATTTCATTCTTTTACATGTAGCTGTCCAGTTTTCCCAGCACCACTTACTGAAGAGGCTGTCTTTTCTCCACTGTATATTCGTGCCTCCTTTATCAAAGATAAGGTGAGCATATGTGTGTGGGTTTATCTCTGGGCTTTCTATCCTGTTCCATTGGTCTGTATTTCTGTTTTTGTGCCAGTATCATACTGTCTTGACTATTGTAGCTTTGTAGTATAATCTGATGACTTCATTTTCATGGTGTTCATCAGTGTCCACAAGAAGGGGGTGAATGACTGATGTGTTTAGTGGTTATTAATTCCTTACAACAAAAAATAAGAAGCACCGCTGCTTATTACTTTTGCTCAGTGCATTTGTAGGAGGCATGAAAACACGATGCAAATAGTCTCTGGGAATAAGACAAACTGAATATAATACTAAATGACTGAGAAGGTTGTGTCACTCCCTGCAGAAAAAAAAAAGGTTAGCTATCAAAGAGAATTTTTTAGATATTCTCCAAGCATCTGGCAGGGTCAGAAATCGCCCATCCTAGATGAACAAAGTATACAACTGTGTTAATATTAATTTGCTGATTTTATGTTTGTCATGCTGTTTTTATATTCACTCTGTGTGTGTAGGTGAGGGTGGAAGGGAAAAAATAGGGCTGGGTGAGGGAAACTTGTGCATTAAATAATATTAATAGTAATCTCTGCCATGTAGGGTTGGGTTGGGCAGAAAGACTGGAATTTGGATGCTTTGATATTTAGTAATTTGAAAGAAGAGAGGAGTTTGTTTTTCCAGGGATGTGAAAAGGGAGATGGGTGTGATGATCCAGGGATGTTGGGGTTACTGGGAAGAGACACTAGAAAGTCACCAGAGGTTGTCCCATAGAGGAACAGAGGCTGGCTTAGTCTCAGGGCTGGGGGTGGTGATGAGAAGTTTGGGGGTACAGAGCACTCACCTGCATTACCCTCACACATTGCTGTGAGCAGGGTGTGTTATGGCAAGGTTGCTCTCACATAAAAACTTGACAGGTTTAGAGTTGAAAATGGTGAAAGACGAATAAAATTGAGGATTTTGTCACACTATATATCTTGAAAAGAGTCTTGATATGTTTTGCTTTGTTTTTTAACCTCTCAGCTGATGATTCTGCCAAAATTCGACCCTTGGGGATTGACAAAATTATATCCTATGTTAAGTATAAAAGGGCCATCCATCCGATTAACACACTAGCCTTAGTTTCCAGAGGGAGCGGCTCTTCCCCCCAGCCCTCCTTAGCCTAGAACAATTATATTCATGGCTTAAAAAACATCACCTGCTTTCAGTGGGACTGTGTATTTTTCCCCCTGGCTTGGGCAGATGGCAGCATTGTTTCAGACATCACCTTTTGGAAATGGGTCTGTAGAAAAGTTCTATTACCAGAAATCACCTGTTTCAAAAGGAAACTGTTCTTTCAGCCCAACTCACTGATGTGAAATGGACAGCCGAGGACTTTCTCACAGCTGCCCTGAGACATTCCACCAGGGGAAAAGCAGTGAAGAAGCAAACATGCAAAAAGCCAGGCGAGAGCTCAGTCCTTACCTAGCCACTCACTGCCAAGCTAGAAGCTGGAGTATCAGGACATAAATGTGGAAAGTGGGGCATCTTCTTTCTAGAGAGCTACAGATGCTGTTGAAGTTTCAATTTTCTCTGTGGCATTTAAACTGTATGATTTTTTTTTTTAGTGTGAAAGAATAGAAAATTAGTTTTAATTGTTACTTACGAGGCACCATATGGTTACTCTATAATTCTGGCTTCCCATGGAGATGCATTTGCATATGGAAAATGAAATTAATTGGAAATCACACTCTGAAATCTATTATTAAGTTAATATAGCTAACAGCTTGTGGGGTGTCCTCATACTCAGCATGATGTAATTGCACATAACAGCAAGTAACTACAAACTCATAGAGGAGACCAGGAGGGATAAACAGAGGTCAAAGGGACAGCCTTTGGAAAGGAATGGCATTAATAATGGATGCTACAGCAAACATCTTGGTTCCTCACTGTCCACAAACCCAGGGTAGAGGGAAGCAGTTTAATCATATTCAAATGAATTAATCAGCAGTCTTGTAAATTTCACAGCCAAGGGACTGATTTTTATTTTGCCAACTAGTGTTGTAGTGAGCTAAAGTCACTCTCAGAATTAGTGACGGTTAAGTCAGAAGCTTCCATACTTAGCTGTGCATCAGAATTCACTGAAGAACTCCTCTGAGTCTGATTCCTGGGATTTTGATTCATTAGTACTGGATTTCTGAATTATTAAGAAGTGCCACAGGTATTCTGATATAGCTCAGACATGAACATTGGAAACCGCTTATTTAGGTGATATATCACGCATGGCTTGATACGTTTAAATGATGAAGCCCACAGCTAGTGTGTGTTCAGTTTCCCTAGTTTGGTTCCTAACTTTAAAACAGTAAAATAAGTTAAGATAACATAACCTAAGGTTCAATACTTCATTGGGCAAACCTAGAAATGGTGAACAATTTGATGTCATATGTGCTTTTTATTAAATTTGTTAGTTTACTTGTCTGCCCTTCCCAAGACTGTGGACTCAGTGAGGGCACTGCTGTTTCAGTGATCTTGGTGTTCAAGGCTCAGAGTGGTAGGAATTCAATAAATGTTTATAGACTGTGAATTTGAATGTGGAAAGGGCAAAGTGTTCATATTTAGAAGTAATGACTGTATATTCTCTTCATTATAGGCATCAGACACAATGATCATAAATTGACATTAACAAGTGTTATAAATGACCACACAATTTGAGATATTAGTATTTCTGAAAGTGTCCAGCCTTCTTCACGTCACTGAGGACGGAATCTGTAGATTTGAAACTAGGAAGGAGATTTCTCATTGTCTCTCTTCTTTTTCCCATGAGTGATAGGTCTGCAAACCTAAGTTACATTGGTAAGAGCAGAGTCTAGAATTCTAGTTGAGAGACTCATTGATCAGACTTTTGGGAAAACTTCTGGTTCAAGTAGGTCTTTGTGCTAGTGGTGGATGGTCTCTGTGCTTGGTGTACAGGTCCCCCAAGGCTGTGTGGTTCTGAAACCTGCTCTCACTTCTGTTTTATCTTCTACGGTTTGTGCAGTCTTATGCTCCCGACACTGCCTGGGTATTACACTTGTTCTCCTGTTTTCTTGGCATGTTACTTCAGGGCAGAATTGTGTCTAGAAGCTCTTAAATGCTATGTAGATAATATGATGTTGAAAACACCTTGTTATCTGCCTCAAAATGTATTGCCTGTGGTAACTGTGACTGGTTTGGACATAAGGTGGGTTGGAATCTTACTGATGGACCCGAGGAGAGGAAATGATGTTGTTAAAGCAAACAACTAGGACAAGACAATGGGAACAAGGATTATAACTTTAGAGCTGAACAAAGACAAGAAAGATAATGCAGGTACAACAGCGTGCTATGTAGCCTGACCAGCACAGACCACTGGCTCTCTCAGTATCGGGGCTCTCCTTCCTGAACAACGGACCTTGATTTTTTTTATTTAATACTTTATTTTGAAATAATTTCAAACTTATGGAGAATTCTAAGTACCATACAAACAACTCCCATATCACTTTCAGCCCAGTTCCCCAACTGTTAACATTTGAGAGCAAGATGCAGACATGATACGTCTTCACCCTAAGCATTGTGGTGTGTGTTTCCCCACAAACAAGGAAACTCTCCTACATCATCACCATTCAACCCTCCAAATCAGGAAACCATGTTGATGCACTACTACCATCCTATCCACAAAGCCTCTTTGGACTTTACCAGCTGTCCTAATAGTATCTTTTTCTTTCCTGAACCAAGATCTAAGTCAGAAACACATGTTACATTTGGTTGTCATGTCTATTCAATCTCTTCTACTCTGGAACATTTCCTTGGTCTTTCCCTGTCTTTCAAGTCCTTGTTTAAAAATGTCCAGGCCTTTCCTTCAGTGGAATGTCTCTCAGGCTGAGTCCACCCAGTGCCTCCTCATGGTTAGATTCAGGTCCTGCATTCTTGGTAAAAAACTGCCGTAAAAATGATAGTCAGCTGTTCATAGCTGGTCACATCAGAAACTATGTGACCTTTCACACCACTAGTCCAGTTGATGTCTGCCAGGTTTCTCTACCTTACATTTGACATTTTCCTTTTGTGATTGACTAGAATTTTGTGGGGAGGAGTTCTGAGATTACACCAGTATCCTTTTCCTCATCTAACTTCCACCCACCAGCCTTGGCCTTCATGGACTGCTCCTGCCTGAATCAGTTACCTCTGTGATAGCTGCCAATTGGTGATTCTCATTTCCATTATTTCTCCTACATTTGTGAGTTGGTAATCTGCTAAAAAGAAGAGCTTTTTCTTCTGCCTTACAACATTTATTTATATCATCAAGGACCTATGAATGCTTGTTTTATTCAATGGATTGTCATCCATTCTTAAGGATTTTTGACATGGCTTTGTCATTTCTTCGAGCACTTTCTTACTTGCTGGCGCAAGATATTCCCATTTCAACTTGTACTTCTCTTGTTCCAGACGTAGTATTATAGCCATTTCTCTAAGAAGCCCTGGTTCTTTTTAGTAGAGGTAATATTTGAAAACCACTTGGCATGTGGTTGTGCTCATTATTGTTGAGATGTCATTGCTTTTAGGTCATCTTAAGAGACAGTTGGGTATGATACACACATACACACAAACATGTATACGGGTATGTACGTACACATATACAAATATACTTGTATATAAAACACACATTCATTCTGCTCTACATACACACACTTACAAACACACTCATATATATTTCTTTGTTTGCGTACATTACAAAAAGCATTGTGTTTATGTCAGTACCTCCAATTCTAATCCTAAATCTCAAGGGTATTTCTAGCATCTCACCTTTCCATGTTTGGAAATACTTTCTTCAACGGAGAGAAACCTGGCTCTCATTATCTTCTATATAAACTTATTTCCTCAGTTGATTGTAACCTATGGATATGACCAGTTGGAACGGTACTGTCTGCCCACCACCCTGACACCTTCCAAGATCTTCAGTTTTGGGGTGCTGTCAGATATGCTACTGACATGTCTACGAGGTACCTCTCTCCCTCCCTCGGTAACTGTGTACTCAGGCTCCAGCAGACGTGTGCCAATACCTTCATGAGATTTCCGTTCTCCCCCTCAGCACCACTTGTTCTCAGGTACCAGGGTGCTACTCAGTTTTCCACTAAGTACATGGCTGCCTGGAGCAGAGACCGTGTTTCCCAATCTCTGGCAGAGCTGGCTGTGGGCTTATGATTTGGTTATAGCCAATGGCAGCCAATTTGACCACGAAGTCAAAATCATATGTTGAGGGACGGTGATGGTTGTGGGATTATGATACCAGTTCTTAACAACTCTCCTCTGGACTTTACATGAGAGAAAAATAAACTTCTCTCTTATTTAAAATTTCAAAATTATAATTTAAAATTTTTTGGTCCCTTGACAGCTAAACCTAATTCTAACTGATACTACCTCTGTTAGGCAAGAAGGACACAAAAATAATTCTGAATTCCATGAGGCAATAAAGAATTGTGTAGAGGAGACCAGCACCAAATTGATAGAGGTCCAGTAAGTGCTGACTTTAGTCTTGAATCAAGTGACAAAATTTATAGATGTTTAAGGGAATTATAGTAGAATATAAAGGAACTTATGGAATAGCATTAAAGTTCTCAAGCAATAAAAAGGCAACTGAAATTCCTAAAAAGCTAAAAAAAAAAAACCTGGAAACCTAAAACACAAAACCATGCATGCAGTAAGTGAGGTAATAGCTAAAGCCCTACAGAAGGTGGCTGACTTCTGTCTGCTGCCATCAGATGGAATTCAGCAGTATTAGGTTGGTGGTGTAATCTGAGTGATTCTGGGTCATATATAGTCCAGGAGATCACCGTGTTTGGGGTCCCCATTTGTCTTGGCAGCTGTTAGAAACAGTTCCATCCTGTCCATCAGGAGTACATGAAAAATCACTCCCACCCTGGATGAGAGCGTGACCTCAGTTCCTTGGAGTTGTGATGTCATCTGTGACACAAGGTTTGAAAAGCGTTTCCTTAGTTGTTATGTTACTTTTAACCGAGGTAGGTAGATAGCTTAGCAAACAGATGATGAAATTTCTAAAACCCATATGAGTAATCCTAATCAATTATTAATTATCTGTATATATTGTTTTAGTTGATGTGTTTGTAATGTTTAAGAGAATTTGACATATTACAGTAACAGAGTAGACATTAAATGATACTGCTCTCGTAATTTTTATGTTGAAATGTAAGGCTTTTGACAAAGATTATAAATAGTATTGCAATGGTTTTAAAATTCACTGAATCTCTTAATCTGTTAGGGAATTACTGGTGCAATTTAGTACTTGAGAAAGTTTTGCTCGTTGGGTCAAACAGTTGAAGTGCTTAAGAAAAGAAAATGGATACATTCAATTTATAATTTCACTTTAAAATGTTTAAGAATAATTAAATGTGTAAATGATACTGATTGCTGAGGGGGAGTTTAGTGTGTCCTACTTGAGTTGTTTGAACCTTAATCAAAAGCCACCTTGAAAGTGAATGTCAAAATTTCAAACTTAGTAGAATGATAAGAATTGCAAGTTGAACTCAAAGGCTTATAAAAAAAATGGGTTTTTAAAAATCTGTCACTTAAGTAAAGCAAATATTTCATTTAAAATCGCAAGTGGGCTCTTCTTTGCAGCAAAGCTACCCTAGGTTTCCCAAACACAGTGACACGGTGAGGGGGCGGGGGAGTGTTCCCCTGCTGCAGTGGCCTTAACAGAAGATCTGTGGTGGACAGCTTTAGTCTTGGCAGGGCCTGGATGCCAGGTGGGTTGCCAAAGCTGATTTCTGGCGATACCCCCTAGGCCATGGTGAGATTGGGGAACTGTCAGCTCTCAGTAGATGAGCTGCTGCCCTGGGCAGCCAGATAACATTCACATCCCCCTCTTGGTTGGAATGGAAACTATAATAGAAAAAGCATGGGCTGGAGGTCATATCCCTTAACAAGTCACTCAAAAACTTTTGAACTCCATTGAGTGTTTTCTACTGTAGACTGGGGACAATAATTTCTAAATTATGGAATTATTGGAAGGATTAAAGATAATAGATGCGCAAAGCACCCATTATATTGCTTGTCACCTAGCAGAGGCTCAAACAGTAATGACATTTGTTAGAGGAAGATGTGAAAGCTAATGGATTTATTTAAGGAATGTATGAGGCGAAATCAGAGGATGTAAGTCATTAAACCTATAGTAGTTCACATTCTTTAAAAGAAAACACCTGCTGTGTTGCCAGGCATTGTTCAAAGTACTCACATGGATTGCATACTTGAATTTACCCAGTAACCCATGAGAGCTTTACTATTATCCTCTCCGTTTTACAGAGGAAAAAACTGAAGTTTAGAGAGGTTAGGTGACTTTTAAGATTTTATACAGCTAAGTAAAAGAGTTGAAGCAGAGTTTGAATCCAGGAACCCGAATGCTAGAGAGTGGACTCAGGCCCACACTCTGGCATTCCTGTGTCGTGGACATCCCTGTCTGTGGTAACAGGTGCCTCAGAGAAGGAAGGGCCAGTGTTGCCTTTGCCTTTAGAGAATTCCTCTCTGACATCTGCACCCCATCAACCTGGACTGCTGTCTTTAAAAAAGAAAAACCATGCATAATAATAAAAAAAGTACTGAGGCAGTACACTGATAGAGTAGGCTTTGTTTCATTACAAGACGATCAGGTACAATACATCACAAAAACATTTGGTTGTATACACAGTTAAAAGGTTTGTCTGTGAAGCTGTTAATCCATGTGAGCTACCTTATGGGCATAGCCTTTCGTTTGACTCAAGATGGGAGGTCTTTCGTGTTCTTGCTATTATTGGGTCATCAGTTTTTCTTCATTTTAGTTGACAGATCCCAGAACCCATGGTCAAGAATTCTGGTCAAATTTGGAAGTGGGTGGCTTGCTTTCTCTCTGACCACTGTCACCTTACCTGCTCCCAACCTCATTCACTCCCGCAAACATGAATTGGTGAGGGTAGTAGGAGGTCATGCTCAGATGGTGCTGGTGGATCTTCAGCTCTGGCCTGAGCCTGTGCTCTGGAATTTACAACTTGTGTGTGATCTTGGACAAGGGACTTCAATTCTCTGAGTTTCAGTGTTCTGATATCTAGGAATAGTATCTTATGCAGAGGGCTGATGTGAGGATTAAAAGAGATGAGGTGTATAAAGTCCTTTGACGAGTTCTTGGTAGACAGTCCTGAAAATGTGATGTCTTCAAGACATGACAACAGCCTCAACCACCATAGTAACAGTAATAGCAATGGCAGCAATGACACTAAAGGACAGAGAGCCATGTGTCCTAACGCTGACGTACAAAATGCCAGCCAATTTCTGTGTCTAGCTTGCCTCCCAGCTCATTTTCCTTCCCCTGCAGGCTGCCACAGGGCTGGAACAGACCCAGCATCAGTGCTGGGGGAGGGATGTGCTGTGTTGGTACAAGCCTCAGCCTGCTAATGAGGCCTGAAGTTGAGCAACTCCAGATGGAGTCAAGCAATGAGTTCTCTGCCAGGAAACGTGGCGGATGGACCAGGGCCACTCGTTCCAGGCAACAGTCAAGGGTATCGAAAGGGAGATGAGCAAAAAGTAAGGAAACATGCAGACCTTGGAACTAAACAAACTGCTATCCAAACGTAAATAAAAACATGGTGTGCATTTGTGGCAGGGGAATCCTATCTGGGATCCAGAGATACTCAGTTTACTTACAAAAGCAATAGTCCATCTGGGAGGTAGCAGGAGGACAATGCTAAATGTCTATAGATTTGGGTTTCTCTTGAAGGTATCTGACCATTTAAAACTTGATTTGAGGGCTTCCCTGGTGGCGCAGTGGTTGAGAGTCTGCCTGCCGATGCAGGGGACACGGGTTCGTGCCCCGGTCCAGGAAGATCCCACGTGCCGCGGAGCGACTAGGTCCGTGAGCCATGGCCGCTGAGCCTGCGCGTCCGGAGCCTGTGCTCCGCAACGGGAGAGGCCACAGCAGTGAGAGGCCCACATACCGCAAAAAAAAAACAAAACTTGATTTGAACTAGTATGTTCTCATCAACCATGAGCACATTTTATTGATCATTTCTGAATGATTGGAAAAATAGTAAGACATCGGTATCTAAACACTTATAAAAGTCAGTAAAACTGCATTTATTACTTACTATGAAACATTTTTGCCGAATGGACAACATATTCATCCTTATCATCATCATCTACTTGAAACTTAAGACATAAATATAAGTGAGGATGTAAGCCAGGTATTGTGTTAAGTAACTTTACATACCTTACATACTCCCTGCCTCCCCCCCGCCCCGCCAACCCGTAGCATTTAATAGTCATAGCAGTTCTCAAAGGTAAGCGCTACTTTTATCAGCTTCATTTCATAGATGAGAAAATAGAGGTTCTGTTATTCTTTGGCCAAGGTCACTCAACTGGCTAGTGAGGGGAAAAACCTGAGTTGTGATCCAAGGCTGTCTACCAGTGGCTCATTAACTTACCAGTATACTCTGATCATCTCCAATATGTTTCCTTCTTTGGGAGGGACTTAAGGGGGATGGTAGGTTTATGTACATAGAAAGGAGATGCTTTAATAATTCCACGCATACATCTGAAGGGCTGAAGGGCACCTCAAGAGGGCACTTGACCCCTTTATGTCCCCTTAAGGAAACTGGTGACTTGAGCCCCAGTGACTTGTCCTGAATCTCATAGGGACGAATCTTCATGTTTCTTGCATGGATCAGATGCAACCAATTCTGGAAAGCACAGGTGTGTGAGTCCCTAGGCCCAGGGAACACCATAGCTGGCTTTGAACTGGAAGATTAGTTGCTGATTTGAGAAGTGGCCGTGTTTTGCCTCTGTCCTCCATTCTGAGTCATACCGCCCGTGAAGTGAGGAAGGGGTGGTAGAGCCCAGTGAAGCTGAATGGCAGCGTTCTGTGCACATCTCAGGCACCACTGTAATCTAATGTGTGATAAACTTGCTTTAAAAATTCACAGAAATAATACATGTTCTTTGTAGCATATTTGCCGTCAAAAAGAAGGAAAAATTACCAGTAATCTCCTCCCCCGCTCCAAATAATCAGTTAATACTTTGGTATATTTTATTCCAGATTAATGCTCAGTATACATATTATATATGCCTGTATGCATACATGTACATATATTTAATGACACATATTTTCGATTACGGAAAACTTTTCCCCCCTCCCCCCCACTTAGCAATAATATTGTTATTGTTCTTACTAGGTCACATAAACATATATTTTATTTAAATCTGAAAATAGTTTTTCTCTGATTATAAATGGCATAAGCATTTATAAAGCACTTGTAAAAAGTGCAGGTAATATCAAAGCTTTAAAGAAGGAAGTAAAAATCATTGGAAACTTCACCCCCTCTAGATAACTGTTGATGTAGACTTTCTATCATTGCAGACTTTTTTTTTAAAACATTTGTATCTGTATTTTCTAAAGTCTGCAAAAGAGTAATGTAGGTTATAGCGCACATATGTCTTGGCTTTTGTCTTCTAAATACTTTCTAGTGGTTTTCTTTCAAAAACCCTGGAGGCTTATGGAAAGTCTCCAATCCCAATATGTTAATTTCAGGCAGTGACAGGGACATTGACAGCCTAGAAAAGCTTTGGGTTAAAGATCGTCATGTTCATCACTCTATCACTTAAGCATCAGATTAAGGCTGGAAGCATCATCCTGGCTTTTCTGGAGGTTGCAAGAATCCCCAGGAGAATTCACTTCCCTTTTCAAAATGGAATAGCCACACCAAAATACCAGGACAGACATGGTGCAAGGAAACACCTTTGGTGCAGCTATTATTGATAGTTTCCCTGAGCTTTCAAAGTATCAGGGCTGGAAAAGTTCATGTTTTAAAATAATTAGTTGTTTTCAAAAAGTTATATATGCTCATGGTAAACAAACAAACAAAAAAATCCCTTTTTAAATCAGTACTTTGCATGTCACTGACTCTGACTAGGAATGTTTCGAGCAGGATTCTGATTTGGAGGTCGTGGGGTGGGCGGGGGAGAACTGATTGCTTTTTATACTGCCTTGAATAGTCACATATCTGTTGGTGGCCTGTCTATAGGCCAGGGATTGATCTTTGTGCTGAGGTGTAAGAATTTAATATTTTGTTATGTTTAGTTTCAGTGAAAATTCAGTAAGAGATTTAATAACCTCATTGTCAGTGCTGTTCTATTTAGATATTTTGTCCTAAGGACACTCTAGTAATATGCTGTCACAAACAACAATGTATTTCTTGGTTGGGATTTGAGTCATACGGGTATATGCATTTGTCAAAACCTACTGAATGGTACATTTCAGATTTGGGCATTTCACTGTATGTAAATTGTATCTCTCGCCAAAAAGGAACTGTAAACAGGTATCAACTTTAGTTACCGTTATGAGTCCTGAAGAGTCTAAGGGTAACTGCACTGATGTCTGTAACTTACTTTGAAATGCATGAAAAAATAAGATGGGCTGTGATGGATGGAGAGATTTGGGATAAAGCAAATGTAGTTAAATGTTAGCAGTTATAGAATCCGAGTGGTGAATGTGTAGATCTTTACTTGTCATTCAACTTTTTTTTTATGTGATTGGAAATTTTAATAACAAAATGTTGGGGGAAAAAAAAACCAATAATGAGGCTCTTATGTGAAAGGGTTAAAGCACAGTCTCTAGAATTATTTTTCTTGCTGAAACATTCTGACTCTACTTCTTGCTAGCTGTGTTACTCCGGATAACTCAACCTCAGTGGAGTTATTTGTTAAATGTGGGTAATGAATACACTTAGCACAAATCTTATTCCACAGTAAACACCTAATAAATACTGTGATTATGATTTCACAGTGCAAAAGAAGTGATGATTATAAATGAATGACCATATGCTGAGGGCCCACTATGTACCTGGCACTCCTGCTTGGTCATTTCCAGGGGAATGAGGCCATCTCATTCTGCATCATGCTGTGTGTGCCTTTCAGTAGCAACAAACACTAGAGAAGGTGTGAGGGGCATGATTGGCTAAACTGAGTGTGGCTTCATCCAGTGTGACAGGGCCCTCCCCAGCTCTGTGGCCCCTCTTCGATGTGGCATCTCCTTTGAACTAGAAGGCCCTTCAGAGGAGAGGTGGCATCTGGTTTGTGAGACTTTGTAGCATTCCCGAGTCAATGTTGATTTAATTCATCATAAAAATCGCTCCCTTTGTATACGGCTAAGCCATCCTATTTTGAGGTTATGGACAAAATAGCTATGGACACTTGTCCATAGCTTTATGGACAAGTGTCCTGGGAAATTCATCTAGGGTAGCAAGATCTCCTTCCTTCCCCACAGTGGAATCATGTTTATGCATTATGACAGCCTGTTCCAAACTCTTGATGGGAGGTAAAGAGAAAGGGTCAGGGACCTGAAAAAAGCTGCAGCTGGATTTAAGGTCACTAGCAGTGGGAGATGAAGGGAATATTTTAGGTAGTTCTGTGGATGTGCTATTTACTTCCAGATGTCTGATATCGTATTCCTGGAAACTAAGGTGAAAAACAGAGTAAAAAAACTGTGATGGTGAGGGAGAGTGTGGGATACAGAACAGATGTTGGCCACATTTTTAAAGGAGAGGTCGGTCAGTGGGTAGGAAGAATAGGCTTATCTGGTGGCTTTCCAGCTGCCATAATGAAATGTGAATCTTGAGAGTAAGTGTCTCCTAGTGATTGGGATTTCAGAGGGTATCCTCATATAGGACTGCTTGCTTGGTCAAGCATGAAACAGGATTTTATTTCTCTGCCACACTAGTACTAGCTACTTAAAACCTGCCAGAATTTTCATTTACTTTTCCCAGGTGTGGATGCCAGCTCTTGAGTATTTTACTGTGTTTTCGAGTGTAACAATTCCAAACTCAACTCAAAAAATTTTTATTAATTTTTCCCCATGATGTGCATCCTAGAGGGTGCACATCAGCTTGTTAATTCTTTAATTTCTTATTTATAACACTTGGGCTGGCTCATTCCAGTATGAATTCTTGCTCAAACCAGGCATTAAAAAAAAAAAAAAAAAAGATGCAGGAAGTCCCAGAAAGAGACCATCCTAGTTTGAATGCTTCAAAGATAATCAGAAAGGTTGTTCTGAAGACAGTCCAAGAAAGTAGGTCCAGGCTTTGTGGCTTCTGAAGTCAGGTATAGATCAGGTTGATGATGAGTGCTCCAATTCTGAGGGATTTAAGTGTATTAGTCCTTATTTGGGAGTGGTTTTGAGGAGGGTGTGATGGGAGGTGAAATTTGAAGTTAGTGCTGATCTTTCAGGCTGTTGAAACTGAACTGTTGAAACTGAAGTTAGTTATCTTAGATATAATAGAACTTGCACTTAAATAATTTGGAAACAATACAAGGAAGGGTAAGAGAAAAGGAGGAAGGAAGGGTAGGAAGGGTGAGAAGGAAGCAGAGGGGAAGAAAGGAAGGATGAAAACCAACGAAAGCTGGCATAGCAGGAAAAGGAAAAAGTAACTATTTCTCAGGCCTTTGCAACCCTCGAAAGTCAGCCAAATATAAACTCTTCCTAGTTCACCGAAATTGCATGATTTCATCCTCTAGGATGCAATCTAAAGTCCTCCCTGTGTTTAACATTCAAGCAATAGACTTAGATTTCAGGCACAATGAATGGATCAGGACAGGCAATAAAAGAGCAAGACACTGCCATTTAAAACTCCATGCAATTTGAAGGCTACATAACAGTTTATGCTGGACCACAGTAGATGTGTATATCATGGGAAAGTGGTTCTGGGATCCTTCATCTCCCTTGGGGTGGGTCATTCCTGGCTTCTACTTAACTCCAGAATGTCATCCACCACTGTAGCGCTTTAAAATGGAAAATGAGAACCTCCTGGTTTCCTTTTTATAGCAACATCACCAAGCCAGTGTTTGGGGTTCTATATTTCTGGCATTTAGAATGGTTGAACATTTTAAGTCTGGAATATGTGTTTATTTGCAGGTTAGGAGGGGGTGGACATATACGTAACTCTTGCTATTATTAAACAACTGCTTAGTTTGAATCTCACTGACCCCTTGGGAGCTTTCACAGCCCTGTGTGAGAGTGTACCTGATTGGGGGCTTTTTAAAGACCACCGTGATAAAATTATTGGAGATCTTAAAAGCACTTAGGGCAAAATAACTAAATTTAACAAAGACCATAAATGTGTTTTTTCATTTATATGCTGTTCCTGAGTATAGATAAATAAACTTTTATTGAAGTAGAGGTTTTCTGAAGATCTGAAATAACAAATTTGAGTGCTGAGTCCTTGGCATGCTTTACTGGTTTATTTGAAGTGATGCTATAGTGGTTTCTAATTTAAATAGGTAACTAAGACAGCCACACAAGTATAAATAGAAAAGCAAAGTAGCCTTTCTTAGCTGTTTACCCCTTGGTATCTTCACTCCCCAGCTTTATCTACCTAGAAAACTCACAGCTCTTCTTGTCTTCCCGGCTCTTCTATTCTTTCTCCTGCCCTGCTTAACTTGACACCATTTCCCCTTCTCACGATACTTTGTTCTTGCCACTTGTGAAAGCATTCATGTTTTTCAGTAATTCTTTGTTTGTATCTCTTTCCTTCAGTAGATTTTAAGTTTCTGAAGGGCAGTGACTATGACTTTTTTAAATCTTTGAATTCCTGCAGGTGCTCAAGAGGTATTTTAAAAGGGAAAAAAGTTTTTCTGCTGCTGTCAGTTTTCTTGCATGACACTTTAGGAAGTCATGTTGTAAGACGATGAGCCATATTTCTTAAAGATGCCTTCTGGAGGCCTCCTCAAGTGTAGGCATCCCTGACCCCACAGATTAAAACTATAAAGACTGATACAGAAAGGAACATTTAAATATTCAAGACAAACCACTATAAATAACTGCCTATATTTATCTCACATTTTTATTTTTTTATGACAGCACATGATAATTGCAAAAAATTTGAAGCAGTACTGAAAAAAGGTAATGTTCTACCCATAATACCCCTCCTTACCTCCTTAAGATAACCTCAGTTAATAATGTGGTTATTGTCCATTTAGATTTCATTATGACTATTTAATGATTTACAAATGTGACTTTTTAAATATTAATCATTAACTCAGTTTAAAGCGTATAGTGTCTATGGACATTTCCCCATGTTTATACATAAAGATATACTTAATCATGGTTGATAGATATATAGTATTGTATCATTTCATCGTGTGGATATGTAAAAGTTGTTTTTCCAAACCCGAATGTCCAAATGCTGATGGACATTTTGGCTGTTTTCAGTGTTTCCCTCTTATAATAACATTGCAGTGAAAATCTTTGTTTCTGTAGCTGATTTTCACAGAAGTGGGATTACTCTACCAAAGGGTGTTTTGTGTGCATTGGACAGATGGACCTCCTAATTGTCTTAGAACATTCCAGGTTTCTTAACTGTCATGAATTTTTCAGGAGCGTGGAACAGATGCCCAGTACTATTCCTTGATTTGCATTGGACTCAGGAGGCTGAGAAGGATTTTGGATGCACTCTGCAATTGGGAAATCAGGGCCTGTTAGGAGAAAGAATCTCTAAAGAGTGGATTTGGTTAGAAAGTTGAGGGGTTCCTGCTGAATCTCTGTGAGTGAGGAAAGGGGAAGGCTGGGCAGCAGGCGCTATAGCTCTGAGGGCACAAAAGCGTCAGGTTTCATTGATCCCAAGTCTCTCCTGGAGACTGTGTCCTCTGGGATAGAGACTATGCTGAAAAGGAAAAAGCTGCCTCACTAGGGGCTCAGCCACTCTGCTTGAGAAGGTCCCCAGAAAGGACCCACTTGTGAGAAGCTGGAGGATCTTTCTTGACTAGAGGAAACTGGTGGTGGTGTGGCCAGTAGACCAGGGTGGCAGAATGAGGACAGCAAACAGGCAGTGGGGCTGATTCCAGACAGTAGCATATGAGAGCATCTCTCAGCAAGTGGAGGGCCAGATAGAGGAATTGACTTAAGTAAGAGAAAATAGGGAATAGACAAGATTTCTAAACATGAAGGTGGAAGATCTCAGAATACTAGTAATATTGCTGTGAAAGTGAAAGAAACATCTTTAAATATGAGTGCAGCCCAGCCATATATATGTTGCATGCATTTTAAATTTCACAGTCTTTCCAGTTGTCTCTGAAAATAAAACTGTTGTGAGTTTATCTTCCCATATCAGTTCTGGGCATTGTCACCTTTTTCTCCCCTCTTGTTCATCACTGGTTCACATCAACAAGAGATCCCCTTATATTTCTGTATGATCATGTAGCTTCCAATTGTCTGCTACTGAAGACAGACAGAGTATATCCCTCATATACCCTGGCCCAGGATAGGTTCTCAAGCCGCTCAGAAAAATGTAAAAAAATATTAATTCTGAACCTGCAACAGTTATGGGCTTTGCCTTCTGTGGTAATTTATCATCTGTGGTAATTTATACTGTGTCAGCTTGGTTAAGGTGGAACTCTGTTTCTAAGAATCCCCTTCCTTGTATATATCAGGTTAGAGTTGCCCAGATTTGGAATTTGCACAGAACTTGAAATGCAGCCATTACTTTGTGATGCAGTGATGGGTAGATGTAGACATGCTGGCAAGAGGGTCCAACTTGTCTTTGTTCCTTTGTACTCCATGTCTAGCTGTTTTCCCAACTGCTGACCTTGCTGATCAACATGGACACAAAGCCATCATGAGATGCGTGGCAACAAGTCCCATACCCTTCTTCACAGATCCTGCATATGCTAGTTGGTGACTCCTCTCATTGGCTGCTTGGTGACTCCTGATCCTCCAGCCTCTACTTTCACACCTTTCCTTTCTCAGCATCTCCTACAAATTCAGCTTTAATTCCTGTAATAAATCCCTTATCCATAACTCACAGTGGTTCTGCTTCCCTCATTGAGCCCTGACTGAACACATCTTTGCCTTAAAAATCAGGGGAAAAAATGAATTTTTAATAGCTAGTTTTCCTTTATCATTCTTTTCCTTCAAGCGTACCACAAAATACTGTAGAAATGCTATTGATGTTCATAAATGCTTTTCATCATCTGTGACTGTTTCCAGGATATGTTGAAGTTACAAATGTTACAGATGTTATTATTAGTAATGTATATCATTAATCCCTACTATACATAAAACAGTAGAGATTTCTGGAAATTTCTTCTTTTGAAGAAACTTGTTCTGAAAAATTCTTTTTATCAAGTGGCTTCATTTGCAGAAGATTTGTTTAATGTCCTGTGGTTACAGTCTTATAGTATTAGACATTTTTTAAAATAAATGAATTTATTTATTTTTGGCTGCGGTGGGTCTTCGTTGCTGTGTGTGGGCTTTCTCTAGTTGCGCTGAGCGGGGGCTACTCTTTGTTGCGGTGCGTGGGCTTCTCATGGCGATGGCTTCTCTTGTTGCAGAGCATGGGCTCTAGGTGTTGGGGTTTTAGGAGTTGTGGCTCATGGGCTTTAGAGTGCAGGCTCAGTAGTTGTGGTGCACAGGCTTAGTTGCTCCGCAGCATGTGGGATCTTCCCGGACCGGGGGTCGAACCTGTGTCCCCTGCATTGGCAGGCGGATTCTTAACCACTGCACCACCAGGGAAGCCCATTAGACATTTTTTGATTAGCTACAGTTGCTTGAATATGATCACATTATTTTTGGCATCAGTGTCAGGAGGTTCTATTCTTAACCTTTGTTATGGAAATATATCTTTTAATCTAATAGGCAAAATGTAAGATTGGTTTATAAGTATTAAACTACAGAAAGAGTAAGCTATTACAACTAAATTGAGCCTTTCTGGAGGTAATTTTTATCTAGCTTTAAAATTTTTATCACCAACAAAGTGTGTATTAAAGGTTATGAAAGCAATTAATAACACCAGTGACAAAATCAGAAGAGTAGGCTAATTTATCATTATAGATTTTAATAAGGTCTATAATGTAGGATTAAATATACAATATTTTTAAGAGTATGGCAATTTGAAAAAGAATGATTTATCAAACTTTAATTTAGGGGTTTTTATAAGAGCTCAAAATGATTCCCTCGAAAATAAAATTGTGTTTTGTGTTAAGATAATATTATTATCTTCATTATAATTAATAAACTGTTCAAATGGGCATTATCATGCCCCCACAGTATCCAAATGAAGGAATTATTTTAAATAATGTGGGATTAATTGGCTTACCATATTAAGAAATTAAGATTTAAAACTTACATAAAAGCCTTATCAGTAAAGAATTTTTTAATGTGAAATAATGTCTCCCTGGATAACTTCCTATTTGTATTACAAAACCCCTGTCCTAGAGATCGTTTTATTTCCATCTTTTACTTATATTTGTAAATCACTGTTCCAGGTATGTTTAATTTAAGTCTTTGATGGGTAGCAGTCTGATGGAGAGCCAAGTATCTCCAATTCTGTTTTAGAGTAGGGATGTGACCAGTGGTGAAATGGCTTATTCTAAGGTCTCATATGTTTGAAATTCTCTATTGCAGTGTTTGTGAGCCCATGTCAGACTTGTTGAAAGTTGAAATACTTGTTTCATTCTCAGAAACAGTCTTATTTCCCAGCGAGCAACCTACTCACAATTTGAGGAAATAGGGGTCAGTCTATAGGAGATATTACAGTAATGATTAAGATAGGTAATTCTCCACTTTTAAGTTTGGGTTCTGAGGTCATAATGAAAACAGGGATGTTAGCTCATTTCCTTTGGGAAATTGCCACTTGGGTCTCTATTATCGCCCTATAAATTGTATGTTCTTTATTAAGATTCATCTTTTCGTAGTATCTTTCAACTCTTCTCTTGCCTCCCCCTCCACTTTCTCCTTGCCGTACAGTAATAGGTAAATCTGAAATACATTTTAACTTTCTCTATTAAGGATTCTATCAAACCTCATGAAAGGTGATCACTATGTTAGAAATTACACAGTGCCGTTGTGCTTAAAACTGAATATTCCAATTTTGCTTGTCAGTGAATCACAGAAATCGTAGTTCCCCCCACCCCCCGCCCCAAACTACAGTGTTATTGAATCAAAATAGATGATCATGGTAGTAGTCACCTTGCTACAGTACCGGTATATAGAGTAATACATTTTGTGTTTAGAAAGTATTACACTTTGAAAGAGCGCAATACTGAATAAAAACCAGTTCAGTAATACAAATGTTTGTTTGATCACCAAACTATTTAAAAAGGATAGTTGAAAATAACTTACTGTTATTGATATTCTTTTTTTTTTTTTTTTTTGCGGTACGCGGGCCTCACACTGTTGTGGCCTCTCCCGTTGCGGAGCACAGGCTCCGCACGCGCAGGCTCAGCGGCCATGGCTCACGGACCTAGTCGCTCCGCGGCACGTGGGATCTTCCTGGACCGGGGCACAAACCCGTGTCCCCTGCATCGGCAGGCGGACTCTCAACCACTGCGCCACCAGGGAAGCCCGAGAAAGCATTATTTTAATGCTAATAGAGTGAAATAAGACCATGGCTCAGAGGGGTTTTTTTAGGCTTTCTTAATGGCTATAAAGTTTGTTCTCTTAAGTGATAATGGTATTTGAAAGTCTTACGTATCTATTAAGTTTATCGAATATGTCTCTATAGTGCTTTTTTCTCCTAAAATATATATGAATTATAGTAAACTGGTTTGCATCAAACCCAATAGAACTCTAGCCATGAGCACTGCTTATTATCAGAAACTCACCAGTAAAGGAAGAGAATAAAATGAATGTATTGCATATTTAGGCTACTGCATGTAAAAGTATCAGTTAAGAGCAGGGAATTTGGCGTTATACAGACCTGGGTTATACCAGTAATATGGTTATCAATGTATAAATGCAATCCATTTCTGTACAAAATCTCTTGGAGGAGAGTCCTCCCCCACTGTCTCTTTTTAGCTTTATATCCTAAAATACAGTTAATTCATCTGTGTATTCATGCAAATATGGAATTTCCTGTATGGATATTCTTTTGTAGTTCTGTTTGGGAACAGAGAGGTAACGTTAAAAAAACAAACAGAAATTTGTACAAGTTTTTGGAGAAATCAGATCTTTAAATAAAATGGAAACAGTGACATTAAGTGTGAATCCACTTGGTAAATACTGAATGAAAACACTAGTTACTGTTCAGAAGGATTTGGCCACTTAATTTTTAACACTTTGAGTAAATAGCCACATGAGTTAAATTACTTTATGTGAGTTTCCCTCAAGATGAGACAAACTTATTTTACTTTGGGCTACTGACCTGCTGTACTGATTTAGTATTTGAGATCTAAGCAGAAGAGATGATTGTAGTGAACTTATTTTTGGCCTGGGGTGTAAGCTGCAGAAGATGTACCTAGATTTGATATAATCTTTTTCTTTCCCTTTTTCTATTTGCCCCAGTGTGTGGCTTCACTGTCTCCAACGTAGTTGCTTGGTCTACCAACTGTAGACCAAGTTGGAATCCTTTAATACATGATCGGTGGTGATGTGAATAACTGACAACACTTCATTGAGCCTACAACTGTTTCTGTGTCTTGATGGTTAGTGCCTAAAGCTTATCTAATCACACCTGTGTAACACCAGTTAACATTGCCCATTTAGGTAGTCTGCATGGCTTTCAGGTTTTGCTGTTGGAAAGCTTGGAGAGGAAAGCATCTCTTTTTCTGGATGACGAGGATATGAAAAATGATAATGGCAATGGAATGCTAGTTATCCTTTTTAAAGAATTTGAAGAGATCACAATTAAAAACTTAAGTAGACAGCAGAAAGAGTTTTTCTACTTGAGGTCTTAAAAAGAGAAATTGGAAGTGTCTTTCTGTATTCTGCTTTTTTGCTTAATTGCTGAAAATAATTATAATGATGATGGCCATCATATTTTGACTCTTTTTTTAATGCACCAGACTTTGAGATGAGTACTTTACCTACTATTTTCATTTATTCTTCACTTCATTCTAACACTATAGATTATTTTTGTTTTGACTATTTTATAGATGGACGTGTTACTTTTACCTTTCTGAATCTCATTCTCCTCTTCTCTGTAAATAAAGGGATAGGCAGAGTTGGAGATTTTAACTAAGTCTGTTTTTCTTCAAAGTTCTTGATCTTAATACTACTCCTACATGCAGTAGCCTAAATATGCAATAAATTCATTTTATTTGGTCCCATTCCTGGTGAGTTTCTGATAATGAGCGGTCACCATAGCTTGTCTTCTACTCAGTTTCATGGGAACTAGTTTATTTTAAGACACCGTTTGACTGATGTTGTTATGGTTCATACCCTGGGCAGAAACTATTGTCAGAGGTTATAGAGGGCAGCAAAGAAGGAACTATGTATACTTCTGAGAGAAGGTAAACCCTGGTTTTCTGAGTGTGTACAAATATAGAAGGGAAGACCAACCAATAAGACAATGAGCCTTAATAATCTGATTATATCAGCTAGAGTGACTGTCTCACCCAGTGCCTTCATAGTGTCACATCCTTCC
Source organism: Tursiops truncatus (assembly GCF_011762595.2). Classification (NCBI taxonomy): domain Eukaryota; kingdom Metazoa; phylum Chordata; class Mammalia; order Artiodactyla; family Delphinidae; genus Tursiops; species Tursiops truncatus. The sequence goes on along the minus strand of NC_047043.1, from coordinate 80,318,395 downwards.
GTAGCGCCCCATTGCCTTCATGATAAAACCTGTGGCTCCTTTTCTTTGAACCATTGCCTACTTGCCTACGAGTAACAACAGTGATGGTCGTAATAGTTGAAATAACCAACAATTATGGACCTTACATGAGTGGTTGCAGATTCCGACAGTTTTTACCATCTCAACCTTTTGGTTCCTCACAATATACAAAGGTAATAAATGTACTAACTGATCGTGGCAATACTCTTTCATTAGTGAGTTTTTAGGATTTGGCGATATTTGCATATATTTTCTAATTTAATTCTTAAAATAACCCTCAACATTGTTTCATAATTGACTAAACTGAGTCTTAGAGACATTAAGTAACTTGCCCAGTATCACACAGCTGGGCAAGGGATGAAGGCTTCATTAAAACGTGGGTCTGTGATTCTAAACCTAGTGTGCTGAACCAGAAAACCGTTAGAGCCGTATCGGAGATTGTCTGACTTAATTCTCTAATTTCAAACAAAACTTGATCACAAACAGAGAATGCCAAGCTGTGGCCTGAATGAAGATGTGTACTCTTTGATTTATTAAATGCATTTGATTTGGGGGCTGACTTTTTTTTTCTTTTTGTTGGTTGGGTAGGGGAGCATTCCTGTTGGCTGAGGGCGCCTTCTCTATCACTGGGCTGCTTCACACATCCAGCTTTCCCACGAGTCCTGTAAAGATATTTGAGTTTATGACTTTGGTCTCAAAGGTCAAGAGCAAACAGCTCACTCTTTCCTTGAGTGTTTTGAGAAACAAAGATTCCACAAACACTTTCCTCTGGGATGTTCTGTTACTCTGCCAACATTGAAAAGATACTGCTTACTTTTAGTTTTAATCCATTTCCTCCTCCCTTGCCCAGCCCCACTGATACATAGAACAACTGCTCAGAAAACCGTTGATTTCCAAGAATACAGTTCTTCAGTACTCCCTTTGCATCTTGTCTTTAATAAACCTTTCCCCCACATAAACCAGCCTTCCCTTTGACATCTCAGATGGCTGACAGGTAGTTAACTCCTCTGATTGGCAGATTGGTGTCTCTGCCACATGGAAGTGTGTTTACACAGTAAAATTAATACTTCCAGCCTGGATTTATTTAGCATCTTCTGACACTCAGAAGAGCCAGGGAACACATGCCTTGCTCTCCCTTGGGATGGTTGAGTATTAGATTAAACTCGCAGGAAATATTTGAATGTCCTCAATAAACAGACTTTGTATTTAGGCACATTGATGTTTTTTGAAGTTCTTTATTGCCTTCATTTTCAAAGTCGGTTTGAGAGAGCTTTTACCAGTCACTTTTGGAAGTTATGTCATTACCACTTCACTTGTTGCTTAAAAAAAAAGAATTGTAAATCAACTACTAACTCTGGATTTTTTTTGCAGATGCAAAAGAAATTGTTTTAAAAGCCCAGGTCTTAGCTGGAGGAAGAGGAAAAGGTGTCTTCAGTAGCGGTTTGAAAGGAGGCGTTCATTTAACAAAAGAGTAAGCCAGGAGGTTTTAATTCCTTGTCTTTGGGGCAAGCAGTTATGGAAGATCCTGCTCATGACTGAAAGGAGCAGCGAGAAAGAGGCCTGGGGTGGGACTAGGAGCAGGAGGTGGCACATAAAGGAAGTAAATTACAGGTCGAGGGCCCTGGCAGTGCCTTAGCTTCCCTTCTCCTCCCACAAAAGGATTTTTGTTCACTAATTGGTGAAAACTTGACACTCCTGTTCTAGACAATCAGTGGTTCATCATGTTTGATATGGTACCACTTACAAATTAAATGCTGCTTCTGTAATGCCACTCTCCTACTCAAGAACCTGCGGTGGCTTCCCATTACCAATGGCATCACTGGTCCCTCCTGTCTGATAGTCAATTCTTCCTTTATCTGAACCTGTCTGATCAGCTTTATATCCTATGTCTCCACACACTGAACACTTTCCTCTCCTCTCCTGTCACATAGCTTTCATGGTTACTTTGATCCTTCCCCTTCCTTTTATCCCCATCTTTGGTCTTCCTTCCCAGATTGCCCACTATCCAGTATTTGTTATTCAGCTCTTATCTTAGTCTGCTATGCATTTCAGCATTGTGTCTCTACTATGACTGTAACTTATTTGGGGGGAAAGGATAGCAAATGTAAGCAAGCTTCTTTTTGTTTCCCTTCCCTCCCCTCCCTTCCCCTCCCCCGCTTCCCTCCTATTGTTTCATTCATTCATTCATTCATGTATATTTTGTACTCATTGAGCCTCTGGTACAGTGCTAGGCACCTAGTGTATGAGCAGAAAGCACCATGGATTCTATGAAGGTGGAGGTGTGCCCTGGGCAGGGTGGACTTGGGGATATAATACAGACTCTGCTTTAAAATGATTTTCAACAGAGACCTTGACTTTCTTTCCTTTCTTCTCTCTCTCTCTTTTTTTTCTCCTCTCTCTTAGTCCTAAAGTTGTGGGACAGCTGGCTAAACAGATGATTGGGTATAATCTAGCAACAAAACAAACTCCAAAAGAAGGTGTGAAAGTTAACAAGGTAATGTGAATGCTTTTGGTCATTTTCTGTGTATGTGTTAAAAAAAAAAGAAAAGAAAATCATACTTCAATTTTGACAGTATCAAATGAAGCAATGCACTTTGGCAACGTGCCATTTTATTTTTTAAACCTCACATAGTTAATTCTGCGTGTGATGTAACTTCAAGGAGAAATAAAAAGGATTCTAAAGTAGTAATAGTGTTTATTGTCATCAGCATTTAGTAAAAATGGGTAGTGATTGAAATAATACCTTTTTCTTTCAGAACACAGGCACGATTCTATTTAAAGCCAAAAGACCTTGGCATAACAGCTGCTAGACTCAGTGACATTCTCTGCTCCCTCGCAGCCCCACCCTCATCCTCAGTATATCAGAATTACTGTACCCGTTACAGTTGTTTTTCTATGTGCCCCTATAACTTACTTTAAGATTGTTACCATTTTGACCCACTGTTCTCACTGGGAGTATGTTGTATTAGTGAGGTCTCTTGGGACACCCAAGTGTGTATAGGGCACGTACGTGTATACATACACACACAGAGAAAATAAAGCCGAGAGCAAAGTGGCCTGCCTCAGCCATGAGATTGTGAGTGGCAGAGCTGAGGCCAGAGCCTAACTTAACCGTGAGAGCGTCTGTCTTGGTCCCGAAAAGGACACTGAGCTGGAGGGAGATGGAGATACTGGAGGGTCATTAGCTCCTTCCCTCTAAGAACACAGAGCCTTTCTAAATGTCGAGGAAGCCCACAAACAAGACTGGTTCTGGTTATTTCCCTTTCCCACTGCCTCGCAGGTAGATGCAAGAACTGTTTACATCTTAAATTGGTTTTTCGAATTTATTTTTGTTCAGCCCAGCATAGTACTTTTTTTTTTCATTTTTAAACTGGTTATGAGCCTTTACCTGTGTAACGTCTTCAAAATTTGTCCCCAGAGGATATGATTAGTAGTTTTGTTTGTAGGAATTTGTTACTTTATATGGACACATGGGGTTTTAGATTAGAGTTTGTGATACCTTTAAAAAGCATATAAAAATACACAAAAGAAGATTCACGTTATATAGATATGCATAAACTTAGTTTTGTAGGTCGGTTCATGAAATAGTAGAGATAAGTGCATTCTTGTGAATTGAGTCATTGCCAGGAAGCTACCAGAGTGATTTATTTGTAAGTGTTTCTTTTCCTGATTGCAAAAGTGATTAACATATGTAAAAAATTCCAATAATACAGAAATATAAAAATTAGGAAAGTAAAATTTCCCTCTATTCTCACCCCTTAATTGCCATGCTTTGTTTCTGTTCTTTTACTCTGTAAAATGTGCATTACCACATTTTGTAACAGTATTATTGTATACAACTTTAAGGAACATGCATTTTTAATTTATGGAATCTTTAACATCAATCAGAAGTTCCCAGATTATAGAAACTTTAGATTTCTAAGTTTGTTCAAGAAGCTATTTAAGCACATTACATACATCGATTCACATTGGGTTTTTTTCCTAAGTCTGTGTCTGTGGTGTGTTCCTTGGGATAGTAATAGGGGAGGTGAGACAGTGCTACTCATCATGTGCTCCATGAGTCAGTACCTGTACTGTTTACTGTTTTGCAAAGAGATTAAGTTCAAAAACTGAGTACACTGTTAATCCTATCTCATCGCTGTCCTGTTACACATAGTTTGTACACTGGCTCTCATCCTCAGACGACAATTTGAGTAGCATGATATATAAAAAACAAAACAAAATGAACAAACAACAAAAAAATGAAAAACAGGTTCATTGGTCAAATAGGGTAAAGTATGTTAAAAAGCTTTCCATACCGGAAGACTCCAAGAAAAGGCTGTGTTGATGATATTGTTTGTGTCAGTCACAGATGAAGATTATTGAAATGTATCTAACTGAACTTCTCATGGCATGAGTGTTGATGGAGTCCATTTAGATTCTCTCTGTAACAATCCCTAAAGTATTTTAATATCCTGGCTCATAGGAAGGGCATCTTAATGTCAAAAAACTGGTCTGTATATAAAAATTCCTTGAATTATCTATTGACAATCATCATTTTCCTGAGAATGTTTTTTTGAAGAGTGATAGGTTGTTTCTACCAAGCAGGAGCTGTTTGAGGCAGCAGCTGGTCTTTGCAAATAGAAATTTGATGGAATGTAGAGCATATCTGTCAACACTTTAGAAGATTAAGAATAGGACTCTTGAATGACACTTATCCTAAAACGTTATAACGTTGTATTGCTTGTCAGAATAACTACTGAAAGTTATTAAATCTGGCTCGCTAGACTAGCTCTGTATTAGAAAGTGACTTGAAATCAGAATGGTTCTATGAAAATCGTAACACCGTGTGCCAAGAAATATTTCTTACAAACTCATGAGCTACCATTTATGATAGAAAAATCACTATGAAACCCCTTATAAGGTACTTTATTTTTGACCAGTCATAAATTCCATAAAGGTGTGAAAAGAAGGAGTTCTGTATTCATTACGTTATAGCTTTCTAGGTCATCATATACTTATCACATTTCATGTGACTTAAAAATTAATGCTTTTGTGGCTTCTGGGTAGCTAAAATCTAATGTTACTTAATCAGTAACATTTTTTGTGAAACGTATTACTGAACTTTTAGGAAAAGCAATGTATGTGATTTTATTATTTTCACTCTAGTACTGATTCTTCATGGATATTCTTATTTTCTTTTAAAAAGCATCCAAGACATCTGTTACTATTTTTGTTGGGAGTGTTGGTACAGCCTCTCTCTCCAAGGAAATTTAATAGTACTTATCAAAATTTTAAATATGAACAATATAAAACTTAGCCATTTTACCTTTATATACCTTGACCACAGGGATACTACAACAATGGAGCAGAGCTATACGTACAGAAATAATCACTGAGGCGGCATTTTAGAAACATGAGTCCACATAAATTGTCATCAGGGACATGGTCAAATAAATATTGACATATAAGTACTGTGTAGTCACAATGAAGAGAGAAGACCTTGTACAATCCAAGTTGTAGTATTAAGATTAAGAACAAAAAGGAAGAAAGAAAGGCATTCAAGTGTGTAAAATATGTATCTGTGTGCAGGAGATTCTGTGACTAATGCTTGCAGACGCATAGGGAAGAGGTAAAAGTTAGTAGTGGTTTTTCCTGGCAGGGTTGCTTCGTGCCTCTGTTGAGGTCGTGCAGAGCAAAAGGACACCTGTCTGGCACATGTGTGGAGAAAGAAATCCTTCCATCTGATTTGCCTCCTGCCCATTCATGGTCCTGGAATATGACCACATCCTCATAGAGGAAGGGATGACTTTTTCTGATTATCCCAAAGGTTCCATATGGACTCGTGATCACTCTGACTACTGGGGCCCAAGGGGTGTGTATGTGCAGCAGGGAGCTGCTTTCACTGTCTCCTCTGTATACTTTTAGTATCGTTTGCATTATTTTCAAACAAGCAAATATTATGTTTGTAATTTAAAAGAAAGTATAAATTGAAATAAAAATACAGTGATCCAAGAGACAGAAGTATTCAAACATAGGAAGCATCAGACATACCATAAAAAGAATCCTTCTTTGGCAACCAAACTTGGTTTTCTACCAGTGCAATCTGAGAAAAATCAGTGTAGTAATATATATGTACTGTTAATGTCTCAAATTAAAATAACAGCTGCTTCCCTGGAGTTTTTCTTAAGTGTCAGGGTTTCTGAAGGAAGAAGAAAAAGAAGATTAAAGTGGGAAGGTTCCTTGAGGCAAACCGAATACCTGTCACTTGAACAAGTTATCAGGATCAATTAAGGAGGTGAAAATGGGCACTGTGCACCATGAGAGCAGCACTCTCAAATCTCACTGGGTTTAAAGACCCTGAAAATGAAGCTGTTAGATTTGTGTAGCAAGTTTGTATAGATTTCCAAGTGGAAATCAGCTCGATGCTGACTTAATTTGACTTTCCCACTAATGTGGTAGGTGATGGTTGCTGAAGCCTTGGACATTTCTAGGGAAACCTACTTGGCCATTCTGATGGACCGGTCCTGCAATGGCCCTGTGCTGGTGGGCAGCCCTCAGGGGGGCGTTGACATTGAAGAGGTGGCAGCTTCGAATCCAGAACTTATTTTTAAGGTATGTTTAGATTCCTGACTATGCTCTGTTCATTGATTGTTGCTATACAACCTGTTAAAGATTTAGTGTGGAGTCTGAGCCAGGAAGACTGTTCCTGGGATTTAAGGCATGAAGATATTGAGTCCTTTTTCTTACTGGGTGTCCAGTTGAAGGTTGGGTAGATACAAAGTATATGCTTTTCAAGGTCTTTTTCTTTGCTTTTTTCCCCTCCCTTTGTTTTTTCTCCTTCTTGCCTTTTCTTTCCCCCTCATTTCTTTCAATCCAACTTGCCCCAAGAATTAACCAATGGAAATGAAGATGGCTGTGATATTTCCATTTCCTCTTGGTTAACTCTACCCCATTTAACAGTATAGATGACCCGGAAATTCTCTCCTAGGAAATCAGATGTGAACTAGAGACTGCCTTGATGTCTTTCAGTACTGGTAATGAATCCTTCTAAAGGCCAGATTCTATCAGTTTGTTTCAATTCATTAAATCTTGTGTGTGGGTTTTTGTTTTGTTTTGTTTTGTTTTTGATATTAGGATGAGTCTAGCCAAAGAGACCTGAAGTCAAATCCTAACTAGCCAGTGCATTTCTCAGTGTCTCTAAGCCTCATTTTTTGAATGAGTAAAATGAAAATGGGGGTAATTCCCACCCCATAAGAATTGTGAGGATTAAATGAGGTGATGTATATAAAGTGCTTATCAACCTACCTCAACTATAAGAAGAAAAACCTAAGGTCTTTAGAACTATAATCTCAGCTTTTAATTGTGAGTTCTTAGTGTCAAAAAGAAATCACAAAAAAATTTTTTAGCAGAAACATTCATTATTCCTTTTAGAAAGTGATTTTTTTTCCCTCCAAAAAACAAGGATTTTATTTCTTGAAACTCTTCATTTATATAAGGTAGTAATACTTTGGAGATTGGTTTTAAAATATTTTCACCAATGTTACATATTTAAGTTAACTACTTTAGAAGTTAAATTGAGACTTTACATGGTGGCTTTCCAATAATACCTACCTATTTTTGAAATTAACATGATTTAAAACAAACCATTCCGTTTGTTAAGAGAATACATGAAATAATATGTATGAACAGCACTCAGTGTCTTGGAGGGAATTACCCTTTGTAGAGCTAGGGTATTATTAATAATTATCATCATCAATAGAGTGTTTAAATCATAAGGTAATATTTAACCTGTATAAGACAAGCTCTAAACTTAACAGCAGTGTTAGGCAGGAAAAACTTACTTTGGAAGCCTTCCAAAAAATGTCATAAAAATTAACTGCCTAAGTATTCGTCACTGCCATCTGCATAGTAATTAAAAGTGAAAACTGGCCTCCGATTGTCTTGTCAGCATGCCACCCTGAAGAATTATATAGTTTTTGGAAAGGCTGTTTTATAGATGGTCTGCTAATTAAAATATACCCTATAGGCAGCTGTGGTGGCCCAGCTCAGAGATCTCTGGAAAGGTGCCACACTTTAATTACTCATTTGCAAATAAATACTAAGTATTTTCTTTTGAGGTTGTAAATCTTTTCATTTGACTGTCTGAATTTTGCTCATTTGATTCATTTTTATTAGGAGCAAATTGACATTATTGAAGGGATAAAGGACAGCCAAGCTCAGCGGATGGCCGAAAATCTAGGCTTCTTTGGGCCTTTGAAAAACCAGGTACCTGAGCAATTGGAGGCCGGTGTGTCTGACGTGTTTCAGAAAATGTTTGGGAACTTGCTAATTGCCTCTAATGTTTGTGATTATCAGGAAATAGGGTAATTTATTGTTTTCTTTTTTTTCCTCTAGTTGTTTATAATGAAAAAATATTTACCTGGTGTTCCAAAGAGGATGTTTATGACATGTGTGTTTCTGTATATATATGTATTGATATATCAGTATGTATGTGTGTGAGAGTGTGTCGCCTGCAGACACATGCACTTTGTTATTTATGTTGGTCTCTTTGTCTTTTTGGTAGCATTGCAGCTCCAGCGCATGAATTATAAGAGGCGATATAGTGGTTAGAAGCACAGGCTGTAGAGTCAGGCAGTCCTGAGTTTGAATCCTATACTGCTACCCAGTACATGTGTGATTCAGACCATCTGAACGTCTCTTTCATCATCTGTAAAATGGGGTGGTGAAATCCTAACTGAGAGGGTTATCATGAGGATTGAGTAACCTGATGTGTGAAAGTGCATATTCAATACTCCAGAAAGGTCAGTTATTATTGTTATTGATAATATACATTACTTAACTAATTGCTATTCTTTCATAGCTAATGGGCATTTGAGATGAATGTTAATGGCACAGAGGTGATATTTCACTGAAAACAGCTTAAATTATGCCAATTTAGTAATTATATCCCTTGGTTTCAAAGACAGAAAAATCACCCTCTGAGCTATTAATATTAAGGGAGAGAGTCTGTCTTGAGCATCACAGTCCTGCACTGCCCTTGGTCCTGCCCATAGAGCCTGATTTTATGTCTACGTAGGCAAGCTTCCTTATCTCACAATTAAATCAGAAGAATTTACTGGCTATTGTTTTCCTCTTCCAGGAGCCACCTTGATAACCCTTCATCCTCTGTGTGCATGCGTGTGTGTGTGTGTGTGTGTGTGTGTGTGTGTGTGTGTGTGTGTGTTGTCCTAGAGCTCTAGGATTGTTATAGTTTCCTTTAATGTAGTTGGGTAACGTTCCTCCAGTAAAACAGTCAGTTGTGCACTCTTTTTTTTCCTGCCTTTACTTTTTCTTTTAATTGATTCTATCTCTAGAAGTTTAAAGGGTAACAATAAGGCAAGTCCTAGAAGGGTGAAGCAGAATAAAACTTTAAAATATATTTGTTTCAATTAGAGAGAACAGCACTTACTTGAGGACTGAGGAAAAGGCTCCAGTGGAAAGCTAAAGGTTCAAAATGGTAGTAGGAAGCAGGATCATCGGGGACTAAACCTCAGTAGGAAATAGAAAGGACCAGGCTTCAGTGGACAGCTAGAGGAATTAATTGTCGTTTCCGAGACTGGCAAAGAGACGCCAGGTTAGTGACCTGCTGAAAAAGAGATAATGGAGGGTTTGTGGGTAAGGGCTGCAGTGGTTGGTTTCACTTCCTGAGTATGAGGCCACTAACTATATTAGCTGATATTTGAGATTTATTTAATGGCTTCTTGTGTCTGGGTGGTGGTCACGGAGAGCCACTCTCCATGTAGTCACTGTGTTCTAGCCACACTGTCCTACAGTCAGTTCCAGAATGTGCTCAGTAACCCTGTTTACATCCTCTGTACCCCTTGTAACATCTGTATTTCTCTTGGACATTTGCAGTCACCTTTGATGGATTCTCATCCACACCACAGCAGGGACTTGGTGAATCTTGCTTACTACTGTGTTGCCAACAAAGTGCTTGGCAAATATATTAGATGCCCAAGAAACATCTGTCATATGCATGAATAAGTGAAATAACACATCTAGGATGTCCACTTGGAAGAGATTCCTAGGGAGTCAGGGATGGGTAGCTGTAAGTGACAAGAGAATAAATTCGGAGTGGATAAAATCTGCTGACCACATGGCTTGAAAACTCAGGAGGTAAACATAACAGAGTTCTAGAGAAGGCAATAACAGTATTATGTACACCATCAGTCCCTCCCCCAACATAATGTAAGAGACAATTAAGTTATTTATAGCTCTTAAATGACTGACTCATGTTTTCCCAGTACCCTAAACACTCTAGGTTTTAAGTGAGTTATCTATGGAAGAAAGATGAACATGCAAGTTCTCAGGGGTCATTAGTAGCTATATTGTCATTATATTTTTGACTTAATATACTGAGGAAAGTAAAGAAGTGTTTTAAATCAGGTTTTTTTTTTTTTTCCCTTTTTTCATTGTTGTCTCTATGAAAGGCTTTAAATCTTCATTTGCTCAGCAAAGTTGGACCAAGGTCATCTGCTGAACCCTGGCGAACAGAGGTGATAACTAGCCATTGTTTCCTAGGGGCTCAGAGGGCAGTGGTCGGCCTTCTGACGGTGAACACAGGAGGAGGGGGTGTGAAGGAGAGAGAGAGAGATGTCAGCTGTAGTTGTGTCCAGATGTGTTCATCTGGGCCCCCCGTTTATATTCGTACAGTAGAACGTGGAACGCATGGCGTAGCAGCATGGGGAACTTTTGGGGCTGTAGATTGAGGGATCTCTGCTTTACAGTGCTTCCTCCAGTCATGGGGCCCAGTGTACTGTGAGCAGAGGAGCCACCTGAGAGGAGAAAACATTTATTTAAAGGATCAGCCATTGGTGATCTTTTGGTAAAGAAATGGTATCTTAGAGGCCCCTCGACTCAATGTGACTTTGAAAGTTACTTGATTTTCATTTAGGATGTGGTTTGGGCCTTGGAGGTGCCTCACTCATGGACAAACGACATATAAAATGATTCTCTTATAAAATTATTAATATCTTTCCTGTGACTCATGCCTGTTGTCTCTAAAATATGATGTATTAATATTAGGTTTAACCAAAAATAAACATCATCCTGTGTAAAAACCTACCAAGTATATGTTCCTCGTGAAAATACACTTCAGCAAGAGCTGACTGAAAAGACTGAAGCCATGGGAAAACTGAATATGACTAAAATCCGCAAGTTCCTCAAGCATCTCTTATCATCTATACTATTCATTTCTAAAAACATAGGCACCATGAATTGGTAGCATGCGCCTCTAGGATTTAAGCTGATGAAAATATCCGATAAACCAAGTTAATACAAGCTCATTAACCCTTCTGGGTGTGGTTTGTACCTCTGGCTACCTTTAAGGACCATATATGAATGGTGATGATATTAATTCCTGGAGTGCAAGAGAAGTTTTTCAAAATTTTTTTTAACCTGTTAAAACATTTTTGAAGACATTGGTAAATTTGTCGGGGTTTCGTGCATATGGCCCTCACGAAATTTGATGTTAGGCATTTAATTTTTTTGATTGCTTAACAAATAACCGTAAAATAACATTAATCGTGGCAAAAAAGAAACAAAACAAATATTCCGTACAGCATGGTTACTGAGGAAGTAGGTGGCAGTGGCAAGCTGGCCAACTGCACATTTACTAGCAGGATGTTTTCTTTGACTGCGTTTAATCTGTCTTTTAAATTTGAACACATTTAGAAAGCAGGAGAGCCAGCTCAACTTGCCACAGGCCTTGCCATTTCCTATTATACACCCGGGCAGACTGACGGCGCTTTGCCTGGAGAGCCTTTGTAGTCATTTGGTGTATAGCCTCTGGAATAAGGCACGTTCTGTCTCCAAGCCAGGCTGGATCTCCCTTGTGGATATTACAACACAGATTGTATAACATATACCCCTTGTAGGTCTTACAGCATAGACCTAGTTATGCTTCAAAAAATGTTTATGGTCCACCTTTACACAATAGTAAACAATTGTAATAACGAATGCCCCCCCCAAGTGCTGTGTTAATGTATAACTACAATGGCAGTAACACGAGAAAATTCAGGCTTCATGCTAAGCTAGGTTAATATAAGCTTTAGAAGTTTTAAAGCAACCCAGGTGTTCATAGACAAATAAATGGGCAAAAAAAATGTAGTATATACATACAGTGGAAGGTTGTTCAGCCTCGCGAGATCCTGACACGTGCTGCAGTGTGGATGAGCCTTGAGGACATTTTGCTAAGTGAAATTAGCCAGTCACAAAAAGACAAACATGTATCATTCCATTTATATGCGGTATCTAGCGTAGTCAAAGACTGGTTGTTAGGGACTGGAGGAGGGGAGAATGGGAAGTTGATATTTAATGGGTACGGAGTTTCCGTTTTCAGGATTCTGAAAAAGTTCTGGAGCTTGGTTGTACAACATTGTGAGTGTACTTGACACTGATGAACTATACACTTAAAAATGGTTGAGTTTGTGAATTTTATGTTATGCGTATTAAAAAGTTTTGAAGTAGCTGGGATAAGATCTTATATATATATGCACACAGAAGTTATTTCTATTATGCAGTGTATCCTTATTATTAAATTAATGATTATTTCAACCATTATTTATTGTGTTGACTCTGCACAGAGGCTGAATGACTGTGGTGGATGCCATGGTGCCCAGGGTAGACATCATGCCTGTCTTATGCAGCTCACATTGCACGCTCATATTGATAACCTGGAAGATCCCTAAAAATACAAAAAATATTCAGCAGTGAGTCACTTATCTGCTCTACACTGTAACTCAAATAAAATCTGTTTGCATTTATAAAATTAGAGTAAACGTTAAATAAAGAAATTCTTAAAAAGTTTTTGAAAAAATAATGGTAGAATTGTGAGGGTGGGACCAACCTTTTTCAAGTCCAGCACAAAGCCAGAAGCCAAGAATGACATTATTATTATCAAATTTCCATGCAGCAGAAGTAACAAAAACATGGGCAAAAGATAAATGTTAAAGGGCAAAAATATTTGAAATTTCTATGAGATTAAGAGCTAAATTCCTTCATGTAAAAACGCCTCATATAAATTAAAATGAGAAATACTAAAATCTCAACAGAAGAATCGGCAAAATTCACAGCAGAGGAAATACAGATGCTTCAATATCATAGAGAAATGCTCAGATTCATTTACAGTAAGAGTGATTCAAATTAAAACCATATATGAGGTACCCATTTTTACCTAGCATTCTGAAAGATCCAGATAGCTGATGGTTGTGAGTAGAAAAACAACCTCTATGATGCTGGTTTGTAGAAGAGGACATTAGTGAAAGCCTTTACCAAGAACAATTTAATAAAATCTTTTATTATGTAAAATGCTCACCCATTTTTGTTCCACTCCAGGGAATATATCCTACAGATGTTTAATCATATATACGATATATATGTACAGATATAGGTAAGGCAGCATTTGAAGTAATGTCAAACTACTGGAAACCAAATGACCGTTATTTAAGAGACAGGTTAAATGAATTACGATACATCCATACAGTAAAATATCATGCAGCCATTTACAAGATGGCTCTCTTTGTGTTGCTGATGAAGGCCCTCTGAAACCTATTAATAAAGAAACAAGGTATAGAACCAAGTTGGGTTTCTTAAAAAAGATGAATGCAGAGTGTGCATACTTGCATATGCATAGCTGTATCTCTTTTTTTTTTTTTTGCGATACATGGGCCTCTCACTGTTGTGGCCTCTCCCGTTGTGGAGCACAGGCTCTGGACGCGCAGGCTCAGCGGCCATGGCTTATGGGCCCAGCCACTCTGCGGCATGTGGGATCTTCCCAGACCGGGACACGAACCCGTGTCCCCTGCATCGGCAGGCGGACTCTCAACCACTGCGCCACCAGGGAAGCCCGCATAGCTGTATCGCTTAACGAAACATCAAGCTGTAAGTGGCTGCTGCAGGAGGACAGATGGGGGCTACGTGGCTGGGGAGTCTGGTGAAGGTTCTGAGGGAGACCCTGGTGTACCTTGGGAATTTTGTATCATGTACATGTACTATCTAGCCAGAAAAAAAAAATATTAAAACATATTCAGTTTTACTCATTATGTTTGTTTATGTCCACTGGCTTTGAAATTAGTGTTTAAAGAAGTTTACACATGTATATACAATAAATTAAGATAATATGAATTACATACATCTCCAGGAGTTCTTTACTCAATACCAGAACAAAGAAATCACTCCTGGTATTTACCACAGTGGAACTTCATTCTAGGTAATTGGTTATGTAGGTGCTGTGAGAGCAGAGAAGTTTCAGAGTGCACAGAGAGGCAATGCAGAACTAAACAACAGCAGGAAATTGTTGCTACCTGTGTGCTCAAGGGACAAAGTGAGGCAGTGGTATTACTGGACTTTGGGATACAGAAGTTGGGACCCTGGTGGGAATTAAAGCCAGAGGAGACAGAAAGAAAGGGGTAGAAATACCCCTCTTTTTCCTTCCTCCCACCTCCTGCCTCTCACCGCTGCTTTCCATTGGCTGAACTGAAGCCAGCTGGCCCAGGAGCCTTGGAAACACAGCCTGAAAGTGTCAGCTCCCCTGATACAGAGTAGAGATGGGGAAAAGCCAGAAACGAATCTGAGGGCAAATAATGCAGGATGGGAACAATGAACAAAAATGTAGCAATGGGAAAACCATGGCTGGGAAATAAGACGGAGCCGAGAATGAGACCGAACCCCAGCATTCAGCCTTGATTGCACATGGCACAGTCTCACTGTGCTGCATCACAGGCTGTGTTCACTGCAGGTGCGAGCTTTCCAGGGTGCTGTCACGCCTCATTTGTGATTCTTCCCCAAGCCCCGGCTCACACAATGCCAGCCTGCTGTGACATGAGCAGTTAATAAATGTTGGTTGAAAAGAATGAATGAGCGAGTGAATTTCAAGCAGAGTGAGAAAGATGAAGTCAGGGACACAACACCAGGGAGACTGTGGATATTCTTGCTCTTTGTGGTTTATGCCTTTGGAACAAACGGTTTTTAGTTTGAACTGTGCTATTTAGAAAGTTTACCATTTGGGACTTTCATCTTCCTGTTTTGCAACCATTTCCATTAGACACTCAGTTAATTGTTTTTTCACAGATTATAGGTTTGGATTGATGAATATAATAACAGTTTTATTCCAGCCTAATAAGGAAAACCTTGTCAATATAAACTCTAGAAATCATGTTTACCTTTTACTTAAATGGAGCTTGTTTGTATTAATGATTGTAGCTCATATGGTGCTATAGCTCACCTAATAGGGGCATGATAATTTTCAAAAAGATTAAGAACGTTTTTAGGCCATACTGAAAATATTTTGTCTTCTTGATAATGGTATTTCCTGGTGTCTGGAGGAAAGGTGAGCAATTCCTTCTAATGAATAGCAATAGAAATTAAAATAATTATGCTTTTCTGTTTTTCCCTTCAGAAAACCTAAATGAAAATAAAGAGATAACTTGCTATTTTTAAGGTTTCATTAGTCCAGCAAAATAAATGTGGTTTTTTTACTGCTGTCATGTAATTTCATTTCACTTGATCACATTTAGGCTGCAGATCAAATTAAGAAGCTGTATAATCTCTTCCTGAAAATCGATGCTACTCAGGTGGAAGTGAATCCCTTTGGTGAAACTCCAGAAGGACAAGGTAAAAAAAAAAGAGAAAACAAATTAATGTAATTATTTATGCAAACTATAAATTGTACAAAAAGACTGTAGCAGCAGCCTTGCATTAATTTCCTTCAGTAATTTAATTTCTGCCATAGTTTCAAATGCTCCCATGATGCAGTTAAAGATTTCAGCCCTTGAGTCTGTTTGTAGCCAAATGCCAAGCCTCCAGGAAAGTTACTTCTTGTTTTATTTAGAAACATCCGTCCACCATCACCCCCTAGTTTTCATGCCCCTAACTGCTGCTACAGTTAGGTTGGATCAGGAGCCATAGCACTTGGGTGTAATGAATGCACCTGCTTTTATGGAACTGAAACTGTTTGAAGCTTTTTAGTTTACCTAAATCTGCATGTAATTCCACCTTGTGCCTCCTGGTGAAGTTATGTCATCATGGTGAAGCCTCGAGTGCCCCATTGTCAAACTCTTTCCTGTTACTTGGTTAGCAGCTTTCCCTTCAGGTGGGAGAAGGAGACATTTTTGTGGAGAAGGTTTTTTCTTCCCATTGGGTACTTGTAGTGTATCAATAACTGTCTTATATCTCAGCACCTACCACCCTTGCACCGTGTCTTGCATACAGCAAGTATTCAGTAAGGTCTTATTAATTTGATAGCAAAAGCTTGAAAATGTGCATGTGTTTATGGTGGGGGGGGTGGAATATCAAGGGGATAGGATAGTGATAACGTAAATTTCATGAACTTTGTCTTTTTTAGTATCTTTCAACACCAGTGTCTTGTTTGCTGCTTAGCATGTTGTGAGAAGACGGTAAATAAGGATTTGCCATTGGACTAATAAATACCCATTATGTGCAAATACAAATAAGTTCTAGACCAGCGTGGATGGTACAGTTTTTTCTCTTTAGTGTATTTCAGAGATTGTATAGTCAGACTCAGAAAATTTAAAATACCATGTCCTTGGAACCCAGAGAGGCCTGGGATTGCTGTGTTCCAGCCACATATGTGGGCTAAGCCTCAGTTTTTTGTTTGTTTGTTTGTTTTTGTTCGTAAATCCAAAAGAGTGGGTAAAAATGATACCTGTCTTGTAGGGCAGTTGTCTAAATGAGGTGATTGGTGTAAGCATCCAATGTTAGACACAAAATAGGCTGGCCCCTGACGTTCATAAAATGTATTCTTCTCAAGGAGTATAGAAGTAGTCCAGGAAAGGTATAGATTTTATATTTTTATCTATTTTTTTGTTTCGTTTTGTTTTTTGTTTTTAAAGATTTCAGATTAGGACAGGCAAAGAGCTCATGTTTAGGGAACCATTGAAATTAATAGGTTTCATGGTTTACACAAGTGACCACTAGATAAAATTCTGTGGTTGATCATTTATAAGCGAACTACCTTTATGCTTAAATATTTGAAAAATTGCATTTGGCTGTAAAATAATCAGTATTTGATATAGAGAGGAGAAGAAAATTGTTTCTGGAACTCATACATCACGCACGGTGATAAACTTTTATGTGTCTTCTTTTTTTATTGTTTATTATAACTCTGAAGAGTTAGGAGTTGTTATCTCCATTTTACAGAAGATTGAAGAATGAATTTGGCTCCCCATGGGCAGCTAGTTACTGGAGCTGGGATTCAAACCCTTGTCTTTTGGAGTCTGGTGTGCATGTTGATTCTGATATGCCAGACTAACTTATGGTGACCTGCCTTATTTTCTATTTTTTCCATCTTAAACTGTTAATTTGCTTTCATCAGAGTGATCTAGAAGTAGTCTCCAGTTTGGGAATATCAGTTAAAATTCATGCTGCATTGAGTGGCTGATAATTAAATCCAAGAGAGGAAGTTGAGTTTAAATTCTTAAAGGTCATATATTGCTTTTCAAGCTAATACGCACAAGCAACCTGGTTATTTCATATTAACAAAAAAAATTCAGCCATCAAGTGGGATAAAAATGTCATTTTCATTTATCCCTTTGGGAAGTTGTCGGTCACAGATTGTGGTCTGGCAGCAGGGAACAGGGCTACAAGAACCTTTTCCTAGAGAGTGTTTGTAAAACCTCGTAAAATCTGAAGTTTTCTTTTTAATTATTAAGAGAAAGGAAAATTATTGAGCTTTTTCAAAGGAATCATAAAATATATTCCATGTATATAGTTCATTGAAACATAAGTCTTATGTGATATTTTTAAGAGCAAAATTATCTTCAGCTATTAATTTGTTCATTGTACCATAAAAGTTCAGCTATTGAATTATAATCACAATTAAATAAGTGTGTTGGTTTATAACTCCTAATGAGCAGTAGTCAAATTAAACCCAATTAGGAAACGTTGATGAATGACCAAATGTACAAATTGATCTTCATCATTGTCACATTTCCCTAAAGCAATCCTTTATTTAGGAGCTGTAATAGTAGTCATTTCTACCTTAGCAATATTGACAATATTTATAATCAGAATACTTAAATTTTTTCTTTTAGATCAGTAATAGCAAAACATATAACCTTTCCCATTAAAACCTTGACGTAACAATTACTCTTTTAATTTAGAAGTTTAAGAAGCTTGGCATTACACCAAACTTTTTATTTTAAAAAGTTTTAAACTTATTCATTACACAATTTCTTTGTAAAAGAATTTCTTCAGTATTCTATTGCTTGATGAGGAACATTTTTAAAAATTCCAGGTGAATGGTCATATATATGCATAATAGATGACACACGGTTGAAAGAATAGCATTGGCCTTGATAACATCTACGCTGCTAGGTCACCAGTGGGGAATTTTTGGTACACTCCAAGAACGATTTTTTCCAATGTGATTAATAGTCTGATTCAAACAATATAAGTTGGCACTACTGACTGTAATGTAGTTTAGTGACTACTAGTTAGGATTATAATGGTTGTTAGTGACACAAACCTGCATCAGCCTAGTTTTTGTTAAAAAGCCCCCTGGGGAGGTGGGTACTTACTTTACTTGTGTTACAGAGAAGTTTAAGGAGTAGACTGGCTTAAGGTATGAAGGTAATCAGGGATTCTCTGGTTGCCCAGTGCTGCTTGCCTCTAACTCGGCATCTTTGTCAGCCAGCGCCTCTGGAGCTGTCAGCCAAGATGGCTCTCAGTTTTCATCATTCTCCTCCAGCAACAGTAACAGTCCTTTCAGACGATGCTGATTGGCCCTGCTTGGGTCACATGTGCACACCTAGACCATTCACTGAGCTGGAATCACATGGTGAGAAAAAGGCTGTTTCGCAAAGGAAAAAGGGACATTGAGTTAAAACATGTCTATGAGAATGACAACTTTTATTGAAATGAAAGCAAACAAATAGAAAGAAATGAACTATTTTCCTTGCTTGTCCAATTGCAGTGCCAGATTTAATTCATTAAACCTGTAGCCAAGTAAAAAGCAAGGTTTTTTTAAATTTTTTAATTATTTACCTATCTTCATTTACTTGTTTTGTAAGCCACTGTGAGATTTTATATCTTATTTCTTTTCATCCCACTCTCAGCCAGATCTGCCTGCACACAGACTCGTTTCTTTGGTATCTTTAAAACAATGTTTCTCATTGGGGAGAGTGGGCATTTCGTTCCCCAGGGGCTGTTTGGCAATGTCTCGACACATTTTTTTACTAAAATATAATTGACATTCAAGATTATACTGGTTGCAAGTATACAACACAGTGATTTGATTTATATCTATGTCTATCTAGTGAAATGATCACCACAGTGAATCTAGTCAACATGCTTTTTTACTTGTCACAACTTAGGGTGCAGGATGCTACTTGCTTCTAGTGTGTAGATGCCAGAGATGCCACTAAACATTATACAATGCACAGTGCTGTCCCTCTCATAAGAAAATGATCTCACTCAATATGTCAGTAGTCCTGAGGTTAAGAATTCCTGTTCTAAGCCATCTTCATCAGTTGGAGGTGAAATCCATTCACTGAGCTAAAGGAATTAAACCCAATTTAAAACTGACTATCTGGCCAAGATTCCAGGAGAATTAAGGCTGGGTGATCCAAAGTTAAGTGGCACATCAAATTCCTTTCTTTCTTCAGATTAATTTCCCTAAATAACCACCCTGTGTTAGCAAGTGCCCATGTTGTTGGTGGGTGTTTCTCTCTTTATACACAAGACTATTTTCAAGAACATTCTCAGTTCTCTACCTTCCTCTGAAGCTCCCTCCCGCCTAGTGTCTATTTTTCTCTTTTCACAGCAACTAAAGAAAAGTTCTCAAGAGTATACAACTCTTGAAATTAACATTTAACGGAAAGTGGACTAATTTGGAAGTATCAGCGTTTTAAAGCCATCTTGGTAAAGCACATTTCAGTAGCACGTTATGGTTATTTATCACAAATCGAATTCAGTACATTACTTGAAGACAGATGATTTTCCAAAATAATTATGACAAGTCTTATTTCCTGCTGTTTTGTTTTGTTTCTTTTATGTGTGAGTCTCCCCTCTGAAATGTATTTTTCTTTTGTTTAATTCTGTGGCACAGTCTTCTGTTAAAACTCTAGGGTCAGAGGCCGCTAACTGCCAGTCACGTTCTCAGTTCGTTATTGAGGTTGTTGAATTAGCAGCTCACAGAATTTCACACCATTAAACAAAACAACAAAAACACCCTATGAATATAAGTACTGCAGCTTTCTTTGATATTTGTTCAGAAGGAAAATTCATTTTGTATAATCTATCAAGCATATAACAATATGCTTTTGATGGTGAAAATTGTTTTATAAATATTAATAGGTGTGTTTTTTTCACCCACTTTGTACACAGAATGGCCTTTGTTCGAGTTGAATTTTCTATAGAATTGAGGTTTCATTAATGTGACATTGAAAAGTTTAATATCTGAACCAAGCTCAGCACCTCCAAAAATACATTTTACCATAGTTTATTGTCTTATTAAATGAAAAAGCCAAGGTCTGAGCAAGGAAGTTTATTTTATTGTGCTATTGTTGGCATAGCCAATCCTTTTTTTTTTTTACATCTTTATTGGAGTATAATTGCTTTACAATGTTGTGTTAGTTTCTGCTATATAACAAAGTGAATCAGCTATATGTATACGTATATCCCCATATTCCCTCCCTCTTGCGTCTCCCTCCCACCCTCCCTATCCCACCCCTCTAGGTGGTCACAAATTACGGAGCTGATCTCCCTGTGCTATGCAGCTGCTTCCCACTAGCCATCCATTTCACATGTGGTAGTGTAGATATGTCAATGCTGCTCTGTCACTTTGTCCCAGCTTACCCTTCCCCCTTCCCGTGTCCTCAAGTCCATTCTCTATGTCAGTGTCTTTATTCTTGTCCTGCCCCTAGGATCATCAAAATCTTTTTTTTTTAATTCCATATATATGTGTTAGCATACAGTGTTTGTTTTTCTCTTACTGACTGACTTCACCCTGTATGACAGACTCTAGGTCCATCCACCTCACTACAAATAACTCAATTTTGTTTCTTTTTATGGCCAAATAATATTCCATTATATATATGTGCCACATCTTCTTTACCCATTCATCTGTCGATGGACAGTTAGGTTGCTTCCATGTCCTGGCTATTGTAAATAGTGCTGCAGTGGACATTGTGGTAACGTGACTCTTTTTGAATTAGACGATCCATTTTTAACCCGCCAGTTCTGAAAGTGTACTTGGAGGGGTCTTGCAGGGGGAAATTAGCATATAACAGTCAATCAGTATTCAGGGATTGATCTACTCCTTTTGTGCAAGCTGGAAGTTTTGGTTTATTTTGTTTGTCATACTTTTTTGTTTTCACACTAGTATGATGAACTTTCCTAAGTTTCTCCCTCACTCATACAAATATGATACCTGTGACTATTTTTTCAGTTGTTAAAGTAGGATACAAATGTGATGAGAACTGTGGCTTAGCTGGGATTGGCAATCTTTTTCTGTAAAGGGCCAGTTAGTAAATATTTGGGGGCCATTTAGTCTCTATTGCAGCCACTCATCTCTGCTGTTGTTTTGGGACAGCAACCACAGAGGTGTGTAAATGAATGGTTGTGACTGAATTCCAGTAAAACCGCATTTACAAAAACAGGCAGTGAGCTGGCCCAAGGGCTGTACTCTGCCACTGCCTGACTTAGAGTCTCACTTGGGGCTTTTAGACCATCTGTAGCCTCCCTGGCCTTATGCAACGGTGTGGTGTGATTCAAGGATCACCAGAGTCATCTCTTTCATCATCATCCTTTAGGCAAAATCTCCTTCTCTGTCAGTTCCAAAGCCTGAAATGCCAACCATTAAAATCCTTCCTGTGGGAAAATTCTGATGTACTCAGAAGATCGTATTTTTATTGAAAACCATAGGTAACCTGTACATGTGTAAACTCCAGTAGGCATTAGTTTAGATGTACTCTAAACAGAATTCTAGGATTATAAGGGAATGGGACAAAGTACAGGTCATTTTTAGTGATAGGAAGAGAAGAGAATCCAGTAGCCTGGGCCATAAGGACCTATCGTATTTCTGAAGCCCTAAGAAAGCACTGTGCATGTAGAGGATGGCATTGGTAATAATAAAAATAACCAGTGAGTGGCAGCTGTCAGTGAGGCTCAGTGCTTTGCATGCATCCTCCCTTTCCTTCAATACAGTGCAGTAGAAAATACTCTGGTCCCCATTTGATGACAAGGCCACTGGGCTTAAGAGACACGATGGACCCCTGGTTAGGAAGTGTGAGAGTTATAATTCATGCCCAGGTGTTTTTGATGCCAGAGTCTGCGTTAAATGGTCAAGTTCAAGGGAAAACTTTCATAACATTATGAACTGAGATTGTAAGGCAGGAAAGCACTTTGTATGTTTGGGACCATTTTAAAAATATTGAGCAGGTTTAACAAATATGTGTCTAACATAATCCATGTACCTCCTTAAAATGCTTTATCCCCCCCTCTAGCGCCACCCTCCCCCCAAAAGATTTAGGCATTAATGGTGGCAATTCAGTTTTGGATATTTTTCATTACTCCTTACAGTTGCCTTACTTACTTCCTATTGATGTAGTGTTTTTAATTTCTAAAAGCACTTGGACATACATACATTGACCTAATTATGTTGTTTACTTTTCTCTACGGAGGGAGAACAGTTGGCAAGGGACCATAGTAGATACACCTTTTTTCCTACCTATGGATAACCCTATCATCCCACAGTCACTATCTTTAGGTCCTAGGTTAACTCTAAAGTTCTCTCAAGGTGGTCCCCAAATAGTGAACTCATTTCTGTACTTGGCATACATATCATATTACAAGAAAAAGAGTCTTTTGAAAATCTGACTTTGCAGGCATTGAGCTGGGACTGCCTTCTGCGCTTTGCATACATATCCATTAATTACGCTCTCTCTCAAGTAGCTTGTAACTGTAGTCTTTGTAAGGGGCAAAGATCAGCCTGGACCTGTTTTCATTTACTGGTTTATTAACCTTGACCAAGAATTCTTTTATTTGAAACTCTTCACTTAGGAAGTCAATTTGATAGCATTTGCCCATTCATTCTGAACATGTTGGTTTCAAGTAATCTTGCCAGTGAGTAATGGAGGAGCTAAAATTACTAATAAATTAATTAATATATACTTGTAAACCCAATGGAAAGCCAACAATGATGTTGCTTTCCTATCGATTTTTATACTAGTCATTAATTGCTGAGAAAATGCTACTGTAGCAAGCAGAAAACATTGGCCAATTCCTTTGGTAATGTAGGATTCCATCTTTAAGATTTCAGTATTCTGGAAAGTAATTACTCATTTGCTCTGTATATTCACAATGTGTGGGTAAAGGGGTTGGACATTTTGTGGCAACACAAAGGACTCAGGCAGACATTAAATTCCATTTAAGATTCTCCCTTGTCAGTCAGTGTTACTTTAAGTAATTTGTGATTTGGACTTTTATATATGCTGAGAATTCTTAGATGTTAATATGATAATTCTGCATGGATTTGTACCAAAGTGCTCAATTATTGTGGTAGAGAGACCCTTGGAAAAACCCTCTACCTGGGGTCTTTAACTCCAGGATGCTACAATATAACAATATTTTCTTTTCATAGGAAGCAAGTGGGACTAACAGACCATGGTCATTACTTTAGAGTGAAATATATGAAGGTGGTTCTTTCCCTGTGAAGAGTTAGGTGCCTATCAGCAATGCTGGAGGAGGACGGGTAATACCTAAATTCATGGTCAGAGATCCCTGCCTGTCGATATCCCAGGCAGGGTAAAAGAAGGTTATGATGGAACGTCATCATAGACAATTACTTTCTACTCTAAGGGATCTAATAAAAGAGATCAGATCCAAGACACCAAGCACACCACCCATCCCCACTGCAGTCGCTACCTGATTGTACATGTGGAAGATCTGTAAATCAAGGAAAACTCTGTAGTCCCTCCCTGTCGCTGAGCGGGTTTCACTGTGTCCAGGGCTCCTAGCCAGTAAAAAGAGTTAGAGATTTCTGCCAGCACCAGAGGGTGGAGACCGTGGTGCTAATAATGCCTGGCGGCATTCCATTGTAACTGACTAGTCTTGGTCTCTTAATGTTTTGTATCTTGAATCGCAAGAGTCATAAGATGGTCCTGCTCACATCAAGATGATGGTCTAGCTTTAGCAGACCCCAGAGTAAGTGTATCAGCAGTCTAGGGATTGTTGTTTCCATTTTTCAAATAAGAAAACTGAGGTCCAGAAAGAAAGTAGGTTATTTTTATCAAAATTACAAATTTAGTTAAGGATCAAATAATTTTAAAAATCTATTCATTCTGGCCTGGTGTTCTTTCCACTATATCTTCTAGACATATCAGTGAGGATACTGATTAAATAAAAACTTCACTTTGCAACATCAAAAGAAGGACGTAGGGGGACAGCATTAAGCGTTATTGTCTAGTCTCTCCTTGCATTGAAGTGAAAGGTTAAATACTAAAAATAAGAACTGTAATAAAAATTGCAAATCAAATCTGTATGTAACTATGCCAGTCTGTAGCTTTTAATGAGTAATGGCAACTTACATTGTTATTTTATAGAAACCAACAGATATAAATTATTATGCTTTTTATTAGGATGTAAATCCCTTGAAAACAGGGACCATGTCATATTTGTCTTAGTAGCCTTAAAGTTTAAAGGTCAAGAAAGCCATAACAGCTTCTCCTGCCTGAAGCATGAGAAAAAATAACAATATTTGACTTTCTTTCTCCTGCACTTGTCAGCCTGAAGAACTTAATTTATAGATCCTTAGGAGATATTTAGGTATGTTTCTTTTTTCTTTATTAGTTGTCTGTTTTGATGCCAAGATAAACTTTGATGACAATGCAGAATTCCGACAAAAGGACATATTTGCTATGGACGACAAATCAGAGAATGAACCCATTGAAAATGAAGCTGCCAAATACGACCTAAAATACATAGGACTGGACGGGAACATTGCCTGCTTTGGTAAGAAAGCAGTTATATCAAAAGAATTATTTGTGGATTTTTGCAGAATTTAGGGCCCCTTGGTTTCTGAAATGTTATTTCCCAATAGCAAGTAAACATATGAGATTTTTGTAGCCAAACACTTAAGAAACAACCCAAAATTTCTTCCCAAAGTTCATTTTGGCTGGTGGTCACCAGTTTAAAGCAGGGTTTCTCACTTCTGGCACTATGAACATGTTGGGTTGGATAATTCTTGACTGTGGGGCGCTTTCCTGTGCTGCATTGTCACCAGTTGTGACAACCAGAAATGTCTCCAGACATTACCTTTTGGTAAGCACAGTCACCCCAGTTGAGGACCACAACATTAAAGTATTTCAGTTAAACTTTGATTAGTAAAGGTCAGAACTTCTGCTACTCTAGTCAATGTTAATACGCTAGGAATTATTCTGAAATCTTGGTTTAAGATAAATTGCTTTCTTAGAGGAAGTAGAAGAGAATGAATACTTTAATCATTATACTAAAGTTTCAGGTGCTGTGAAAACCAAATGATAAAATGTTTACTCCATTATGTCAGTTTATTAATAAGACAGTTGATTTTATCATAGTCATCTAAATTTGTAAAATTGGCTTATTAGCAGAGATAAGAATGGGTCTAGAGAGGCAGTACAATTTCTGCATTGTCCATAGTATGGTACTGAGATTTATATACTTCTCTGTTTCTGGTGGAAGCAATTCACTGCACTTGAAACCGAGGTCTTAATCTCAATGGAATTAAAATAAAAAAGATTTGTAGCTCATTAAACCAGCAGTATCATTATATTCAGAACTGAACAGACCTCATCCAGTAGTTTGCTGTTCAATACAATAGAAAATGACACCCAATTACGAGTGATACCAAAGGCTCTTGCTTTGTTTTGGAGCAAAAACTCTAATGTACCAGATCGCTCACATCATTCTGATCTTGATAAGTTAATATGCTCTCAATATTTGTAGGCGTTTAGAAAGGGGAAACATATAATGGTGTGTTTAGAGCAAATTAAATACATATTCTTTGTAGCCTCTATAGGAGTGTGCATGATTTGGCCAAGATAGCAGTCTCAAAAGCTACAATTAACACATTTCACATGGTTTTAAGATCATATATGAATGACTTTTATTTTAGTTGTCCCAGACTTAATTAAATTAGTCACAGTTCATAGGCTTACTTGAGGAATTCAGGGGTCAGAAAAAGTGAAAGCTACTTTACCTGGAGAGTTTTTGCTGTGTTCAACACTTTTTTGGCACTTTCTAACCTAAGGAAAGCAATTTCCTATAATTAAGCTTAAGAAGCAAAAGAAGTGCAGTTGATCAATAAAACTTCGCTCTGGAAAATAAAAATTTTTATGTTAAAACTCTTTCCTTGGTTTCTTAAGAAAAGCTACTGGGATGCTGGCAACATTTTGGTTCTAGTTTTAATGATCAGGTTGCTAGTGAGCATTTCTTACATTAATTTGAAACAGGAATGGGGGTTAGGAATGTTGTTTTAATGCTGTAATTTGTTCATTTGCTTTCTAAGTTTCTCAGAGAACGCATAAACTTGCATGGTTGTGCTAAGTGTAAAATAGTGTGGAGTCCTATTGAAGTTCAGATCCCTGTGGTTCAACCCCAGAGGGATGCCACATTCAAAGGAGCATATTGTCAGCAAGCAAAAAATTGAAAGAATCACATTCTTTACTCAAATCTCTTAAAGAATATTAAAAAGAATGTAATTCATAAGCTCTAGCAACTTTTCATATCCTTTTTCCTCTCTTTTGCAGTTCTCTTAAACTCCATACTTTCCAGAACCTAAAACTCCTTCCTCTACTAATCGTCCAAATTTATTACTTACTTAAGCTATTCCCTTCTTTGTGTTTCCCAGATTGATTTAACTTCTCAATAAATTCTTCTTCCCATTCCCAGGTCTTTTTGTTTATTCTTTCTATGCACATTTCCTGATTATTCTTTTTTTTTTTTTGGGGGGGGGGGATGGTACGTGAGCCTCTTACTGTCGTGGCCTCTCCCGTTGCAGAGCACAGGCTCCGGACGCGCAGGCTCAGCGGCCGTGGCTCACGGGCCCAGGGGCTCCGTGGCATGTGGGATCTTCCCGGACCGGGGCATGAACCTGTGTCCCCTGCATCGGCAGGCGGACTCTCAACCACTGCGCCACCAGGGAAGCCCAACAGTCCTGATTATTCTTAAAGTCTATGAATTTATCTGGCTGAATAGAATTCCAAGCAGGGTGGAAATTGGCCTAGTAAAATCAGGGCTCTCTTTTAGCAATATGGGGGAGGGACAAAATTTATGCACCCTTTCATGTTGTTAAATTTATCCTGTCTTGTGTGCCATTTGCATTTCACAGTGAATGGTGCTGGACTCGCCATGGCTACCTGTGACATCATTTTCCTGAATGGTGGGAAGCCAGCCAACTTCTTGGATCTTGGTGGTGGTGTAAAGGAATCTCAAGTATATCAAGCATTCAAATTACTCACAGCTGATCCTAAGGTAACCTCTCTCTTTGTAGGGGAGATTGCATGATGTAATGATTTCTCACCATCAACATCTACCTTGTTCCTGCTGCTAAGGGTTAATAAGCCAACCCATGTACTTTGCAGCCCCAGGTGCATATCCTGCCTTATATCTCATTGGAATGCATGATGGTTTAAATCATCTGGGTGAAAGGTTTATAAGTGCCCCTAGGATTTTATTTCAGGGTATGTGCTTACAAAGTTCTGGGAGGTAGAAGGAAATTTTTTTAAAAAGTGTAGTGCAAATAATGAAACATTGGTTGGCATGAAATATTTTTTGGGTCCTTCACAGTGAAGCGATTAGTTCTACGCTTATGTGACTTAGAGAGGACTGAGTCTCAGATTCCTTTCATAACGATGCTGAAGATATTATAAGATTAAGACAGAAGAAAGTTACAGGCTTATAATATTATATATTACTGGAAAATAATGACCCCACCTCCTTCGATATGCTTTTCAATTTTCATCTCTGACAATTACAGACGTTACAGTTTGTAACATATGCTCTAAGTAGCATATAATGTTGTTTCATGGGCATCTTCTTAACTAGAATGTAGCTATCGTACTCATGCTAGGTGCATAGAAGGTATTCAGTAAATATTTAATCAATTTAAGTACCAGTATGGTTTGTTTCCATTGTAGGTATTCAGTTGTCTATGATAACACGATTTAGGTGGATATTATTATATTGAAAAGACTAGTATTTTTTGAATATCTGATATATGTCATTTAATTCTCTTCACAGTTCTTTGGGGTAGTGTATATAGCACAACCATATGATTGTAAATTTTATTTGAGAATCATTATCTTAATATTGTTAATATGTGACACATTCTCTTGGTTCCTGACATATCTGAAGACATAGGAAATCTGAACCATCACTAAGAAAATCATGAATGAAAACAATATCAGATTCTTTTTAAAGAAATGTTGTCTGAACTTAATATGGAAGCTTCCCACTCATAAATAGACTGGCATTTGGGGTCTCATGTGCATGCAGTTTTTTTGTCTTAGGTTAGTGGTATGCTTGTCTGTTTTCATTATGACTTAGTTGGTAACCTTATGTTTTTGCTGTCTTTTCCTTCTGATTCACATACACACACATAAAATTGTTAAACAATATTAGCAACGTATCTTCATTGCTCTAGGGTTGTTCAGGAATAGCAAAGTCACTGAAGTCCAAAGTCACCCAGCCGTGAAGTGTCTGCAGTTGATTTTTCTGTTTACAGAAGCACCTCGTTTTCATTGGTTAAGTAGGAATATTATCAGAGGCTCTGTAATCATTCATTAATTCATTTATCCCTCCTTCCTACTCCTTTCTAAGGGAAGAATAATTTTTATCCCAGGGATTTTCAAACCATTTGAAATCTGTAAATACCATGGACGTAATACACAGCTCTTTAAACTGCTTGAACTACAAAGTACCCAGAGGACAGGGAACTGTAATGAAATACTGTACATTTAGTGAAACTCAGTGCTGAGAATTAAAGAGAACCAACAAAGGATTAAACCTAACAGGACAATCATTGCATTTTCTTTGGAATATCTTTTCTTAGGGGCTGATCCTGAATTTTAATTTCATAAAAGTACAGGAAGGGAATGAAAAATCACTTGGAGAGCTTTTTTTATTTTTGTTTTTGAAAAAAAACAATCTCTTCAAAAACGTTGACTTTACCCTATAGAATATTTTCAAATGCTTGGAGTATTTAAACTTTTTTTGAGATTTGACTGTCATCTTGTATAGATAAAAGTATGTGGGAGTTATTTTATTTTTCTCATGCTATATCAGGAAAATG
The DNA here is from genome assembly GCF_011762595.2 of Tursiops truncatus. Taxonomy (NCBI): domain Eukaryota; kingdom Metazoa; phylum Chordata; class Mammalia; order Artiodactyla; family Delphinidae; genus Tursiops; species Tursiops truncatus. The sequence continues at coordinate 80,289,069 of NC_047043.1, read as the reverse complement.
CATGCTTGGCTCATCTCACAGTACATTTTCCAAATCTTGAAATTTCAAAGCCCGTTAAAAAGCATAGAAATGTAATGGGTATTTTCAATCCTGGCACTGTGTCACAGATTTCAGAGAACAGAGGCTAGAAAATAGTATAGATGAATTGATTTCATCTTGCAAAGAAACTGATTATAGTTCTGGCAGTAATTATTTCAAGTAGAACCCCATCCATTTGCCCAGAAGTAGAGATTCCCGAGAGCCCAAAGCTAATTATTTCAAAGGTATTGATTTTCTTGTTAGATATAAAGATTAGTCAGTTGAATACACTGAAACTCAAAATTACAAAAGGCCTGTTGTTGTTAAACTTAAATCAGCTGATACTAACAACTACTTGTTTGTTATATGTACAAGCTAATTCTATTGATCAAGTAATAGGCATCAACATTCAAGAAAAATATTATGGATTGGCATATGTTTCCACTCCTAATGTCAGCCATGGAGCTGAGACTTGTGTTTCTTTCACTTGACCATTAGCCCAAATGCTGATTTTCATTGGGACCTAACACACGTACCTTTATAACTGATCTGTTCCTTATTTGTAATACATATGAAGTGAAGTTCCTCTGCCAAACTGTCTAAAACAAGAGTGTTTACTAGATAGCTTTGTAAACTGGATTCCCATGAAGTGTATCATTAAATATTTTATACTTCTCTTATTTGCCACCTGGGCTTGAGATGAGAGAAAGGTAATAGAGTTTGTTCTGCTGGTGGTAGAATAGATATGATCTCACCCTCATCATTATAACTTCCAGGATTCTAAACATTAGTGTTCCTAAAATCACAGGGAGTAAAATTGATATAAAATAGAAGTAGGATTTTGTGGTAATCTATAAAGAATTTGAACACATTTAAAGGAGAAACACTATCAAGAATGTTAGCCTTACGTTTTTGTTTTCCTGATGGGTGCTTTGGCTTTTGTTTCTAATTTTAAATTTAGAATTCCAAAGGTGTAGAAAATGAGTGCAACAACATCTGGAGTATGTAAAACGTCTTGCATAAATGAATTAAAGAAAAAGATGGTTGATATGAATCTCAACAGTAACCTCGACTGTATTGTCCGAAGTTAAGCAAATTTGTTGCCCTCGGGAGGCCTGATTTTGAAAAGCAGTAGCATATGATTGGCATTAGTGACGTCACTTCGCTTGATTTGACTGTGCTTCCTGGTTTAGATCCAACTTAGAGTCAAATTTTTAAAGCCCTTTAAATGTCTAGCAAGAAATGTGCTCTATAAGCACCAAATACTCGTTTAAGAAGGAAGGGATTCTTGGTGGGGCTCTGGTGCCACGCAGCCTGTGTTACAGTCCTGTCTTTAACACGTATTGGCTGTGGGACCTTGGGCATGTCATTTAACTTTTTTGTGTCTTGGTTTCCTCTTTTATAAAATGGAGATAGTAACAGTACTTATTACCTCAGAGGGTTACTTTATTGCATGAAATGAGATACACACATTTCCAATTTAAAGGGGCAATAATTTCACATGACAGTACAATCGAAAAATTTAATAAACTTTTATTAAAAGTATAACTTACATAGAGGACACTGTACAAATCTTAAGTATATAGTTCGATGAATTATGACAAAATGAATATACCTGTGGAACCTCTGACCACATCAAGAAATAGGACCTGGCCAGCGTCATGGCCTGAATGTGTGTGTTTTCTCATAATTTATATGTTGAAATCCTACCCCACAATGTGATGGTATGAGGAGGTAGGGCCTTTGGGAGGGAATTAGATCATGAGGGTAGAGCCCTCATGAATGGGATTAGTGCCCTTATAAAAGAGACCACAGAGGGCTCTCCCACCTCTTCCACAGTGTGAGTACATAGCTGGAAGTTGGCTACCTGTATACCAGTAAGTGGCCACTGAATCTGCTGGTGCCTTGATCTTGGACTTGCCAGCCTCCAGAATTGTGAGAAATAACTGTTGTTTAAACCACACAGTCTATGGTAGTTTGTGATAGCAGCCTGAATGGACTAAGACAGTCACCATCCCAATAGCCCCTTATGCCTCCCCACTATCCTCCCCCTACCCTGCTTTCTTCCCAAAGGTAACACTCTCCTAACTTCTAATATCAAAGATTTGTTTTGCCTGGTTTTGAGCATAATACAAATGGAATCATACATTGTATACACTTTTGTATTTGCCATTCTTCACTTGACTTTTATTTCTCAGATTCACTCATATTTTATGTAGCAGTGGTCCACTTATCATTATTGCTGTATAGTATTCTATGGTATGACTCTGCAAGAACTTTTCTGTCATTCTTCTATTGATAGACATTTGTGTGCTTCTTATGTTTGACTATTATGAATAATGTTGCTGTGAACATTCTCATACATGTCGTTTGGAGCATATTTTTGATACTTGGAACTAGAATTTCTGGGTAGTAGGGTATGCATATACTCAGCTTAAATCGATACTGCCAAACAGTTCCCTAGATGTGGCAATTTACATTCTCATAGGCGTGTGTGGGAAGTCCAATTTCTCCACACCCTCATCAGCATTTTAGTCATTCTGGTAGGTGTGAGGTAGTATCTTATTGTGGTTTAATGCCTTTCCCTCATGTGTTTATTAGCTACTTGAATATACTCTTTCAACTTCTGTCACCTCATGTATAAAGTAGACCTGAAAATAATACCCCAAAGCACTGTTTTATTATCATCTAAGATATATGTGAAGTACTTGGCAAACCTTTCTAAAGCATGATGAAAACTTTAGTTTGTGTTGGTTTTTTTTTTTTTTTATTGAGTGTTCATTTTGATTATCATTTTAAAGGCTTAGATTTAGAATTACTGAAACAGTTGGGGAATAAATGGTCGTCTACAGAAATGGGAGCTGTCTGAAACAGTTCATTGTCACCAGTGTTACTGCCTGGGTTGTTTTGAAATTGATGAAATGTGTAAGCAATTCAGTAGCTTGCAGTGATTCTCCCTTCAGACAACGAAGAAAACACAGTTTAATAAAGGGAGGATTAGATTCATGTTTGGGAGAACCACAAAATATAATTTGGTGTAACTTTGAGGAGAGGCCAGCTGTTTTAGCTCTGTGGTAAGTGCTTGAAAAGTCTTTAGAGTTTGAGGCCAGGGACATAAAACTGCACGCTGTATTTTTGATAAAGGGTTTATGCAAAGGCCTTAAGTTGTAACAAATATGTTTTAGAATTAATACATACTAAATGCCTCATGTATTGTTGATTATCATATATTGGAAAACAAAACAGTATCCTCTTTTTCTCTTATATACATGCTTATATCAGAGGCATGAAGAAAAACTTGTTTTATTATATGCCACATGTATTTGCTGAAACGCCTTATCTGCAAGGGAATATTTATTTTGGGGGTTGATAGAACTCTTTAGGGATTCATTTTCAAATATAATGTCCAATATATTTTAAATATGAGCGATATTTTTGAAATGATTACCCTGCATCTCCATTCTTACAGGACAGTTTGAAAACAAATTTTACTTTCATATGGAGTCGAAAAGCAGCCATTCTTTATGGTGATCATCTACCTGATAGCCTAGTCTGAAAAGAATAAAAATGTTTTTGTGCTTCTTGATTTGCAACCTGTCATTTGGTTTCCCCTTCCCCTTAGGATAGCCTCTCATTTAGGGTAACCACTGTGTATACACTGGAGAGTGGAAAACCATCCTCCCTGGGCTCATTTCTTCTCGCAGTGGTTTTCCTACTGTCATGAATTCATAAATGATGATTTTGCATTTCTTTTCCTGATGTCCATTCATCCCAAGTTTCCAAGACTGTCAGGCTCTCTATGCCCAACTTACTTGCCAATACTGTAAGAGCCAGGCCCTGGCTCTTACAGTATTGGCTCTTTCCGTATCTCACACGTGATCAGTGTGTCTGATAGCTACCGCATTTTCAGAGCATCTCTAATAGGACACTCTAAATCTCTTTTCATGCTCCTTGCTGACATAGTCTCAGAAAGAAATAAAAAATAATATTTGTACGCTTTGCTCTGCTTCTCAAAATTCAGATTTTAATACGCCTTACTTTGTTCTGTGGTAAGTGATTTAAAGAATTTAACAAACTTTGGGATATTATAGCAAATTTTATGATTAGTCCCAGCATGCTCAGTAATTCATTATGAATCCTGTATGGAGAGGTCTTTGTAGATTGTTAAAGAGAAATGAACCACTAATCAAATTATAATATCATATAGGTTGGAAATAATATATACTTATTACAAGAGTTAGGATTTTTTTTTCTTCTTAATGTTATTGCATTGAGAAAACAAGTAGTTGAGCTCAGCAATTAGAAAATAGTGTATTTCCTAACAAGTTGATCAAATAATGACCAGGATTAATGTCAAGCATCTCTGAATCTTAAGAATCATCTTATAATGGTAGAGTGATCAAGGCAGTTTTACTATTATTATTTTTGAGGTATTGTTTTAGAATCCAAATTGGCTGGTAGAGGAATCACTGGATGTGGAGAGTGAACTTAGTAAAATTATTCTGGAGAACAAGGTTAAAAACCTTTGAACTGTGAAGACCTCTGATTCTTCTGCTCCGCAGAGGTGAACTGTAGTCTGGTGGGATGAGCCCCAGTGGATTCAGGAGATTGAAGACACTGAATCCTCTTTCTTCTTCCCTCCATGCTGCCCCCACCCACTGTCAGAGAATTAGGAGTGACTGTCTCATTCCTAAATGAGCAACATGTCCATATGGGCTTGCTGAAGAAATTGGCTTGACTCACAGTGGCTTTCTACATAGTGTTCTGTCTTTGTTTTAGGGTATTTTATTAAGCAGCATCCCTTTTCCCCTAATTATTAGATTAGGGAAAAAGAAAACAGAAAAGTACAAAAATACATTAAATTACATGTACGTAGACTTTTTAATGAATAATATAGTATAGCATTTTTGACAAAACTAGTATCAATATAACTGACACTATTATATAGTCTGCCTTTTTCACTTTGTATGTAGTACTGTCTGTCTTTTTGTAGTACTCTACAGCATCCTCAGTGGCTAAATAGTATTCACTTTTATAGATATATGTTTACTTAACCAGTCCTCTGTTATTTGGTATTCAGGGTGTTTCCGACTAAAAATAATGCTCCTGTGGACCTCCTTGTTTTCATAACTTTACAGACAGGTCAGATTATTTACGTAGATGACGTTGAAAAGCAAGAGGGTAAAAGTGTATGCAGAGGTTAAGTTTTTTACACTTACTGCCAAATTATTTCAATACTAGTTGAAGGAACATAGAGGGTTTTCATCAAATAAGTTTTCCTACATTCTGACCATCATTACTCTGACTCTTTACTATCATGAGAGGTAACATCTTATTTTTCTTTTATTGAACATTTTTTATTACTTCTGTTATGACCTGCCTATTAATATCTTTTGACCAATTTTCCATTTTTATGTCACTCTTTTTCACAGAGATTTAAAATACAGGTGTGTGTGTGTGTGTGTGTGTGTGTGTGTGTGTGTGTGTTTTGGAAATCAAGGGAATGGGCTCTTTTATATATGTTGTCACTCTTTTTTTTCCATCCTGTCTCTTGTCTTTGAATTGGTCTATATAAAATTTTATTATGCCATTATATCTATGTCCACCTGAAATATTGTTAGGTAAAGTGAGACCACTTAATGCATGTTACTATTTTTTGCTATTATTTACTTAGTTTCTCATAAAACTTTTAGTAAGACTTTTAAAATTTGTTGCTTCATGAATCACCATTTAAGGTCCAGTTTCAAGTGGAAACATTGTATTCCCCACCCCTCCAAATGTGACTTAAAGCAAGGTGGATGTTGTGATTAAAATGGCATGGTTCTTTAGTTATTGATAAGATTCTTAGTTATTTGCAAGGTATTGAAGGAATTTTTTTCAAAGTATTGAAGGAATTTCATTGTAACCTAATATGCATTTTTTCAACCAGGCTTCTTAGTACAGTTGATTCCCACTATTTGCAAGTTCGATATTTACAAATTTGCCTATGCTCTAAAATTTATTTGTGACCCCAAAATCAATACTTACAGTGCTTTCACGGTCATTTGCAAAAGTACACACAGTGTTGAAAAATTTTACTTATCTGACATGCTGTTCTCAGTGAATGTCAATCAAGGCAAGATTCTCCTTTCATGTTTCAGCTCTCTTACAGTAAACAAGTTTCATTTTCATGATCTATTCAGTGCCCCATTTTTCATGTTTTTGTCCTTTTTGGTGTGTTATTTTGCTGTTTAAAATGGACCCACATGTAGTGCTAAAGTACTGTCTAGTGTGAAGTGCCTCACAGAGAAAATACATGTTAGATAAGCTTTCTTGAGGCATGATTTACAATGCTATTGGTCACAATTTCAGTGTTAATGAATCCACAGTGTATATTAAATAAGACACACTGAAACAGAAACAAACACACAGAAAACAAGATTATGTACTGATAGGTTGACAAAAATGTGACCAAGGGCTCTCAGGAACCTAACCCTGTATTTCCCTTAGGGGCGATGGATCAGTATTCACTAATTCAGTGTTCATTGCAACTTTACAGACCATAACTGCTCTGAATAATGAGAATTGCCTTTATAAAGTTTTGGATAATTATGGACAGCTCTTCAGAACCATATGCTAGAGACTCCATTTAATCTTTTTTAAGAAAGGACATTCCGGAACCCCTAATGTAAAGTAAAAAAAAAAACTTTTCTTCTCATAATTAGCATTTATATGTTTCCTAAAGGGAAGTCTTTTGATTATGAGAACCTTTGAAATGGGTCACTAATGGCTTTTGAGACATAGTAGCTTTATACCTATGGATTAAGTAAATAAACCTTGAGAACATTTTAATTTAGTTTTCACTTTTCATTTAACAATGATTTCCTTACCTAGTTAGGTCCCTTTGCTTTATGCAAATGAAGTTTTCTTTACATTTAAAAAATTGATCATTTTTCACTTTTATAAATTTACCTTTCCTACTTAAAAGTATAAGATTAAAAATATTACCCCTAACTTTATTCCCATCACACAACTGCTGTTACAGTTTGTTAAATTTCCTTCCAGCATTATCTATGCGTATCTTCTTTATAAGGTTATAATTAGGATGTCCTTCCTTTTGATGGCCTTCTTTTATTAGTCCAATATTACATGATAATCATCTTCTCATGTTGTTAGCTGGTCTCCCTGACTGTGAGTTTTACTAGCAATATTAGTAATTGGCAGTGTTTTAAAGGCTTCTTGTTATTTAGAAGATAATTTAAAGAAGCCTAGTATTTAAAATCTTTTTCAAGATGTATGTGAACTTTGTAAATCAGGTTTGCTAAAACAGGGTACAATATAGTTAACAAATGGAATAGTAACAATCATGAAAAGCTTTGTGGTACAAAACAGACTTTTATACAACAAAAAAAGAAAATCAATGTAATCCAACATCTATATCCGTTGGAGCTGCCCTCCTTTCCTTTGTCCTTTACTCACTACTGCTTTGCCAAAGTTGTCTAAGCAATGTTGCTTGCTCTATTATGGACCTAAAAAAAGGTTCTTTTCATTTGAATAGTTTACACTGCAACTTTAATAATTTGGATGGCAACTCTCTTGCAATTAGAGATCCTTTGTGAACATGGATAGATATTTTATCTACATATCCAGGACCCTCTCCTGGGATGCTCTTTTACCACCTTTGAGGTCTTATGAAACAGAGCATTTTGAACACACATGTTAGTTAGCATTCCCAATGGGCAACTGGCACAAATCCTAGTTAATTATTTTTCTTCTAGCTTATCTGTGAGTTCTTTCATTAGCCGTTATCTGTAAACATTCTGGACACATCCCTTTTTCTCAATTAGAACTCCACTAAAATATTTTTGAGCAGACATTTAGGTGTCTGCTCAGAGGCCTTAGGATCGTAAACAGTGAACAGAAAATCCATTTGGAGCTTTAACCCATGACCTTCTAGATTTTACTTGTTCTTTAATCCCAAGCAGTACATTTCTCTGAGAAGGAGACGTAAGCGACTTAGAATCTTCACTGTGTCAATATGATCCAAGAATATTGGCATTTGGCCAGCAGGCGGGCAGGGAAATGTCCAATTCACACTGTATTTAGATGACTTCTGATATTTTTCTGTGTTTTATAATCTGTGATTTGTCGTTGTACTTTATAAATGGAGCTTCTTCATGAAGCTGAACTTCCAAATAGCTAATCCAAATGCCGACAGTGTTAAGCAAATTCCAAAGAAGAGGTGTTTGATATTCAAATGAGAAGAGTGAAAGAAGCAAAATTAAAAAATACAAAAGCTAAGAAACATGAAAAGATGTGTTACTGAAAGAATAAATTCTATCATTCCATCTTTATCTCCACGTACAACCTTAAAACACTGCCTGTTGAGAGGTGCATCAGTTTATCAAACAATGCAAGATATCTTAGGTAAGATAAGAGGACAGAAATTAGAGCCCCACCATCACCCTAGCTTCCTCTTCCTAGTGGACACAGCTTGGTATTCCCCATCCAGTGAGGAGTCAACAGATACTTCTTGATGACCTACTGTGTGTCAGGTTCAGGGCTGACTGAGAGTATGGGAATCCATCCAGTATTTGATGTCATTGGTTCCAGTGAGGCTGTTCTTATCAGTTCCTTCTGATTGTAATCATCTCTGTAAAGCAGAGGAAGACATGTGCCTGACTGACAGATGTAGTCTTTTCTAAGGTCAATAAAGACCCAGTATAAAGCACCTAGTATACTTGAGGTCACATCTCAGTCTCTGAGTTCACAGAGAAGAGTCTGTGGACCCTCACTACTCAAAATGGGGACCATGGACAGTCAATGTTGACATCAACGTGAAGGCTGTTAGAAATGCAGAATCTCAGCCTTACCACATACCCATCAAGTCAGAATTTGTGTTTTCACAACAGATGGTTCCTATGTACATTAGACTTTGAGGAACACTGGTTGAGAGCAGGGACAGGCAAACTGTAATTCATGGCCAAATCCTGCTCCACACCTGTTTTTGTAAATAAAGTTTTACTGAAACAGAACTTTGCTCATTCATTTGCTTATTAACAAGTAATTGTGACAGAGAACTCCTGGCCCACCGAAGTCTAGAGTAGTGCTGCTCAAAGTGTGGCACTGGACCAGTGCCAGTTTGTGCAGAAGTGCCAATCTCTGAGCTGTTTGTTTTAGGTTTGTGATAAGTACAAAAACAGAATAGGCATTGAGAAACTTTGATTGCAAATTGCCATTGCCATGACACGCAAGTGGAAGATCAGTTTGCTAGCAATTCATAATATTTGTTTTACAAAAATATCAGTCCGTGACTATCAGGGAATAAAAAAAAACTAATCCTTCACCATGGATTATGCAAGAAGCACTACTCTGTGAGTAAAGATAGATAACATGTGCATAAAACCAGTATCTTAAGTGAATTTGATCGTACCTGGTACATCTTGATGCCAAAGTGAACTTTACTGTAGGCTGTTAGAACCATACTGTCGTGTTATTCTTTGCTCATCATGTTTTCTCGTGATTCTTTCTCTTGTTTAAGTATTCTTCTCCCGTTCCCTGTGATCCTGGTAATGCCATCAAATTCAGTGCCTCCTCCAAGGCTCTGTGTCCCTGCTTGGATCCTCTCTTCTTCCCTCCTGCCTATGGGGTATCCTTATACTCCAGGTAGGCCAGTTGCTTTACTGCCTCCCTGAAAGCAGGCTGCTTTTAGGAGTGATCTCCTAGCACAGGCCCCTCAGTCCAGTCAGCTTTCCTCCTGAAGCTCATGGAAAAGGCCACCTGTCTCCGGTATCATGAATTAAAACATGTGGCCCAGGAGGCTCTATTCCTTCCCACCTGGTGAAAGCCTGAGTAAGATGCAGGAGCGAACCTGCATGATGAAGACTCTCTCAGTCATAGTGCTTCATTCCTATATAGCCAGTTGTCTGTAACTCAGTGGTTCTTAAAGTGGTTGACCCAGCAGGAGTGGTGTTACCTAGAACCTTTTTAGAAATGCATATTCTTGGCCCCCTTCAAAGCTATTGTATCAAAAACTCTGAGGTGGAGCCCAGCTCTGTGTTTTAACAAGTCTTTCTGGTGATTCTCATGTTTGCCTAAATTTGAGGATGACTGTTGTGGATCTGAAGCTTCTCTTTACTTCTGTGAGCTGCTCCACATCTTTTCCAGCTATGAGCCAAATCATTCTTTCTTTTTCCCCTTTGAATTAGATTTCATTGTCTGTCACTGACAACCCAGCAAGTCTGCTTAATATACCATACCTTTAAAATTCTCACCAACCTGAGAGTTTGCCCCAGCATTCTCTTGTGCTGTGTAGTGGCCCTTGGGCCCGCCTCTGTTAACAATTCTTTTCAGTTCTTTCCCCATACACTCTATACCCCCATGTATTTTAAGATTTTTTTATTCCCTTATTTTTATGTCAAAATCTTTCCGTGAAACTCAGAGGGACCTTAACTGTCCTAAAGTGACTTTTCTATCCAAATGAGAATTAAAGATAGTCTCCTAGTTAATAGGTAAAATTCATCAGCTGGGATCGTAAATGCATTTCTTTGAAGATCAGCTCCCTCGCGGAGATCTTTTATTTCTCTTCTCTCTAAAAGTAGAATACAGCAACAAGTTGTGTAATTTTTCAAGTGACTTTCTATAAACTTGAGGAAATTACCTCATCTTGAGCTCAGTCATTGAAGTAAATCTAGTTCATTTTTGTCCCGATTAAGTTACCATCAGCTGCTTCTTTTCACAGGAGATTTCCTTCCTATTATTGTTCTCTGTGCATTTAATCTCTCTTGATACTTTTCTTCTCCTCTCTTGATTTGTAAGTGTTTTGCTGTGATTCAGTCTCCTGTCTGTTCTTGTTACAAAATACAACCTTCATTTTTTATCTGGGTTCCTAGTGCTATCTGGGGAAAAGGGAAGTGGTCAGATCTTTCAGTATTTGACAAAAGCTGTGATAATAGAATGTTTCAAGGTGGAGATGTTGAATCAAGTTTTATGTTTGGTCAAGAAAATTGATTCACGATGATATGTGACACAAGGAAGGTCTTTACTGCATTTCCTTTTGGTATACATGGGGAATGAAAAAATCACTTTTTAAAAAAATACAATTTAATGTTTCTTTATCTTGATGGCTCTTTGTGCAACTTCCTTTTACAGAAACTCTTTGGTCAGAGAATCAGCATATAACTTTCCCTCACCATTAGACAAATCATCTTTATGTCAACCACCACTGGGGAATTGAGATTTGCCTGCTTTTCTTTTAATTCATATGTTCAATATCAAGGTGAGACCTTGTTGCTATCTCTTCCACCTCTGAGGTTGTTACCATGTTATTGAGTGTTCATGGGTCCCCTAGAGAGTGGGCCAGACAAGAAACAGGGCATGAGCTAGTTTTCATTCCTCTTTTGGTTCCTGTACGTCTGTCTGTAGTTCACTGAAGCCACTATACAGTGGAGACACAGTCCACGTGAAGGTGAGGCTCTAAAGACAGTTCATAAAGCAAAAAATATAATCAGAATTAGGTTTGAAAGTCCTTTAAGTTACCCATGTGTCTTAATATCTTTAAACATTAGAATCCCAGTAGTGTGGTGAGACCCAAGCCATTGAGCATTTGGGAGTGAGCAGTGAGGTCTCACTCCCTCCCATTTCCCCCAGGGACTCACGTCCTTTGAATGAAATGGCAGTGGGGTCACCCACTAGATTTTACTCATTAATTTCTATTCTTTCTCACTTACTTATTCCATCCCCGTGCCTGTATAGATGGATTCATATAAATCAAATGTGTTTTTGATGTGACTCTGTTGTATGAGATGAGACTAAATAACATGCTAGGGAAGGTATGAAGAGAGCAGTGAAAACCAGGGGCCAAGAAGTTGTTTCAAGGTATTCTTGTCATGCATGTTAGATAGTTTAAAAAAGTATATAACTCGCCAACTATAGGGGTCATTATGTGGTCATTAAGAGCTTATACCTCATTGGCAGAAATAGCTCGGCTGAGATCCAGCTCTGCCAGTTCCTAGCTGTGTGACCTTGTGCCTGTTGATTCACCTTTCTGTGCCTGACGTTTAATCTGTAAAGTAGAGTTAATAACTTGTGGTACTAGATGAAATAACACATGAAGTGCTTTGAGCACAGTGCCTGGAACTTCAGGCAGTCTTTTCATGAAAGCAGTGCCAGTGGTAGGTATCTTCAGGATGTGGTTGCTGTGGTGTTGGTCATGTATATAATAGGGGCAGTTGGCCAGCCTCTGCCACTGGCCAGGCACGGTATAATTTAGTTGGTAAGAAGAGGCACCCTAGAGCCAGGCTGCCTCGGTTTTAATCCTGGCTCTCTCACCAAGGTTTGGCCCTGAGCAACTTAATCCGTCTGTGCCTCAGTTCCCTCATCTGTATAATGGATATGACTTTGTACGTGTCTTAGGTTTGTGGTAATAAATAAATGAGTTAACATTTGTAAAGCCTTTAAACCAGTTTCTGGCACATAGTTAATGCCTATACAGTTGTCTCTTGCTGTCTGTAGGAGATTGGTTCTAGGAGCTCGCACAGATACCAAAATCCACGGATGCCCAAGTCTCTCATGTAAAATTGCAGAGTACAATGAATACAGTTGGGTTTTGCATCCATGGGTTTCGCACCCACAGATTCAACTAACCCTGGATCTAAATTTCTGTTTGGAGGACCAGATTATGTAATTGTTAGCTGCTGTTATTAATATTTATTTTATTCTTTAAGTTTAGTACAGTTAATTTTTTTTATTCAACCAAATAATTATTCATTGTGCGCCATATTTGTGCCATTCTGTGAGGAGTGGGGATGTTCATCCTACGTGCATGGAGCTTACAGTATTATGGGCCAGACAGACTTCCACAAAGTGTCTCACCAGTTTTCTAATTACAGACTATGATTACAAGGAATCCTGGGAAGAGGCACTGGAGAGGACACAGTGAATAAGGAGATGAATAAGATCTAGAACTTTCTTTCGGAAAAAAAGAAAAAAAACCTAAAATTGCCAAAGAGAGTTTAAAAGGACCTGGATTCTCATACTCGGCTGCACATTAGAAACCACTGGGGAGCCGTTAACACTACACATACCCAGACCATTCATTCTCTAGATGAATTCCATCAGAATCACTTGGAACGGAGAGGGACTGAGGCTTCAGGAGTTTTTAAGTTTTCCTGGTGAGTCCACGGTGCAGCCAGTTTGAGAAAGAATGTTGCAGAAGGCACTACTCTGGGAATGTGAGCCAACTAGTAGATACAAGGAGGTTTACGTGCATCTGCAGATTCAGGAATCACTCAGGAACGTTACAAGGAGTTATTCTGGTTTTAGAGACCTGTTCGAGTTAATCCCAAGAAAATGCTCTTGGCTTTGCCATAAGACTAGCATTCAGAGCTAGAACCAACTACCCTGGTTTTGCTGAGCTTGGAATTATTTTTATCCCTCTGATAAAAATATCCATGAGTTTCAATTTTCTCTCTTTTTGTCTCCATTGCTAAGGTTTCCACAAATCCTGGCTCATACCACCTGAAGTCATCAGGCTTGATGGATAGTCTAGCTTGATGGCTGCATTGCTTAGGAGAATGTTATGAGGCAAACCTGGTCTCTATCTTACATGAATGTGGACCTGACTCTTGATCTCTCAGAATCAACATATAAAACATTAAGGCTTAAAATTGGGTTTATAAATTATGTATAAGTACACATAAATTGAATCCCGTTGAAGTCAAGTAGATGGGCAAAATGATCTTTGCACTGAGAGAAAAAGAGGGAGAAAATATATTTTCAAGTTCTGTAGTTCCAAGGGGGATTTTCTATACCATAATGAGTGAAGTTATCCTTCCAGACAGTACTTCAGGTTCATAACTATGTGTACTTTCAAAAGAAAAAAGTCAATTATGAAGGAGTAGATGGAGGCAGTGCATAGGCACAGTATATCACGGTTGGTGATGGACCTGGAATGTTTCATACTCAGCAAATCATTTAATGTAAAGTGTTTGAACTACAGGCCTGTCTTTTCACGGCAAACTTATAGTAGGACAAATTACAGTGAGCTGGCATGTTCCAGGACCTCCTCAGGATGGTTGGTTCCCGCTGCTCTCTGGTGGCCATCCTCTTGAAGTCTTTTGGAGAGGTGGGGTAGGGAAGTGCTTTCTGAATTGTGGCAGATTCACCTTTAATCAGAACTTCCAAGCCCAAAGCTTCTGCCACATGGAGGAGAAACTCGAAGAAAGTTTCTTGCCATTGTTAAAATGATGAGAAATAACTCAGTTATGGTACATATGAAAGAACATTTTCGTTGGAAAATAGCTCTTAATGTCTTAAGTTAGCGAGTGTTTATATCATTTTTATTCTTTCTCTTTGGCTAATATGAAGTAGACTTAACTAAATTCTCATACTCTGTCAGGGGTTGGTTGCTAGCCCATGACTTCAGAGCTCAGGGTAATATTCTTGATGACATTTTGTCCATTATGCATGCCATTTACTTCCATGGCACTAATGCGAGCGGCATGAGTGTTAGGACTTCAGTACTTGTGTTTTTATTCACTACTTGATGGCACACTTTCTCCTTTTCCTGCTCTCATCTTTTCAGACCAGGAAAGGAGATGGCATTTGGCACTGGACATGCTTGCCTTGTTTTTGTCATGAGTGAGCAATTCTAAGAACAGGGAAGGCGGAGGTTCATTATGTGTGGGTTGTAAGGACCACTGAGTCAGTAGCTCAAAACAGATGAAGTCCCAATCCACATGCCCCTGTCTCTTACTCTTCTTAGGCCTGAGATAGGGCTTTCCTGAGGGAGGAATCTCTGGAATAGAAAAGGACCAGATATAAGCCTGTGAGTATTGCGAATGACTTGGATGCTTGTATGGGGGCATCAAAAGAAAAACAAACACACAGTAAAGATAAATTAAAGGACACCTACATTAAGCCAGTAAAGCATGTGTTTAAATTTGATTTTAAGAGAAGCTTCTTAAAAAACCTATTTAAAAACTTTATGTGTGGGCTTCCCTGGTGGCGCAGTGGTTGAGAGTCCGCCTGCCGACGCAGGAGACACGGGTTCGTTCCCCGGTCCGGGAAGATCCCACACGCCGCGGAGCAGCTGGGCCCGTGAGCCATGGCCACTGAGCCTGAGCGTCCGGAATCTGTGCTTCGCAACTGGAGAGGCCACAACAGTAAGAGGCCCGCGTACCGCAAAAACAAAACAAAAAAAACTTCATGTGCAACAGTATTTTAGAATTGGGTGAGACCTTCTAAATGTGAAAGAAAGCAATATCATAAGGCGAGTTAAATTTGAGCAAATATAGGAAGATTTGGCATGTTTTTCTGAAAGGGGGCCAAACCCATTATAGTCACCCAGCAAATCAGGTCTTGTCTCATCTTTGTCAGCTACTTGGTGTATCCGTGGAAATCCATAGAATGAGACCAGCAAGAACATAGCAAATAAGCTGCCTTTTGAGGCATTGTTTTGAGGCATTTTGACACAGCAACATTCCTTTCTTCAATGTATAGAAAATATAAATTCTAGAAAATGTTATTATGTCAACACTTTCCAAATCTCATAATTTCTATGGGCCATGTGGTCTTAAAATGTAATGACCACAAGAAGATGCCCATGCCTTTCTGCCATTTCTGCACCAGCAGTGGCCCCTTTAGAGAAGAGCATTGCAGGCCTGAGAGGTCAAGAGGCAATAATAGCCAGTATGAACTCTTGTTCCATTTACTTAAAGCAAATGGTTTTAATTAAACACCATTCACAACTTTATTGCTGTGCTTAGCAAGCCTGAGGCAGTCCAGACTGGTCCTGCTGATACTCAGAAATTATCTGTAGAAAACAGCCTGATGTCTTTCTGAAACAAAATCTTCCTAAAATAAAGTTGGGTCAAAACTCAAATAAAACTCACCCCAAAACAAAACGCGCAATGTCTGTTCTTGTACACTTTGCACTTTGTAGTTAATGAGCACCTGGGACCTTGGTGCAGAAGGCTTTTTTTTTTAATAAATAAATAAATAAATTTATCTATTTATTTTCCACTGCGTTGGGTCTTCGTTGCTGCGCGCGGGCTTTCTCTAGTTGCGGCGAGCAGGGGCTACTCTTTGTTGCGGTGCATGGACTCTAGGCACACAGGCTTCAGTAGTTGTGGCTCGCTGGCTTCAGTAGTTGTGGTTCACAGGCTCTAGAGCGCAGGCTCAGTACCTGTGGCTCGTGGGCTTAGTTGCTTTGCAGCATGTGGGATCTTCCCGGACCAGGGATCAAACTCGTGTCCCCTGCATTGGCAGGCAGACTCCTAACCACGGTGCCATGAAGGAAGTCCCTAGAAGGCTTTTTAAAAAAAAATAATGTCTAAAACACATCTTTTAATAGTCATTCTTTTTGGAGTTATAAGTTAATTTACACAGCATTAGTTCTTTAAAAAAAAAAAAACTTGAGAATTAAGTGTCTGAGAGATTTCATTCATTTGCTAAATAATTGTTCTGTAATTTAATCAATGGTTGGTATGGAGTATTTGGAATACAGAAAAGCACAAAGAAAATCATAAAATCACTCATAATTCCTTAGTGAAGAGATTTAAATTTGGCCTGTCAGCTTCCAGAGTTTTCCTTTTCTTTCTGTATAAATACACATTTATTTTATTTTATTTTATTTTATTTACATCTTTATTGGAGTATAATTGCTTTACAATGGTGTGTTAGTTTTGGCTTTATAATGAAGTGAATCAGTTATACATATACGTATGTTCCCATATCTCTTCCCTCTTGGCGTCTCCCTTCCTCCCACCCTCCCTATCTCACCCATCTAGGAGGTCACAAAGCACTGAGCTGATCTCCCTGTGCCATGTGGCTGCTTCACACTAGCTATCTATTTTACGTTTGGTAGTGTATATATGTCCCTGCCACTCTCTCACTTTGTCACAGCTTACCCTTCCCCCTCCCCATATCCTCAAGTCCATTCTCTAGTAGGTCTGTGTCTTTATTCCTGTCTTACCCCTAGGTTCTTCATGACATTTTTTTTTCTTAAATTCCATATATATGCGTTAGCATACGGTATTTGTCTTTCTCTTTCTGACTTACTTCACTCTGTATGATAGACTCTAGGTCCATCCCCCTCACTACAAATAACTCAATTTCGTTTCTTTTTATGGCTGAGTAATATTCCATTGTATATATGTGCCACATCTTCGTTATCCATTCATCTGATGATGGACACTTAGGTTGTTTCCATCTTCTGGCTATTGTAAATGGAGCTGCAATGAACATTTTGGTACATGACTCTTTTTAAATTATGGTTTTCTCAGGGTATATGCCCAGTAGTGGGATTGCTGGGTCATATGGTAATTCTATTTTTAGTTTTTTAAAGAACCTCCATACTGTTCTCCATAGTGACTGTATCAATTTACATTCCCACCAACAGTGCGAGAGGGTTCCCTTTTCTCCACACCCTCTCCAGCATTTATTGTTTGTTGATTTTTTTTTTTTTTTTTTGCGGCACGCAAGCCTCTCACTGTTGTGGCCTCTCCCATCGTGGAACACAGGCTCCGGACGCACAGGCTCAGCTGCCATGGCTCACCGGCCCAGCTGCTCCGCGGCATGTGGGATCTTCCTGGACCGGGGCACGAACCCATGTCCCCTGCATCGGCAGGCAGACACTCAACCACTGCGCCACCAGGGAAGCCCTATGGTTTGTAGATTTTTTAATGATGGCCATTCTGACTGGTGTGAGACGATATCTCACTGTAGTTTTGATTTGCATTTCTCTAATGATTTATGATGTTGAGCATCCTTTCATGTGTTTGTTGGCAATCTGTATATCTTCTTTGGAGAAATGTCTATTTAGGTCTTCTGCCCATTTTTGGATTGGGTTGTTTCTTTTTTTGTTACTGAGCTGCATGAGCTGCTTGTAAATTTTGGAGATTAATCCTTTGTCAGATGCTTCATTTGCAAATTTTTTCTCCCATTCTGAGGGTTGTCTTTTGGTCTTGTTTATGGTTTCCTTTGCTGTGCAAAAGCTTTTAAGTTTCATTAGGTCCCATTTGTTTATTTTTATTTCCATTTCTCTAGGAGGTGGGTGAAAAAGGATCTTGCTGTGATTTTTATGTCATAGAGTGTTCTGCCTATGTTTTCCTCTAAGAGTTTGATAGTTTCTGGCCTTACATGTAGGTCTTCAATCAATTTTGAGCTTATTTTTGTGTATGGTCTTAGGGACTGTTCTATTCTCATACTTTAAATGTACCTGTCCAGTTTTCCTAGCACCACTTACTGAAGAGGCTGTCCTTTCTGCACTGTACATTCCTGCCTCCTTTATCAAAGATAAGGTGACCATATGTGCGTGGGTTTATCTCTGGGCTTTCTATCCTGTTCCATTGATCTATATTTCTGTTTTAGTGCCATTACCATACTGTCTTGATTACTGTAGCTTTGTAGTATAGTCTGAAGTCAGGGAGCCTGATTCCTCCAGCTCTGTTTTTCGTTCTCAAGATTGCTTTGGCTATTCGGGGTCTTCTGTGTTTCCATACAAATTGTGAAATTTTTTGTTCCAGTTCTGTGAAAAATGCCAGTGGTAGTTTGATAGGGATTGCATTGAATCTGTAGAGTGCTTTGGGTAGTAGAGTCATTTCCAACATGTTGATTCTTCCTATCCAAAAACATGGTATATCTCTCCATCTATTTGTATCATTTTTAATTTCTTTCATCAGTGTCTTATAATTTTCTGCATACAGTTCTTTTGTCTCCTTAGGTAGGTTTATTCCTAGATATTTTATTCTTTTTGTTGCAGTGGTAAATGGGAGTGTTTTCTTGATTTCACTTTCAGATTTTTCATCCTTAGTGTATAGGAATGCCAGAGATTTCTGTGCATTAATTTTGTATCCTGCTACTTTACAAATTCATTGATTAGCTCTAGTAGTTTTCTGGTAGCATCTTTAGGATTCTCTATGTATAGTATCATGTCATTTGCAAACAGTGACAGCTTTACTTCTTCTTTTCCAATTTGGATTCCTTTTATTTATTTTTCTTCTCTGATTGCTGTGGCTAAAACTTCCAAAACTATGTTGAATAAGAGTGGTGAGAATGGGCAACCTTGTCTTGTTCCTGATCTTAGTGGAAATACTTTCAGTTTTTCACCATTGAGGACAATGTTTGCTGTGGGTTTGTCATATATGGCCTTTATTACGTTGAGGAAATTTGCCTCTGTGCCTACTTTCTGCAGGGTTTTTATCATAAATGGGTGTTGAATTTTGTCGAAAGCTTTCTCTGCATCTATTGAGATGACCATATGGTTTTTCTCCTTCAGTTTGTTAATATGGTATATCACGTTGATTGATTTGCGTATATTGAAGAATCCTTGCATTCCTGGAATAAACCCCACTTGATCATGGTGTATGAACCTTTTAATGTGCTGTTGGATTCTGTTTGCTAGCATTTTGTTGAGGATTTTTGCATCTATGTTCATCAGTGATATTGGCCTGTAGTTTTCTTTCTTTGTGACATCCTTGTCTGGTTTTGGTATCAGGGTGATGGTGGCCTCATAGAATGAGTTTGGGAGTGTTCCTCCCTCTGCTATATTTTGGAAGAGTTTGAGAAGGATAGGTGTTAGCTCTTCTCTAAATGTTTGATAGAATTCGCCTGTGAAGCCATCTGGTTCTGGGCTTTTGTTTATTGGAAGATTTTTAATCACAGTTTCAATTTCAGTGCTTGTGATTGGTCTGTTCATATTTTCTATTTCTTCCTGATTCAGTCTTGGCAGGTTGTGCATTTCTAAGAATTTGTCCATTTCTTCCAGGTTGTCCATTTTATTGGCATAGAGTCGCTTGTAGTAATCTCTCATGATATTTTGTATATCTGCAGTGTCAATTGTTACTTCTCCTTTTTCATTTCTAATTCTATTGATTTGAGTCTTCTCCCTTTTTTTCTTGATGAGTCTGGCTAGTGGTTTATCAATTTTGTTTATCTTCTCAAAGAACTAGCTTTTAGTTTTATTGATCTTTGCTATCATTTCCTTCATTTCTTTTTTATTTATTTCTGATCTGCTCTCTATCATTTCTTTCCTTCTGCTAACTTTGGGGTTTTTTGGTTCTTCTTTCTCTAATTGCTTTAGGTGCAAGGTTAGGTTGTTTATTCGAGATGTTTCCTGTTTCTTAAGGTAGGATTGTATTGCTATAAACTTCCCTCTTAGAACTGCTTTTGCTGCATCCCATAGGTTTTGGGTCGTCTTGTCTCCATTGTCATTTGTTTCTAAGTATATTTTTATTTCCTCTTTGATTTCTTCAGTGATCACTTCGTTATTAAGTAGTGTATTGTTTAGCCTCCATGTGTTTGTATTTTTTACAGATCTTTTCCTGTAATTGATATTGAGTCTCATAGCGTTGTGGTTGGAAAAGATACTTGATACAATTTCAATTTTCTTAAATTTACCAAGGCTTGCTTTGTGACCCAAGATAAGATCTATCCTGGAGAATGTTCCATGAGCACTTGAGAAAAATGTGTATTCTGTTTTTTTTGGATGGAATGTCCTATAAATATCAGTTAAGTCCATCTTGTTTAATGTATCATTTAAAGCTTGTGTTTCCTTATTTATTCTCATTTTGGATGATCTGTCCATTGGTGAAAGTGGGGTGTTAAAGTCCCCTACTATGAATGTGTTACTGTCGATATCCCCTTTTACGGCTGTTAGTATTTGCCTTATGTATTGAGGTACTCCTATGTTGGGTGCATAAATATTTACAGTTGTTATATCTTCTTCTTGGATCGATCCCTTGATCATTATGTAGTGTTCTTCTTTGTCTCTTCTAACAGTCTTTATTTTAAAGTCTATTTTGTCTGATATGAGAATTGCTACTCCAGCTTTCTTTTGGTTTCCATTTGCATGGAATATCTTTTTCCATCCCCTCAGTTTGAGTCTGTATGTGTCTCTAGGTCTGAATTGGATCTTTTGTAGATATCATATATATGGGTCTTGTTTTTGTATCCGTTCAGCCAGTCTGTGTCTTTTGGTGGGAGCATTTAATCCATTTACATTTAAGGTAATTATCGATATGTATGTTCCTATTCCCATTTTCTTAGTTGTTTTGGGTTTGTTATTGTAGGTCTTTTCCTTCTCTTGTATTTCTTGCCTAGAGAAGTTCCTTTCGCATTTGTTGTAAAGCTGGTTTGGTGGTGCTGACCTCTCTCAGCTTTTGCTTGTCTCTAAAGGTTTGAAGTTCTCCATCAAATCTGAATGAGATCCTTGCTGGGTAGAGTAATCTTAGTTGTAGGTTTTTCTCCCTCATCACTTTAAATATGTCCTGCCAGTCCCTTCTGGCTTGCAGAGTTTCTGCTGAAAGATCAGCTGTTAACCTTATGGGGATTCCCTTGTGTGTTATTTGCTGTTTTTCCCTTGTTGCTTTTAATATGTTTTGTTTGTTTTTAATTTTTGACAGTTTGATTAATATGTGTCTTGGTTTGTTTCTCCTTGGATTTACCCTGTATGGGACTCTCTGTGCTTACTGGTCTTGATTAACTATTTCCTTTCCCGTATTAGGGAAGTTTTCAACTATATCCTCTTCAAATATTTTCTCAGTCCCTTTCTTTTTCTCTTCTTCTTCTAGAACCCCTATAATTTGAATGTTTGTACGTTTAATGTTGTCCCAGAGGTCTCTGAGACTGTCCTCAGTTCTTTTCATTCTTTTTTCTTTATTCTGCTCTGCAGTAGTTATTTCCACTATTTTATCTTCCAGGTCACTTATCCGTTCTTCTCCCTCAGTTATTCTGCTATTGATCCCTTCTAGAGTATTTTAAATTTCATTTATTGTGTTGTTCATAGTTGCTTGTTTCATCTTTAGTTCTTCTAGGTCCTTGTTAAATGTTTCTTGCATTTTGTCTATTCTATTTCCAATATTTTGGATCATCTTTACTATCATTATTCTGAATTCTTTTTCAGGTAGACTGCCTATTTCCTCCTCATTTGTTAGGTCTGGTGGGCTTTTATCTTGCTCCTTCATCTGCTGTGTGTTTTTCTGTCTTCTTATTTTGCTTATCTTACTGTGTTTGGGGTCTCCTTTTTGCAGGCTGCAGGTTCGTAGTTCCCGTTGTTTTTGGTGTCTGTCCCCAGTGGCTAAAGTTGGTTCAGTGTGTTGTGTAGGCTTCCTGGTGGAAGGGACTAGTGCCTGTGTTCTGGTGGATGAGGCTGGATCTTTTCTTTCTGGTTGGCAGGTCCACGTCTGGTGGTGTGTTTTGGGTTGTCTGTGGACTTGTTATGATTTTAGGCAGCCTCTCTGCTAATGGGTGGGGTTGTGTTCCTGTCTTGCAAGCTGTTTGGCATAGGGTGGCCAGCACTGTAGCTTGCTGGTAGTTGAGTGAAGCTGGGTGTTGGTGTTTAGATGGAGATCCCTGGGAAAGTTTTCACCATTTGATATTACGTGCAGCTTGGAGGTCTCTTGTGGACCAGTGTCCTGAAGTTGGCTCTTCCACCTCAGAGGCACAGCACTGACTCCTGGCTGCAGCACCAAGAGCCTTTCATCCTCACAGCTCAGAATAAAAGGGAGAAAAAGTAGAAAGGGAAAGAAAGAGAGAGAGAGGGAGGGAGGGAGAGAGAGAGAGAGAGAGAAAGAAAGAAAGAAAGAATGAATGAAAGAAAGGATAAAATAAAGTAAGATAAAATAAAATAAAATAAAAAATAATTATTAAGAAAAAAAAATTTTTTAAGTAAAAAAAATAAAACGGACAGATAGAACCCTAGGACAAATGGTTAAAGCAAAGCTATACAGACAAAATCTCACACAGAAGCATACATATACTCACTCACAAAAAGAGGAAAAGAGGAGAAAATAATAAAACTTGCTCTCAAAGTCCACCTCCTCAATTTGGGATGATTTGTTGTCTATTCAGGTATTCCACAGACGCAGGGTACATCAAGTTGATTGTGGAGATTTAATCCGCTGCTCCTGATGCTGCTGGGAGAGATTTCCCTTTTTCTTCTTTGTTCGCACAGCTCCCGGGGCTCAGCTTTGGATTTGGCCCCGCCTCTCTGGGTAGGTCGCCTGAGGGCGTCTGTTCTTTGCTCAGACAGGATGGGGTTAAAGGAGCCACTGATGTGGGGCTCTGGCTCACTCAGGCCGGGGGGAGGGAGGGGAACGATGCGGGGCGAGCCTGCGGCGGCCGAGGCCACTGTGACGTTGCACCAGCCTGAGGCGCGCCATGCGTTCTCCCGGGGAAGTTGTCCCTGGATCCCGGGACCCTGGCAGTGGTGGGCTGCACAGGCTCCCCAGAAGGGGCGTGTGGATAGTGACCTGTGCTCGCACACAGGCTTTTTGGTGGCGGCAGCAGCAGCCTTTGCGTCTCATGCCCGTTTCTGGGGTCTGCGCTGTTAGCTGATGCTCGCGCCTGTCTCTGGAGCTCCTTTAAGCGGCGCTCTTAATCCCCTCTCCTCGCGCACCGGGAAACAAAGAGGGAAGAAAAAGTCTCTTGCCTCTTCGGCAGGTCCAGACTTTTCTCCGGACACCCTCCCGGCTAGCCGTGGCGCACTAGCCCCCCTGCAGGCTGTGTTCCTCAGCCAACCCCTGTCCTCTCCCTGCGCTCCGAAGCCCGAGCCTCAGCTCCCAGCCCCGCCCGCCCCGGCGGGTGAGCAGACAAGCCTCTCGGGCTTGGTGAGCGCCAGTCAGGACCGATCCTCTGTGCGGGAATTTCTCCGCTTTGCCCTCTGCACCCCTGTGGCTGCGCTCTCCTCCATGGCCCCGAAGTTTCCCCTCTCCGCCACCCGCAGTCTCCGACCACGAAGGGGCTTCCTCGTGTGTGGAAACATTTCCTCCTTCACAGCTCCCTCCCACTGGTGCAGGTCCCATCCCTATCCTTTTGTCTCTGTTTATTCTTTTTTCTTTTGCCCTACCCAGGTACGTGGGGACTTTCTTGCCTTGTGGGAGGTCTGAGGTCTTCTGCCAGTGTTCAGTAGGTGTTCTGTAGGAGTTGTTCCAAGTGTAGATGTATTTCTGGTGTATCTGTGGGGAGGAAGGTGATTTCCGCGTCTTATTCTTCTGCCATCTTCCCAGCCGTCCTCCACATATATTTTAAATTATATTGGGATCATACTGTTTTTTCCACTTAACAGTATAATGAGATCATTTTACCACATCATTAAATTTTTTTCTGCAACAAGAATTTTAGCACTCATGTTATGTTCCATTATGTTAATACACCCTTATATTTTTAGCCTTTTTCCTGTTGTTAAGACATTTAGCTGGTTTCCTATTTTTGGCTGCCACCATAATGTGATCATCTTTTATATTTTTGTGGTATTAGTTTATGCATGGAATTGGAATTATAGTGTCTTTTTCCCCCTTTGGGGACATGGGACTATATTAAATGTTTCTTTTTTTAATTCTACATCTAAATGTGAAATAATTTTATTTTTTGTTTTCCCTCCTTAATGTGATACTCTGGCAACAAGTTAGTTAATTGAGCTTGGTTGGCTTTCACTGTTCCTTGAACAAAGTGCTTTACTAAATGATCCCAAATGTTAAATAAAAACCAATTAACAAATAGATGCTTAGATATTAACAGATGTCTTCAGGAGGTCTGTATATAATTAGAGGAAATAAATCTTACTCTGATAGTGACAGTTGGGTAAAAACAAATTACTATCATCAAGGGCATTTCATTGTAAGACAACCCAATAAACAGAATCTGTGATAAAATGTAAAAGTCACATAAAAATCTAGTATATCTTGTAATAAGTATGTGGTTATCAGATTTTGGATCTGATAATAAGTATATGATACTTTGTGGTTACTACAGATTTGCCTCCAGTAAGAAAGGAAACATGATCCTTTTTGGGTTTTTTTGTTTTTGTGGTACGCAGGCCTCTCACTGTTGTGGCCTCTCCTGTTGCGGAGCACAGGTTCCGGACACGCAGGCTCAGCGGCCATGGCTCACGGGCCCAGCCGCTCCACGGCATGTGGGATCTTCCCGGACCGGGGCACGAACCTGTGTCCCCTGCATTGGCAGGCGGACTCTCAACCACTGCGCCACCAGGGAAGCCCAACATGATCCTTTAAAAAAAAAAAAATTCTTTTATTTATCTATAATAGTAGAATATGAACATGTGAGTTTTCTGGATTTTACCTTTTCCATATATTGAAGAGATGAATATTACTGTGTTAAAATTGCATCAAATTAGAGTCCAATAAACAACTTATTTGCTGTGTTCTTACTGGACTCATTTGATGGATTTTCGTGGATGGAGAAAGTAGGTAATTGAAATGAAACTAGGCTTGAGTTTTTTTCAGTGATACTATTAATTTATAATGTAACATTGAATTATTTTCACTTGTTTTATATATTTTAAACCAAGACCCTCAGGCATTCTAAATACATGGAAGATTTTTTTGTGTGTGTTTTTTTTATTGGTAGCATTTTGATGATTTTGCAAGTATCCATGTGTGTGTCTGTGTGTCTACTATTTTTTTCCATCACATTATGGCCTCTGGGGGAACAGGTTTTGTGCATGTACTTTACTTTTTCTTCCTTAATGCTATAAGGAGGAAGAAAGCCATGGATCTGATTTGTTTCATTAAAGTACATTTTGTTGGTCAGTGTGTTGGTGGATGTAATCACAGTATGCAGTTAAAAGATCTAGGGCTTCCCTGGTGGCGCAGTGGTTTAGAGTCCGCCTGCCGATGCAGGGGACACGGTTTCGTGCCCCGGTCCGGGAAGATCCCACATGCCGCGGAGCGGCTGGGCCCGTGAGCCATGGCTCCTGAGCCTGCGCGTCCGGAGCCTGTGCTCTGCAATGGGAGAGGCCACAACGGTGAGAGGCCTGCGTACCGCAAAAAAAAAAAAAAGGATCCAGAGCTTCAGGCTTATTGTGGTCACTTTCAGAGGTCCTGCCTGAGAATAACAGGCCAAGGTTCTCCCTCAAAGCTGGCTAAATCAGTTTTCCTTCTTCTTCTCTTCATTAGCATCATTTCTCCCCAACCCCCTTCTTTTGTATCCAGCCCCAGAGAAGGCAGGACCAATATAGATGAGACCAAGTGTAGCCATTTACATAGTAAATACCGTATGTTCTCTATCTTTCTGTCTACCTTTCCTGTAACTGTAGAAGAGTGAAGTTTCTGGTTTCAATGGAGTGGGCAGTTAAGAAGCTTGGATTTAGTGGGTTGGAGTAGAGCACAGGAGAGGAGAGAGCAATTACGATGTTCTAATGTCATTAGGATAAAGAAGCCCTCAACAGAGTCATTCTCTCTTAGTAAGATTTGGGAGCTCTTACCTCAGCTAATAATAGAGGTCACGTTGCCTTGCCTTACTTTGTTGGCACATCTCTATCTTTGGCCTTGTGTGGCCACCTCGGACTCAAGGCTGGGAGACTTCAGGCTTCCCTGGGCGCTCTGGCCAAATGTCATTTTTATACCATCCTAATAACACACTGGCACTATGATTTTTAATAATTACTGCTCGAACAATTGTTTATCTTAGAAAATACACAAAAGCAAATACACAAAACAGATGAAGGCCACCCAGATCTCAACACTGTTATTAGCATCATTTTGTATGTTCTTCAGGTTTTTCTTTTCACAGTAATTCATGCTTCAGAGAACAAAGTGGTGACCTCCCTTTTTACACAACCCATCACCCTTCCAGCCTGCAGGCCTCTTTGTAACAAAGGAATGGAGTATTTCAGATCTGCAACAGCTGTGCTTGGAGAGATCTCCATTCTTACGTGTTAGGTGTGTTGGGCGAGGATGGCATTGGGCATCTGTACATCTAAATGATAGTCATTGAAAAGACTTGGGCGTTTAGAGACACGCATGTAAATGAAATAAGAAAATGCAGTTACAGACTCGACAGAAGCAGAAAGCTGAAGCAGAAGCTAAAGTATAAGAAGCTCATTATGTCCACATCTTTAACTTGGGCCTGAGAAAACCACATGAAATGTGAAAAATTAATTTAAGTTTCTTATTCAAACCATGTCATTCTCTTTGTTTTCTTTAGTTCATTGAATTTAACCACATTCTACTCCCTAAATTATGTCAAATTCATGTGTGGACTCTGAACTTAAACTCGTGTGAATTGTAAAGTTTGAATTGAGAAAGTTTCATGTGAATTGTAAAGTTTGAATTGAGAAAGTTAATTCCCTGGACATCGTACTCTTTTTTTTTTTTTTTTTTTTAAACTAAGATGCTTCTAGACATCTGAGGCCTAATAAAGGCTGGTTTTCACTTCAGGGCATCCTGCACTTGGATCTCTAAGACCTCATGTCCAGGCAGGTTCCCCACTGACTCTCCTTGAGACCCTGCTATGATGATCACAGCAACCACAAATCTGTCACTCCTCTTATTTGGCTCCCGTTGCCCTCAGCATACGGTTCCCAGCGCCCACCATGGCTTACAAGGCTCCATGTGAGCCAGCCCTGCAGCCCGACTCTTGCCCATTCATGTATTTGTTCAATTTGGTCACTGCCCTCCTCTCTCTTCCTGCAACGTATGAGCACATCTCCATCCTCAGAACTTTGCCTGGGCTGTTCTTTCTACCCCAAACTCTTCCCCTTTCATCTTTTTCTTTCTCCTACTCACTATTCAGGTCTCATCCTAGATGTTACTATGCAGAGAGGTTTCCACGAACCCCTCAGACCTGGTTGAAGGCAAGGGTATATTGCTGGTTACGACTTCTCAAATCATATTCCTTTTTAATTATGTAGTCAGGTAGGTGATTTTGTGTTCAATTATGTTGCAGTTATCCACTGCTTCCTAACAAACTATCCCCCAAGTGTAGTGGCTTTAAACAGCAGTTTATTCTTATTTCTCCTGGTTCTGTGGGGTCACTGAGCTCAGCTGGGCAGTCTTGCTTGGAATATGTCATGAAGCTGCACACGTTGGTGGCTGAGGCTGGAGCCATCTGAAGGTTCAGCTGCTCTGGCTGTCCTAGACAGCTTCCTCACATGTCTGGCACCCCACTGCTCCTTGACCTCTCTCTTTTTTTTTTTTTTCTCCACATCCCATCTCATCTCTCCATGTGGTTTGGCCTTTCATGGTGGTCTCAGCATGATCATGTGTGGTGACTGGCTTCTGAGAGGCAGGAAATGGAAGCTGTCAGGGCAGGACTGGTACCATGTCACTTCTGCCATGTCTATTAGAGAAGGCACAGGTCCTGTTCAGATTCAAGTAGGGTGGAGAAACACACCCCATTTCTTAACGTGGGAGTAGCAGAGTCACATTGCATATGGTGGGAGATACTGCTTCACTGTCTTTGGAAACTGTCCAACCTCTACTGCTCAACTGTCGTTCATGAAGTCATGGTCCATATCTTACACTATATTGGCACATAGTAGGTGCTGAGAACATGCTTTTGAGCAAATAAATGAATCATAACTCCAGAGAAAAGTCTTGGACAGATATAAGAGAAGGCCAGGAAACAAATGTAAGTGATTGGGATTTCTTGCCTCTTGTTGGGTTAAATTCCATCTTCTACCTGCCCCACCCTTATATCTTTTAGAATTTGTCAACATCCAGGATGCTTTTATTTCACAGATTTGCCCCTCACGTAGCACTTGGCTGAGCAAATGTACTGTAGTTACTTCCTCTCCCACCTGTTTCCCCCTCACGAAATGACGTTTCGTGAGGCTGTGCGTTGTATTCTTCAGGGTGCTTAGCTCAGTGTTAGACAAGACAGTGTGGCAGGTAAGAACCTGGGCCACTTACACATCTACCTGGGTTGGAATTCTGCCTGTATCCCTCTTAGCTATATGACCTTGGCAAGCGACTTAACTCCTCTAATTTTTTCCTTGCTAGTAAAATGGGCATATTAATAGAAACAGTTCCCCAGTGCTCTCACGAGTATTAAATGGCATAATAAGACATATAAAGCTCTTAGCACATACCATTCGTTATTGTGTATTCCCAGTAACTCTTGGGTGTCATGTTACACTGATGTAGTCATCATTCAGTAGGGATTTGTTAATAAACAAACATTTTAGAATTTTTGAATACTCCCTTTCAAAATGTTCTACCCTGTACCTGTTCAAGGTAAAATTACAGTTTAAGTTTCCAAGACATCATCCTTT
This sequence comes from Tursiops truncatus, assembly GCF_011762595.2. Lineage (NCBI taxonomy): Eukaryota > Metazoa > Chordata > Mammalia > Artiodactyla > Delphinidae > Tursiops > Tursiops truncatus. Next base: position 80,260,058 of record NC_047043.1, on the reverse strand, counting down.
TACTAAAACTCAATTTGAAAAATAGGTCATTCCATGCCTTTCCATTTGTGTTTTTCTTTTGTTTTCGTGTTACAAGAGGGCAGTGGGGCTGCTTTTTTCCTCTTTTCACTTTTCAAAATTGTTCCCTCAAGAGCTTAAGCAGGTATGATACATGCTTTGACTCAACCCTTTGCATTTGGTAAGAAAATTGTGAGAAACTGAAAAACTTCATATGCCTCAGTGTTTGAGATTAGAAAAATATATGAGTTATTATTTTGATTTGCAAAGTTTAAGAGATTCTGGCCAGTAATGCGAAAATTAGATTTCAGAGGGTAATTATATAGTTAAGTGTATTTATGCCGTTGACCTGAAGATATAAGAGAAAAAGGAAGTTTGGAGAACATTTTGAAATTCTACAGATGGCTTTGCAGGCCAGAGGTCATTAATTAGTAAGAAAGGTCCTCATCTCTGAATTCGTATCATTGTGGATGTTCCCTTTCTCTATTCTTAAAAACAAATTAAGTATTTCTACTTCTCAGAATCCTGACTTGTATCTAAAGTTATAATAGACTAGATTTAATATACTTTTCCCCCAGGGAAAGATAGTTAAGGATTTATGTTAGAAAGGAAACTTTCTGCTACCTCCCTTTTTTAAGCAGCAAAGTATGTTATATTCCTTTATCTTGACTGTTCCACCAGGTAGTATTTCATACCTGACCATCTATAAGTTTCCTGGTTGTAATCAATCCATTCTGTTGTTGTCACACTTGCTTGCCACTGTTCCCCAAAACGTTAGCATTTCTTCCTGGAGATCATACTGCCTGATCTTAAAGGAAAAACAGGAGAACAAGGCACAGGTTTTGCCACATAGAAGTCAATAGCGACAAACTTCAGTGCCATTTCATCTTGCCAGATGCTATCTTGATAGCGCTACTGCTTTTCCATGTTAGCAATAGCAGAACATCAGATTTAAGGTTCCCTCACAAGAGAGAGGTATACATTGAGAAGTTTATTTTTACTGCCTAAAAGCTACAAAGTCAGTTAGATTTATAGAGGCAGTCATCCACATTCAAATCAATGTTCTAGAAATTCCTTTGGCTTACCTGGTAAGTTAATGTCCACATATTAAATCCATATTTTAAAAAATAGATGTGAAACACTGACCAATGTTTAAATTCGTTTGTTAAATCAGGATTATTAAGCAGGGATACAGTCTAAGGGTTGTGTGTATTATTAAATGTACTGGTTGCTGAGAAATGCACTGAGAATTTGTAAGGCTGAGTCCTGATTCTTACTCTGACTATAATTAGCTGTATACTATTATGTCTTTGTTTCTCAAACTTGAGTATGTCCCAGAACCACCTGGAGGGCTTAGTAAAATACAGATTGCTGGGTGCCATTTTAGATCATTTTCTTTAGTGATCAGTGCTAAGAAGATAATAAAACAGGATGAGGTGTTAGTGAGTATATTGGTAAGGGTCCCAGATACCACCAAAACAGGCTTCATATGCAAGGCTTTTATTGAGGAAGTGCCTTTGATAGAAAATGGGGAAGAAGCCAGGAAAGGCTGGGAGGACCATTGGACTGTGATACAGGTCTGACCCTAAGTGAGGGAGGAGAGGTGAGAGGGGAAGTGTCCCATGATGAAGAGCGGAGTGACGAACATTTGGCAAGGCTATAGGGGTGTCCTGCAGCCAACAGCTGATAGTGAAGTCCCCTGTCTTCCAGGAATGGGCCTGCCCTACTGTCCCTCCAGGTTTAGTCATTGGCTGGGAGCAGACCAGGGGTAGCATGGCCTTGGCACCAGTGCAGCCAGTTTTCCTCCTTCTAGTTGCACGTCCAAGGTGCATTCTCATGGCCTCACCAGCCGATAAGCAGTTATTTGAGATGGAGTAACCAGGCAGGGCCTGTCCCTGGGAGGATGTGTGAGCTGAGACCTGAGTGACACCAAGGAATGAACCTATGTTGACCTGGGACTGAGTGGGAAGAGCAGGGGAAACAAGTGCAGAGGCTGGAAGGCAAGAAACAACTCAGGGTATTTCAAGGGCAGAGCAAGTGAGGAGAACTGAGTAGAAAGTGACAGGCTGCAGCCTGTTCAGGAAGGACTTGTGGGCCAAATTGGGAAGCTTTTTTTTTTTCCATTTTATTATTATTTAATTTTTATTTTTTTTAATTAATTTTTATTGGAGTATAGTTGATTTACAATGTTATGTTAGTTTCTGCTGTACAGCAAAGTGAATCAGTTATACATATACAAATTGGGAACTTTAAATTTTATTCTAAATAAAATGGGAAGCCTCTCCAAGTCTGAGACAGAGATGGAGGTATGCACTGGAAAGGGAAGAGAGAGACCAGGGACTGGCTGGGACTCTAGTTAGCATTAGTCTAGGCAACCCCAAACTATCTTTTGAATGGTTTTTGCTTTTTGAAAAGTTATGCCTTTGAATTACCTCTTTTTTCTCTAAGCCTTTAGGATCCTGAAAATATGGCGGGTAATCTACTTATTGTTAGGGAAACAGCTGCAGGCCCCTGTTTTCTTAACCCCCATCAAGTATTTCAGGCCATCTTTCTGTCCAGCCCCGCTTCCAATTCACCCCGGTGGCTCTCACTCATCACGCAACCTTCTTTCTCTACTCTGTGTCCCTTTGGTTTTTGACACCAGGTGGTGCATGCTGCCTCACATTGTCTTTCACACACCTTTACCATCATATCCAAACCAGCTGAGATACTGATCCACTCATCTCATTTCTCTTTCTATATATGGTCTCAGAAATTACAAGCAGTAGCATTCCCAAAGGCAAAACTGAAGCAGGACATTGGTTAATATATGGAGGCAACTTTTAGACAAAAATAAATGAGTGGAATTTGGGTAAATTTGATTGATGAGAATAATTTCTCCTATTGTGACGGTTCTTAAGCTGCCCCCCATCCCGCGTCCCATTTTCCCCTTAGAAGCCCAGTGTGTACGAAAGGTGGAAATGCGTGTTTTGCTTTGGAGGTGTGGTGTGGTGCGTCTCGTCTCCTCCTCCACCCCTGGGCACTCTGGTCTGCCTGGACCTAGCGAGGGCTTTGACACTGGCTTTTTTCCCGTGTCTTCTGATAATTTTTTTGAGCAGCCACAGTGAGCACAGAGTAAATCCTAGCCATGCTGCTTGAGATTTGGAACGATACCTCTGAGAATGGGGGTGTCCCCATTTCCAAAGGATGCCAGCTGGAAAAGCGCTATTCCCTAGAAGGATATGTGCGCACACTTGTAAAATTTCACTCCCATAAGGACTTCTCACCATCTTTCAGTTGTGAGTTTTTCTGTTCTTCCAGCATGTGGGGAGCTCTCCCAGGCCAGGAGAAGTTGGTGCTGAGGCTTTCAGTAAAGTGCTGATTGCCCTGTCAGTCAGAGCGCTGAGGAACTGGCAGCTTCCAAGATTGATTCTTGACAGAATAATTAGAAAAGTTTCACTTTCGGTAACCATTTGAGCACTCTCTAAAGGAATGGGCCCAGGCCGGCTCTCTGCTGTCCAGATCCGGAGGCTAAATGTTCAGGAAGATAAAGCATAGTGTGTCACAGGAAAAAAATTGCCTTAGATGTGCAAGAAGGGATGGCCCTCAAACTCCTGAACAGCGACACCCAGTTGTCTGGGTGTTTGCAGGTGTGTTTCCCTGGCCTTCTTCAGACACTGCTGCTATTTTAATACCTGCCTGAGATTATTTTGCTCTCTGTCGGTTGTTTGCCTTGGAGTGATGTGTGCAGACAGCTGGCGAGGCAGCTTTCTCCTTGACCTTTTTGTACGGATGACACTTTCTTCCTCCTCATTTCAAGAGGACACATGGCCCTTGGGTAACCTCAGAGTCCCAAAGCCACGTTTTGTTTTTCCAGACAGTCCCAGTCACTTGATCAGGGCAATGTTTTCCAGACTTACACTATCTCAAGTATAGTGGGATTACCAACAGGTCCTCAGAGAGAGGATAGGAAAGCGGTGGCTTTGTAGACAAATTAATTGCTTCAAGGAAAAGTAAAAAATTAATTTATGTGTTCTCCTTATCTTATAGGAAAGTATAAGTTAGGGAACTTAAACATTTATAATAAAATAGATGTAGATAAAGAAAAATATCTCCTATTTTATATCCTTTTTCGTAAATGGTTTCTTTTTAAAAAGTAAATTTTGGAAAGAAAATAATTCTGTGTGCATATCTGTACATGTGTACAGATATATTTTTTTTTAAAGTAACTTTTTAAATTTTATTTATTTATTTTTCACTGCATTGGGTCTTCATTGCTGTGCGCCAGCTCTCTCCAGTTGCGGCGAGCGGGGGCTACTCCTCGTTGTGGTGCGTGGGCTTCTTATTGCAGCGGCTTCTCTTGTTGTGGAGCGCGGGCTTTAGGCACGCAGGCTTCAGTAGTTGTCGCACGCGGGTTCAGTAGTTGTCGGTCATGGGCTCTAGAGCACAGGCTCAGTAGTTGTGGCGCACAGGCTTAGTTGCTCCGCGGCATGTGGGATCTTCCCGGACCAGGGATAGAACCCATGTCCTCTGTATTGGCAGGCAGACTCTCAACCACTGTGCCACCAGGGAAGCCCATGTACAGATAGTTTTAACACTCCCCAGATACCAGAGTTTCTTGGGGCAGATCTGAGAAATGCTGACATCAGCCATCATTACCTTGCCTTCCTTTGATAAGCACAGCAGCAGCAATGATAACAATGAGGAATTAACATTGCTGGGAGTGCTCTGTGTGTGAGGCAAAGTGCAAAATGCTTTCTATGTGTTAAAATATTTCAGTTTTAAAAGTCAAAAAACTTTCAATGGTGTTGAGCTGCTTTGTTAAGTAGACAGTTGGGAGGGGGGGTTTGTCATTTCTTCATCCCCCAGTTGTCTTTAATGAAAGCAGTAAAAGAGCCGAAGCCACAGCAGCACACCCTTAAGCTCACCTCTTAGGACTTGCTTTTCGTCATCGCTCACAAACCTGAGCTGATCCCCATTTTCTGCAGACTAAATTCTAAACTCTTGAGTCAGAGATTCAGAAGCTTGCGTCGTCAGGCAGACAGCCTTGCCTTCCACTGCTGGCATAGACTCTACCATCTGTTCCAAGTACCCTTGTCTCAGAATGCTCTGCCTCTCCCTCCCCACTTTGCCTGCCTCCGTTTTCACATACTGCCTTGCAAGTCTTCCCACACTGAGTGAACTGGAGGTCATCTACCGACTCAGTTGAACTGGAGGTCACTGAGCAGGAGACATTTGGCAACATCTGGAGACATTGTACCAACGATTTGTGGTGGGTGTGCTCCTGGCATCTAGTGGGAAGAGGCGAGGCATGCTACTAGACATCCTGTAGTGCACAGGGCAGTCCCCACAAGGACTTATGTGGCCCCAAATGACAATAGTAATGAGATTGAGAAACCTTGCACTAGATGTAAGGTCCTTTTGTTTGATTTATCACTGTCTTCTCAGTGTTTGATACATAGTATGTGATTTAAAGCATCTGGAAATTAATACACATACTCCTTCCTTCCCCAAATGCCATCTTCCTTTGTACTTCTTTAATTATAGTTATATGGAAATCTAATTACATTTTATGTTTTTACTATGAGTTGGCTTCAATGCATTGTAAATGTTCAAAACCCTGAGTCTTGTTTGGGGTGTTAAACTCACGTACAGCATGGGTAATTTGTTAATGGTCGCATTTCAGTTTTCTTCATCTTGCCCCTTGAAAGAGAAACATAAAAATGCATTTTCTTAAGAGCCCATTAAAAGAAAGGGCAGTCTCTCTGTTATAGAATTTTCAGGCATGCACACATGTGGGATGTCTTGCAGCAGGAAAGGTAAGACCCGGTATGCGGGCCTCTCACTGTTGTGGCCTCTCCCATTGCGGAGCATAGGCTCCGGAAGCGCAGGCTCAGCGGCCATGGCTCACAGGACCAGCCACTCCGCGGCATGTGGGATCTTCCCAGACCGGGGCACGAACCCGCATCCCCTGCATCGGCAGGCGGACTCTCAACCACTGCGCCACCAGGGAAGCCCGACATGTATTATTTTTACAATCCAGTGGGAATTACTATTAACATACATAGTCAGGATGAGAAACCAGATTTCCTGTCTCCTTCTCTGGGCCCATTAAGAGGCCAGTGAGTAAAAAAGTCATTTTTTACAAACAAAATTCTACCATTGGTTCGAAATTACAGTAAATAATAATTATAGTAAATTGAAGCATTCCAATTATTTGAACCTTAGTTTCCTCAACTATAAAATGGGAGTATTAATGACCTGATCAGGGTAATGAATAATACCATTGTGATCAGGGTAATGAAAAATACCATTGTGGTGGTATTGTAGTTCTATCTCTTCCTAGTGATGTATAACCTTAGAAAAGTCACTTCCCAACTCTGAAGTCAGTGTCTTATATGTAAAATGGAGTTATTAAAATCCTTGCAAAGTTGATATGAAGATTGGATAAAATAAGGTATTGCATCACTTGACAAAGAACATGGTGTTCAATAATTTGTATATACTGCTCTACTTTCTGATATTAGTATTAATTATTATTGTCACTTTTATTGTTACTATTATGTAATTGTGTGAACCAAATTATAACTTTCACTTGGAACTTTTTTAGATTTAACTTATCATTACCACTCATTATTTTTAGCTATGCATCTGTCACTGGAAATTATAAGACCTCAGTTAGGGATAATTTACTCCCAAGACATTAATTGGTATAAGGCAGAGACTCTTGGTACTGCGATATCAAATATCAGTTCGTTAATTCTCCTTTAGTAGCATCTCAACAGAATGCCAGTCAATTCTGTGATATTTTTCAGCCTCCCTTTCAGCAAGGTAGAACCATATGATGGCTTTCTGGCCATTGAGAGATAAACCAAAATATAGTGTGGGACTTCTGGCAGGCTGTTTTTAATAAGCTGAAGTGGTTGGAAAAGAAGCCCTTTTGCGTTTCCCCTGTTCTTCCCTGCTGCTTAGAATGCCTTTGTAATGGCAGGAGCTCCAGCAGCACTCTTGGACTAAGAGATAGCCTCAATATGGCAGCTCTGCATGATGAAGGAGAAAGATCAAGGGCGTCTGAGTCCCTGATTGACTTTAGGTAGTGTCAAACCAGTCCTGGCCTACACACCAGCAGTCTTCTTTTATATGAGAGAATAAATACTTGTATGTTTAAGTCCCTGTATTTCTTTGTTCTTGACTGATCCATTCTTGCTGCTGAGAGCTGTGGCATACTTCCTCTCATTTACCATGGAATACTTCCAATATTTTTGTTCTTCCTTGGTAAATTTCTCTTCCAGTATAAAGCAAATAAATAAGTTGACTCAAATTTAAACTGGACTTTTGAGCAAATCAACAAACAAAAACTTCCACAGGAAGTGCAAAGACAAATGTATGCTGTTCTTTGACATGCATTTTAGGCTTATTTGGAAAATGAAATGGTTCTAGAGAAAGGAGTGGTTGGCCTGAAGGAGGTCTGCTGCCTGCATTCCATCTGCATATGGTATTCCAGTCCAGTTGCTCACGTGTGGCGGTTGATGCTACTTTAGTGTCAATGGAAATGCATGGTGTGTGGTCTGCTGTTCAGTACGGGGTTTTTCTAAAGGTGGTACCACTATATCTGTAAAGCTGTTCTGGTGTTTTCTTTCAAACAGATGGTTGTCGCATGAATCTGGTGGGTTCTTTGTATATATTGACTAAAGAAGGGCCTTGGAGAATATTTGTTTGTTCCAGAAAACAAAGAATGCTTAGTGTTTTTTTCCCTCTTCTTAAATATACCTTGTCAAACATTCCATGTTAGCTTAAACAGGAAGAAGAGGAAAGTGTACAAATGTGGTAACTAATTCATATTAAAGCACACACACAACATAGCTGCCCTTTGAATGGTTCACTGGCCACCAAGATCAGGTGCCTGCTGAATTAAGAGCATTTGGATAATTGACCTTCCATCTGAATAAATTAGAATAGATTAGATTTGATTGACCACATAAAAATTTAAGTCATAAAAAAGAAAGTCCCTTTCTCATTCTTAGCTACTTTGTTGTGTTGAGTCTCAAAGGTAATTAACTGTGTGTTTTTCTTTCCTAATCACAAATTAGCAAACTAGAAAGGAATGGTAATACGTAGATGTGACATTTCTTTTTTAATTGAAGGCCTCAAAGGACTGTATGACAGACTGAGTTGTTTAAAGACATTCTAGAAGGGCAGTGTGCTTAAGATGTTTTAATATGCATTGAACCTTCCCTACCATCCTGGTGGGGTTGTTAGTGCGATTCCGATCGTTGGGGCAATTGGGATGTGATGTTCTTGGGGTACTTTTTAGCCTTCTGACCTTTGCTCATTCGAGGCCACGTGCTGATGCATGAGATGTGATGTGATGAAGACCATGCTATGTAAGCAACAAACACAAGATTACTACTTTAAAACAAAGCCATGGAATTGCAGAGCTGACAAGGATCTTTGACAGCCATGGGTTCACTTGCTTTTCTTTATAGATGAGGAGACACAGGCCAGTAAGAGGAAATGCTCTGTCTTCAGATCAGAAACTAAGCTACTGGATGTTATGTAATGTACAGAATTGTTCTTATGCAAGAAACCCTACTCCTGCACTTAATGATGTGTGGCTTTATTCAAATTAGGTAAACCCTTCTATAGAAAGAGGATATTTTTAATACCTAATTTTTAGGGTTGTTATGAGATTGAAATGAGACAAATGTCTATAATGCATTGTTTTGGTTGTTGTTGCTGTGTAGTAAACCATTCGAAAACCTAGTGGCTTAAAACAATAACCACTTTATTTTCTCATAATTCAACAGTCTGGGTTGGGATCAGGTGGGCATTTCTTGGTGTTCACTCTTCTTGCCTGCGTTCAGCTGGTGCGTTGGTGGTGGCTGGGCTCAGCTGCGATGCTAGGGCCGTTGGGCTCTTTGCTCACCCCCATGTTGTTTGAGGGCCTCTACTTCTCCATGTGATCTCTCCACGTGGTCCCTTTTTATGGCCTTTCCAGCAGGGTAACCAGGCTTATTATGTGGCACCTGAAGGCTTCCAACAGGACAATAGCAGAGACTGCCAGGCCTTCTCAAGGTATAGGCCTAGAACTGGTACAGCATCATTTCTGCCACATTCTAGTAGCTAAATCAGATCACAGGCTCAGCCAAGATTCAAGAAGGAAGGCACTACAGTAGATCCTTCATAAGTGTTAACATGGCTCAGCATGGGACAATGATACAGCAGATCACAACAAGGACCCACCTCTGTGCCTGGTGCATGCCAAAGGCACAATAAATGCTAACCACTCTCTTTTGATGTAGTGGTAGTACTAAGAGTTGTTTTATTATTTGGTGTTGCTACTGTTATAAGTAGGCATAAATGGAAAACAGTTCATATAGAAGTTTTGAAAGATTAAATAATTTTATTTTTATCATCTCCTAAATATATCACATCATTATCCAGAGTTTTCCTGGGATATCCACTATAAAACTACAGATGGAAACGTTATTTTTACTAGAGCATAGAATAAGTTTCCTAATTCAGTAATTCTCCAGTAAGTTCCCCAGTTCTCTAATTCAAGCAGGTCTGGGTTCTGGCCAGAGATTCTACATTTCTAATCAGTGTGACATTGGGAATTATGAAATTGAAATTGTTCAAGTTAGAAAGTTAATTTCTGTACTTTCTCCCCATCAAAAAAGTATTTTACAGTTCCAATATATATCACTTTAGAGCATTATATATTTAGGAGCAGCAAGAAATGAAAAATCTCTTTTCCTCCAGTGTGATCCTTTCCCTGTTTCCAGGTGATTTTCCTGCTGCTGATGTAGAGAACCATACTTGGTGAAGCAAGGCTATGGTCTACAACTCAGAGGCCCTGGCCTTTACTAGTAGCAGCATCTAAAAATGGGTATCTTTAGGAGGCCCCATTCTTTAAGAGCAAGTTACTCTTTGTGGAGGATATTTGGGAAATGTTTGGATCCGATGAGCCTTCTCTGTCTAATGTTCATACACTATTATTTTTTGAATGCTTTTCTTTGGCAAATGCTCTTTGTCTTAATAATTATAAAAATTATTCACTTGCAATTTAAAATTTTCAAAGAAGAAGAAGGAAAATAAACTGATAAACTGGAGTCATTCATGTCAGTATTAATATTTTGGTGTATATTATCTCAGACTTTTCACTTTAATATCTACCCCCACCCTAAGCACTTTTTCCTCTCTGGCAGATATGTGCATTTGCTTTTAAATATTCACAACCAAAAGTCTTCAAGAAACATTTAACCATTTTGCGTGAGAGAGAGAGAGAGAGAGAGAGAGAGAGAGAGAGAGAAACATAGCAATCTGTTTTTTCTAATATGTTTTAAACTTTGCATTATTTATAGTCTCTCCTTAGAAGCTTGAAATTAAATTTTTTTCCTTACTGATTTTGATTCTTTCCTGTCTGGCTTAATTGATTTCACCTCCCTGTGTTTCTAGTGAAGCCTGAAATTATACTCTTGAGTTGAGTGTGCTTTTTCCTGTGCCCTCACATTCCATGGACGGCACAACAACTCTGTTCCTATTATCAGCTACACCTTCCCCTAGTCTCTACATTCAATCCAGTTTTCCAGAAAACCTTTGAATAGGGTTTATACGGGGACTGAGCAGACAAACATCTTGGTCAGGAACATTTGAGGAGTATTGGTTTCCTCCATAGAGGAACCTATTTTCCTGTAGATTTTCTGGTGTTCCCTCTCTGAGAGCTGCCTGTATTCTGACCGTTGCATGTAATGGGCCATATATTTTTTACTCAATTAATTATTATTTTGGTTGGTAGTAAGGGCAATGAGTCCTATGTAGTTTCATTTAAGATATTCATGTATTTTGGAGGCGGGGAATGACACAGTGGCCAGACTGGATACCAGAAGTCCTACACCATACTTTGGTTTACATCTCACTGCCCAGAAAGTAGTCACGTGATTCCGAGTTGAAAAGGAGGCTGAAAAATATCATAGAATAGACATTCTGTTGAGATTCTGCAACTAACGAAGAAGTAAAGAATCAATGCTTGGTACCGCAGTACCTCTGCCTTACACTAGTTAATGTCTTGGCAGTGAATGGTCACTGATGGAGGTCTTACTGCTTCCAGTGGTTTGATGGTATACCTAAAGATAATAACAGTGGTGATACTACCTTAAATTTAAAGAACACTGGGTAAAACAGCACCCCATACCCCAAATATCCGTAGGTCAGAGTGAGAGTGGCATGGTGAGGACTTGGGACATTGTGCTGTTCTCATTGGGATTGGAACACTAGGTAGGAGGACAAAAATGGGAAGACTCAACATTTTTGGTGCCCATATTTGAAAATCTTCACTCCTCATTTTTTCACTTTCTCTGCCGCATTCCCTAATAAGATCTCTATATCATCAGTGTTTTCCTTCACCCTGTACCTGGAGCACATATTAGTGTATTTTGGTTAGAGTAATTATGCTAACATTAGGAATTATAAAATAGAGGTTGTTTAAGTTGGAAAATTAATTTCTTCATACTCTCTCCACCAAAAGTATTTTACATTTCCAATATGTATCACTTTAAAGCATTTAATTTATAGGAGCAGGAAGAAATTAAAAGTCTCCTATTTTCCTCCAGTCTTGATTCTTTAAAATAGGCTCCCTTTTTAGTCAGGGGTATTAAATAAAATGAGTTGGTTAGGCAGTTATGAAAGATGCTTTTAGTGGTTTATGCCCCAGATCCCAAGTGTACGTCAGGTGCAAAACCTGCAGAAGGATGGCCCACATGACCTCTGCTTACTGAAAGGATGGGAAGGATGAGCCAGATGTCTCCACAATGTCCTTTTTATCTTAATCCACAGAGCTCAGTTTCAAGTTACAGATTTAAAAATACTTGATATAAGTCAGAGATAAATGGAATAAAATATTATACAAAGAAATAGAAAACTTGGAATAAGTAAACCTTAAAGACTGAACATAGACCCTCCCTAAGGACCACAATGTGTGAACTTTAGTGGATCCTGATTTGGGTATATGTGGCTATAACACATTCTTGGGATAATTGGGAAAATTTTACTGTGGACTGCATATTAGATAATAGGGAATTACTAGAAGTTATAATAATACCGTGATTGGTTGGTAGAGTGTCCTTATCTTAGGAAATGCATCCCAAAGTATCTGGGGCAAAGTGTCATTATATAGGTAAGTTACTTTGAATGGTTCGACATAAACAATACATATGTGAAGAGAGACAGAAACAAAGCAAATATGGCAAAATATTAAAAACTTAAATATAGGTAGAGGGCATATGGGTATTCTATACAGTTATTTCAACCTTTCTGTATTTTTCTATATATTTAATGTTTTTTGTCCTTCAAAAGGCCAAAAAGCATTGCTTAGTAAACACCAGTACAAGCACAGCCTGCTGTTCATGCTGCCCTCCAGTTCCCAAGCTTGCGTTTGATTTTTATTAAACATCTACTGTGTATGCCAGGTACTATTCCAAGTGCTAGAGATATAAATAAGATATTGTCTCTTTACTTCAAGAGCTCATAATTTAGTCTGTATCTTTTACTACTTTTATTTAGTTCTAAGCCAAATTCTTACAAATCTTGGGAATTAAAATTAATATTTGCATCTGCTTGCACCTAAGCAATGTATATGAATCTAAGGCTGTTGGCAGTCAGCCCTGTAACATCAGATTTTTTTGGTAAGTTTTATGTAAGAACAATAGGCAGTAATGGACATGTTTAAGGTGTTTGAACATAAAAATGTGACAGTGACAACCTTGGGGGTTTGTACAAGTACATGGTGGCATTCTGGACACATTTAAATGTATTTCCAACATTTGCAGTTAGAGTTGTGTTTGAACTGGATAGTCCCATTTGTAACCGATGTGCATGTGACCAGTGAACAAGTTTCCAAGAGGCAGAGCCTTTGTAAAAGTCATATGGCTGATAGGGATCCTCCATTAGGGAATGAGTTTCCCACTGCCTGAAAGTAACTGTGTTGAAAGTTCTTTTTCCTACTTTCTAATTTTTAGCCAGGTAACCAGAAAGGCAAAAAAACAAAAAAAAAAAAACCCAAAAACACCATCTCTCTAAACATTTTCTTTGCATTATTCCTTTGAAGAAGAAAACGTTCATAGAGCTCAAACGTCATAGCATTTGAAATCCAGTGTTGCAGTGCTTGCTGATCAGCTGCAAGGTGAAGAAAGGGAAAAATATGCTGAGTATGAAGGGCAATGCAAAAGAAATCAACGATTTCAGGATTATAGTTATTTTAAGGAACGTAAAGGAAAGGGACTAGGAGGGTCTACTATAGACCTTCGTCTGTGATTTGCTTTGAAAAGGAAATAATGCTAGATGCTTCCTTTAAAACACATCATATCATGCAGTTGCAAATGCAACTGATTTGGCTAGAAGACTCTTACACATATCCACCAAATCTGCAAAATTAAAACAGTATTCGTGACCTGTAAACCAAGCTACTAATTGAACAATAATTTAAAAATGTAGACCTGAATAGAATTTCGGCTACTGAATGACAGTTAGATGAATTTATTAGATATTTTCTCTGAGACACAGGAGGGTCTTGGGTTGGATTTAGTAGCCTCTACTTGGTTAGACACACAATAAATATTTGAATGGAGGGAGGGAAGAGAAGAAAAGAGGGAGGAGGGAAGAAGGGAGGGAGGGCAGACAGACTACAGTGGCTGTGGAATTATTTAGTTACCTTGATGAGGAACTTGTGATAATTAATTTAGAGACTTACTGAAAGTTACCTCTTGTCTCCATGTAAGAAAGTGTTAGATAAACTAATAGAAGGAAAAGGATTTTTAATTTGTTAATAGAATTGTTGAGAGAACGTTGCCACCCTGTTAAGCAACACAGAAGCATTCGTTTAGATAAAATCAATGCACTAATTATAAATTAGTCTCATTTTTGTAAAAGCAGGGCCAAAAGTTTAGAAAATATTCCAGTAGGTATAATTCATGGCCATACGTGGAATATACTTGAAACTCATAAAATTTTCAAATATTGTGATAATTCGTGCCGTTGATTAGTGTGTATTTTGTTCATTCTCCAAGTTCATATAAAGGAATGGGGATTTCCTATAGGCAGCCATGAAGTAGGAAAAAGAATTATAGGAGTTCTTGAACTTAGTTGTATTAGAAGCACCTGGGGAGGTTTTTTTGGTTTGTTTTCATTTTTGTTTTCTTTATGGAGGAGGGGAATTTCCGGAGATTATGTTTTGATTGCTCTGGAGTGAGGCTAGGCAAAGTGTCTTTCCAAGTTCCCAACTGATTCTATAGAATTGAGAGTAACTAGGCTAGAGAAAGAGTCAGTTAACCTGGCTTCTAGACCAGACACTGACGTTTTGTTTCTGTGACCTTGAACAACTAATGTAGTTATCCTCATAACTCCCTTTTTTTTTTTTTTTAGTTTTTTTTTTCTTTTTTTTAAATTGAAGTATATAATTGGTTTACAATGTCATGTTAGTTTCAGGTGTACAGCAAAGAGATTCAGTTACATAGCAAAGTGATTCAGTTATTTTTATATATATGTATACATATATATGTGTATATATATTCTTTTTCAGATTCTTTTCGTGTATAGATTCTTGCAAGATACTGAGTATAGTTTCCTGTGCTATACAGTAGGTCCTTGTTGTTTACCTATTTTATAAATAATAGTGTGTATATATTAATCCCAAACTCCTAATTTATCACTCCCCCCGTTCCCCCTTTGGTAACCATAAGTTTGTTTTCTCTGTGAGTCTATTTCTGTTTTGTAAGTAAGTTCATTTGTGTCATTTTTTTAGATTCAGCTATAAGTGATATTGTATGATATTTGTCTTTCTCCATCTGGCTTATATTCAGAATGCCTGTTCTTCCAGTAACAGAGTTGGAGTATACCAGTAGTGTTAAGTATTTAGGAATTTTGTGAGCAGGTTGTTAAACTATTGGTAACTTGAAATTGGCCATGACTGGATTATTTACACCATGGAAACTGGGGCTTATGCCCCCAGCCCAGAGCCAGTATACCAGCCCCTCACAGACTATACTGTCATTAAAGTTCTTTCAAAATTTAAGGTTCTGTGATTCTATGATGTGTTAGTTAGAAAGCAATCTTAGATGGTTTTATCTAAACATTTTATCTAAATGATTTTATCTAAACATCATAGATGTTCTGAGAGATTTAACCATCATTTTGAATTGATGCCGTGATATTGTAGGGGTAGGAACATTTTCCCTTCTACTCTTCTAGGTTCTTTGGCTGGTCTAATAGATAAATTGACATAAGACAGATTAACAGGAGAAAAACTAATTTCATACATACAGGATCCCCATAAAATATGAGAACTACATGTAAGTCAGGCAATTGAGACCTATATGCCATCCTTAGCTAAGGAATGGGTTAGGGGCCTGGGGCTTCAAAGGGAAGGAGGGTAATTCACAGGATGATAATAGGAGATGTTTGGTACCTAGATGCTTGTCCTGCCACACAGATAGGTTATTCATGTAAATAATTATCTGTGGTAATAGCTCTCTTTCTGGGCCAGGCCACCTGTATAAATTCTTTTAGGTAGCTAGGGGAGAAGTAAAAGTTTTTCTTGAATCTCCTTAATTGCCTTCAGCTCAGAACAATCCACATGACAAAGTGGCACATTTTGGGGCGGTCTCTTCTGTTCTTCAATATAATTGTCCCCAGAAATAAAAATCTAAGGCAAAGGATGAAAATTTTTATTTATTAAAACAGTCATTTTAATAGAATACTCTTTTGTTGACGATTGTATCAAGACCTGAAGAGTTCAAGGATACCAGATAGGTGATGCCTGCTAGGGAAACATAATATGAATATGAATAATATGAAGTCACTAATGCGTAGTTTACAAGTGTTGGAGGTATTGCCCTGTAGATTATTTAGAATCTACTGGATTTTTGTTTTATCATTCCGTTCTAATAGCTGGATGTTAGAAATAGTTTCATCCTAGTTGTCTAAAGACTAGCTTATAAAAGTAAAACCTAGTATCAGTATTTCACTTAGTTCATCCAATGGAAATCTTGACCTTGTGAGTATCGATTCATTTATTAAACTCTCACTTATTAAAATATTTCAGCACTTGTCACTGAGGAGCTGACATGAATTATGTCTAAATGAATGAGTAAGATTGGGTAAAGAAAGTGTAGGGAGTGCATTCAAGCAGCTGAAACCACAGTTTGAAAAGCATGGAATCATGAACAGTGTTAGAAGAAGCATACATGAGGTGAAAGAAGGCTGTTGCAAAAATCAGACAGTGAATAGAATGGTTTGATGATAGAACCAAAAATCAAGCAGACGTGGGCCAATTTTTAAAATTTTCTCTGCTACCATTTGCTTACTATAAATTGAGAGTAACACTAAGACCTTCCTCAGAGAGCTGTTTTGAGGGAGTATGAAATAAGCAAGTGAAATTCCTAGGACAGGACCTAGCATAGAGTTAGCACTCAATGACTGCTGGATTACCATAAGGTCAAGGGGTGAATTAGGGTCAGGCCAATGGCCTTTTATGTCATACCGAAGTCTTTAGGCTCAGTGCTATAATTAATGGAGATTGTAAATGTTTTGTTCAGACAAGCTGTGCACTTGTGTGTTAGGGACTAGTTAGAGATAAGGAAGAAAGATGAGGATGGGCCAGATACATTAAGAAGCTGTCCCCATGAGCAAAGGAGTTATGAAATGATCATGTTATCTTTCAGAACCTTGTTTCCAAAATTGTGGATTGGGACCTCTTGTGATTCCTATGAGAACTCTCTCTAGGTGGTTAAATAACAGCATTAAATAACCGTGACTCCTGGATAGAGAGATGGAAAGAAGTTTAGATATGTGATAGATATAACAAATGCTATATTGGTGGTCTCTAGCTGATGGGTACATGGGTGTTCTCTGCTCAGTTTTTTCACCTCCTCTGTATGCTTGAAAAATTCACAGTACAATATTGGAAAAAACGAGAAAGGTTATTCACTCTAATTGTCTTTTAGTTCTTGAAAATCACAAGAAAGTTTCTTGGTTCAGTAAGGCTTTAACACGTTGCTTTGGCTCAGAGCCACTGGCAAGATGTGTCTAGCTAGAATTTAATAAAAATACTGTATTTTTGCATTTCTTGTTACATTCAACTTATGGTAATTAATACAACTTTTTTTTATTGTTGATATTGTTACTGTTCCCTGCTCAAATAATGTGTTTAAGTTTTAAAATATTCAGTAAACAGTAGACAGATGGTGCATTGGTGAGGCAAAAAAACTGTTGTAGAGGTGGTATGTACGTGACCTCCCTAGTAAAACATTGGTTATTGAAGCATTTTAAGTGTCCTAATTTCTCAGAAATTAAATTATTCAGCTTTGAGTGCAAAATGAATATAGTTTAGGGTTTTTGAACTTCCTCTGGTCACTGTTAAACTTCTATATGTGGTGATGGTTGCCTGTCTCTATGTTCACATTTCTTCAAAAGCTTATGAAAGCTAAGTTCTAAAATAAAGCTTATTGGTTTTTTAGTGCTTAAGGTGTGGCATCCTTTACTTGCTTTGGGGAATATTGGCATATTTCCTGGGGGAAATGTATATGTATATATATTTTCTTGAAATAAGAAAGAGCCACTTAATTAGAGTGATTTGCCAAGCAAGGCCTGGATTAGGTATAATCTATTACAGTTACTTTTTCTTTATAGAATTTTCTTTTCTTGATAGAATTTAGAAAACATCATAAAGTACATCACTTCTACAAAGTAAATATACAATAATGTGTTTCTGTAAAAGCAAAAAAGCAAGAAATATTCAACAAGTCATTATTTTTATATTACTTTTGTCTGTCTATTGGTAGGATTTTATGTTTGTTACTATCTCAATGGAGTTTAAGTTTTTTTCCATTACCAGAATCAATAAGAACAGAGATAAGCAGTCAGAATAACTGGAGTTTACCCACTAAAAGGGAGAGCTTTTTTTTCCCACACATGACACCAGAATGCAGTATTCTCATGCGCTGTTTAAACAGTGTAAAAGTATATTGTTTTCCAGAGTCAATTACAGTCAGAATTTAGACGTAAGTCTTCTCATTCAACACTTTGATGTGTTTACATGTATGTACACATACAGACACACACTATTTTAATTTGTTACTTAAATAAATGGACCCATCTTACAAGTATTCTTCTGTGACTTGAATTTTTTACCTAGTAATAGATCTTAGAGAGCTTTTTATGTTAATATACATGACACTACTTCGTTCAGTTTCATGACTGCATAGCATTCTATAATATGAATGTTTGATCATTTATTACCCAGTCCCATCATGGTGGGTATTAGGTTGCTCATAGTTTTTTGGTTTTTCCACAGTGACCATCATTAACTAGTATTTCTTTATGAACATTTGTGTGTATTTTTGATAAATTGTTAGAAATAAAATTGCTAAAACAATGTATGAATATTTTAACTTTAGCTGTTTTTTTAAACAAACTGTCTCAAGTTTTTATGAACTTTCTTCTCCATTGGCAAATATGTTGACTTGGAATGTATTTTTTTGGTGATCTAATAGGCCTACGCTGGGAGTCAAACTTTCCTCTTAGTATCTTGCTCATGCTTACTGTGTACGCACATTGTGTTATAGTCTGTATCCCTTCCCTCCCCACACACCACATTCCTTCCCACTTCTCCACCCATAGATTGTGAGCTCATTAAAACCAGAGGTACTGATTTTTGTAGCTAACTCCATCTGTCCCAGTACGTGCCATGTAATAATTGCTCAATGAATATTTGGAAGACGATGGGGGGAAAAACCCACTCCTACGCACTTATAAAATCATAATATTTTTTAGATTCAGACAGTTGCTTTTCTGTAATGACTTGATAACATTTCCTCACATTGTTAAGAGTTCAACTTTATAGTGAATTTTGTATTTAATTGCAGTATTTTATGGTACTTCTAGTATTATTACATTTGGGAAATGAGGTAGAAATCATAGAAGGAAGTAAGTAAAACATTTCTAAAACAATTAACTCAGTTTTATAGACCTTGAATTTTAGCATGTTGTCCAACTGAGAGTGATTCCTGTTACCATATGCATCTTGAGAATACACATTAAATAAAACTAGTGAACCAAATTACAATGTATTTTCATGAGCTAATTTCTAGTGATGACTTTTTAAAACTTGTTTAAAAAACTAACGTTGATCTTTAGATTTTAACTATTTTCTTCGTTAAATATAGACGATTATTTTAAAATTTGCATCTTATTAAAAAACCATTAATGAAAGTCTGTAATTAATAGATAACCTGACTTTAATAATTCACAATTGCAAGTAGTTAAAATGAATAGTGATTTTCTTAATATATATATACTTTTAAAGTGAAGTGCCCTTTTGATAACCAACATACTTTGAGTATCTGGCATGGTTTTGCCCAGACAGATATGCACATATGTTATGTATCTGTGCACATACCAGATAGACCTAAATAATTATTATTTATGTATGTGACTCTTTTATAACGAGAAGGCGATACACATTCTGTATTTGTATTTTTATTTTGTCTGAATTAGGACTGGGAAATGATTAATTACAGGGCAATATTTCTTGTCAAGTTGTGAGTAAATATGTTTAGCATTAGTATAGCTGTTTACAAGCAAGAAAACCCATACTGCCTGCCAAGCATTTGATTAAAAAATGCATTCAATTCACCACATAGTCTCTCTGTAGGAAAGCAGTTTATATTTGTGTGGCTTGGCATTTAGTAATTAAATCTCTTTAAACATTTTAATTAGGCTGAAGGCCATCCAAAATCTTTGCTGTCATCTTGAAAACAGTTTCAGCTATAATAATCATAAAGCTGTAGAGCAACCATGAGCACTTTCACAAGAGTCTTAAATCTAGAGCAGTGTTTCTCAAATTCCATTGTGCCTTAAAACCACCTGAAAAGCTTGATGGAACACAGATCCTTGTTTCTTTTTAACAACTTCCCCCGTTTGATCAGACTCTCAGCTTAACTGAGAGATGTGATCATAGCTTAAGGCATTTAGTGCCACCCCATTTACCGGTCTGAAGTTCTCGAAGCTTTTATTGATCTTCTTTGTGAGATTCACAGCTCGTGATTTTTTTTGCTGTATCTCTGTGGTATTCACATGTCTTGACTTTATGATCACAGTTTTTAAGTCAGTCATTCTCTTTGTTCCTTTTCTGATGTTCTAGTCTTAGGGAGATCATTTGCTTGGTGTTCAGTGCCTGCAAACGTGCATTTAAAGCTCTTGAGAGAATATGACACACCGAGAGAGATTACTGTGATTGTTGTAAACTCCAGCGTTTCGATTGCCCTTCAAAGCCGTGGTCCCCAAGACCCAAGTCAATCAAAATCAAATAAGTCAAAGAAACACCCTGTTGAAGGAGCCACCTTTAAGCCAAGTGATCTTATGATCTTATGTAGTCTTACGTGATCTTAATGATTTTATGTATAACTGAGTTTCAACTTCCCCAGAGGTGTTAATCCAGGTACAACAGGTGGTGTTGGCCACAGCACAGACACCTCCTTACTCAGCTAAAAGATAATCAAGGTCTGTCCTATTATCAAGAACAAGAATTTGCGGGGGCAGCTGTTGCTTCAGCAGCAGATTCTGCAGTACTTTCAAGACTTAAGGAGAGGTCCCTGATTATAGCCTCACTTATATTTACTCCTAACCAAGGAAATAGGGCATGCCAAAGGAAGCAAATCCTGAATCATGAATGCCTCCTGGTAATTCTCATTTGAATCTGTGGCTCAGAACTGGAAAGATGACAGCCATGGACACCAATAAAATTTTAAAGGTCTCTAGACCACATCGGCAGTTTTATTCTGGTTACCGTTGCCTTGTGTCCTTTCTTTGCATAGACCTTGGATGCAAAGTTCCCCAAGCTTGGAGTTGTTAACCATAGACTGGGAAACACACCAGGGAGTGTCTAGCATCATGGACAGATCAGAGTTTTCTGATGATGAATCCAGCAGTCTGAATGGTTAACCGTCTTAGCAGTGGCCTGGGAGATACAGATGATGGCACTATCTTTCCAGGCCAATGCCAGAGCAAAGGAAAGAAAGAGAAGAAGAAAAGGTTTTATGTTTGGTTAAAGTAGGAAGTCTTGATTCAGCATATTTGGAGGAAGCAGTCTACCTTGATGTCAGCCACTTCTCTTTGTCAATTTGAATTGGAGGTCTCCAGCATTTGTACAGAACCAGATGTCAGGTGGTGTCTTCTTCAGCTGTGAGATGTGTATATAGGGTTCAAGTCCCTGAAGTTTGGCTGCCATCTGGGTAATGAGAGGGACCTGGTATCATCCCCTCCAGGGAGGTCCAAGGGCAGCCTTTGTTCTTAGTGATTCCAAATCAGAAGGATGGGAGAACATTGGACACATTAGTTTGGAGAGTTGTAGCTAGACATTTTAGGAAACTAGAAGAATTCAGGATCCAGTCCAGTTTACAGGTATATAACAAAACCTCAAAGACAATTAACAGGACTATAATATCTACAAAGGTGCAAATGTTTTTCTCTCTGTAATCACCCCCATTTTACCAAAGATAGTCACAGTAAAACTAACTTGTTTGCATTAAACTTGGCCTGATTATTTACGTAAGTGCAGCAAGCATAGTGACTGACTATATAAACTCTTTTAAGATTGCTTGGCTGGAACATAGTAAGCAAAGTACCAGGTAGATCTTTCCAGGGAGCTTTATTGCTCTGTAAAGTCAACCTTAATTCCTTAAAAAGTGTCTGGTTATACCTGAGTCTATGCACGTCTCTTTCAAAGCTTTGGTAATATGAGCACACGTTTCCAGTTGTGTCTTGTTACAAGGAGAAGAGATATTTACTGAACTTATACATAACTATTTTGCCATGAAAAGAATACTCAAGAGTTTCCAAATTCTGGAGAGATCAGGTAGGGAGAAAAAGCAAATGTTTCATCTTTGTTTACAAAGGTACACTTTACAAATTGTTGTTAAGTTATAGATTGCTTAAGAGAAACAGTTTCTTTAAATCTAGAAAAAAAAAAAACATTAAGGAATCAGCAGTGATTCAAAAAAGAAGTGAAAATTATTATCATCCTTAGTTCATTCAGTCCCATGTCATTCTTTTTCTGCTTGAATCCAATTTTTTTCATTAGTTCTGGAAGTTTTTTTTTTAAGGTTCTAATGGCTAGCCTTTTTTTTTTAATTTATTATTTTCTTTCTTTATTTTTTGGCTGCCTCGGGTCTTAGTTATGGTACGTGGGATCTTTGTTGAGGCGTGCAGGATCTTTTATTGCGGCACATGGGATCTTTCGTTGCACTGCATAGACTTCTCTCTAGTTGTGGCGTGTGGGTTTTCTCTATTTGTGGTGCGTGGGCTCCAGCGCGCATGGGCTCTGTAGTTGTGGCGTGTGGACTTAGTTGCCCTGCGGCATGTGGGATCTTAGTTCCCCGACCAGGGATCGAACCCACGTCCCTGCATTGGAACGTGGGTTCTTTACCACTGGACCACCAGGGAAGTCCTCAGTTCTGGAAATTCTTATCCAGTTCATTTTTATGATCTTGAAGTTACCAGAAACCTGTGTTTGCCAGAGTCCTTTCCATGAACCTCCTTGAAGATGAAGTACTTTTGCAGAAACACTTTTGCAAAGCACCAGAGTAAAACAATAACTCTCTGTAAATGACAAAAACTTTTTTTAAATGCTCGTTGTTAAAGATCTGGTGAGAGCTCGTTATGTGGAATTGACAAGGAAGTCTGGTTATTTCTGTAACACACAACATTTTTAAATGATATCTGTAATTATGATAACATTATACCAGGACATATCACAGTTTAGGAATTTTATTCAATTTTTGGAACACTTACATACCTATACAAATGCAACATAAAGAAAGCTTAGTATTGACAATAATTCCCGTGCAATTTAACATATTAAAAAAGCCTCATTCGTTTAACACTTCTCTTTTTATAAGGAGAGAGAACAAATCTTTTGAGATGTTCCAGGAGCTCTCTAGAAAATTCCAAAGTTCTCAGTCACAATTACTTCATTTGAATTTGATTTTGGGAAGTTTGTAAAAATATCAAAGACTTTGAAACACTTGGTCATTGAGGGTCGCAGGTCATTGGAAATAACAGGTATCCATTTAACTGTAGTGACAATTAAAGACTTTGAAGACAAATGTAGTTGCTTAAAAAAAAAAAACTTTTAATGCTGATAGCTATAAAGACATGCCTATCTTAATTAAACCAACAACCTTAAACTGCCTTTTATACCAAATATTTTCTTAAATCACATGGACCTGAAATTCATTTATGTTAGTTTTTGTTATATTTCTCAGAATTTAATTTACATAAGTGCCTAATTTCTTTAAGCCAATTAAATAAAGCTCTTTTACAAATTACTTTTAGCAATACCATCCAGAGGTAGAAACTGTCATATGTCTACACCACATATAAATAGACACACATAAATAGACGCAGAGACCTTATAGTTTTGCTCTAAAATTTTAGTCATGAGATGGGTAGGATAATGCAAAACTCACTAGCTTATAAAAGAACAGTTGGGATAAGTTAAATTTATCTACTCAGATTTTTAAAGTTCAGAAGATACTTAAGGTTTGTATTTGTCCTTGACAAGTAATCTTAATGTAGTTCTTCCAAGAAGGTCTTTGGTTTCCTAAGGCCAGAATTTTTATAATGTTTGCAAGCCTTTTGAGATAAATAGGGGTGGTTTCAGGATTGCTGTAAAAAAAAATAGGTGAAATTTGAACTGTCTCTAGAGCTATATTTCTAGTTTTGTGAAGGTTTGCAAGGTTAGGACGGTTGCTCTCAATTCCTCAATACAACCTCAATTCCTGAATTTGATTGTAGCCTGGCTGATAAAGGAGTGACATACACTTCCACCTTTGTTGTAATGTTTTTCTTTCCCTCTGGGTACATTTAGCTTAGAGGAAAAGGGCTTAAAATTTTTCTTGTTAGGCTCTGAATATCAGCTTCCGATTTGTTCTAAGTTCTGATTATAGAGTTAATAAATTCTTTTAGATACCTTGTCAGGTTTCAGATAAGACAAACAGTAAATATTTACAGACAGTATTAAACAGCCCCACAGACCCAAGAGGTGTCCTCAAAGAGGGTGCAAAGGTTATTACCTTCCCAAGATCCAGAGTCACTCTCAACAATAGCCAAAAGAAAGAATTGACACCTGCATGTGCCAGGCAGGTGGAAAGCCAAGCTAAGTTTTTAGGACATGAAACGAGGCAAGCATGAAGGCAATAGCTATTCCTAGGAGAAGAAGTATCAATAACCTATGGGTCTGGAGTTGGGAAAGAAGGAGCAACATGAAAATTTATTTTCCTCTCTTGACTGGGCCCTATAAGCAGAGATCTTGGGAGCTGACTCTGGCCAGAATTTTCACCCTTGGCCAACTTCTGCCAGGTTTCCTAGAATCCCCTCTGTGGGCTCCAATGTCTACCAGAATTTGACAAGATTTTTCATTAGTTTTAGTTATTCTTGGCTGTTTAAAGGAATAATGTAGCAGTTTACTAGAATATCACTCAGTTTTGTTAGCTCTGGGAGGGGCCCATACAGAGGCTCTTCTTTGAAGGTAGAATGGGGTTGTCTATTAGGCCATTAACTTGGTGGACTTTGTTTTATGGTTGTGTAGTCTTTTCAGAGTGGAAAAACAATTCAGACAGGTTATTACTTGAATGAGTACTCAAGTAGAGGAGGAGAGAGAGGGTAGCAGTAGGAGTTATTTCAGACTTAGTCTTTTGTTTTAGATACCTCATATCTTTAATTTTTCATTAGCCTTTCGCAACAATCTTTCAGTGAAACCGTTTTGGGAGTTTGAAGGCTTTTGGAGGCTTTTGCATGCCGGTTAAAATAGGTATCCTATTCTGTTTATTTATTTGGCAGCCCTTGCTTTCAAGTGCATTTTAAGATCGTTAGATAAATGATCTTATCTAATTGGAATGTTCCTCATAATGGCCTTTGTAATTCTAGGTTGTTTTTAGGAAAGTTCTGTCATTTTTGTAGATATTTATAGCTTCTAGGACCCTAATTCTAAGACATAAAATAAGCAGATGTGCCAGAAGGTGTCCCACTTAACTCTTAATATTTTAAAGATCTCATTTTTATTATTTTTCATTGTTATTATTTTTAGCTAAACCGTTGGGTCTCTCACAGCCAAACTAATACCTAAAGGGATGTGCTGCTAGATTGGGAATTGTGTGATATTTTGCACAGAAATTTTCTTGAGATTGACAGGTGACTTACTGTCAATCCAACCCATTCCATGGCCAACTTAGCCTAACATGGGAGTCTTTAGGTTAGGTGGCAAGCACTCCAACAGCTTTTAAATACTCAATGCATGCCCCCAGTTTTGTTTTGTTTTGTTGCTCCCAAGATTTCCATTAGCAATAACCTTCATTTACAACAAAATTTTATTCACCCAGTCCCTTGCACTGGACCCAGTCCAGCTTAAACTGGACCCAGTTCAATCCCAGACTCAGTCTGGTTTTTAAGTTGGACCCAGTTTGACTCTGGCCAGTAGTCACCAGCAGTTTCCTGTGTGTAGTCTGAGGATTGTTAAAAAGATTGAACCAGTAGACCTCAACAAATGGGGACTGCACACTGGGGGCTCCACATAAGTGGGGAACTGCAAACTGCCAGTAACGGTTCCCACATGGTTCTTAAGACAGAATCAAGGGCTGGAGGTTTCCAATCAAATGTGGAAACTGGGGAAAGTCAATTAGATTGGGAGCTCAGTGCAGAGAGTGCAGAGCTCAAAACCAAGGTGAACTTACCCACAGCCCTGAGAAACAGGGAGAAAGATGGTGAACTTAATGGTTCGCCCAGTACCACACCTGTGTTTCTCATCCTCAACTGCCATCAGAAGTTTGCTTCAAAGCCCAGCACTGCCATCTAATCTGTTAAACAACAAAATTCAGCTGAGAAAATTTAAAAATCAGCTTGACTTTATTCAACGATTTTTGAATTGGGTGGCATCCCATCTCACAAATAGAAGGAAGCTGCAAGGGACTGTACAAAATGGAAGGCTTTTATAGACAGAAGGGCATAGGGACAAGGAAAAAGCAGATTTCCTCATCTTTCTTGGTTGGGGGGGAAGGATCTGTCAGCTGGATGACCTTACTACTGCTGATCAGGGAATTCCAGACTGATTGATTATGCTACATTCTGGGGAGAGGCTGAAACTGCTGTCAGGCCAGGTATTAAGTCTTGGTTTGCTGATGGGGGACTTGGCACAAGTGACTTCATTTGGGGCTTGTTTCTTAGAACAAACATAATCTCAGAAGTGACACTTCGTTCACTAGAAGCTAGTCACTAAGTCCTGCCCATACTCAAGTAGAGAAGTAAGTTCCATACCTTTTGAAGATAATATCAAAGAAGCTTTGAATGTATCCTTCAAATCATCACACTATATTAGCATCAGTCTTCTCTTCCATGAAATGAGAAAGTGAGATATGATAGGACCTTAATAATGGTAGGTATTTTGTTATGGTGATGATAATCATCATCATCATCATCATCATTTCTTAAGAACTTTACAATCAACGAAAGTGTATTGGTGTGTGAAATTCTCCCCACCCAAATCTGTATTTTATTAATTGTCACATTTCATAAAACCCCTCTTTTTTTAATGAAGGAAATATACTCTGATAATAAAACCAGACTCTAACCAAAGAAGTTATAGACTGATATCATTATGATTGCATATAAGAACATCTGTAATAATTTATTATTAAAAGAAGAATAAAAGAATAAGTTGCATCACCATGTTGGGTATATCCTTCTAACACACAAGGATAGTGACTCTGTCAGGTGACTTAAAAATTACGTACCATTTGGCCCCATAATCCATCTCTGTGAGTTTGTCTTAAGAAAATAATGCCAAAATTTTTGATGCAAAAGTATGCTTAGCACAGGATAGTATTTTTGGTTGGTAGCCTCCAAGATGGCCCCTAATAATTGATCCCCATTTCCCGATGTTCACATTGTTGTGTAATCCCCTCCCATTGAATGGCTGGACCTGATGCCTCACTTGGAACAAATAGAAATGAAATATCAGATTATAAAAAGACTGTGGCTTTTGTCTCAGGGGCTGCCACTCTCTCTTTTTACACATGGTAAGTATGATTTTAACTGGGATCAATCTTTTTTTTCTCACCTCAGAAACATACTAGAAAAAAATATACCAAGTAACGACACTCTGTGTCTTTGAGTGTTAGGACTGTGTGTGATTTGTTCTACTTTTCTTTGTTTTTCTATTCCCTTTCAGTATCATATATTATTTTACAGTGGAGAAATGCTTACAAAGAAAAAGAGAAGGTAAGGAAAATCAGAGGAAAAGAACAAAGTAGATGTTTAAACACATGTAGCATTTGAGAAGTGATTGTTTTGGGAGAAAACAGTTGTGAATTTACACATTTGTATTTAAGTAACTGCAAGGAAAAGATATAATTCAAGAGTATGTAATATTTAAAATTTGTGTAGCAGTCGTATATCACTTGTAGTAAGAAAAATGAAACAACGTGAGATGTTTACAGAAAATACAGGTTACTTTTTACCTAGTACTCGCAGATGAGAAGTACTTTGTAAATCCCTGGTAATATTATTGATGATAATTTAGTGACAATTTAGTTTGAATCCTATAGTAATTTAGGCAACGGAATTTACTAGCACATCTTTGCTAGTTGATTTCCACAGATCGCAGTGCTTCAGTCAATGAAGATTTTTGGATTGTAGGTCTTGTTTGGCAATAGGATTTTTGTAAATGGCATTCAGGGGTGCTTTGCTTTCTAACCTTCTCATTGTTAGTTTACCTTCCGTCTTCCAGTCCATTCTGTAGCATGTCATTGGTTTCCATGATGGCTGATTCCATCTCCTTTGGAGTCTGCTACAGGTCACTGCAATGTGGCTGTCTAGCCAAGAGCTGGTGAACAGAAACATTAAATTGCTTCAGATTGTTGGGACCTGTTACCTTTTCTCTAGCAAGGTTTTGTTTCTTTTCTTGTTCATTTGTTACTAGCAGTGGCATTGTGTTTGGAAAAATAGGTTGTATTTTTCCACTTTTGCACCCTTTGTTCTTAATAATTACCTGGAACACTTTGCTAAGATTGGAGTCCATTACATGTATTTCTGTAAGGCTCACAACTAACATTCATTCTTTGTATTTTATTTTATTTTCCGCAGTGGTCAAACCAAATGAAATAGTCTCCTAAGTACTGAATCTAGTAGAATTCCGAGTTTTAAAAAATGCATCTATACTAGAACATATGCATCTCTCTGATAGCAAATACAGTTGCAGGAGCCGCTTTTGGGGGATACAATTTTTCATACACTCATGTTTCAGACAGTTAGTAGAACTTCATCTCCAAAATTCGAGAGGAAGAGAACATTAAACTATTTTAAATGGTCAATGTAAATTTCATTTGGCTGCACGCATATTCGTTCCTAAGTGAAGTTATTTAAGGGGAAAAAGGTCATAAATGAGAAGAGCATATAATGTTCTCTAGTCTGTACTTGGTTACTTTAAAAAAACTGATTGCTTTTAGAATGTGTTTTCCTTTAAAAATTACATCATAAAAGAATGTTTTCTTTATTTTGACTAGTTTTTTTATTTCTGCAATCTTCGAGTCACATATGTGTGTACATAATAACGGGCTAAAATAATGTGTATTCTTTTTAATCTATAAGATGATGCATGTACATTCTCTCTGCTGAGTCTTAAGAGCTGCTTCAATTTGAACTGTGCAGTAATTTTGCATTTTCATTTTCTCTGATTTAACTGATGTCTGTAAATAAAGGCTGCAACTTAGTTTAATAATAAGAAACCTGTTATCACCGTGTGGTAAAGATAACGTATTATCATTACTACCATTAACAATTGCTGGTGTTAATAAGACATATTTTCCCTGCTTCATCCCAGAGCAACCTGCATTTGAAGTAAAGAATTGAGGTAGATAGTCTTTTAAGTGTATTCTCTCAATGTTTTGTTCAAAAGGAAAATAATTATTAAAATGTCCTTAAAAAACATTGTTTGGGTCTCAGTCACTACTACAGGGGAGCAAGCTATACTCATGCAAGAGTACTTGTGATTTGCTGAGAATTATAGAGAACAGTGGTCCTCAAACCTTCATCAGCTATAGCCACACCACGAGGTGGAGAGAGATTACTGTAGTTTCCCAATCAAGCAAATCTATAGATATGCGAGAGAAAAACCATTATAAGGTTGACCTTGAGTCTTTTCTACTTCATTTAAAAACCCAAGTAGATCATTCATAGATTAATATATTTAGCTATGATCGGTTACTTGTGATGGACTCACCTAACAACTGATGGGATGCATGAAGAAAGCATACTTAGCAGTAGTGGAACATGTGAGATTAGACTTGGCCCAGCCCTTCCTGGATATAGTTCTCTTGCCCATTTGTTTGGAATGGAAAGAGGAAATAAATGAAGCCTTTGCAGCTCATCCTGCCACATGGCATGCACGTGCACATGTATACAAAAATTAATAAATAAAGAAGAGAATACATTTTTCAAGTGAAGCATTTGCTTTGAATTCAGATTGACCACCATCACTCTTCTCCCCAGCCAGCATAAAATTTCACTGCTGCCCTTTCCTGTCTCAGGTGTTGAAAAATAATTTTGATATGTTTTTCTATTTGGTACCCTATATGCAATTTTAAATTGAACTTATTTTAGCTGTATCCTGTTTCATGATTCACTAAGAACACGGTAATGATCATCATCCTTTGCATGTATGTCTGTGTGTGTGTGTGTACTTTTTTGCTTTTCAAAGATATTTTAAACTGATTATTTAGCACTCCTGAGACCTGTGTATTCCCATGTGTTTTGTCACCCTCTAGATCTGTGGTGGCATTTTGGATTTACTCTCGTTGCTCAATTAGAAAGCAGTTGAGCTTCCCATCAGTACAGCAATCTTTTTCTTTACAATTTTTTTATGAACAGAAACTAAACCAATCATTCAGCCAGCAAGTAGACAGTTAAAAAAGACACGTTGCAGATGCTTTTGTAGAACTAGACTTAACTAAGCATCTCACTGCAAATTAGTTCCCTTTTCAATAAATCCTGCACCTCACAATCCCTGGCTAATATGACCCTGGTTTAGTCTTCAGACCTTAAATTTAATTTACCCAAATCTCTGGATTTGTTAATTCCCTAGGGGACTATCAATCCCTCTGGGTGTTTCAGCAATTTGCTCGATCAGCTAAAGTGTTAGGCTCACTCTACCTCACTCCTCAGTTTCTGTCTCTCAGTTTTCTTTAGGAAGAAATAGACTTTTTTCCCCACACAGTGACTAAAAAAGAGAAAGGTCACTCAATAACTTGATCCCAGGCCACTGTCTTCTCTCTTCTACAATTAAGAAAGATTTTTCTCCCTCAGCACCTGCTCTTTACCCATCAACTTTTTTATTGTTGAGAGGGCATCACACCTCCCATCTGAAATGTCTTTTAAGTGAATAAAATTGATCATTTTCAGCCAATTTCAATTGCAGATTAGGCCACAAATGGAATGAGAAAATAAACTTCAAGTAACATTCCAGCTAAATATTTTTAATCTTATCAAACAAATGTTTGGGGAAGCAATATATGAAGTGGTTTCTCTTCGAGGTCCACTTTAGGATTTTTAATATGGTTACAAAGTAATGTTTTCTGTAGGTAGCTTTTATAGAAATGCTATTTGGAACTTTTACTAGAGGTTATGACTAGCAGCACTTTCCCCCCAGAGGTACAGTGGAAAGGGCAGACAGTAGACAGACGCACTGTTTCCTACCTTAGCGAACTGTCCACTCAAACGATTTTAAGAAGATAAGAAAATTCAGAAGATATTAGGCATCGCTTGTAACTTAAGTCCACTTAATAAATGTGTACTGAGCCACTGTTTCTTTTAAAACTCTGACTTTGGTGTTGTGGGAAGGGGCTTCAAGGTGGAAGGGTTGCAAAAATAACTAAGGTTCCACTTCTGCCCTCAGACACATTTGGAGTAGGTAAATCATGTTGTATAGCTGGAATATCCACAGCTAACTACAGAAAGGATCCTTCACAGCTGTTTTCCCAGAGTTTTACTATTGCATGTGAGTGCGTCTCTTACGTTTGGCCTTGGTGACCGTAAAATTAGTATTGTCACCTGTAGCACTGTCCTAGGCTCCCGAGATACGGCATTTGCTGAGACTGATTTCTGTCTGTAAGGAACTCTTAGCCAGTTACTGGCTGCTTGTTTATTGAAACAGGTTTAAATACCAGCAAAATAATGTTCAGCAATCCGAGTTGCCAGATTTTACAGAAAAGATGCTGTTGTCATCTGCCAAGGGTTTAGCCCTTAAGGTGGTCAGGCCCCCAGATGGTCTCCCATTGTTAAATCTGGCCACTGCTAGTGCACCTTGAAAAATGCACAGCTGAAAAATGTAGTTGGGACAAAGGGAGTCTGAGCAGACCATCATTCCTTCCTGATGTTCTTAAGGTCACGTGCCCTTAGTGTAACACCCAGGGAGAGCAAACTTGGCCTCCAGTGCCCAACTAAGCCACCAGCTGCTGACCCCTAAGTGATTATTTGTTTATGTTTAATTTCAGTTTGAAGATTGAACTGACTTTTCCTACCTAGTTGCAAACTAATCAGGTGACCACATTAGTTTCAGGGATATAATATGCCCAAAGAAACAGTGCTGGCCAACTGCTTCCTTGATAACAATGTACTTCTGAAACCAAGCATTTGTATCCATGAACAATAAAGAAAGTCTAGGTCTTGAGTTGGTGACCTGGTTTCTATTGTTAACTCTCTGTTCAAGGGCCTCTCATCCTTGAAGTTATTTTAAAACCTGATCTCATAGCAGTAGCTTCAGTTTCACATGTGAATTGATGAGCTATTTGGAAAAGAAAATATTTTTTTGTTAAAAAGAGAAGAGCAAAGCTTTTGCACAGCAAAGGAGACCATAAACAAGATGAAAAGACAACCCTCAGAATGGGAGAAAATATTTGCAAACGAAGCAACTGACAAAGGATTAATCTCCAAAATATACAAGCAGCTCATGCAGCTCAATATCAAAACAACAACCCAATCCAGAAATGGGCAGAAGATGTAAATAGACATTTCTCCAAAGTAGATATACAGATTGTCAACAAACACATGAAAGGATGCTCAGCATCAGTAATCATTAGAGAAATGCAAATCAAAAGTACAATGAGGTATCACCTCACACTGGTCAGAATGGCCATCATCAAAAAAATCTACAAACAATAAATGCTGGAGAGGGTGTGGAGAAAAGGGAACCCTCTTGCACTGTTGGTGGGAATGTAAATTGATACAGCCACTATGGAGGTTCCTTAAAAAACTAAAAATAGAACTACCATACGACCCAGCAATCCTACTACTGGGCATATATCCTGCGGAAATCATAATTCAAAAAGAGTCATATACCACAATGTTCATTGCAGCAGTATTTACAATAGCCAGGACATGGAAGCAATCTAAATGTCCATCAACAGATGAATGGATAAAGAAGATGTGGCACATATATACAATGGAATATTACTCAGCCCTAAAAAGAAACAAAATTGAGTTATTTGTAGTGAGGTGGGTGGACCTAGAGTCTGTCATACAGAGTGAAGTATGTCAGAAAGAGAAAAACAAATACATATATATGGAATCTAAAAAAAAAAATTGTTCTGAAGAAACTAGGGGAAGGACAGGAATAAATACGCAGACGTAGAGAATGGACTTGAGGACACGGGGAGGGGGAAGGGTAAGCTGGGACAAAGTGAGAGAGTGGCGTGGACATATATACATTACCAAACGTAAAATAGATAGCTAGTGGGAAGTAGCCGCATAGCACAGGGAGATCAGCTCGGTGCTTTGTGACCACCTAGAGGGGTGGGATAGGGAGGATGGGAGGGACACGCAAGAGGGAGCATTGTAAACCAATTATACTCCAATAAAGATGTTAAAAAAGAGAAGAGCAATAAAAACATAAAACACGTATCTATGATCAGAGTATTATTTAGAGGAAAACCATCCTGTTTCTCTGATAATATACAAAACTTTTTTGTTCAGTCTTATTATAATAAGGCTATTAAGCAGGAAGAGACCCTATTGTGAATTATATTCCTAATGTCATTTATTATTTGTTTTTGTAGGCAAACAATCCTTGATCAGTAGATTTTTTTTGCTACCAATTTTAATTAACAGAAAGGAGTGTCTTGTTATGAAGGAGTCAAGTGTTTATAGATGAGACATTTTCATGCTGGCAAAAAGTTTGTTTCTTTAAATATGCTAAGTATATTCTTCACATTCTTATTTCAATATTTTTTTACTGAGCAAATCCTTTTTCTTAGATAATACAAAGTAAATTTCAGGTAAGTCCACACGTGCATTCTGAACAAATGGAATTTGAAATGAAGAGTTACAGGTGTTTGTGCAAAGAGACATTAGCATTTTGAGAAGTAATCAGAGTGATCTGTCAGCCATCAAGTCCTTCCTTGTATCTCTGTTTTTCGCCGTCAAATTTTTGTTTGTAATTGTACGAACCACCCTTTATGACCCCAGGTACTAATATGACACTCGGTTTTATAAGTAGTGAAATAATAGTGATGATGGGGTTTTTTTGTTATTTGTTTCCTTGCTTGTTTTGTTTGGTTTTTTAGCTCAGGAAAAAGTACTATAAAATACTAAGATTTGACAGTCCTCTATTCTTGTCTAACTTCCTGGGGGAGAATTCCTTAACATTCTCTATTACTCTCTCACACAGAGTCTTTTACACAGGAGTTGTGTCCTACTTATTTCAAGTGAGTCAGTTGATAAATGTGTTGTATTTTAGATTACAGGATGGCAGGGTCCCCCGAGCATGAATTCCTTTCTGAGTGTGCATTAAACTGCTTTTGAGATTATGGTAACATTTTACAGGTCTCAATTTAAGACTAAATTTCCTTTATTTTAGGTTGCTGTAATCGTCTACAGCCCTAATGTTAAGCAATAACATGTTGTCCAGTGAAGATTTACTTTACTTTTCAAGGTTCCTGATATTAATTCTAGAGATAATCAACACACTTAAAATATAAATGTGAGTCCACTGACATTATCTAGATCTTATTCTTCATCCCCAGAATGATGCGAAGTGCAAGAAGGCAATACCAAATAAGAATAGGAAACTCTGTACCCGGTAGTTACTTAAAGACAAGTTAAATTCATGAGTCGATTAGGAAGCCATAAATCATTGTAATCTTCTGTAGCATTGAACTTGAACATTGAACTAACAGATAACTTAATCAGATGTGAAATGATTATCTGAATAAAGGTGAGTAGGAAGGAGAGGTGATTATGGGTTGAAGACTTAGTGTAGGCACAATGAGCAGATTAGATTCTTGGAGGCAGGAGAAGTGTTGAAAGAGCAGAGGAGAACGAGTAAGACCTTTTAGACTGGATGCTCAAGCAGGAAAGGCCAGTAAAGAGATTGTTCACTTTGGAAAAAAGTGGAATGATAGGTAAGAAATTCAGTTAGGTGAGAAGGGGCCAAGCTGTGCAGGCCCCTATCCATCGTTGCACTGAAGGAGTGCCCATCTGGAATTATCCATCAAGCATGAAGAGTAGTGATAATGGTGGTGGTAGTGGTGGTGGTGGTGGTATTTGTAATGGTCACCAGTTATTGAGCTCTCATTATGTGCCAGGCTCTTGTACTTTTTGTGGATTATTGTACTTGAAGACATTATTATTATCTATTTTATAGCCAAGGAAAGGAGGCTTAGAAGAGGTTCTTTACTCACCCCAAATCACAGAGCAAGTATGTTATAAAGGGAAAATTTGCACCCAGGTGATATTACACTGAAGTCTACATTCTTTAACATTTCCCAATATCACCTCTGTATAATAAGTATTTGTAGAGAGCAGACGTTCAGAGGCACGACCCTACATTTTTAGAAGAGACATGGATAACTGGAGTCCATCCAAAGGAGGCTTCGTGGGGTGATAAAGAATCCTTGAATCCCTGGAAACAGAAAAGAGACATCAAGAAGATAATCTTGTTTGTGAGACAAAGTGAGAGATTTGGCTTTATATCCCTCTTTGTTCTTCTCTTCTTCAGTCTTGGTGGGCTGAGTTCCCTCACCATTATGTATTCTAGAGATTGAGGAATTACCTAGAAATGTCTAAGTGAATTGCAAGGTTATTTCAGATGGATGGGACTAGTTTTACCAGTGGCAAAAGAGTTCTCAAGTGTTGTCGTTCAGTGGTCTTTTTTGAATGAGACATCATTTGCTTTTATATTCCACTAAAGCAATCCTTGAAGATGCTGTACACACAAAAGAAAATCAGGGTACCCATAAATTCTGCAGCTGATTTCGAGTCAAACATAAGGGATCCTTTGGAGACTTCATGAAGCAGAGGAAGAGGAGGAGAGGCTGGTGTCTGGGTAGCGTTGAAGTTAGTCCTGTTATTGGTCAGGACCTAAACAACAGAAACTCAGTGTTCCTTCTTTTCTAGAATACTAACTATTCTAATATGCCATTTAATAATTATGCTGTTTTAATAATGGCATTTTAGGGACAAAATCCCCTTTCAGTAAAGGAAGACATCTGTTCTAAGTTAGATTCTGATGTCAGAAATGTTAAAATTTCTAAAGGCTTTTTATCTTAGAATAGAGGACAAAGAAGGAAGTTCTGCCCCAGTCTATACAAAATCTTGTAGGGCAAAAAAAGAGAGAGAGAGAGCACCAGGCAGATTTTGGGGAAGGCAACATGATTTGTGTATATTTTGTCTCTAAGAGGTAAAGGAGGGATGGGGAAGACAGAATCAAAGACCAGGCATAGAAAGGGTCAAAATGAAGTTAGTGGGTATCAGAAGGAGGGATTTCCAATGTCTGGATTAGATACTCTGATCAGTTTAGCATAATATCTGATAGAGGCTACATGAAATCATTCCTTAATGCCCACCCATTAACTATCACCAGATAAGACCAAATCCACCTTGATAGCCCAATGCAAGGAAATCTACCTTCTTCAGCCTAATAGGTCTGTCTCCAAAGGCACTGGCCACATTGCCCTACTTCCCATTTTCAGATCTGAAGGCTTCACCCTAAGGTGATGGGTGTCCTTATAAACTTCTGACTGCTGACCATCCCTCTTGGTGCAGATGAAGGAGCTTATTCAATGTAAACTTTTAATAAGATGCACAGATGCTAAAAAGTACATGGTCATATCCTTGTAGACATCCTTGTAAGTAGGTGGTGAATAGCTATTAAATGGGAGTTTTACCATGTATAAAGAGATATTCTTAGTTGAGCTGTGGCTTTGAAATATCTTTTTTGCTCTCTGAAGATCAAGGTTACCACTGGATTATAAAATCAGTAAAGGCAGACTATGACTTTTTGGTCACCAAATTGCTCTATCCCCACATCTCAACATTGTAGAATCTTAGCAAAATTTTGTTGAATGTTCTTTCTTTTAATATCCCTGTCATACTTTATTGTTCTCCAAGGCTATCTAGGGGGAAAAATGAGTTTCAAACCTTCGTCTCTGAAAGTCAGTTGGAGCTAACAGGCACTCACTCCTGTTTTGTATTTACTTGTCTCATTTTTAGTAAACTTCTCCCTACCTTGAAGAAATGTACATGCATTTAGACTGATTCATGTGCAGATCTTCAGTGCTTTAATTCTAAGAATTGGAAATGCTTCTCATTGAAGTATTCAGCTCCTCAGCATAACCCATTTTAATAATTTTCCAGTCCAGTTTGTGCCAAAAGATGCAGTTCATTTCTGACAGGGTCTCTATTAAAGTCTTTCAGTTTGCAGTTCTTTTTATCAATCTTCATTTATCCATAAAAGCCAAATTTGACCTAGATGTGTAATGACGGATGACAACACCTTGAGTTTCTAATCCCTGTTCTCCCAATGAATATTGCTGTATCATCTCTTCTTTTTGTAGATTAAAAGTTTACATAAACTTAGCACAGTGGAGTAAAAGCAACAGCCTAGCGCTGGTGGTGTTCACCGTGATTGGCACATATGGCTTGATTATACATTTAGTACATTTGTGCGGGAATGTTTCTCCAGGATTTCCTGAAAGGGTGATGCAGTTGATGTCATGAGAGATGAAGAGATGTTTCCAAGGCCACATACCTAATTCAGGGCAGAGTACAGATCCAAGCCTCCTACCTGACTAGTAGTGAAATGTTTTATATGCTTGCTTCTTTGCTTGTTTGTTTTTTTATTGAAGGAGGATTATTTGGGGAAATATAAACAGGCTTTCTTTTAGCATGTGTCTGGAGTCATGTTGTACTATAGTAGAGAAGTCTGATGTACCCTCAAGGTGGCAAGACAGTGGGTCTCTGAATGTGGTGGACCATGTGCCATGTTGGATAAGAGTTTGGGCTTTATGGTCAGGTAGACCTGGATTGAAATTCCAGCTCAGATATCAAGTAGCTGTAGGATCTTGGGCAAGTTACTAACCTCCATGCCCTGCAGCATCCACACCTGAACTTGTTATGAGGATAAAAGGACCTAATACCTATGACATGCTTAGTATATACGTGACACAGTCATGCTCTTAATGAAAAGTTAACTATTCTTAATATTACTTGTTTACCTGGTTATTGATAAAACTCATATGTGCCTGAAGGTGAAACTAGGGTTACGGCAATGGAACAGGGCAAAATGATAACCATGTTTCTTGTTAATTTCTAGTTTGGAACATACAACAAGCATGTGTATATGTGTATATCTTTGCTTGTTTAGTTTTTACTATATCATCCTGCCTAGAGGAGGATTTTTTTTAGCATAAAAAGAGCTCTTTAGCATGTATGTAGGTCATGTTGTAGCATAGTAGTAGACTGGGTGGTACCCTTGAGGTTCCCCTTATTGAAGAAATTTACAGAGAAAGGTCAGTAGTTTTACTTTGTGGTGCATGGATTTCCTTAAGTCAATAGCAAGGAAATATTTTACTATTTCCTACCCTATCCTGTACTCATATCCCTCTCACTTTCTTTTTTATTCTATCACCTCTCCTGAAGCCAAAGGTGAAAACTTCAGATAATTTGCCTATAGACAGTCTAATTTATTTTGGAAAACATTGTTCTAGACTGGTGTCTTCCTCACTTCCATTTATGGTACAATGCACTGTTACAAAAGAAAATCTCAAATAATTTGTAAGTCAGTATATTTCAGTAAGGTCATTCCATTGTTTTGCATGCTTTCTAGGTAAGGTACCCCAGTTACAATGAATGCCTGGCCTTGCATTGGGCTGGCTGTAAGTCTCCTTGGACTAAATCCAATTCCATTTTCCTTTTTCTACCCCATTGCATTTCCCCAAATTTTCATCTTAATTTGTGATTTTAAGCAGGTATTTCATGGAAGCAGCTGTATGTAGTGGTTAAAGCTCTTGTAGTCAAACCAGCCCATGTTGAAACCCTATCTGACCACTAACTATCTGCTGAGCGTTGCAAGTTATTTCACCATTCTGAGCCTCAGTTCTCCTGTCTCTACAAATAATGGTAATAAGTCATAACTCGTAGGAGTTTGGTAAAGATTGAATGAATTATTTGTTGACTAAACAGTGCCTAGCAGTAATGGCGATTACGGAGAACTTATCATTTGCAAGGTAATAGGCTTTGTGTTTTACTTGAATTACCTCATTTAGTCCTGGCACCAACCCTGCAAGGTGGGTATTATTATTATTATCCTCATTTTACAGATGAAGAAACTGACGTCCAAAGAAGTTAACTAGTTCACATAGCTTGCAACTGATAGAGCCAGTACTTATGGGTCAGAGGTCAGAATCAGAACCGCATGGGTGGAATTTTACAGCACCTCAAAGTCAGGATCATATGTTGTTTTTCTTTGTATCTTGACTCCTCTTTTTGACCTCAGAAACCAAAACAACATTTTGCTGTGTGTTGGATTCACAATATGAGGATTAAAGAATAATTTTCAAACATTTACAGCCGAGACAATGGAATAGGCCAGCTTGCAAAAGACGAAGCTCCCTGTCTTTGAAAAGTTTCAAGCTGCTGTTGGCTGACCTCTCAGGTCCTGTCCGCTTCTAAGATTTTATGGTTCATTAATCTCCTTGGCATGTCCACATTACATAAGGTGCCTTTCCCTGCTGCAGGACAGAGGAAGATTACCTGTCTGTGGTTTATATGTTAAATTGTTCTGCCTTCACTCTTAAAAATTAAAATCTCCTACACAGGATCCTGCCAACAATTATTGTCTGAGCTCTATTAAAGAATCCGATTCTCATTTCTACTCCTATTTTTAGTTTTGAGAAGCTGGTTCAGTTCCTTGTTAAAAAGTACTCTAAGCATCGTGTAGCACCATTATTAAGAAATGTATTATACAGTATGAATGGAGTGCTAGATGAATTTATGTGAATTATTCCATGTTTGAGAAGGAACCATTAGGTACTTGTTCTAAATAAAATTCTTTAAGGTAAGGAAATTGCAAATGTACAGTTTTTCCACCCCTTCTCAAAACCTTTGGCGTCGTCTGGGCAGCTAGCAATGATGATTGCCCTGAAGATGAGATTACTGTGGCACTTTCTAGGTATTCCAGATCTTTAATTATTTTTAATGTCAGTGCCAAATGAAACATTTATGGAAAAGCTCACAGTTAAGCCAAGTAGGTTGAAAATTTATGCTTACATTGGTGAAATGTCAAACATTATATGGCAGTACTTTTTTTTTTTTTTTTGGAGACAACAATTCTCTTTTCCCCAATTTTTCATGACTCATCTTTTCTTAACTCATCTTTCTTACAGTTTGAAACTTCGTCTTTAGAGAATCAAAAAAGCTTTCTTCATCATTTTTTTCTCCAATTCACAAGAGCTCCACTTTTAAGTGGAAGAAATAATGTTAGTTTTTCCACAGGGATTGATTATAAATTCCTTCTCCATGTTGAATTATACTGGCCTCTAGTGGTTACCTGTCACAATTATGTTTCATATTGCTCTTGCCTTAACTCACTTGTTGTAACACTATACCATATATTTTAATAATTTTTGAGAATCTGTATTGAGCAGCACAATCAGAGTTGTCAGAGGTTTGAAGTAGATTTCATCATGAAATTGATTAAACTTTATGTACCTTGTGCATCTATAAAGACAGCCATTTGGAACTACAGCATAAAACTGGGCTGGAATTCCTATTCTCACACCTGCCTGGGCAGAAATTACGATCCTCCCAGCTGATAAGAACTTTGGGGTGAAGCTAGATGACAGGGTGTGAAAGGAAACCTTACAAATCACACTGTGAGGCAGAAGTGTCAGCTTACTGGGGGCACACAAGAAATGGGAGATGACCTTAACAAGTCTGGAGCACCTTAGAAGACTATCCCAGGGTTTCTGGACTGAAAACTTGGACATGATTTTTTTCAGAATAATCTTAAAAATAAAAAGAAATTTAAAAAGAGGCCCTTCAGGGCATTTATAAAAATGTGTCTGTCAATCAAGGAGATTCCCCTTTGGTACAACATGAACAGTCATTAAGTAGATTCAAGACTACCCTTTGGATCTAGCACATGGGAAAGTACACATTCAAGAAATAAACTCATGCTGAGGGACTGTGTGATATGGATGAAGTGGGCTTCCACAAACAAAGGGATTTTTGTCCAGATGTTTCAGAGAATAAAGAGCAGTTGCAGATGTAGGGTAGAGAGAAAGAAACTCTAATATATCAGAAAGCAAATGCTTATCTAAACTATGTGGATTCAGGTAGTGTGTGTGCAGGTCTGGCCTTACCAGGTGCTGTTCACTTCCTGAAAAGCTATGTGGATCTTATGTGATTTGAGAGCTTCTTTTTCCTTCTGTACATTTTTTCTTGTTTGTAAAGCCATCCTACACCTACTCCCTTGGGGTGTATTTTATTGTTGACCATTAATGGCTCAGTGACACAGTTTATTGACAAAACAGAATAGTGTGACTTTTGAGATAAATGTGAGGCCACTACTTGCAGCTGGGTCATTGGAGTTTCATGGAAGTTAAACATCATCTTTTGTCCAAGGCTGCAGACGTACATTTTTACTTATTAACCATCTTTTCAGGTTTGTCTCCCTGTTACTTGTGTTCCTTTAGGCAGACTGGGAGGCCGCATGGGGATTCGGACTTATTGAGCCTGTCTTTCATTATGCTGAAAATAAGAATTGCAAGTCACCTTCTAGACGGGCCTTCCTTAGTTTTCGTTTGCAGCTAATAAACCAAATGAAGTCATTTCAGTGCTGAGAAGCTCATTTTCACCTGACAAGCTATCATTTGTCATTTATAATGGACAGAACCCAAGATACTAAAGGATTTTGGCTTGTTTTCCTTTTCTGGCCTTTGCCTTGGGTGTAGATTCAGACAGTTAATGAGCAGTAATTTCTGATTTGTAGGTGCTAGCCATCTCCCAGAAAGAACAAGAGAAAGTGTTTGAAAATATTCATTAAATGGCTTAAACTGAGTGTTCAGATTTTTCCATTTATTTTATTGTTTAATTCATGTCCATGGATATGTGGTAGAGAGAGGAAAACTAAACTAAAATTAAGCTTCCAGTTCTAGAATCTGTTTCAGCCTCCAAAGAACGGATTTTCTCACATTGAAGCTGAGTTGGTCAAAATAGGATGTTATCAGTCTTGCTATGAAATTATGGCTCACTCAACTCAGTATATGGAGGAAAGTTTATTTACAAAGAAATTGATAATGAGAGGGGGGGTAGCGGGTATGCAAACCATAAGAGAAAGTACAAGAGCCTGGGGCAAGTCTGAAATGAAGACTTTCTCCACCTTTTGTGAAGGGACACAGCCACTCAAGACAACCTTGCTGGGAAGGACCTGGAGGAATAGAAACACCCCAACTTCCCTCTCCTCTTGCCAAGGCTTCCCGGATGCCAGCCGGGGAAAGGAGCCCATTGATGCAGCCCCTGGAGTCAGCCTTCCGGGACCCAGAGGAGCAGGGTGGGAATGCAGACTTACAGCACAGATAGGTCCCAAAGGACATCCTTTGATTGTCTGTTGAGTGTGTGCCTCAGGAGGTAGAGTGTTCTGAATCCTTTTGTAAAGGGAGTCTAACAACTTGAGAACTCCACTGAGGTCTGCAAAAGGTTAACCAGGGATGGGAGATAATCAGTGATTTAGACACTGAGGTACAAAGAGTTTGGTTAACTTTCATTCCTATCAGGCTGTGGGGAGTGCTTTGCCAATGTAGTTTTTAATTTGCTCCAGATATGGTATTCAGACATTTGCTGAACAGCTAAATAAATATATCAAACTTCCACACAACAGATTACAGTGAGGCCAGACAGTGATATCAGTAATTTTAAAATATTGTCTACAGCAGAGCTGCTTTTTGGTGACAGTGACATCTGATGCTGCTAGTAGATGTAGAATGAATTCTGTAGATTTTCCTCTCCTCCTGATTTTAAATATTACCAGGCAACCGTCCTGCCCAGACATTTTAGAAGAGCCCTAATTCAAATGGGATATTGATTTTTAATAATTTCAGGTATTTTAAATGGTACCTTTTTTGGAGTTTTCATTGGTTTATGTGTTTTGCCTGAATTAATTCACCTGAATTTAAAATTTTGATGCTAAAGAATATTACCTTCAATGACAGTTTTGGAATTTAAGATTCTGGGTGTAAGGTTTGGGGTTGGAGGTCATTTTACTGGGATGAATGAAGGGTGGGACTTCAGGAAATAGATTGGAAGCTTGTTCTTACAAAGAAATATGGCAGTAAACTGATTTTCCCAAATATACTGATGAGATCT
The DNA here is from genome assembly GCF_011762595.2 of Tursiops truncatus. Taxonomy (NCBI): domain Eukaryota; kingdom Metazoa; phylum Chordata; class Mammalia; order Artiodactyla; family Delphinidae; genus Tursiops; species Tursiops truncatus. The sequence goes on along the minus strand of NC_047043.1, from coordinate 80,217,344 downwards.
GTTATGAAAAGAAACATATGTATGTGTTTTAAAAACTATTTTACTTAAAAGAATTTTAACATAAATTTTAATGTGTAATAAATAGCTTATAACTTATTGAGATCTTAGCTGGAAGCTTATGTTTTTACTTTTCCCAGTCACATATTTTTCCATTAGGGGTTTTGATAAGAATCTTTGTCAACCCCTTGTTCTTCCAGAAAACTAAATGATCAGATAGATTTGAACAGATGTATGGGGGCATCATTACATGCCACCTTCATCTTACATAGACTTGTTATTTACAGAAACAGTGGGTTTTGCGATTAACTAAATTTATGTTCATTTCTCTGTGGTGTGAAGTGTGAATCTGTGTGGTCCTAAGTTTTGGCTCTGTCTGCCTAGCTAATTTTTTTCTTTAATTGATGTCAGTCACGTAGAAAGGCAAAAACATCACCCATAGAAACATTTTTTTCCTTTTCTGTAGGAGCAGTTACCCTGTGGAGATTATTATGTTACAACAGTAGACAGATAGACATCCTGTTTATAGATTAATAAATGGGTTCTTCACCAAGTTGCCAATTTTATGGGTGTTCTCTGTATTAACTCTCCAACTAATGATGATGACATATTCACATTCATCAAGATGACATAAGTCTGAGATGATTGGACAAAATACTGCTCAGAAAGAATGTGCCAATAAATATTCTTAATCTGCACCAATGTAGCTTCCATTACAAATAAAATATAGATATTGCATTATGAGCAATGAGTGTCCTGCCTTGAAAACAATTATCTGTTAAGCTGGGAAGGCAGTTTTGTAACCAAAATATTTCTTAACAGTCAATTTTAATAGCTCATTTCTTAAGTGAACTCTCTCTCTGTCTCTCGCTGTCTCTGTCTCTCTCTTTCCTGAAGTCTTTTGAGGCTTCCAGTGAAAGCATAGAACCAAAATCCCCTTGCTCTGTTTTTTCTTTTAGCTTCAAATGGCTCTGTGGCCAAATTACACATCATAGTAGTTTTTGCAAGAGCTATTTTAAACACAGGGCACTCAAAAAGAACCTTGCATTTGCCATTCTAAATGCTCAAGTGGTTTTTGTAATCCTGGCAATGGTTCTGATTCTCAGTTCAAAAGGATTTGGAAAATGTCTCTGTAAAAAGATAAAAAACATGTCTGTGCAGTTCCCTTGAATCTCTGTGTTCTTCAGTCCTTTTAATTTCTTGTCTCCTGTACCTGCTTTTAATGCCAAACAGTATTTCCATCTTTAGATTTTACCTTCTCCTGAAAATCCTGTTAATAGTTGACTTAACCACCACCACCATGTTTACTAACAACTGGGGAAGCATTTGTGTCCCACACTTTGGCCGAGGCATTCACGGTTGCTGTTCTTGATTATAAAAGCCTTCCAGGGGCTTCCCTGGTGGCGCAGTGGTTGAGGGTCCGCCTGCCGATGCAGGGGACGCGGGTTCGTGCCCCGGTCCGGGAGGATCCCACGTGCCACGGAGCGGCCGGGCCCGTGAGCCATGGCCGCTGTGTTTGCGCGTCCGGAGCCTGTGCTCCGCAGCGGGAGAGGCCACAGCGGTGAGAGGCCCGCGTACCGCAAAAAAAAAAAAAAAAAAAAAAAAAGCCTTCCAGTTTTACAGATACTTATAAATATAACCTAAATAGTGCAATGATTGGCATCTTTGGGGAGAAGGACCCTAGATTCCTGTGTCACCTAACCACCCAATATACCACCTGAACACTTTTCTTGACAGTTCTCTGGGGATCAAATTTTCCACCCTTTGACTCTTCTGCAAAAGATAACTAAAGTTGGGTATTCTAAGTTAGAACACAGATCCTCTGCTAAAGCTCTCATAAGCTAGAATCCATACTATTTGACCAGATTATTTTTTTCATGAAGCACTATATAAGCCTAATGCCTCATAGAATACACTTTAGAAAGCTTTGACTTAAGGAAATAGGCACTCGTCTTGGGAGCAAGTATGGCTTTATAATTTATGTGGTTCAGTATGCATAGTATCTTTTAACCTGTTAGAATAAACCGGTATTCATAATGGAAGGTGCCTTGGTCCTATCTAGTGCTGGAAGTGCATATTCAATTTTTTTTAATTGTAATATACCTAAACATGCATAGTTAATGAGATTGTTAGTGATCATGCTGGATGTGCATTGGGTTTTCTGACTGTCTGATATTTTCTTTGTGTTGAATAAAAGCCATTAAAAGAGGAAATTGTTGACAGACTAAATCTTTAAGTACTAATTATCAAAATATGTGTTAGGTAACTCCAAAGTTAGGAAGACACATCTATAACACACTTGCTTTGACTCTTTCCTCCACTACAATAGCAGGCATTGTTAATAGGTCACAGAGCTCTCTGAACCAGGACGTGACTCCATCATTAGTCTCAACGCAGCACTTTGAATAGCCGCTCACACAGAGTTACCATACCTCCCACTGGCCATTCCATGGTCTGATATTTAAAATCTGTATCAACAGTGATGTCTCTAATGGCATAATTCTCCATTCGAATTTTCCTGATCATAAAAATAGAAATAATAGATTTGGCAAAGGGATAAATTTCAACGCATCAGAAAGGGGGAAAGGGGGGCTTACCAGTCTGCAGAGAGGGGTCTTATAAGGACATCTGTCCCAGTTCAGGAGGGACTCTGGGTTTTGGACTCGCTCTTAGAGCATCATGACCCCTCCATAGTCCTATCTAAGCAGGGATTGCAAACCACAAACTCTGGACAACTCTTTTATCAGTAAACAGGGAACATTTTGGGTTGTAAAGAACCAAAACCATTGGTCCACAAAACTACAAAAGATATCTACCTCTGGTCCATCTTAATTGAGCAGTGAGATTTAAAAACAAGAAATAGTTGGACACCAGAATATAGAACTCAGGACTGTGCCCTTGAAGCTTGGAAATAAAACCAAATAGAACTGGGGCTCTTGATTAGTCATAGAAGTGACTGAAAGACAGTAGGAGGGAGTGGAAAGACCATGGACTTTGAAGTAAGACTGACTTGGTCCAAATCCTCACTCCACTGCTTAATATCTATGTGCCCTTGGACAACCTATTTAAGCTCCTTGAGTCTCAGCTTACTTGCCAGGGACGGTTGTAGTTCATCACTCTTAGCACCTAGGAAAATTAACATTCAATAAATGCTAATCCTCCATACCATTTTACTTATTCTAGTGAGGAGAAGATTGCAGGATACACGTATGGTGAAGAATTCAGGAATAAGTAAATAGAACAAGGATGATTTAGACACATTTTCCTTGTTTCACCCTGGGTGGTCTCAGAGGTCAAGCTTAATGGAAACTTGGCTCTCCAACAAAATATTGTTCATCCATCAGATGTCATTTCCATGCTATCAGTTTTGGGATAACAGATAGATATTCCAAAGTTGGAATAAAATGGTTGGGTGTGTATCTTGATTAATTTAAAATGCTGAAATGTTGTTTGGGATTAAGAGTGATGTTTAAGATATTTCCTTTTCTGAGCTTTTCAGGTTGGATTGTTTACTCATTAAAAGCATTTCTTCCTCGGAAGACACTAAAAGGGTAGAGTGGGCAGGTGTTTTTCAAGAAATACTGTTGTTCTCATATCATTTGTAAATCTGGACATCATTTGCTTTAACCCAAGGATCCTAGGGCTTGATTTCATACAAAAGAAAATAATTTCAAACTTAAAGAATAAACAGAAAGTAGAAAAGCAAGCTGTAGAAGCTCACTCAGATTTCAGCAAAAGGCAAATTTGGTCCCAAGTGGACTGATCTGACGGCTTATTTGTAAGATTACAGCAAATCCCAAGATTGAATGCCTCACCTGAATCACTTCCTTATTGACTGAATCCATTTAGACTCCCCTCTAATTTAGCAGAGTGTTTTTATTAAAGCCAGGCATACAAACATCAATTTCCCAAGCTGCATCTAATTTCCTTCACCATTTATTTTCCTTCGTTGGCCGCCAATGGATTAGAAGACATGATTAGAATTCAGCAGGAAAATAAAAACAACCACAAAAAAGAGAAAAACAGTTCCACAAAAACAGATGCTTAAATAAGAGCAACAACTTTCAGAATTAAAATAACCTGTGATTAAAAGAAAGTCCTTATCTTGCCTAATGTAAACATGCTTGCTTGATTTTTATCAGCAGTGCCTACTGCACTGGGACTAAATTAGCAACCTGAACTGGAAGAAGCAGACAAAACCCAGTAGTTGCACTTACTATGCTTAATGTATACACTACAGTGTGTTTTAAATGCAGTATAGTACTTAACTATTTGCAATAATCATTTCAAAATGGCAGGCTTATTGCTGAAGTCTTTCTATTTGTTCGTTTCCAGCCAGTGTCAGGGAGAGAAAAAGAATAAAGCAAAGGCATTCAAGGCATTTTATGAACTTGTTAAAGATACAGGTTTGTTCCAAAGGAATGATATTCATGTTGGAATGGACACATTTATTTAATCAGCCATCGCTACAGCCTAGGTACATTAATGCTGTTGGTGAGAGCAAGAAAATGGTCCAACAAAGGAAGAGAACTTAAAATCTGAAAACTCACTATCAAAGAAATATCAAATGATGCAAAGGAGGAGTGATGGTTGCACTGAATTTGAGGATAGCCATCAGTCAAATCGTGTCTGTGTCAGGGGGTGGCAAACTATGGCCCATGGGCAAAATCTGGCGTCCCACTTGTTTATGCGAATAAAGTTTTATTGAAACACAGTCTGCTTATTCATTTAAATATTGTCTGTGACCGCTCTAATTTTGCAACAGCAGAGTTGAGTAGCTGGAACAGAGACTGGCCCTCAAAGCCGACTAGCCCTTAACAGAACAAGTTTGCTGACCCCTCACGTATGTGAGCAGCGCCTCTACGATCATCCAGCTGTTCCAGACAGCCCTGCGTGTAGTATGGTAAAACAAACCCTGGTTGAAACTATGACTCCTTAATAGCTAAGAAACCCTGAACTCTCAGAGCCTCAGTCTATCCATGAAATAGAGGTTATAAAACCTATCTTATAAACTTAATGTGAGTGTACTGTGGATGATGCTGAATAAATGGTAGTTTCCTGGCCAGATGCCCCGAAGTCTTTACAGGTGTCTAGAAATCAAAGGCTTTTCAATCCCCTACTCATGGCATTTGCTCTGTAAGACTGATTTGGTTCCTGCTGCTGTGGTCCATCTCATTTCCCACCACTTCACTTTGCAAGCCCCAGCCTCCTGTTACTCCTCCAGGTTCAGTTCAGTTTCTCAAAGGCACTAAGTTCTCTTCTGCCCCCTTGACCTTTGCCCATGGTGTTCTCTTGTCTCAAAGTACTTACTCTTCATTCCTGTCATACTCTACCTGGCCTCTTCTAGACTGTCCTTCAGATCCTACGCTAAATGTCACTGCGTACACGAGGCCCTCCCTGACCACCCAGTGTAACATGAGTCCTGTCCTATGATCTCAAAATACCCAAAGTCTCCCTCCCCTTCATAACCGATATCATGGTTTACGATTTCAGATAATGGATACAGAACATTTTTTGGTCTGTTTTAGAAAAATCTTTCTTGTCAGCCTCAATGGTTAAAAGAGTGCCTAGCACAGAGTAGGCTTTCAAGAATATATTGTTTCATTCAGCAATCTGTCAATATTTGCCTGTCATTAAAAGGAGTCAGGATAACCTTAAAGAAAAAAAAAAAAACTGAAGTTTTGATTCTGATCACATACTAGCTGCATAATTTGGTACAAGTCACTTTTACCTCTCTGAGCCTCACTTTTCTCATCTGTAAAATGGGATAGGTGTTACCTACCTCACATGTTTACGGCAGAATCCGCTCTGGTAATGAATGAGAAAATACTAAGCAAAGTACGTACTGTGGGACCTCAATAGGTTTGCTGGGTCCAAAAGATATTTGATGGTAAAGCTGTAGCCCCAGTGATTCTCCAGGTCTTTGGTACTCTCAGTTTTCTTATCTGTAAAATGGGGATAAAAATTATATCCATCTCATATACTACTTATGTGTTAAATGTGTTAATATATGTAAAAAAGAATACTGCCAACCACCTGATAGATACCTAGTAAACGTTAGCTATTGTTGTATTTGTCATTATTGTTAATCTTTCAATTCTTAAAGATTATGAACACTTTTCTGGGGAAAGTGCACATTCTAACAAAATTCTGTAAATAGTTGCAAAGAGTTCACAATTCCCCTGTGCTATCTCTATATGCTGCAAGTTACCCTTTGCCATTATCTGCCTTTGAGGCCAAATTCTAAAGAAGCAGCTTAGTCGAGGACTTACCTAAAATTATGTCGCAAAATTGTGTGTGTGTGAACTTATCTGACTGAGCTTGCCTAACGTTCATTATATTCTGAAAAGGATTACGTTCCCCAAAAAGGGTTTTAGTTGGGATTTTTGTTTGTTCATTTAGGGTTGAGAGGAGCTTGATAAATACCAAAGGCTGTAGCTTTTCTTCTTTGGAAGTTCATTCTTTACTTTTAATTGTGGACTGACATCTGCAGCCAGAGTGTATTTTGCAAAGCCAAATACACGCAGACATTTGAAAAACCTGCATTTGGACTGCCCGGCCGCCTGCACAGCTGCCAACAGCTGCCACCACAGACTCCTCCTTGGGAGTAGCTGGCTGGGGTCCAGGGACCTGTGCAGTGGATCTGGCTCCATAACTGCCTTGCTAGATGATCTTTCCTTTTGTGAAACAGTAAATAGCAGCCCTTGTAATCCTCAGCTGAGAATGTAGAAAAGCCTGCTCCTGAAAGCACCTAGGAATCTTCTGGGAGAGTTTCGGGTTCGTAAATAGACCTAGCACTGACTTTTTAAAAATGTGCGCTTTGCCAGGGGGAAGAAAAAGACTATTAAAAAGTTTCTATTGGTATTGTCATGGAGCAGCAATTAGGGGTTGTAATAATAAATGAACACGTGAGGCACACATTGAAAATTTGACATGCTTTATAAGTGCCAAGTAATAATAATGATGTCACAAGGCTTTCATTTTCAAACTGTCTTAATTTCATTCTCAGTTTGAGATTGCAGATTACAGTAGTTAATAATTGGCCCAGAGTGAAACCTTAAATCAGATTTCCATTAAAGTGCGTGACTGCAACAAATTACTTTACAGGAGGAGAGAATGGCATTGTCTCTGGTGGTGTGGGGTCTTCCCATCACTCCTGGTGGTGATTTCCTCTTGGTGCTCCGTGATACGCCACATGTCCTAAATGATCCCATGTCCCTGAGCTACACAGCGTGTGTACTTCTGTGTCTCTTTGTTAGTATCAAACTCTTTTTCTCTTCTCTCTCTCTCTCTCTCTCTCTCTCTCTCTCTTTCTCTGTGTCACATTCTCTTATGCTCCCTCTCTCACTGCTGGTCTTTCTCACTGTCTCTCGTGCTCTCAGATGGTTGCTCTGTATTTCTCATCTCATGTTTGCTCACGCATTCACTCTTCTCTCTGTCCCTGTCTCCCTTTCCCATCACTCCCCCTCTACCCCTGAGGGAGACTTTCAAAGCTTGTCTTCACCCAGCTCTGGGAAAGCAAGGAATAAGGCAAAAGAACCAAGTTCCCATCCCTGGCCTCTAGTGCCTGCCACTCTTTACCTCATCTGGATTTTCTCAGGTTACTTCCCCATTCAGCCTGTAGGTCCTGAATGAACTAACTTGGGTGACAGCTCTGGCTTCATCCTGGCTGCCCTCTTTTACCTAAGTTCCTGCTCGCTCTTCCTCTTTGTCACCTGGAACATCACTTCTTCCAAAAGGCCCCTCTCGCTACAGCAGTCTGTACCACTAGTGTTGCCCTGGTCTTAGCTCCGTGAGACTAAGGAGCCAGGATTGTAATTGCCAGTTTGCTGGTCTGCCTCAAACTTGTCTTTGAACTCTTTGAGGGCAGTGATGACATCTTATTCATCTCCATCTCCCAAGCACTAAACTCTGTGCCTGGTTTGGGAGATGGCCATTAAGTGTCTATTGAAATTAATTTCATTCACTCTTGAAACCATTATTTATTAGGTGATTACACTATGTCATGGATTGTGCTAGCTGCTTATAAAAAAAACTCCTGTTGTAGAGGAGCGCAAAGGTGACCCACCCAGGGTGTTGTATCTTGGGCATGGGGATACAGGGTGAGAGGTGAATATACTGCATTGGAGAACAGTTGTCCTTCTTTCAGCACACCTAACAAAGCCAGCTATTCATCCACCATTGGAAAAGAGAGCTTTTCCTTGGGTTCAGTACCAGTTGAAGTGGTTGGCTCACTTTTAGGTACACATTGTTGTATGAAGAGTATCTGTATTTGTCAGATGCTTGTTAAACACAGTGAGATAACTGACATGAAGGACTCATGGGAACTGATACTAAATGAGGCAATACCAGAATCACAGCTCATATCTGACTCTTGCTCCAGGGTATACATCTACTGAGAAGCATTGGATCACAGGGCCAGGGGCATCTTCCTGCCTCTTGTGCCTCACTCCTGCCTATGTGGATGACTTCACATATGTTTGCTGTGTGTGGTGTGCCTACTCTATAGAACAATCATACTGTTTTAGATGGATTAAAGAGAATGATTCACCCTAACTTGATGACACAGAAAAGCTTCACTGAGAAGTTGTTGACATCTGAACTCATCCCTAAGGAATGTGCAGGTTGCACCATGGCAGAGGTATAGAGGAGCCACTGTGTACTTTACTAGAAAGCTTAGTTCTCCTACAGAAACTGAATGAGCCTCAGCTCTTTCTGAGTTTCTCTCTTGGACCCTGTGGAGTCATTATTGCTCTTGAGTGGTTTTTGTCTTCCATTGTTCTGGCAGGCTCCTCTCCATCCCACAGCTATTTGAAAACTACTGCTGTACCAGGCCTCAATACTAACAGCATTTAATAGCCATCATTAGAAAGCAAGCTTCTGCTTACCAGTCAGCCTACTGTGAATGGTAATGGGAGATTTCTTTTTTGGGAGTAGCTCCAGTGTCTAATTGGTTTGGAAAATATTGCTCATTTATTTTATTCTTAAAACATTACCTTTTTACTGAACTTTAATAAATTTCTGTTTCTGTTACATTCAAATTCAACATAGCTGCAGTCTACTGAAAGGTTTTCTTCTTATACTTGCTGTCTAGGTAACCTGTCCACTTTCACCATAGCTTGTTGAAATAAATGCATGTGTAAATATCCATTAGGTACCTTACAGGCATGTAATAAGCATCTCACACGTCTTATTTAGGCCTTTCAACAACTTTATGGACTAGGTACTATTATTCCCATTTTATAGGTGAGGAAACCACGTTCGAGGCAGGGTGGGGCCCTTGCCCAAGATTCCAGCTCCAGCAGCTGGCATGAATGAAGAATCAGTAGGCAATCTAGAGCCTGACTTTGAGCCTTACCACTGCTACTTGTTAGCTATGTCACACTGGGACACATCATGTGAATTTTCTGAATGGCTTTATCAGCTATAGAGGGCTAACCATCACTGTACTTACTGTACTGTAATGCAGGGATCAAAATGAAAAACGAGGGTTCATGTAATGGCACTTTTTAAAGAGTTAAGTGCTGAACAAATGTAAGGTATCCTTTTCTCATATATTTTGTGTAGTTAATTTAGCATATTGAAATAATGGGATTTAAAAATGGCATGCAGCACACACATATATGCTTTGCAATTAGTGTAGCATAATTTAATTGTGACTCCATTGTTGGAATTTTGATGCCTCCAGCTTGATGAATAGCCGTTATCTGTGGGTGTTATCAATTAATCTAGGTAATGAATTCTCTTCATTATCTCGTTCTTCATGTTAATTATACAGGATTTTCTTACAACTATTTATCAAGTCAGGGCAAGTACAGTTTTTTTGGCCCACATGCCTTTTAGTATGGAATATGTATAAGCAGGTTAACATGATGGGTTTAAATTTACATTTCTGAAAAATTCTAGTCAGTGGCTTGACTTTTCTTATATCCTTGTAGTGTGAGCTTGTATCTTTTTATTTTGGGGGTCTTTTTTTTTTAATCAAAAAGGTCATTATCTAAGATAATTAAGCTATCTCTGACTTTTGAGAATATACCTCTAGCATATCAAAGAGGTATTAAGGAAGCATAGAAAAATTGGAATTTTTACCTAATAATACAAAACAACAAATAATTAATGTTACTAGTTTTGAAATATTTTATGAGGTACCAGGACAGGTAAAAATTCAAGTATAAGCCATGGAGGGAAAAGACGTAACTACATGAAATTTTAAATGTCACTATGCATAAATAACATCCATTACATCTTTACATATGTTACATCTTACAGAAAAACCCAAACGAACTTTCTGGCCAGCCCAGTATAAGACACAGCAGAAGACAGTGTATAAGAAATGAGTGGTGACTGAATTCATTTTGAATTCAGAGAAGTGATTGATAGGATAATCTGGGTTAATATGGTAATGTTATATATTGATATTTATTAATTAAATACTGAATTTTAACTTCAACATCTTCTGGGTCTTGTTTTATAGTTCCTATTCTGTTTTTTGTTTTTTAAAGATGATTATTTTAATTGTCTCTGTTGTTTAGCGAATTATTTGGGGGAATGTTGACTGTCAGCAGTTTGATGGGCACCTTCCTATTTTTTATTTCAGGTTGAAGCCATCCTAGTCAATATTTTTGGCGGAATCGTCAACTGTGCCATTATTGCCAATGGGATCACCAGAGCCTGCCGGGAGCTGGAACTCAAGGTGCCGCTGGTGGTCCGGCTTGAAGGTAAGTTACTGTAGATTTCCACAGTGCCAGTACCCGCCTTCTTCGGGATCAGGTGACCAGCATGTTCTGCATTCACAAACTTCCTGAGACAAACATTAGGAAACACTGGATTACATAAGATGAAGCAAATGCAGTACTTCTCTGAGCTTTTAATCTGCATTGCAGCTCTCCAAGAATGGCACATGTTATGAGTCTCCAAATTTTCCAAACATATTCCAGGGTGGAGCCCTTTTATTATGAATCATATCATGAGATTAGTGTTCTGGGAAAAACACTCTTAGAAATGCTGCTCCAGGAATTTTTCATCATGGGACGCCAAGTGTTCTCAAACTTTTTGGTCTGAGGCCTCCCTACTTGTTAAACTGGAGAACCCCAAAGATCTCTTGTTTATTTTGGGTTATAACTGTCGATATTTATTAATTTATTTAACTGATTAATAAATTAATCTGGTAAGAGGAATAACTACTTGGAACTTTTTAAATACTCACTTTTTAAATAATAAACTTTTAATTTTTGTATTATATATTTTACATGTAAGTATATAAACTATAATTTATGAAGAATTAAATATATCTTTTAAAAATTTTAGTAAGAATAGCAGCACTGTTTTATGGCTTTGCAAATCCCTTTAATATCTAGCTTAATATTTGCTTCTGCAACAGATCTGTTGCAATATGCTGTTTTGGTGGAAGTATATGAAGAAAATCTGGCCTCATAGAGCTATGTATCTGGAAAACAGAGCAGTTTATAATAATCATTTCATATAATTCTGAATATTATTCTTTGATACTACACTAAAACCTGTAACAGTGTCTTTATTACAGATAGGTTTTAACATAGAATCTGAAATTATTTCAACGAACTTTTTTTTTTGAATTTTTTAAAATTATTTATTTGTTTATTTTTAACATCTTTATTGGAATATAATTGCTTTACAATGGTGTGTTAGTTTCTGCTGTATAACAAAGTGAATCAATACGTATACGTATATCCCCAAATCCCCTCCCTCTTGCATCTCCCTCACACCCTCCCTATCCCACCCCTCTAGGTGGTCAAAAACCACCGAGCTGATCTCCCTAGGCTATGTGGCTGCTTCCCACTAGGTATCTGTTTTACATTTGGTAGTGCATATATGTCCATGCCACTCTCTCACTTAGTCCCAGCTTACCCTTCCCCCTCCCGTGTCCTCAAGTCCATTCTCTACGTCTGCGTCGTTATTCCTGTCCTTCCCCTAGGTTCTTCAGAACCATTTTTTCCTTTTTTTTTATAGATTCCGTATATATGTGTTAGCATACGGTATTTGTTTTTCTCTTTCTGACTTATTTCACTCTGTATGACAGACTCTAGGTCCATCCACCTCACTACAAATAACTCAATTTCGTTTCTTTTTATGGCTGAGTAATATTCCATTGTATACATGTGCCACATCTTCTTTATCCATTCATCTGTCGATGGACACTGAGGTTGCTTCCATATCATGGCTATTGTAAATAGATCTGCAACGAACATTGTGGTACTTGACTGTTTTTGAATTACGGTTTTCTCAGGGTATATGCCCAGTAGTGGGACTGCTGGGTCGTATGGTAGTTCTATTTTTAGTTTTTTAAGGAACCTCCATACTGTTCTCCATAGTGGCTGTATCAATTTACATTCCCACCAACAGTGCAAGAGGGTTCCCTTTTCTCCACACCCTCTCAAGCATTTATTGTTTGTAGATTTTTTGATAATGGCCATTCTGACCAGTGTGAGGTGATACCTCATTGTAGTTTTGATTTGCATTTCTCTAGTGATTAGTGATGTTGAGCATCCTTTCATGTGTTTGTTGGCAATCTGTATATCTTCTTTGGAGAAATGTCTGTTTAGATCTTCTGCCCATTTTTGGATTGGGTTGTTTGTTGTTTTGATATTGAGCTGCATGAGCTGCTTGTATATTTTGGAGATTAATCCTTTGTCAGTTGCTTCGTTTGCAGATATTTTCTCCCAATCTGAGCATTGTCTTTTCATCTTGTTTATGGTTTCCTTTGCTGTGCAAAAGCTTTGAAGTTTCATTAGATCCCATTTCTTTATTTTTGTTTTTATTTCCACTTCTCTAGGAGGTGGGTCAAAAAGGATCTTGCTGTGATTTATGTCATAGAGTGTTCTGCCTGTGTTTTCCTTAAGAGTTTTATAGTGTCTGGCCTTACATTTAGGTCTTTAATCCATTTTGAGTTTATTTTTGTGTATGGTGTTAGGGAGTGTTCTAATTTCATTCTTTTACATGTAGCTGTCCAGTTTTCCCAGCACCACTTATTGAAGAAGCTGTCTTTTCTCCATGGTATATTCTTGCCTCCTTTATCAAAAATAAGTGCATAGGTTTATGTCTGGGCTTTCTATCCTGTTCCATTGATCTATATTTCTGTTTTTGTGCCAGTACCATACTGTCTTGATTACTGTAGCTTTGTAATATAGTCTGAAGTCAGGGAGCCTGAATCCTCCAGCTCCCTTTTTCTTTCTCAAGATTGCTTTGGCTATTCGGGGTCTTTCGTGTTTCCATACAAAGTGTGAAATTTTTTGTTCTAGTTCTGTGAAAAGTGCCATTGGTATTTTGATAGAGGTTGCATTGAATCTATAGATTGCTTTGGGTAGTATAGTCATTTTCACAATGTTGATTCTTCCAATCCAAGAACATGGTATATATCTCTATCTGTTTGTAGTATCTTTAATTTCTTTCATCAGTGTCTTATAGTTTTCTGCATACAGGTCTTTTGTCTCTTTAGGTAGGTTTTTTCCTAGGTATTTTATTCTTTTGCCAAATGGTAAATGAGAGTGTTTTCTTAATTTCTCTTTCAGATTTTTCAGCATTAGTATATAGGAATGCAAGAGATTTCTGTGCATTAATTTTGTGTCCTGCTGCTTTACCAAATTCATTGATTAACTCTAGTAGTTTTCTGGTAGCATCTTTAGGATTCTCTGTGTATAGTATCATGTCATCTGCAAAGAGTGACAGTTTTATTTCTTCTTTTCTGATTTGGCTTCCTTTTATTTCTTTTTCTTCTCTGATTGCTGTGGCTAAAACTTCCAAAACTATGTTGAGTAATAGTGGTGAGAGTGGGAAACCTTGTCTTATTCCTGATCTTCATGGAAATGCTTTCAGTTTTTCACCATTGAGAATGATGTTTGCTGTGGGTTTGTCATATATCGCCTTTATTATGTTGAGGTAAGTCCCCTCTATGCCTACTTTCTGGAGGGTTTTTATCATAAACGGGTGTTGAATTTTGTTGAAAGCTTTTTCTGCATCTTTTGAGATGATGATATGGTTTTTCTCCTTCAATTTGTTAATATGGTGTGCCACATTGATTGATTTGCCTATATTGAAGAAACCTTGCATTCCTGGGATAAACCCCACTTGATCATGGTGCATGATCCTTTTAATGTGTTGGATTCTGTTTGCTAGTATTTTGTTGAGGATTTTTGCATCTATATTCATTAGTGATATTGGCCTGTAGTTTTTTTTGTGTGTGTGACATCTTTCTCTGGTTTTGGTATCAGGGTGATGGTGGCCTTGTAGAATGAGTTTGGGAGAGTTCTTCCCTCTGCTATATTTTGGAAGAGTTTGAGAAGGACACATGTTAGCTCTTCTCTAAATGTTTGATAGAATTCACCTGTGAAGCCATCTGGTCCTGTGCTTTTGTGTATTGGAAGATTTTTAATCACAGTTTCAATTTCAGTGCTTGTGATTTGTCTGTTTATATTTTATTTTTCTTCCTGGTTCAGTCTTGGAAGGTTGTGCTTTTCTAAGAATTTGTTTCTTTCTTCCAGATTGTCCGTTTTATTGGCATATAGTTAGTAATCTCTCATGACCCTTTGTATTTCTGCAGTGTCAGTTGTTACTTCTCCTTTTTCTTTTCTAATTCTATTGATTTGAGTGTTTTCCCTTTTTTTCTTGATGAGTCTGGCTAATGGTTTATCATTTTTATCTTCTCAAAGAACCAGCTTTTAGTTTTATTGATCTTTGCTGTTGTTTCCTTCATTTCTTTTTCATTTATTTCTGATCTGATCTTTATGATTTCTTCTGCTAACTTTCAGGTTTTTTTGTTCTTACTCTGATTGCTTTAGGTGTAAGGTTAGGTTGTTTATTTGAGGTGTTTCTTGTTTCCTGAGATAGGATGGTACTGCTATAAACTTCCCTCTTATAACTGCTTTTGCTGCATCCCATAGGTTTTAGGCCGTCATGTTTTCATTGTCATTTGTTTGTAGGTATTTTTTGATTTCCTCTTTGGTTTCTTCAGTGATATCTTGGTTATTTAGTAATGTATTGTTTAGCCTCCATGTGTTTGTATTTTTTTATAGTTCTTTTCCTGTAGTTGATATCTAGTCCCATAGTTATGGTCAGAAAAGATACTTGATACAATTTCAATTTTCTTAAATTTACCAAGGCTTGATATGTGACCCAAGATACGATCTATCCTGGAGAATGTTCCATGAGCACTTGAGAAGAAAGTGTATTCTGTTGTTTTTGGATGGAATGTCCTATAAATAGCAGTTAAGTCCATGTTTAATGTGTCATTTAAAGCTTGTGTTTCTTATTTATTTTCATTTTGGATGATCTGTCCATTGGTGAAAGTGGGATGTTAAAGTCCCCTACTATGATTGCGTTACTGTCAGTTTCTCCTTTTATGGCTGTTAGCATTTGCCTTATGTATTGAGGTGCTCGTATGTTGGGTACATACATATTTTCAATTGTTATATCTTCTTGGATTGATCTCTTGATCATTATGTAGTGTCCTTCTTTGTCTCTTGTAATAGTCTTTATTTTAAAGTCTGTTTTGTCTGATATGAGAATTGCTCCTCCAGCTTTCTTTTGATTTCCATTTGCATGGAATATCTTTTTTCCATCCCTTCACTTTCAGTCTCTGTGTGTCCCTAGGTCTGAATTGGGTCTCTTGTAGACAGCATATATACAGGTCTTGTTTTTGTATCCATTCAGCCAGTCTGTGTCTTTTGGTTGGAGCATTGAATCCATTTACATTTAAGGTGGTTATCGATATTCCCATTTTCTTAATTGTTTTGGGTTTGTTATTGTAGGTCTTTTCCTTCTCTTGTGTTTCCTGCCTAGAGAAGTTCCTTTAGCATTTGTTATAAAGCTGGTTTGGTGGTAATGAATGCTCTTAGGTTTTGCTTCTCTGTGAAGGTTTTAATTTCTCTGTCGAATCGGAATGAGATCCTTGTTGGGTAGAGTAATCTTGGTTGCAGATTTTTCCCTTTCATCACTTTAAATATGTCCTGCCACTCTCTTCTGGCTTGCAGAGTTTCTGTTGAAAGATCAGCTGTTACTCTTATGGGGATTCCCTTGTATGTTACTTGTTGCTTTTCCCTTGCTGCTTTTAATATTTTTTCTGTGTATGTAATTTTTGATATTTTGATTAATATGTGTCTTGGCGTGTTTCTCCTTGGATTTATCCTGTTTGCGACTCTCTGTGCTTCCTGGCCTTGATTGATCATTTCCTTTCCCATATTAGGGAAATTTTCTACTATAATCTCTTCATATATTTTATCAGACCCTTTTTCTCTTTTTCTTCTGGGACCCCTATAATTCGAATGTTGGTGTGTTTAATGTTGTCCCAGAGGTCTCTGAGACTGTCCTCAATTCTTTTCATTCTTTTTTCTTTATTCTGCCCTGTAGTAGTTATTTCCACTGTTTTATCTTCCAGGTCGCTTATCCGTTCTTCTGCCTCAGTATTCTGCTACTGATTCCTTCTAGAGAATTTTAATTTTCATTTATTATGTTGTTCATCATTGTTTGTTTGCTCTTTAGTTCTTCTAGGTCCTTGTTAAACGTTTCTTGTATTTTCTCCATTCTATTTCCAAGATTTTGGATCATGTTTACTATCATTACTCTGAATTCTTTTTCAGGTAGGCTACCTATTTCCTCTTCGTTTGTTTGGTCTGGTGGGTTTTTACCTTGCCCCTTCATCTGCTGTGTTTTTCTCTGTCTTATCATTTTGCTTAACTTGCTGTGTTTGGGGTCTCTTTTTCACAGGCTGCAGGTTTGTAGTGCCTGTTGTTTTTGGTGTCTGCCCCCAGTGGGTAAGGTTGGTTCAGTGGGTTGTGTAGGCCTCCTGGTGGAGGGGACTGGTGCCTGAGTTCTGGTGGATTAGGTTGGATCTTGTCTTTGTGGTAGGCAGGACTGCGTCTGGTGGTGTGTTTTGGGGTGTCTGTGAACCTATTATGTTTTTAGGCATTCTCTCTGCTAATGGGTGGCATTGTGTTCCTGTCTTGCTAGTTGTTTGGTATCAGGTGTCCAGCACTGGAGCTTACTGCTTGTTGTTGAGTGGAGCTGGGTCTTAGCGTTGAGACAGAGATCTCTGGGAGAGCTCTCGCCGGTTGATATTACGAGGGGCCGGGGGTAGGGGTGGTCTCTGTTGGACCAATGTCCTGAACTCGACTCTCCCACCTCAGAGGCTCAGGCCTGACCCCCGGCCAGAGAACCAAGACCATCAGCCACATGGCTGCTAGTGTTGGAGGGTCTCCTGCAGAGGCAGGGAGCAGCTGTGGCTCACCACAGGGACAAGGGCACTGGAGCAGAAGTTCTGGGAAGTACTCCTTGGTGTGAGCCCTCCCAGAGTCCACCATTAGTGTCACCATAGAGCCTGTAGTCAATGAACTTTTTATGCTCTGTGATATTGAAGTCTATTGGTCTGTCTTGCACAGTAAGTGGATTTTACACGTGCATGATTTAATCATACGGAAAATTTTGGATTATGCAGATCTTCCAAAGGTTAACACATTTCAACGTACAATATCAAAAAATTGACATCTGTTAATATCACACCATTATCAGAAAAGCTTCTAAGTTTTGAGAAGCTGTCAAGGTGGTAGATGCAATTTTTCCAGAATTCTGATTTTCATTTGAAAATACAAATTTTTCTTATAATCCACAGAATGCTAAGCTGTTGTCCTTGAAGTGGCAGACTTACTTCACTCATTTTTGAGAACATGTCTGCCAGGTGTCTAAGTTTGAACAACCATAGTGTGTTCTTCATTCTTCCATGGAAAAGTGGGTGGTTTAGCTCTCTACTCAAACAGTTATACAAGTACTTTGCCTCAGAACAACCGTCATAGTTCAGTATGCAGCAGAATGCCTTTTGTATGCTTCCCATTTGATCACACAGAATATTAGAAATATGTGTACTCAAGGGTTGAGATTTAATACAATTAATTTTTATTGTATTTTTTACTGTTCATTACGAACATTCTTACTTGAAAGTGGCAACTTTTCCTTGCGAACGTGAGGTGGTGAAGAATAACATGAATAACTATTACAGATTCATGCTGCTTGATCCCATGGTCACATGCCCACAGTTTTACCCACAGTTACTTTTGCTTCATCAGGGCAGATTATTATTACTACTACTACTACCACCACTACTAATACTACTACTACTTTAAAAGTAGTTCTTACATCAGGGACCTCCCCCAGGGTTCTGTAAGCCACACTTGGAGAACCACTATAGTAGAGAAGTGAAAATAGACAGTTTAATATGAAAACTATGCAAAAGTCCTATCCACATCGTCAACAGATTCAGATTACAGTGATCAAGCAGCCCCTTGCATAGACTTCTGGAGTATCATTTTGGGGACAGCTTGATTTCTCCAATTAGCATGCTGGTGCCATTATTCCCTAGAGTCCTTCTCCTCAAGATAAAAGTCTAGGGATATTTTGACCCTACTGTGTAGCCCCGTCTTCCTTTGAAGTCAAGCCTCCAGAACAGCTGCAGTCCATTTTTCTCTGTTTGCTTCTTTCTTTGTATCTCTTTCTTCTCTCACTCTCTGCCTCCCTGAGATTCTCCACCTTACAAACTTAGATGTGCACCATATGGACTTAATAGAAGTAATGACCACAAAAGAAAAATGAAAATAGGAGGGGCTCCAATTGCCAAAGTTTAATATGGACATTAAAACATATGATTGAATTAAAAGTTCTTAAAAATGTAAATGCAACATAATTGATCCAATTAAAAATAATTTCAGTGAAAGGAAAATGGTAAGGCTGCACTGTAAAGAAAATTCATCAAGGAGTTGATGGGTTCATCAATGTGGGTATATAACTCTGATTAAAATGTTGATCTCAGACTGTTTTCAGGGTCAAAGCGACCAGTGAGCCTCAGGTTGTAAAAAGTTATCTCTTCTTCTGTTCTGAAAGGGGAGCGGGTCTCCATAAGCAAATCATACTAGTGTGTATCACTTGGAAATGACTAGAAACGAGCACATGCTATGGTGGACTTATTCTGTCTAGTGATCCTCCCTGTAACTCTGTTGTCAGCAGAGACCCTTAGTTATAATATTAGCTTGTAGTATACTCCTAGAAAAGAAAGTTACCTCACTTTTAATTTTTCCCAAAAGATTAAAAGGAGCACTTCTCTTATTTTCACACTATGCTTATTATTCCAGAAGTAATAAATGATCCCCATCATTTAATGTACACTTACCATATGTAGCAGGATGGTATACATGCTGAAATGTGCAAACTACCACATCTAAGATTATCTCCCTTAATAGTATAGTATTGACTATATCAAAGGTCTATCTGAGCTACTAGGAAGAAGCTTTGAAACATCTAAATCTGTTAGACAGGTTTGTATCTTTTTTTTTTTTTAGATTTGTATCATTTAAATTAAAACATTTCCAAGATATATGCCTGTGTTTTTTTAATTAATTAATATGATAAATACTATGTGTAAGCCATTGAGCTTTAGACATTAAGGAGGATGCTTAGAAATATAAGAAATGATGTCAGTTACTAAATAACTGGGGAAATAAAACAAAAATAAAAATCAGCAATACAAACTAATATATATAAAATGTTAACCAGTGTTTGCCTGAAGAGAATCTGCTTCTCTCTTAGTAGCAATAGCCATTGGGGCATCCCAGATAACCACTAGTCTGGCTTGTGGAAATGTTGATACCTTACGATGTCCACCCTATCGAGGAGAATTGAAGATGAGCTCAAAGAAGATACTGGGCCCCAAATTTATGTAGCCTAAAAATGTGTAGGTGACCTTTTCTGCCACTCGACTCCTTTCACGATAATAGCTGCTATCCTATAATAAGCACCTAAGACCTTTATTGATAGAGGAAAAGCCGGAGAACTTTTCACATTTCCAGTCTTCAGTGGTATTCTTTTCTTTCTCTTGTGGAAGTTGCATCTAATGTGATAAATGACCTTAGATAGATACAAGGCTCTCACGCTCAACATGGTCATACCAGGGACACTCACTAATAGCCGTATGTGTGATTCCTGGGAACACGGCTGCCCCACACCAAGATAAGACCTATCCCAAAATTCTATTGGTCCTGCCTAATAAACAAGGGAAAATGGAAGAATTCTGCTCTAACTCTACTCTTGGCTCTGATCATAGATAACAAAATACAGAAATTTGTAGATCATATTATCCATAAAGATCCTGTAAAGGAAACTAAATACAAACCAACCTCTGTGCTCTTTATGCCAAGGGACTACATTTGTGTCCTTTAAGTTGTGCCTGTGGTAGCTCAGCCCACGTTTATTAGCATACCCTTTATTTTATTTTTTAATTGATTTTATTGAAGTATAGTTGATTTATAATGTCGTGTTAATTTCTACTATGTATATATATTCTTATTCGTATTCTTTTCCATTATGGTTTATCACAGGATATTGAATATGGCATACCCTTTTTTAAAGCTTACTCGATATTGACATCTATAATTATAGTACATTTATAGATGTGAGTTAGCAGCGAAATATTATAAAAGGAGAATTTCCAAGCTGAACATGGAAATAAGTAAGATTTGAATCATTGGAAAAAAGGAAGAAGGAGGAAATTTAGTAAAGGATCAGAAGCAAGTCATCAGATCTGTTCCATATTTGGAACTTGGTACTGGGATCATAACAGTGGCAAAGACTGCAAGCCAGGACCTGAGGAGATCAGGAGGCTGTCCTGCAGAAAGTAACGGTTTTGCAGCAACATGTTATGGGTGAAAAGAACTGAGTAGGGCAATCAAGTTAGTAGCCAGAATCTACAGTATTAGGTAGAACCTAAAACCCAAGCAGATTTGCCGCATAGAGGTAAAAGTGAGTAGGAACAAGAGCAGAGATAGAAAAAGAGATGAGACAAAGTGGGGAGCTATGGTTTAAATCTATGACCAGGAGGAGGATGGCACAGTTGATGGATTTGGGAAAGTCAAAGGTGGAAACTATATAGAGCGACTGGGAGAGGATGACACTAGGACCTAGTCATGCTTTGTTTGAGATGAAGCTATAACATCAGATGGAATCTGTGTGGAGGCAGAGATGTGGGAATACAGGGGAAGATCCAAAGAGAAGTATGACAGACAAAGGGATGTCACCCTCATTTTGAAGGGCCCAGTAAACCACACTCCGGACCCACTGCATTGGAAATTGTTCCCCTGCAGTACAGCTCAGTTAAAATGAGAAACCAGTCAAAACCCAAAATGTCCTGTCACAGAAAGTCTTGTTCTTAGTGCTTCCAGTGGGGAAAAAGTTGCTAACTACAGGGCTCTCTGAGGAATTTCTCTTAGACTCAATGTAAATTTTTCATTTGCTTTCCTCTGGGTCAGAGCATAAATTCTGCTCCTCTCACAAATCTCTCTTCATTCAATTATAGTTTACCCAACCTTAGAGTATGATTTAGTTCCCTCTGTTTTTCTAAACAGAGCAAACTCTTCATTGTCGGTGGTGACAGAGAAAGACAAAGTGATACAAAGAAGCAGGAATATTTTGAACAATTCTAGTGATAGTTTGTGTTTAACTTGACACTATACTTTGTTTTAGCCAATAAACTTCAAAATTAACTTTATTTCTATTAATATTAAAATTGGTTCACATTCCCAGAACACCCACTATTGCCTAGCTAGTAAAAGTTAGCAGAGGTGAGCAGGGGTGTCCACCAACCCAGCATCTATGAAAAACTGAGTGACACGTAAAAACTAAGTGTGGGATAAAAACCTTACCTGAGTCTGAATTAATAATAAATAATTACTATTGCTAAGATCTATTAGCTGCTTTCTAAGTTTTTGATAATCTGACACATGGCTGTATAGTCTGAATAAATGTGAGATTTTTAGTGACCAAGATAACAAGTATTTCAAAAGCCCAATACTGTGATTTGTTACTAGTTTAGTATCTGTTTCCTATAAATAAAGTAGGTGGCCTCTCTTCGCTGTAATGTGGCCATTCAGAAGAGCCAAGTTCCTTGCCATCAGTCTCACCAATTTGTGGCCCACATTTTAAAGACTCTATTGCTGCACACGGTCTATTAGAAATGTCCTGATGTTAGAAGTTTTAATCAATCAAATCAGGCTTGTTGATTTAGTGGGATTTTGTGGACAAATCTTTGTTATCAGCTGTATAATAATTATAAGCTGTTTTACCAGTGGATAAGGGAAGGATTACTCTCCTCTTTGAGAATTGTAACTTTATAATTACATGTATTTACTTGCCTTATCAGACTAGAATTTACCAGCTGAGACACAGGATTATTTTTATTCAAAAGACTCCTGGGTAAATTGAAGAAGCACACTTTTTGGGGGCGGGGTGGGGGAGTTTAGCTCTTGTAGACAGTTGTTCCTGGAATGAAGAACAAATAAAATGAAATGAGTTTAATTTTTCTTTCCTTTTTGAAATGTATTCATACTTGGCACAGAAATTACCTAGATGGTTAATTCAGCCCAACCCCTGATACTGTTGAGAAATGTACAGGCATTTATTGACAACTTGGTGTATTCAGTGTGCAGATGTGTTTTAGCCAAAGCTTTGGATTTCATATGGGCATTTTTATGGTTCTGGATCAGAATCTGCCAAAACCTTAAGAGAACTTTTCTTTTTTAGAATTCATTTTCCCTTCTTGCTGTCCCACTTCAATCTGCAGCTAACTTCTGTGTCTCAGATATGCCTGAAGAGGAATTTGCTTTTCTCTCAGGTGTTCATTATGATTCCAAGTTAAGCTCATAAGGAAATAATAATGAGTCTAGATAATCTGCAGATTGGATCCTGTTTCTCTTAGCCAGATCTTCTCAATTTGATTTTTCCACCCAATACCAAAATTTTGTTTCAGCAACATAAACATTTTGCTTCTCTTTTTCCAGATGTCTTTAGAAACAGAAATCCCTTGTGGTCTCCCTCCTTATCCTTTCCAATCTTTCTACTGTCCCTAAACTCTCTCTGAAGTTGAGAACGTAAACAACCCTAAGTCAGAAACTTTGTCTTCTGTTTCTCTTACTTTCTTGATAAGGCACCAGCACCTCTTCTCCGTGGACACTTCTTTTTTTTTTTTTTTTTTTTTGCGGTACGCGGGCCTCTCACTGCTGTGGCCTCTCCCGTTGCGGAGCACAGGCTCCGGACGCGCAGGCTCAGCGGCCATGGCTCATGGGCCCAGCCGCCCTGCGGCATGTGGAATCCTCCCGGACCGGGGCACGAACCTGTGTCCCCTGCATCGGCAGGCGGACTCTCAACCACTGTGCCACCGGGGAAGCCCGTGGACACTTCTTTATACTTGCTTCCTGAAATACTGACAGATTGGAGCCACAGCCAGAGGAATGCAAATCAAGTGTCCTTAGCATGGACACAGGGAAACTGCTGTGTGATGGTTTGGTCTGCTTGAGGGGAAGAGAAACCCCGAGCATTCAAGCGTTAAGAGACAGCCACCGAGCTTTCAGCTGTGTCTGTCTACTTGGCAGCCGTCCATTCGGCAAGGCTTCAGTTATGCTAGGGTGTGAGACCCGGAGAGGAGATTATCCTTCTGACTCCCATCAGAAAGTGACCCTTGGCAGACTGCCTGTGACCGACTAGCTTGGAAAAGTTTTCATTCAGAATGTTTGAGCCCTAGGCTTGCTGCTTTACACTGAGTCAGCAGAGACTAAGGGACCCCCAGCTGAGTGGTGGCACCATCCTGGGCAGAGTGAGGGCAGATGCCCAGCAGGGCCGGTGTCTGGCTCTGCGTCTGATAACACCCCTGGCCTCTTGGCCTTTTTGCACATTTTCCAGCTGTGCTCTGTACCGAGTTTTCATCTTCTCTTCCTTTCTCAGTTCCCGCTCCCTGCAAGATGAGATGGACCTGGTCCCCGCCTCACCAAGCACATCTTCCCTTCTGTCCACGTTTCAGTTCTGGTGCGGCTATCATTGGGAACGTGGCTCCTGGAGGAGGGTTCTGTCAGGGCACGTCTCTTCTCCTCTCTCTGTGTGATTCCCATTTTTCCTCTGTTCCCACTCTCCCCATTTTCTACACACCCAGTTCCTCACCTGCCTTTCTGCCTTGCCAGTGTCCACTCACCTCTGTTCATCTCCTCCCTCCTTCACTGTCTGCTGTGGGTGATTATTTACTGGGACAAATTTCACTTCACGTTGACATCTATCTCCTCTCCTCCTTTTAATCACTAGCATCTTCTCCCTGTGTCATTGGAGACAGTGACATTGGAGACAATCCTTTTCTGTCATCGAGCCTTAAATCCTCTCATTTTCAAAATCGATAAGCACTTATGAATGCTTAAACTTCATCACACTTAAACCTTAGACCGGGTCTCACAGGACCTATCTAAACTATTAGGCTAGTTAAAGTTTTCTGAGATCTAATATTTAAGTTTCCAGACAAAGAATCTACTATATTTGGCAATTTGAGTTTTCATTTTACCCCTAGGTAGTTCACGTGACTAACTGAAATTTATATCGTGTTGGACATCTGCTGCCTTGCGCAAGAAAAAGCCTACTGCACCTGAAGGAAGTAGTCAGTGTAATTACAGGACTAGGGCTCCTTTGAGGAAGATGGCCTCTGTGCTATGCAGTGTTTTGTTTTTGTTTTATTTTTGTGCATGTAATGACTTGATTCTCCGACCACCTTAATAAAAAGGAGGTTTAGTGTAAGGCTTTAATGGAATTGCACCTGGAAAGCCCCCTACTCAAACCTTCTCACTCCCTCTTGTTCTTTCCTGGTGACTCTACCCCCTCAGCCTCTCGCTAAGGCCAGCCTGCTCCCTCTGTGTTCCCTAGAAGTGCAGATCGCACAGGTCATCCATCTTTTAAGCTTATGTAATAACCATCCCCCCTGTTGTCTACAGCCCATCCAACTAGGCCGTGTTGTTGGGGTCTTTGAGGGGACCCAACAGATTCTTCCCCATCTGGGTTATGATCCTGGTGAGAAATAGGAAAAAAGACTAAGGAAACCAAAATATCACCTTCGTTACTAACAAAGAAGTTGAAGGAGGTACCTTGCTATATTATTAACGGTGAGCTTTCTTACTCTGAACCCCAGAATTAGGCAGCTCTCCACAGCCATTCATGGCCACTGCTGGCCTTGGGCAGGTCTCTCACCGCAGGGCAGAGGATGACCTGGGCTCACTGTGAGCAGCGTGTCAAAGGAAAGGCAGAGGGAGGGGCTGGGCTGCACATGCCGACTTCCTCCTTTCCTATAGTTCAGCCGGATAAGGCTCTCCGCTGCCACCGTGGAGCCAGTGAGAGTCGAAGAAGAGACAAGGCATATTATGCCAATGACTGCCCCTCCGCATGGAAGGAAACGCCCCCTCAGGTACATTGCAGGTCATTAGTCACCTTAGGAGTGGGCTGCCTTTTGGTCAGGTGCCCACCCCAGTCTAGGTAATGGACATCTCTTCAAAAACAAGAGCCCAAAGTTGATTTCCTGAGCAGAAGCCGGGGGTGGAGCACTTTAACAAAGAACATGGCAGGTATGGGGACTGGCATATCCTGCATCCTGCTTATGGCCTCACAATACCACCATCTGCTCCCTGAGTATTTTCTCTGTGACCAGTCAGTTCCTTTCTTCATGCCTCAGTTTCCTTATGTAACCCTTGAAAGTCATATTTGATCAGCCATCAGTGAGAAAGAGAGAGAGAAACATTGCTCTCAGGGAAGAGACTGAAGCAGATTCAGTCCGTGCTGTTTTACAGGTGACAGGTGTAATAAGCCTCTCCCAGAGAGCGCCACCTTGAGGCTGTCTGGAGGCAGAGTTACCTAAGCAGAGAGACGAACTTTCTCATGGAATGTTTTAGAACAGGGAAGACAGATAGCTTTCATCTCATGCCACCTTCTCTTTATTAGCAGTGGCAGCCTGCAGTCTGTGCCAAGAAAGATTCTGAGACTATATCCCAGCTCAGCAGAAAAGAGTTCTCTGATCGTTACTGATGTGGGTAAGGAGAGTGAGGGCCCTTGAGCCAAGCTAGTGGCCATTGTTGATTCAAAGAGAGCATAGGTGGGACTTCCTTCCCTAGAAATACAACTGCCCCTGCATCAGAAGTAGGAAGTGGGAGCTTCAAGCTGGAGAAGCACCAAATGAGGCTGGGCCACAGGGCACAAATTTGGATGGTGCAGCAGAAAGGTCTGCAGACTTTTTCTGTAAACGGCCAGATTTTAGGCTTTGTGAGCCATGTATTTATTCCCTGTCGCAATAACTCAGCTCTGCCGTCGTGGTGCCAAAGCAGCGTAGACAGTATAGAAAGGAATGGGCGTGGTGGTGCCACAGTAAATCTTATTTTACAAAAGCAAACAGTGGGACATCGTTTGTTGCCTGGTGTAGAGAAGAGACCAAGATCTAGAACTAGAAGGTCTAGAACTCTGGAAACTTCCCATGGTACCAGTGTCTAAATCTCCCTCCATCCTCAGCTCTGAAAGATGTCGTTAGGAGCCAACAGAGCATTTGACAGGCAATATTAAGCTCTCCAAATCTAACTTCTTCTCAGGAAAATATTAGCAATGACGTCTACTCAGGAAAATATTTCTCCCAGATACATTCAGAGCCTGCACAGTGATATAGTCACGTCACTTCTTAGGCAGCAGTGGAGTTCCAAAGCCAGTGTTTCAGACAGAAGTCTCACACCACGGAAATTACCTGTGAAAATTCCTGCAATCACCTTAAATTAGAATATTTCAATGCATGGATTGAAAGCCATGAGGTAGACTCAAGGAAGGTGTGAAAGGGAAGTCCACATGCAGATAGATAAGGGCGTATGTAGGAATGTTCCTTCTTTATAAGAACAGTCCTATCCCAGCAGGTGCAGAACTATAAAGTGTCCTACTTGCCAGAGGGTTCCTCCCATTTTAGTTTAACATTAAGGCTCCTGTACCTTTGGTTTGCATTAATATCTGTGTTACTTTTTTGAGAGTTCATGTAGTTGAAAGCAAGAGCATAGGTACCTGTCATAAGCCCTCAACAATTATATGTCAGATCTGATCCTGAACCTGCTTGTGTGATCATAAACGCATACACACCATTCATGGAAATGTCGTAAAAAACCTGGCATTCCGCTTCCTGCCACTGCCTGCTGTCATCATAGGAATGCCTGTCACACTCACACCCTGGGCATTCGGTGTTTTCTTACCAAGGGAGAAGAAATCATTGAGGCAAGTAGGTGTGCATGATACATCCCCACAGGCTATCTTATGCTATCTTCAATTTTTATAAAATGTGATACAAGGTATTTCAGTAAGATACTCATCCAGCTGCAGTAACTTTCCCAGGTTGCTCAGCTAGTTGGTAACAGAGCAAAGTTTAAATCTCAGCTTCCTCATCTGTGCAATGGGAATAAAAATATGACAGCCTCACAGGGTTATTGTAAGGAGCAGATTAGTTTTAAAATAACCTAGAATGATCCCTGACTCAATAAATGTCAGCTGTCATTTTTATCTGAGCTCTTGTCCACACTCGACTGATTCCATATGGATGGACTCCGCTGGCTGCCTGCAAGGTGCTAGATGTAAGATGCCCATCATCTCAGATGAATGAGGGCCACTGATGCAGCAGGAGCTTTGCCTCTCATCCTCAATGAATTATTCCATTTCCGACAGTATAATAACAAGGCACAAGAGATGTGATAAGCTTTCTAAATTTACGTGTCACCAAGAAAATGGACCTCCTCTGTCTGATTGTCACTTGAAAGAATAATGGAGGAGGATCAAGGGCACAGGGACCGTGAACATTTGAGGAGGAATCTGCTGCTTTATAGAATTTGGTTTGCTTCCACTGACCTCTCCTATCCCAGGGGGAGGGAAAAAAAGACTCAATTACTCAAAGCAGAGGTCGAAATATTTTAGGATTTATGAGCCATGCTGTTTCTGTCACAAGTCCTCAGCTCTGCCACTGTAGCGCAAAAGCAGCCGTCGACAATCTGTAAATGAATCACTTTGGCTGTGTTCCACTGAAACTTTATTTATGGACCCTGAAATTTGAATTTCATGTAATTTTCATATATCACAAAATATTATTCTGATTTTTTCCCCAACTGTTTAAAAAATGTAAAAACTATTCTTAGTTGCCAGGTGGTACAGAAAGAGGCAGCAGGCTGGGTTTGTCCCCCACGCCATGGTTTGCTAGCCCTGACAGCACCAGCCCTCCAGTGCTGTGTCAGGTATGTCACGGCTCACTGGTTGTTAGACTGAACAAATTATCTCACATGTCTGGACCTCAGTTTCCTCCAGTGAGAACAAGAGACTTATCCTAAAGGAGCCCTGGGATTCCTTCTAGCACTAAAAGGCCAAGGCTGTGTGGTTGTCATGTGGTTTTACAGTCAGACAAACCTGGGTTCTAGTCCTGGTTCAGCCTGTGATTTGCTGGGGGATGTTGGGCAAGTTCCTAAGCCTCCCAGTGCCTCAGTCACCTCATCTGTAAAGTGGGGATAAAAATGATGTCAACTTTAGGGTTGCTGTGAAGATTCAACTGATAGGATACTTGTGAGCCCCTTTAGTCACTTGTCCAAAAACCATTTATTATACCTAGTATATACTGAATAAGTGCTAACTATTGTATTCTTTTTTAAAAAGCTGAATTCCTATTAATATAATACTTTTAAAAAGACAGCTTCTGCACCCTTTGACTAGAGAGTGATTTTCTTCACAGCCCTGTAATAAAAAGCTGGCCTGAGAGGCAGGGAGGGGCTGCACCTTTTGAACAAAGCCCTGTAATTTGTATCCACTACTGTTGTCTTCTCTCCACGTAATGAAAGCAAAGAACAAATTTTGATAAATTAACCTGGCATCTCCGTATACAGCTCTTTCACTCCACCCAGTGGCAGGAAGTCAGTGGTAAATCATGAAGAAGAGGTGGAGATTTTTTAAAGATTTTAATAATTATTGTTATTCTTTTTATAATATCCTCTACCAATAGAGCAAGATTTCATTTTAAAATCTGTCCCCTTCGACTCTCTATATATTGCTGTTTTTAAGGCATGCAGTTGGTAGGTAATGATTTAGCTGAGTGGCTTTCAACAGGCAGATATGAAGAAATGCCTAAATTTCGACCAGCATGAGTTGATCAGTTAACTGTATAGGTGGTTATTAAAAGTGTTGTCCTGCAGCCTCGTTAAAAAGCAATGCAGCGTTTAATAAATATTAGAGCATGTCAGCAGCACAATTTAAATGTGGGGAAGAGATCAATTTCCTTTGTAATTGGGTGCACAGGCATAAACAGTCTGTTTGGAACTCTTGATTCTGTGTCACAGTTTAAAGCAGCTATGATGGTTTCTATTTAGAAATAAAAACTGGGGAGGGAATGGGAGATGTCAGTCACTTGGTGAATCAAGAAGAAACTAACCTGAAATGCTCACATAATATCATTAACAAAAGGAATCTGCAAACCAGCAAGGCTCCCTCTGTTCCTCTTTTCTTTTCCAATGACCTCATTTCCGTGACTGCTGTTTTTCTTTCTAACCCTCTTCTCTGTGCATCCCCACTTCCCCTTCCAGCTGCTCTCTCAACAGGAACCAGGAAGCGACTTGTAATTCCTCTCCAAGGCAGGGTCCGTGGGCAGCAGGGCCTGCCCTGGCTTTGCTTCTCCCTGGCCTGTCCCTAGCCCTGCTGGCCGAGCAGAAACCAGTCAGGGTGCTGGAAGGGAGATGCTGGCAGGGTCAGGGTAGGGCTGCTGCAGAAGGGACTTGGCAACCTCACTTGTTTTCCCCTCACTCTCTGTTTGACTCTTTGTCTCTCATTCTCTTAGTTGTCTCCGTCTCTAGTCTCCTCTTTCATCCCTTCTGCCTCTCTCTCTCTCTCTCTCTTTTTTTTTTTTGTCTCTTTCCCTTTCTCCCTCTCTGTCTCTCTGTGTGTCTCTCTCCTGCCTCTCTTTCTGTTTCTTTCTTTTCGACTCTCTTGCCTCAGGCTCTGCCATGCCTTCTGTCTCATCTGGTCTCTGTCTGTGTGTGCTTCTCTCTTTCTTGCCTCTGTTTCTCACACCCCCCCCCACACACACCTCACGTGACAGATTTGCATCTGACCAAGGCCCCTCTGTATGTGCCCCCTTCCTCCTCATACTCCTGTGCCCGAGCTTTATATTTCAGGGTGAGGTTCTCTTCCAAAACTGCTTGGTTCTGAGCATGCCTAGTGTGTGCTTAATAATTAAGGCTGTAACTAAAGTGTAACTGCAAGTATAATTAAAATTCACTTTAGTGGATCCTGGAATGATGAAGCGATTAGGCATTTTGATATGGCCCTGCAGGAGTAGCTGGAGGGAGAGAAGGGCCGTGTGTTTGTGCGGCGCTGCCCCACCCTCTCTTACCCTGGCCCCGCTGGCTAGTTGTTAACCTTGAGCACGGCAGCCTCTTGTACCTGGGCGGCCAGCAGTGGCAGCAGCTTGGAGTCCTCCCTCAAGGGCACTCAGTACAGCCAGTTAATACATGGACCTTCTTAGAGAAAGAGGTGAAGCCCCTGAGAACTCAGAGAAAGCTCAGGAGCAACCCTCCTCATTTTCTCTCAGGCCATTTGGGGTTTTGATTTCAACCTCCTGAAAAAGTGTTATTTGGGGGTGTTGGGTCAGCAAGGTGGTCAGAGGAGGACTCACCCACACTTGCTGCCGCCTCGAGCACACTTTGTATGGATGAGCCCATCTGTAGTTTTTCAGTCCATCTACAGACACATCCTGCGTGTGGGATACTGTGCTGAGCCTGGAGGTACGTGGTGAGCAAGGCTGACCAAGTGGCAGCCCTAGTGAAGCGTGTGCTTCATGGGGACAAGAGCAACATCAATGAGCAGTCCAAATAGTGCTGTGATTTTAGACGTACAGAGTATTCTAGAAGTTCATTTTACAGTCCCCTACTCTGGGTTGGGGGTTGGGATGTAGTGACAAGAAGGCATCCCCAAAGAAATGTCATTTAAGCAGGTAGCCCATGGACATACGGTGTCTGCCCAGCAGAGAGGGCAACAGAGCTCCGGTTGGAGGGCACAGCAGGCCAAAGCCGCAGCTTGTCTGTGGGTTCACAGACTTCTTTGTCAGTCATTTTCCCCCTTGGGAATATCTGGTGCTACGTTGGGTGCTGAAGAGGGGATTAATTAAGGAACTGGCTAGTTGGTTATATCAATCCATTTATCCCTCCCCCCAAAAAGTGATCAGGAGCTTATTTCAACCATACACATGGAAAGGAGCTCAGCTAAACATGAGCAAACAGTTCTTTCAGTGGGCAGGAACTGTAATAAAGTTGGCCCTCAGGAAGAGGAGGGCCTGACTTGGCGGCAGACCTCAGGAGCATCATTCCAGCACTTGTCTCTTCGCTTGACTTTTTCACCGTCTGAGTATTTGCACAGCCTTTCTCTTACCTGCTTACTTGTGACTGGTAAGTCCTTTTCATGCTACTACTTTCTATTTCATGGAAACTACTCATTGAGATTCTCTGGAGAGCAAATCTAATTGGACAAGCTAATGACCATGGTCTGTGTTTGGACCACCCTTGGATGAGGTGCAGTCAGTGTCTTGGGAACAATCGAGGTCCGCCTTGGGACAGAGAATACCCCGTGGTCCCTCATAGAGCAGGGGACAGTGGGGATGGAAGGTTTAGCCAGAAGGGGAGATTGGAAAGAGGAGACATCCTAGTTGTATGTGTTCCTTGTTCTTAAATAGCTTATAGCCTCATTGAGGTTCAGATGATCTCATGCATAGGAAAGTGCTGTGTGTTTTAAATGTCAAACAGGAGTCACCAGGAAATCAAAATAGCCTCTGAAAAGCAAAGGATTTTGAAACCAAATCCTGCCAATCAGTAACTAAGCCTCACTGCTCTTGGCTTAAAAAAAAAAAACGAACTGATTTATAAACACCGAACTCACAAGTTCATTTAGAAACATCGACCTCACAGAGTCCTTGTAAGGGTCAAATAGAGTAATGTGGGAGGACTTTGTAAATCAGAGATTTTTTTTATTGTTGTTATGACGATGATGATGACACATATTTACAAAATCATAAGAAGGACTTATTCAAGTATAGCGTGGATGTTTCAAGCATCGTTGAATGCCCATTGCACTGCTTCCTAACTATTACTAGCCATGCTCGCTAGACGAGCCTTTAACTTATCTGTGCCTCAGTCCTCTCCTCTGTAAAAGGAAGATAATAATAGAAGCTATCTCAGGGTTGCTACTGAGGAACAAAGGAGCTAGTGTACTTAGAACCCCAGAACAGTGTGTGACCCATGCTAAGTGATAGCTGCTATTATTGCCTTTATTATTATTATGGCTACTACTAGCACAGCTAATTCAGTCCAGTTAGACAGAGCTTGGCAGGCATGGGTGAGACCTGTACCCACGGGAGGAATCACGTGGAGGAAAGATAGATTAGAAGGTGAGGAATGTTCAGGCAGATGAGAGTGCCTCTTGGGGCAATGCATGGGGATCTTGGGAGCTGTGTATTGAGAAAGGAAGAGGGAGAAGAGCCTTTTGTATCTTAACGTAGATTTGTTCCCTGGCAGGTTGGAGGCCAGGTAGAGAGTGAGTTCTAGTCCGTGTCTCTGTTGAAGGAGATGAACATTTCCATATTTAACTTGCATTGACCTCTTGGTGCAAAGACTGATTCGATTCTGTGTCTGTCAGGGCTTTGATTCACGCTGCGTCACTACTCCATGAAAGCGCTGCCTACAGGTTAATGTTGGAATCCCTTAGCTTGCTACCCAACACCTCCCACAGTGTGATCCTCTGTCCTACTTTTCAACCTCTGGGACCTTGGCTGAAACTTTACCAAATGAATCAAAATGCACACTGAGGTTGTTCTTAATGAAATCATAAATCTTTGGGCTTCCCTGGTGGCGCAGTGGTTGAGAGTCCGCCTGCCGATGCAGGGGACACGGGTTCATGCCCCGGTCCGGGAGGATCCCACATGCCGCGGAGCTGCTGGGCCCGTGAGCCATGGCCGCTGAGCCTGCGCGTCCGGAGCCTGTGCTCCGCAACGGGAGAGGCCACAGCAGTGAGAGGCCCGCGTACTGCAAAAAAAAAATAATAATAATAATAATAAATCTTTACATCTGCATTAGTTAAGTACCAGTATGAAACAAATTGCCCCGAAATTTAGGTGATTAACCTAAGGAACATTGATCATCTCGAAGTTTCTGTGGTGGGGAATCCAGGGCTGGCTTAGATGGGTCCTCTGACTCAAGGTCTGTCACAAGTACAATCACATTGTTGCAGCCTGGGGTCCTGTCGCAGCCTGCCTTGGGGAGGGTCGCCTCCAGGCCCACTCACATTGTTGTTGACAGGATGCAGCTCCTCATGGGTTGTTGGAATGAAGGCCTCAGTTCGTCCTTGGCTTTTGGCTGGAGGCTGCCCTGAGTTCCTTGCCTCGTGAGCTTCTCCATAGAGCAGCCCATCGCCCACAGTGTGGAAGTTGGCTTCGTCAGAGTGAACACACAGAAAGTGGACTTCGTCTCAGAAGTGACTTTCCATTACTTTTGCTATATTCTTGTTCATTAGAGGCAGGTCACTGGCTCCAGCCCACACTCAAGGGGCGTGAGCACCAAGAAGTTGGGATCAATCATTTGAGAGCCATTTTAGAAGCTGCCTCCCACCCTTACAAAGTAGTATGTTAGTTAAAGTAATGCTCACTCCCGTAACAACATGTATGTGCTGAAATGTCAGAGGCAACATACTAGAAGTTTCTTTCTCATTCATATAAAGTCGGAGACAGTGAGTGAGGCAGGTGCTCTGCTCTACAGGGTTACTCAAGCATCCGGGCTGAGGGAGTCGTTGTCATCTGAAAAAAGTGTCTTCCAAGGTTGTCTTAGCTGACAGCATTCCAGAAGACAGACAAGGAAAACCAAGAGAGAGAGAATATAGAGAGTACCAGTGGAGATGTTATGGGCATGTTTTTCATTTCTGCTCACAGTGTATTGGCCAGAACTCAGTCACATGAGCCTCCCGTCTGCGAGGGGACCCGGGAAACGCAGTTCCTGTTTGGGCAGCCACTTCCCAGCAGTAGCTCTCCCCCCTGTAGCAGAGGAGCATGGATCCTTGGAAGACAGCCAGCCATGACTCCCACAGAGACTTTGCCTTTTACAAAATGCTTTCACGTGTATTATTTCATTTGCTTCTCATGGCAAGCTGTGCTACCAGCATTATTACCTCATTTTAAAGACAGGGAAACAGACCAGCATGTCGTTAGAACATAATTAAAGAGAGCAGGTTTCAAGTACCATCTCTGCCTCTTACAACCTGTGTGACTATGGAGAAGTTCCCCTATGAACCTCTCTGTGCCTCAGTTATCTCATCTGTGAAACAAGGACAATGGGATTTATTCATAGTCATTGTAAAGTTTTCATATGCCTCATGTAAGTCACTTAGCGTTATATCTGGTGTGCAAGATTAGCATTGCACTGGTATGCAAGTGCTTAATCAGTACTAGTTATGAGGAAGATGATCACAATGTTATGTCTGGAGATAAAGAAGTTGAGGCACAAAGGAGTTAAATGATTTACCCAAAATTATGCAACTAATAGAGTGGCCAGCCAGGATCGGTGGCTGGGAATTTTAGGTAACAACTTCCCTACCTTTCAAGTTCTTGTTTGCCCTAGAGGCCATTGGTCAGATTCCTGTGTAAAGTTGCAGTGAGTCAGCCTTGACCCGAAGACACAGTGCCCAGTGTCCCCTTCACCATGGCTCTGGTGGACCCAGGGTCCTGGGAAAATCAACACTGCACCACCTTCTCAGCTCATCTGCTCCTCCTTAACTTGGCTTTTGCCTTTTTGTATGAAACATGCTGCCTGAGCACCTCCTTTTAATTTATACTCTGAGGTCCTCCAAGGCCTATATTTCAAGGTCTTTGTTTATAAACAGGCTCTGTCTTGCTAACTAGATGAAAGCATGGGAGATGATGTAAGATGAGATGTTTCATTAAGACACTTAAATTTTATCACATTTCTCCCAGGGGCTTGTTCACACTGAAAGAAGAGAAAAGCATTTCGCATGTTAAATAGTCATCGAAGAACACACTTGGGTAGGGTAGCTTGGCCCGCAAATGCTACAGATCCACAAGGAATGGCCAAGAGACATCCTCAGAGGCTACAATGTTCATTTTCATGGCATCTGACCTTTTTGTTATATAGAGTGAG
Source organism: Tursiops truncatus (assembly GCF_011762595.2). Taxonomy (NCBI): domain Eukaryota; kingdom Metazoa; phylum Chordata; class Mammalia; order Artiodactyla; family Delphinidae; genus Tursiops; species Tursiops truncatus. Next base: position 80,182,299 of record NC_047043.1, on the reverse strand, counting down.
GAAGAAGCATAGATGGACACATTGAATACTGTCATTGTCTCCAAGCAGTGGATTCATGGCCTTAGGTGGGCAGATTCTCTGAACTTCAGATCTCAGATTGGGTCACAGCTCAGACCCTTCGTTTTAAGAGATGATTAAGATGAAAGACTTCTGGAATGGGCCAGAACCACATTAAGTCCACCTGAGTGTGGATTATCAGCAGAAATTTCAGCTTCTATCAGTAAAAAATGTCCATTAGCCTCTTGCAAGTCCTATCTCTCATCTTTTTTTCTAGCTGGACCATCACTTGATACAGATCTTGTCACATCATCTTTCCCGTCAATGACATTGCTTAGAACCTGAATTTAATTTACTTCCTGGTGAAAGACCACAGAGAGATTAGTCCTGAGCATCCTCACGTATTACTGCCGGTACTGCATACCATCCCAACGCCTTGCTTTACCATTCTCTTGCTCATTTTTTGTACATAACTTTTTCTTTAGATTCCGTATTCAGACTATTCAATCAAGGGATAAATCCACTTCAGAATATTTTCCTCTTTCAAACTAGTTAAACAAGGTGTTGTTAATCTTTCTTTGTTCACAGTTTTCTAAGAACCTCATATTTCCATTTTTTTAATGCCAGAGAAAATACAGGCAGTATCTTTTTTAATGCCAGGCATTTGAGGTGAAAAGAAGAAAAAAATAAGTTTGTCATCTGGATATATCTAAATAGCCAGATCTGGATCATAAAAAGCTGAACTGAGTTGTAATTAAATGGTGTTAGGAGACTCGGGCATCCCATGATTTCAGATTGTACGAAACTTCCTGGGGCACCACCTCCAGTTCCATCTCAGTGACTGTACACCATCCCCCCACCCCCTTCCAGGAACCAATGTCCATGAGGCCCAGAACATTCTCAGTAACAGCGGACTCCCCATTACTTCGGCCGCCGACCTGGAGGATGCAGCCAAGAAAGCTGTGGCCAGCGTGGCTGAGAAGTGATGTCTTTGTCCTGATCCCTTGGAAGAAGAAGTGCATTTACCCATAAAAAGTAATGGTTTTCTCATCACTGTGAAGAAAATGGTTATCCCACTGGGGAAAAAACGGACAAGGAAGGAGCAAGAATCACTGTATAAAAAACTCCAATCTGTATTTTCTTGAATATCTAAACAGCCTAAATAATCTGATTTCTCTTATAGTCTTCATTAAATTAATGCCGTGCATTCTAATACTTCCCTGTCATGGTGAGCTGGCTCCGTAGGCATTATTTTGCCAGCTTTGGGGAGCAGTCTTTGTGGCCAACCAGTGTGCATGTGAGATCAGGCCCTGGTTCATTTACAACAATTTTGGTGAACATTTCGACCTGTGTAATTAAAAAAAACAAACAAACAAGCAAAAAATCACAGGCTGTTAAAAAAAAAAATCAGACAAGATTACATTACCAAAAGGTGCAGCTAAGACATTGAAACAGATAGGTGTTATAAACTGCAACAGTTTTTACAATTTCCAACTCCAACATGTTTAGCAAATCCATAAATATTACAAAATATATTTTACAATGAAAGATCTGCAGTCAGTACCCCATACATGTAATCTACCATTTGCCTTAATATTGAATATGCTGTTTACCTCCCACTAAAAATAAAGCCAGAAGCCTTATTTGTGATTTTGGAGTAGAAGTGTCCCTTTTAATATCAAAACTGAAGAAGATTGATTCTTATGGAAATCTCTGACGCTCATTTCAAGATGAGACAACACTGAAAATTAAATTACACTGTGAGTGTCTCTGTCTTCTCTCCCCTCCCATTTTCCCTCAGAATCTACCACCTGGGAAAATGTAATTGGGAGAATGCGGCTTTTTTGCAGTGTCCATTTTTACGGTGGGAACGCGATTTATGTTTTTGTTTAAATTTTGGTAAATTTTTATCTGTACAGAAATTCAAATAAAATCTTCTGTTTTGTAAACTCTAATATCTGTGTTTCTTATTTTAATCCATTTTATTCCTCAAACATTTTTTTCTTTTACTAAGACACTGGCCTTAGTGTCTTAGGCATATCTCCAAAGTTAGAAGATTTGGGTTGTCCCAGGATTATTCCAGTTCTACTCAACTTTATCAGCAACCATATCTGTTAAGAGATTATTTAATGAAAGAATGAACATTATGTACACACCAGAAGCCCAGGTAAGTGCCACAGATGTCTAATAGGTTAAAACGTGACCTCAGTTTGCATAAGGAAATACACAGACATAACCTCCTCCCATATATGAGGCTCAGGTGCCAGCATTAACAGTTTTCTTCTCAATGTGCAAATGTGTCACAGACCAAACCTTTTCGTTGGTCTTTTTTTTTTTTTTTTTTTTTTTTTTTTAACAGTTTTTACATTGTTCTCATAAATTTTATATCTGGACAAAAGTTGTTTTTTGTTTTTTTTTTGCGGTACGCAGGCCTCTCACTGTTGTGGCCTCTCCCGTTGCGGAGCACAGGCTCTGGACGTGCAGGCTCAGTGGCCATGGCTCACGGGCCCAGCCGCTCCGCGGCATGTGGGATCTTCCCGGACTGGGGCACGAACCCGTGTCCCCTGCATTGGCAGGCGGACTCTCAACCACTGTGCCACCAGGGAAGCCCTGGACAAAAGTTTAAAAGTCATTATTTTATAGATCCATATTTGCCATGGAGAAAGAGCTCATTTGATAGATCAATCTTATGTCCTTTCTTAATTGTTATGCAATGCATGAAAAATATTAACAGTGTCTTTTTAAGTGTGTTTTGGTTTTTCATAGATTAACTAGTTAGTATTGTAAAAGAAATAATGTATACTCTGTCATCTAGACAAAAACTACATATTTGACTCTTTTGCCCTTTGTAAAAGCTTGTGTTCACATGGCTGTACATATTGATGTTTCTAATCAATACAGTTTGGACAAGGGGATAAAGAAATTAAATCATTCATGTGATTATTTTATAACAGGGTTAATAACAAGCAAATAGCCCTTTATTTTCAAATAAGTGGGAAGCTTTATTTTCTTGGAAGCTCCAAGTATTGAGTTTATGTTGCTTGCGTAGTATCCCTGTTGCTCAGCACAGTATAGCTTCCATAAATTTTTATGGATTGAATTTCTGGTGTGTGTGTAGCCACAGCTATACTGAGTACAGAGTAGAAGTGGGGGCACTTGGTGTTGGTTGTGGATCTGAAGTCCATACATTACCTCCTCCAGGGTGCCCTACATTTTCTGACCTTCTGGCATCACCTTCGAGTCTTTGTCTCACTGTACTATATGTAAGGGTGAAAAATAATTTCCTTTAAATTTGATTAGTATTTGTTAAACTTGGCCCTATCCTAAGCAAGAATATCCACAAAAGGAGGTTGACAGTCTAAACACAGTACTCAGTATCCAAGAAGCTTGAAAAGTCGTACACACTTTTTTACCCAAACTGCTTTGCACATAAGATGTTAATGGATTTGCTAGTCTACCATGTCTGTCTCCTAGAACCAGCATCAGATTTAGAGGAGATTAAAGTTCTGACCCTTTCACTTACCAACATTCACTTTTTTGGGTTGAATAATCTCTCATATTTGTATAGATTCTCTTGTAGTGGCACAAAGCAACTCAAGCTTAAGAAAAAAGCTTTCTTAAAGAAAAAAGAAATAGTAATTATGTAATTACAATTTGTTCTTGTAATTACAAAAGGCAGATGTTTTTGGTTACAGTCAAGGCTAGATCTGGAAACTCAGAGCCTCAGAACGTGAACTCTGCATCTCATAGCAGCTTGTCTCTGTGTTGGTTTCATTCTCAGGCAGCCCATTTCCACAAGATGGCAAAATGGCTGCTGGCCATCCCAGGTACATATTCTCAAGCTTAGCATCCCTAAGGGAGAAGGAGTGGGGCAGGGGCAAGAAAGAGTAAAGGATGGAAGAAAGGGAGGGTGGGAGGGAGAGGGAGAAGGAGAGGGGGAGAGAGAGAGAGAAGGGAGGGAGGGAGGAAGGAAGGAAGGGAGGGAGGAAAGAAGGAAAGAGGGGAGGGAAGGAGGGAAGGAAGGGAGGAGGGTGAGGTTGGTTCTCTCCTGGTAATTCTAAGACACATTCCAGAATTGAGATGATCAACTTTAGGTCAGGAACCTATCCCTGAACCAGTCCTCTGGCCAGGAGTTTACAGGGCTCTGATGAGTCCAGACTGGGTTAAATACCTTCTTGTTGGCCTGAGAACGAGAACACCCTCACCCAAACTACCAGAGCTGAGAGTAAGAAATGGAGGGGTAATTCCATAAGGAAATTGGGTATCCAATAAGAAGAAGCAGTGTTTTCTGGAAAAGAAAAATAAGAGATGGTAACTACAGTCATCAACCATAGAGCAATTATGTTGAACCAATTGTTCTGTAAGGACTGTTCCAACTCTGAAATGTCATGATTTTATTCTATTAATTTCTCACCATTTCTTTGGAGTCCATTCTTACCCATGCATACAGGTTACCATGTTTTTTGAATAGATGCTGCTTGAGTCATCTAAATATTTGACTTTGATTTATTTGTCTTGAACAGTAATGTCCACGTAAGAAGTAATGGCGTTGAGGCACTTTGCTCAATTTTAGTTTTCTATTTAAGTTGTAATTCAACTCATGAATTAGTAAAATAGACAGGAAATTTTAAATGACCTGACTGGATCTGTGAATCACTTTTAGTTAGTTATTTTAGAGTTTATATGCTACGTCCATCCCTCTCAGTTTGCTTTCGGCAAGAAAAAAGATTATCATCCTAAAGAATTATTTTATTTTTATTCAAGGTTTTAATAAAATGAGAGGAAAAATTATGTTTTGACATTTCTAAATTAAATATTTAAAAATATTATTTACAGGATGCAATATATGTTCAAATAATTAAAATAAATGAAAAATCATATAATAGTGGTGAAAAGAAAAAAACAAACAGTGTGAGGAAGAGCAAGAAAGGCTATGTTCTTCCATATCCTTCTAGATCTGGAGTTGGCAAATTAAGGCCCGAGGGACTATTTAGTAAATAAAGTTTTATTGACACACAGCCATGCCATTTATTTGCATTTTGTCTATGATTGCTTTCATTCTACACTAGCAGAGTTAAGTAGCTGTGATAGAAATTTTCTGGCCCTAGAATATTTACTTGTCGGCCCTTCACAGAAAAAGCTTGCCAACCCCTTCTCTATATATATTACCCTCAAAATGACAGCACAGAGGATTGTTTCCAAACCTGGGAAAGGCAGATTTAGGCATTAAAGTGAAACATGAATAAATAGGAAATATGATATTTGACCTTTGCATTTTAAACCCTGTGAAAATTGACTAGTCTGCAAAAGGCTATTTGCCAATGAAACCTTTTAAATTATGTTAATTTGCTTCTTTCCATCACCACAAGAACTGCCTGTACATAGCTCTTTGTGCTTCTGAACATATGCTGTTCTTAACTACTTACAGGTGCATTGGAATAATATCAAATCATGGCTACGAATACTGAACTCCCAAAGAGCTGTACCTATCAAGTCATACTCACAGTGATCCTTGCTAGAGAATTTTTTGTGCATAATTTAATCTTGGGGTCCTGGGAAGATGATAAGAAAGTGAAGGAAAAAGTGATTTCAGTGCACCTGATCCCTACAATGTTGTTGTAAAGGCATTATTTCATTTTATCTTTGGGGAAACATAGTGAGATAAAGTTGCTCTGCTAAAGTTACATAGTTAGTGGCAAAAATTTAGGCTTCTGGACTTCTGGTTCTTGTGAAATTCTATCACTTCTAGTGCATCATTGCCCAATAGGACTTCCTGTGATGATGGCAGTGATAAGTATTGGTGCTGTCCATTATACAGCCACATATGACCATTAAGCACAGAGAACTGAATTTTAAAGACTATTTAATTTCAAATAATTATTAGCCACTTGTTGCTGGTAGCTACCATTTTAGACAGCACAGCTCTGTAGTCTAAATCTACTGGTTTTTTATGTATTACTTTCACATCAGAGGAGCTCACATTGATTCAGTGCCTCCTTTGTTCCAGGAACTTTACAGCTGTTGCCTTAATTAGTCCTCTTAGCATCCCTGTGAATTTATCATTCCTTTATTACACATGAGATGTTTTACAGGTGGTACGTATCTCAGGGCAGGTAAGAACATGACTAAGAACACAATACCGATATGTGACTGGTCAGGATTGAAGTCTGATATTCTGAATCCAAAGCTAGTGCTTTTTGTTTTAAACCTGTCAGGACCCAAATCCAGTATAGTTATGCTGCTGATAGCATTGGATAATGTGAAAGAATGTTAGAGGCAAAGATGTTTAGCAAGCTGGGTGCTTGAATCGTTTGCCTTTTTAGTGTACCTTATACCTTGGGAAGGAAAATTTAAAAGCTGAAAGATCGTCCTGTGCAGTTGGACAAGTTGTATAGACTATAATGGGAATGGCACCTTTCTACACTCGCACAATAAGCCATAAAGCAGGGGCCATTTTCTAGGGACCTAATTCCAAGTGCCTTTTTGCTAATTCATTGCCTTCCCTGATACACAAAATGATGACCATCCACAAGACAAAAGGCAGAGGGGCAGGAAAGGTGAAGGCTGGAGAGAGTATTATCATAGAAGTAGGAGAAAATTTAGATAGAAGTATCATTATTATTCTGGAAAATTTAGGTCCAGAAGTCTTGTCTCATATTTTAATATTCAAAATAGGCCAGTTGCAATTCTTAGGTACCTTATGCCAAACATCACAAATCAATTAGATTTTATATGCCAACTATGGAAAAATATATCTTTTTTCTTGTTCCTCTCTTGTGTGTGCAGAGGCAGTGTGTGGAGGCATGTTTTTTTTTGTTTGTTTTTTTAACTGGGAGCCCTTCTAGCCCTTTTCCTAGTTACAGGAGAAAGGAATGAAATACAGTCATTATGTAGCAGTTATTTAGAGATCTGTTCTCAAAGATCAAACAGAAACTGGGATAGACTGGAAGATTTGGAGGTTCTTATTTGGAGTTAATTTTCAGTTGTCTTTTAATGTTGACTATTCATGTACTCTAAATCTTTATAATTATTTCCCCTGAGGGGGGAGGGGAAAGTTTAAAAGACCTTGTATTAAGAGCACAAGCTACAAACAAAGATTAGATAAGCTGCAATCTATTAAAATAAAGAAATTATTTGCAGAAAGTTTTTCCAGAGAGTGGAAGCAACCCAAATGTCCATCAGCCAATGACTGGATAAAAGAAATGGGGTATATCCATGTTCATGAATAAAAAGGAATGAAGTACAGGAATACTACAGCATGGAAGAACCTTGAAAGCATTAAGCCAAATGAAGGAATCTAGTCACAAAGGCCATATATTATATGATTCCACTTCTAGGAAGTGTCCATGGTACACAAATCTATAGAGGTAGTATGTAGATTAGTTGTTGCCCAAACTGGAGAGGAGAGGAGAATGGGGAGTGACTGCTAATGGGTTTTCTTTTGGGGTGACAAAAATGGTCTGAGATTAGATAGCAGTGACGGTTGCACAACTCTTTAAATATACTAAAAACCGCTGAACTGTATACTTTTCAGGGTGAATTTTATAGTATATGAATTCTCAATAAAGCTGTTCTAGATACAGGATGGATAGACAGATAGGTAGATAGGAGGCCTTGTATTAGGAGTTGCATGTGTTAATACAGGCATAGGTTGGGTTTTCTTTCCAGCTCTTCATTTATATTATCTTCATTTATATTATCAAAGGAACAGACCAATGAACAGGAAGACAGAGTAGTGAAAATAAGCTAAACAGAAAAAAGAACAAAAAGAAAAGAGGACAGTTCAAGAGACCTCTAGAACAACATCAAGCATACTAACATCCCCACTGTAGGGGTCCCAGAAGTAGAAGAGAGAGAGGGAGGGACAGAGAACATATGTGAAGACATAATAGCTGAAAACTTTCCTAACCTGAGAAAGGAAACAGGCATCCAGGTCCTGAAAGCACAGAGAGTCCCAACAAGGTCAACCCAAAGAACTCCACACCAAAGCACGTTGTAATTAAAATGGCAGAAATCAAAGAGAGAATGTTAAAAGCAGCAAAGGAAAAGTAACAAGTTACATATAGGGGAACTCCCGTAATATCAGCTGACTTTTCAGTAGAAACTGCAGGCCAGAAGGGAGTGAAGTAATATATTTAAAGTGATGAAAGGAAAAAACCCTAAAACCAAGAATAATCTACTTCACAAGGCTACCATTCAGATTTCAAAAAAAGTCTTACAGTTAAGCAAAAACTAAAAGTATTTGGTACCACAAAACAAGCTCTATATGAAATGTTTAAAGGACTTCTCTAAGCAGAAAAGAAAAGCAGAAAAGGCCATAACCAGAAATATGAAAATTATGAAAGGAAAAATCTCATTGATAAAGGCAACTGTACAGTAAAGGTCAACCACTTATAAAGCTAGTAGGAAGGTTAAAAGGCAGAAGTAGTAAAATCATCTATACCCAAAATAACTAATTAAGGGATACACAAAAGTCTGTCAAATACAGTAAATGTGGTGGGGAAGTAAAAATGCAGGATTGTTAAAATGCATTCAAACTTAAGAGACCAGCAAATTAAAATCATCTATCTATCTATCTATCTATCTATCTATATATCGACATATATATAGATATATATGGCTATATATAAACCTCATGGTAATCACAAAAAATCTGTAATAGATACACACACACAAAAAAGAGTAAGAAATCCCAACATACACTAAAGATAGTCATCAAACCACAAGGGGAATGACCAAAAAAAGAAGAAAGGAACCAAAAAAAAACACAAAAACAACTCCTGAACAATTAACAAAATGGCAATAAGTACATACCTATCAATAATTACTTTAAATACACATGGACCAAATACTATCAGAAGACACAGAGTGGCGGAATGGATACAAAAACAAGACCCATATATATGGTGCCTACAAGAGACTAACCTGAAATCTAAAGACACAAACAGACTGAAAGTGAGAAGCTGGAAATGGTATTTTATGCAAATGGAAAGGAAAAGAAAGCTGAGGTTGTGATACTTATAACCAACAAGAGACTTTAAAACAAAAACTGTAACAAGAGACAAAGAAAGATACTACGTAAGGATAAAGGGATCTATCCAACAGGAAGATACAACAATTGTGTGTGTGTGTGTGTGTGTGTGTATATATATATATATATGCACTAAATATAGGAGCACCTAAATACATAAAAAAATATAAACAACCATAAAGAGAGAAATTGAGAGTAACACAGTAATACTACAGGACTTACATCAATGGACAGATCATTCAGACAGAAAATCAATAAGGAAACACTGGTCTTAAATGATACTCTAGACCAGGCAAACTGTATGACATTCTATCCAAAAACAGCAGAGTACACATTCTTCTCAAACGCACATGAAACATTCTCTAGGATAGATCACATGCTAGGCCACAAAACAAGTCTAAGCTAATTTAAGAAAACTGAAATCATATCAAGCGTCTTTTCTGACCTCAAAACTTTGAGACTAGAAGTTAACTACAAGAAAAAAAAAACCCACAAAAAACACAAACACATGGTGTCTAAACAATATGCTACTAAACAACCAACGGATCACTGGAGAAATCAAACAGGAAAACAAAAAAATACCTGGAGACAAATATAAATTAAAACATGCAATCCAAAATATATGGGATATAGCAAAAGCAGTTCTAAGAGGGAAGTTTATAGTGATACAAGCCTACCTCAGAAAACGAGAAATCTCAAGTAACCAATCAGCCTTATACCTAAAGAAATAGAAAAAGAAGACTATACAAAACCCAAAGTTAGTAGAAAGAAAGAGCAGAAGTAAATGAAATAGATACTAAAAAAAAACAACAGAAAAGGTTAATGAAAGTAAGAGCTGGTTCTTTGAAAAAACAAAATTGATAAACCTTTAACTAGAATCATCAAGAAAAAAAGAGAAGACCCAAATAAATAAAATTAGAAATGAAAACCCAAACATAAATGGTCAACTAATCTATGACAAAGGAGACAAGAATGTACAATGGGGAAAAGACAGCCTCTTAAATAAATGGTATTGGGAAAACTGGACAACTTTCTCATACCATGTACAAAATAAACTCAAAATGGGTTAAAGATTCAATAAATGGTATTGGGAAAACTGGACAGGTACATGCAAAAGAAACTGGACAACTTTCTCATATCATGTACAAAAATAAACTTGAAATGGATTGAAGACTTAAATGTAAGACCGCAAACCATAAAATTTCTAGAAAAAAACATCAGCAGTATGTTCTTTGACATCAGTCTTAACAATATTCTTTTGGATATGTCTCCTCAGGCAAGGGAAACAAAAGCAAAAATAAACAAATGGGACTACATCAAACTAAAATGCCTTTGCACAGCGAAGAAAATTATCAACTAAACGAAAAGTCCCCATACTGAATGGGAGACGATATTGGCAAACGATATATCCAAGAAGTAGTTAATATCCAAAATATACAAAGAACACATAGAACTTGACATCAAAAACACAAACTCAATTAAAAAGTGGGCAGATGACCTGAATAAACATTTAAGACAACATACAGATGGCCAACAGGCACATGAAAAAATGTTCAACATCACTAATCATAGGAAAATGTAAATCGAAACCACAATGAGGTATCACCTCACACTGTCAAAATGTCTATTATCAAAAAGACAACAAACAGCAGGTATTGGCAAGAAAGTGGAGAAAAGGGAATTCTCATACATTGTTGGTGGAAATGTAAATTGGTGCAGCCACTATGGAAAACGGTATAGAGACTTCTCAAAAAATTAAGTTATAACTACCATATTATCCAGCAATTCCACCCCTGGGTATTTATCAGAGGAAAACAAAAACACTAATTTGAAAAGATATATGCATCCCTATGTTCATTGCAGCATTATTTACAGTAGCCAAGATATGGAAACAACCTTTGGGCACATCAATAGATGAATGGATAAAGAAGATGTGATATACACACACACACACACGTACACACAATGGAATACTACTCAACCATTAAAAAAGAATGAAATCTTGCCATTTGCAGCAACATGAATGGACCTAGAGGTCATTATGCTCACTGAAATAAGTCAGAGAAAGACAAATATTGTATGATATCACTTATATGTGGACTCTCAAAAAACAAAACAAACGAACATAACAGAAACAGTCATAGATACAGAGAACAAACAGATGGTTGCCAGAGGGGATGGGGTGAATGGAGGAGAGAAGTGAGGGAGATTAAGATGTACAAACTTAAAGTTAAAAAAATAAATGAGTCATACGTATGAAATATAATGTGTGGTGAATATAGTCAATGATTATGTAATATCTTTCTATGGTGACACATGACACTTAGACTTATCATGATGTTCATTTTGAAATGTATAGAAATATGGAATCACTATGTTGTGTACCAGGAACTTAACATAGTGTTGTAAGTCAACTATACTTCCAAAACAGTCACATAACAAATTCATACGAAAAGAGATCATATTCGTGGTTACTAAAGGCAGGGCTTAGGGAGAGGAGGAATTGGATGAAGGTGGTCAAAATGTACAAACTTCCAGTTACAAGATAAATAAATATTAGGGATGTAGTGTACAACATGACTAATATAATTAATACTGCTGTATGTTATACATGAAAGTTGTTAAAAGAGTGAATCCTAAAGATTTTCATCACAAGGAAACTACTTTTTTCTATTTCTTTTGTATCTATATGAGATATTGAATATTCACTAAACTCAGTATGGTAATCATTTCATGATGTATTTAAGTCAAATCATTATGCTGTACACCTTAAACTTATGCAATGCTGCATATCAATTATATCTCAATAAAAGTGAAAAAATTGAATATAAAAATATTTTTTAATGCTCGTAGTTGCACCTCTTCAGGGTTTGGAAATGCCTGCTGTATGGCAACAGGTATATCAGGAAGAGGGAACAGCTGGGTTGATCTGTCTGACTGAAGCAAAGGCTAGAAGCTCTGTGCTGAAAGCAGGAATGATTTGCTGCCAAAGGATATATCTCTTCACCACCATCAAGGAAATGTGAATGGTGACAGCACACACTACCAACTAGATCAAGATGACCCTGGCCCAGTTGAACAGTTTCCCATCCACCCCTACCCCCCAGAATTTTTACCACGGCACAGACTCAGGAAAGGAGTTGAATATCACTTTCCAGCTCTCAGAGAGGTAGACAACTGATCTCAGATAAGGGGGGCAGTGAATCAAAGAGAATTTGCACACACTATTTCGGAACAAAAAATAATAAAGAGATGGCCTGTGTCAGTGTTGAGCAAGAAAATGAAGAGCATGGTATCTGTGCTACACAGTAAAGGAGAAAGAGAGAAGCTCCACATACAACAGACAAATGACCCCTTTTGGAAAAACATAAAACGTATTACTCAAGAAATAGAAAACATATTACTGATAAAGCTTCATGGTATGGAAGAACTTAAGAAGAATATTAATTCAGTTAATAAACAAAAACATGATTACACTGACTTACAAACAAATAGAGGAAGTAAAGGGAGCTAAGGAAACCAATTGAGGACCAGAACAATATTCAAGAACTAATAAATAAGTCACAAGGATCAATGAATCTTAAATATACTGCAATGCACAGGAGACCCCCACACCCCACAATGAAGAGTTTTCTGGCCCCAAATGTCATTAGAGTCAAAGCTGAGAAACCCACATTTAATTGCATTTATTAACTTACGATAGTAAATACGGGCTATTGGTATAATTAAAATAAAGATACCAAAAGAAAAAAAAGTACTAAAGGGAAAAAAAGCTGAAACACTGATGTTAAATGAAGGATTGTATGATTCACAATGAATACAAAGGGGAAAATGAAAAAATTAAAGCACTTAGGAGAAAATAACAAAGAGATAATACAACATAAAGAAAATTGGTGCCATTGAAGGAGGGATACCAACAACCGAAAATGAAAGTTCTTTTAAAGATAGGACAAAACCTCATTGGAAAGAATGTGGAATTATGCCTCAACAACAAAAAGAACACTGTACTCCAGGAAATACCAATAACAAAAGTTGACTATTTAAAGACCAAATTTCTCAACTTTGAGGATAGAGAATGCTTCACTGCCGTGACTGAACATACAAATGAGAATATACAAGAGAGAGACAATCGTACTGGACTTATATTTCTCTCCAACCATTTTTAATATCAGAAGACAGTGAAACAAAATATGTAAAATTCTTAGGGAAAGCAAGTGATACCCAAGAATATCTTAGCCAGCCAAGTGAGCACTTTTATCACATTATTGTCTGTGAGAAAGAGACAATAAACTATAGCAAATAAACTATATTCTAGAGCAAACTAGAGCAAATAAACTATATTCTGTCTAATCAGTGGAATACTATGTAACCATTAAGAATGATGAAGTAGACATAGGCTTATTTGTGAACAGGTGTTCATAATACACATGATAGCATTTGAACTTAATAGCTATCTACAGGATGTTTCATCCAAAAGCATCAAAATACACATTCTTTTCAAGTGCACATGGAATATTCTCCAGGTTAGTTCACATTCTAGGCCATAACACAAGTTTCAACAAATTTAAGAGGATAGAAATTATATCAAGCATCTTTTCTTACCACAAATGTATGAAACTAGAAATCAATTACAGGAATAAAAATAAAGACAAACCCATGTAGACTAAACAACATGCTAATAAGAAACCATTGGGTCAATGAAGAAATCAAAAAGGAAATCAGAAAATATCTCAAGACAAATGAAAACAGAAGCACAACCATACAAAATCTATGGGAAGCAGCAAAAGCAGTTCTTAGAGGGAAGTTTATAGTGATACAGTCCTACCTCAAGAAACAAAAAAAAATATTCTCAAATAAACAGCCTAACCTGCCATCTAAGGGAATTAGAAAAAGAAGAACAAACAAAGCCCAAAGTCGTCAAAAGGAAAGTAAAAATCAAGATCAGAGTATAAATAAATGAAACAGAAAACCCCCCAAAAAAAACTAAAAGAAAAGATCAATGAAACCAAGAACTGTTTTTTTGAAAAGATAATCAAAATTGATGAACCTTTAGCAAGGATCATTAGGAAAAAAAGAGAGAGGACCCAGATACACACACACACACACACACACACACACACACACACACAGAAATGAAAGAAGAGAAATTACAACTGATATCACAGAGATACAAACAACTGTAAGAGAATACTGCAAACAGTTATATACAAACTGGACAATCTAGAAGGCATGGATAAATTCCTAAAAACATACAATCTTCTACAACTGAATCAGGAAGAAATAGATTATCTGAACAGACCTATCACTACTATTGACATTGAATCAGTAATCAATAAATTCCCAGCAAAGTCTGGGACCAGATGGCTTCATGGAGGAATTCTACCAAACTTATAAAGAAGAGCTAATACCTATCCTTCTCAAACTATTCAAAAAAACTGAAGAGGAGGGAAGATTCTGAAATTCATTCTACCTGGCCACCATTACCCTGATACTAAAACCAGACAAAGACATAAAAAAAGGAAATTACAGGCTAAAACTCTGATGAATATAGATGTAAACATGCTCAACAAAATATTAGCAAAGTAAATTCAACAATATACAAAAATGATTGTATACCATGATAAAATGAACAAAACCACCAGCAAAGTGAAAAAAAACTTAATGGAATAGCAGAAAACATTTGCAAATGATATGCCTGATAATGGTTAATATCCAAATTATATTAAAAAAACTACTATGTATGAAATAAATAAGATACAAGGATGTAATGTACAGCACAGCAAATATAATCAATATCTTATAACTTTAAATGGATTATAATCTATAAAAATACTGAATCCCTATGTTGTACACCTTAAGCAAATATGATATTGCAAATCAACTATAGTTTAATTTTAAAAGTGATCATAATATATGCTACAGAAGAGCAGTAACAATACATGAGATAATATTTTTTAAAATTTGTTCATGTGTTTATATCTGTATACATAGAAAATTTATCATAAGGATATAAAGTAATTTTGTTTTCTTTTAATTTAACTTATTGGTTCTCAACTGGGGACAGTTTTTCTCCTTCAGGGACATCTGGCAATATCTGAGACTTCTGTTTGTTACAACTGGGAGAATGCAGCTCACTTCTAATAGCGCTGAGAATGCAGCTAAATATCCTCACGTACAGGACAGCCCTCCACAAGGAAAAATCATTCAGCCCAAAAATCAATAGTGCTGGGCTTCCCTGGTGGTGCAGTGGTTGAGAGTCCACCTGCCGATGCGGGGGACACGGGTTCGTGCGCCGGTCCGGGAAGATCCCACATGCCGCGGAGCGGCTGGGCCCGTGAGCCATGGCCGCTGAGCCTGAGCGTCCGGAGCCTGTGCTCCGCAATGGGAGAAACCACAACAGTGAGAGGCCCACGTACTGCTAAAAAAAAAAAAAAAAAAATCAATAGTGCTGAGATTGAGAAACCCTGATGTAATTGTATTTACTAATTTACTGTGGTAAATATGGGTTACTGATATAATAAAAATAAAGTTACCAAATATACTGTATCAAGTGAAACTGGAGAAGATTTTGCTCAGTAGATGAATGTGTTCAAGTTAAAAAGATATAAATTCATTTATGCAATCCTTTGTTAGGGGTCTTGAATTAATTTGCAATGCAAATCTTCACTAAGTGAAAACTTAGTAAATCATACTGTTCTTTTAAATAATAATCTATGTTGGGAGGATAAAAATCAAATTGTAAAAGAAAAGAAAATATGGTCAATATAGACCCAAGTAAAAGTTTGTTTTTAAAATGATCTATTTAAATAACCTCCTCATTCACTTTACATTGTAGTATCTCAGAATAAATGGTAATTTAATCTTAGGCCTGGGATTGGAATAATTAGTGATCCCCAATTAGTATATATTTCATGGATATACACCCCCAATATTGTTCAATACATAGGAATTATTTTTTCTACAGTATGAGTTGTGAGATATTAAAAGTGTTTCATTTGTTTGGAGTCCCTTAAACCTTTGAAGTGTGGTGTCTAAAATTCTCATCCTTGAAATTATGTCCCATTGGGTTCAAGTGATGCATGTCAAAGAGTATGTGGATCTATGTTGAAGCCTTTAGTGGGGATAAAACTTGCTGTTTAAGAAGAAGCGTAATGTAAAGACAAGCCAGCACTGCAGAAACATGACTGGTTAAAAGGAACGTGGCAGACTTTGCCTCCTGCATATATAAAAATTGTGTTCAAGCCATTCGACAGTTCTTCCCAAACTGCAACAGACTGCTGGAGAGGACCAAATGCTGCTCGGACGTGTCATCACTTTAGTGCTCAAGTTGCAAATATGGCTAGTATGTTGAAGGTTCTACTGAGTGTTTTCATCCTTGGAAGCATAATATCTAAAATTCTAGTGCTTGAAAGTGTGCCATGAACACAAAACCTCTTCAGGATCATGGTCCCAGCAAAAGTCATTTTAAAATTAGAGCTTGAAAAATGTAGCTAATTAAATTTAATTCAAACAAATGTTTATCTAACATCTGCTCTTCCCCAGTAACGTGGCAGCTGCTGGGAGAAAACAGTACATAAAGACAAACCCTCTACTCAAGGAATGGACCATCCAGATGTGCTTAGAACTACTCACTGGCACTTGACAGGACTTAGAGAAGTGATGTAAAATGAAACACTAGAAAGACCTGAGATGAATTTTCCATAGATGATAATCATACCATGTGTTCATGTAATGTTTATGTCAATGTGAGGGATTTTATGTCTTTGGGGGCAGCTTTTATGCCCTGAAAAGATTTTTCAGAGATTTAAATTGGTTTAAAAATTAATATTGATTAAGTTATAAATCTTAAAGCCTACTTCCTAAACTTATAGATCTTCTTATTCTATTTGTAAATCTATCTAATTTTAACAAATCATTTTTAAGGGGCCTTTGATTCATGTTTAGGTCTATTTTTAAGCTTAGTGGAATTTCTTTAAACACTCAAACTGTCATACAGATTTAATATGTTCCATTTTAGTTTTGATTGTTCTCAACTCTATGACAAGCCATCCCAAGAACTTAAGGAATTCTCAGAAATCTAATAAATTAAATAAGTTAAAATAGTCAGACTTAAAATAGTAATTCTTAAATTATCTTAAATGTGCTAATATTATTTATGTATTGATACTTAGTAAGATTCCAGTTTAAAATCCAAGTATTTTTCGAGTGCTCATACACACATTAGATTGGAAACATGATGCTGACTTGTTAATCTAAACATTTCTTACATATGACAAGTGCACAGAATACCATATTTTACACAAAAGTATTGAATATTTTCATGTCTTAAACATTTCTCTGCTTAACTCTCACTCTTCCTGGGCTAGCTGCAGTATTGAAAGTAATCAATTTGGCCTGGACACAGGAGGGTGGGGCACCTCCTTACAGCATGGTCAAAGTGGAAGTCTAGGCTCCCTAGTTGTCTTTTGCTTGCTTGGGTGGGGTGGGTCACAGGTTATTTCTGTGGTTCCTCAGTGAAGTAGCGAAATGATGGTCTAAATGTTTTCTTTCTTGCTAGACTCCTCCTTTTCTTGTCCTTTGGCTACAGAGAACAGGCTTTTGTTGGAGCTTTTCTTATCTGTACCCATTGGCATTTCCAGGTTGCCAGGTTCTGTAGTTCCAAGTCTGGAATATATGGGGCAAAAGGAAAACCCAGTAAACTTGCCACCTTGTTCCTGGTTTCCTGAGGTGCCTAGGAAATCTTTTCTTCACCTTTCAGAGTCATCTTATGTTTGTTTTATACATAATGTGCAAGATTTTTAGTTGTAATTTTTGAGAGGAAAAGAGGAAAGTGCCTCTACTCCTTCTTCCCCGAAGTGGACAACCCCCTTCATAGATTGTTGAACTGAGTTCATTTAGGAGAAAAAAAAAATGCCATTGTTCTCTATGATCTTTTTGCTCAGTTGCTCATTTTGGTTGTTTTTTGTTTTTTTTTTGTTTTTTTTGTTTTTTTTTACCATGTAAAAACATTACAGTCGTGCTTTTGGTTAGAATTTTTGAAACTAAGAAAATATGAAAAAGGAAATTAAAATCTCACATAATTCCACTGCTACTGTTCACATCTTGGTATGCTTCATTTATTTTTCAATGCCTTGATAGGCAAATAGATGGATAGATTTGTTTTACTATTTAGTATTGCACTATGTGCAGCTTTATATCATTTTTCTCTTAACATTACATTATGGGCATTTTTGCAGCCACCATCACCTCTTCTTTAATTACCTTCTCAAAGCAGCTACCCACATCTATAAGTGAAGATGAAAATCCTGGTAGTCAGATATCAAACATGCTCTTTACTTGGACAGTTTTGTGGAGAATTGCATTATTGTACAGTGGTACAATTATGGAAACCCACATTTCCAGGAAGGAATAAAACTTTGCTATATGCTCCTACATTTTATTTACCCACTTAAAATCTTACATTTGAAGGAGTTAGTATTAATAATCGTGGAGGCTCTAACCAACCCTGAAATTATTAGACATCTGTGAATTTCTGGACCCTTTGAGAAAAGTAAGTTCTTAGTTTCATCTATCCAAAGAGTTTTCCCAATGGATAATATTTCAGGGTTCTTAGTTTTCTTTCTTGGATGAGTGAGAAATGCTCAACCTGAACTCATGTCTTTGGTTTGGTTTGGTTAGAAGCGGAACTTGAAACAAAGCTTCTTATGCAAATAATTTATTGAGATCAAGTTCTTTGGAAAAGCATAAGAGGGATGAGGGGGAATGGCATAGTCCAAAGGAAGGGACTAGATAAAGATGTAGTTTCAAGAGACATCTTGCCTAAGCCACATCCCATGAGCTTAGTGGCAGTCGTTGTCTCATCCAGAGGAAAGCAGACCAGACTATTCAGTACCTGCATCATCATTGGTTATTGGGCTCCCCTTGGAGGAAAGTGTTGTTTTGGGTAACCTCTCAGGTGTTTCTGAATGAGACAGCTCCTGTCACTCAAGGGCATTACTATGGAGAAGTATACAGATGTAAGTTGTTAACTGTCCTTACCAACAGAAGGTGGAGGACAGATACATCTGCTACAACTTCTTTCTTTATTCAATAAAAACTGGTACTAATTCCTGTATTAGGTATTGTCCACTGCGTTAGGGCACCATGGAGACCCAGATAACAGTTGTGTTCTCTAAATTCTTGGCCTTTGCAACCCAATGTAGAAGACAGACTTCAAATCAATGTCACAAAAGTTAGAGTAGAGCTAATAACAGAGACGTCAGGAGAAAAATGTTCTGATATAAAGTAACACATATAAAGTAACACAAATCTCTGGTAAAGAAATTTGTCTTACCCCAGGATGGAAGGAAAGGCTTGCCTAAGGAAGCTGCTTTTGAGCTAAGAATTGATGAATAAATATACTGAATTAAGGTACTGGCTAATAAGGGACGAGGGAGAGAAGCGTAAGAGACAGTTCTAGGTAGAGGCGGAATCGCATGTGCGAGGATCTTGTGCTGGGGTACATGGCCCAGTCTCTTAAATTGATATGTCTAATGTTGTTCCACTACAGAAAGCAAGGGGGAAAGTGTTGGAGAGATATCCAAACAATTGCCACATGAATGTTGTATAACAAACTACCTCAAAACGCAGTGGCTTAAAACAATAAGCATTTATTTTGCTCCCGAGTCTGAGTCAGTGGTTTAGGCTGGGCTCTTTATGATTTGACTCTATATGACATGTCTGCGAACCAGCTAGCTGATGGTTGATTTAGGTTAACATTGGCTGGGACACCTGGACAACTTGGCTCTGTTCTATGTGTCTCATCCTTCACCATCCTTGCCAGGGCATGTTCTAACAATCACAGAAGAGCAAGAGCAAAACCCGAAACGCAAGCACTTTTTTAGGCCTCTGTTTGCATCACAACTACTAACATTCCGTAGGCCAAAACAAATTACGTGACCAAATTTAGAATCAAGATAATATAAATATACTCTACTTTTTGGTGGGTGTTGGTTAAAATCGCATGTCGAAAGTCATGGATACAGGAAAAGACGAAGAATTGGGCCATTGATGTAACCAATCTTATAACAGAGAGGTGGGCAGGGGCCAGACCATTTCGGACCTTAAGCTGTACCAAAGTTGCCATGGCTGCACAATTGCCCATTTGTAAGTCTGTGGCAGAAATCTGCCTCACCTACCTCCTCAGCCCTACCTTAGAAATTAACCCATTCCATCAGTTGCATCATTTCCCTTTTTCATCTATAGACTGCAGTCGTATTCCACATAACCCCTGTCCTGTTCGTGCTGTGTTCATGATTCACAGTTTCTATTTCCCTTCCTGTATCACTAGACTTTGTATTTAATGTACATTTTGCATTCCTCTGAGAAGCTCAAAGTGATTTATACTCCATGTATTAACTAAGCTGTCAGCTACTCCTTTGAGATAGTTACGTATCACAATAGATGGTAGAGAGCTGTACTATAATTACCGTTTATAGGTACAGCCCAGAGAGGTGCCAAGAGATTCTTGAGTGATTTTTTCCCCCAGTATCTCAGAAGGCTAAGACTGAACGATTGGCCCCATGAGTCCTGACTTCTAGTCCAGATTATTTTATAGGCACTCTATTCTCTGTTTTAGAAGAAAACCCTATGTGTATTTTCAATTTCTGTAGGGAGATAAGAAAACTCACCAGTTTTATGCTGCCTTATCCAAATGTCAGCAATCTGAGGGGACCACGGAATTGTTTTCCTAACAAATGAGGGAAAGACAGGGGAAAAAAAGGTGTGGTCCTCATAGCATACTCCTCCAGTGGGAGAAGAACCAGTAATATGTTATGTTCTATTGATGAATGGGAGTAACAGAACATTATAGATCTCATAATCTTGTATGTCTAAATATATTGCAAGGAAAAAAAAATTACAAGAATCTATGACTTCAATTTCAAGTACTCTGATGAAGAACAAGGAAGTCGTATATACTAAAAGCAAAAAAACCCCAGAAAACTCAAATGGAATATACTGGTCACCAACCAAAATCTAAATAAGTGTCCCATTGGCATCTTTTTATATTAAAGGTTAACTTTGCCAGGATACTTTTCCCAAAATAGCTTTCACAAATGAATATTTTCAAAATTATTTTTTTTTTACATTTAACTTCAGCTAACTGGTAATGTAATTAGAACAGTGAAGCACATAGATTATACCTGATCAATCCCCAAGAATATTTTAGGGTTGTGTCTAGGTTAGGAAACTTGTGGAAGAAATGTGCTTCGATTTTGGCACTTGAAGAGCTATGGGAAAGAAAGGAATGTATGATCAAGGACTACGGTCAGATTTGCTAAGTGTTGGCTTTTTTTTTTTTTTGTGGTACGCGGACCTCTCACTGTTGTGGCCTCTCGCGTTGCGGAGCACAGGCTCCGGACGCGCAGGCTCAGTGGCCATGGCTCACGGGCCTAGCCGCTCCGCGGCATGTGGGATCTTCCCAGACCAGGGCACGAACCCATGTCCCCTGCATCGGCAGGCGGACTCTCAACCACTGCGCCACCAGGGAAGCCGGTGGCTTCTTAATTAGATGGAGAATGGGCCATGGGTCCTCTCTGGACATCTTGTGTAACATGACTTTGAATTCTGCTCCTTGTTCAGTACTTTGATGAGAGGGAGGCCAAGATTTCAGAAGGTTCTACAGCTTTGTACAAAATTTTTCCCATTTTGTCTTGTTCTTTTCATGAGAGTTGTCAAGTAACTATTCCTACTTCAGTCACTAGCAAGGGGAATAGAATTACCTTTATTCTCAGATTAATTAAATTTTTAGTATCTGTAATGTGTCTGTCTCCTTTTTGTTCCTGTTATTGTTTATTTATGCCATCTCTTTTTAAAAAATTAGTCTTTCTAGAAATTTGTCTGTTTTCAGAGAACCAGTTTTTGGTTTTGTTAATTCTTCCTATTGTATTTTTGTTTCATTGATTTCTTGATCATGTTTATTATGTTTTCTTCTGCTTTTTGGATTTACTTTTCCAAAAATATTTTTCTAGATCTTCAGTTTATTTACTCATTTATATTTGGTCTTTCTTGACATTGCACATATGTATTTAAACTTATCTCTGTTCTTTTTTAATCTACATCTCATTAGTTTATGTTATCTTTCATTGGTGCTGTGTCCTAAATATTTTATAATTCTCACTGTAATTTTCCTTTGGGATCATGAATTATGTAGTAGTGAATTTCTTGAGGTTCTAAACATGTAGTGTTTAAGCTATTTTTTAATTCTTGGTTTCCACTTTAATTTTATTACCATAATGATAATTATGTAATGATAGTGAAACTTTGAAGTTTGTTGGGAATATAGTCTGTATGATAGTGAAATTTTGAAGTTTGTTGATATTTCTTTATGACATAGTTAATTACTATAGGTGACACATTTATATTTGAAAAGAATTTATTGGTAGAGAATTCAATATATTGCTATTAAATCAGACATAGTAATTCTGTCTTCAAATCTTCTCTATCCTTATGAAGTTTTTGTTAGATTGGTCTCTCCATCTTTAATAGAGTTGTGTTAAAATACCCAGTTTCAATTTGTCTTTATATATACATTAGGTAGTATTGTCAGATGTGTATAAATTAATAGTTACTACATCTTTGAGAGAGTTATTCCTTATGTTATTTTAGTATTCTTCTTTATCCCCAGTAATGCTTTGGACTTATGTTCTATTGTGTCTGTTGTTATAACCCCAGATTTTAGAAGGGTTACTGCTTTACTAGCATGTCTTTTTCATTTCCTATCTTTCGTGTTTTGTTTTAGTTTATTCATTGTAAAAAAAAGAAAACATGAAAACATATAGCTGGAGTTTATGTTTCTTTACCCATTTTGAAAATCTATTTTTAGAAATGATTTTATTTATTGTGATAATTGGTTTGTTTGTATTTCCTTCTATAGTCTTATTTTGTGTCTTTTGTTTAAAAAATTGGGGAGGGGGTTCTGCTTTTCATTAGGTAGAGTTTGCTGTATTCCTTTTTTTAACACCCTATTGCTTGATGGTGAGCTGATGGTGTAGTAGGATGAGACTTGAGGGAACTTTGGGAGTATGAATGACTGTTGCATTTGAAAGGATGTGAATTGGGAATCAGAGGGCAAAATGTGGTAGGCAGAATTCTATGGTAGTCCCTAAGATTCCTACCTTCTGGGAATTCCCATCCTGTAGAGTCTACTCCCATTGAGTATGAGCAGGACTGGAGAATATGATGGGACAGCATTCCAGTGGTTAAGTTACATTATATGGCAAAGGTGAAGGGATTTCACATATATAATTATGGTCTCTAATCAATTGCCTTTAAGCTAATCAAGAGGGAGGTTATCCTGATTGAGACTTATCTAATCAAGTGAGCCCTTTAATATGAAGGTCTAAAGGTCAAAAACAAGGCAGAGAGATTCTCCTACTGACCTTGAGAAAACATATAGTCATGGTGTGAACTCACTGTGGAGGGGGACCTGAGAATACCCTCTAGGAGCTGAGACCAGTCCTCAGCCAATAGCTAGCAAGAAGACCAGGGTTTCAGTCATACAGCTGCAAGAACATGAATTCTGACAGCAACCTGAGAGAGATTGGAAGCGAATCATTCCTTATTGAGTGCCAGATGAGGGTGCAGCTCAGCCAACACTTTGATTGCAGACTTCTGAGACCCTGAGCAGAGAGCACCCAGCTCACCTGTACCCAGAATCCTGACCCACAAAAACTCAAATATTGAATGTATTTGTTTCAAGCAGCTAAACTTGTGATAATTTGTTATACAGCAGTAGAGAACGTACACAGAGGGCATACACTGTACTCTTTAGTTTTAGTAACAACCCTTGATTTTTTTCCCACATACCTATTTAACTATAACTATTTTAAACAAATCTGAAGTTTTTTATATTATGTCTATCCTCATTCTTAACAGTTTAATTAACCAGACTGCTCTCTTCCTCATATCTTGTTTTCACCTAACACAGTATTATTTAACACACACCCAAAATAGTCAATACTTAAATTTACTGACATATTTCATCAGTTTCTTTAGTCATCATTGTATCTTGTCTCCTAAATCTATATGTCATGTTCTACTATTTTAATGGATTTTATTCCTTTATTTTTGTCTTTAAATATCCTAAACATTTATTTTAAACTCCTTGTCAGACTCTTCTGTAAAGTAAATTTCTTTGAAAGTGAATTTTATCAACAAAAACCCCAGTATTTTAATTTTTGTTTGTTTTCTTGTTTCTGCCTCTCTACCTCCTTTCTCTCTCCCTCTTTAGTTGCTGACACTCAGCAGCTGGACCCTTAGTCTTTATAATGTCACTTTGAGGCTCCTGTTTCACTGTGCTATTAGGGATATTGACTCAGTTTCCATTCACGCAGCTCCGTTTCTGTCCTCTTGCCTCCTGAGGCTTATAGCTTGCTGAAAGCTTTAGTCCCATGTAGTGGTGTGCAACTTTTTTCCCCAGCTACCCTATACCTAGCTTCCAGCAGTGAACCTGACTCCAACTGCCTATCTTTTGTGCATCTCTCTTGGTCACTGTTAACACATAGGAGCCTAGCTCTTGGTAGCCACTGCCCACAGTCAGAAACAGAGTCCAACAGCCTGCAGTTTCAGCTCCATTTATTACTTTGTATTTCTGTTCTATTTTTGATTCAAGATATACTTGTCTTGTTTTTGAGCTGCAGCATACCTTATTGCTTTTTTTCCCCATATTCTTCCTAACATTGTTGTTTGCTTAGAGCAGAGGGAGTATACCGGTGGTTAAATCTTGGTCCATCTTGCCCACAGGTCCCCTGGACTTTTAATCCTCACTGCTATCCTTTGAAGTGGGTATTACTATTACCATTTTATCTATGAAGGAACTGAGGTCCATTGATGTTAAGCAGTTTTCTCAAGATCACACAAATAGTACATTGAAAAGCCAAAATACAAATCTGAATTTTTTATTCTGGTGCATCTTGACAAGAAGGAGCTATTAAAGATGCAAATAAGATAGAAGTGAATAATTGATGGAGGAACACCATAGAGCCTATGAGATGAATAACCCATGAGAAGCATTGGGTCATGGTCTAAAGGAAAAATGGGTCTTCTGTGGAGACAGGAGACATGGGGAAAAGGGAAGGTGGTATTGCAGAGAGATCCCAAAGAAGATACAATGTTGGCTGAGAAATCTAGGTTGATATGTAATAAGTTCTTATTAATTGGAAAGTGAGGTACTCTGCTCAGAGAAGGCAGGGCCAGGAATAGGTATATGTAGGGTGAAGATAGAAAACAATCACTGTAAGAGATTTGATAAAGTATCTGGAAAGAAGGGACTTCCTTGGCGGTCCAGTGGTTAATACTCCATGCTTCCGATGCAGGGAGCCAAAAAAAAAGAATCTGGAAAGAGAATTTTTAATCTAATTAGATTTGGTAAATTAAAGGAACCCAAAACAACAAATGTAAACATTTGGATCCAGGAAAAATTATTTTTCAATGTTTCTTCTCTCTAATGCCTCAGGCAAGTAGATTGAGACCTTTTTTGTCGGATTAATTAGACCCTGTTCCTCTGGCCTTATCTGCATCTGTTGTAAGTGTTTTCAAAGACCTACAATTATGTATTTTCCTCTACTCTTCGTTTTCTATAATATCTAGTAATAACAACAACAGCCAGGGTGACTACATACTTTGGTTTGACTTAGATATCCTTAGTTTACACCTTTTGTCCCTATGTTATTAATAGTACCCCCATCACTCTTATAAGTATCCAGATTTGTATAATGAATGATATTATATATCACCTTAGTAATAACTATTATTAATGTTTATGATCCAGATCTGTGCTCAGCATTTACATGCTTAATCATATTTCATTCTCATAACTACCCCATGAAGGAAAGTACATGACTATCCCTATCATTAAATGTATTATTTTAGTTATTGAATATTTGTTAAGTGCCTACCATGTACCAGCTAATGTATTATATGTGGGAGATAAAATTATGAGGCCAGTAGATAATATCCCTACTCTTATGCAGAACTTGACTGAGATTTCAGATTGGTTTGAGATTTACAAAAGTTGAGCTACTTGATCAAGATCACACCATTTGCAAAAACCCCAAATTTTAACCCAGTTCAGTCTGACATCAAAGCCTAAGTTTTAACCACTACCCATTGTATTTTTAGTAATGATAAGTATTTTAAATTATATACTATTGAGTGATCCAGGTAGCTATATAAATACTAAAAATATCAACATGTGTAAAATTTTAGTAGCAGATTAAAACATCTCACACAATAGTATTTTATGGTGAAAATATTTGATGCAGATATTTAATTTTATGGAAATGTATCCATTTCCATTTGGCCTAGTCATCATTCTATTAAAAGTTGGGAAGGATTAAACTATAATGGTCCTTATTAGCAATATTATAGCTGGTATGATGACTATCTGCTACAGGCATTAGAAATCTTTGTATGGGATTTTTGTCAACATTGTGTTTAAAACTTTTTCTATAAAAACAAGTACATCCAATTTTCTATAACATAGAACATACAAAGATAGCTCTTTATGGTTCTTTCGTTTTACAAAATTACCTCTTTACAGATGATAAAAATGACAGTGTTCAGAATATCTCATCAATAACTTTAAAAAATATTGATTGTAAGACATGGAACACATAAACCATTACAAAGAAAAGTAAAAGCAGGCCCTTTTGATAGGGGAAAATTTACCTCTTAGTATCTATCAATTTTTTGAATCAGAAGAATGATAACATGGAGGTGTTAATATTGTGCTGCATGAAGGGCCCTTGGGTGACTTTCCAAGGGAGGTCTGAAATAGAAAAATGGAAACTTGAGAAAAATTAGCATGCTAGTTAAGAGCGCCACTATTCAGGGATCAACTAGTGGTAGGGTTTCATTTAATAGCCTCATAAAAGCATTTTTAAAAATGCTTTTCCAGGCAGATAACAAGATTTGTTTCTTCTAAACTAATTTTATGACTTTATTGTTATTGTTTATGATTATTAAGTGGCATTTTTGCTGTTATTTTCTTGCATTATTCCACCAATTTACTAAAATGAATAAATAGAAATAGTTCAAATTCAAAAGTAGTGATAGAAGTAAAATTATTTACTTTTCATTATTTCCTATAGCTTAAGATGAAGCTGTAAGCATAAGGACTGAATACTACAAGCTCAGAATCTGAGTTTGCTGGTACAAGCAAACTTACAGGCATGAGATTACTCAGGCAGCCAAACCAGCGAAGTATGTCTAAGACGTACAGTGAAGAACATCTGAAAGTTGGATTTTATTGTACCACTGCATTATCTGTTTTTATAATGATACCATAATGTATCTCATGCCTTTTATCTTTTTCAAATGGTATGCTGATAAACTAATTGTGTTTTCTAAGAAAAAGAAATGTGAAATAAGGTTTCCAGTACAAAAATTGATGAATTGTGTTGATAAAGTCAGAGAAGGGCATAAGACTACAGAGGCATCATGCAGAGCTGCATCCTCATGGCAAAAAGCAGCAGAGTTAGTGACATACACACTTGGGAGAGAGAACTGAGTGAACTTTCAGCACAATTCCTTCATCAGGTGACACTGATGACCATTATATAATGCAAGCGACATACACTGGGGAATATAAAGCACTGGTGTTTGAGTTGGCAGGTGCTGTGCATTGCAATTGAATACCAGGCGAAGGTTTCTCAGTATGTGCATAGTATGTACTAGGAGAGAGAAGTGCTTAATGAGTTGCTGTTCTGTTTACGAATGAGCATCCATTGTACAAAAGAGATGTTTTATTTGATTGATAGACATTTGAAAGATATGAGGTGGAATAGAACATGTATGCTGTAATCAATGATGAAAGAGCACCAACTACCTATGAAGCAATGAAGGACTTTGAATTAAAAGGGTTACACCTGATTATCAATCCAACACCACTTTATTTACAGAGAATAACTAGTGATCTAGTATTGAAAAAATAGTAAATATATATATTTATATTTTATACTTATAAATCAATATATACTATTTTATATATTAAATATGTAATATATCATATATTAATACATGATGTGTTATATATAAAAATATAACACAACTTCGTATGTATTCTATATATATTTTATTTATAGTAAAATACAAATGCTATTGACTCATGGCAATTGATTTTTAACTCTTTACAGAGTATTGTGCACATGTAGCTATTTCAATGTTCTACTTTTCTACACTGCTGCTGAGGGAAAAAGATGGTTAGATGAACTTTAAAATGAGAGGTGAGATTTAAAAACACATTTCTTCATTACACTGATGGTGTCAGTAAAGATTATTTCTATGATTTCAGATAGTTTCTCAAGTGGCAAATTTTAGTGATTTATTCAGAATCTTGAATGCATGCATCTATCACAAAGAACTAGTGTCATTATTTTTTATTGTTGAAGATAAAACCTCAAAATTTCTAAACAACAGTTGTGGTGCAAACACCTCAGTCTTTGCAAATTTAGTTCTTTTCAAATGCTTGGTGGTCTCGCGCACTGATCTATGAGGGAAATCTTTGACATATTATTCTGTATGCTTAAAAACTCATCCAAAAGCTGCAACAGGAAAAGGAAGAATTCTTTCTAGGGCTGAAGACCACCAGAGTGTGTTGGGATCCCATTCATTGTGATCCTTCAAGTTAAACATTCAGTCTTACAGCCTTCAAGTGTGATATGTGATATTGTTATGATTAGTATCAGATTGTGAGCTGGCATGGTGCTCAGTGAGAAATTTTCCCGCAGCCTGGGTCTATATTTGGCCTGGATGTCATTTTATAGAAAAAAAGGATATAAAAATAAACTGAGTGGTTGAGGCACATATCCTGCAGCTAATGTTACTTATGCAAGTGGCTATATATACTTTACTTAGCCTGTGATATTAGCTTATTAATGTATTATAAAACCATCTCTCTCACTGACATTTAACGTTTATTGTCATTAAATAGTAAATGCTGTTGTATTCTTACATATTTTAATTTACCAAATGTGATGTGAATGTCTGAAAAATCTATTAATTATTCTATGAATGCCATAATTTGAGAAACACTGGTCCACGTTTTAAGGGATAGAATGAGTCTAAGTCTGTCCAGTGAAAGGCAGACAAAAATAAAAATGAAGCGTAATCAATGGAAGTCCAAGGAAACACCAAATATGTCAAGGGAGCTAAACTAATATTTTAAAGAATCAAGTTCCCAAAGTGCTCATTCCATGAAGTGATTTTTTAAGTTTTTGATCATCGGCCTCAGTAAAAAATACATTTTATCTCATCCATCCAATACACATATACATCTTTATTAGTCACCTTTGGCCAGGTTATGCTATGGTAACAAAGAACTCAAAATCTCTGTGGTTTCAAAACACAGGTTTCTTCCTCATTATGTTACGTGTAGACTGTGCGTCCCCAGTTGCTCTGCTCTACTCTGTAGCTCTCTCTTCCAGGCTGTAGGGAGGCTGTGACCCTGCTCCAAGTAGCTTGTCATTCCAGGACTCAGGATAAAGGAGCAGCCCCATCCTGAGGTGTGTTCATGCAGAGGGAAAGGGTAAAGCCCTGAGCCAAACTCCATAATTGCTCCAAAAGCTTCTCTGAGGCTTGGCAGTCTCTCACATGTTTATGCAGATGTTCCTCCACTTACAATGGGGTCAAGCCCTCAAAAACCCATCATAAGTGGAAAGTACATTTAATACACCTGAACTAGAGAACATTGTAGCTTAGCCTAGCCTACTTAAATGTGCTCAGAGCACTTACATTGGCCTACGGTTGGGCAAAATCATCTAACACGAAGTCTGTTTTTATAATAACGTGTTATATATCTCATATAATTTACTGACTACCGTACCAAAAGTGAAGAACAGAATGGTTCAATACAAAATGGTTGTAAGTGTACCGTTGTTCACCCTTGTGACTTTATGGCTGCCTGGGAACTGCAGTGGCTGCCGCTGCCCAGCATCACTAAGGAGTATCTATTGCATGTCACTAGCCTGGCGGAAGATCAAAATTCAGAATTCAAAGTACAGTTTCTATTGAATGTGTACTGCTCTCGCACCATCCTAAAGTCGAAAAACCATAAGTCAGGGACACTATGTTCCATTGACTCTAGTGAGTCCCCCGGCCCCTCCCAAATATCAGTGCAGTGTGGAAGCATTCCCCTCTCGCAGGAGTCCTGCTAGTCAACTGGTAACCAGGAAGGATGAATGGTCCTTCAAAAAGGAAAGTGAGAGAGGGGAGGAGGGAAATATTGAGGAAAATGATACAATCCACTTTATGTGTATGCGTGTATGAGTACATATGTAACTGAACCAAAATTTCACAAAATAATAATTACCCTTATTATGTTTGATACATTCTGATATTTCCCATTCTGTTGTGTTTTATTTTTTTAAATGCTTGTTGCAGCTCACTGAATTGAATATTCAACTCACTGATGGGTTACTACTGGCATTTTGAAAATCCTGTTCCAATAACCTAAGCAACTTCTTGCCATTTTTAGAGTGTCACAGTCGGAGAGTGAACAGGTCCTTGATTACTGCTTTTCTAACAGTTGAATGAGACAAGCCCATCTTTTTTTATTCTAACTTTAAGGATATGTGATAGTAAGGGTGGGACGCTAGAGTAAGATGTCCGAGAGCTTAGTCCTGACTCAGCCTCTGACTGGCTGTGTGGCTCATTCACTCCTGCACCTCGGTTTCCCCATCTGTACACTGTGGATCATGACAGCTGCCCAGCCTGCCTCAAGTGATCAGTGACACTTACATGGTGCCTGGCACTGTTCTAAGCACCTTATATTTACAAACTCATTTAACCCTCCACAGCCACCCTCTAGATAGGTTCTACTGACTTCCTCATTTTACAGAAAAAGAAACTGAGGCACGGAGTGGTGGCTAATGATTTGTAAGTGGTGGATCCAAGATGCAAAGCCGTGCGGTCTGGCTTCACAGCTGTTGCAAATAACTGTTTCAGTGTGTGAAACCACCACCTTTAAAATTGTGCTGTATTATTCTTGTTCATTCTCTGGGAAACCAATGGCCTGTTTTTGGACTTTTCAAAGTGTCCCCGGTGAAAATTGCGCATCCACTACCAGTGAAATTGGCAACAATTGTGATGAGCAGATGTCTTGGTCCCAAGTCAGTGATGCAGAGCCAGATATAGCTTCCCATTTACTTCTGGCTTACCCGTTGGTCTGTTGAGTCTCTCTCCCGAGGCAAAATGAGAACCAGTAAGTTAGGCTCAGTGAGCATGACTGTACATTTGCCTGATAATAATGATAATTACCATCACTGCACGTGGACCCCAAATGTTAGATTATTAAAATTCAACCCCATTCAGGCTTGGTATATTA
The DNA here is from genome assembly GCF_011762595.2 of Tursiops truncatus. Lineage (NCBI taxonomy): Eukaryota > Metazoa > Chordata > Mammalia > Artiodactyla > Delphinidae > Tursiops > Tursiops truncatus. The sequence continues at coordinate 80,150,908 of NC_047043.1, read as the reverse complement.
ATTTTGCTAAAGCATACAAGTAAATGAGGGATATCATCTGTCCTGTAGGTTTATATTTCTGATCTCCACAATGCAATCTCTTTCTGGATTGCTTTTTAAAAGGCTTGTTTACAGAGACATGCAATCTAGATACAATGAGGTCATTCTTCCAGGAAAAATTCAAAAACACCAGATATGTGTTAAATTTCTTTTTTTTTTTTTTTTTAAAGAAACCATTTTGTCAGGTTTAAAACACAGCATTTGAGAAAGCACCCTGTAGAAAGAGAACATATAAAGACTTGACTACAAGGAAACTCCCTGTTTCCGAGAAACTATTCTAGGGAAGAAAACTCCTTGTATCCAGATATAATTTTCAACTTATATTTATTTGAGGGTCCATTTATGACCAAATGTGTTGATGTCTGTTTGCCCGCCTAACAGAGGAATACTTTGCAATGATATGTAAAATCTGCTTTTTAAAAGAAACAGATAAATTATGTAGTGTTTACCAAAGCTATCAAAATATTTGTACCATCACTTTGCATTGATATTCTGATCTGGAAGAATTAGGGCCTGGCAAAACCTTAAATAACTTGGTATTTTTTAACATTATCTTTTAAAATCAAGATTGCAGTATAATTTACATACATTAAAAGTCTTCTATTTTAAAAGTATAAATGGTGAGTTTTGACAAATGTATACAATAATGTAAGCACCGTCACAATCATGATATAGAACATTTCCATCACCTCAAAAATTCCCCTTGGGCTCCATTACAGACAGTCCCCTCTCCCCACTCCTGGTCCTTGGTGATGACTGATCTACTTATTGTCACTATATTTCTGTCTTTTCTAAGATTTCATATAAATGGGAAGATACTCTTATTTTAAATTAACAGCTTTAATGAGCTGTAATTCCTATACCCTACAATTCACCCATTTAAAGTATACAGTTCAGTGTTTGTTTGTTTGTTTGTTTCAGAATATTCAGAGATATCTGCAACAAGCACCGCAGTGAATTTTAGAAAATTTTCATCACCTTTAAAAGAAACTCTGCACCCTTTAGACGTCACTCTCCTACATTTCCATTCCTCCAGTCCTAAGCAACTGCTTATCTATTTTCTGTCTGTAGAAAGAACAGATTTCCCTGTTCTGGACATTTCATAGGAATGGAATCATGTAACATATAGTCTCTTGTGGCTACCTTCTTTCACTTAGCCTAATGTTTTCAAGGTTCATCCACGCTGTAGTGTGTATCAGTACTTTCTGTGGCTGACTAACCCTTCCATCATACAGATGGGCCCCATTTTGTTTATCCATTCACCAGCTGATGGATATTTGGATTGTCTTCCTTAGGCTATTATAAATATACTACTATGAACATTCATGTACAAGTTTTTGTGTGGACATATGTTTTCAATTTCCCTGGGTGGAGTAAGTTGCTGGGTCATAGGATAACTCTGTGTTTAATTATCTGAGAAGAGTCCAGACTGTTTTCCAAAGCATCTGTACCATTTTACATTCTAGGCTTTAGTATATGAGGATTCTATTTTCTCCATATTCTTTCAACACCTGTTATTACCTCACTTTTTTATTCTAACCATCCTAGTGGGTAGTCTTTGGTAACTAATTCAATCTCCTCACTTGTTAGAGGTATATTAGAATGGTCTGTTTCACCTTGAGTCAGTTTTGGTACTTTGTATCTTTATAGGAATTTATACATTTCATCTAAAATTATTTACTTTGTTGGCACACAATTGTTTGTAGCATTTCTTTATAGTCACTCCTATTTCTGTAAGTTCAGCGGTAATGTCCCTTCTTATTTCTGACTTTCGTAATTTGCCTCTTTTCTCTTTTATTCTTAGTTAATCTAGCTAAAGGCTTGTAAATTTTGTTCATCTTTTCAGTGAACCAATTTTCTGTTTTTTCTATTATTTTTATATTCTCTATTTTACCAAGTTATGCTCTAATCTTTATTATTTCCTTCCTTCTGCCTACTTTAAATTTAGGTTGTTCTTTTCCAAATGTTTTAAGGTGGTAGATAAGGTTTTTGATTTGAGATTGTCCTTCTTTCTTAATAAAGGAATTTACAGCTATAAATTTTCCTCTGAGCACTGCTTTAGCAGTATCACATAAGTTTGGGTAAGTTGTATCTTTATTATCATTCATCTCGAAGTCTTTTCTGTTTTCCCTTTTGATTTTTTCTTTGATCCACTATTTATTTATGAGTGTTTTGTTTAATTTCCACATATTTAGATTTTTTTTCTGCTATTGATTTCTAACTTTATTTCATTATGGTTGGAGAACATACCGTGTATTATTTTTATCCTTTCTTATTTGTTGAGGTTTGTTATATGGCCTAGCACACTGACTATATTGGAAATAGGTACTTTTTGTTTCTGGCTTCCTTCATTTAGCATAATGCTTTGGGATTCATCCATGGTGTTGCATTCATAATAGCTCTGTTTTTAATGGTGCATAATGCTCCATTGTACAGGTGTGCCACAATTTGTTTATTCATTATATAGTTGGTGTATATTTGGTTTGTATCCAGTTATTGAGTATTATGAATAAATCTGATGTGAGCACTTGCATACAAGATTTTGTATGGAAATATGATTTTGTTTCTCTTGGGAAAATACCCAAAAGAAGGATTCCTGGATCATAGGATGTGTGTATATTTAATTTTATGAGATACTGCCAAACTCTTTTTCCAAAGTGTCTGTATCATTTGCATTCTTACTATTAAATGTATGAGATTCCAGCTCAACATCCTTTCCAAAACTTGGTATTGTTAGTCATTTTAATTTAACCGTTCTAGTGGATGTAATGGTATCTAATTGTGGATTTAATTTGAATTTCCCAAATTAATGATGATGTTGATTGTTGTTTCATGTACTTACTTGCCTTAGTGTACCTTCTTTGGCTAAGTGTTAAAATCTTTTCCCCATTTTTCTAAGTCTTATTTTTCATAGTCTTTTTAGTATAGTATAGTATTTTTAGTATAGCATAGTATTTTTCAGTCTTATTAATGCATTGTGAGAGTTTTTTTATGTATCCTAGATAAAATTATTTTTTGTCAGATAATCATTTTGTGAATATTTTTCCCAGTCTGTGACTTTCTTTTCATTTCTGTAACACTGTCATTTAATATTTTAATTTTGATGCTGTTCACCATCAAAATTCTCATTCATAGTTTATGCTTTTTGTATCCTAGGAAATCTTGCCTGACCCAAATCTACAAACATTCTTCTCTTATGTTTATTTCTAGAAGTTTCTTGTTTATATGTTCTTGTAGCATTTTTGTAGATTTCTTAGGATATCCTACAAGGACAATCACGTCATCTGCAAATTAAGAGAGTTTACTTTTTCCTTTCCAATCTGTATGATTTTATTATCTTTTTTTTTTTTGGCTTATTGTGTTAGCTACAATGAAATATAATTTATTTTTAGACAAAAATCTTGAGAGGGGACATCGCTGAATTGTTCCCAGTTTTAGGGGAAACAAAATATATATGAATATGAGGTGAAGACTATTTTGTAGATGTCTTTTATCAAGTTAAGGAAGATCCTTTCTTTACTGTTCCTAATTAACTGAGAGCTTTTATCTTGACAGCATGTTGATTTTGTCAAATGCTTTTTCTGCATCTATTGAGATGGCCATATAATGTTTCTTTTTTCAGTCTATTAATATTATAAATTACACTGATTTTTGAATGTTAAACCAAACGTGCCTACCTATGATGAATCTCACTTGGCCACAATGTATTAGCCTTTCTCTATATTGCCAGACTCAATTCACTAATATTTTGTTAAGGATTCTTTCAGCTTTGCTCATAAGGGATGTTTGTCTGGAATTATCTCTTCTTGTAATGTTTTTGTTTTTAGTATCAGGGGTATGATGGCCTTATAAAATGAACTGAAATGTGTTTTCTTCTTTTCCACTTACCGGCTGAGCTTATCTGGATTATTCTTTCTTTTCTATAAATATTTGGTAGAATTCACTAGTGAAGACTGTAGTTTTCTTTTTAGGAAGGTTTTTAACTACAAATTTAAATTGTCAATTTTTTTGTTTTGAAATTGAAAATAAAATTACTGCGTTTATGATACTGAAGAACAAAGGTGGATATTTTCTTAAACAAAGCAGCACTTTCTTTGTTTTTAAAATGAGTTTAAAAGCTGTATTTGAATATTAATAGGTTATAGCCATTACTTTCTTCTCTGTATGTTTCATTCTCTACAAGTATTAAAACTCACTTTTTCTTCTAGGAATGCTATTTTAAATCACTCTTTGTAGTGAGTGGTTATTCCTACAGCTGCATGGATTACCTATTACTGAAATGTGAATTCTAGTTTCCATTTACTTGTATTATAGTTTAATTTTCTATTCAGCTACTTTAGGAAATGTGTTCAGTCTAATTGGAACAGAGTATACCTATATGGTTGAAGGCTTCTTTCAATTTATATATTGAATCCTGCTAAATACTTTTGTGTGTTATCTTAAGGACTGTTGTATCAACCACATTCATTCTGTTCTCTCTGAATGAGGTTTGGGCTAATCATCGTCCCTTTTCTCCTCTGTAAAGAGGATTTTAGTACTGCTGTTTCTAAAGAGCAAAATGGTGACAGAATGGTGTTTTCAGTGTCTTCAAACAGTCACACACATATTTATATTCATATTTATCTATTTCAAGCAAGTACTTGCTTCCTAGAACTACTACTATTCTGGCCATTGTGGCTTAGAGACTTTGGCAAAAGCAGCCTCTCTGAGGCTGGATTTGTTGCAGGTACATCCGTAGGATGAAGTTGTTGCTGGTATATCCGTAGAATAAGCACATCTCTGTTAAGACTAATCTGGAGTCTTCTTAGGCTTTACTTTTTCCCAGCTTTATTAAGATATAATTGACATGTAACATTGTGCACGTTTAAGGTGTACAGTGTGTTGATTTGATACACTTAGATATTACAATGTGTCACCTCACACCTGTTGGAATGGCTGTCATCGAAAACACAAGAGATAAGTATTGGCAAGGATGTAGAGAAAGGGAAGCTTTGAGCACTGTTGGTGGGAATGTAAATTGGTACAACCACTATGGAAAACAATATGGAGGTTCTTCTTTGGCTTTAGAAGCTCCAGCTAGAGTGGGAGAAGATACATGGCATACAATAGTTTTGCCTAACCAGATAATCGGAGGAACTGGAATTAAAAGAATGTTTCTGGCTTGTATGTATTAGCTTCTGCCTATAACTGTTGCTAGTATTTCTAGATTATTCATGCTAGATCTTCTTTTAGAACTCTCTTCATTCCTAACTAATGCCATTTCCCCCTTTCTTCATCAGTTGTTCTGTATAATTTTTCCTACCTTTTAATTCACTCCTTCTTCTCATAACAATACCTCTTCAGTAAGAAAATTAAGACAATTTGCTATTAACTTTCTCAACTTGGTAACTTCATACAGTTTATCCTCACATTCACTTATTTTTTTCTTTCCATTCAATGAGAATAATATTTACTGCTCTCCACTGAGTGTGCTTATTGGTGTGATTACCGGTGAACTCTATGTTAATAATTCTAAAAGAAAGTAAACTTCTATCTTTGGAGCTCAGATGAAATTAAAAATAGATGAAATTCTCAGAATGTTTTTGGTGCTTGCTACCTAACCTCTATCCTTAAGTCTCATTTATTGAAGTATAATTTGTATAGAATAAAGTGAAATTATTTTAATTATAAATCTCATGGATTTTGACCAACAAATATAGTGCTCTAGTCACCAGTATAATTAAGATACAGAACAGTTACAGCATCCCCAAATTCCCCTATTTCTCTTTGTCATCAACCCTTCCCCACCACCTCCAAGCACAGAAAATCGCTGTCTGTTTTCTCTCTATTGTTCATCTTTGTAATAATGTCATATAAATGGAATTATACAGTACTTAGCCTTTTGAGTCTGGCTTATTTTACTTAGCATAATTCATTTGATAGTCATTTATGTTGTGTGAAACAGTACTTCATTCCTTTTTATTTCTGACTGATATTTCATTGTCTGGATGTACTACAGTTTTTTAACCATTTTTAAAATTGAAATATAATTAATTTACAATGTTCTGTTAGCTTCAGGTGTACAGCAAAGTGATTAATTTCCATATATATGTTCTTATTCACATTCTTTTCCATTATAGGTTATTACAACACTTTGAATATAGTTCCCTGTGCTATAAAGTAGGTCCTTGTTGTTTATCTGTTACATACATAGTAGTGTGTATATGTTAATCCCAAACTCCTAATTTACCTCCTCCCCCATCCCGACCCCCCACTCTAGTAACCATAAGTTTGTTTTCTATGTTGGTAAGTCTGTTTCTGTCTTGTAAATAAGTTCATCTATATCATTTTTTTAGATTCCACATGTAAGTGATATCATATGATATTTGTCTTTGTCTGACTGATTTCACTTAGTATGATAATCTCTAAGTCTATCCATATTGATTCAAAAGCATTATTTTATTATTTTTTATGGCTGAGTAATATTCCATAGTATATATATGTACCACGTCTTCTTTATCCATTCATCTGTTGATGGACACTCAGGATGCTTCCATGTCTTGGATATTGTAAATAGTGCTGCTATGAATATTGGGGTAGGTGTGTCTTTTCAAATTAGTTTTGTCTGGATATATGCCAAGGAGTAGGATTGCTGGATCATGTGGTAGCTCTATGTTTAGTTTTTAAGGAACCTCCATACTGTTCTCCATAGTGGCTGCACCAATTTACATTCCCACCAACAGTGTAGGAGGGTTCCTTTTTCTCCACACCCTCTCCAGCATTTATTATTTTGTACTACAACTTTTTCAACCAGTTCATCAACTGAAGGCTATTTGGGTTGAGTGGATTGTGGGTTATATGGTAAATGTATGTTTAACTTAATAAGAAAATGCCAGGCTGCTTTGTAAACAACTATACCACTTTGCATCCCCACCAGCAACATATGAGAATTACAATTGTTCTGCATCCTCACTAGCACTTGGTATTATCAGATTTTTTTTTTAATTTAAGCCATTCTAGTAGATATATAGTGGTATCTCATTGGGGTTTTAATTTAAATTTTCCCAATGACTTATGATGTTGAACATTTTTTGTTTACCTGTTTACTTGCCAGCTCAGGACTTGGCCTACATTACCATGCTGAATAATAAAATAAAATAAAATTATAACTACTTTCAGAGGATACTGGGCCTGATCTCATAGATACAACTATTTGGGCCATGGTACATTACATATCTATGTGTTTAAATTAGTCGAAGGTCAGTGGATGTGGACCCAGCCTCAGCTAAACTTTGTCTAAATGGTACTTGTCTTAAGTTAGATTGCCCCCAAAAAACAGTGTTTGAAAAGGGCTTGCATGTAGTCATTTATTTTTGGAAATTATCCCAAGGAAGTGGATGGAGGTCAGGGAAGATGAAACAAAGATCCAAGAGTGTTATTGAGATGATCACTTTCGGGGCAACCATAGCTCAATTCTGGATCAAGATTTAGCTTCACTTGAAGCAACCATGATTTGATTTTCTTCTTGTTTAATTTCTTTTTTCTCTCGTCTTCCCCTCCTCCCTCGATCTTTCCTAATATTCCTTCCCATTCTCCCATAGTAACTGTTATGACAAATGCACAATCAAAAGTGAAGAAATATATATTGTCCAGAAAAGAGAAAAAGGACCCAGTTCTCTTTACATCATGTTTCCTAAGTCTGTGAGCACTGTGAGGGTAAAAAATTATGCCTTACTCCATTTGTTCAATATTCAGCCTGTGTAGAGAACCTGGAATATAGTAAATGCTCAGAAATCATATTTTGAATGAATTAATGAATGAATGAGGCTTTAGGCCATTCCCAGATCACTAGAAAGTTCTCCCCCTGACTTTTTTGCATCTAGTTATAGAGAAAACTATGTAGCTAACTATACTACAATTTTTTAAGCACTCCCGAAGCTCCTGAAAAATAATTCATGAGATTTTCTTTCTTGCTATTCATTGGATGAAGTGCAGACTTCACAGTAGGTCAGCACTTCATGCACGACCTTCTCCAAGGCTCTCAAAAACATCTCTTTTTATATCAGAATAGAATCTGTGGAGATTTCTGTGTTGCATTTGCATTGGAAGCCTGTCTTAACAACCAGTGTTCCTCTCCCTATAATTCAGGCTCTAAGACACCAGTTTTTCTCACCCAGGCCTGTGAACAATGATCTATCCACCCAAGTTAGTAATATTAAGTTAAATTTATGCAGCTAGGTTTTCAGCATATTTCCCATTTCGAGCTGCATTCTTCTTCCATAGCGTGCATATGAACAACAGCTTTAGTTATAAATGTTTCCCAGTGAACCAGCACTCCAGATGATAGAAATGAAATTTATTGTATTTCTTGCAAAGCTCTGACATGAATCCCACCAATCACCATGACACTCGGCTCAGAAACCTTACTTGCCTTTGCGACTGGTGTTTTATCACTCTAAAGTGAACTGGCAAGACTTAAAATTCCTCTGATTGATAACTTTTTTAAGAGGGTGGGCAGAGTATTGTCAAGTGAACATATTCTTGACTGGCAAGGAGCAGAGGGACCAGTTCACTTAGTAGAAGATAGGAATGATTACATTCTGCCTTGAGTAATAACAATAATAATCATCAGCACTGTTTTTAGAAAGGAAAAAGGGGCAGCAGAAAGCATGTCCTGTATTTTAAAATGCCTTTCAAATCTGTCTACTTTCTGATACCTCACTTTTTTCTTCCTAATGACATATGATCATCTTTTTCACGTCAAATGAATTATTTGAAATAGAAATTTTAATTCATATCACTCTTGCTCTTGGATAAAATGAAGATGCCAGTTTGCTGGTCTACTGAATATTAATTTTTTTTCTCTCTCTCTTTCTCTCTGTGTCTAACACACACACACACACACACACACACACACACACACACACATACATTCCCTCACTCATTCACACCCACATAAACTACATTGCTTGTCATTTGTAATATTTGCATGACAACCTACCTTGGAAAGCATTTCTATCAGCCCATTACATCTCGTTTTGTCCCCACTGCCTATCTGTAGGTAATTCTCATGCCTATTTTTAACCGAGAAAGCAGATGCCCAGGGAGATTCAGTGACTTGAACCCACACTGTCCTACTTTTTGTCTTAGTGCCCTTCTACTACACTTGTGGAGATTATAAAATCATCTACGGCAAATGGTTATTTTGAGGATTACAAAAGACAACACACAGGGCCTGGTACACAGAAGAGCTAAGAAGACAGTAGTTCAACCTACAGTGACCTAGAGGAAATACATATCATACTAGATACCTTCGTCTGCCCCTTACCCCAGCCTAGTGAGGTAGATATATCTCCTTGGGCACAATTCTCAAAAGATTGTTTATCTTACTCAGCCTTAAAATAACACTGCTTTCCAAAATGATATGCGTGTTGTACTTTTAACACAGGATTTTTGTGTCAATAAACCTCCATGAAAAGACAAGTTGGCTACCTCCAGTTCCTAGCATGGAAATCCATATTCAAAGTGTCAACACTGTGTGGACTTTTATAAAACTCACTATATTTTTTGATTATCATAACTCAGCTTAAAATTCTGACATTTGAAGATTTTACATTTGTATCAGAAAGTGGTTCATAATACCTGTCTTAGGTCACACAGGAAGCAGACTGTGAAATAGAGATGAGCATGCAGGAAGTTTGTTGGAGAAGGTCCCTGGGGTCAACATCTGTGAGGTGCCTGGAAGCAGGGTTGAGCAGGGAAAGGATGTTGTGGCTGCAACAGAACCTCAGCCTGAAGCTGGGACGCCCATTCAGAGTTGACCAACCTAGGCATTTCCATGTCCTCATCAAGCAGTCATTGCATGCAGGCCTTCTCTGATGAAGGGCAAGGCCTAGAGTGTAACTCAGCTGACACCCATCAGCCACCAACACTCCCAGCTACTGTGAATGAGGACTGAGGTGCAGGCCTGAAGACGGTATCTGTGCCTCACAGCACAGCATCTCCTGCAAAGCAGCATCTGCTATGATTCTCTTTCTGCATCTCTCCTGTGTGCTTATGTGTTCTGATGCTTTCTTGACCTCATTTTAAAAGAGATGGCAAGCAGGATGACTCCTCTTGAATGCTTTTCTTTTGGATTTCTCATCGTGATTCTAGTATCATGGTTTTTCGTCTCTTAACCTTAAAACATACTAGGATTAGGAGTTTTCAAAAGCACCTTGCTGGGTCTTCCTTGGTGGCGCAGTGGTTGAGAGTCCGCCTGCCGATGCAGGGGACACGGGTTCGTGCCCCGGTCCGGGAAGATCCCACATGCCGTGGAGCGGCTGGGCCCGTGAGCCATGGCCACTGAGCCTGCGCGTCCGGAGCTTGTGCTCCGCAACGGGAGAGGCCACAACAGTGAGAGGCCCGCGTACCGCAAAAAAACAAAAAAAACAAAAAAACAAAACAATCCAGCAGGAAAGGTGCTGGATCAGTAAGTGCACTGACCTCACTCTTCTGCCACCCTCTGATCACCTGCTGGTGCCACCCATAGGCTGAACACAGCCAGAATGCAGTGGGTGAGGGAGCCTGTGGATGAAGACTGGGTGGGTCAGCCTCCAAGGTACATAGCAGGATAGAGGAGATTTGGAGCAGTAAGTCAAAGGTTTCCCTTTATGGCCTTGTGCCATTTCCAGTGCCATTCAGGTTTTTAACATCCATGTCAATTTTTGAAGCCTTTTTCTAAGGATCAACTCTAGTGCATATCATCCTCAGCTCCTTCCATACTTGCCTCCTACAGACCTTTTCCACCTAGTAAGCAGAATATTATTCTTAAAACACAATTCTTCTCCTGCTACATACTTTCTGAAAAAGTCCTCGGTGTCTACCCACTGATCTTAAAAACAAAGGGCAATCATTTAGCATTACCCACAAGATTCTTGGTCTGATCCTGCGCATACCTGCCCCAGCCTCATTTTGTGCCAGCCATCCCCTTGTGCACATCTTTCTGGTCCTTGAATAATCTATCTCCTCTTCGCTTCCCCTCCTCCTGTTCCCTCTCACTAGAACACACTGGGCCTAGTTAACCTCCCCTGCTCCTTTACATCTCATTTCGAAGATCTGCTTCTCCTGCAAAAATTCTCTGATCCTTCCTCCTCTCTGCCAGAATACTGCAGGATCCCCTGGCAAAGGCTTTCATGGCACTCTACATTCTTCCTCCTAGCACTCTTCTAAATTTGCAATTTTATAGAACTATTTACTGTCCATTTTCCTTAGACTGTACATTCTAGGAGGGCGGAATCTAGCACCAGGTCTTCTGGCATGTAGTAGGTACTCAGGAAATATTTATTGAATAGATGTGTGAATGAATATCTGAATGAATGAGTGAATTGGACTGTGTGGGAAACTTAACAAACTAGATAACTCATACCTGCTTAAAGGGGCAGATATAAAAAGTCACTGCAGATCACAGGCTCGGTGCTGCCAGGAATTGATGTGAGCCTAAAGTTGCTGGAACTTTCTGTGTTTTAACTGAACTCAACAATGACCTTGATCTAACGTAAAATCTCTCGATTTTCAAATGTTAGTCACTAATTCCAGTTTATTTGAAAATAGTATGCAGTCCAAGGAAAACACTGTGTGAACAGAATTCAACCCAGGGGCTACTTGTTTTAATTCTTGGTATACTCAGCTTCAAAGAAGGTAAAATTTCACATCAGAGTTTCTCTGTTTAGCATGTAGACCCAAGACATTTTTTTCTAATGTTGCTATTAGTGTGTGAATTTAACTTACATTTATTTGTAATCAATTAATGGTCTACCCTAGCTTTCACTTAATCATAATAAATCAAGATATTTTAAAGGAACCATTAGGCAGAAGACAAGATCTACAGAGTAGCCAAACATTCCTACTAAAAATATGAATTTGTAAACATTGGCTCATCTCGCCTTTTTAATGATTTACAGAAAATGCATTAATTAAAATGAATAGTGTTGTTTTCTTAATGGCAAATGATTTTTTCATGAACATAAAACTTTGCTTGAAGACAACTGGCAGCGAGAGAAAAACATGTTTCTGTGGAATTCATCATTTGTTTCAACCCCTGTTTCTATATTCACCACTCAGTATACATATGCTTAAAAGTGCTACATAGTACAAGCACTGAAGACAAGAAATGGAAGAGAAATTGGGGGATGAACAGACCATGGAACAAATAAAGCTACCATGGAAACTCTCTGAACAGTATATAGCATACTTTCAGAAACATCGCACAGATTTTTTAATGCCCTCCTGAAAAGGGGTAGATTTGAGCTCTTTACTCAATCCAGTGAATGTTCTGTTGGGAATGAGAATACCCTCACCACACCAAATCACAATTTTCTGAGGAGAGGTGCAGAACTTAGGCCCTTTTTTTTTGTATTTTCAAGAGCTGTATATTATTTCCCCCCATTCTGCCACTGCTTAGAATGAAGAAACGTATCGCAACTGCTGATGTCAAATGCTGTCAACATCAAATGTCTTTCATCCAGGGTTAGGTGTCCTGGAGCCTTTCAAGCTCCTCCCCTTGGAAAGCCTGCGTGGCTTGTCACCTGTGATATTTTCCACGCGAAGAGGTATGTGGTATAACAAGGTCATAGATCCCGAGGCATATGTTTTTTAACCATCTTGCTAATACAGACTCTAAACATGAAGCTGTATAGTAATTAGATCACCACTGAATTGAAGACATCCAGACTGTACTGCAGGTCACACTGAGGAATCATTTACAAGCCCTCATTTCGTTCTCCCAAATAGGAAGTTTCACCACGAAGCTGAAAGTGAACTGTCTTTTCAAACTTGGAAACAAATTTTGAATGGAAAATATTTTTTTCCTTTCATATGGAATGTCATTACAAAGAAGTTTTGTTTTTGTTTTTTTTTTGTGGTACGCGGGCCTCTCACTGTTGTGGCCTCTCCCGCTGTGGAGCACAGGCTCCGGACGCACAGGCTCAGTGGCCATGGCTCACGAACTCAGCCGCTCTGCGGCATGTGGGATCTTCCCGGACCGGGGCACGAACCCATGTCTCCTGCATCGGCAGGCGGACTCTCAACCACTGCGCCACCAAGGAAGCCCCAAAGAAGACTTTTATAAACAGACTTGATTTCATAGTGTCCTGGTCAAGCTTCACATACATAAGAGTTCATGTATTTTTTTTGAAGTAATTGTCTGTAACTTTCTAGATGTTTTCATTTCAAGACATACATAGAATATATGTACAAGATTCCAGAGGCTACTTATGGTCTAAAGCCTCCCAACCAGAAGCCCTGGAATTTGTAGGGATTAATATCCCTGCACACTTTTAAAGTATTCAGGACACACTAGTTGGGAAATTCTGACTAGGAGCACCTACCTCTATGAACATTGTGTTTATAGATCAATTTCACATAGCAAAGAGCAATAATGAAAATGTTTAAATTATTTCCAATAAGCATCTTTTCTATTAGCTTACCAGACATAACCTGCTATATTAAAAGATTATTCTAATATGATCCCCAACACTGATATGTTCTATGTGAATAGAAATCGTTTTAAATGTAAATATATCTATTTCATGTTGAGTATAACAGTTTCAGGGACACCTTGAAGAAGTAAATTACAATCCCAAACCATTTAGTGTTTGTCACTTGATGTAGATTCCCACTTGGTAAGTGGACAGGTTTTCTCTTTTTAAATAAACAAGTTTATTATATTTTGAGTAAGGTAAATAATAAGTGCTTGTGAATCAGTATTTTTAAATTGTACTGTGATAATCCATAGAGTATTCACTGAAGATGGGTGAGGAAGGTGAGAAGAAAAAATCATTCCTAGCATAAAAGTTCCTTATTGACTCTATTATTCATATTGCAGTGTTAGGCCCCAGATTGGTTTGTTTGACCCTTTACCTGAATCTTCTACCACCAGTTGTTCGAGGAGGCAAACCCATGGGAAACCATAAAACCTTCAGGAATTTCCACTGCCATGTCCCATTAAAAAATATGTTTATTTCCATATTAAAAAACATATAGTAGTGTACTTCATCTACCAATAAAGAGACAAATTAATACCAATAACTAGAGTAAGTGAACCTAAGAGTGAAGTATCATCTGTCTTTTCTTACTTTTAAAACAATTACTCTGATGAGAATAATTTAACCAGAGTTAATTACTGACCAAGTTGATGTGGTAGGCTACAGTATTGTCTCACATCTACTAAAAGACATTAATGGTTTCCATGTCCTCCTCAGTAAATTACAAAATTGTCTCAAAGTCAGTACTTTTTAGTAGCTAATTGCATTTTCTCAAGATGTTGCTCCTTATGTTTACTTCCTCTCCATTGTCTTCATGGTGACAGATGGGATTCAGTGGCATCCCCCTGACTCCCCATCTCTGGAAGCTTCGTTTCCTTTAACATCAGTGCCCTGGGCTGTTGTTTCTCCCCATTGCCCTTCCCCCTTTCCACTTAGGAACGCGTTATCTCATGAAGTATGGTGGCTTTATTGCATCCTCAGTAGATAGAGTTTCTATGGTCTGTTGCCCTTCTTTGTAATCACCAATTCATCTCCTTTTTCCATTTCCTATTTGCTCTGTGTCCTCCTATTCCATAGGAAGATATTGGCATTAATATCTGTCATGGATCATAGGGCTTCAGATCCTTCCTGTATCTCGAAGCTTTTGGTAATTGCATATAAAATACCATTTGAATAGTAAAGATGTAGACATGCTGCTTTCAAAGGTGATTCCATACTTCTGCAAGTGCAAGGAAGCTGAAAACAAAAAGAGTCTTGCAATTGTGCACTATGTAAGGAGAGTAACAATAATAGTATAATGTTAATGCTGGGGAATACATACCCTCAATTTTTCAGCTGAAATTTGTGAGAAAATATGAATACAAAAGAAGTCATATGCCACCTTCTTTTTCAGCCTTTTCTGTATTAAGAGGTGAATATGAGATAGGTGTTAGGTGCCAGAAACTATAGCTTCTAGAAGCCAGAGAGGAGAAACTGGAAAATCAGAAAAGTTATTCAGTAGTTTCTGCCTGACAATCATGATTAACTTCCCAAGTAAATTCATCAGACAGTAACCTGAAACCCTGAGCCTAGGTTACCTCATATTTTGGTTATAGAGATATCACCAGTATTTCATATGCATTAATTTTTATGCAAGTTACGACTTTCTACTTATTCAAATTGGTAATATTGGTCTGAGTATTTTATCAGATTAGAGAATTGATCCTCAAACATTCTCTCAGCATTCCACCTAACCCATCTGCTCTTATTTGTACCTGGATACTAATATACAAACCAAATAAGCTGAATATCTTCCATTCACCCATCCAGATCCTCTGTGTACCTTTTTTTTTTTTTTTTTTTTTTTAAACCTGGGTTTCTGTCCCAAGAGGCTGCCATGAGCTTCCTTGTCCTTTGGCTTCCTTTTGATTTCAACCATTGGGAACCCTGAGAGGAGACTGGAGGGGGAAAAGGAAGAGAGGTCTGGATATTTATTCTTCCTTTCTCTGAGGTTACCTTGTCCTGCATTTTCTCTAAACTGCTCTCAGAGTACACTTCTCTGCATGATTCTCACCTTCCAGGTGGTAATGGTAACTGTTCTTTCTGACATTGTGGGCATGGGTATGGTGAGAGCTGAGCTACCACTAACACTTTATTTTTGCGATATCATTTTTGTAAATAGTTTTCTGTAGTTTTGTGTAGTTTCTGTAAAATAAAACCTCCTCTAATTATCTTAATTTGAATATGCTTTCTGTTTTCTGTCAGAACTTATCGATATACCAACTCATCAACTATAGACTTGTGCTCATTACTGGGTGTTGTATATGGTTTATATTCAATATTATTAAATATGGCCATCTTAGCAATATAGATTTTGTAAAAGATTAACGTAGTTTTGCCACTTTGAGAACCATTAAATAATAAACCAGCCATATTTTCATCA
The DNA here is from genome assembly GCF_011762595.2 of Tursiops truncatus. Lineage (NCBI taxonomy): Eukaryota > Metazoa > Chordata > Mammalia > Artiodactyla > Delphinidae > Tursiops > Tursiops truncatus. Next base: position 80,134,945 of record NC_047043.1, on the reverse strand, counting down.
AGACTAAACTGAGAGGTAAGCAAAAGCTTGAATGAATTTGAGAACAAAAAATAAGACTTGCAAAAAGTTTATAATTGGCTCCTAACATTGGCAAATATTAGTAGGCAAAGGCTGGGTTTAGATCTCCATAAAGAAGACTAGTTTTTCTTGTTATAAGGTATCATAGTGAAATTACTTTAGCCATGACAGAAAAGAAATTTAAAGTGAGGGAAGTGGGCACTCTAATGCGATCATAGAAGAATCATAAATCTCACTCAGATTTGGCCAGTGTGGATTTGAACAATAGGGTTTTAAAATTTTTTCTGAATGATAACTTCTGCTTTTGGAAAGATGAAATAGATGTACTTTCCCTGATCCTTTGCAATAAATAAAGCTACAAATTCCGGACATTATAGGTTAAACAAATACAGGGAGACCCTGAAAGATGGAGAAAAAAAGGAAAACCAGCTAGGAACCTTGTAACCCAGGAATGACATGGTGATGTGTTCCAGAGTTTTCTTTTTGGCCTCAGGGAAGAACAGCGTAGATAACACAAAATGGAATTCTAAAAAATGTTCAAGTAATCCATAGGAATGTAGGAAAAAGAAAATAAAGAAATAAAAAAGAGGAAAGACCCAGGAAACAAAACATGAAATGGCAGACTTAAGCCATAATACTCTAAGTACACAAATTTGAAGACAGAGATTAGCAGGATGGATTTAAAAAATGACCAACTTATATTATGTCTACAAGAAACTCATTTCAATTATTATGATATAGGTAGGTTGAAAGTAAAAGGATGAATAGAGATTTACCAAGCAAACATTAATCATACCATAAACAAATTATCTCAAAATGGATCTAGATGATAGAGATACAATTGTAAAACTCTTATAAGACAACTTACGAGTAAAGTTTTGTGACCTAGGCAATAGTTTCTTAAGTATGACACCAAAAACAAAAGCAACAAAAGAAAAAATAGATAAACTGAATTTCATCAAAATTGAAACTTTTTTGCTACAAAGGATACCATCAAGAAAGTGAAAAGACTGTCCACAGAATGGGAGAAATATTTGCAAATCATGTTTGTGATAAGGGACTTTATATAAAGAACTCTTACAACTCAATAATCCAATTACAAAAATGGGCAAAGGAGTTGAATAAACATTTCTGTAAATAAGATATGCCATTGGCCAATAAACACATGGAAAGATATTGAACATGATTAGTCATCAGAAAAATGCAAATCAAATCCACATTGAGATACCATGTCATACTGAGATAGCTAAATCAAAGACAGACAATAACAAGTGTTAGTGACGATGTGGAAAATGGGAATTCTTATTTTCCACATTTCCACATTCTCATGCATGACTGGTGAGATTGTAAAATGGTAAAGCCACTTTGAAAAACAGTTTGACAATTCCTCAAAATGGTAAACATAGAGTTACCATATAACCCAGCAGTTCCAAACCTAGGCATATACCTAAGAGAAAGAAAACATATGTCTACATGAAAACTTGTACATTAATGTTCATAGTAGTAGTATTCGTCATAGCCCAAAGTGGCAAACAACCAAAATGTTCAACACTTGATGAATAGATAAAATGTATATCCATATGAAATATTATTCAGCCAAAAAAAAGAATGAAGTACTGATGCATGCTACAATATGGAGGAACGTTGTAAACCTTATGCCAAGTGAAGGAAGTCAGTTACAAAAGGCCACCTATTGTATGATTCCATTTATATGAAAAGTCTGGAATAGGCAAATCCATAGAGACAGAAAGTAGGTTAGTGTTGCCAGGGGCTGAATGCACGAAGGAATGGCTATGAGGCTTCCTTTTGATGATGAAAATGTACTAAAATTAGATAGTGGTGATGGTTATACCACTCTGTAATCATGCTAAAAACCACTGAATTGTATACTTTAAAAGAGTGAATTTTATGGTATCTGAATTATATACCAGTAAAGCTGTTATTTATAAAGTTAAAAAAAAAGAAAACAAAATAAAGTGGGTGTGGTTATACAATGTCAGATAAAGTAGACTTTGGACCAAAGAAAATTACCAGCGACAGAGAGAGGGTCAATACATACGATGAAATTGTCAATCCACCAAGTAGTATAGCTATCCTAAATGTGTATGCATCAAATAACCAAAATATGTGAAGTAAAAACTGATAGAACTGAAAAGAGAAATAGGGAAAACCACAATTATAATTGAAGACTTCAACATTCCTCTCTCAACAATTGATAGGACAACGATCCAGAAAATCAACAAGGATATATCATCAACACCATTAACCAACAGGTTCTAATCAAAACATATAGAACACTCACACTCCTCCCAACTACAGCAAAATACACATTCTGTTCAAGCATTCATAGAACATATACTAACATAGACCATAAGTGGGCCATAAACCAAACCTCAACAAATTTTAAAGAATTGAAATTGTACAGATTGTGCCCTCAAGCTGGAAATGAAAAACAGAAAGAGCACAGGAAACTCTCCAAATGCTTGGAAACTAAACAGTGCACTTCTAAATAACCCATAGGATTAGAAAAGATGAAAAGCCTCTTAATCTAATTAGGAAACTAGAAAAACAAGATCAAATTAAACCCAAAGCAAGTACAAGGAAGGAAATAATAAATATAAGCATAGAAATTAATAAAATTCAAATACTTGCACGTTTTTGCACATGTGTTTGCATATGTGTGCATGTATGTGGGTGTGTGCAGGGGTGTGTACATGTATTTGTGCATGTGTGTGTGGGTGTGTGTGCACATACGTTGGTATGCATACATTGTTACAATGAGGCTCTAGTATTTCACTTTTCCTCTCTTGACAGCTGCTGAAAATCTTTGGCCAGGTGTTCTAAGCTTCTCCTTTAAGTGTCTGTCATTCTTGTCCCACCCTGCGGTGTGCTAGGGTAGGATTCCAGTTATTCCTCATTTAAAGGAATGAGCTCCCTAACATTTAAAGGAAGGTGCCGGGCTTCGCCTTCCGATTGCTTGATCCTGTGGCTTTCTGTCTCTCCTTCATAGATCTTTTTATCTGCTCTGCTTGAGCTGCAGGCACAGGATGACTTTCAAACCACTTTCCTTTGGAGAGACAAGCTGATTAAGTCCAAGTTGTAAAAATCTTTCTGATTCTAGAAACATAGGCTTGGTGATACCCTCCTCCCATTTGCTATAAAAGCCTAGAATCTTGCATTATTATTCTGTTACTCCCTCCAGAACATTGGTTATGGCAAAATGTGTTCACGTGCACATTTGGACCCACACATTCACAGGCTCATGTGCCTGCATAACCGTGTCAAAGCCAGGCAAGTGCCAGCAGGTGAACCATAGAAGGCATATCAGTGCCTCTGTGCCCAGTTGTACTCCACTGCATCTGGGCGACGGTCCGAATCCCTTCAAGGTAGGGTGGGCAGTGTTTTTTGAGGGGATGATCCCTTCTACCTGGTGAGGTCGGAATCTCGCCCAGTGCCTTACTCTTCACTGGAGAGGGATATATTTGGATGAATTATATTTGACAGTTCCCGTCCCTGGTTTACAGGAAAGAACATTCCATCCACTTACATTGTAGCCATTTTTGTAAAAATTGCCATTAAATTATACCTAATTGCAGAAAAGACTACTCATAACCATTGGTGTTAGACACATTTATTCAAGATTGATCATTTTCTATTTAAAATTTACATGAAGGGGGACCTTCAAGATGGCAGAGGAGTAAGACGTGGAGACCACGTTCCTCCCCACAAATACATCCAAAATACATCTACGTGTGGAACAACTCCTACAGAACACCTACTGAATGCCGGCAGAAGACCTCAGACTTCCCAAAAGGCAAGAAACTCCCCACGTACCTGGGTAGGGCAAAAGAAAAAAGTAAAAACAGAGACAAAAGGATAGGGACAGGACCCGCACCTCTGGGAGGGAGCTGTGAAGGAGGAAAAGTTTCCACACACTAGAAGCCCCTTCACTGGTGGAGACGGGGTGTGGTGGACGGGGGGAGTTTTGGAGCCACGGAGGAGAGCACAGCTACAGGGGTGCAAAGGGCAAAGTGGAAAGATTCCCATACAGAGAATCGGTGCCAACCAGCACTCACCAGCCTGAGAGGCTTCTTTGCTCACCCACCGAGGCGGGCGGGGGCTGGGAGCTGAGGCTCAGGCTTCGGAGGTCAGACCCCAGCGAGAGGACTGGGGTTGGCTGCATGAACACAGCCAGAAGGGGGCTAGTGAGACACAGCTAGCCAGGAGGGAGTCTGGGAAAAGGTCTGGTACTGCCTCAGAGGCAGGAGACCATTATTTCGGGGTGCGAGAGGAGAGGGGATTCAGAGCACCGCCTAAACAAACTCCAGAGACAGGCACGAGCCACGGCTATCAGCGTGGACCCCAGAGACGGGCATGAGATGCTAAGGCTGCTGCGGCCGCCACCAAGAAGCCCATGTGTGAGCACAGGTCACTCTCCACACCTCCCCTCCCGGGAGCCTGTGCAGCCCGCCACTGCCAGGGTCCCGGGACCCAGGGACAACGTCCCCGGGAGAATGCATGGCGCGCCTCAGGCTGTTGCAACATCACGCGGCCTCTGCCGCCAGAGGCTTGCCCCGCATTACATACCCCTCCCTCCCCCCCGGCCTGAGTGAGCCAGAGCCCCCTAATCAGCTGCTTCTTTAACCCCGTCCTGTCTGAGTGAGGAACAGACGCCCTCAGGCGACCTACACGCAGAGGCAGGGCCAAATCCAAACCTGAACCCCAGGAACTGTGCGAACAAAGAAGAGAAAGGGAAATCTTTCCCAGCAGCATCAGGAGCAGCGGATTAAATCTCCACAACCAACTTGATGTACCCTGCGTCTCTGGAATACCTGAACAGACAATGTATCATCCCAAAAGTGAGGTGGTGGACTTTGGGAGCAACTGTAGACTTGTGGTTTGCTTTCTGCATCTAATTTGTTTTTGGTTTTATATTTATCTCGGTTTAGTATTTAGAGCTTACTATCATTGGTAGATTTGTTTATTGATTTGGTTGCTCTCTTCCTTTTTTTAACAGATATATATATTTTTTCCTTTTTCTCCTTTTGTGAGTGTGTATGTGTATGCTTCTTTGTGTGATTTTCTCTGTATAGCTTTGCTTCTACCATTTGTCCTAGGGTTCTGACTGTCTGGTTTTGTTTTGTTTAGTATAGTTTTTGGTGCTTGTTATCATGCTGGATTTGTTTTTTGGTTTGGTTACTCTCTTCTTTCTCTATTTTTTATTACTTTTTAAAAATTTTTAAATAATTATTTTATTTTTCACTTTAATAACTTTATTTAATTTATTTCTTCTTCTTCTTTCTTTGTTTCTTTTTTTCCTCCCTTTTCTTCTGAGCCGTGTGGCAGACAGGGTGTTGGTGCTCCAGCCAGGTGTCAGGCCTGAGCCTCTGAGGTGGGACAGTGGAGTTCAGGATATTGGTCCACCAGAGACCTCCCAGCCCCACGTAATATCAAACGGCAAAAGCTCTCCCAGATTTCTCCATCAACGGTACGACCCAGCTCCACTCAACGACCAGCAACCTACAGTGCTGCACACCCTATGCCAAACAATTAGCAAGACAGGAACACTACCCCACCCATTAGCAGAGTGGCTGCCTAAAATCATAATAAGTCCACAGACACCCCAAAACACACCACCAGACACGGCCCTGCCCACCAGAAAGACAAGATCCAGCCTCATTAAGCAGAACACAGGCACCAGTCCCCTCCACCAGGAAGCCTACAAAACCAACTGAACTGACCTTACCCACTGGGGACAGACACCAAAAACAACAGGAACTACGAACCTGCAGCCTGCGAAAAGGAGACCCCAAATACAGTAAGTTAAGCAAAATCAGAAGACAGAGAAATACACAGCAGGTGAAGGAGCAAGGTAAAAATCCGACTGACCAAACAAATGTAGAGGAAATAGGCAGTCTACTGGAAAAGGAATTCAGAGTAATGATAGTAAAGATGATCCAAAATCTTGGAAATAGAATGCAGAAAATATAAGAAACATTCAACAGGGACCTAGAAGAACTAAAGAGCAAACAAACAATGATGAACAACACAATAAATGAAATTAAAAATTCTCTAGAAGGAATCAATAGCAAAATAACTGAGACAGAAGAATGGATAAGTGACCTGGAAGATAAAACAGTGGAAATAACTACTGTAGAGCAGAATAGAGAAAAAAGAATGAAACGAATTGAGGGCAGTCTCAGAGACCTCTGGGACAACATTAAATGCACCAACATTCGAATTATGGGGCGCCCAGAAGAAGAAGAGAAAAAAAGGATCTGAGAAAATATTTGAAGAGATTATAGTTGGAAACTTCCCTAATATGGGAAAGGAAATAGTCAATCAAGTCCAGGAAGCACAGAGAGTCCCATACAGGATAAATCCAAGGAGAAACATGCCAAGACATATATTAATCAAACTATCAAAAATTAAATACAGAGAAAAAATATTAAAAAGCAGAAAGGGAAAAGCAACAAATAACATACAAGGCAATCCCCATAAGGTTAACAGCTGATCTTTCAGCAGAAACTCGGCAAGCCAGAAGGGAGTGGCAGGACATATTTAAAGTGATGAGGGAGAAAAACCTACAACCAAGATTACTCTACCCAGCAAGGATCTCATTCAGACTCGATGGAGAAATTAAAACCTTTATAGACAAGCAAAAGCTAAGAGAATTCAGCACCACCAAACCAGCTTTACAACAAATACTAAAGGAACTTCTCTAGGCAGAAAACACAAGAGAAGGAAAAGACCTACAATAACTAACCCAAAACAATTAAGAAAATGGTAATAGGAACGTACATATCGATAACTACCTTACATGTAAATGGATTAAATGCTCCAACCAAAAGACATAGACTGGCTGAATGGATACAAAAAAAAAGACCCGTATATATGCTGTCTACAAGAGACCCAGTTCAGACCTAGGACACATACAGACTGAAAGTGAGGAGATGGAAAAAGATATTCCATGTAAATGGGAATCAGAAGAAAGCTGCGTTAGCAATTCTCATATCAGACAAAATCGACTTTAAAATAAAGACTATTACAAGAGAAAAAGAAGAACACTACATGATGATTAAGGTCTCAATCCAAGAAGAAGAGATAACAATTGTAAATATTTATGCCCCAACATAGGAGCACCTCAAGTACATAAGGCAAATACTAACAGACATAAATGGGAAATCAACAGTAACACAATCATAGTAGGGGACTTTAACACCCCACTTTCACCAATGGACAGATCATCCAAAATGAAAATAAATAAGGAAACACAAACTTTAAATGATACATTAAACAAGATGGACTTCATTGGTATTTATAGGACAGTCCATCCAAAAACAACAGAATACACTTTCTTCTCAGGTGCTCATGGAACATTCTCCAGGATAGATCATATCTTGCATCACATATCAAGCCTTGGTAAATTTAAGAAAATTGAAATCATATCAAGTATCTTTTCTGACCACAACGCTATGAGACTAGATATCAATTACAGGAAAAAAACTGTAAAATATACAAACACATGGAGGCTAAGCAATACACTACTAAATAACCAAGACAGCACTGAAGAAATCACACAGGAAATCAAAAAATACCTGGAAACAAATGACACGGAAAACACGACGACACAAAACCTATGGGTTGCAGCAAAAGCAGTTCTAAGAGGGAAGTTTATAGCAATACAGTCCTACCCCAGGAAACAAGAAAATTCTCAAATAAACAACCTAACCTTACACCTAAAGTGTTCATACAAAGAAGAACAAAAAACCCTGAAAGTTAGCAGAAGGAAAGAAATCATAAAGATCAGGTCAGAAATAAAAAGAAATGAAGGAAACAATAGCAAAGATCAATAAAACTAAAACCTGGTTCTTTGAGAAGATAAACAAAATTCATACACCATTAGCCAGACTCATCAAGAAAAACAGGGAAAACACTCAAATCAATAGAAATAGAAATGAAAAAGGAGAAGTAACAACTGACAGTGCAGAAATACAAAGGATCATGAGAGATTACTACAAGCAACTATATGCCAATAGAATGGACAAACTCGAAGAAATAGACAAATTCTTAGAAAAGCACAGCCTTCCAAGACTGAACCAGGAAGAAACAGAAAATATAGTCAGACCAATCATAAGCACTGAAATTGAAACTGTGATTAAAACTCTTCCAAGAAACAGAAGCCCAGGACCAGATGGCTTTACAGGCTAATTCTATCAAACATTTAGAGAAGAGCTAACATCTGTCCTTCTCAAATTCTTCCAAAATATAGCAAAAGGAGGAACACTCCGAAGCTCATTCTATAAGGCCACCATCACCCTGATACCAAAACCAGATGAAGATGCCACAAAAAAAGAAAACTACAGGCCAATATCACTGATGAACATAGATGCAAAAATCCTCAACAAAATATTAACAAACAGAATCCTACAGCATATTAAAAAGATCATACACCATGATCAAGTGGGGTTTATCCCAGAAATGCAAAGATTCTTCAATATATGCCAGTCAATCAGTGTGGCACACCATATTAACAAACTGAAGGAGAAAAAACATAGACGATCATCACAAAAGATGCAGAAAAAGCTTTTGACAAAAGTCAACACCCATTTATGATAAAAACCCTCCGGAAATTAGGCATAGAGGAAACTTACCTCAACATAATAAAGGCCATATATGACAGATCCACAGCCAACATAGTCCTCAATGGTGAAAAACTGAAACCATTTCCACGAAGATCAGGAACAAGACAAGGTTGCCCACTCTCACCACTATTATTCAACATAGTTTTGGAATTTTTAGCCACAGCAATCAGAGAAGAAAAAAGAAATAAAATGAATCCAAGTCAGAAAAGAAGAAGTAAAACTGTCTCTGTTTGCAAATGACATGATATTATACATAGAGAATCCTAAAGATGCTACCAGAAAACTACTAGAGCTAATCAATGCATTTGGTAAAGTAGCAGGATACAAAATTAATGCATAGAAATCTCTTGCAATCCTATACACTAATGATGAAAAATCCAAAAGAGAATTAAGGAAACACTCCCATTACCACTGCAACAAAAAGAATAAAATACCTAGGAATAACCACCTATAAGGAGACAAAGGACCGTATGCAGAAAACTATAAGACACTGATGAAAGAAATTAAAGACACTACAAACAGATGGAGAGATATACCATGTTCTTGGATTGGAAGAATCACATTTTGAAAATGACTGTACTACCCAAAGCAATCTACAGATCAATGCAATCCCTATTGAACTACCAACCAATTGCATTTTTCACAGAGCT